>NC_087474.1:63456644-64656644 GCF_036417665.1 Passer domesticus
TTGGCGGGTTTGAAAATATTTTTGGATTAGTTTTGGCAGGTTTTAAAATATTTTGGCTCTTTGCGCAGAGACGACGGTGCCGGTTGCGGTGCGCTCCGGGGCGCTCCTTCTGCGGAAAGACGCCTGGCAGCGGCACTTGGGACAGCTCCGCGTCTCCGTATTCTGCGTTTCTTGCCTTCTGCATCTCAGCAAAATGCTTTCCCACTAGGTCTAGCAAGGAGAAACTGTGGCAGCTGAGTAGATGTAGCCCGGCCCGCCCTTTGAAGTTGAAAAGTTCTTGGCATCTCAGAGCCTCAAGGGAAGAGCAAGGTTATCTATGGTAGGCTGGGGCAGAACTAGCAGCAAGCAGAGCAAAGTTGTCCAAGAATAGCTTCCATTGGAATGCTAATGGCAATTGAAGAGGCAGGCCAGTGGCAAGCCACTAGCTTCTAGCAGTTTGAAAGTTGCAGACACAGTGCAGGTGTTGTGCGGCTTCTTTCTTGGCCTCCTAGAAGGTGCCGTGGTGCCGCGCTCTCCGTCTCTTGCTTGCCAATATGTCGCCATGTTCCTCCTATTGTTTGGTTTGTTTTGATTTGTTTTGATGATCTTTTGGCGGGTTTTCGGAATGTTTTGGTGGTGTTTTAGAATGTTTTGTTTTCTCTTGTGTTGTTTTTATTGTCTTGGAAGGTTTTGGAACGTTTGGATTCGTTTTGGCGGGTTTTAAAATATTTTGGCGGTTGTTTGGAATGTTTTGGTTTGCTTTCATTTGTTTTGATTATGTTTTGGCAAGTTATTGAAAGTTTCGATCACTTCTGACTGGTTTTCTAGTATTTTGGGATCTTTTCAGAATGTTTTGATCAGTTTTAGCAGGTTGTAAACTATTTTGTCAGGTTTTTGGAATGTTTTGGTTGGTTTTGATTTGTTTTTATGATGTTTTGCCAAGTTTTTTGAATGATTTGATCAGTTCTGGCTGGTTTTCTAATGTTTTGGCAATTTTCAGAATGTTTTGATGAGTTTTGTGGGTCTAAATTATTTTGGCGGTTTTTGGAATATTTTGGTTGTTTTTGATTTGATTTGATGATGTTTTGTCCGGTTTTCGGAATGTTTTGGTTGGGTTTTAGAATGTTTTGTATTCTCTTGAGTTGTTTTTATTGTGTTGGCAGGTTTTGGAATGTTTGGATTTGTTTTGGCGGGTTTTAAAATATTTTGGCGGGTATTTGGAATGTTTTGGCGGGTATTCGGAATGTTTTGATTAGTTTTGGCGGGTTTTGAAATATTTTGGCGGGTTTTTAGAAGGTTTTGATTCTGTTTAGCCCAGTTTTTGGTGTGTTTGGATTAGCTTTGGTGGGCTTTATCATGTTTTGTCAGGTTTTTTCGAATGTATTGATCACTTCTGTCTGGTTTTCTATTTTGGCGGGTTTGAAAATATTTTTGGATGAGTTTTGGCGGGTTTTAAAATATTTTGGCTCTTTGCGCAGAGACGACGGTGCCGGTTGCGGTGCGCTCCGGGGCGCTCCTTCTGCGGAAAGACGCCTGGCAGCGGCACTTGGGACAGCTCCGCGTCTCCGTATTCTGCGTTTCTTGCCTTCTGCATCTCAGCAAAATGCTTTCCCACTAGGTCTAGCAAGGAGAAACTGTGGCAGCTGAGTAGATGTAGCCCGGCCCGCCCTTTGAAGTTGACAAGTTCTTGGCATCTCAGAACCTCAAGGGAAGAGCAAGGTTATCTATGGTAGGCTGGGGCAGAACTAGCAGCAAGCAGAGCAAAGTTGTCCAAGAATAGCTTCCATTGGAATGCTAATGGCAATTGAAGAGGCAGGCCAGTGGCAAGCCACTATCTTCTAGCAGTTTGAAAGTTGCAGACACAGTACAGGTGTTGTGCGGCTTCTTTCTTGGCCTCCTAGAAGGTGCCGCACTCTCCGTCTCTTGCTTGCCAATATGTTGCCGTGTTCCTCCTATTGTTTGGTTTGTTTTGATTTGTTTTGATGATGTTTTGGCGGGTTTTCGGAATGTTTTGGTGGTGTTTTAGAATGTTTTGTTTTCTCTTGTGTTGTTTTTATTGTCTTGGCAGGTTGTGGAACGTTTGGATTCGTTTTGGCGGGTTTTAAAATATTTTGGCGGGTATTTGGAATGTTTTGGTTTGCTTTCATTTGTTTTGATTATGTTTTGGCAAGTTATTGAAAGTTTTGATCACTTCTGACTGGTTTTCTAGTATTTTGGCATCTTTTCAGAATGTTTTGATCAGTTTTAGCAGGTTGTAAACTATTTTGTCAGGTTTTTGGAATGTTTTGGTTGGTTTTGATTTGTTTTTATGATGTTTTGCCAAGTTTTTTGAATGTTTTGATCAGTTCTGGCAGGTTTTCTAATGTTTTGGCAATTTTCAGAATGTTTTGATGAGTTTTGTGGGTCTAAATCATTTTGGCGGTTTTCGGAATATTTTGGTTGGTTTTGATTTGTTTTTATGATGTTTTGGCGGGTTTTCGGAATGTTTTGGTTGGGTTTTAGAATGTTTTGTATTCTCTTGAGTTGTTTTTATTGTCTTGGCAGGTTCTGGAATGTTTGGATTGCTTTTGGCGGGTTTTAAAATATTTTGGCGGGTATTTGGAATGTTTTGGCGGGTATTCGGAATGTTTTGATTAGTTTTGACGGGTTTTGAAATATTTTGGAGGGTTTTTAGAAGGTTTTGATTCTGTTTAGCCCAGTTTTTGGTGTGTTTGGATTAGCTTTGGTGGGCTTTATCATGTTTTGTCAGGTTTTTTCGAATGTATTGATCACTTCTGTCTGGTTTTCTATTTTGGCGGGTTTGAAAATATTTTTGGATTAGTTTTGGCAGGTTTGAAAATATTTTGGCTCTTTGCGCAGAGACGACGGTGCCGGTTGCGGTGCGCTCCGGGGCGCTCCTTCTGCGGAAAGACGGCTGGCAGCGGCACTTGGGACAGCTCCGCGTCTCCGTATTCTGCGTTTCTTGCCTTCTGCATCTCAGCAAAATGCTTTCCCACTAGGTCTAGCAAGGAGAAACTGTGGCAGCTGAGTAGATGTAGCCCGGCCCGCCCTTTGAAGTTGAAAAGTTCTTGGCATCTCAGAGCCTCAAGGGAAGAGCAAGGTTATCTATGGTAGGCTGGGGCAGAACTAGCAGCAAGCAGAGCAAAGTTGTCCAAGAATAGCTTCCATTGGAATGCTAATGGCAATTGAAGAGGCAGGCCAGTGGCAAGCCACTAGCTTCTAGCAGTTTGAAAGTTGCAGACACAGTGCAGGTGTTGTGCGGCTTCTTTCTTGGCCTCCTAGAAGGTGCCGTGGTGCCGCGCTCTCCGTCTCTTGCTTGCCAATATGTTGCCATGTTCCTCCTATTGTTTGGTTTGTTTTGATTTGTTTTGATGATCTTTTGGCGGGTTTTCGGAATGTTTTGGTGGTGTTTTAGAATGTTTTGTTTTCTCTTGTGTTGTTTTTATTGTCTTGGCAGGTTGTGGAACGTTTGGATTCGTTTTGGTGGGTTTTAAAATATTTTGGCGGGTATTTGGAATGTTTTGGTTTGCTTTCATTTGTTTTGATTATGTTTTGGCAAGTTATTGAAAGTTTCGATCACTTCTGACAGGTTTTCTAGTATTTTGGCATCTTTTCAGAATGTTTTGATCAGTTTTAGCAGGTTGTAAACTATTTTGTCAGGTTTTTGGAATGTTTTGGTTGGTTTTGATTTGTTTTTATGATGTTTTGCCAAGTTTTTTGAATGATTTGATCAGTTCTGGCTGGTTTTCTAATGTTTTGGCAATTTTCAGAATGTTTTGATGAGTTTTGTGGGTCTAAATTATTTTGGCGGTTTTTGGAATATTTTGGTTGGTTTTGATTTGATTTGATGATGTTTTGTCCGGTTTTCGGAATGTTTTGGTTGGGTTTTAGAATGTTTTGTATTCTCTTGAGTTGTTTTTATTGTGTTGGCAGGTTTTGGAATGTTTGGATTTGTTTTGGCGGGTTTTAAAATATTTTGGCGGGTATTTGGAATGTTTTGGCGGGTATTCGGAATGTTTTGATTAGTTTTGACGGGTTTTGAAATATTTTGGCGGGGTTTTAGAAGGTTTTGATTCTGTTTAGCCCAGTTTTTGGTGTGTTTGGATTAGCTTTGGTGGGCTTTATCATGTTTTGTCAGGTTTTTTCGAATGTATTGATCACTTCTGTCTGGTTTTCTATTTTGGCGGGTTTGAAAATATTTTTGGATGAGTTTTGGCGGGTTTGAAAATATTTTGGCTCTTTGCGCAGAGACGACGGTGCCGGTTGCGGTGCGCTCCGGGGCGCTCCTTCTGCGGAAAGATGCCTGGCAGCGGCACTTGGGACAGCTCCGCGTCTCCGTATTCTGCGTTTCTTGCCTTCTGCATCTCAGCAAAATGCTTTCCCACTAGGTCTAGCAAGGAGAAACTGTGGCACCTGAGTAGATGTAGCCCGGCCCGCCCTTTGAAGTTGACAAGTTCTTGGCATCTCAGAACCTCAAGGGAAGAGCAAGGTTATCTATGGTAGGCTGGGGCAGAACTAGCAGCAAGCAGAGCAAAGTTGTCCAAGAATAGCTTCCATTGGAATGCTAATGGCAATTGAAGAGGCAGGCCAGTGGCAAGCCACTATCTTCTAGCAGTTTGAAAGTTGCAGACACAGTACAGGTGTTGTGCGGCTTCTTTCTTGGCCTCCTAGAAGGTGCCGCACTCTCCGTCTCTTGCTTGCCAATATGTTGCCGTGTTCCTCCTATTGTTTGGTTTGTTTTGATTTGTTTTGATGATGTTTTGGCGGGTTTTCGGAATGTTTTGGTGGTGTTTTAGAATGTTTTGTTTTCTCTTGTGTTGTTTTTATTGTCTTGGCAGGTTGTGGAACGTTTGGATTCGTTTTGGCGGGTTTTAAAATATTTTGGCGGGTATTTGGAATGTTTTGGTTTGCTTTCATTTGTTTTGATTATGTTTTGGCAAGTTATTGAAAGTTTTGATCACTTCTGACTGGTTTTCTAGTATTTTGGCATCTTTTCAGAATGTTTTGATCAGTTTTAGCAGGTTGTAAACTATTTTGTCAGGTTTTTGGAATGTTTTGGTTGGTTTTGATTTGTTTTTATGATGTTTTGCCAAGTTTTTTGAATGTTTTGATCAGTTCTGGCTGGTTTTCTAATGTTTTGGCAATTTTCAGAATGTTTTGATGAGTTTTGTGGGTCTAAATCATTTTGGCGGTTTTCGGAATATTTTGGTTGGCTTTGATTTGTTTTTATGATGTTTTGGCGGGTTTTCGGAATGTTTTGGTTGGGTTTTAGAATGTTTTGTATTCTCTTGAGTTGTTTTTATTGTCTTGGCAGGTTTTGGAATGTTTGGATTTGTTTTGGCGGGTTTTAAAATATTTTGGCGGGTATTTGGAATGTTTTGGCGGGTATTCGGAATGTTTTGATTAGTTTTGACGGGTTTTGAAATATTTTGGAGGGTTTTTAGAAGGTTTTGATTCTGTTTAGCCCAGTTTTTGGTGTGTTTGGATTAGCTTTGGTGGGCTTTATCATGTTTTGTCAGGTTTTTTCGAATGTATTGATCACTTCTGTCTGGTTTTCTATTTTGGCGGGTTTGAAAATATTTTTGGATTAGTTTTGGCAGGTTTTAAAATATTTTGGCTCTTTGCGCAGAGACGACGGTGCCGGTGGCGGTGCGCTCCGGGGCGCTCCTTCTGCGGAAAGACGCCTGGCAGCGGCACTTGGGACAGCTCCGCGTCTCCGTATTCTGCGTTTCTTGCCTTCTGCATCTCAGCAAAATGCTTTCCCACTAGGTCTAGCAAGGAGAAACTGTGGCAGCTGAGTAGATGTAGCCCGGCCCGCCCTTTGAAGTTGACAAGTTCTTGGCATCTCAGAGCCTCAAGGGAAGAGCAAGGTTATCTATGGTAGGCTGGGGCAGAACTAGCAGCAAGCAGAGCAAAGTTGTCCAAGAATAGCTTCCATTGGAATGCTAATGGCAATTGAAGAGGCAGGCCAGTGGCAAGCCACTAGCTTCTAGCAGTTTGAAAGTTGCAGACACAGTGCAGGTGTTGTGCGGCTTCTTTCTTGGCCTCCTAGAAGGTGCCGTGGTGCCGCGCTCTCCGTCTCTTGCTTGCCAATATGTTGCCATGTTCCTCCTATTGTTTGGTTTGTTTTGATTTGTTTTGATGATCTTTTGGCGGGTTTTCGGAATGTTTTGGTGGTGTTTTAGAATGTTTTGTTTTCTCTTGTGTTGTTTTTATTGTCTTGGCAGGTTGTGGAACGTTTGGATTCGTTTTGGCGGGTTTTAAAATATTTTGGCGGGTATTTGGAATGTTTTGGTTTGCTTTCATTTGTTTTGATTATGTTTTGGCAAGTTATTGAAAGTTTCGATCACTTCTGAATGGTTTTCTAGTATTTTGGGATCTTTTCAGAATGTTTTGATCAGTTTTAGAATGTTTTGTATTCTCTTGAGTTGTTTTTATTGTCTTGGCAGGTTTTGGAATGTTTGGATTGCTTTTGGCGGGTTTTAAAATATTTTGGCGGGTATTTGGAATGTTTTGGCGGGTATTCGGAAGGTTTTGATTAGTTTTGACGGGTTTTGAAATATTTTGGCGGGTTTTTAGAAGGTTTTGACTTGTTTTGATTCTGTTTAGCCCAGTTTTTGGTGTGTTTGGATTAGCTTTGGTGGGCTTTATCATGTTTTGTCAGGTTTTTTCGAATGTATTGATCACTTCTGTCTGGTTTTCTATTTTGGCGGGTTTGAAAATATTTTTGGATGAGTTTTGGTGGGTTTGAATATATTATGGCTCTTTGCGCAGAGACGACGGTGCCGGTTGCGGTGCGCTCCGGGGCGCTCCTTCTGCGGAAAGACACCTGGCAGCGGCACTTGGGACAGCTCCGCGTCTCCGTATTCTGCGTTTCTTGCCTTCTGCATCTCAGCAAAATGCTTTCCCACTAGGTCTAGCAAGGAGAAACTGTGGCAGCTGAGTAGATGTAGCCCGGCCCGCCCTTTGAAGTTGACAAGTTCTTGGCATCTCAGAACCTCAAGGGAAGAGCAAGGTTATCTATGGTAGGCTGGGGCAGAACTAGCAGCAAGCAGAGCAAAGTTGTCCAAGAATAGCTTCCATTGGAATGCTAATGGCAATTGAAGAGGCAGGCCAGTGGCAAGCCACTATCTTCTAGCAGTTTGAAAGTTGCAGACACAGTACAGGTGTTGTGCGGCTTCTTTCTTGGCCTCCTAGAAGGTGCCGCACTCTCCGTCTCTTGCTTGCCAATATGTTGCCGTGTTCCTCCTATTGTTTGGTTTGTTTTGATTTGTTTTGATGATGTTTTGGCGGGTTTTCGGAATGTTTTGGTGGTGTTTTAGAATGTTTTGTTTTCTCTTGTGTTGTTTTTATTGTCTTGGCAGGTTGTGGAACGTTTGGATTCGTTTTGGCGGGTTTTAAAATATTTTGGCGGGTATTTGGAATGTTTTGGTTTGCTTTCATTTGTTTTGATTATGTTTTGGCAAGTTATTGAAAGTTTTGATCACTTCTGACTGGTTTTCTAGTATTTTGGCATCTTTTCAGAATGTTTTGATCAGTTTTAGCAGGTTGTAAACTATTTTGTCAGGTTTTTGGAATGTTTTGGTTGGTTTTGATTTGTTTTTATGATGTTTTGCCAAGTTTTTTGAATGTTTTGATCAGTTCTGGCTGGTTTTCTAATGTTTTGGCAATTTTCAGAATGTTTTGATGAGTTTTGTGGGTCTAAATCATTTTGGCGGTTTTCGGAATATTTTGGTTGGTTTTGATTTGTTTTTATGATGTTTTGGCGGGTTTTCGGAATGTTTTGGTTGGGTTTTAGAATGTTTTGTATTCTCTTGAGTTGTTTTTATTGTCTTGGCAGGTTCTGGAATGTTTGGATTGCTTTTGGCGGGTTTTAAAATATTTTGGCGGGTATTTGGAATGTTTTGGCGGGTATTCGGAATGTTTTGATTAGTTTTGACGGGTTTTGAAATATTTTGGAGGGTTTTTAGAAGGTTTTGATTCTGTTTAGCCCAGTTTTTGGTGTGTTTGGATTAGCTTTGGTGGGCTTTATCATGTTTTGTCAGGTTTTTTCGAATGTATTGATCACTTCTGTCTGGTTTTCTATTTTGGCGGGTTTGAAAATATTTTTGGATTAGTTTTGGCAGGTTTGAAAATATTTTGGCTCTTTGCGCAGAGACGACGGTGCCGGTTGCGGTGCGCTCCGGGGCGCTCCTTCTGCGGAAAGACGCCTGGCAGCGGCACTTGGGACAGCTCCGCGTCTCCGTATTCTGCGTTTCTTGCCTTCTGCATCTCAGCAAAATGCTTTCCCACTAGGTCTAGCAAGGAGAAACTGTGGCAGCTGAGTAGATGTAGCCCGGCCCGCCCTTTGAAGTTGAAAAGTTCTTGGCATCTCAGAGCCTCAAGGGAAGAGCAAGGTTATCTATGGTAGGCTGGGGCAGAACTAGCAGCAAGCAGAGCAAAGTTGTCCAAGAATAGCTTCCATTGGAATGCTAATGGCAATTGAAGAGGCAGGCCAGTGGCAAGCCACTATCTTCTAGCAGTTTGAAAGTTGCAGACACAGTGCAGGTGTTGTGCGGCTTCTTTCTTGGCCTCCTAGAAGGTGCCGCGCTCTCCGTCTCTTGCTTGCCAATATGTTGCCGTGTTCCTCCTATTGTTTGGTTTGTTTTGATTTGTTTTGATGATCTTTTGGCGGGTTTTCGGAATGTTTTGGTGGTGTTTTAGAATGTTTTGTTTTCTCTTGTGTTGTTTTTATTGTCTTGGCAGGTTTTGGAACGTTTGGATTCGTTTTGGCGGGTTTTAAAATATTTTGACGGGTATTTGGAATGTTTTGGTTTGCTTTCATTTGTTTTGATTATGTTTTGGCAAGTTATTGAAAGTTTCGATCACTTCTGACAGGTTTTCTAGTATTTTGGGATCTTTTCAGAATGTTTTGATCAGTTTTAGCAGGTTGTAAACTATTTTGTCAGGTTTTTGGAATGTTTTGGTTGGTTTTGATTTGTTTTTATGATGTTTTGCAAAGTTTTTTGAATGATTTGATCAGTTCTGGCTGGTTTTCTAATGTTTTGGCAATTTTCAGAATGTTTTGATGAGTTTTGTGGGTCTAAATTATTTTGGCGGTTTTTGGAATATTTTGGTTGTTTTTGATTTGATTTGATGATGTTTTGTCCGGTTTTCGGAATGTTTTGGTTGGGTTTTAGAATGTTTTGTATTCTCTTGAGTTGTTTTTATTGTGTTGGCAGGTTTTGGAATGTTTGGATTGCTTTTGGCGGGTTTTAAAATATTTTGGCGGGTATTTGGAATGTTTTGGCGGGTATTCGGAATGTTTTGATTAGTTTTGACGGGTTTTGAAATATTTTGGCGGGTTTTTAGAAGGTTTTGATTCTGTTTAGCCCAGTTTTTGGTGTGTTTGGATTAGCTTTGGTGGGCTTTATCATGTTTTGTCAGGTTTTTTCGAATGTATTGATCACTTCTGTCTGGTTTTCTATTTTGGCGGGTTTGAAAATATTTTTGGATGAGTTTTGGCGGGTTTGAAAATATTTTGGCTCTTTGCGCAGAGACGACGGTGCCGGTTGCGGTGCGCTCCGGGGCGCTCCTTCTGCGGAAAGACGGCTGGCAGCGGCACTTGGGACAGCTCCGCGTCTCCGTATTCTGCGTTTCTTGCCTTCTGCATCTCAGCAAAATGCTTTCCCACTAGGTCTAGCAAGGAGAAACTGTGGCAGCTGAGTAGATGTAGCCCGGCCCGCCCTTTGAAGTTGACAAGTTCTTGGCATCTCAGAACCTCAAGGGAAGAGCAAGGTTATCTATGGTAGGCTGGGGCAGAACTAGCAGCAAGCAGAGCAAAGTTGTCCAAGAATAGCTTCCATTGGAATGCTAATGGCAATTGAAGAGGCAGGCCAGTGGCAAGCCACTAGCTTCTAGCAGTTTGAAAGTTGCAGACACAGTACAGGTGTTGTGCGGCTTCTTTCTTGGCCTCCTAGAAGGTGCCGCACTCTCCGTCTCTTGCTTGCCAATATGTTGCCGTGTTCCTCCTATTGTTTGGTTTGTTTTGATTTGTTTTGATGATGTTTTGGCGGGTTTTCGGAATGTTTTGGTGGTGTTTTAGAATGTTTTGTTTTCTCTTGTGTTGTTTTTATTGTCTTGGCAGGTTGTGGAACGTTTGGATTCGTTTTGGCGGGTTTTAAAATATTTTGGCGGGTATTTGGAATGTTTTGGTTTGCTTTCATTTGTTTTGATTATGTTTTGGCAAGTTATTGAAAGTTTTGATCACTTCTGACTGGTTTTCTAGTATTTTGGCATCTTTTCAGAATGTTTTGATCAGTTTTAGCAGGTTGTAAACTATTTTGTCAGGTTTTTGGAATGTTTTGGTTGGTTTTGATTTGTTTTTATGATGTTTTGCCAAGTTTTTTGAATGTTTTGATCAGTTCTGGCTGGTTTTCTAATGTTTTGGCAATTTTCAGAATGTTTTGATGAGTTTTGTGGGTCTAAATCATTTTGGCGGTTTTTGGAATATTTTGGTTGGTTTTGATTTGTTTTTATGATGTTTTGGCGGGTTTTCGGAATGTTTTGGTTGGGTTTTAGAATGTTTTGTATTCTCTTGAGTTGTTTGTATTGTCTTGGCAGGTTTTGGAATGTTTGGATTTGTTTTGGCGGGTTTTAAAATATTTTGGCGGGTATTTGGAATGTTTTGGCGGGTATTCGGAATGTTTTGATTAGTTTTGACGGGTTTTGAAATATTTTGGAGGGTTTTTAGAAGGTTTTGATTCTGTTTAGCCCAGTTTTTGGTGTGTTTGGATTAGCTTTGGTGGGCTTTATCATGTTTTGTCAGGTTTTTTCGAATGTATTGATCACTTCTGTCTGGTTTTCTATTTTGGCGGGTTTGAAAATATTTTTGGATTAGTTTTGGCAGGTTTGAAAATATTTTGGCTCTTTGCGCAGAGACGACGGTGCCGGTTGCGGTGCGCTCCGGGGCGCTCCTTCTGCGGAAAGACGGCTGGCAGCGGCACTTGGGACAGCTCCGCGTCTCCGTATTCTGCGTTTCTTGCCTTCTGCATCTCAGCAAAATGCTTTCCCACTAGGTCTAGCAAGGAGAAACTGTGGCAGCTGAGTAGATGTAGCCCGGCCCGCCCTTTGAAGTTGAAAAGTTCTTGGCATCTCAGAGCCTCAAGGGAAGAGCAAGGTTATCTATGGTAGGCTGGGGCAGAACTAGCAGCAAGCAGAGCAAAGTTGTCCAAGAATAGCTTCCATTGGAATGCTAATGGCAATTGAAGAGGCAGGCCAGTGGCAAGCCACTAGCTTCTAGCAGTTTGAAAGTTGCAGACACAGTGCAGGTGTTGTGCGGCTTCTTTCTTGGCCTCCTAGAAGGTGCCGTGGTGCCGCGCTCTCCGTCTCTTGCTTGCCAATATGTTGCCATGTTCCTCCTATTGTTTGGTTTGTTTTGATTTGTTTTGATGATCTTTTGGCGGGTTTTCGGAATGTTTTGGTGGTGTTTTAGAATGTTTTGTTTTCTCTTGTGTTGTTTTTATTGTCTTGGCAGGTTGTGGAACGTTTGGATTCGTTTTGGTGGGTTTTAAAATATTTTGGCGGGTATTTGGAATGTTTTGGTTTGCTTTCATTTGTTTTGATTATGTTTTGGCAAGTTATTGAAAGTTTCGATCACTTCTGACAGGTTTTCTAGTATTTTGGGATCTTTTCAGAATGTTTTGATCAGTTTTAGCAGGTTGTAAACTATTTTGTCAGGTTTTTGGAATGTTTTGGTTGGTTTTGATTTGTTTTTATGATGTTTTGCAAAGTTTTTTGAATGATTTGATCAGTTCTGGCTGGTTTTCTAATGTTTTGGCAATTTTCAGAATGTTTTGATGAGTTTTGTGGGTCTAAATTATTTTGGCGGTTTTTGGAATATTTTGGTTGTTTTTGATTTGATTTGATGATGTTTTGTCCGGTTTTCGGAATGTTTTGGTTGGGTTTTAGAATGTTTTGTATTCTCTTGAGTTGTTTTTATTGTGTTGGCAGGTTTTGGAATGTTTGGATTGCTTTTGGCGGGTTTTAAAATATTTTGGCGGGTATTTGGAATGTTTTGGCGGGTATTCGGAATGTTTTGATTAGTTTTGACGGGTTTTGAAATATTTTGGCGGGTTTTTAGAAGGTTTTGATTCTGTTTAGCCCAGTTTTTGGTGTGTTTGGATTAGCTTTGGTGGGCTTTATCATGTTTTGTCAGGTTTTTTCGAATGTATTGATCACTTCTGTCTGGTTTTCTATTTTGGCGGGTTTGAAAATATTTTTGGATGAGTTTTGGCGGGTTTGAAAATATTTTGGCTCTTTGCGCAGAGACGACGGTGCCGGTTGCGGTGCGCTCCGGGGCGCTCCTTCTGCGGAAAGACGGCTGGCAGCGGCACTTGGGACAGCTCCGCGTCTCCGTATTCTGCGTTTCTTGCCTTCTGCATCTCAGCAAAATGCTTTCCCACTAGGTCTAGCAAGGAGAAACTGTGGCAGCTGAGTAGATGTAGCCCGGCCCGCCCTTTGAAGTTGACAAGTTCTTGGCATCTCAGAACCTCAAGGGAAGAGCAAGGTTATCTATGGTAGGCTGGGGCAGAACTAGCAGCAAGCAGAGCAAAGTTGTCCAAGAATAGCTTCCATTGGAATGCTAATGGCAATTGAAGAGGCAGGCCAGTGGCAAGCCACTAGCTTCTAGCAGTTTGAAAGTTGCAGACACAGTACAGGTGTTGTGCGGCTTCTTTCTTGGCCTCCTAGAAGGTGCCGCACTCTCCGTCTCTTGCTTGCCAATATGTTGCCGTGTTCCTCCTATTGTTTGGTTTGTTTTGATTTGTTTTGATGATGTTTTGGCGGGTTTTCGGAATGTTTTGGTGGTGTTTTAGAATGTTTTGTTTTCTCTTGTGTTGTTTTTATTGTCTTGGCAGGTTGTGGAACGTTTGGATTCGTTTTGGCGGGTTTTAAAATATTTTGGCGGGTATTTGGAATGTTTTGGTTTGCTTTCATTTGTTTTGATTATGTTTTGGCAAGTTATTGAAAGTTTTGATCACTTCTGACTGGTTTTCTAGTATTTTGGCATCTTTTCAGAATGTTTTGATCAGTTTTAGCAGGTTGTAAACTATTTTGTCAGGTTTTTGGAATGTTTTGGTTGGTTTTGATTTGTTTTTATGATGTTTTGCCAAGTTTTTTGAATGTTTTGATCAGTTCTGGCTGGTTTTCTAATGTTTTGGCAATTTTCAGAATGTTTTGATGAGTTTTGTGGGTCTAAATTATTTTGGCGGTTTTTGGAATATTTTGGTTGGTTTTGATTTGTTTTTATGATGTTTTGGCGGGTTTTCGGAATGTTTTGGTTGGGTTTTAGAATGTTTTGTATTCTCTTGAGTTGTTTTTATTCTGTTGGCAGGTTTTGGAATGTTTGGATTGCTTTTGGCGGGTTTTAAAATATTTTGGCGGGTATTTGGAATGTTTTGGCGGGTATTCGGAATGTTTTGATTAGTTTTGACGGGTTTTGAAATATTTTGGCGGGTTTTTAGAAGGTTTTGATTCTGTTTAGCCCAGTTTTTGGTGTGTTTGGATTAGCTTTGGTGGGCTTTATCATGTTTTGTCAGGTTTTTTCGAATGTATTGATCACTTCTGTCTGGTTTTCTATTTTGGCGGGTTTGAAAATATTTTTGGATGAGTTTTGGCGGGTTTGAAAATATTTTGGCTCTTTGCGCAGAGACGACGGTGCCGGTTGCGGTGCGCTCCGGGGCGCTCCTTCTGCGGAAAGACGCCTGGCAGCGGCACTTGGGACAGCTCCGCGTCTCCGTATTCTGCGTTTCTTGCCTTCTGCATCTCAGCAAAATGCTTTCCCACTAGGTCTAGCAAGGAGAAACTGTGGCAGCTGAGTAGATGTAGCCCGGCCCGCCCTTTGAAGTTGAAAAGTTCTTGGCATCTCAGAACCTCAAGGGAAGAGCAAGGTTATCTATGGTAGGCTGGGGCAGAACTAGCAGCAAGCAGAGCAAAGTTGTCCAAGAATAGCTTCCATTGGAATGCTAATGGCAATTGAAGAGGCAGGCCAGTGGCAAGCCACTAGCTTCTAGCAGTTTGAAAGTTGCAGACACAGTACAGGTGTTGTGCGGCTTCTTTCTTGGCCTCCTAGAAGGTGCCGCACTCTCCGTCTCTTGCTTGCCAATATGTTGCCGTGTTCCTCCTATTGTTTGGTTTGTTTTGATTTGTTTTGATGATGTTTTGGCGGGTTTTCGGAATGTTTTGGTGGTGTTTTAGAATGTTTTGTTTTCTCTTGTGTTGTTTTTATTGTCTTGGCAGGTTGTGGAACGTTTGGATTCGTTTTGGCGGGTTTTAAAATATTTTGGCGGGTATTTGGAATGTTTTGGTTTGCTTTCATTTGTTTTGATTATGTTTTGGCAAGTTATTGAAAGTTTTGATCACTTCTGACTGGTTTTCTAGTATTTTGGCATCTTTTCAGAATGTTTTGATCAGTTTTAGCAGGTTGTAAACTATTTTGTCAGGTTTTTGGAATGTTTTGGTTGGTTTTGATTTGTTTTTATGATGTTTTGCCAAGTTTTTTGAATGTTTTGATCAGTTCTGGCTGGTTTTCTAATGTTTTGGCAATTTTCAGAATGTTTTGATGAGTTTTGTGGGTCTAAATTATTTTGGCGGTTTTTGGAATATTTTGGTTGGTTTTGATTTGATTTGATGATGTTTTGTCTGGTTTTCGGAATGTTTTGGTTGGGTTTTAGAATGTTTTGTATTCTCTTGAGTTGTTTTTATTCTGTTGGCAGGTTTTGGAATGTTTGGATTTGTTTTGGCGGGTTTTAAAATATTTTGGCGGGTATTTGGAATGTTTTGGCGGGTATTCGGAATGTTTTGATTAGTTTTGACGGGTTTTGAAATATTTTGGAGGGTTTTTAGAAGGTTTTGATTCTGTTTAGCCCAGTTTTTGGTGTGTTTGGATTAGCTTTGGTGGGCTTTATCATGTTTTGTCAGGTTTTTTCGAATGTATTGATCACTTCTGTCTGGTTTTCTATTTTGGCGGGTTTGAAAATATTTTTGGATTAGTTTTGGCAGGTTTGAAAATATTTTGGCTCTTTGCGCAGAGACGACGGTGCCGGTTGCGGTGCGCTCCGGGGCGCTCCTTCTGCGGAAAGACGGCTGGCAGCGGCACTTGGGACAGCTCCGCGTCTCCGTATTCTGCGTTTCTTGCCTTCTGCATCTCAGCAAAATGCTTTCCCACTAGGTCTAGCAAGGAGAAACTGTGGCAGCTGAGTAGATGTAGCCCGGCCCGCCCTTTGAAGTTGAAAAGTTCTTGGCATCTCAGAGCCTCAAGGGAAGAGCAAGGTTATCTATGGTAGGCTGGGGCAGAACTAGCAGCAAGCAGAGCAAAGTTGTCCAAGAATAGCTTCCATTGGAATGCTAATGGCAATTGAAGAGGCAGGCCAGTGGCAAGCCACTAGCTTCTAGCAGTTTGAAAGTTGCAGACACAGTGCAGGTGTTGTGTGGCTTCCTTCTTGGCCTCCTAGAAGGTGCCGTGGTGCCGCGCTCTCCGTCTCTTGCTTGCCAATATGTTGCCATGTTCCTCCTATTGTTTGGTTTGTTTTGATTTGTTTTGATGATCTTTTGGCGGGTTTTCGGAATGTTTTGGTGGTGTTTTAGAATGTTTTGTTTTCTCTTGTGTTGTTTTTATTGTCTTGGCAGGTTGTGGAACGTTTGGATTCGTTTTGGTGGGTTTTAAAATATTTTGGCGGGTATTTGGAATGTTTTGGTTTGCTTTCATTTGTTTTGATTATGTTTTGGCAAGTTATTGAAAGTTTCGATCACTTCTGACTGGTTTTCTAGTATTTTGGCATCTTTTCAGAATGTTTTGATCAGTTTTAGCAGGTTGTAAACTATTTTGTCAGGTTTTTGGAATGTTTTGGTTGGTTTTGATTTGTTTTTATGATGTTTTGCCAAGTTTTTTGAATGATTTGATCAGTTCTGGCTGGTTTTCTAATGTTTTGGCAATTTTCAGAATGTTTTGATGAGTTTTGTGGGTCTAAATTATTTTGGCGGTTTTTGGAATATTTTGGTTGTTTTTGATTTGATTTGATGATGTTTTGTCCGGTTTTCGGAATGTTTTGGTTGGGTTTTAGAATGTTTTGTATTCTCTTGAGTTGTTTTTATTGTCTTGGCAGGTTTTGGAATGTTTGGATTTGTTTTGGCGGGTTTTAAAATATTTTGGCGGGTATTTGGAATGTTTTGGCGGGTATTCGGAATGTTTTGATTAGTTTTGACGGGTTTTGAAATATTTTGGCGGGTTTTTAGAAGGTTTTGATTCTGTTTAGCCCAGTTTTTGGTGTGTTTGGATTAGCTTTGGTGGGCTTTATCATGTTTTGTCAGGTTTTTTCGAATGTATTGATCACTTCTGTCTGGTTTTCTATTTTGGCGGGTTTGAAAATATTTTTGGATGAGTTTTGGCGGGTTTGAAAATATTTTGGCTCTTTGCGCAGAGACGACGGTGCCGGTTGCGGTGCGCTCCGGGGCGCTCCTTCTGCGGAAAGACGCCTGGCAGCGGCACTTGGGACAGCTCCGCGTCTCCGTATTCTGCGTTTCTTGCCTTCTGCATCTCAGCAAAATGCTTTCCCACTAGGTCTAGCAAGGAGAAACTGTGGCAGCTGAGTAGATGTAGCCCGGCCCGCCCTTTGAAGTTGACAAGTTCTTGGCATCTCAGAGCCTAAAGGGAAGAGCAAGGTTATCTATGGTAGGCTGGGGCAGAACTAGCAGCAAGCAGAGCAAAGTTGTCCAAGAATAGCTTCCATTGGAATGCTAATGGCAATTGAAGAGGCAGGCCAGTGGCAAGCCACTATCTTCTAGCAGTTTGAAAGTTGCAGACACAGTACAGGTGTTGTGCGGCTTCTTTCTTGGCCTCCTAGAAGGTGCCGCACTCTCCGTCTCTTGCTTGCCAATATGTTGCCGTGTTCCTCCTATTGTTTGGTTTGTTTTGATTTGTTTTGATGATCTTTTGGCGGGTTTTCGGAATGTTTTGGTGGTGTTTTAGAATGTTTTGTTTTCTCTTGTGTTGTTTTTATTGTCTTGGCAGGTTGTGGAACGTTTGGATTCGTTTTGGCGGGTTTTAAAATATTTTGGCGGGTATTTGGAATGTTTTGGTTTGCTTTCATTTGTTTTGATTATGTTTTGGCAAGTTATTGAAAGTTTTGATCACTTCTGACTGGTTTTCTAGTATTTTGGCATCTTTTCAGAATGTTTTGATCAGTTTTAGCAGGTTGTAAACTATTTTGTCAGGTTTTTGGAATGTTTTGGTTGGTTTTGATTTGTTTTTATGATGTTTTGCCAAGTTTTTTGAATGTTTTGATCAGTTCTGGCTGGTTTTCTAATGTTTTGGCAATTTTCAGAATGTTTTGATGAGTTTTGTGGGTCTAAATCATTTTGGCGGTTTTCGGAATATTTTGGTTGGTTTTGATTTGTTTTTATGATGTTTTGGCGGGTTTTCGGAATGTTTTGGTTGGGTTTTAGAATGTTTTGTATTCTCTTGAGTTGTTTTTATTGTCTTGGCAGGTTTTGGAATGTTTGGATTTGTTTTGGCGGGTTTTAAAATATTTTGGCGGGTATTTGGAATGTTTTGGCGGGTATTCAGAATGTTTTGATTAGTTTTGACGGGTTTTGAAATATTTTGGAGGGTTTTTAGAAGGTTTTGATTCTGTTTAGCCCAGTTTTTGGTGTGTTTGGATTAGCTTTGGTGGGCTTTATCATGTTTTGTCAGGTTTTTTCGAATGTATTGATCACTTCTGTCTGGTTTTCTATTTTGGCGGGTTTGAAAATATTTTTGGATTAGTTTTGGCAGGTTTGAAAATATTTTGGCTCTTTGCGCAGAGACGACGGTGCCGGTTGCGGTGCGCTCCGGGGCGCTCCTTCTGCGGAAAGACGGCTGGCAGCGGCACTTGGGACAGCTCCGCGTCTCCGTATTCTGCGTTTCTTGCCTTCTGCATCTCAGCAAAATGCTTTCCCACTAGGTCTAGCAAGGAGAAACTGTGGCAGCTGAGTAGATGTAGCCCGGCCCGCCCTTTGAAGTTGAAAAGTTCTTGGCATCTCAGAGCCTCAAGGGAAGAGCAAGGTTATCTATGGTAGGCTGGGGCAGAACTAGCAGCAAGCAGAGCAAAGTTGTCCAAGAATAGCTTCCATTGGAATGCTAATGGCAATTGAAGAGGCAGGCCAGTGGCAAGCCACTATCTTCTAGCAGTTTGAAAGTTGCAGACACAGTACAGGTGTTGTGCGGCTTCTTTCTTGGCCTCCTAGAAGGTGCCGTGGTGCCGCGCTCTCCGTCTCTTGCTTGCCAATATGTTGCCATGTTCCTCCTATTGTTTGGTTTGTTTTGATTTGTTTTGATGATGTTTTGGCGGGTTTTCGGAATGTTTTGGTGGTGTTTTAGAATGTTTTGTTTTCTCTTGTGTTGTTTTTATTGTCTTGGCAGGTTGTGGAACGTTTGGATTCGTTTTGGTGGGTTTTAAAATATTTTGGCGGGTATTTGGAATGTTTTGGTTTGCTTTCATTTGTTTTGATTATGTTTTGGCAAGTTATTGAAAGTTTCGATCACTTCTGACAGGTTTTCTAGTATTTTGGGATCTTTTCAGAATGTTTTGATCAGTTTTAGCAGGTTGTAAACTATTTTGTCAGGTTTTTGGAATGTTTTGGTTGGTTTTGATTTGTTTTTATGATGTTTTGCCAAGTTTTTTGAATGATTTGATCAGTTCTGGCTGGTTTTCTAATGTTTTGGCAATTTTCAGAATGTTTTGATGAGTTTTGTGGGTCTAAATTATTTTGGCGGTTTTTGGAATATTTTGGTTGGTTTTGATTTGATTTGATGATGTTTTGTCCGGTTTTCGGAATGTTTTGGTTGGGTTTTAGAATGTTTTGTATTCTCTTGAGTTGTTTTTATTCTGTTGGCAGGTTTTGGAATGTTTGGATTTGTTTTGGCGGGTTTTAAAATATTTTGGCGGGTATTTGGAATGTTTTGGCGGGTATTCGGAATGTTTTGATTAGTTTTGACGGGTTTTGAAATATTTTGGAGGGTTTTTAGAAGGTTTTGATTCTGTTTAGCCCAGTTTTTGGTGTGTTTGGATTAGCTTTGGTGGGCTTTATCATGTTTTGTCAGGTTTTTTCGAATGTATTGATCACTTCTGTCTGGTTTTCTATTTTGGCGGGTTTGAAAATATTTTTGGATGAGTTTTGGCGGGTTTGAAAATATTTTGGCTCTTTGCGCAGAGACGACGGTGCCGGTTGCGGTGCGCTCCGGGGCGCTCCTTCTGCGGAAAGACGCCTGGCAGCGGCACTTGGGACAGCTCCGCGTCTCCGTATTCTGCGTTTCTTGCCTTCTGCATCTCAGCAAAATGCTTTCCCACTAGGTCTAGCAAGGAGAAACTGTGGCAGCTGAGTAGATGTAGCCCGGCCCGCCCTTTGAAGTTGAAAAGTTCTTGGCATCTCAGAACCTCAAGGGAAGAGCAAGGTTATCTATGGTAGGCTGGGGCAGAACTAGCAGCAAGCAGAGCAAAGTTGTCCAAGAATAGCTTCCATTGGAATGCTAATGGCAATTGAAGAGGCAGGCCAGTGGCAAGCCACTAGCTTCTAGCAGTTTGAAAGTTGCAGACACAGTGCAGGTGTTGTGCGGCTTCTTTCTTGGCCTCCTAGAAGGTGCCGTGGTGCCGCGCTCTCCGTCTCTTGCTTGCCAATATGTTGCCATGTTCCTCCTATTGTTTGGTTTGTTTTGATTTGTTTTGATGATGTTTTGGCGGGTTTTCGGAATGTTTTGGTGGTGTTTTAGAATGTTTTGTTTTCTCTTGTGTTGTTTTTATTGTCTTGGCAGGTTGTGGAACGTTTGGATTCGTTTTGGTGGGTTTTAAAATATTTTGGCGGGTATTTGGAATGTTTTGGTTTGCTTTCATTTGTTTTGATTATGTTTTGGCAAGTTATTGAAAGTTTCGATCACTTCTGACAGGTTTTCTAGTATTTTGGGATCTTTTCAGAATGTTTTGATCAGTTTTAGCAGGTTGTAAACTATTTTGTCAGGTTTTTGGAATGTTTTGGTTGGTTTTGATTTGTTTTTATGATGTTTTGCCAAGTTTTTTGAATGATTTGATCAGTTCTGGCTGGTTTTCTAATGTTTTGGCAATTTTCAGAATGTTTTGATGAGTTTTGTGGGTCTAAATTATTTTGGCGGTTTTTGGAATATTTTGGTTGGTTTTGATTTGATTTGATGATGTTTTGTCCGGTTTTCGGAATGTTTTGGTTGGGTTTTAGAATGTTTTGTATTCTCTTGAGTTGTTTTTATTCTGTTGGCAGGTTTTGGAATGTTTGGATTTGTTTTGGCGGGTTTTAAAATATTTTGGCGGGTATTTGGAATGTTTTGGCGGGTATTCGGAATGTTTTGATTAGTTTTGACGGGTTTTGAAATATTTTGGCGGGTTTTTAGAAGGTTTTGATTCTGTTTAGCCCAGTTTTTGGTGTGTTTGGATTAGCTTTGGTGGGCTTTATCATGTTTTGTCAGGTTTTTTCGAATGTATTGATCACTTCTGTCTGGTTTTCTATTTTGGCGGGTTTGAAAATATTTTTGGATGAGTTTTGGCGGGTTTGAAAATATTTTGGCTCTTTGCGCAGAGACGACGGTGCCGGTTGCGGTGCGCTCCGGGGCGCTCCTTCTGCGGAAAGACGCCTGGCAGCGGCACTTGGGACAGCTCCGCGTCTCCGTATTCTGCGTTTCTTGCCTTCTGCATCTCAGCAAAATGCTTTCCCACTAGGTCTAGCAAGGAGAAACTGTGGCAGCTGAGTAGATGTAGCCCGGCCCGCCCTTTGAAGTTGAAAAGTTCTTGGCATCTCAGAACCTCAAGGGAAGAGCAAGGTTATCTATGGTAGGCTGGGGCAGAACTAGCAGCAAGCAGAGCAAAGTTGTCCAAGAATAGCTTCCATTGGAATGCTAATGGCAATTGAAGAGGCAGGCCAGTGGCAAGCCACTAGCTTCTAGCAGTTTGAAAGTTGCAGACACAGTACAGGTGTTGTGCGGCTTCTTTCTTGGCCTCCTAGAAGGTGCCGCACTCTCCGTCTCTTGCTTGCCAATATGTTGCCGTGTTCCTCCTATTGTTTGGTTTGTTTTGATTTGTTTTGATGATGTTTTGGCGGGTTTTCGGAATGTTTTGGTGGTGTTTTAGAATGTTTTGTTTTCTCTTGTGTTGTTTTTATTGTCTTGGAAGGTTTTGGAACGTTTGGATTCGTTTTGGCGGGTTTTAAAATATTTTGGCGGGTATTTGGAATGTTTTGGTTTGCTTTCATTTGTTTTGATTATGTTTTGGCAAGTTATTGAAAGTTTTGATCACTTCTGACTGGTTTTCTAGTATTTTGGCATCTTTTCAGAATGTTTTGATCAGTTTTAGCAGGTTGTAAACTATTTTGTCAGGTTTTTGGAATGTTTTGGTTGGTTTTGATTTGTTTTTATGATGTTTTGCCAAGTTTTTTGAATGTTTTGATCAGTTCTGGCTGGTTTTCTAATGTTTTGGCAATTTTCAGAATGTTTTGATGAGTTTTGTGGGTCTAAATTATTTTGGCGGTTTTTGGAATATTTTGGTTGGTTTTGATTTGATTTGATGATGTTTTGTCTGGTTTTCGGAATGTTTTGGTTGGGTTTTAGAATGTTTTGTATTCTCTTGAGTTGTTTTTATTCTGTTGGCAGGTTTTGGAATGTTTGGATTTGTTTTGGCGGGTTTTAAAATATTTTGGCGGGTATTTGGAATGTTTTGGCGGGTATTCGGAATGTTTTGATTAGTTTTGACGGGTTTTGAAATATTTTGGAGGGTTTTTAGAAGGTTTTGATTCTGTTTAGCCCAGTTTTTGGTGTGTTTGGATTAGCTTTGGTGGGCTTTATCATGTTTTGTCAGGTTTTTTCGAATGTATTGATCACTTCTGTCTGGTTTTCTATTTTGGCGGGTTTGAAAATATTTTTGGATTAGTTTTGGCAGGTTTGAAAATATTTTGGCTCTTTGCGCAGAGACGACGGTGCCGGTTGCGGTGCGCTCCGGGGCGCTCCTTCTGCGGAAAGACGGCTGGCAGCGGCACTTGGGACAGCTCCGCGTCTCCGTATTCTGCGTTTCTTGCCTTCTGCATCTCAGCAAAATGCTTTCCCACTAGGTCTAGCAAGGAGAAACTGTGGCAGCTGAGTAGATGTAGCCCGGCCCGCCCTTTGAAGTTGAAAAGTTCTTGGCATCTCAGAGCCTCAAGGGAAGAGCAAGGTTATCTATGGTAGGCTGGGGCAGAACTAGCAGCAAGCAGAGCAAAGTTGTCCAAGAATAGCTTCCATTGGAATGCTAATGGCAATTGAAGAGGCAGGCCAGTGGCAAGCCACTATCTTCTAGCAGTTTGAAAGTTGCAGACACAGTGCAGGTGTTGTGTGGCTTCCTTCTTGGCCTCCTAGAAGGTGCCGTGGTGCCGCGCTCTCCGTCTCTTGCTTGCCAATATGTTGCCATGTTCCTCCTATTGTTTGGTTTGTTTTGATTTGTTTTGATGATCTTTTGGCGGGTTTTCGGAATGTTTTGGTGGTGTTTTAGAATGTTTTGTTTTCTCTTGTGTTGTTTTTATTGTCTTGGCAGGTTGTGGAACGTTTGGATTCGTTTTGGTGGGTTTTAAAATATTTTGGCGGGTATTTGGAATGTTTTGGTTTGCTTTCATTTGTTTTGATTATGTTTTGGCAAGTTATTGAAAGTTTCGATCACTTCTGACTGGTTTTCTAGTATTTTGGCATCTTTTCAGAATGTTTTGATCAGTTTTAGCAGGTTGTAAACTATTTTGTCAGGTTTTTGGAATGTTTTGGTTGGTTTTGATTTGTTTTTATGATGTTTTGCCAAGTTTTTTGAATGATTTGATCAGTTCTGGCTGGTTTTCTAATGTTTTGGCAATTTTCAGAATGTTTTGATGAGTTTTGTGGGTCTAAATTATTTTGGCGGTTTTTGGAATATTTTGGTTGGTTTTGATTTGATTTGATGATGTTTTGTCCGGTTTTCGGAATGTTTTGGTTGGGTTTTAGAATGTTTTGTATTCTCTTGAGTTGTTTTTATTGTCTTGGCAGGTTTTGGAATGTTTGGATTTGTTTTGGCGGGTTTTAAAATATTTTGGCGGGTATTTGGAATGTTTTGGCGGGTATTCGGAATGTTTTGATTAGTTTTGACGGGTTTTGAAATATTTTGGCGGGTTTTTAGAAGGTTTTGATTCTGTTTAGCCCAGTTTTTGGTGTGTTTGGATTAGCTTTGGTGGGCTTTATCATGTTTTGTCAGGTTTTTTCGAATGTATTGATCACTTCTGTCTGGTTTTCTATTTTGGCGGGTTTGAAAATATTTTTGGATGAGTTTTGGCGGGTTTGAAAATATTTTGGCTCTTTGCGCAGAGACGACGGTGCCGGTTGCGGTGCGCTCCGGGGCGCTCCTTCTGCGGAAAGACGCCTGGCAGCGGCACTTGGGACAGCTCCGCGTCTCCGTATTCTGCGTTTCTTGCCTTCTGCATCTCAGCAAAATGCTTTCCCACTAGGTCTAGCAAGGAGAAACTGTGGCAGCTGAGTAGATGTAGCCCGGCCCGCCCTTTGAAGTTGACAAGTTCTTGGCATCTCAGAACCTCAAGGGAAGAGCAAGGTTATCTATGGTAGGCTGGGGCAGAACTAGCAGCAAGCAGAGCAAAGTTGTCCAAGAATAGCTTCCATTGGAATGCTAATGGCAATTGAAGAGGCAGGCCAGTGGCAAGCCACTATCTTCTAGCAGTTTGAAAGTTGCAGACACAGTACAGGTGTTGTGCGGCTTCTTTCTTGGCCTCCTAGAAGGTGCCGCACTCTCCGTCTCTTGCTTGCCAATATGTTGCCGTGTTCCTCCTATTGTTTGGTTTGTTTTGATTTGTTTTGATGATCTTTTGGCGGGTTTTCGGAATGTTTTGGTGGTGTTTTAGAATGTTTTGTTTTCTCTTGTGTTGTTTTTATTGTCTTGGCAGGTTGTGGAACGTTTGGATTCGTTTTGGTGGGTTTTAAAATATTTTGGCGGGTATTTGGAATGTTTTGGTTTGCTTTCATTTGTTTTGATTATGTTTTGGCAAGTTATTGAAAGTTTCGATCACTTCTGACAGGTTTTCTAGTATTTTGGGATCTTTTCAGAATGTTTTGATCAGTTTTAGCAGGTTGTAAACTATTTTGTCAGGTTTTTGGAATGTTTTGGTTGGTTTTGATTTGTTTTTATGATGTTTTGCCAAGTTTTTTGAATGATTTGATCAGTTCTGGCTGGTTTTCTAATGTTTTGGCAATTTTCAGAATGTTTTGATGAGTTTTGTGGGTCTAAATTATTTTGGCGGTTTTTGGAATATTTTGGTTGGTTTTGATTTGATTTGATGATGTTTTGTCCGGTTTTCGGAATGTTTTGGTTGGGTTTTAGAATGTTTTGTATTCTCTTGAGTTGTTTTTATTGTCTTGGCAGGTTTTGGAATGTTTGGATTTGTTTTGGCGGGTTTTAAAATATTTTGGCGGGTATTTGGAATGTTTTGGCGGGTATTCGGAATGTTTTGATTAGTTTTGACGGGTTTTGAAATATTTTGGCGGGTTTTTAGAAGGTTTTGATTCTGTTTAGCCCAGTTTTTGGTGTGTTTGGATTAGCTTTGGTGGGCTTTATCATGTTTTGTCAGGTTTTTTCGAATGTATTGATCACTTCTGTCTGGTTTTCTATTTTGGCGGGTTTGAAAATATTTTTGGATGAGTTTTGGCGGGTTTGAAAATATTTTGGCTCTTTGCGCAGAGACGACGGTGCCGGTTGCGGTGCGCTCCGGGGCGCTCCTTCTGCGGAAAGACGCCTGGCAGCGGCACTTGGGACAGCTCCGCGTCTCCGTATTCTGCGTTTCTTGCCTTCTGCATCTCAGCAAAATGCTTTCCCACTAGGTCTAGCAAGGAGAAACTGTGGCAGCTGAGTAGATGTAGCCCGGCCCGCCCTTTGAAGTTGACAAGTTCTTGGCATCTCAGAACCTCAAGGGAAGAGCAAGGTTATCTATGGTAGGCTGGGGCAGAACTAGCAGCAAGCAGAGCAAAGTTGTCCAAGAATAGCTTCCATTGGAATGCTAATGGCAATTGAAGAGGCAGGCCAGTGGCAAGCCACTAGCTTCTAGCAGTTTGAAAGTTGCAGACACAGTGCAGGTGTTGTGCGGCTTCTTTCTTGGCCTCCTAGAAGGTGCCGTGGTGCCGCGCTCTCCGTCTCTTGCTTGCCAATATGTTGCCATGTTCCTCCTATTGTTTGGTTTGTTTTGATTTGTTTTGATGATGTTTTGGCGGGTTTTCGGAATGTTTTGGTGGTGTTTTAGAATGTTTTGTTTTCTCTTGTGTTGTTTTTATTGTCTTGGCAGGTTGTGGAACGTTTGGATTCGTTTTGGTGGGTTTTAAAATATTTTGGCGGGTATTTGGAATGTTTTGGTTTGCTTTCATTTGTTTTGATTATGTTTTGGCAAGTTATTGAAAGTTTCGATCACTTCTGACAGGTTTTCTAGTATTTTGGGATCTTTTCAGAATGTTTTGATCAGTTTTAGCAGGTTGTAAACTATTTTGTCAGGTTTTTGGAATGTTTTGGTTGGTTTTGATTTGTTTTTATGATGTTTTGCCAAGTTTTTTGAATGATTTGATCAGTTCTGGCTGGTTTTCTAATGTTTTGGCAATTTTCAGAATGTTTTGATGAGTTTTGTGGGTCTAAATTATTTTGGCGGTTTTTGGAATATTTTGGTTGGTTTTGATTTGATTTGATGATGTTTTGTCCGGTTTTCGGAATGTTTTGGTTGGGTTTTAGAATGTTTTGTATTCTCTTGAGTTGTTTTTATTGTCTTGGCAGGTTTTGGAATGTTTGGATTTGTTTTGGCGGGTTTTAAAATATTTTGGCGGGTATTTGGAATGTTTTGGCGGGTATTCGGAATGTTTTGATTAGTTTTGACGGGTTTTGAAATATTTTGGCGGGTTTTTAGAAGGTTTTGATTCTGTTTAGCCCAGTTTTTGGTGTGTTTGGATTAGCTTTGGTGGGCTTTATCATGTTTTGTCAGGTTTTTTCGAATGTATTGATCACTTCTGTCTGGTTTTCTATTTTGGCGGGTTTGAAAATATTTTTGGATGAGTTTTGGCGGGTTTGAAAATATTTTGGCTCTTTGCGCAGAGACGACGGTGCCGGTTGCGGTGCGCTCCGGGGCGCTCCTTCTGCGGAAAGACGGCTGGCAGCGGCACTTGGGACAGCTCCGCGTCTCCGTATTCTGCGTTTCTTGCCTTCTGCATCTCAGCAAAATGCTTTCCCACTAGGTCTAGCAAGGAGAAACTGTGGCAGCTGAGTAGATGTAGCCCGGCCCGCCCTTTGAAGTTGACAAGTTCTTGGCATCTCAGAACCTCAAGGGAAGAGCAAGGTTATCTATGGTAGGCTGGGGCAGAACTAGCAGCAAGCAGAGCAAAGTTGTCCAAGAATAGCTTCCATTGGAATGCTAATGGCAATTGAAGAGGCAGGCCAGTGGCAAGCCACTAGCTTCTAGCAGTTTGAAAGTTGCAGACACAGTACAGGTGTTGTGCGGCTTCTTTCTTGGCCTCCTAGAAGGTGCCGCACTCTCCGTCTCTTGCTTGCCAATATGTTGCCGTGTTCCTCCTATTGTTTGGTTTGTTTTGATTTGTTTTGATGATCTTTTGGCGGGTTTTCGGAATGTTTTGGTGGTGTTTTAGAATGTTTTGTTTTCTCTTGTGTTGTTTTTATTGTCTTGGCAGGTTGTGGAACGTTTGGATTCGTTTTGGCGGGTTTTAAAATATTTTGGCGGGTATTTGGAATGTTTTGGTTTGCTTTCATTTGTTTTGATTATGTTTTGGCAAGTTATTGAAAGTTTTGATCACTTCTGACTGGTTTTCTAGTATTTTGGCATCTTTTCAGAATGTTTTGATCAGTTTTAGCAGGTTGTAAACTATTTTGTCAGGTTTTTGGAATGTTTTGGTTGGTTTTGATTTGTTTTTATGATGTTTTGCCAAGTTTTTTGAATGTTTTGATCAGTTCTGGCTGGTTTTCTAATGTTTTGGCAATTTTCAGAATGTTTTGATGAGTTTTGTGGGTCTAAATCATTTTGGCGGTTTTCGGAATATTTTGGTTGGTTTTGATTTGTTTTTATGATGTTTTGGCGGGTTTTCGGAATGTTTTGGTTGGGTTTTAGAATGTTTTGTATTCTCTTGAGTTGTTTTTATTGTCTTGGCAGGTTTTGGAATGTTTGGATTTGTTTTGGCGGGTTTTAAAATATTTTGGCGGGTATTTGGAATGTTTTGGTGGGTATTCGGAATGTTTTGATTAGTTTTGACGGGTTTTGAAATATTTTGGAGGGTTTTTAGAAGGTTTTGATTCTGTTTAGCCCAGTTTTTGGTGTGTTTGGATTAGCTTTGGTGGGCTTTATCATGTTTTGTCAGGTTTTTTCGAATGTATTGATCACTTCTGTCTGGTTTTCTATTTTGGTGGGTTTGAAAATATTTTTGGATTAGTTTTGGCAGGTTTGAAAATATTTTGGCTCTTTGCGCAGAGACGACGGTGCCGGTTGCGGTGCGCTCCGGGGCGCTCCTTCTGCGGAAAGACGGCTGGCAGCGGCACTTGGGACAGCTCCGCGTCTCCGTATTCTGCGTTTCTTGCCTTCTGCATCTCAGCAAAATGCTTTCCCACTAGGTCTAGCAAGGAGAAACTGTGGCAGCTGAGTAGATGTAGCCCGGCCCGCCCTTTGAAGTTGAAAAGTTCTTGGCATCTCAGAGCCTCAAGGGAAGAGCAAGGTTATCTATGGTAGGCTGGGGCAGAACTAGCAGCAAGCAGAGCAAAGTTGTCCAAGAATAGCTTCCATTGGAATGCTAATGGCAATTGAAGAGGCAGGCCAGTGGCAAGCCACTATCTTCTAGCAGTTTGAAAGTTGCAGACACAGTACAGGTGTTGTGCGGCTTCTTTCTTGGCCTCCTAGAAGGTGCCGTGGTGCCGCGCTCTCCGTCTCTTGCTTGCCAATATGTTGCCATGTTCCTCCTATTGTTTGGTTTGTTTTGATTTGTTTTGATGATCTTTTGGCGGGTTTTCGGAATGTTTTGGTGGTGTTTTAGAATGTTTTGTTTTCTCTTGTGTTGTTTTTATTGTCTTGGCAGGTTGTGGAAGGTTTGGATTCGTTTTGGCGGGTTTTAAAATATTTTGGCGGGTATTTGGAATGTTTTGGTTTGCTTTCATTTGTTTTGATTATGTTTTGGCAAGTTATTGAAAGTTTTGATCACTTCTGACTGGTTTTCTAGTATTTTGGCATCTTTTCAGAATGTTTTGATCAGTTTTAGCAGGTTGTAAACTATTTTGTCAGGTTTTTGGAATGTTTTGGTTGGTTTTGATTTGTTTTTATGATGTTTTGCCAAGTTTTTTGAATGTTTTGATCAGTTCTGGCTGGTTTTCTAATGTTTTGGCAATTTTCAGAATGTTTTGATGAGTTTTGTGGGTCTAAATCATTTTGGCGGTTTTCGGAATATTTTGGTTGGTTTTGATTTGTTTTTATGATGTTTTGGCGGGTTTTCGGACTGTTTTGGTTGGGTTTTAGAATGTTTTGTATTCTCTTGAGTTGTTTTTATTGTCTTGGCAGGTTTTGGAATGTTTGGATTCCTTTTGGCGGGTTTTAAAATATTTTGGCGGGTATTTGGAATGTTTTGGCAGGTATTCGGAATATTTTGGTTAGTTTTGACGGGTTTTGAAATATTTTGGAGGGTTTTTAGAAGGTTTTGATTCTGTTTAGCCCAGTTTTTGGTGTGTTTGGATTAGCTTTGGTGGGCTTTATCATGTTTTGTCAGGTTTTTTCGAATGTATTGATCACTTCTGTCTGGTTTTCTATTTTGGCGGGTTTGAAAATATTTTTGGATTAGTTTTGGCAGGTTTGAAAATATTTTGGCTCTTTGCGCAGAGACGACGGTGCCGGTTGCGGTGCGCTCCGGGGCGCTCCTTCTGCGGAAAGACGGCTGGCAGCGGCACTTGGGACAGCTCCGCGTCTCCGTATTCTGCGTTTCTTGCCTTCTGCATCTCAGCAAAATGCTTTCCCACTAGGTCTAGCAAGGAGAAACTGTGGCAGCTGAGTAGATGTAGCCCGGCCCGCCCTTTGAAGTTGAAAAGTTCTTGGCATCTCAGAGCCTCAAGGGAAGAGCAAGGTTATCTATGGTAGGCTGGGGCAGAACTAGCAGCAAGCAGAGCAAAGTTGTCCAAGAATAGCTTCCATTGGAATGCTAATGGCAATTGAAGAGGCAGGCCAGTGGCAAGCCACTATCTTCTAGCAGTTTGAAAGTTGCAGACACAGTGCAGGTGTTGTGCGGCTTCTTTCTTGGCCTCCTAGAAGGTGCCGTGGTGCCGCGCTCTCCGTCTCTTGCTTGCCAATATGTTGCCATGTTCCTCCTATTGTTTGGTTTGTTTTGATTTGTTTTGATGATGTTTTGGCGGGTTTTCGGAATGTTTTGGTGGTGTTTTAGAATGTTTTGTTTTCTCTTGTGTTGTTTTTATTGTCTTGGCAGGTTGTGGAACGTTTGGATTCGTTTTGGTGGGTTTTAAAATATTTTGGCGGGTATTTGGAATGTTTTGGTTTGCTTTCATTTGTTTTGATTATGTTTTGGCAAGTTATTGAAAGTTTCGATCACTTCTGACTGGTTTTCTAGTATTTTGGGATCTTTTCAGAATGTTTTGATCAGTTTTAGAATGTTTTGTATTCTCTTGAGTTGTTTTTATTGTCTTGGCAGGTTTTGGAATGTTTGGATTGCTTTTGGCGGGTTTTAAAATATTTTGGCGGGTATTTGGAATGTTTTGGCGGGTATTCGGAAGGTTTTGATTAGTTTTGATGGGTTTTGAAATATTTTGGCGGGTTTTTAGAAGGTTTTGACTTGTTTTGATTCTGTTTAGCCCAGTTTTTGGTGTGTTTGGATTAGCTTTGGTGGGCTTTATGATGTTTTGTCAGGTTTTTTCGAATGTATTGATCACTTCTGTCTGGTTTTCTATTTTGGCGGGTTTGAAAATATTTTTGGATGAGTTTTGGCGGGTTTGAATATATTATGGCTCTTTGCGCAGAGACGACGGTGCCGGTTGCGGTGCGCTCCGGGGCGCTCCTTCTGCGGAAAGACACCTGGCAGCGGCACTTGGGACAGCTCCGCGTCTCCGTATTCTGCGTTTCTTGCCTTCTGCATCTCAGCAAAATGCTTTCCCACTAGGTCTAGCAAGGAGAAACTGTGGCAGCTGAGTAGATGTAGCCCGGCCCGCCCTTTGAAGTTCACAAGTTCTTGGCATCTCAGAGCCTAAAGGGAAGAGCAAGGTTATCTATGGTAGGCTGGGGCAGAACTAGCAGCAAGCAGAGCAAAGTTGTCCAAGAATAGCTTCCATTGGAATGCTAATGGCAATTGAAGAGGCAGGCCAGTGGCAAGCCACTATCTTCTAGCAGTTTGAAAGGTGCAGACACAGTGCAGGTGTTGTGCGGCTTCCTTCTTCGCCTCCTAGAAGGTGCCGCGCTCTCCGTCTCTTGCTTGCCAATATGTTGCCGTGTTCCTCTTATTGTTTGGTTTCTTTGGATTTGTTTTTATGATGTTTTGGCGGGTTTTCGGAATGTTTTGGTGGTGCTTTAGAATGTTTTGTTTTCTCTTGTGTTGTTTTTATTGTCTTGGCAGGTTTTGGAATGTTTGGATTCCTTTTGGCGGGTTTTAAAATATTTTGGCGGGTATTTGGAATGTTTTGGCGGGTATTTGGAATGTTTTGATTATGTTTTGACGGGTTTTGAAATATTTTGGCGGGATTTTAGAAGGTTTTGCTTTGTTTTGATGATGTTTAGCCCAGTTTTTAGTGTGTTTGGATTAGCTTTGGTGGGCTTTATCATGTTTTGTCAGGTTTTTTCGAATGTATTGATCCCTTCTGTCTGGTTTTCTATTTTGGCGGGTTTGAAAATATTTTTTGATTAGTTTTGGTGGGTTTTAAACTATTTTGGCTCTTTGCGCAGAGATGACGGTGCCGGTTGCGGTGCGCTGCGGGGCACTCCTTCTGCGGAAAGACGGCTGGCAGCGGCACTTGGGACAGTTCCGCGTCTCCGTATTCTGCATTTCTTGCCTTCTGCATCTCAGCAAAATGCTTTCCCACTAGGTCTAGCAAGGAGAAACTGTGGCAGCTGAGTAGATGTAGCCCGGCCCGCCCTTTGAAGTTCACAAGTTCTTGGCATCTCAGAGCCTAAAGGGACAAGCGAGGTTATCTATGGTACAAGCACAGCAAAGTTGTCCAAGAATAGCTTCCATTGGAATGCTAATGGCAATTGAAGAGGCAGGCCAGTGGCAAGCCACTATCTTCTAGCAGTTTGAAAGGTGCAGACACAGTGCAGGTGTTGTGCGGCTTCCTTCTTCGCCTCCTAGAAGGTGCCGCGCTCTCCGTCTCTTGCTTGCCAATATGTTGCCGTGTTCCTCTTATTGTTTGGTTTCTTTGGATTTGTTTTGATGATGTTTTGGCGGGTTTTCGGAATGTTTTGGTGGTGTTTTAGAATGTTTTGTTTTCTCTTGTGTTGTTTTTATTGTCTTGGCAGGTTTTGGAATTTTTGGCAGGTATTTGGAATGTTTTGGTTTGCTTTCATTTGCTTTGATTATGTTTTGGCAAGTTATTGAATGTTTCGATCACTTCTGACTGGTTTGATAGTATTTTGGCATCTTTTCAGAATGTTTTGATCAGTTTTGGCAGGTTCTAAACTATTTTGTCGGGTTTTTGGAATGTTTTGGTTGGTTTTGATTTGTTTTTATGATGTTTTGGCCGGATTTCGGAATATTTTGGATGGGTTTTGGAATATTTTGGTTGGTTTTGATTTGTTTTTATGATGTTTTGCCAAGATTTTTGAATATTTTGATCACTTCTGACTGGTTTGATAGTATTTTGGCATCTTTTCAGAATGTTTTGATCAGTTTTGGCAGGCTCTAAACTATTTTGTCGGGTTTTTGGAATGTTTTGGTTGGTTTTGATTTGTTTTGATTATGTTTTGCCAAGTTTTTTGAATGTTTTGGTCAGCTCTGGCTGGTTTTCTAATGTTTTGACATCTTTTTTAGAATGTTTCGATCAGTTTTGCGGGTCAAAATTATTTTGGCGGGTTTTCGGAATATTTTGTTTGGTTTTGATTTGTTTTTATGATGTTTTGGCGGGTTTTCGGAATGTTTTGGTGGTGTTTTAGAATGTTTTGTATTCTCTTGTGTTGTTTTTATTGTCTTGGCAGGTTTTGGAATGTTTGGATTCCTTTTGGCGGGTTTTAAAATATTTTGTCGGGTATTCGGAATGTTTTGATTATGTTTTGACGGGTTTTGAAATATTTTGGCAGGATTTTAGAAGGTTTTCTTTGTTTTGATGATGTTTAGCCCAGTTTTGGTGTGTTTGGATTAGCTTTGGTGGGCTTTATCATGTTTTGTCAGGTTTTTTCGAATGTATTGATCACTTCTGTCTGGTTTTCTATTTTGGCAGGTTTGAAACTACTTTTTGATTAATTTTGGCGGGTTTTAAACTATTTTGGCTCTTTGCGCAGAGGTGACGGTGCCAGTTGCGGTGCGCTCCGAGGCGCTCCTTCTGCGGAAAGACGCCTGGCAGCGTCACTTGGGACAGTTCCGCGTCTCCGTATTCTGCATTTCTTGCCTTCTGCATCTCAGCAAAATGCTTTCCCACTAGGTCTAGCAAGGAGAAACTGTGGCAGCTGAGTAGATGTAGCCCGGCCCGCCCTTTGAAGTTCACAAGTTCTTGGCATCTCAGAACCTCAAGGGAAGAGCAAGGTTATCTATGGTACAAGCAGAGCAAAGTTGTCCAAGAATAGCTTCCATTGGAATGCTAATGGCAATTGAAGAGGCAGGCCAGTGGCAAGCCACTATCTTCTAGCAGTTTGAAAGGTGCAGACACAGTGCAGGTGTTGTGCGGCTTCCTTCTTCGCCTCCTAGAAGGTGCCGCGCTCTCCGTCTCTTGCTTGCCAATATGTTGCCGTGTTCCTCTTATTGTTTGGTTTCTTTGGATTTGTTTTGATGATGTTTTGGCGGGTTTTCGGAATGTTTTGGTGGTGTTTTAGAATGTTTTGTTTTCTCTTGTGTTGTTTTTATTGTGTTGGCAGGTTTTGGAATTTTTGGCAGGTATTTGGAATGTTTTGGTTTGCTTTCATTTGCTTTGATTATGTTTTGGCAAGTTATTGAATGTTTCGATCACTTCTGACTGGTTTGATAGTATTTTGGCATCTTTTCAGAATGTTTTGATCAGTTTTGGCAGGTTCTAAACTATTTTGTCAGGTTTTTGGAATGTTTTGGTTGGTTTTGATTTGTTTTGATTATGTTTTGCCAAGTTTTTTGAATATTTCGGTCACTTCTGACTGGTTTGATAGTATTTTGGCATCTTTTCAGAATGTTTTGATCAGTTTTGGCAGGCTCTAAACTATTTTGTCTGGTTTTTGGAATGTTTTGGTTGGTTTTGATTTGTTTTGATTATGTTTTGCCAAGTTTTTTGAATGTTTTGGTCAGCTCTGGCTGGTTTTCTAATGTTTTGACATCTTTTTTAGAAAGTTTTGATCAGTTTTGCGGGTCAAAATTATTTTGGCGGGTTTTCGGAATATTTTGTTTGGTTTTGATTTGTTTTTATGATGTTTTGGCGGGTTTTCGGAATGTTTTGGTGGTGTTTTACAATGTTTTGTTTTCTCTTGTGTTGTTTTTATTGTCTTGGCAGGTTTTGGAATGTTTGGATTCCTTTTGGCGGGTTTTAAAATATTTTGGCGGGTATTTGGAATGTTTTGGCGGGTATTCGGAATGTTTTGATTATGTTTTGACGGGTTTTGAAATATTTTGGCGGGATTTTAGAAGGTTTTTTCTTTGTTTTGATGATGTTTAGCCCAGTTTTGGTGTGTTTGGATTAGCTTTGGTGGGCTTTATGATGTTTTGTCAGGTTTTTTCGAATGTATTGATCACTTCTGTCTGGTTTTCTATTTTGGCGGGTTTGAAACTATTTTTTGATTAATTTTGGCAGGTTTTAATATATTATTGGATCTTTGCGCAGAGATGACGGTGCTGGTTGCGGTGCGCTGCGGGGCGCTCCTTCTGCGGAAAGACGCCTGGAAGCGTCACTTGGGACAGCTCCGCGTCTCCGTATTCTGCATTTCTTGCCTTCTGCATCTCAGCAAAATGCTTTCCCACTAGGTCTAGCAAGGAGAAACTGTGCCAGCTGAGTAGATGTAGCCCGGCCCGCCCTTTGAAGTTCACAAGTTCTTGGCATCTCAGAGCCTAAAGGGACGAGCGAGGTTATCTATGGTACAAGCAGAGCAAAGTTGTCCAAGAATAGCTTCCATTGGAATGCTAATGGCAATTGAAGAGGCAGGCCAGTGGCAAGCCACTATCTTCTAGCAGTTTGAAAGGTGCAGACACAGTGCAGGTGTTGTGCGGCTTCCTTCTTCGCCTCCTAGAAGGTGCCGCGCTCTCCGTCTCTTGCTTGCCAATATGTTGCCCTGTTCCTCTTATTGTTTGGTTTCTTTGGATTTGTTTTGATGATGTTTTGGCGGGTTTTCGGAATGTTTTGGTGGTGTTTTAGAATGTTTTGTTTTCTCTTGTGTTGTTTTTATTGTCTTGGCAGGTTTTGGAATTTTTGGCAGGTATTTGGAATGTTTTGGTTTGCTTTCATTTGCTTTGATTATGTTTTGGCAAGTTATTGAATGTTTCGATCACTTCTGACTGGTTTGATAGTATTTTGGCATCTTTTCAGAATGTTTTGATCAGTTTTGGCAGGTTCTAAACTATTTTGTCGGGTTTTTGGAATGTTTTGGTTGGTTTTGATTTGTTTTTATGATGTTTTGGCCGGATTTCGGAATATTTTGGATGGGTTTTGGAATGTTTTGTTTGGTTTTGATTTGTTTTTATGATGTTTTGCCAAGTATTTTGAATGTTTTGATCAGTTCTGGCTGGTTTTCAAATGTTTTGGCATATTTTCAGAATGTTTTGATCAGTTTTGCGGGTCAAAATTATTTTGGCTGGTTTTTGCAACGTTTTGGTTGGTTTTGATTTGTTTTTATGATGTTTTGCCAAGTTTTTTGAATGTTTTGATCAGTTCTGGCTGGTTTTCTAATGTTTTGACATCTTTTTTAGAATGTTTCGATCAGTTTTGCGGGTCTAAATTATTTTGGCGGGTTTTCGGAATATTTTGGTTGGTTTTGATTTGTTTTTATGATGTTTTGGCGGGTTTTCGGAATGTTTTGGTGGTGTTTTAGAATGTTTTGTTTTCTCTTGTGTTGTTTTTATTGTCTTGGCAGGTTTTGGAATGTTTGGATTCCTTTTGGCGGGTTTTAAAATATTTTGTCGGGTATTTGGAATGTTTTGGCGGGTATTCGGAATGTTTTGATTATGTTTTGACGGGTTTTGAAATATTTTGGCGGGATTTTAGAAGGTTTTCTTTGTTTTGATGATGTTTAGCCCAGTTTTTAGTGTGTTTGGATTAGCTTTGGTGGGCTTTATGATGTTTTGTCAGGTTTTTTCGAATGTATTGATCACTTCTGTCTGGTTTTCTATTTTGGCGGGATTGAAACTATTTTTTGATTAATTTTGGCGGGTTTTAATATATTATTGGATCTTTGCGCAGAGATGACGGTGCTGGTTGCGGTGCGCTGCGGGGCGCTCCTTCTGCGGAAAGACGCCTGGCAGCGGCACTTGGGACAGCTCCACGTCTCCGTATTCTGCATTTCTTGCCTTCAGCATCTCAGCAAAATGCTTTCCCACTAGGTCTAGCAAGGAGAAACTGTGCCAGCTGAGTAGATGTAGCCCGGCCCGCCCTTTGAAGTTCACAAGTTCTTGGCATCTCAGAGCCTAAAGGGAAGAGCAAGGTTATCTATGGTACAAGCACAGCAAAGTTGTCCAAGAATAGCTTCCATTCGAATGCTAATGGCAATTGAAGAGGCAGGCCAGTGGCAAGCCACTATCTTCTAGCAGTTTGAAAGGTGCAGACACAGTGCAGGTGTTGTGCGGCTTCCTTCTTCGCCTCCTAGAAGGTGCCGCGCTCTCCGTCTCTTGCTTGCCAATATGTTGCCGGGTTCCTCTTATTGTTTGGTTTCTCTAGATTTGTTTTGATGATGTTTTGGCGGGTTTTCGGAATGTTTTGGTGGTGTTTTAGAATGTTTTGTTTTCTCTTGTGTTGTTTTTATTGTGTTGGCAGGTTTTGGAATGTTTGGATGCCTTTTGGCGTGTTTTAAAATACTTTGGCGGGTATTTGGAATGTTTTGGTTTGCTTTCATTTGCTTTGATTATGTTTAGGCAAGTTATTGAATGTTTCGATCACTTCTGACTGGTTTGATAGTATTTTGGCATCTTTTCAGAATGTTTTGATCAGTTTTGGCAGGTTCTAAACTATTTTGTCGTGTTTTTGGAATGTTTTGGTTGGTTTTGATTTGTTTTGATTATGTTTTGCCAAGTATTTTTAATGTTTTGATCAGTTCTGGCTGGTTTTCAAATGTTTTGGCATACTTTCAGAATGTTTTGATCAGTTTTGCGGGTCAAAATTATTTTGGCGGGTTTTTGGAATGTTTTGGTTGGTTTTGATTTGTTTTGATGATGTTTTGCCAAGTTTTTTGAATGTTTTGATCAGTTCTGGCTGGTTTTCTAATGTTTTGACATCTTTTTTAGAATGTTTTGATCAGTTTTGCGGGTCTAAATTATTTTGGCGGGTTCTCGGAATATTTTGGTTGGTTTTGATTTTTTTTTATGATGTTTTGGCGGGTTTTCGGAATGTTTTGGTTGGGTTTTAGAATGTTTTGTTTTCTCTTGTGTTGTTTATAATGTCTTGGCAGGTTTTGGAATGTTTGGATGCCTTTTTGCGGGTTTTAAAATATTTTGGCGGGTATTTGGAATGTTTTGGTTTGCTTTCATTTGCTTTGATTATGTTTTGGCAAGTTATTGAATGTTTCGATCACTTCTGACTGGTTTGATAGTATTTTGGCATCTTTTCAGAATGTTTTGATCAGTTTTGGCAGGTTCTAAACTATTTTGTTGGGTTTTTGGAATGTTTTGGTTGGTTTTGATTTGTTTTGATTATGTTTTGCCAAGTATTTTGAATGTTTTGATCAGTTCTGGCTGGTTTTCTAATGTTTTGGCATCTTTTCAGAATGTTTTGATCAGTTTTGCGGGTCTAAATTATTTTGGAGTGTTTTTGGAATATTTTTGTTTCTTTGGATTTGTTTTTATGATGTTTTGGCGGGTTTTCGGAATGTTTTGGTGGTGTTTTAGAATGTTTTGTTTTCTCTTGTATTGTTTTTATTGTGTTGGCAGGTTTTGGAATGTTTTGGTTTGCTTTCATTTGCTTTGATTATGTTTTGGCAAGTTATTGAATGTTTCGGCAAGTTATTGAATATTTCGATCACTTCTGACTGGTTTGATAGTATTTTGACATCTTTTCAGAATGTTTTGATCCGTTTTGGCAGGCTCTAAACTATTTTGTCGGGTTTTTGGAATGTTTTGGTTGGTTTTGATTGGTTTTTATGATGTTTTGGCCGGATTTAGGAATATTTTGGCTGGTTTTTGAAATGTTTTGTTTGGTTTTGATTTATTTTTATGATTTTTTGCGAAGTTTTTTGAATGTTTTGATCAGCTCTGTCTGGTTTTCTAATGTTTTGACATCTTTTTTAGAATGTTTTGATCTGTTTTGCGGGTCTAAATTATTTTGGCGGGTTTTCGGAATATTTTGTTTGGTTTTGATTTGTTTTTATGATGTTTTGGCGGGTTTTCGGAATGTTTTGGTGGTGTTTTAGAATGTTTTGCTTTCTCTTGTGTTGTTTTTATTGTCTTGGCAGGTTTTGGAATGTTTGGATTCCTTTTGGCGGGTTTTAAAATATTTTGGCGGGTATTTGGAATGTTTTGGCGGGTATTTGGAATGTTTTGATTATGTTTTGACGGGTTTTGAAATATTTTGGCGGGATTTTAGAAGGTTTTGTTTTGGTTTGATGATGTTTAGCCCAGTTTTTGGTGTGTTTGGATTAGCTTTGGTGGGCCTTATCATGTTTTGTCAGGTTGTTTCGAATGTATTGATCACTTCTGTCTGGTTATCTATTTTGGCGGGTTTGAAACTATTTTTTGATTAGTTTTGGCGGGTTTTAAAATATTTTGGCTCTTTGCGCAGAGATGACGGTGCTGGTTGCGGTGCGCTGCGGGGCGCTCCTTCTGCGGAAAGACGCCTGGCAGCGTCACTTGGGACAGTTCCGCATCTCCGTATTCTGCATTTCTTGCCTTGTGCATCTCAGCAAAATGCTTTCCCACTAGGTGTAGCAAGGAGAAACTGTGCCAGCTGAGTAGATGTAGCCCGGCCCGCCCTTTGAAGTTCACAAGTTCTTGGCATCTCAGAGCCTAAAGGGAAGAGCAAGGTTATCTATGGTACAAGCACAGCAAAGTTGTCCAAGAATAGCTTCCATTGGAATGCTAATGGCAATTGAAGAGGCAAGCCAGTGGCAAGCCACTATCTTCTAGCAGTTTGAAAGGTGCAGACACAGTGCAGGTGTTGTGCGGCTTCCTTCTTCGCCTCCTAGAAGGTGCCGCGCTCTCCGTCTCTTGCTTGCCAATATGTTGCCATGTTCCTCTTATTGTTTGGTTTCTTTGGATTTGTTTTGATGATGTTTTGGCGGGTTTTCGGAATGTTTTGGTGGTGGTTTAGAATGTTTTGCTTTCTCTTGTGTTGTTTTTATTGTGTTGGCAGGTTTTGGAATGTTTGGATGCCTTTTGGCGGGTTTTAAAATATTTTGTCAGGTATTTGGAATGTTTTGGTTTGCTTTCATTTGCTTTGATTATGTTTAGGCAAGTTATTGAATGTTTCGATCACTTCTGACTGGTTTGATAGTATTTTGGCATCTTTTCAGAATGTTTTGATCAGTTTTGGCAGGTTCTAAACTATTTTGTTGGGTTTTTGGAATGTTTTGGTTGGTTTTGATTTGTTTTGATTATGTTTTGCCAAGTATTTTGAATGTTTTGATCAGTTCTGGCTGGTTTTCTAATGTTTTGGCATCTTTTCAGAATGTTTTGATCAGTTTTGCGGGTCTAAATTATTTTGGAGTGTTTTTGGAATATTTTTGTTTCTTTGGATTTGTTTTTATGATGTTTTGGCGGGTTTTCGGAATGTTTTGGTTGGGTTTTAGAATGTTTTGTTTTCTCTTGTGTTGTTTTTTTTGTATTGGCAGGTTTTGGAATGTTTGGATTCCTTTTGGCGGTTTTAGAATATTTTGGCAGGTATTTGGAATGTTTTGGCGGGTATTCGGAATGTTTTGATTATGTTTTGACGGGTTTTGAAATATTTTGGCGGGATTTTAGAAGGTTTTGATTTGTTTTGCTTTGTTTTGATTATGTTTAGCCCCGTTTTTGGTGTGTTTGGATTAGCTTTGGTGGACTTTATCATGTTTTGTCAGGTTGTTTCGAATGTATTGATCACTTCTGTCTGGTTTTCTATTTTGGCGGGTTTGAAACTATATTTTGATTAGTTTTGGCGGGTTTTAAAATATTTTGGCTCTTTGCGCAGAGGTGACGGTGCCGGTTGCGTTGCGCTGCGGGGCGCTCCTTCTGCGGAAATACGGCTTGCACTGTCAGTTGGGACAGCTCCGCGTCTCCGTATTCTGCATTTCTTGCCTTCTGCATCTCAGCAAAATGCTTTCCCACTAGGTCTAGCAAGGAGAAACTGTGCCAGCTGAATAGATGTAGCCCGGCCCGCCCTTTGAAGTTCACAAGTTCTTGGCATCTCAGAGCCTAAAGGGACGAGCGATGTTATCTATGGTACAAGCACAGCAAAGTTGTCCAAGAATAGCTTCCATTGGAATGCTAATGGCAATTGAAGAGGCAGGCCAGTGGCAAGCCACTATCTTCTAGCAGTTTGAAAGGTGCAGACACAGTGCAGGTGTTGTGCGGCTTCCTTCTTCGCCTCCTAGAAGGTGCCGCGCTCTCCGTCTCTTGCTTGCCAATATGTTGCCGTGTTCCTCTTATTGTTTGGTTTCTTTGTATATTTTTTGAAGATGTTTTGGCGGGTTTTCGGAATGTTTTGGTGGTGTTTTAGAATGTTTTGTTTTCTCTTGTGTTGTTTTTATTGTGTTGGCAGGTTTTGGAATGTTTTGGTTTGCTTTCATTTGCTTTGATTATGTTTTGGCAAGTTATTGAATGTTTCGGCAAGTTATTGAATATTTCGATCACTTCTGACTGGTTTGATAGTATTTTGACATCTTTTCAAAATGTTTTGATCCGTTTTGGCAGGCTCTAAACTATTTTGTCGGGTTTTTGGAATGTTTTGGTTGGTTTTGATTGGTTTTTATGATGTTTTGGCCGGATTTAGGAATATTTTGGCTGGTTTTTGAAATGTTTTGTTTGGTTTTGATTTATTTTTATGATGTTTTGCGAAGTTTTTTGAATGTTTTGATCAGCTCTGTCTGGTTTTCTAATGCTTTGACATCTTTTTTAGAATGTTTTGATCTGTTTTGCGGGTCTAAATTATTTTGGCGGGTTTTCGGAATATTTTGTTTGGTTTTGATTTTTTTTTATGATGTTTTGGCGGGTTTTCGGAATGTTTTGGTGGTGTTTTAGAATGTTTTGCTTTCTCTTGTGTTGTTTTTATTGTCTTGGCAGGTTTTGGAATGTTTGGATTCCTTTTGGCGGGTTTTAAAATATTTTGGCGGGTATTTGGAATGTTTTGGCGGGTATTTGGAATGTTTTGATTATGTTTTGACGGGTTTTGAAATATTTTGGCGGGATTTTAGAGGGTTTTTTTTTGGTTTGATGATGTTTAGCCCAGTTTTTGGTGTGTTTGGATTAGCTTTGGTGGGCTTTATGATGTTTTGTCAGGTTTTTTCGAATGTATTGATCACTTCTGTCTGGTTTTCTATTTTGGCGGGTTTGAAACTATTTTTTGATTAATTTTGGCGGGTTTTAATATATTATTGGATCTTTGCGCAGAGATGACGGTGCTGGTTGCGGTGCGCTGCGGGGCGCTCCTTCTGCGGAAAGACGCCTGGCAGCGGCACTTGGGACAGCTCCGCGTCTCCGTATTCTGCATTTCTTGCCTTCAGCATCTCAGCAAAATGCTTTCCCACTAGGTCTAGCAAGGAGAAACTGTGCCAGCTGAGTAGATGTAGCCCGGCCCGCCCTTTGAAGTTCACAAGTTCTTGGCATCTCAGAGCCTAAAGGGAAGAGCAAGGTTATCTATGGTACAAGCACAGCAAAGTTGTCCAAGAATAGCTTCCATTGGAATGCTAATGGCAATTGAAGAGGCAGGCCAGTGGCAAGCCACTATCTTCTAGCAGTTTGAAAGGTGCAGACACAGTGCAGGTGTTGTGCGGCTTCCTTCTTCGCCTCCTAGAAGGTGCCGCGCTCTCCGTCTCTTGCTTGCCAATATGTTGCCGTGTTCCTCTTATTGTTTGGTTTCTTTGGATTTGTTTTGATGATGTTTTGGCGGGTTTTCGGAATGTTTTGGTGGTGTTTTAGAATGTTTTGTTTTCTCTTGTGTTGTTTTTATTGTCTTGGCAGGTTTTGGAATGTTTGGATGCCCTTTGGCGGGTTTATAAATATTTTGGCAGGTATTTGGAATGTTTTGGTTTGTTTTCATTTGCTTTGATTATGTTTTGGCAAGTTATTGAATGTTTCGGCAAGTTATTGAATATTTCGATCACTTCTGACTGGTTTGATAGTATTTTGACATCTTTTCAGAATGTTTTGATCCGTTTTGGCAGGCTCTAAACTATTTTGTCGGGTTTTTGGAATGTTTTGGTTGGTTTTGATTGGTTTTTATGATGTTTTGGCCGGATTTAGGAATATTTTGGCTGGTTTTTGGAATGTTTTGGTTGGTTTTGATTTGTTTTGATTGTGTTTTGCCAAGATTTTTGAATATTTCGATCACTTCTGACTGGTTTGAGAGTATTTTGGCATCTTTTCAGAATGTTTTGATCAGTTTTGGCAGGTTCTAAAGTATTTTGTTGGGTTTTTGGAATGTTTTGGTTGGTTTTGATTTGTTTTTATGATGTTTTGGCCGGATTTAGGAATATTTTGGCTGGTTTTTGAAATGTTTTGTTTGGTTTTGATTTATTTTTATGATGTTTTGCCAAGTTTTTTGAATGTTTTGATCAGTTCTGGCTGGTTTTCTAATGTTTTGACATCTTTTTTAGAATGTTTCGATCAGTTTTGCGGGTCTAAATTATTTTGGCGGGTTTTCGGAATATTTTGGTTGGTTTTGATTTGTTTTTATGATGTTTTGGCGGGTTTTCGGAATGTTTTGGTTGGGTTTTAGAATGTTTTGTTTTCTCTTGTGTTGTTTTTATTGTCTTGGCAGGTTTTGGAATGTTTGGATTCCTTTTGGCGGGTTTTAAAATATTTTGTCGGGTATTTGGAATGTTTTGGCGGGTATTCGGAATGTTTTGATTATGTTTTGACGGGTTTTGAAATATTTTGGCGGGTTTTTAGAAGGTTTTGTTTTGGTTTGATGATGTTTAGCCCAGTTTTTGGTGTGTTTGGATTAGCTTTGGTGGGCCTTATCATGTTTTGTCAGGTTGTTTCGAATGTATTGATCACTTCTGTCTGGTTATCTATTTTGGCGGGTTTGAAACTATTTTTTGATTAGTTTTGGCGGGTTTTAAAATATTTTGGCTCTTTGCGCAGAGATGACGGTGCCGGTTGCGGTGCGCTGCGGGGCGCTCCTTCTGCGGAAAGACGCCTGGCAGCGGCACTTGGGACAGTTCCGCATCTCCGTATTCTGCATTTCTTGCCTTCTGCATCTCAGCAAAATGCTTTCCCACTAGGTCTAGCAAGGAGAAACTGTGCCAGCTGAGTAGAAGTAGCCCGGCCCGCCCTTTGAAGTTCACAAGTTCTTGGCATCTCAGAGCCTAAAGGGAAGAGCAAGGTTATCTATGGTACAAGCACAGCAAAGTTGTCCAAGAATAGCTTCCATTCGAATGCTAATGGCAATTGAAGAGGCAGGCCAGTGGCAAGCCACTATCTTCTAGCAGTTTGAAAGGTGCAGACACAGTGCAGGTGTTCTGCGGCTTCCTTCTTCGCCTCCTAGAAGGTGCCGCGCTCTCCGTCTATTGCTTGCCAATATGTTGCCATGTTCCTCTTATTGTTTGGTTTCTTTGGATATGTTTTTATGATGTTTTGGCGGGTTTTCGGAATGTTTTGGTGGTGGTTTAGAATGTTTTGCTTTCTCTTGTGTTGTTTTTATTGTGTTGGCAGGTTTTGGAATGTTTGGATGCCTTTTGGCGGGTTTTAAAATATTTTGTCAGGTATTTGGAATGTTTTGGTTTGCTTTCATTTGCTTTGATTATGTTTTGGCAAGTTATTGAATGTTTCGATCACTTCTGACTGGTTTGATAGTATTTTGGCATCTTTTCAGAATGTTTTGATCAGTTTTGGCAGGTTCTAAACTATTTTGTTGGGTTTTTGGAATGTTTTGGTTGGTTTTGATTTGTTTTGATTATGTTTTGCCAAGTATTTTGAATGTTTTGTTCAGTTCTGGCTGGTTTTCTAATGTTTTGGCATCTTTTCAGAATGTTTTGATCAGTTTTGCGGGTCTAAATTATTTTGGAGTGTTTTTGGAATATTTTTGTTTCTTTGGATTTGTTTTTATGATGTTTTGGCGGGTTTTCGGAATGTTTTGGTTGGGTTTTAGAATGTTTTGTTTTCTCTTGTGTTGTTTTTATTGTCTTGGCAGGTTTTGGAATGTTTGGATGCCCTTTGGCGGGTTTATAAATATTTTGGCAGGTATTTGGAATGTTTTGGTTTGCTTTCATTTGCTTTGATTATGTTTAGGCAAGTTATTGAATGTTTCGATCACTTCTGACTGGTTTGATAGTATTTTGGCATCTTTTCAGAATGTTTTGATCAGTTTTGGCAGGTTCTAAACTATTTTGTCGTGTTTTTGGAATGTTTTGGTTGGTTTTGATTTGTTTTGATTATGTTTTGCCAAGTATTTTTAATGTTTTGATCAGTTCTGGCTGGTTTTCAAATGTTTTGGCATACTTTCAGAATGTTTTGATCAGTTTTGCGGGTCAAAATTATTTTGGCGGGTTTTTGGAATGTTTTGGTTGGTTTTGATTTGTTTTGATGATGTTTTGCCAAGTTTTTTGAATGTTTTGATCAGTTCTGGCTGGTTTTCTAATGTTTTGACATCTTTTTTAGAATGTTTTGATCAGTTTTGCGGGTCTAAATTATTTTGGCGGGTTCTCGGAATATTTTGGTTGGTTTTGATTTTTTTTTATGATGTTTTGGCGGGTTTTCGGAATGTTTTGGTTGGGTTTTAGAATGTTTTGTTTTCTCTTGTGTTGTTTATAATGTCTTGGCAGGTTTTGGAATGTTTGGATGCCTTTTTGCGGGTTTTAAAATATTTTGGCGGGTATTTGGAATGTTTTGGTTTGCTTTCATTTGCTTTGATTATGTTTTGGCAAGTTATTGAATGTTTCGATCACTTCTGACTGGTTTGATAGTATTTTGGCATCTTTTCAGAATGTTTTGATCAGTTTTGGCAGGTTCTAAACTATTTTGTTGGGTTTTTGGAATGTTTTGGTTGGTTTTGATTTGTTTTGATTATGTTTTGCCAAGTATTTTGAATGTTTTGATCAGTTCTGGCTGGTTTTCTAATGTTTTGGCATCTTTTCAGAATGTTTTGATCAGTTTTGCGGGTCTAAATTATTTTGGAGTGTTTTTGGAATATTTTTGTTTCTTTGGATTTGTTTTTATGATGTTTTGGCGGGTTTTCGGAATGTTTTGGTGGTGTTTTAGAATGTTTTGTTTTCTCTTGTGTTGTTTTTATTGTGTTGGCAGGTTTTGGAATGTTTTGGTTTGCTTTCATTTGCTTTGATTATGTTTTGGCAAGTTATTGAATGTTTCGGCAAGTTATTGAATATTTCGATCACTTCTGACTGGTTTGATAGTATTTTGACATCTTTTCAGAATGTTTTGATCCGTTTTGGCAGGCTCTAAACTATTTTGTCGGGTTTTTGGAATGTTTTGGTTGGTTTTGATTGGTTTTTATGATGTTTTGGCCGGATTTAGGAATATTTTGGCTGGTTTTTGAAATGTTTTGTTTGGTTTTGATTTATTTTTATGATTTTTTGCGAAGTTTTTTGAATGTTTTGATCAGCTCTGTCTGGTTTTCTAATGTTTTGACATCTTTTTTAGAATGTTTTGATCTGTTTTGCGGGTCTAAATTATTTTGGCGGGTTTTCGGAATATTTTGTTTGGTTTTGATTTGTTTTTATGATGTTTTGGCGGGTTTTCGGAATGTTTTGGTGGTGTTTTAGAATGTTTTGCTTTCTCTTGTGTTGTTTTTATTGTCTTGGCAGGTTTTGGAATGTTTGGATTCCTTTTGGCGGGTTTTAAAATATTTTGGCGGGTATTTGGAATGTTTTGGCGGGTATTTGGAATGTTTTGATTATGTTTTGACGGGTTTTGAAATATTTTGGCGGGATTTTAGAAGGTTTTGTTTTGGTTTGATGATGTTTAGCCCAGTTTTTGGTGTGTTTGGATTAGCTTTGGTGGGCCTTATCATGTTTTGTCAGGTTGTTTCGAATGTATTGATCACTTCTGTCTGGTTATCTATTTTGGCGGGTTTGAAACTATTTTTTGATTAGTTTTGGCGGGTTTTAAAATATTTTGGCTCTTTGCGCAGAGATGACGGTGCTGGTTGCGGTGCGCTGCGGGGCGCTCCTTCTGCGGAAAGACGCCTGGCAGCGTCACTTGGGACAGTTCCGCATCTCCGTATTCTGCATTTCTTGCCTTGTGCATCTCAGCAAAATGCTTTCCCACTAGGTGTAGCAAGGAGAAACTGTGCCAGCTGAGTAGATGTAGCCCGGCCCGCCCTTTGAAGTTCACAAGTTCTTGGCATCTCAGAGCCTAAAGGGAAGAGCAAGGTTATCTATGGTACAAGCACAGCAAAGTTGTCCAAGAATAGCTTCCATTGGAATGCTAATGGCAATTGAAGAGGCAAGCCAGTGGCAAGCCACTATCTTCTAGCAGTTTGAAAGGTGCAGACACAGTGCAGGTGTTGTGCGGCTTCCTTCTTCGCCTCCTAGAAGGTGCCGCGCTCTCCGTCTCTTGCTTGCCAATATGTTGCCATGTTCCTCTTATTGTTTGGTTTCTTTGGATTTGTTTTGATGATGTTTTGGCGGGTTTTCGGAATGTTTTGGTGGTGGTTTAGAATGTTTTGCTTTCTCTTGTGTTGTTTTTATTGTGTTGGCAGGTTTTGGAATGTTTGGATGCCTTTTGGCGGGTTTTAAAATATTTTGTCAGGTATTTGGAATGTTTTGGTTTGCTTTCATTTGCTTTGATTATGTTTAGGCAAGTTATTGAATGTTTCGATCACTTCTGACTGGTTTGATAGTATTTTGGCATCTTTTCAGAATGTTTTGATCAGTTTTGGCAGGTTCTAAACTATTTTGTTGGGTTTTTGGAATGTTTTGGTTGGTTTTGATTTGTTTTGATTATGTTTTGCCAAGTATTTTGAATGTTTTGATCAGTTCTGGCTGGTTTTCTAATGTTTTGGCATCTTTTCAGAATGTTTTGATCAGTTTTGCGGGTCTAAATTATTTTGGAGTGTTTTTGGAATATTTTTGTTTCTTTGGATTTGTTTTTATGATGTTTTGGCGGGTTTTCGGAATGTTTTGGTTGGGTTTTAGAATGTTTTGTTTTCTCTTGTGTTGTTTTTTTTGTATTGGCAGGTTTTGGAATGTTTGGATTCCTTTTGGCGGTTTTAGAATATTTTGGCAGGTATTTGGAATGTTTTGGCGGGTATTCGGAATGTTTTGATTATGTTTTGACGGGTTTTGAAATATTTTGGCGGGATTTTAGAAGGTTTTGATTTGTTTTGCTTTGTTTTGATTATGTTTAGCCCCGTTTTTGGTGTGTTTGGATTAGCTTTGGTGGACTTTATCATGTTTTGTCAGGTTGTTTCGAATGTATTGATCACTTCTGTCTGGTTTTCTATTTTGGCGGGTTTGAAACTATATTTTGATTAGTTTTGGCGGGTTTTAAAATATTTTGGCTCTTTGCGCAGAGGTGACGGTGCCGGTTGCGTTGCGCTGCGGGGCGCTCCTTCTGCGGAAATACGGCTTGCACTGTCAGTTGGGACAGCTCCGCGTCTCCGTATTCTGCATTTCTTGCCTTCTGCATCTCAGCAAAATGCTTTCCCACTAGGTCTAGCAAGGAGAAACTGTGCCAGCTGAATAGATGTAGCCCGGCCCGCCCTTTGAAGTTCACAAGTTCTTGGCATCTCAGAGCCTAAAGGGACGAGCGATGTTATCTATGGTACAAGCACAGCAAAGTTGTCCAAGAATAGCTTCCATTGGAATGCTAATGGCAATTGAAGAGGCAGGCCAGTGGCAAGCCACTATCTTCTAGCAGTTTGAAAGGTGCAGACACAGTGCAGGTGTTGTGCGGCTTCCTTCTTCGCCTCCTAGAAGGTGCCGCGCTCTCCGTCTCTTGCTTGCCAATATGTTGCCGTGTTCCTCTTATTGTTTGGTTTCTTTGTATATTTTTTGAAGATGTTTTGGCGGGTTTTCGGAATGTTTTGGTGGTGTTTTAGAATGTTTTGTTTTCTCTTGTGTTGTTTTTATTGTGTTGGCAGGTTTTGGAATGTTTTGGTTTGCTTTCATTTGCTTTGATTATGTTTTGGCAAGTTATTGAATGTTTCGGCAAGTTATTGAATATTTCGATCACTTCTGACTGGTTTGATAGTATTTTGACATCTTTTCAAAATGTTTTGATCCGTTTTGGCAGGCTCTAAACTATTTTGTCGGGTTTTTGGAATGTTTTGGTTGGTTTTGATTGGTTTTTATGATGTTTTGGCCGGATTTAGGAATATTTTGGCTGGTTTTTGAAATGTTTTGTTTGGTTTTGATTTATTTTTATGATGTTTTGCGAAGTTTTTTGAATGTTTTGATCAGCTCTGTCTGGTTTTCTAATGCTTTGACATCTTTTTTAGAATGTTTTGATCTGTTTTGCGGGTCTAAATTATTTTGGCGGGTTTTCGGAATATTTTGTTTGGTTTTGATTTTTTTTTATGATGTTTTGGCGGGTTTTCGGAATGTTTTGGTGGTGTTTTAGAATGTTTTGCTTTCTCTTGTGTTGTTTTTATTGTCTTGGCAGGTTTTGGAATGTTTGGATTCCTTTTGGCGGGTTTTAAAATATTTTGGCGGGTATTTGGAATGTTTTGGCGGGTATTTGGAATGTTTTGATTATGTTTTGACGGGTTTTGAAATATTTTGGCGGGATTTTAGAGGGTTTTTTTTTGGTTTGATGATGTTTAGCCCAGTTTTTGGTGTGTTTGGATTAGCTTTGGTGGGCTTTATGATGTTTTGTCAGGTTTTTTCGAATGTATTGATCACTTCTGTCTGGTTTTCTATTTTGGCGGGTTTGAAACTATTTTTTGATTAATTTTGGCGGGTTTTAATATATTATTGGATCTTTGCGCAGAGATGACGGTGCTGGTTGCGGTGCGCTGCGGGGCGCTCCTTCTGCGGAAAGACGCCTGGCAGCGGCACTTGGGACAGCTCCGCGTCTCCGTATTCTGCATTTCTTGCCTTCAGCATCTCAGCAAAATGCTTTCCCACTAGGTCTAGCAAGGAGAAACTGTGCCAGCTGAGTAGATGTAGCCCGGCCCGCCCTTTGAAGTTCACAAGTTCTTGGCATCTCAGAGCCTAAAGGGAAGAGCAAGGTTATCTATGGTACAAGCACAGCAAAGTTGTCCAAGAATAGCTTCCATTGGAATGCTAATGGCAATTGAAGAGGCAGGCCAGTGGCAAGCCACTATCTTCTAGCAGTTTGAAAGGTGCAGACACAGTGCAGGTGTTGTGCGGCTTCCTTCTTCGCCTCCTAGAAGGTGCCGCGCTCTCCGTCTCTTGCTTGCCAATATGTTGCCGTGTTCCTCTTATTGTTTGGTTTCTTTGGATTTGTTTTGATGATGTTTTGGCGGGTTTTCGGAATGTTTTGGTGGTGTTTTAGAATGTTTTGTTTTCTCTTGTGTTGTTTTTATTGTCTTGGCAGGTTTTGGAATGTTTGGATGCCCTTTGGCGGGTTTATAAATATTTTGGCAGGTATTTGGAATGTTTTGGTTTGTTTTCATTTGCTTTGATTATGTTTTGGCAAGTTATTGAATGTTTCGGCAAGTTATTGAATATTTCGATCACTTCTGACTGGTTTGATAGTATTTTGACATCTTTTCAGAATGTTTTGATCCGTTTTGGCAGGCTCTAAACTATTTTGTCGGGTTTTTGGAATGTTTTGGTTGGTTTTGATTGGTTTTTATGATGTTTTGGCCGGATTTAGGAATATTTTGGCTGGTTTTTGGAATGTTTTGGTTGGTTTTGATTTGTTTTGATTGTGTTTTGCCAAGATTTTTGAATATTTCGATCACTTCTGACTGGTTTGAGAGTATTTTGGCATCTTTTCAGAATGTTTTGATCAGTTTTGGCAGGTTCTAAAGTATTTTGTTGGGTTTTTGGAATGTTTTGGTTGGTTTTGATTTGTTTTTATGATGTTTTGGCCGGATTTAGGAATATTTTGGCTGGTTTTTGAAATGTTTTGTTTGGTTTTGATTTATTTTTATGATGTTTTGCCAAGTTTTTTGAATGTTTTGATCAGTTCTGGCTGGTTTTCTAATGTTTTGACATCTTTTTTAGAATGTTTCGATCAGTTTTGCGGGTCTAAATTATTTTGGCGGGTTTTCGGAATATTTTGGTTGGTTTTGATTTGTTTTTATGATGTTTTGGCGGGTTTTCGGAATGTTTTGGTTGGGTTTTAGAATGTTTTGTTTTCTCTTGTGTTGTTTTTATTGTCTTGGCAGGTTTTGGAATGTTTGGATTCCTTTTGGCGGGTTTTAAAATATTTTGTCGGGTATTTGGAATGTTTTGGCGGGTATTCGGAATGTTTTGATTATGTTTTGACGGGTTTTGAAATATTTTGGCGGGTTTTTAGAAGGTTTTGTTTTGGTTTGATGATGTTTAGCCCAGTTTTTGGTGTGTTTGGATTAGCTTTGGTGGGCCTTATCATGTTTTGTCAGGTTGTTTCGAATGTATTGATCACTTCTGTCTGGTTATCTATTTTGGCGGGTTTGAAACTATTTTTTGATTAGTTTTGGCGGGTTTTAAAATATTTTGGCTCTTTGCGCAGAGATGACGGTGCCGGTTGCGGTGCGCTGCGGGGCGCTCCTTCTGCGGAAAGACGCCTGGCAGCGGCACTTGGGACAGTTCCGCATCTCCGTATTCTGCATTTCTTGCCTTCTGCATCTCAGCAAAATGCTTTCCCACTAGGTCTAGCAAGGAGAAACTGTGCCAGCTGAGTAGAAGTAGCCCGGCCCGCCCTTTGAAGTTCACAAGTTCTTGGCATCTCAGAGCCTAAAGGGAAGAGCAAGGTTATCTATGGTACAAGCACAGCAAAGTTGTCCAAGAATAGCTTCCATTCGAATGCTAATGGCAATTGAAGAGGCAGGCCAGTGGCAAGCCACTATCTTCTAGCAGTTTGAAAGGTGCAGACACAGTGCAGGTGTTCTGCGGCTTCCTTCTTCGCCTCCTAGAAGGTGCCGCGCTCTCCGTCTATTGCTTGCCAATATGTTGCCATGTTCCTCTTATTGTTTGGTTTCTTTGGATATGTTTTTATGATGTTTTGGCGGGTTTTCGGAATGTTTTGGTGGTGGTTTAGAATGTTTTGCTTTCTCTTGTGTTGTTTTTATTGTGTTGGCAGGTTTTGGAATGTTTGGATGCCTTTTGGCGGGTTTTAAAATATTTTGTCAGGTATTTGGAATGTTTTGGTTTGCTTTCATTTGCTTTGATTATGTTTTGGCAAGTTATTGAATGTTTCGATCACTTCTGACTGGTTTGATAGTATTTTGGCATCTTTTCAGAATGTTTTGATCAGTTTTGGCAGGTTCTAAACTATTTTGTTGGGTTTTTGGAATGTTTTGGTTGGTTTTGATTTGTTTTGATTATGTTTTGCCAAGTATTTTGAATGTTTTGTTCAGTTCTGGCTGGTTTTCTAATGTTTTGGCATCTTTTCAGAATGTTTTGATCAGTTTTGCGGGTCTAAATTATTTTGGAGTGTTTTTGGAATATTTTTGTTTCTTTGGATTTGTTTTTATGATGTTTTGGCGGGTTTTCGGAATGTTTTGGTTGGGTTTTAGAATGTTTTGTTTTCTCTTGTGTTGTTTTTATTGTCTTGGCAGGTTTTGGAATGTTTGGATGCCCTTTGGCGGGTTTATAAATATTTTGGCAGGTATTTGGAATGTTTTGGTTTGCTTTCATTTGCTTTGATTATGTTTTGGCAAGTTATTGAATGTTTCGGCAAGTTATTGAATATTTCGATCACTTCTGACTGGTTTGATAGTATTTTGACATCTTTTCAGAATGTTTTGATCAATTTTGGCAGGCTCTAAACTATTTTGTCGGGTTTTTGGAATGTTTTGGTTGGTTTTGATTTGTTTTTATGCTGTTTTGGCCGGATTTGGGAATATTTTGGCTGGTTTTTGGAATGTTTTGTTTGGTTTTGATTTATTTTTATGATGTTTTGCCAAGTTTTTTGAATGTTTTGATCAGCTCTGTCTGGTTTTCTAATGTTTTGACATCTTTTTTAGAATGTTTTGATCTGTTTTGCGGGTCTAAATTATTTTGGCGGGTTTTCGGAATATTTTGTTTGGTTTTGATTTGTTTTTATGATGTTTTGGCGGGTTTTCGGAATGTTTTGGTGGTGGTTTAGAATGTTTTGCTTTCTCTTGTGTTGTTTTTATTGTCTTGGCAGGTTTTGGAATGTTTGGATGCCTTTTGGCGGGTTTTAAAATATTTTGGCGGGTATTTGGAATGTTTTGGTTTGCTTTCATTTGCTTTGATTATGTTTTGGCAAGTTATTGAATGTTTTGATCACTTCTGACTGGTTTGATAGTATTTTGGCATCTTTTCAGAATGTTTTGATCAGTTTTGGCAGGCTCTAAACTATTTTGTCGGGTTTTTGGAATGTTTTGGTTGGTTTTGATTTGTTTTGATTATGTTTTGCCAAGTATTTTGAATGTTTTGATCAGTTCTGGCTGGTTTTCAAATGTTTTGGCATACTTTCAGAATGTTTTGATCAGTTTTGCGGGTCAAAATTATTTTGGCGGGTTTTTGGAATGTTTTGGTTGGTTTTGATTTGTTTTTATGATGTCTTGCCAAGTTTTTTGAATGTTTTGATCAGTTCTGGCTGGTTTTCTAATGTTTTGACATCTTTTTTAGAATGTTTTGATCAGTTTTGCGGGTCTAAATTATTTTGGCGGGTTTTCGGAATATTTTGGTTGGTTTTGATTTTTTTTTATGATGTTTTGGCGGGTTTTCGGAATGTTTTGGTTGGGTTTTAGAATGTTTTGTTTTCTCTTGTGTTGTTTTTATTGTCTTGGCAGGTTTTGGAATGTTTGGATGCCTTTTGGCGCGTTTTAAAATATTTTGGCGGGTATTTCGAATGTTTTGGTTTGCTTTCATTTGCTTTGTTTATGTTTTGGCAAGTTATTGAATGTTTCGATCACTTCTGACTGGTTTGATAGTATTTTGGCATCTTTTCAGAATGTTGTGATCAGTTTTGGCAGGTTCTAAACTATTTTGTTGGGTTTTTGGAATGTTTTGGTTGGTTTTGATATGTTTTCATGATGTTTTGCCAAGTTTTTTGAATGTTTGATCAGTTCTGGCTGGTTTTCAAATGTTTTGGCATCTTTTCAGAATGTTTTGATCAGTTTTGCGGGTCTAAATTATTTTGGAGTGTTTTTGGAATATTTTTGTTTCTTTGGATTTGATTTTATGATGTTTTGGCGGGTTTTCGGAATGTTTTGGTTGGGTTTTAGAATGTTTTGTTTTCTCTTGTGTTGTTTTTTTTTGTATTGGCAGGTTTTGGAATGTTTGGATTCCTTTTGGAGGTTTTAGAATATTTTGGCGGGTTTTTAGAAGGTTTTGATTTGTTTTGCTTTGTTTTGATTATGTTTAGCCCAGTTTTTGGTGTGTTTGGATTAGCTTTGGTGGGCTTTATCATGTTTTGTCAGGTTTTTTCGAATGTATTGATCACTTCTGTCTGGTTTTCTATTTTGGCGGGTTTGAAACTTTTTTTTGATTAGTTTTGGCGGGTTTTAAAATATTTTGGCTCTTTGCGCAGAGGTGACGGGGCTGGTTGTGGTGCGCTGCGGGGCGCTCCTTCTGCGGAAATACGGCTTGCACTGTCAGTTGGGACAGCTCCGCGTCTCCGTATTCTGCATTTCTTGCCTTCTGCATCTCAGCAAAATGCTTTCCCACTAGGTCCAGCAAGGAGAAACTGTGCCAGTTGAATAGATGTAGCCCGGCCCACCCTTTGAAGTTCATAAGTTCTTGGCATCTCAGAGCCTAAAGGGACGAGCGATGTTATCTATGGTACAAGCACAGCAAAGTTGTCCAAGAATAGCTTCCATTCGAATGCTAATGGCAATTGAAGAGGCAGGCCAGTGGCAAGCCACTATCTTCTAGCAGTTTGAAAGGTGCAGACACAGTGCAGGTATTGTGCGGCTTCCTTCTTCGCCTCCTAGAAGGTGCCGCGCTCTCCGTCTCTTGCTTGCCAATATGTTGCCGTGTTCCTCTTATTGTTTGGTTTCTTTGGATTTGTTTTTATGATGTTTTGGCGGGTTTTCGGAATGTTTTGGTGGTGGTTTAGAATGTTTTGCTTTCTCTTGTGTTGTTTTTATTGTCTTGGCAGGTTTTGGAATGTTTGGATGCCTTTTGGCGGGTTTTAAAATATTTTGGCGGGTATTTGGAATGTTTTGGTTTTCTTTCATTTGCTTTGATTATGTTTAGGCAAGTTATTGAATGTTTTGATCACTTCTGACTGGTTTGATAGTATTTTGGCATCTTTTCAGAATGTTGTGATCAGTTTTGGCAGGTTCTAAACTATTTTGTCGGGTTTTTGGAATGTTTTGGTTGGTTTTGATTTGTTTTAATGAAGTTTTGGCCGGATTTCGGAATATTTTGGCTGGGTTTTGGAATGTTTTGGTTGGTTTTGATTTGTTTTGATGATGTTTTGCCAAGATTTTTGAATATTTCGATCACTTCTGACTGGTTTGATAGTATTTTGGCATCTTTTCAGAATGTTTTGATCAGTTTTGGCAGGCTCTAAACTATTTTGTCGGGTTTTTGGAATGTTTTGGTTGGTTTTGATTTGTTTTGATTATGTTTTGCCAAGTTTTTTGAATGTTTTGATCAGCTCTGGCTTGTTTTCTAATGTTTTGACATCTTTTTTAGAAAGTTTTGATCAGTTTTGCGGGTCTCAATTATTTTGGCGGGTTTTCGGAATATTTTGGTTGGTTTTGATTTGTTTTTATGATGTTTTGGCGGGTTTTCGGAATGTTTTGGTGGTGTTTTAGAATGTTTTGTTTTCTCTTGTGTTGTTTTTATTGTCTTGGCAGGTTTTGGAATGTTTGGATTCCTTTTGGCGGGTTTTAAAATATTTTGTCGGGTATTCGGAATGTTTTGATTATGTTTTGACGGGTTTTGAAATATTTTGGCGGGATTTTAGAAGGTTTTCTTTGTTTTGATGATGTTTAGCCCAGTTTTGGTGTGTTTGGATTAGCTTTGGTGGGCTTTATGATGTTTTGTCAGGTTTTTTCGAATGTATTGATCACTTCTGTCTGGTTTTCTATTTTGGCGGGTTTGAAACTATTTTTTGATTAGTTTTGGCGGGTTTTAATATATTATTGGATCTTTGCGCAGAGATGACGGTGCTGGTTGCAGTGCGCTGCGGGGCGCTCCTTCTGCGGAAAGACGCCTGGCAGCGTCACTTGGGACAGCTCCGCGTCTCCGTATTCTGCATTTCTTGCCTTCTGCATCTCAGCAAAATGCTTTCCCACTAGGTCTAGCAATGAGAAACTGTGCCAGCTGAGTAGATGTAGCCCGGCCCACCCTTTGAAGTTCACAAGTTCTTGGCATCTCAGAGCCTAAAGGGAAGAGCAAGGTTATCTATGGTACAAGCACAGCAAAGTTGTCCAAGAATAGCTTCCATTCGAATGCTAATGGCAATTGAAGAGGCAGGCCAGTGGCAAGCCACTATCTTCTAGCAGTTTGAAAGGTGCAGACACAGTGCAGGTGTTGTGCGGCTTCCTTCTTCGCCTCCTAGAAGGTGCCGCGCTCTCCGTCTCTTGCTTGCCAATATGTTGCCGTGTTCCTCTTACTGTTTGCTTTCTTTGTATTTTTTTTGATGATGTTTTGGCGGGTTTTCGGAATGTTTTGGTGGTGTTTCAGAATGTTTTGTTTTCTCTTGTGTTGTTTTTATTGTCTTGGCAGGTTTTGGAATTTTTGGCGGGTATTTGGAATGTTTTGGTTTGCTTTCATTTGCTTTGATTATGTTTTGGCAAGTTATTGAATGTTTCGATCACTTCTGACTGGTTTGATAGTATTTTGGCATCTTTTCAGAATGTTTTGATCAGTTTTGGCAGGTTCTAAACTATTTTGTCGTGTTTTTGGAATGTTTTGGTTGGTTTTGGTTTGTTTTTATGATGTTTTGGCCGGATTTCGGAATATTTTGGATGGGTTTTAGAATGTTTTGGTTGGTTTTGATTTGTTTTGATGATGTTTTGCCAAGATTTTTGAATATTTTGATCACTTCTGACTGGTTTGAGAGTATTTTGGCATCTTTTCAGAATGTTTTGATCAGTTTTGGCAGGCTCTAAACGATTTTGTCGGGTTTTTGGAATGTTTTGGTAGGTTTTGATTTGTTTTTATGATGTTTTGGCCAGATTTTGGAATATTTTGGCTGGTTTTTGGAATGTTTTGGTTGGTTTTGATTTGTTTTGATTATGTTTTGCCAAGTATTTTGAATGTTTTGATCAGTTCTGGCTGGTTTCCAAATGCTTTGGCATATTTTCAGAATGTTTTGATCAGTTTTGCGGGTCAAAATTATTTTGGCTGGTTTTTGCAACGTTTTGGTTGGTTTTGATTTGTTTTTATGATGTTTTGCCAAGTTTTTTGAATGTTTTGATCAGTTCTGGCTGGTTTTCTAATGTTTTGACATCTTTTTTAGAATGTTTTGATCAGTTTTGCGGGTCTAAATTATTTTGGCGGGTTTTCGGAATATTTTGGTTGGTTTTGATTTGTTTTTATGATGTTTTGGCGGGTTTTCGGAATGTTTTGCTGGTGTTTTAGAATGTTTTGTTTTCTCTTGTGTTGTTTTTATTGTCTTGGCAGGTTTTGGAATGTTTGGATTCCTTTTGGCGGGGTTTAAAATATTTTGGCGGGTATTTGGAATGTTTTGGCGGGTATTCGGAATGTTTTGATTATGTTTTGACGGGTTTTGAAATATTTTGGCGGGATTTTAGAAGGTTTTCTTTGTTTTGATGATGTTTAGCCCAGTTTTGGTGTGTTTGGATTAGCTTTGGTGGGCTTTATGATGTTTTGTCAGGTTTTTTCGAATGTATTGATCACTTCTGACTGGTTTTCTATTTTGGCGGGTTTGAAACTTTTTTTTGATTAGTTTTGGGGGTTTTAAACTATTTTGGCTCTTTGCGCAGAGGTGACGGTGCCGGTTGCGGTGCGCTCCGAGGCGCTCCTTCTGCGGAAAGACGCCTGGCAGCGTCACTTGGGACAGCTCCGCGTCTCCGTATTCTGCATTTCTTGCCTTCTGCATCTCAGCAAAATGCTTTCCCACTAGGTCCAGCAAGGAGAAACTGTGCCAGTTGAATAGATGTAGCCCGGCCCACCCTTTGAAGTTCATAAGTTCTTGGCATCTCAGAGCCTAAAGGGACGAGCGATGTTATCTATGGTACAAGCACAGCAAAGTTGTCCAAGAATAGCTTCCATTCGAATGCTAATGGCAATTGAAGAGGCAGGCCAGTGGCAAGCCACTATCTTCTAGCAGTTTGAAAGGTGCAGACACAGTGCAGGTGTTGTGCGGCTTCCTTCTTCGCCTCCTAGAAGGTGCCGCGCTCTCCGTCTCTTGCTTGCCAATATGTTGCCGTGTTCCTCTTATTGTTTGGTTTCTCTAGATTTGTTTTGATGATGTTTTGGCGGGTTTTCGGAATGTTTTGGTGGTGTTTTAGAATGTTTTGTTTTCTCTTGTGTTGTTTTTATTGTCTTGGCAGGTTTTGGAATTTTTGGCGGGTATTTGGAATGTTTTGGTTTGCTTTCATTTGCTTTGATTATGTTTTGGCAAGTTATTGAATGTTTTGGCAAGTTATTGAATATTTCGATCACTTCTGACTGGTTTGATAGTATTTTGACATCTTTTCAGAATGTTTTGATCAGTTTTGGCAGGCTCTAATCTATTTTGTCGGGTTTTTGGAATGTTTTGGTTGGTTTTGATTGGTTTTTATGATGTTTTGGCCAGATTTGGGAATATTTTGGCTGGTTTTTGGAATGTTTTGGTTGGTTTTGATTTGTTTTGATGATGTTTTGCCAAGATTTTTGAATATTTCGATCACTTCTGACTGGTTTGATAGTATTTTGGCATCTTTTCAGAATGTTTTGATCAGTTTTGGCAGGCTCTAAACTATTTTGTCTGGTTTTTGGAATGTTTTGGTTGGTTTTGATTTGTTTTTATGATGTTTTGCCAAGTTTTTTGAATGTTTTGATCAGCTCTGGCTGGTTTTCTAATGTTTTGACATCTTTTTTAGAAAGTTTTGATCAGTTTTGCGGGTCTCAATTATTTTGGCAGGTTTTCGGAATATTTTGGTTGGTTTTGATTTGTTTTTATGATGTTTTGGCGGGTTTTCGGAATGTTTTGGTGGTGTTTTAGAATGTTTTGTTTTCTCTTGTGTTGTTTTTATTGTCTTGGCAGGTTTTGGAATGTTTGGATTCCTTTTGGCGGGGTTTAAAATATTATGGCGGGTATTTGGAATGTTTTGGAGGGTATTCGGAATGTTTTGATTATGTTGTGACGGGTTTTGAAATATTTTGGCGGGATTTTAGAAGGTTTTCTTTGTTTTGATGATGTTTAGCCCAGTTTTGGTGTGTTTGGATTAGCTTTGGTGGGCTTTATGATGTTTTGTCAGGTTTTTTCGAATGTATTGATCACTTCTGTCTGGTTTTCTATTTTGGCGGGTTTGAAACTATATTTTGATTAGTTTTGGCAGGTTTTAAAATATTTTGGCTCTTTGCGCAGAGGTGACGGTGCCGGTTGTGGTGCGCTCCGAGGCGCTCCTTCTGCTGAAATACGCCTTGCAGCGTCACTTGGGACAGCTCCGCGTCTCCGTATTCTGCATTTCTTGCCTTCTGCATCTCAGCAAAATGCTTTCCCACTAGGTCTAGCAAGGAGAAACTGTGCCAGCTGAATAGATGTAGCCCGGCCCACCCTTTGAAGTTCACAAGTTATTGGCATCTCAGAGCCTAAAGGGGCGAGCGATGTTATCTATGGTACAAGCAGAGCAAAGTTGTCCAAGAATAGCTTCCATTCGAATGCTAATGGCAATTGAATAGGCAGGCCAGTGGCAAGCCACTATCTTCTAGCAGTTTTAAAGGTGCAGACACAGTGCAGGTGTTGTGCGGCTTCCTTCTTCGCCTCCTAGAAGGTGCCGCGCTCTCCGTCTCTTGCTTGCCAATATGTTGCCGTGTTCCTCTTACTGTTTGCTTTCTTTGTATTTTTTTTGAAGATGTTTTGGCGGGTTTTCGGAATGTTTTGGTGGTGTTTTAGAATGTTTTGTTTTCTCTTGTGTTGTTTTTATTGTCTTGGCAGGTTTTGGAATTTTTGGCGGGTATTTGGAATGTTTTGGTTTGCTTTCATTTGCTTTGATTATGTTTAGGCAAGTTATTGAATGTTTCGATCACTTCTGACTGGTTTGATAGTATTTTGGCATCTTTTCAGAATGTTTGGATCAGTTTTGGCCGGCTCTAAACGATTTTGTCGGGTTTTTGGAATGTTTTGGTAGGTTTTGATTTGTTTTTATGATGTTTTGGCCAGATTTTGGAATATTTTGGCTGGTTTTTGGAATGTTTTGGTTGGTTTTGATTTGTTTTGATTATGTTTTGCCAAGTATTTTGAATGTTTTGATCAGTTCTGGCTGGTTTCCAAATGTTTTGGCATATTTTCAGAATGTTTTGATCAGTTTTGCGGGTCAAAATTATTTTGGCTGGTTTTTGCAAAGTTTTGGTTGGTTTTGATTTGTTTTTATGATGTTTTGCCAAGTTTTTTGAATATTTCGATCACTTCTGACTGGTTTGATAGTATTTTGGCATCTTTTCAGAATGTTTTGATCAGTTTTGGCAGGCTCTAAACTATTTTGTCTGGTTTTTGGAATGTTTTGGTTGGTTTTGATTTGTTTTGATCATGTTTTGCCAAGTTTTTTGAATGTTTTGGTCAGCTCTGGCTGGTTTTCTAATGTTTTGACATCTTTTTTAGAAAGTTTTGATCAGTTTTGCGGGTCTAAATTATTTTGGCGGGTTTTCGGAATATTTTGTTTGGTTTTGATTTGTTTTTATGATGTTTTGGCGGGTTTTCGGAATGTTTTGGTTGGGTTTTAGAATGTTTTGTTTTCTCCTGTGTTGTTTTTATTGTCTTGGCAGGTTTTGGAATGTTTGGATGCCTTTTGGTGGGTATTAAAATATTTTGGCGGGTATTTGGAATGTTTTGGCGGGTATTCGGAATGTTTTGATTATGTTTTGATGGGTTTTGAAATATTTTGGTGGGATTTTAGAAGGTTTTGATTTGTTTTGATGATGTTTAGCCCAGTTTTGGTGTGTTTGGATTAGCTTTGGTGGGCTTTATGATGTTTTGTCAGGTTTTTTCGAATGTATTGATCACTTCTGTCTGGTTTTCTATTTTGGCGGGTTTGAAACTATTTTTTGATTAGTTTTGGCGGGTTTTAATATATTATTGGATCTTTGCGCAGAGATGACGGTGCTGGTTGCGGTGCGCTGCGGGGCGCTCCTTCTGCGGAAAGACGCCTGGCAGCGTCACTTGGTACAGCTCCGCGTCTCCGTATTCTGCATTTCTTGCCTTCTGCATCTCAGCAAAATGCTTTCCCACTAGGTCTAGCAAGGAGAAACTGTGCCAGCTGAGTAGATGTAGCCCGGCCCACCCTTTGAAGTTCACAAGTTCTTGGCATCTCAGAGCCTAAAGGGACGAGTGAGGTTATCTATGGTACAAGCACAGCAAAGTTGTCCAAGAATAGCTTCCATTCGAATGCTAATGGCAATTGAAGAGGCAGGCCAGTGGCAAGCCACTATCTTCTAGCAGTTTGAAAGGTGCAGACACAGTGCAGGTGTTGTGCGGCTTCCTTCTTCGCCTCCTAGAAGGTGCCGCGCTCTCCGTCTCTTGCTTGCCAATATGTTGCCGTGTTCCTCTTATTGTTTGGTTTCTTTGGATTTGTTTTGATGATGTTTTGGCGGGTTTTCGGAATGTTTTGGTGGTGTTTTAGAATGTTTTGTTTTCTCTTGTGTTGTTTTTATTGTCTTGGCAGGTTTTGGAATTTTTGGCAGGTATTTGGAATGTTTTGGTTTGCTTTCATTTGCTTTGATTATGTTTTGGCAAGTTATTGAATGTTTCGATCACTTCTGACTGGTTTGATAGTATTTTGGCATCTTTTCAGAATGTTGTGATCAGTTTTGGCAGGTTCTAAACTATTTTGTCGGGTTTTTGGAATGTTTTGGTTGGTTTTGATTTGTTTTTATGATGTTTTGGCCGGATTTCGGAATATTTTGGATGGTTTTTGGAATGTTTTGGTTGGTTTTGATTTGTTTTGATGATGTTTTGCCAAGATTTTTGAATATTTTGATCACTTCTGACTGGTTTGATAGTATTTTGGCATCTTTTCAGAATGTTTTGATCAGTTTTGGCAGGTTCTAAACTATTTTGTCGGGTTTTTGGAATGTTTTGGTTGGTTTTGATTTGTTTTTATGATGTTTTGGCCGGATTTCGGAATATTTTGGATGGGTTTTGGAATGTTTTGGTTGGTTTTGATTTGTTTTTATGATGTTTTGCCAAGATTTTAGAATATTTCGGTCACTTCTGACTGGTTTGATAGTATTTTGGCATCTTTTCAGAATGTTTTGATCAGTTTTGGCAGGCTCTAAACTATTTTGTCGGGTTTTTGGAATGTTTTGGTTGGTTTTGATTTGTTTTTATGATGTTTTGGCCAGATTTTGGAATATTTTGGCTGGTTTTTGGAATGTTTTGGTTGGTTTTGATTTGTTTTGATTATGTTTTGCCAAGTATTTTGAATGTTTTGATCAGTTCTGGCTGGTTTTCAAATGTTTTGGCATATTTTCAGAATGTTTTGATCAGTTTTGCGGGTCAAAATTATTTTGGCTGGTTTTTGCAACCTTTTGGTGGGTTTTGATTTGTTTTTATGATGTTTTGCCAAGTTTTTTGAATGTTTTGATCAGTTCTGGCTGGTTTTCTAATGTTTTGACATCTTTTTTAGAATGTTTTGATCAGTTTTGCGGGTCTAAATTATTTTGGCGGGTTTTCGGAATATTTTGGTTGGTTTTGATTTGTTTTTATGATGTTTTGGCGGGTTTTCGGAATGTTTTGCTGGTGTTTGAGAATGTTTTGTTTTCTCTTGTGTTGTTTTTATTGTCTTGGCAGGTTTTGGAATGTTTGGATTCCTTTTGGCGGGTTTTAAAATATTTTGTCGGGTATTTGGAATGTTTTGGCGGGTATTCGGAATGTTTTGATTATGTTTTGACGGGTTTTGAAATATTTTGGCGGGATTTTAGAAGGTTTTCTTTGTTTTGATGATGTTTAGCCCAGTTTTGGTGTGTTTGGATTAGCTTTGGTGGGCTTTATGATGTTTTGTCAGGTTTTTTCGAACGTATTGATCACTTCTGTCTGGTTTTCTATTTTGGCGGATTTGAAACTATTTTTTGATTAGTTTTGGCGGGTTTTAATATATTATTGGATCTTTGCGCAGAGATGACGGTGCTGGTTGCGGTGCGCTGCGGGGCGCTCCTTCTGCGGAAAGACGCCTGGCAGCGTCACTTGGGACAGCTCCGCGTCTCCGTATTCTGCATTTCTTGCCTTCTGCATCTCAGCAAAATGCTTTCCCACTAGGTCTAGCAAGGAGAAACTGTGCCAGCTGAGTAGATGTAGCCCGGCCCACCCTTTGAAGTTCACAAGTTCTTGGCATCTCAGAGCCTAAAGGGAAGAGCAAGGTTATCTATGGTACAAGCACAGCAAAGTTGTCCAAGAATAGCTTCCATTCGAATGCTAATGGCAATTGAAGAGGCAGGCCAGTGGCAAGCCACTATCTTCTAGCAGTTTGAAAGGTGCAGACACAGTGCAGGTGTTGTGCGGCTTCCTTCTTCGCCTCCTAGAAGGTGCCGCGCTCTCCATCTCTTGCTTGCCAATATGTTGCCGTGTTCCTCTTATTGTTTGGTTTCTCTAGATTTGTTTTGATGATGTTTTGGCGGGTTTTCGGAATGTTTTGGTGGTGTTTTAGAATGTTTTGTTTTCTCTTGTGTTGTTTTTATTGTCTTGGCAGGTTTTGGAATTTTTGGCGTGTATTTGGAATGTTTTGGTTTGCTTTCATTTGCTTTGATTATGTTTTGGCAAGTTATTGAATGTTTCGATCACTTCTGACTGGTTTGATAGTATTTTGGCATCTTTTCAGAATGTTTTGATCAGTTTTGGCAGGTTCTAAACTATTTTGTCGTGTTTTTGGAATGTTTTGGTTGGTTTTGGTTTGTTTTTATGATGTTTTGGCCGGATTTTGGAATATTTTGGCTGGGTTTTAGAATGTTTTGGTTGGTTTTGATTTGTTTTGATGATGTTTTGCCAAGATTTTTGAATATTTTGATCACTTCTGACTGGTTTGATAGTATTTTGGCATCTTTTCAGAATGTTTTGATCAGTTTTGGCAGGCTCTAAACGATTTTGTCGGGTTTTTGGAATGTTTTGGTAGGTTTTGATTTGTTTTTATGATGTTTTGGCCAGATTTTGGAATATTTTGGCTGGTTTTTGGAATGTTTTGGTTGGTTTTGATTTGTTTTGATTATGTTTTGCCAAGTATTTTGAATGTTTTGATCAGTTCTGGCTGGTTTTCAAATGTTTTGGCATATTTTCAGAATGTTTTGATCAGTTTTGCGGGTCAAAATTATTTTGGCTGGTTTTTGCAACGTTTTGGTTGGTTTTGATTTGTTTTTATGATGTTTTGCCAAGATTTTTGAATATTTCGATCACTTCTGACTGGTTTGATAGTATTTTGGCATCTTTTCAGAATGTTTTGATCAGTTTTGGCAGGCTCTAAACGATTTTGTCGGGTTTTTGGAATGTTTTGGTAGGTTTTGATTTGTTTTGATTATGTTTTGCCAAGTATTTTGAATGTTTTGATCAGTTCTGGCTGGTTTTCAAATGTTTTGGCATATTTTCAGAATGTTTTGATCAGTTTTGCGGGTCAAAATTATTTTGGCTGGTTTTTGCAACGTTTTGGTTGGTTTTGATTTGTTTTTATGATGTTTTGCCAAGTTTTTTGAATGTTTTGATCAGTTCTGGCTGGTTTTCTAATGTTTTGACATCTTTTTTAGAATGTTTTGATCAGTTTTGCGGGTCTAAATTATTTTGGCGGGTTTTCGGAATATTTTGGTTGGTTTTGATTTGTTTTTATGATGTTTTGGCGGGTTTTCGGAATGTTTTGCTGGTGTTTTAGAATGTTTTGTTTTCTCTTGTGTTGTTTTTATTGTCTTGGCAGGTTTTGGAATGTTTGCATTCCTTTTGGCGGGTTTTAAAATATTTTGTCGGGTATTTGGAATGTTTTGGCGGGTATTCGGAATGTTTTGATTATGTTTTGACGGGTTTTGAAATATTTTGGCGGGATTTTAGAAGGTTTTCTTTGTTTTGATGATGTTTAGCCCAGTTTTGGTGTGTTTGGATTAGCTTTGGTGGGCTTTATGATGTTTTGTCAGGTTTTTTCGAACGTATTGATCACTTCTGTCTGGTTTTCTATTTTGGCGGGTTTGAAACTATTTTTTGATTAGTTTTGGCGGGTTTTAATATATTATTGGATCTTTGCGCAGAGATGACGGTGCTGGTTGCGGTGCGCTGCGGGGCGCTCCTTCTGCGGAAAGACGCCTGGCAGCAGCACTTGGGACAGCTCCGCGTCTCCGTATTCTGCATTTCTTGTCCTCTGCATCTCAGCAAAATGCTTTCCCACTAGGTCTAGCAAGGAGAAACTGTGCCAGCTGAGTAGATGTAGCCCGGCCCACCCTTTGAAGTTCACAAGTTCTTGGCATCTCAGAGCCTAAAGGGAAGAGCAAGGTTATCTATGGTACAAGCACAGCAAAGTTGTCCAAGAATAGCTTCCATTCGAATGCTAATGGCAATTGAAGAGGCAGGCCAGTGGCAAGCCACTATCTTCTAGCAGTTTGAAAGGTGCAGACACAGTGCAGGTGTTGTGCGGCTTCCTTCTTCGCCTCCTAGAAGGTGCCGCGCTCTCCGTCTCTTGCTTGCCAATATGTTGCCGTGTTCCTCTTATTGTTTGGTTTCTCTAGATTTGTTTTGATGATGTTTTGGCGGGTTTTCGGAATGTTTTGGTGGTGTTTTAGAATGTTTTGTTTTCTCTTGTGTTGTTTTTATTGTCTTGGCAGGTTTTGGAATTTTTGGCAGGTATTTGGAATGTTTTGGTTTGCTTTCATTTGCTTTGATTATGTTTTGGCAAGTTATTGAATGTTTCGATCACTTCTGACTGGTTTGATAGTATTTTGGCATCTTTTCAGAATGTTTTGATCAGTTTTGGCAGGTTCTAAACTATTTTGTCGTGTTTTTGGAATGTTTTGGTTGGTTTTGGTTTGTTTTTATGATGTTTTGGCCGGATTTCGGAATATTTTGGATGGGTTTTAGAATGTTTTGGTTGGTTTTGATTTGTTTTGATGATGTTTTGCCAAGATTTTTGAATATTTTGATCACTTCTGACTGGTTTGATAGTATTTTGGCATCTTTTCAGAATGTTTTGATCAGTTTTGGCAGGCTCTAAACGATTTTGTCGGGTTTTTGGAATGTTTTGGTAGGTTTTGATTTGTTTTTATGATGTTTTGGCCAGATTTTGGAATATTTTGGCTGGTTTTTGGAATGTTTTGGTTGGTTTTGATTTGTTTTGATTATGTTTTGCCAAGTATTTTGAATGTTTTGATCAGTTCTGGCTGGTTTTCAAATGTTTTGGCATATTTTCAGAATGTTTTGATCAGTTTTGCGGGTCAAAATTATTTTGGCTGGTTTTTGCAACGTTTTGGTTGGTTTTGATTTGTTTTTATGATGTTTTGCCAAGTTTTTTGAATGTTTTGATCAGTTCTGGCTGGTTTTGTAATGTTTTGACATCTTTTTTAGAATGTTTCGATCAGTTTTGCTGGTCTAAATTATTTTGGCGGGTTTTTGGAATGTTTTGGTTGGTTTTGATTTGTTTTGATGATGTTTTGCCAAGATTTTTGAATATTTCGATCACTTCTGACTGGTTTGATAGTATTTTGGCATCTTTTCAGAATGTTTTGATCAGTTTTGGCAGGCTCTAAACGATTTTGTCGGGTTTTTGGAATGTTTTGGTAGGTTTTGATTTGTTTTGATTATGTTTTGCCAAGTATTTTGAATGTTTTGATCAGTTCTGGCTGGTTTTCAAATGTTTTGGCATATTTTCAGAATGTTTTGATCAGTTTTGCGGGTCAAAATTATTTTGGCTGGTTTTTGCAACGTTTTGGTTGGTTTTGATTTGTTTTTATGATGTTTTGCCAAGTTTTTTGAATGTTTTGATCAGTTCTGGCTGGTTTTCTAATGTTTTGACATCTTTTTTAGAATGTTTTGATCAGTTTTGCGGGTCTAAATTATTTTGGCGGGTTTTCGGAATATTTTGGTTGGTTTTGATTTGTTTTTATGATGTTTTGGCGGGTTTTCGGAATGTTTTGCTGGTGTTTTAGAATGTTTTGTTTTCTCTTGTGTTGTTTTTATTGTCTTGGCAGGTTTTGGAATGTTTGGATTCCTTTTGGCGGGTTTTAAAATATTTTGTCGGGTATTTGGAATGTTTTGGCGGGTATTCGGAATGTTTTGATTATGTTTTGACGGGTTTTGAAATATTTTGGCGGGATTTTAGAAGGTTTTCTTTGTTTTGATGATGTTTAGCCCAGTTTTGGTGTGTTTGGATTAGCTTTGGTGGGCTTTATGATGTTTTGTCAGGTTTTTTCGAACGTATTGATCACTTCTGTCTGGTTTTCTATTTTGGCGGGTTTGAAACTATTTTTTGATTAGTTTTGGCGGGTTTTAATATATTATTGGATCTTTGCGCAGAGATGACGGTGCTGGTTGCGGTGCGCTGCGGGGCGCTCCTTCTGCGGAAAGACGCCTGGCAGCAGCACTTGGGACAGCTCCGCGTCTCCGTATTCTGCATTTCTTGCCTTCTGCATCTCAGCAAAATGCTTTCCCACTAGGTCTAGCATGGAGAAACTGTGCCAGCTGAGTAGATGTAGCCCGGCCCACCCTTTGAAGTTCACAAGTTCTTGGCATCTCAGAGCCTAAAGGGAAGAGCAAGGTTATCTATGGTACAAGCACAGCAAAGTTGTCCAAGAATAGCTTCCATTCGAATGCTAATGGCAATTGAAGAGGCAGGCCAGTGGCAAGCCACTATCTTCTAGCAGTTTGAAAGGTGCAGACACAGTGCAGGTGTTGTGCGGCTTCCTTCTTCGCCTCCTAGAAGGTGCCGCGCTCTCCGTCTCTTGCTTGCCAATATGTTGCCGTGTTCCTCTTATTGTTTGGTTTCTCTAGATTTGTTTTGATGATGTTTTGGCGGGTTTTCGGAATGTTTTGGTGGTGTTTTAGAATGTTTTGTTTTCTCTTGTGTTGTTTTTATTGTCTTGGCAGGTTTTGGAATTTTTGGCAGGTATTTGGAATGTTTTGGTTTGCTTTCATTTGCTTTGATTATGTTTTGGCAAGTTATTGAATGTTTCGATCACTTCTGACTGGTTTGATAGTATTTTGGCATCTTTTCAGAATGTTTTGATCAGTTTTGGCAGGTTCTAAACTATTTTGTCGGGTTTTTGGAATGTTTTGGTTGGTTTTGATTTGTTTTTATGATGTTTTGGCCGGATTTCGGAATATTTTGGCTGGGTTTTGGAATGTTTTGGTTGGTTTTGATTTGTTTTTATGATGTTTTGCCAAGATTTTTGAATATTTCGGTCACTTCTGACTGGTTTGATAGTATTTTGGCATCTTTTCAGAATGTTTTGATCAGTTTTGGCAGGCTCTAAACTATTTTGTCGGGTTTTTGGAATGTTTTGGTTGGTTTTGATTTGTTTTTATGATGTTTTGGCCAGATTTTGGAATATTTTGGCTGGTTTTTGGAATGTTTTGGTTGGTTTTGATTTGTTTTGATTATGTTTTGCCAAGTATTTTGAATGTTTTGATCAGTTCTGGCTGGTTTTCAAATGTTTTGGCATATTTTCAGAATGTTTTGATCAGTTTTGCGGGTCAAAATTATTTTGGCTGGTTTTTGCAACCTTTTGGTGGGTTTTGATTTGTTTTTATGATGTTTTGCCAAGTTTTTTGAATGTTTTGATCAGTTCTGGCTGGTTTTCTAATGTTTTGACATCTTTTTTAGAATGTTTTGATCAGTTTTGCGGGTCTAAATTATTTTGGCGGGTTTTCGGAATATTTTGGTTGGTTTTGATTTGTTTTTATGATGTTTTGGCGGGTTTTCGGAATGTTTTGCTGGTGTTTTAGAATGTTTTGTTTTCTCTTGTGTTGTTTTTATTGTCTTGGCAGGTTTTGGAATGTTTGGATTCCTTTTGGCGGGTTTTAAAATATTTTGTCGGGTATTTGGAATGTTTTGGCGGGTATTCGGAATGTTTTGATTATGTTTTGACGGGTTTTGAAATATTTTGGCGGGATTTTAGAAGGTTTTCTTTGTTTTGATGATGTTTAGCCCAGTTTTGGTGTGTTTGGATTAGCTTTGGTGGGCTTTATGATGTTTTGTCAGGTTTTTTCGAACGTATTGATCACTTCTGTCTGGTTTTCTATTTTGGCGGATTTGAAACTATTTTTTGATTAGTTTTGGCGGGTTTTAATATATTATTGGATCTTTGCGCAGAGATGACGGTGCTGGTTGCGGTGCGCTGCGGGGCGCTCCTTCTGCGGAAAGACGCCTGGCAGCGTCACTTGGGACAGCTCCGCGTCTCCGTATTCTGCATTTCTTGCCTTCTGCATCTCAGCAAAATGCTTTCCCACTAGGTCTAGCAAGGAGAAACTGTGCCAGCTGAGTAGATGTAGCCCGGCCCACCCTTTGAAGTTCACAAGTTCTTGGCATCTCAGAGCCTAAAGGGAAGAGCAAGGTTATCTATGGTACAAGCACAGCAAAGTTGTCCAAGAATAGCTTCCATTCGAATGCTAATGGCAATTGAAGAGGCAGGCCAGTGGCAAGCCACTATCTTCTAGCAGTTTGAAAGGTGCAGACACAGTGCAGGTGTTGTGCGGCTTCCTTCTTCGCCTCCTAGAAGGTGCCGCGCTCTCCATCTCTTGCTTGCCAATATGTTGCCGTGTTCCTCTTATTGTTTGGTTTCTCTAGATTTGTTTTGATGATGTTTTGGCGGGTTTTCGGAATGTTTTGGTGGTGTTTTAGAATGTTTTGTTTTCTCTTGTGTTGTTTTTATTGTCTTGGCAGGTTTTGGAATTTTTGGCAGGTATTTGGAATGTTTTGGTTTGCTTTCATTTGCTTTGATTATGTTTTGGCAAGTTATTGAATGTTTCGATCACTTCTGACTGGTTTGATAGTATTTTGGCATCTTTTCAGAATGTTTTGATCAGTTTTGGCAGGTTCTAAACTATTTTGTCGTGTTTTTGGAATGTTTTGGTTGGTTTTGGTTTGTTTTTATGATGTTTTGGCCGGATTTTGGAATATTTTGGCTGGGTTTTAGAATGTTTTGGTTGGTTTTGATTTGTTTTGATGATGTTTTGCCAAGATTTTTGAATATTTTGATCACTTCTGACTGGTTTGATAGTATTTTGGCATCTTTTCAGAATGTTTTGATCAGTTTTGGCAGGCTCTAAACGATTTTGTCGGGTTTTTGGAATGTTTTGGTAGGTTTTGATTTGTTTTTATGATGTTTTGGCCAGATTTTGGAATATTTTGGCTGGTTTTTGGAATGTTTTGGTTGGTTTTGATTTGTTTTGATTATGTTTTGCCAAGTATTTTGAATGTTTTGATCAGTTCTGGCTGGTTTTCAAATGTTTTGGCATATTTTCAGAATGTTTTGATCAGTTTTGCGGGTCAAAATTATTTTGGCTGGTTTTTGCAACGTTTTGGTTGGTTTTGATTTGTTTTTATGATGTTTTGCCAAGTTTTTTGAATGTTTTGATCAGTTCTGGCTGGTTTTGTAATGTTTTGACATCTTTTTTAGAATGTTTCGATCAGTTTTGCTGGTCTAAATTATTTTGGCGGGTTTTTGGAATGTTTTGGTTGGTTTTGATTTGTTTTGATGATGTTTTGCCAAGATTTTTGAATATTTCGATCACTTCTGACTGGTTTGATAGTATTTTGGCATCTTTTCAGAATGTTTTGATCAGTTTTGGCAGGCTCTAAACGATTTTGTCGGGTTTTTGGAATGTTTTGGTAGGTTTTGATTTGTTTTGATTATGTTTTGCCAAGTATTTTGAATGTTTTGATCAGTTCTGGCTGGTTTTCAAATGTTTTGGCATATTTTCAGAATGTTTTGATCAGTTTTGCGGGTCAAAATTATTTTGGCTGGTTTTTGCAACGTTTTGGTTGGTTTTGATTTGTTTTTATGATGTTTTGCCAAGTTTTTTGAATGTTTTGATCAGTTCTGGCTGGTTTTCTAATGTTTTGACATCTTTTTTAGAATGTTTTGATCAGTTTTGCGGGTCTAAATTATTTTGGCGGGTTTTCGGAATATTTTGGTTGGTTTTGATTTGTTTTTATGATGTTTTGGCGGGTTTTCGGAATGTTTTGCTGGTGTTTTAGAATGTTTTGTTTTCTCTTGTGTTGTTTTTATTGTCTTGGCAGGTTTTGGAATGTTTGGATTCCTTTTGGCGGGTTTTAAAATATTTTGTCGGGTATTTGGAATGTTTTGGCGGGTATTCGGAATGTTTTGATTATGTTTTGACGGGTTTTGAAATATTTTGGCGGGATTTTAGAAGGTTTTCTTTGTTTTGATGATGTTTAGCCCAGTTTTGGTGTGTTTGGATTAGCTTTGGTGGGCTTTATGATGTTTTGTCAGGTTTTTTCGAACGTATTGATCACTTCTGTCTGGTTTTCTATTTTGGCGGGTTTGAAACTATTTTTTGATTAGTTTTGGCGGGTTTTAATATATTATTGGATCTTTGCGCAGAGATGACGGTGCTGGTTACGGTGCGCTGCGGGGCGCTCCTTCTGCGGAAAGACGCCTGGCAGCAGCACTTGGGACAGCTCCGCGTCTCCGTATTCTGCATTTCTTGCCTTCTGCATCTCAGCAAAATGCTTTCCCACTAGGTCTAGCAAGGAGAAACTGTGCCAGCTGAGTAGATGTAGCCCGGCCCACCCTTTGAAGTTCACAAGTTCTTGGCATCTCAGAGCCTAAAGGGAAGAGCAAGGTTATCTATGGTACAAGCACAGCAAAGTTGTCCAAGAATAGCTTCCATTCGAATGCTAATGGCAATTGAAGAGGCAGGCCAGTGGCAAGCCACTATCTTCTAGCAGTTTGAAAGGTGCAGACACAGTGCAGGTGTTGTGCGGCTTCCTTCTTCGCCTCCTAGAAGGTGCCGCGCTCTCCGTCTCTTGCTTGCCAATATGTTGCCGTGTTCCTCTTATTGTTTGGTTTCTCTAGATTTGTTTTGATGATGTTTTGGCGGGTTTTCGGAATGTTTTGGTGGTGTTTTAGAATGTTTTGTTTTCTCTTGTGTTGTTTTTATTGTCTTGGCAGGTTTTGGAATTTTTGGCAGGTATTTGGAATGTTTTGGTTTGCTTTCATTTGCTTTGATTATGTTTTGGCAAGTTATTGAATGTTTCGATCACTTCTGACTGGTTTGATAGTATTTTGGCATCTTTTCAGAATGTTTTGATCAGTTTTGGCAGGTTCTAAACTATTTTGTCGGGTTTTTGGAATGTTTTGGTTGGTTTTGGTTTGTTTTTATGATGTTTTGGCCGGATTTCGGAATATTTTGGATGGGTTTTAGAATGTTTTGGTTGGTTTTGATTTGTTTTGATGATGTTTTGCCAAGATTTTTGAATATTTTGATCACTTCTGACTGGTTTGATAGTATTTTGGCATCTTTTCAGAATGTTTTGATCAGTTTTGGCAGGCTCTAAACGATTTTGTCGGGTTTTTGGAATGTTTTGGTAGGTTTTGATTTGTTTTTATGATGTTTTGGCCAGATTTTGGAATATTTTGGCTGGTTTTTGGAATGTTTTGGTTGGTTTTGATTTGTTTTGATTATGTTTTGCCAAGTATTTTGAATGTTTTGATCAGTTCTGGCTGGTTTTCAAATGTTTTGGCATATTTTCAGAATGTTTTGATCAGTTTTGCGGGTCAAAATTATTTTGGCTGGTTTTTGCAACGTTTTGGTTGGTTTTGATTTGTTTTTATGATGTTTTGCCAAGTTTTTTGAATGTTTTGATCAGTTCTGGCTGGTTTTGTAATGTTTTGACATCTTTTTTAGAATGTTTCGATCAGTTTTGCTGGTCTAAATTATTTTGGCGGGTTTTTGGAATGTTTTGGTTGGTTTTGATTTGTTTTGATGATGTTTTGCCAAGATTTTTGAATATTTCGATCACTTCTGACTGGTTTGATAGTATTTTGGCATCTTTTCAGAATGTTTTGATCAGTTTTGGCAGGCTCTAAACGATTTTGTCGGGTTTTTGGAATGTTTTGGTAGGTTTTGATTTGTTTTGATTATGTTTTGCCAAGTATTTTGAATGTTTTGATCAGTTCTGGCTGGTTTTCAAATGTTTTGGCATATTTTCAGAATGTTTTGATCAGTTTTGCGGGTCAAAATTATTTTGGCTGGTTTTTGCAACGTTTTGGTTGGTTTTGATTTGTTTTTATGATGTTTTGCCAAGTTTTTTGAATGTTTTGATCAGTTCTGGCTGGTTTTCTAATGTTTTGACATCTTTTTTAGAATGTTTTGATCAGTTTTGCGGGTCTAAATTATTTTGGCGGGTTTTCGGAATATTTTGGTTGGTTTTGATTTGTTTTTATGATGTTTTGGCGGGTTTTCGGAATGTTTTGCTGGTGTTTTAGAATGTTTTGTTTTCTCTTGTGTTGTTTTTATTGTCTTGGCAGGTTTTGGAATGTTTGGATTCCTTTTGGCGGGTTTTAAAATATTTTGGCGGGTATTTGGAATGTTTTGGCGGGTATTCGGAATGTTTTGATTATGTTTTGACGGGTTTTGAAATATTTTGGCGGGATTTTAGAAGGTTTTCTTTGTTTTGATGATGTTTAGCCCAGTTTTGGTGTGTTTGGATTAGCTTTGGTGGGCTTTATGATGTTTTGTCAGGTTTTTTCGAACGTATTGATCACTTCTGTCTGGTTTTCTATTTTGGCGGGTTTGAAACTATTTTTTGATTAGTTTTGGCGGGTTTTAATATATTATTGGATCTTTGCGCAGAGATGACGGTGCTGGTTGCGGTGCGCTGCGGGGCGCTCCTTCTGCGGAAAGACGCCTGGCAGCAGCACTTGGGACAGCTCCGCGTCTCCGTATTCTGCATTTCTTGCCTTCTGCATCTCAGCAAAATGCTTTCCCACTAGGTCTAGCAAGGAGAAACTGTGCCAGCTGAGTAGATGTAGCCCGGCCCACCCTTTGAAGTTCACAAGTTCTTGGCATCTCAGAGCCTAAAGGGAAGAGCAAGGTTATCTATGGTACAAGCACAGCAAAGTTGTCCAAGAATAGCTTCCATTCGAATGCTAATGGCAATTGAAGAGGCAGGCCAGTGGCAAGCCACTATCTTCTAGCAGTTTGAAAGGTGCAGACACAGTGCAGGTGTTGTGCGGCTTCCTTCTTCGCCTCCTAGAAGGTGCCGCGCTCTCCGTCTCTTGCTTGCCAATATGTTGCCGTGTTCCTCTTATTGTTTGGTTTCTCTAGATTTGTTTTGATGATGTTTTGGCGGGTTTTCGGAATGTTTTGGTGGTGTTTTAGAATGTTTTGTTTTCTCTTGTGTTGTTTTTATTGTCTTGGCAGGTTTTGGAATTTTTGGCAGGTATTTGGAATGTTTTGGTTTGCTTTCATTTGCTTTGATTATGTTTTGGCAAGTTATTGAATGTTTCGATCACTTCTGACTGGTTTGATAGTATTTTGGCATCTTTTCAGAATGTTTTGATCAGTTTTGGCAGGTTCTAAACTATTTTGTCGGGTTTTTGGAATGTTTTGGTTGGTTTTGATTTGTTTTTATGATGTTTTGGCCGGATTTCGGAATATTTTGGCTGGGTTTTGGAATGTTTTGGTTGGTTTTGATTTGTTTTTATGATGTTTTGCCAAGATTTTTGAATATTTCGGTCACTTCTGACTGGTTTGATAGTATTTTGGCATCTTTTCAGAATGTTTTGATCAGTTTTGGCAGGCTCTAAACTATTTTGTCGGGTTTTTGGAATGTTTTGGTTGGTTTTGATTTGTTTTTATGATGTTTTGGCCAGATTTTGGAATATTTTGGCTGGTTTTTGGAATGTTTTGGTTGGTTTTGATTTGTTTTGATTATGTTTTGCCAAGTATTTTGAATGTTTTGATCAGTTCTGGCTGGTTTTCAAATGTTTTGGCATATTTTCAGAATGTTTTGATCAGTTTTGCGGGTCAAAATTATTTTGGCTGGTTTTTGCAACCTTTTGGTGGGTTTTGATTTGTTTTTATGATGTTTTGCCAAGTTTTTTGAATGTTTTGATCAGTTCTGGCTGGTTTTCTAATGTTTTGACATCTTTTTTAGAATGTTTTGATCAGTTTTGCGGGTCTAAATTATTTTGGCGGGTTTTCGGAATATTTTGGTTGGTTTTGATTTGTTTTTATGATGTTTTGGCGGGTTTTCGGAATGTTTTGCTGGTGTTTTAGAATGTTTTGTTTTCTCTTGTGTTGTTTTTATTGTCTTGGCAGGTTTTGGAATGTTTGGATTCCTTTTGGCGGGTTTTAAAATATTTTGTCGGGTATTTGGAATGTTTTGGCGGGTATTCGGAATGTTTTGATTATGTTTTGACGGGTTTTGAAATATTTTGGCGGGATTTTAGAAGGTTTTCTTTGTTTTGATGATGTTTAGCCCAGTTTTGGTGTCTTTGGATTAGCTTTGGTGGGCTTTATGATGTTTTGTCAGGTTTTTTCGAATGTATTGATCACTTCTGTCTGGTTTTCTATTTTGGCGGGTTTGAAACTATTTTTGGATTAGTTTTGGCGGGTTTTAATATATTATTGGATCTTTGCACAGAGGTGACGGTGCTGGTTGCGGTGCGCTGCTGGGTGCTCCTTCCGCGGAAAGACGCCTGGCAGCGGCACTTGGGACAGCTCCGCGTCTCCGTATTCTGCATTTCTTGCCTTCTGCATCTCAGCAAAATGCTTTCCCACTAGGTCTAGCAAGGAGAAACTGTGCCAGCTGAGTAGATGTAGCCCGGCCCACCCTTTGAAGTTCACAAGTTCTTGGCATCTCAGAGCCTAAAGGGAAGAGCAAGGTTATCTATGGTACAAGCACAGCAAAGTTGTCCAAGAATAGCTTCCATTCGAATGCTAATGGCAATTGAAGAGGCAGGCCAGTGGCAAGCCACTATCTTCTAGCAGTTTGAAAGGTGCAGACACAGTGCAGGTGTTGTGCGGCTTCCTTCTTCGCCTCCTAGAAGGTGCCGCGCTCTCCGTCTCTTGCTTGCCAATATGTTGCCGTGTTCCTCTTACTGTTTGCTTTCTTTGTATTTTTTTTGATGGTGTTTTGGCGGGTTTTCGGAATGTTTTGGTGGTGTTTTAGAATGTTTTGTTTTCTCTTGTGTTGTTTTTATTGTCTTGGCAGGTTTTGGAATTTTTGGCAGGTATTTGGAATGTTTTGGTTTGCTTTCATTTGCTTTGATTATGTTTTGGCAAGTTATTGAATGTTTCGATCACTTCTGACTGGTTTGATAGTATTTTGGCATCTTTTCAGAATGTTTTGATCAGTTTTGGCAGGTTCTAAACTATTTTGTCGGGTTTTTGGAATGTTTTGGTTGGTTTTGATTTGTTTTTATGATGTTTTGGCCAGATTTTGGAATATTTTGGCTGGTTTTTGGAATGTTTTGGTTGGTTTTGATTTGTTTTGATTATGTTTTGCCAAGTATTTTGAATGTTTTGATCAGTTCTGGCTGGTTTTCAAATGTTTTGGCATATTTTCAGAATGTTTTGATCAGTTTTGCGGGTCAAAATTATTTTGGCTGGTTTTTGCAACGTTTTGGTTGGTTTTGATTTGTTTTTATGATGTTTTGCCAAGTTTTTTGAATGTTTTGATCAGTTCTGGCTGGTTTTCTAATGTTTTGACATCTTTTTTAGAATGTTTTGATCAGTTTTGCGGGTCTAAATTATTTTGGCGGGTTTTCGGAATATTTTGGTTGGTTTTGATTTGTTTTTATGATGTTTTGGCCGGATTTCGGAATGTTTTGCTGGTGTTTTAGAATGTTTTGTTTTCTCTTGTGTTGTTTTTATTGTCTTGGCAGGTTTTGGAATGTTTGGATTCCTTTTGGCGGGTTTTAAAATATTTTGTCGGGTATTTGGAATGTTTTGGCGGGTATTCGGAATGTTTTGATTATGTTTTGACGGGTTTTGAAATATTTTGGCGGGATTTTAGAAGGTTTTCTTTGTTTTGATGATGTTTAGCCCAGTTTTGGTGTGTTTGGATTAGCTTTGGTGGGCTTTATGATGTTTTGTCAGGTTTTTTCGAACGTATTGATCACTTCTGTCTGGTTTTCTATTTTGGCGGATTTGAAACTATTTTTTGATTAGTTTTGGCGGGTTTTAATATATTATTGGATCTTTGCGCAGAGATGACGGTGCTGGTTGCGGTGCGCTGCGGGGCGCTCCTTCTGCGGAAAGACGCCTGGCAGCGTCACTTGGGACAGCTCCGCGTCTCCGTATTCTGCATTTCTTGCCTTCTGCATCTCAGCAAAATGCTTTCCCACTAGGTCTAGCAAGGAGAAACTGTGCCAGCTGAGTAGATGTAGCCCGGCCCACCCTTTGAAGTTCACAAGTTCTTGGCATCTCAGAGCCTAAAGGGAAGAGCAAGGTTATCTATGGTACAAGCACAGCAAAGTTGTCCAAGAATAGCTTCCATTCGAATGCTAATGGCAATTGAAGAGGCAGGCCAGTGGCAAGCCACTATCTTCTAGCAGTTTGAAAGGTGCAGACACAGTGCAGGTGTTGTGCGGCTTCCTTCTTCGCCTCCTAGAAGGTGCCGCGCTCTCCGTCTCTTGCTTGCCAATATGTTGCCGTGTTCCTCTTACTGTTTGCTTTCTTTGTATTTTTTTTGATGGTGTTTTGGCGGGTTTTCGGAATGTTTTGGTGGTGTTTTAGAATGTTTTGTTTTCTCTTGTGTTGTTTTTATTGTCTTGGCAGGTTTTGGAATTTTTGGCAGGTATTTGGAATGTTTTGGTTTGCTTTCATTTGCTTTGATTATGTTTTGGCAAGTTATTGAATGTTTCGATCACTTCTGACTGGTTTGATAGTATTTTGGCATCTTTTCAGAATGTTTTGATCAGTTTTGGCAGGTTCTAAACTATTTTGTCGGGTTTTTGGAATGTTTTGGTTGGTTTTGATTTGTTTTTATGATGTTTTGGCCAGATTTCGGAATATTTTGGCTGGTTTTTGGAATGTTTTGGTTGGTTTTGATTTGTTTTTATGATGTTTTGGCCAGATTTTGGAATATTTTGGCTGGTTTTTGGAATGTTTTGGTTGGTTTTGATTTGTTTTGATTATGTTTTGCCAAGTATTTTGAATGTTTTGATCAGTTCTGGCTGGTTTTCAAATGTTTTGGCATATTTTCAGAATGTTTTGATCAGTTTTGCGGGTCAAAATTATTTTGGCTGGTTTTTGCAACGTTTTGGTTGGTTTTGATTTGTTTTTATGATGTTTTGCCAAGTTTTTTGAATGTTTTGATCAGTTCTGGCTGGTTTTCTAATGTTTTGACATCTTTTTTAGAATGTTTTGATCAGTTTTGCGGGTCTAAATTATTTTGGCGGGTTTTCGGAATATTTTGGTTGGTTTTGATTTGTTTTTATGATGTTTTGGCCGGATTTCGGAATGTTTTGCTGGTGTTTTAGAATGTTTTGTTTTCTCTTGTGTTGTTTTTATTGTCTTGGCAGGTTTTGGAATGTTTGGATTCCTTTTGGCGGGTTTTAAAATATTTTGTCGGGTATTTGGAATGTTTTGGCGGGTATTCGGAATGTTTTGATTATGTTTTGACGGGTTTTGAAATATTTTGGCGGGATTTTAGAAGGTTTTCTTTGTTTTGATGATGTTTAGCCCAGTTTTGGTGTGTTTGGATTAGCTTTGGTGGGCTTTATGATGTTTTGTCAGGTTTTTTCGAACGTATTGATCACTTCTGTCTGGTTTTCTATTTTGGCGGATTTGAAACTATTTTTTGATTAGTTTTGGCGGGTTTTAATATATTATTGGATCTTTGCGCAGAGATGACGGTGCTGGTTGCGGTGCGCTGCGGGGCGCTCCTTCTGCGGAAAGACGCCTGGCAGCGTCACTTGGGACAGCTCCGCGTCTCCGTATTCTGCATTTCTTGCCTTCTGCATCTCAGCAAAATGCTTTCCCACTAGGTCTAGCAAGGAGAAACTGTGCCAGCTGAGTAGATGTAGCCCGGCCCACCCTTTGAAGTTCACAAGTTCTTGGCATCTCAGAGCCTAAAGGGAAGAGCAAGGTTATCTATGGTACAAGCACAGCAAAGTTGTCCAAGAATAGCTTCCATTCGAATGCTAATGGCAATTGAAGAGGCAGGCCAGTGGCAAGCCACTATCTTCTAGCAGTTTGAAAGGTGCAGACACAGTGCAGGTGTTGTGCGGCTTCCTTCTTCGCCTCCTAGAAGGTGCCGCGCTCTCCATCTCTTGCTTGCCAATATGTTGCCGTGTTCCTCTTATTGTTTGGTTTCTCTAGATTTGTTTTGATGATGTTTTGGCGGGTTTTCGGAATATTTTGGTGGTGTTTTAGAATGTTTTGTTTTCTCTTGTGTTGTTTTTATTGTCTTGGCAGGTTTTGGAATTTTTGGCGGGTATTTGGAATGTTTTGGTTTGCTTTCATTTGCTTTGATTATGTTTTGGCAAGTTATTGAATGTTTCGATCACTTCTGACTGGTTTGATAGTATTTTGGCATCTTTTCAGAATGTTTTGATCAGTTTTGGCAGGTTCTAAACTATTTTGTCGTGTTTTTGGAATGTTTTGGTTGGTTTTGGTTTGTTTTTATGATGTTTTGGCCGGATTTCGGAATATTTTGGATGGGTTTTAGAATGTTTTGGTTGGTTTTGATTTGTTTTGATGATGTTTTGCCAAGATTTTTGAATATTTTGATCACTTCTGACTGGTTTGATAGTATTTTGGCATCTTTTCAGAATGTTTTGATCAGTTTTGGCAGGCTCTAAACGATTTTGTCGGGTTTTTGGAATGTTTTGGTAGGTTTTGATTTGTTTTTATGATGTTTTGGCCAGATTTTGGAATATTTTGGCTGGTTTTTGGAATGTTTTGGTTGGTTTTGATTTGTTTTGATTATGTTTTGCCAAGTATTTTGAATGTTTTGATCAGTTCTGGCTGGTTTTCAAATGTTTTGGCATATTTTCAGAATGTTTTGATCAGTTTTGCGGGTCAAAATTATTTTGGCTGGTTTTTGCAACGTTTTGGTTGGTTTTGATTTGTTTTTATGATGTTTTGCCAAGTTTTTTGAATGTTTTGATCAGTTCTGGCTGGTTTTCTAATGTTTTGACATCTTTTTTAGAATGTTTTGATCAGTTTTGCGGGTCTAAATTATTTTGGCGGGTTTTCGGAATATTTTGGTTGGTTTTGATTTGTTTTTATGATGTTTTGGCGGGTTTTCGGAATGTTTTGCTGGTGTTTTAGAATGTTTTGTTTTCTCTTGTGTTGTTTTTATTGTCTTGGCAGGTTTTGGAATGTTTGCATTCCTTTTGGCGGGTTTTAAAATATTTTGTCGGGTATTTGGAATGTTTTGGCGGGTATTCGGAATGTTTTGATTATGTTTTGACGGGTTTTGAAATATTTTGGCGGGATTTTAGAAGGTTTTCTTTGTTTTGATGATGTTTAGCCCAGTTTTGGTGTGTTTGGATTAGCTTTGGTGGGCTTTATGATGTTTTGTCAGGTTTTTTCGAACGTATTGATCACTTCTGTCTGGTTTTCTATTTTGGCGGGTTTGAAACTATTTTTTGATTAGTTTTGGTGGGTTTTAATATATTATTGGATCTTTGCGCAGAGATGACGGTGCTGGTTGCGGTGCGCTGCGGGGCGCTCCTTCTGCGGAAAGACGCCTGGCAGCAGCACTTGGGACAGCTCCGCGTCTCCGTATTCTGCATTTCTTGCCCTCTGCATCTCAGCAAAATGCTTTCCCACTAGGTCTAGCAAGGAGAAACTGTGCCAGCTGAGTAGATGTAGCCCGGCCCACCCTTTGAAGTTCACAAGTTCTTGGCATCTCAGAGCCTAAAGGGAAGAGCAAGGTTATCTATGGTACAAGCACAGCAAAGTTGTCCAAGAATAGCTTCCATTCGAATGCTAATGGCAATTGAAGAGGCAGGCCAGTGGCAAGCCACTATCTTCTAGCAGTTTGAAAGGTGCAGACACAGTGCAGGTGTTGTGCGGCTTCCTTCTTCGCCTCCTAGAAGGTGCCGCGCTCTCCGTCTCTTGCTTGCCAATATGTTGCCGTGTTCCTCTTACTGTTTGCTTTCTTTGTATTTTTTTTGATGGTGTTTTGGCGGGTTTTCGGAATGTTTTGGTGGTGTTTTAGAATGTTTTGTTTTCTCTTGTGTTGTTTTTATTGTCTTGGCAGGTTTTGGAATTTTTGGCAGGTATTTGGAATGTTTTGGTTTGCTTTCATTTGCTTTGATTATGTTTTGGCAAGTTATTGAATGTTTCGATCACTTCTGACTGGTTTGATAGTATTTTGGCATCTTTTCAGAATGTTTTGATCAGTTTTGGCAGGTTCTAAACTATTTTGTCGGGTTTTTGGAATGTTTTGGTTGGTTTTGATTTGTTTTTATGATGTTTTGGCCAGATTTCGGAATATTTTGGCTGGTTTTTGGAATGTTTTGGTTGGTTTTGATTTGTTTTGATGATGTTTTGCCAAGATTTTTGAATATTTTGATCACTTCTGACTGGTTTGATAGTATTTTGGCATCTTTTCAGAATGTTTTGATCAGTTTTGGCAGGCTCTAAACGATTTTGTCGGGTTTTTGGAATGTTTTGGTAGGTTTTGATTTGTTTTTATGATGTTTTGGCCAGATTTTGGAATATTTTGGCTGGTTTTTGGAATGTTTTGGTTGGTTTTGATTTGTTTTGATTATGTTTTGCCAAGTATTTTGAATGTTTTGATCAGTTCTGGCTGGTTTTCAAATGTTTTGGCATATTTTCAGAATGTTTTGATCAGTTTTGCGGGTCAAAATTATTTTGGCTGGTTTTTGCAACGTTTTGGTTGGTTTTGATTTGTTTTTATGATGTTTTGCCAAGTTTTTTGAATGTTTTGATCAGTTCTGGCTGGTTTTGTAATGTTTTGACATCTTTTTTAGAATGTTTCGATCAGTTTTGCTGGTCTAAATTATTTTGGCGGGTTTTTGGAATGTTTTGGTTGGTTTTGATTTGTTTTGATGATGTTTTGCCAAGATTTTTGAATATTTCGATCACTTCTGACTGGTTTGATAGTATTTTGGCATCTTTTCAGAATGTTTTGATCAGTTTTGGCAGGCTCTAAACGATTTTGTCGGGTTTTTGGAATGTTTTGGTAGGTTTTGATTTGTTTTGATTATGTTTTGCCAAGTATTTTGAATGTTTTGATCAGTTCTGGCTGGTTTTCAAATGTTTTGGCATATTTTCAGAATGTTTTGATCAGTTTTGCGGGTCAAAATTATTTTGGCTGGTTTTTGCAACGTTTTGGTTGGTTTTGATTTGTTTTTATGATGTTTTGCCAAGTTTTTTGAATGTTTTGATCAGTTCTGGCTGGTTTTCTAATGTTTTGACATCTTTTTTAGAATGTTTTGATCAGTTTTGCGGGTCTAAATTATTTTGGCGGGTTTTCGGAATATTTTGGTTGGTTTTGATTTGTTTTTATGATGTTTTGGCGGGTTTTCGGAATGTTTTGCTGGTGTTTTAGAATGTTTTGTTTTCTCTTGTGTTGTTTTTATTGTCTTGGCAGGTTTTGGAATGTTTGGATTCCTTTTGGCGGGTTTTAAAATATTTTGTCGGGTATTTGGAATGTTTTGGCGGGTATTCGGAATGTTTTGATTATGTTTTGACGGGTTTTGAAATATTTTGGCGGGATTTTAGAAGGTTTTCTTTGTTTTGATGATGTTTAGCCCAGTTTTGGTGTGTTTGGATTAGCTTTGGTGGGCTTTATGATGTTTTGTCAGGTTTTTTCGAACGTATTGATCACTTCTGTCTGGTTTTCTATTTTGGCGGGTTTGAAACTATTTTTTGATTAGTTTTGGCGGGTTTTAATATATTATTGGATCTTTGCGCAGAGATGACGGTGCTGGTTGCGGTGCGCTGCGGGGCGCTCCTTCTGCGGAAAGACGCCTGGCAGCAGCACTTGGGACAGCTCCGCGTCTCCGTATTCTGCATTTCTTGCCTTCTGCATCTCAGCAAAATGCTTTCCCACTAGGTCTAGCAAGGAGAAACTGTGCCAGCTGAGTAGATGTAGCCCGGCCCACCCTTTGAAGTTCACAAGTTCTTGGCATCTCAGAGCCTAAAGGGAAGAGCAAGGTTATCTATGGTACAAGCACAGCAAAGTTGTCCAAGAATAGCTTCCATTCGAATGCTAATGGCAATTGAAGAGGCAGGCCAGTGGCAAGCCACTATCTTCTAGCAGTTTGAAAGGTGCAGACACAGTGCAGGTGTTGTGCGGCTTCCTTCTTCGCCTCCTAGAAGGTGCCGCGCTCTCCGTCTCTTGCTTGCCAATATGTTGCCGTGTTCCTCTTATTGTTTGGTTTCTCTAGATTTGTTTTGATGATGTTTTGGCGGGTTTTCGGAATGTTTTGGTGGTGTTTTAGAATGTTTTGTTTTCTCTTGTGTTGTTTTTATTGTCTTGGCAGGTTTTGGAATTTTTGGCAGGTATTTGGAATGTTTTGGTTTGCTTTCATTTGCTTTGATTATGTTTTGGCAAGTTATTGAATGTTTCGATCACTTCTGACTGGTTTGATAGTATTTTGGCATCTTTTCAGAATGTTTTGATCAGTTTTGGCAGGTTCTAAACTATTTTGTCGGGTTTTTGGAATGTTTTGGTTGGTTTTGATTTGTTTTTATGATGTTTTGGCCGGATTTCGGAATATTTTGGCTGGGTTTTGGAATGTTTTGGTTGGTTTTGATTTGTTTTTATGATGTTTTGCCAAGATTTTTGAATATTTTGGCTGGTTTTTGGAATGTTTTGGTTGGTTTTGATTTGTTTTGATGATGTTTTGCCAAGATTTTTGAATATTTTGATCACTTCTGACTGGTTTGATAGTATTTTGGCATCTTTTCAGAATGTTTTGATCAGTTTTGGCAGGCTCTAAACGATTTTGTCGGGTTTTTGGAATGTTTTGGTAGGTTTTGATTTGTTTTTATGATGTTTTGGCCAGATTTTGGAATATTTTGGCTGGTTTTTGGAATGTTTTGGTTGGTTTTGATTTGTTTTGATTATGTTTTGCCAAGTATTTTGAATGTTTTGATCAGTTCTGGCTGGTTTTCAAATGTTTTGGCATATTTTCAGAATGTTTTGATCAGTTTTGCGGGTCAAAATTATTTTGGCTGGTTTTTGCAACGTTTTGGTTGGTTTTGATTTGTTTTTATGATGTTTTGCCAAGTTTTTTGAATGTTTTGATCAGTTCTGGCTGGTTTTGTAATGTTTTGACATCTTTTTTAGAATGTTTCGATCAGTTTTGCTGGTCTAAATTATTTTGGCGGGTTTTTGGAATGTTTTGGTTGGTTTTGATTTGTTTTGATGATGTTTTGCCAAGATTTTTGAATATTTCGATCACTTCTGACTGGTTTGATAGTATTTTGGCATCTTTTCAGAATGTTTTGATCAGTTTTGGCAGGCTCTAAACGATTTTGTCGGGTTTTTGGAATGTTTTGGTAGGTTTTGATTTGTTTTGATTATGTTTTGCCAAGTATTTTGAATGTTTTGATCAGTTCTGGCTGGTTTTCAAATGTTTTGGCATATTTTCAGAATGTTTTGATCAGTTTTGCGGGTCAAAATTATTTTGGCTGGTTTTTGCAACGTTTTGGTTGGTTTTGATTTGTTTTTATGATGTTTTGCCAAGTTTTTTGAATGTTTTGATCAGTTCTGGCTGGTTTTCTAATGTTTTGACATCTTTTTTAGAATGTTTTGATCAGTTTTGCGGGTCTAAATTATTTTGGCGGGTTTTCGGAATATTTTGGTTGGTTTTGATTTGTTTTTATGATGTTTTGGCGGGTTTTCGGAATGTTTTGCTGGTGTTTTAGAATGTTTTGTTTTCTCTTGTGTTGTTTTTATTGTCTTGGCAGGTTTTGGAATGTTTGGATTCCTTTTGGCGGGTTTTAAAATATTTTGTCGGGTATTTGGAATGTTTTGGCGGGTATTCGGAATGTTTTGATTATGTTTTGACGGGTTTTGAAATATTTTGGCGGGATTTTAGAAGGTTTTCTTTGTTTTGATGATGTTTAGCCCAGTTTTGGTGTCTTTGGATTAGCTTTGGTGGGCTTTATGATGTTTTGTCAGGTTTTTTCGAACGTATTGATCACTTCTGTCTGGTTTTCTATTTTGGCGGGTTTGAAACTATTTTTTGATTAGTTTTGGCGGGTTTTAATATATTATTGGATCTTTGCGCAGAGATGACGGTGCTGGTTGCGGTGCGCTGCGGGGCGCTCCTTCTGCGGAAAGACGCCTGGCAGCAGCACTTGGGACAGCTCCGCGTCTCCGTATTCTGCATTTCTTGCCTTCTGCATCTCAGCAAAATGCTTTCCCACTAGGTCTAGCAAGGAGAAACTGTGCCAGCTGAGTAGATGTAGCCCGGCCCACCCTTTGAAGTTCACAAGTTCTTGGCATCTCAGAGCCTAAAGGGAAGAGCAAGGTTATCTATGGTACAAGCACAGCAAAGTTGTCCAAGAATAGCTTCCATTCGAATGCTAATGGCAATTGAAGAGGCAGGCCAGTGGCAAGCCACTATCTTCTAGCAGTTTGAAAGGTGCAGACACAGTGCAGGTGTTGTGCGGCTTCCTTCTTCGCCTCCTAGAAGGTGCCGCGCTCTCCGTCTCTTGCTTGCCAATATGTTGCCGTGTTCCTCTTATTGTTTGGTTTCTCTAGATTTGTTTTGATGATGTTTTGGCGGGTTTTCGGAATGTTTTGGTGGTGTTTTAGAATGTTTTGTTTTCTCTTGTGTTGTTTTTATTGTCTTGGCAGGTTTTGGAATTTTTGGCAGGTATTTGGAATGTTTTGGTTTGCTTTCATTTGCTTTGATTATGTTTTGGCAAGTTATTGAATGTTTCGATCACTTCTGACTGGTTTGATAGTATTTTGGCATCTTTTCAGAATGTTTTGATCAGTTTTGGCAGGTTCTAAACTATTTTGTCGGGTTTTTGGAATGTTTTGGTTGGTTTTGATTTGTTTTTATGATGTTTTGGCCGGATTTCGGAATATTTTGGCTGGGTTTTGGAATGTTTTGGTTGGTTTTGATTTGTTTTTATGATGTTTTGCCAAGATTTTTGAATATTTTGGCTGGTTTTTGGAATGTTTTGGTTGGTTTTGATTTGTTTTGATGATGTTTTGCCAAGATTTTTGAATATTTTGATCACTTCTGACTGGTTTGATAGTATTTTGGCATCTTTTCAGAATGTTTTGATCAGTTTTGGCAGGCTCTAAACGATTTTGTCGGGTTTTTGGAATGTTTTGGTAGGTTTTGATTTGTTTTTATGATGTTTTGGCCAGATTTTGGAATATTTTGGCTGGTTTTTGGAATGTTTTGGTTGGTTTTGATTTGTTTTGATTATGTTTTGCCAAGTATTTTGAATGTTTTGATCAGTTCTGGCTGGTTTTCAAATGTTTTGGCATATTTTCAGAATGTTTTGATCAGTTTTGCGGGTCAAAATTATTTTGGCTGGTTTTTGCAACGTTTTGGTTGGTTTTGATTTGTTTTTATGATGTTTTGCCAAGTTTTTTGAATGTTTTGATCAGTTCTGGCTGGTTTTGTAATGTTTTGACATCTTTTTTAGAATGTTTCGATCAGTTTTGCTGGTCTAAATTATTTTGGCGGGTTTTTGGAATGTTTTGGTTGGTTTTGATTTGTTTTGATGATGTTTTGCCAAGATTTTTGAATATTTCGATCACTTCTGACTGGTTTGATAGTATTTTGGCATCTTTTCAGAATGTTTTGATCAGTTTTGGCAGGCTCTAAACGATTTTGTCGGGTTTTTGGAATGTTTTGGTAGGTTTTGATTTGTTTTGATTATGTTTTGCCAAGTATTTTGAATGTTTTGATCAGTTCTGGCTGGTTTTCAAATGTTTTGGCATATTTTCAGAATGTTTTGATCAGTTTTGCGGGTCAAAATTATTTTGGCTGGTTTTTGCAACGTTTTGGTTGGTTTTGATTTGTTTTTATGATGTTTTGCCAAGTTTTTTGAATGTTTTGATCAGTTCTGGCTGGTTTTCTAATGTTTTGACATCTTTTTTAGAATGTTTTGATCAGTTTTGCGGGTCTAAATTATTTTGGCGGGTTTTCGGAATATTTTGGTTGGTTTTGATTTGTTTTTATGATGTTTTGGCGGGTTTTCGGAATGTTTTGCTGGTGTTTTAGAATGTTTTGTTTTCTCTTGTGTTGTTTTTATTGTCTTGGCAGGTTTTGGAATGTTTGGATTCCTTTTGGCGGGTTTTAAAATATTTTGTCGGGTATTTGGAATGTTTTGGCGGGTATTCGGAATGTTTTGATTATGTTTTGACGGGTTTTGAAATATTTTGGCGGGATTTTAGAAGGTTTTCTTTGTTTTGATGATGTTTAGCCCAGTTTTGGTGTGTTTGGATTAGCTTTGGTGGGCTTTATGATGTTTTGTCAGGTTTTTTCGAACGTATTGATCACTTCTGTCTGGTTTTCTATTTTGGCGGGTTTGAAACTATTTTTTGATTAGTTTTGGCGGGTTTTAATATATTATTGGATCTTTGCGCAGAGATGACGGTGCTGGTTGCGGTGCGCTGCGGGGCGCTCCTTCTGCGGAAAGACGCCTGGCAGCAGCACTTGGGACAGCTCCGCGTCTCCGTATTCTGCATTTCTTGCCTTCTGCATCTCAGCAAAATGCTTTCCCACTAGGTCTAGCAAGGAGAAACTGTGCCAGCTGAGTAGATGTAGCCCGGCCCACCCTTTGAAGTTCACAAGTTCTTGGCATCTCAGAGCCTAAAGGGAAGAGCAAGGTTATCTATGGTACAAGCACAGCAAAGTTGTCCAAGAATAGCTTCCATTCGAATGCTAATGGCAATTGAAGAGGCAGGCCAGTGGCAAGCCACTATCTTCTAGCAGTTTGAAAGGTGCAGACACAGTGCAGGTGTTGTGCGGCTTCCTTCTTCGCCTCCTAGAAGGTGCCGCGCTCTCCGTCTCTTGCTTGCCAATATGTTGCCGTGTTCCTCTTATTGTTTGGTTTCTCTAGATTTGTTTTGATGATGTTTTGGCGGGTTTTCGGAATGTTTTGGTGGTGTTTTAGAATGTTTTGTTTTCTCTTGTGTTGTTTTTATTGTCTTGGCAGGTTTTGGAATTTTTGGCAGGTATTTGGAATGTTTTGGTTTGCTTTCATTTGCTTTGATTATGTTTTGGCAAGTTATTGAATGTTTCGATCACTTCTGACTGGTTTGATAGTATTTTGGCATCTTTTCAGAATGTTTTGATCAGTTTTGGCAGGTTCTAAACTATTTTGTCGGGTTTTTGGAATGTTTTGGTTGGTTTTGATTTGTTTTTATGATGTTTTGGCCGGATTTCGGAATATTTTGGCTGGGTTTTGGAATGTTTTGGTTGGTTTTGATTTGTTTTTATGATGTTTTGCCAAGATTTTTGAATATTTCGGTCACTTCTGACTGGTTTGATAGTATTTTGGCATCTTTTCAGAATGTTTTGATCAGTTTTGGCAGGCTCTAAACTATTTTGTCGGGTTTTTGGAATGTTTTGGTTGGTTTTGATTTGTTTTTATGATGTTTTGGCCAGATTTTGGAATATTTTGGCTGGTTTTTGGAATGTTTTGGTTGGTTTTGATTTGTTTTGATTATGTTTTGCCAAGTATTTTGAATGTTTTGATCAGTTCTGGCTGGTTTTCAAATGTTTTGGCATATTTTCAGAATGTTTTGATCAGTTTTGCGGGTCAAAATTATTTTGGCTGGTTTTTGCAACCTTTTGGTGGGTTTTGATTTGTTTTTATGATGTTTTGCCAAGTTTTTTGAATGTTTTGATCAGTTCTGGCTGGTTTTCTAATGTTTTGACATCTTTTTTAGAATGTTTTGATCAGTTTTGCGGGTCTAAATTATTTTGGCGGGTTTTCGGAATATTTTGGTTGGTTTTGATTTGTTTTTATGATGTTTTGGCGGGTTTTCGGAATGTTTTGCTGGTGTTTTAGAATGTTTTGTTTTCTCTTGTGTTGTTTTTATTGTCTTGGCAGGTTTTGGAATGTTTGGATTCCTTTTGGCGGGTTTTAAAATATTTTGTCGGGTATTTGGAATGTTTTGGCGGGTATTCGGAATGTTTTGATTATGTTTTGACGGGTTTTGAAATATTTTGGCGGGATTTTAGAAGGTTTTCTTTGTTTTGATGATGTTTAGCCCAGTTTTGGTGTCTTTGGATTAGCTTTGGTGGGCTTTATGATGTTTTGTCAGGTTTTTTCGAATGTATTGATCACTTCTGTCTGGTTTTCTATTTTGGCGGGTTTGAAACTATTTTTGGATTAGTTTTGGCGGGTTTTAATATATTATTGGATCTTTGCACAGAGGTGACGGTGCTGGTTGCGGTGCGCTGCTGGGTGCTCCTTCCGCGGAAAGACGCCTGGCAGCGGCACTTGGGACAGCTCCGCGTCTCCGTATTCTGCATTTCTTGCCTTCTGCATCTCAGCAAAATGCTTTCCCACTAGGTCTAGCAAGGAGAAACTGTGCCAGCTGAGTAGATGTAGCCCGGCCCACCCTTTGAAGTTCACAAGTTCTTGGCATCTCAGAGCCTAAAGGGAAGAGCAAGGTTATCTATGGTACAAGCACAGCAAAGTTGTCCAAGAATAGCTTCCATTCGAATGCTAATGGCAATTGAAGAGGCAGGCCAGTGGCAAGCCACTATCTTCTAGCAGTTTGAAAGGTGCAGACACAGTGCAGGTGTTGTGCGGCTTCCTTCTTCGCCTCCTAGAAGGTGCCGCGCTCTCCGTCTCTTGCTTGCCAATATGTTGCCGTGTTCCTCTTACTGTTTGCTTTCTTTGTATTTTTTTTGATGGTGTTTTGGCGGGTTTTCGGAATGTTTTGGTGGTGTTTTAGAATGTTTTGTTTTCTCTTGTGTTGTTTTTATTGTCTTGGCAGGTTTTGGAATTTTTGGCAGGTATTTGGAATGTTTTGGTTTGCTTTCATTTGCTTTGATTATGTTTTGGCAAGTTATTGAATGTTTCGATCACTTCTGACTGGTTTGATAGTATTTTGGCATCTTTTCAGAATGTTTTGATCAGTTTTGGCAGGTTCTAAACTATTTTGTCGGGTTTTTGGAATGTTTTGGTTGGTTTTGATTTGTTTTTATGATGTTTTGGCCAGATTTTGGAATATTTTGGCTGGTTTTTGGAATGTTTTGGTTGGTTTTGATTTGTTTTGATTATGTTTTGCCAAGTATTTTGAATGTTTTGATCAGTTCTGGCTGGTTTTCAAATGTTTTGGCATATTTTCAGAATGTTTTGATCAGTTTTGCGGGTCAAAATTATTTTGGCTGGTTTTTGCAACGTTTTGGTTGGTTTTGATTTGTTTTTATGATGTTTTGCCAAGTTTTTTGAATGTTTTGATCAGTTCTGGCTGGTTTTCTAATGTTTTGACATCTTTTTTAGAATGTTTTGATCAGTTTTGCGGGTCTAAATTATTTTGGCGGGTTTTCGGAATATTTTGGTTGGTTTTGATTTGTTTTTATGATGTTTTGGCCGGATTTCGGAATGTTTTGCTGGTGTTTTAGAATGTTTTGTTTTCTCTTGTGTTGTTTTTATTGTCTTGGCAGGTTTTGGAATGTTTGGATTCCTTTTGGCGGGTTTTAAAATATTTTGTCGGGTATTTGGAATGTTTTGGCGGGTATTCGGAATGTTTTGATTATGTTTTGACGGGTTTTGAAATATTTTGGCGGGATTTTAGAAGGTTTTCTTTGTTTTGATGATGTTTAGCCCAGTTTTGGTGTGTTTGGATTAGCTTTGGTGGGCTTTATGATGTTTTGTCAGGTTTTTTCGAACGTATTGATCACTTCTGTCTGGTTTTCTATTTTGGCGGATTTGAAACTATTTTTTGATTAGTTTTGGCGGGTTTTAATATATTATTGGATCTTTGCGCAGAGATGACGGTGCTGGTTGCGGTGCGCTGCGGGGCGCTCCTTCTGCGGAAAGACGCCTGGCAGCGTCACTTGGGACAGCTCCGCGTCTCCGTATTCTGCATTTCTTGCCTTCTGCATCTCAGCAAAATGCTTTCCCACTAGGTCTAGCAAGGAGAAACTGTGCCAGCTGAGTAGATGTAGCCCGGCCCACCCTTTGAAGTTCACAAGTTCTTGGCATCTCAGAGCCTAAAGGGAAGAGCAAGGTTATCTATGGTACAAGCACAGCAAAGTTGTCCAAGAATAGCTTCCATTCGAATGCTAATGGCAATTGAAGAGGCAGGCCAGTGGCAAGCCACTATCTTCTAGCAGTTTGAAAGGTGCAGACACAGTGCAGGTGTTGTGCGGCTTCCTTCTTCGCCTCCTAGAAGGTGCCGCGCTCTCCGTCTCTTGCTTGCCAATATGTTGCCGTGTTCCTCTTACTGTTTGCTTTCTTTGTATTTTTTTTGATGGTGTTTTGGCGGGTTTTCGGAATGTTTTGGTGGTGTTTTAGAATGTTTTGTTTTCTCTTGTGTTGTTTTTATTGTCTTGGCAGGTTTTGGAATTTTTGGCAGGTATTTGGAATGTTTTGGTTTGCTTTCATTTGCTTTGATTATGTTTTGGCAAGTTATTGAATGTTTCGATCACTTCTGACTGGTTTGATAGTATTTTGGCATCTTTTCAGAATGTTTTGATCAGTTTTGGCAGGTTCTAAACTATTTTGTCGTGTTTTTGGAATGTTTTGGTTGGTTTTGGTTTGTTTTTATGATGTTTTGGCCGGATTTCGGAATATTTTGGATGGGTTTTAGAATGTTTTGGTTGGTTTTGATTTGTTTTGATGATGTTTTGCCAAGATTTTTGAATATTTTGATCACTTCTGACTGGTTTGATAGTATTTTGGCATCTTTTCAGAATGTTTTGATCAGTTTTGGCAGGCTCTAAACGATTTTGTCGGGTTTTTGGAATGTTTTGGTAGGTTTTGATTTGTTTTTATGATGTTTTGGCCAGATTTTGGAATATTTTGGCTGGTTTTTGGAATGTTTTGGTTGGTTTTGATTTGTTTTGATTATGTTTTGCCAAGTATTTTGAATGTTTTGATCAGTTCTGGCTGGTTTTCAAATGTTTTGGCATATTTTCAGAATGTTTTGATCAGTTTTGCGGGTCAAAATTATTTTGGCTGGTTTTTGCAACGTTTTGGTTGGTTTTGATTTGTTTTTATGATGTTTTGCCAAGTTTTTTGAATGTTTTGATCAGTTCTGGCTGGTTTTCTAATGTTTTGACATCTTTTTTAGAATGTTTTGATCAGTTTTGCGGGTCTAAATTATTTTGGCGGGTTTTCGGAATATTTTGGTTGGTTTTGATTTGTTTTTATGATGTTTTGGCGGGTTTTCGGAATGTTTTGCTGGTGTTTTAGAATGTTTTGTTTTCTCTTGTGTTGTTTTTATTGTCTTGGCAGGTTTTGGAATGTTTGCATTCCTTTTGGCGGGTTTTAAAATATTTTGTCGGGTATTTGGAATGTTTTGGCGGGTATTCGGAATGTTTTGATTATGTTTTGACGGGTTTTGAAATATTTTGGCGGGATTTTAGAAGGTTTTCTTTGTTTTGATGATGTTTAGCCCAGTTTTGGTGTGTTTGGATTAGCTTTGGTGGGCTTTATGATGTTTTGTCAGGTTTTTTCGAACGTATTGATCACTTCTGTCTGGTTTTCTATTTTGGCGGGTTTGAAACTATTTTTTGATTAGTTTTGGTGGGTTTTAATATATTATTGGATCTTTGCGCAGAGATGACGGTGCTGGTTGCGGTGCGCTGCGGGGCGCTCCTTCTGTGGAAAGACGCCTGGCAGCAGCACTTGGGACAGCTCCGCGTCTCCGTATTCTGCATTTCTTGCCCTCTGCATCTCAGCAAAATGCTTTCCCACTAGGTCTAGCAAGGAGAAACTGTGCCAGCTGAGTAGATGTAGCCCGGCCCACCCTTTGAAGTTCACAAGTTCTTGGCATCTCAGAGCCTAAAGGGAAGAGCAAGGTTATCTATGGTACAAGCACAGCAAAGTTGTCCAAGAATAGCTTCCATTCGAATGCTAATGGCAATTGAAGAGGCAGGCCAGTGGCAAGCCACTATCTTCTAGCAGTTTGAAAGGTGCAGACACAGTGCAGGTGTTGTGCGGCTTCCTTCTTTGCCTCCTAGAAGGTGCCGCGCTCTCCGTCTCTTGCTTGCCAATATGTTGCCGTGTTCCTCTTATTGTTTGGTTTCTCTAGATTTGTTTTGATGATGTTTTGGCGGGTTTTCGGAATGTTTTGGTGGTGTTTTAGAATGTTTTGTTTTCTCTTGTGTTGTTTTTATTGTCTTGGCAGGTTTTGGAATTTTTGGCAGGTATTTGGAATGTTTTGGTTTGCTTTCATTTGCTTTGATTATGTTTTGGCAAGTTATTGAATGTTTCGATCACTTCTGACTGGTTTGATAGTATTTTGGCATCTTTTCAGAATGTTTTGATCAGTTTTGGCAGGTTCTAAACTATTTTGTCGGGTTTTTGGAATGTTTTGGTTGGTTTTGATTTGTTTTTATGATGTTTTGGCCAGATTTCGGAATATTTTGGCTGGTTTTTGGAATGTTTTGGTTGGTTTTGATTTGTTTTGATGATGTTTTGCCAAGATTTTTGAATATTTTGATCACTTCTGACTGGTTTGATAGTATTTTGGCATCTTTTCAGAATGTTTTGATCAGTTTTGGCAGGCTCTAAACGATTTTGTCGGGTTTTTGGAATGTTTTGGTAGGTTTTGATTTGTTTTTATGATGTTTTGGCCAGATTTTGGAATATTTTGGCTGGTTTTTGGAATGTTTTGGTTGGTTTTGATTTGTTTTGATTATGTTTTGCCAAGTATTTTGAATGTTTTGATCAGTTCTGGCTGGTTTTCAAATGTTTTGGCATATTTTCAGAATGTTTTGATCAGTTTTGCGGGTCAAAATTATTTTGGCTGGTTTTTGCAACGTTTTGGTTGGTTTTGATTTGTTTTTATGATGTTTTGCCAAGTTTTTTGAATGTTTTGATCAGTTCTGGCTGGTTTTGTAATGTTTTGACATCTTTTTTAGAATGTTTCGATCAGTTTTGCTGGTCTAAATTATTTTGGCGGGTTTTTGGAATGTTTTGGTTGGTTTTGATTTGTTTTGATGATGTTTTGCCAAGATTTTTGAATATTTCGATCACTTCTGACTGGTTTGATAGTATTTTGGCATCTTTTCAGAATGTTTTGATCAGTTTTGGCAGGCTCTAAACGATTTTGTCGGGTTTTTGGAATGTTTTGGTAGGTTTTGATTTGTTTTGATTATGTTTTGCCAAGTATTTTGAATGTTTTGATCAGTTCTGGCTGGTTTTCAAATGTTTTGGCATATTTTCAGAATGTTTTGATCAGTTTTGCGGGTCAAAATTATTTTGGCTGGTTTTTGCAACGTTTTGGTTGGTTTTGATTTGTTTTTATGATGTTTTGCCAAGTTTTTTGAATGTTTTGATCAGTTCTGGCTGGTTTTCTAATGTTTTGACATCTTTTTTAGAATGTTTTGATCAGTTTTGCGGGTCTAAATTATTTTGGCGGGTTTTCGGAATATTTTGGTTGGTTTTGATTTGTTTTTATGATGTTTTGGCGGGTTTTCGGAATGTTTTGCTGGTGTTTTAGAATGTTTTGTTTTCTCTTGTGTTGTTTTTATTGTCTTGGCAGGTTTTGGAATGTTTGGATTCCTTTTGGCGGGTTTTAAAATATTTTGTCGGGTATTTGGAATGTTTTGGCGGGTATTCGGAATGTTTTGATTATGTTTTGACGGGTTTTGAAATATTTTGGCGGGATTTTAGAAGGTTTTCTTTGTTTTGATGATGTTTAGCCCAGTTTTGGTGTGTTTGGATTAGCTTTGGTGGGCTTTATGATGTTTTGTCAGGTTTTTTCGAACGTATTGATCACTTCTGTCTGGTTTTCTATTTTGGCGGGTTTGAAACTATTTTTTGATTAGTTTTGGCGGGTTTTAATATATTATTGGATCTTTGCGCAGAGATGACGGTGCTGGTTGCGGTGCGCTGCGGGGCGCTCCTTCTGCGGAAAGACGCCTGGCAGCAGCACTTGGGACAGCTCCGCGTCTCCGTATTCTGCATTTCTTGCCTTCTGCATCTCAGCAAAATGCTTTCCCACTAGGTCTAGCAAGGAGAAACTGTGCCAGCTGAGTAGATGTAGCCCGGCCCACCCTTTGAAGTTCACAAGTTCTTGGCATCTCAGAGCCTAAAGGGAAGAGCAAGGTTATCTATGGTACAAGCACAGCAAAGTTGTCCAAGAATAGCTTCCATTCGAATGCTAATGGCAATTGAAGAGGCAGGCCAGTGGCAAGCCACTATCTTCTAGCAGTTTGAAAGGTGCAGACACAGTGCAGGTGTTGTGCGGCTTCCTTCTTCGCCTCCTAGAAGGTGCCGCGCTCTCCGTCTCTTGCTTGCCAATATGTTGCCGTGTTCCTCTTATTGTTTGGTTTCTCTAGATTTGTTTTGATGATGTTTTGGCGGGTTTTCGGAATGTTTTGGTGGTGTTTTAGAATGTTTTGTTTTCTCTTGTGTTGTTTTTATTGTCTTGGCAGGTTTTGGAATTTTTGGCAGGTATTTGGAATGTTTTGGTTTGCTTTCATTTGCTTTGATTATGTTTTGGCAAGTTATTGAATGTTTCGATCACTTCTGACTGGTTTGATAGTATTTTGGCATCTTTTCAGAATGTTTTGATCAGTTTTGGCAGGTTCTAAACTATTTTGTCGGGTTTTTGGAATGTTTTGGTTGGTTTTGATTTGTTTTTATGATGTTTTGGCCGGATTTCGGAATATTTTGGCTGGGTTTTGGAATGTTTTGGTTGGTTTTGATTTGTTTTTATGATGTTTTGCCAAGATTTTTGAATATTTCGGTCACTTCTGACTGGTTTGATAGTATTTTGGCATCTTTTCAGAATGTTTTGATCAGTTTTGGCAGGCTCTAAACTATTTTGTCGGGTTTTTGGAATGTTTTGGTTGGTTTTGATTTGTTTTTATGATGTTTTGGCCAGATTTTGGAATATTTTGGCTGGTTTTTGGAATGTTTTGGTTGGTTTTGATTTGTTTTGATTATGTTTTGCCAAGTATTTTGAATGTTTTGATCAGTTCTGGCTGGTTTTCAAATGTTTTGGCATATTTTCAGAATGTTTTGATCAGTTTTGCGGGTCAAAATTATTTTGGCTGGTTTTTGCAACCTTTTGGTGGGTTTTGATTTGTTTTTATGATGTTTTGCCAAGTTTTTTGAATGTTTTGATCAGTTCTGGCTGGTTTTCTAATGTTTTGACATCTTTTTTAGAATGTTTTGATCAGTTTTGCGGGTCTAAATTATTTTGGCGGGTTTTCGGAATATTTTGGTTGGTTTTGATTTGTTTTTATGATGTTTTGGCGGGTTTTCGGAATGTTTTGCTGGTGTTTTAGAATGTTTTGTTTTCTCTTGTGTTGTTTTTATTGTCTTGGCAGGTTTTGGAATGTTTGGATTCCTTTTGGCGGGTTTTAAAATATTTTGTCGGGTATTTGGAATGTTTTGGCGGGTATTCGGAATGTTTTGATTATGTTTTGACGGGTTTTGAAATATTTTGGCGGGATTTTAGAAGGTTTTCTTTGTTTTGATGATGTTTAGCCCAGTTTTGGTGTCTTTGGATTAGCTTTGGTGGGCTTTATGATGTTTTGTCAGGTTTTTTCGAATGTATTGATCACTTCTGTCTGGTTTTCTATTTTGGCGGGTTTGAAACTATTTTTGGATTAGTTTTGGCGGGTTTTAATATATTATTGGATCTTTGCACAGAGGTGACGGTGCTGGTTGCGGTGCGCTGCTGGGTGCTCCTTCCGCGGAAAGACGCCTGGCAGCGTCACTTGGGACAGCTCCGCGTCTCCGTATTCTGCATTTCTTGCCTTCTGCATCTCAGCAAAATGCTTTCCCACTAGGTCTAGCAAGGAGAAACTGTGCCAGCTGAGTAGATGTAGCCCGGCCCACCCTTTGAAGTTCACAAGTTCTTGGCATCTCAGAGCCTAAAGGGAAGAGCAAGGTTATCTATGGTACAAGCACAGCAAAGTTGTCCAAGAATAGCTTCCATTCGAATGCTAATGGCAATTGAAGAGGCAGGCCAGTGGCAAGCCACTATCTTCTAGCAGTTTGAAAGGTGCAGACACAGTGCAGGTGTTGTGCGGCTTCCTTCTTCGCCTCCTAGAAGGTGCCGCGCTCTCCGTCTCTTGCTTGCCAATATGTTGCCGTGTTCCTCTTACTGTTTGCTTTCTTTGTATTTTTTTTGATGATGTTTTGGCGGGTTTTCGGAATGTTTTGGTGGTGTTTTAGAATGTTTTGTTTTCTCTTGTGTTGTTTTTATTGTCTTGGCAGGTTTTGGAATTTTTGGCAGGTATTTGGAATGTTTTGGTTTGCTTTCATTTGCTTTGATTATGTTTTGGCAAGTTATTGAATGTTTCGATCACTTCTGACTGGTTTGATAGTATTTTGGCATCTTTTCAGAATGTTTTGATCAGTTTTGGCAGGTTCTAAACTATTTTGTCGGGTTTTTGGAATGTTTTGGTTGGTTTTGATTTGTTTTTATGATGTTTTGGCCGGATTTCGGAATATTTTGGCTGGGTTTTGGAATGTTTTGGTTGGTTTTGATTTGTTTTTATGATGTTTTGCCAAGATTTTTGAATATTTCGGTCACTTCTGACTGGTTTGATAGTATTTTGGCATCTTTTCAGAATGTTTTGATCAGTTTTGGCAGGCTCTAAACTATTTTGTCGGGTTTTTGGAATGTTTTGGTTGGTTTTGATTTGTTTTTATGATGTTTTGGCCAGATTTTGGAATATTTTGGCTGGTTTTTGGAATGTTTTGGTTGGTTTTGATTTGTTTTGATTATGTTTTGCCAAGTATTTTGAATGTTTTGATCAGTTCTGGCTGGTTTTCAAATGTTTTGGCATATTTTCAGAATGTTTTGATCAGTTTTGCGGGTCAAAATTATTTTGGCTGGTTTTTGCAACCTTTTGGTGGGTTTTGATTTGTTTTTATGATGTTTTGCCAAGTTTTTTGAATGTTTTGATCAGTTCTGGCTGGTTTTCTAATGTTTTGACATCTTTTTTAGAATGTTTTGATCAGTTTTGCGGGTCTAAATTATTTTGGCGGGTTTTCGGAATATTTTGGTTGGTTTTGATTTGTTTTTATGATGTTTTGGCGGGTTTTCGGAATGTTTTGCTGGTGTTTTAGAATGTTTTGTTTTCTCTTGTGTTGTTTTTATTGTCTTGGCAGGTTTTGGAATGTTTGGATTCCTTTTGGCGGGTTTTAAAATATTTTGTCGGGTATTTGGAATGTTTTGGCGGGTATTTGGAATGTTTTGATTATGTTTTGACGGGTTTTGAAATATTTTGGCGGGATTTTAGAAGGTTTTCTTTGTTTTGATGATGTTTAGCCCAGTTTTGGTGTGTTTGGATTAGCTTTGGTGGGCTTTATGATGTTTTGTCAGGTTTTTTCGAATGTATTGATCACTTCTGTCTGGTTTTCTATTTTGGCGGGTTTGAAACTATTTTTGGATTAGTTTTGGCGGGTTTTAATATATTATTGGATCTTTGCACAGAGGTGACGGTGCTGGTTGCGGTGCGCTGCTGGGTGCTCCTTCCGCGGAAAGACGCCTGGCAGCGTCACTTGGGACAGCTCCGCGTCTCCGTATTCTGCATTTCTTGCCTTCTGCATCTCAGCAAAATGCTTTCCCACTAGGTCTAGCAAGGAGAAACTGTGCCAGCTGAGTAGATGTAGCCCGGCCCACCCTTTGAAGTTCACAAGTTCTTGGCATCTCAGAGCCTAAAGGGAAGAGCAAGGTTATCTATGGTACAAGCACAGCAAAGTTGTCCAAGAATAGCTTCCATTCGAATGCTAATGGCAATTGAAGAGGCAGGCCAGTGCCAAGCCACTATCTTCTAGCAGTTTGAAAGGTGCAGACACAGTGCAGGTGTTGTGCGGCTTCCTTCTTCGCCTCCTAGAAGGTGCCGCGCTCTCCGTCTCTTGCTTGCCAATATGTTGCCGTGTTCCTCTTACTGTTTGCTTTCTTTGTATTTTTTTTGATGGTGTTTTGGCGGGTTTTCGGAATGTTTTGGTGGTGTTTTAGAATGTTTTGTTTTCTCTTGTGTTGTTTTTATTGTCTTGGCAGGTTTTGGAATTTTTGGCAGGTATTTGGAATGTTTTGGTTTGCTTTCATTTGCTTTGATTATGTTTTGGCAAGTTATTGAATGTTTCGATCACTTCTGACTGGTTTGATAGTATTTTGGCATCTTTTCAGAATGTTTTGATCAGTTTTGGCAGGTTCTAAACTATTTTGTCGGGTTTTTGGAATGTTTTGGTTGGTTTTGATTTGTTTTTATGATGTTTTGGCCAGATTTTGGAATATTTTGGCTGGTTTTTGGAATGTTTTGGTTGGTTTTGATTTGTTTTGATTATGTTTTGCCAAGTATTTTGAATGTTTTGATCAGTTCTGGCTGGTTTTCAAATGTTTTGGCATCTTTTCAGAATGTTTTGATCAGTTTTGCGGGTCAAAATTATTTTGGCTGGTTTTTGCAACGTTTTGGTTGGTTTTGATTTGTTTTTATGATGTTTTGCCAAGTTTTTTGAATGTTTTGATCAGTTCTGGCTGGTTTTCTAATGTTTTGACATCTTTTTTAGAATGTTTTGATCAGTTTTGCGGGTCTAAATTATTTTGGCGGGTTTTCGGAATATTTTGGTTGGTTTTGATTTGTTTTTATGATGTTTTGGCCGGATTTCGGAATGTTTTGCTGGTGTTTTAGAATGTTTTGTTTTCTCTTGTGTTGTTTTTATTGTCTTGGCAGGTTTTGGAATGTTTGGATTCCTTTTGGCGGGTTTTAAAATATTTTGTCGGGTATTTGGAATGTTTTGGCGGGTATTCGGAATGTTTTGATTATGTTTTGACGGGTTTTGAAATATTTTGGCGGGATTTTAGAAGGTTTTCTTTGTTTTGATGATGTTTAGCCCAGTTTTGGTGTGTTTGGATTAGCTTTGGTGGGCTTTATGATGTTTTGTCAGGTTTTTTCGAACGTATTGATCACTTCTGTCTGGTTTTCTATTTTGGCGGATTTGAAACTATTTTTTGATTAGTTTTGGCGGGTTTTAATATATTATTGGATCTTTGCGCAGAGATGACGGTGCTGGTTGCGGTGCGCTGCGGGGCGCTCCTTCTGCGGAAAGACGCCTGGCAGCGTCACTTGGGACAGCTCCGCGTCTCCGTATTCTGCATTTCTTGCCTTCTGCATCTCAGCAAAATGCTTTCCCACTAGGTCTAGCAAGGAGAAACTGTGCCAGCTGAGTAGATGTAGCCCGGCCCACCCTTTGAAGTTCACAAGTTCTTGGCATCTCAGAGCCTAAAGGGAAGAGCAAGGTTATCTATGGTACAAGCACAGCAAAGTTGTCCAAGAATAGCTTCCATTCGAATGCTAATGGCAATTGAAGAGGCAGGCCAGTGGCAAGCCACTATCTTCTAGCAGTTTGAAAGGTGCAGACACAGTGCAGGTGTTGTGCGGCTTCCTTCTTCGCCTCCTAGAAGGTGCCGCGCTCTCCGTCTCTTGCTTGCCAATATGTTGCCGTGTTCCTCTTACTGTTTGCTTTCTTTGTATTTTTTTTGATGGTGTTTTGGCGGGTTTTCGGAATGTTTTGGTGGTGTTTTAGAATGTTTTGTTTTCTCTTGTGTTGTTTTTATTGTCTTGGCAGGTTTTGGAATTTTTGGCAGGTATTTGGAATGTTTTGGTTTGCTTTCATTTGCTTTGATTATGTTTTGGCAAGTTATTGAATGTTTCGATCACTTCTGACTGGTTTGATAGTATTTTGGCATCTTTTCAGAATGTTTTGATCAGTTTTGGCAGGTTCTAAACTATTTTGTCGTGTTTTTGGAATGTTTTGGTTGGTTTTGGTTTGTTTTTATGATGTTTTGGCCGGATTTCGGAATATTTTGGATGGGTTTTAGAATGTTTTGGTTGGTTTTGATTTGTTTTGATGATGTTTTGCCAAGATTTTTGAATATTTTGATCACTTCTGACTGGTTTGATAGTATTTTGGCATCTTTTCAGAATGTTTTGATCAGTTTTGGCAGGCTCTAAACGATTTTGTCGGGTTTTTGGAATGTTTTGGTAGGTTTTGATTTGTTTTTATGATGTTTTGGCCAGATCTTGGAATATTTTGGCTGGTTTTTGGAATGTTTTGGTTGGTTTTGATTTGTTTTGATTATGTTTTGCCAAGTATTTTGAATGTTTTGATCAGTTCTGGCTGGTTTTCAAATGTTTTGGCATATTTTCAGAATGTTTTGATCAGTTTTGCGGGTCAAAATTATTTTGGCTGGTTTTTGCAACGTTTTGGTTGGTTTTGATTTGTTTTTATGATGTTTTGCCAAGTTTTTTGAATGTTTTGATCAGTTCTGGCTGGTTTTCTAATGTTTTGACATCTTTTTTAGAATGTTTTGATCAGTTTTGCGGGTCTAAATTATTTTGGCGGGTTTTCGGAATATTTTGGTTGGTTTTGATTTGTTTTTATGATGTTTTGGCGGGTTTTCGGAATGTTTTGCTGGTGTTTTAGAATGTTTTGTTTTCTCTTGTGTTGTTTTTATTGTCTTGGCAGGTTTTGGAATGTTTGCATTCCTTTTGGCGGGTTTTAAAATATTTTGTCGGGTATTTGGAATGTTTTGGCGGGTATTCGGAATGTTTTGATTATGTTTTGACGGGTTTTGAAATATTTTGGCGGGATTTTAGAAGGTTTTCTTTGTTTTGATGATGTTTAGCCCAGTTTTGGTGTGTTTGGATTAGCTTTGGTGGGCTTTATGATGTTTTGTCAGGTTTTTTCGAACGTATTGATCACTTCTGTCTGGTTTTCTATTTTGGCGGGTTTGAAACTATTTTTTGATTAGTTTTGGTGGGTTTTAATATATTATTGGATCTTTGCGCAGAGATGACGGTGCTGGTTGCGGTGCGCTGCGGGGCGCTCCTTCTGCGGAAAGACGCCTGGCAGCAGCACTTGGGACAGCTCCGCGTCTCCGTATTCTGCATTTCTTGCCCTCTGCATCTCAGCAAAATGCTTTCCCACTAGGTCTAGCAAGGAGAAACTGTGCCAGCTGAGTAGATGTAGCCCGGCCCACCCTTTGAAGTTCACAAGTTCTTGGCATCTCAGAGCCTAAAGGGAAGAGCAAGGTTATCTATGGTACAAGCACAGCAAAGTTGTCCAAGAATAGCTTCCATTCGAATGCTAATGGCAATTGAAGAGGCAGGCCAGTGGCAAGCCACTATCTTCTAGCAGTTTGAAAGGTGCAGACACAGTGCAGGTGTTGTGCGGCTTCCTTCTTTGCCTCCTAGAAGGTGCCGCGCTCTCCGTCTCTTGCTTGCCAATATGTTGCCGTGTTCCTCTTATTGTTTGGTTTCTCTAGATTTGTTTTGATGATGTTTTGGCGGGTTTTCGGAATGTTTTGGTGGTGTTTTAGAATGTTTTGTTTTCTCTTGAGTTGTTTTTATTGTCTTGGCAGGTTTTGGAATTTTTGGCAGGTATTTGGAATGTTTTGGTTTGCTTTCATTTGCTTTGATTATGTTTTGGCAAGTTATTGAATGTTTCGATCACTTCTGACTGGTTTGATAGTATTTTGGCATCTTTTCAGAATGTTTTGATCAGTTTTGGCAGGTTCTAAACTATTTTGTCGGGTTTTTGGAATGTTTTGGTTGGTTTTGATTTGTTTTTATGATGTTTTGGCCAGATTTCGGAATATTTTGGCTGGTTTTTGGAATGTTTTGGTTGGTTTTGATTTGTTTTGATGATGTTTTGCCAAGATTTTTGAATATTTTGATCACTTCTGACTGGTTTGATAGTATTTTGGCATCTTTTCAGAATGTTTTGATCAGTTTTGGCAGGCTCTAAACGATTTTGTCGGGTTTTTGGAATGTTTTGGTAGGTTTTGATTTGTTTTTATGATGTTTTGGCCAGATTTTGGAATATTTTGGCTGGTTTTTGGAATGTTTTGGTTGGTTTTGATTTGTTTTGATTATGTTTTGCCAAGTATTTTGAATGTTTTGATCAGTTCTGGCTGGTTTTCAAATGTTTTGGCATATTTTCAGAATGTTTTGATCAGTTTTGCGGGTCAAAATTATTTTGGCTGGTTTTTGCAACGTTTTGGTTGGTTTTGATTTGTTTTTATGATGTTTTGCCAAGTTTTTTGAATGTTTTGATCAGTTCTGGCTGGTTTTGTAATGTTTTGACATCTTTTTTAGAATGTTTCGATCAGTTTTGCTGGTCTAAATTATTTTGGCGGGTTTTTGGAATGTTTTGGTTGGTTTTGATTTGTTTTGATGATGTTTTGCCAAGATTTTTGAATATTTCGATCACTTCTGACTGGTTTGATAGTATTTTGGCATCTTTTCAGAATGTTTTGATCAGTTTTGGCAGGCTCTAAACGATTTTGTCGGGTTTTTGGAATGTTTTGGTAGGTTTTGATTTGTTTTGATTATGTTTTGCCAAGTATTTTGAATGTTTTGATCAGTTCTGGCTGGTTTTCAAATGTTTTGGCATATTTTCAGAATGTTTTGATCAGTTTTGCGGGTCAAAATTATTTTGGCTGGTTTTTGCAACGTTTTGGTTGGTTTTGATTTGTTTTTATGATGTTTTGCCAAGTTTTTTGAATGTTTTGATCAGTTCTGGCTGGTTTTCTAATGTTTTGACATCTTTTTTAGAATGTTTTGATCAGTTTTGCGGGTCTAAATTATTTTGGCGGGTTTTCGGAATATTTTGGTTGGTTTTGATTTGTTTTTATGATGTTTTGGCGGGTTTTCGGAATGTTTTGCTGGTGTTTTAGAATGTTTTGTTTTCTCTTGTGTTGTTTTTATTGTCTTGGCAGGTTTTGGAATGTTTGGATTCCTTTTGGCGGGTTTTAAAATATTTTGTCGGGTATTTGGAATGTTTTGGCGGGTATTCGGAATGTTTTGATTATGTTTTGACGGGTTTTGAAATATTTTGGCGGGATTTTAGAAGGTTTTCTTTGTTTTGATGATGTTTAGCCCAGTTTTGGTGTGTTTGGATTAGCTTTGGTGGGCTTTATGATGTTTTGTCAGGTTTTTTCGAACGTATTGATCACTTCTGTCTGGTTTTCTATTTTGGCGGGTTTGAAACTATTTTTTGATTAGTTTTGGCGGGTTTTAATATATTATTGGATCTTTGCGCAGAGATGACGGTGCTGGTTGCGGTGCGCTGCGGGGCGCTCCTTCTGCGGAAAGACGCCTGGCAGCAGCACTTGGGACAGCTCCGCGTCTCCGTATTCTGCATTTCTTGCCTTCTGCATCTCAGCAAAATGCTTTCCCACTAGGTCTAGCAAGGAGAAACTGTGCCAGCTGAGTAGATGTAGCCCGGCCCACCCTTTGAAGTTCACAAGTTCTTGGCATCTCAGAGCCTAAAGGGAAGAGCAAGGTTATCTATGGTACAAGCACAGCAAAGTTGTCCAAGAATAGCTTCCATTCGAATGCTAATGGCAATTGAAGAGGCAGGCCAGTGGCAAGCCACTATCTTCTAGCAGTTTGAAAGGTGCAGACACAGTGCAGGTGTTGTGCGGCTTCCTTCTTCGCCTCCTAGAAGGTGCCGCGCTCTCCGTCTCTTGCTTGCCAATATGTTGCCGTGTTCCTCTTATTGTTTGGTTTCTCTAGATTTGTTTTGATGATGTTTTGGCGGGTTTTCGGAATGTTTTGGTGGTGTTTTAGAATGTTTTGTTTTCTCTTGTGTTGTTTTTATTGTCTTGGCAGGTTTTGGAATTTTTGGCAGGTATTTGGAATGTTTTGGTTTGCTTTCATTTGCTTTGATTATGTTTTGGCAAGTTATTGAATGTTTCGATCACTTCTGACTGGTTTGATAGTATTTTGGCATCTTTTCAGAATGTTTTGATCAGTTTTGGCAGGTTCTAAACTATTTTGTCGGGTTTTTGGAATGTTTTGGTTGGTTTTGATTTGTTTTTATGATGTTTTGGCCGGATTTCGGAATATTTTGGCTGGGTTTTGGAATGTTTTGGTTGGTTTTGATTTGTTTTTATGATGTTTTGCCAAGATTTTTGAATATTTCGGTCACTTCTGACTGGTTTGATAGTATTTTGGCATCTTTTCAGAATGTTTTGATCAGTTTTGGCAGGCTCTAAACTATTTTGTCGGGTTTTTGGAATGTTTTGGTTGGTTTTGATTTGTTTTTATGATGTTTTGGCCAGATTTTGGAATATTTTGGCTGGTTTTTGGAATGTTTTGGTTGGTTTTGATTTGTTTTGATTATGTTTTGCCAAGTATTTTGAATGTTTTGATCAGTTCTGGCTGGTTTTCAAATGTTTTGGCATATTTTCAGAATGTTTTGATCAGTTTTGCGGGTCAAAATTATTTTGGCTGGTTTTTGCAACCTTTTGGTGGGTTTTGATTTGTTTTTATGATGTTTTGCCAAGTTTTTTGAATGTTTTGATCAGTTCTGGCTGGTTTTCTAATGTTTTGACATCTTTTTTAGAATGTTTTGATCAGTTTTGCGGGTCTAAATTATTTTGGCGGGTTTTCGGAATATTTTGGTTGGTTTTGATTTGTTTTTATGATGTTTTGGCGGGTTTTCGGAATGTTTTGCTGGTGTTTTAGAATGTTTTGTTTTCTCTTGTGTTGTTTTTATTGTCTTGGCAGGTTTTGGAATGTTTGGATTCCTTTTGGCGGGTTTTAAAATATTTTGTCGGGTATTTGGAATGTTTTGGCGGGTATTCGGAATGTTTTGATTATGTTTTGACGGGTTTTGAAATATTTTGGCGGGATTTTAGAAGGTTTTCTTTGTTTTGATGATGTTTAGCCCAGTTTTGGTGTCTTTGGATTAGCTTTGGTGGGCTTTATCATGTTTTGTCAGGTTTTTTCGAATGTATTGATCACTTCTGTCTGGTTTTCTATTTTGGCGGGTTTGAAACTATTTTTGGATTAGTTTTGGCGGGTTTTAATATATTATTGGATCTTTGCACAGAGGTGACGGTGCTGGTTGCGGTGCGCTGCTGGGTGCTCCTTCCGCGGAAAGACGCCTGGCAGCGTCACTTGGGACAGCTCCGCGTCTCCGTATTCTGCATTTCTTGCCTTCTGCATCTCAGCAAAATGCTTTCCCACTAGGTCTAGCAAGGAGAAACTGTGCCAGCTGAGTAGATGTAGCCCGGCCCACCCTTTGAAGTTCACAAGTTCTTGGCATCTCAGAGCCTAAAGGGAAGAGCAAGGTTATCTATGGTACAAGCACAGCAAAGTTGTCCAAGAATAGCTTCCATTCGAATGCTAATGGCAATTGAAGAGGCAGGCCAGTGGCAAGCCACTATCTTCTAGCAGTTTGAAAGGTGCAGACACAGTGCAGGTGTTGTGCGGCTTCCTTCTTCGCCTCCTAGAAGGTGCCGCGCTCTCCGTCTCTTGCTTGCCAATATGTTGCCGTGTTCCTCTTACTGTTTGCTTTCTTTGTATTTTTTTTGATGGTGTTTTGGCGGGTTTTCGGAATGTTTTGGTGGTGTTTTAGAATGTTTTGTTTTCTCTTGTGTTGTTTTTATTGTCTTGGCAGGTTTTGGAATTTTTGGCAGGTATTTGGAATGTTTTGGTTTGCTTTCATTTGCTTTGATTATGTTTTGGCAAGTTATTGAATGTTTCGATCACTTCTGACTGGTTTGATAGTATTTTGGCATCTTTTCAGAATGTTTTGATCAGTTTTGGCAGGTTCTAAACTATTTTGTCGGGTTTTTGGAATGTTTTGGTTGGTTTTGATTTGTTTTTATGATGTTTTGGCCAGATTTTGGAATATTTTGGCTGGTTTTTGGAATGTTTTGGTTGGTTTTGATTTGTTTTGATTATGTTTTGCCAAGTATTTTGAATGTTTTGATCAGTTCTGGCTGGTTTTCAAATGTTTTGGCATCTTTTCAGAATGTTTTGATCAGTTTTGCGGGTCAAAATTATTTTGGCTGGTTTTTGCAATGTTTTGGTTGGTTTTGATTTGTTTTTATGATGTTTTGCCAAGTTTTTTGAATGTTTTGATCAGTTCTGGCTGGTTTTCTAATGTTTTGACATCTTTTTTAGAATGTTTTGATCAGTTTTGCGGGTCTAAATTATTTTGGCGGGTTTTCGGAATATTTTGGTTGGTTTTGATTTGTTTTTATGATGTTTTGGCCGGATTTCGGAATGTTTTGCTGGTGTTTTAGAATGTTTTGTTTTCTCTTGTGTTGTTTTTATTGTCTTGGCAGGTTTTGGAATGTTTGGATTCCTTTTGGCGGGTTTTAAAATATTTTGTCGGGTATTTGGAATGTTTTGGCGGGTATTCGGAATGTTTTGATTATGTTTTGACGGGTTTTGAAATATTTTGGCGGGATTTTAGAAGGTTTTCTTTGTTTTGATGATGTTTAGCCCAGTTTTGGTGTGTTTGGATTAGCTTTGGTGGGCTTTATGATGTTTTGTCAGGTTTTTTCGAACGTATTGATCACTTCTGTCTGGTTTTCTATTTTGGCGGATTTGAAACTATTTTTTGATTAGTTTTGGCGGGTTTTAATATATTATTGGATCTTTGCGCAGAGATGACGGTGCTGGTTGCGGTGCGCTGCGGGGCGCTCCTTCTGCGGAAAGACGCCTGGCAGCGTCACTTGGGACAGCTCCGCGTCTCCGTATTCTGCATTTCTTGCCTTCTGCATCTCAGCAAAATGCTTTCCCACTAGGTCTAGCAAGGAGAAACTGTGCCAGCTGAGTAGATGTAGCCCGGCCCACCCTTTGAAGTTCACAAGTTCTTGGCATCTCAGAGCCTAAAGGGAAGAGCAAGGTTATCTATGGTACAAGCACAGCAAAGTTGTCCAAGAATAGCTTCCATTCGAATGCTAATGGCAATTGAAGAGGCAGGCCAGTGGCAAGCCACTATCTTCTAGCAGTTTGAAAGGTGCAGACACAGTGCAGGTGTTGTGCGGCTTCCTTCTTCGCCTCCTAGAAGGTGCCGCGCTCTCCGTCTCTTGCTTGCCAATATGTTGCCGTGTTCCTCTTACTGTTTGCTTTCTTTGTATTTTTTTTGATGGTGTTTTGGCGGGTTTTCGGAATGTTTTGGTGGTGTTTTAGAATGTTTTGTTTTCTCTTGTGTTGTTTTTATTGTCTTGGCAGGTTTTGGAATTTTTGGCAGGTATTTGGAATGTTTTGGTTTGCTTTCATTTGCTTTGATTATGTTTTGGCAAGTTATTGAATGTTTCGATCACTTCTGACTGGTTTGATAGTATTTTGGCATCTTTTCAGAATGTTTTGATCAGTTTTGGCAGGTTCTAAACTATTTTGTCGGGTTTTTGGAATGTTTTGGTTGGTTTTGATTTGTTTTTATGATGTTTTGGCCAGATTTTGGAATATTTTGGCTGGTTTTTGGAATGTTTTGGTTGGTTTTGATTTGTTTTGATTATGTTTTGCCAAGTATTTTGAATGTTTTGATCAGTTCTGGCTGGTTTTCAAATGTTTTGGCATATTTTCAGAATGTTTTGATCAGTTTTGCGGGTCAAAATTATTTTGGCTGGTTTTTGCAACGTTTTGGTTGGTTTTGATTTGTTTTTATGATGTTTTGCCAAGTTTTTTGAATGTTTTGATCAGTTCTGGCTGGTTTTCTAATGTTTTGACATCTTTTTTAGAATGTTTTGATCAGTTTTGCGGGTCTAAATTATTTTGGCGGGTTTTCGGAATATTTTGGTTGGTTTTGATTTGTTTTTATGATGTTTTGGCCGGATTTCGGAATGTTTTGCTGGTGTTTTAGAATGTTTTGTTTTCTCTTGTGTTGTTTTTATTGTCTTGGCAGGTTTTGGAATGTTTGGATTCCTTTTGGCGGGTTTTAAAATATTTTGTCGGGTATTTGGAATGTTTTGGCGGGTATTCGGAATGTTTTGATTATGTTTTGACGGGTTTTGAAATATTTTGGCGGGATTTTAGAAGGTTTTCTTTGTTTTGATGATGTTTAGCCCAGTTTTGGTGTGTTTGGATTAGCTTTGGTGGGCTTTATGATGTTTTGTCAGGTTTTTTCGAACGTATTGATCACTTCTGTCTGGTTTTCTATTTTGGCGGATTTGAAACTATTTTTTGATTAGTTTTGGCGGGTTTTAATATATTATTGGATCTTTGCGCAGAGATGACGGTGCTGGTTGCGGTGCGCTGCGGGGCGCTCCTTCTGCGGAAAGACGCCTGGCAGCGTCACTTGGGACAGCTCCGCGTCTCCGTATTCTGCATTTCTTGCCTTCTGCATCTCAGCAAAATGCTTTCCCACTAGGTCTAGCAAGGAGAAACTGTGCCAGCTGAGTAGATGTAGCCCGGCCCACCCTTTGAAGTTCACAAGTTCTTGGCATCTCAGAGCCTAAAGGGAAGAGCAAGGTTATCTATGGTACAAGCACAGCAAAGTTGTCCAAGAATAGCTTCCATTCGAATGCTAATGGCAATTGAAGAGGCAGGCCAGTGGCAAGCCACTATCTTCTAGCAGTTTGAAAGGTGCAGACACAGTGCAGGTGTTGTGCGGCTTCCTTCTTCGCCTCCTAGAAGGTGCCGCGCTCTCCATCTCTTGCTTGCCAATATGTTGCCGTGTTCCTCTTATTGTTTGGTTTCTCTAGATTTGTTTTGATGATGTTTTGGCGGGTTTTCGGAATATTTTGGTGGTGTTTTAGAATGTTTTGTTTTCTCTTGTGTTGTTTTTATTGTCTTGGCAGGTTTTGGAATTTTTGGCGGGTATTTGGAATGTTTTGGTTTGCTTTCATTTGCTTTGATTATGTTTTGGCAAGTTATTGAATGTTTCGATCACTTCTGACTGGTTTGATAGTATTTTGGCATCTTTTCAGAATGTTTTGATCAGTTTTGGCAGGTTCTAAACTATTTTGTCGTGTTTTTGGAATGTTTTGGTTGGTTTTGGTTTGTTTTTATGATGTTTTGGCCGGATTTCGGAATATTTTGGATGGGTTTTAGAATGTTTTGGTTGGTTTTGATTTGTTTTGATGATGTTTTGCCAAGATTTTTGAATATTTTGATCACTTCTGACTGGTTTGATAGTATTTTGGCATCTTTTCAGAATGTTTTGATCAGTTTTGGCAGGCTCTAAACGATTTTGTCGGGTTTTTGGAATGTTTTGGTAGGTTTTGATTTGTTTTTATGATGTTTTGGCCAGATTTTGGAATATTTTGGCTGGTTTTTGGAATGTTTTGGTTGGTTTTGATTTGTTTTGATTATGTTTTGCCAAGTATTTTGAATGTTTTGATCAGTTCTGGCTGGTTTTCAAATGTTTTGGCATATTTTCAGAATGTTTTGATCAGTTTTGCGGGTCAAAATTATTTTGGCTGGTTTTTGCAACGTTTTGGTTGGTTTTGATTTGTTTTTATGATGTTTTGCCAAGTTTTTTGAATGTTTTGATCAGTTCTGGCTGGTTTTCTAATGTTTTGACATCTTTTTTAGAATGTTTTGATCAGTTTTGCGGGTCTAAATTATTTTGGCGGGTTTTCGGAATATTTTGGTTGGTTTTGATTTGTTTTTATGATGTTTTGGCGGGTTTTCGGAATGTTTTGCTGGTGTTTTAGAATGTTTTGTTTTCTCTTGTGTTGTTTTTATTGTCTTGGCAGGTTTTGGAATGTTTGCATTCCTTTTGGCGGGTTTTAAAATATTTTGTCGGGTATTTGGAATGTTTTGGCGGGTATTCGGAATGTTTTGATTATGTTTTGACGGGTTTTGAAATATTTTGGCGGGATTTTAGAAGGTTTTCTTTGTTTTGATGATGTTTAGCCCAGTTTTGGTGTGTTTGGATTAGCTTTGGTGGGCTTTATGATGTTTTGTCAGGTTTTTTCGAACGTATTGATCACTTCTGTCTGGTTTTCTATTTTGGCGGGTTTGAAACTATTTTTTGATTAGTTTTGGTGGGTTTTAATATATTATTGGATCTTTGCGCAGAGATGACGGTGCTGGTTGCGGTGCGCTGCGGGGCGCTCCTTCTGCGGAAAGACGCCTGGCAGCAGCACTTGGGACAGCTCCGCGTCTCCGTATTCTGCATTTCTTGCCCTCTGCATCTCAGCAAAATGCTTTCCCACTAGGTCTAGCAAGGAGAAACTGTGCCAGCTGAGTAGATGTAGCCCGGCCCACCCTTTGAAGTTCACAAGTTCTTGGCATCTCAGAGCCTAAAGGGAAGAGCAAGGTTATCTATGGTACAAGCACAGCAAAGTTGTCCAAGAATAGCTTCCATTCGAATGCTAATGGCAATTGAAGAGGCAGGCCAGTGGCAAGCCACTATCTTCTAGCAGTTTGAAAGGTGCAGACACAGTGCAGGTGTTGTGCGGCTTCCTTCTTCGCCTCCTAGAAGGTGCCGCGCTCTCCGTCTCTTGCTTGCCAATATGTTGCCGTGTTCCTCTTATTGTTTGGTTTCTCTAGATTTGTTTTGATGATGTTTTGGCGGGTTTTCGGAATGTTTTGGTGGTGTTTTAGAATGTTTTGTTTTCTCTTGTGTTGTTTTTATTGTCTTGGCAGGTTTTGGAATTTTTGGCAGGTATTTGGAATGTTTTGGTTTGCTTTCATTTGCTTTGATTATGTTTTGGCAAGTTATTGAATGTTTCGATCACTTCTGACTGGTTTGATAGTATTTTGGCATCTTTTCAGAATGTTTTGATCAGTTTTGGCAGGTTCTAAACTATTTTGTCGGGTTTTTGGAATGTTTTGGTTGGTTTTGATTTGTTTTTATGATGTTTTGGCCAGATTTCGGAATATTTTGGCTGGGTTTTGGAATGTTTTGGTTGGTTTTGATTTGTTTTGATGATGTTTTGCCAAGATTTTTGAATATTTTGATCACTTCTGACTGGTTTGATAGTATTTTGGCATCTTTTCAGAATGTTTTGATCAGTTTTGGCAGGCTCTAAACGATTTTGTCGGGTTTTTGGAATGTTTTGGTAGGTTTTGATTTGTTTTTATGATGTTTTGGCCAGATTTTGGAATATTTTGGCTGGTTTTTGGAATGTTTTGGTTGGTTTTGATTTGTTTTGATTATGTTTTGCCAAGTATTTTGAATGTTTTGATCAGTTCTGGCTGGTTTTCAAATGTTTTGGCATATTTTCAGAATGTTTTGATCAGTTTTGCGGGTCAAAATTATTTTGGCTGGTTTTTGCAACGTTTTGGTTGGTTTTGATTTGTTTTTATGATGTTTTGCCAAGTTTTTTGAATGTTTTGATCAGTTCTGGCTGGTTTTGTAATGTTTTGACATCTTTTTTAGAATGTTTCGATCAGTTTTGCTGGTCTAAATTATTTTGGCGGGTTTTTGGAATGTTTTGGTTGGTTTTGATTTGTTTTGATGATGTTTTGCCAAGATTTTTGAATATTTCGATCACTTCTGACTGGTTTGATAGTATTTTGGCATCTTTTCAGAATGTTTTGATCAGTTTTGGCAGGCTCTAAACGATTTTGTCGGGTTTTTGGAATGTTTTGGTAGGTTTTGATTTGTTTTGATTATGTTTTGCCAAGTATTTTGAATGTTTTGATCAGTTCTGGCTGGTTTTCAAATGTTTTGGCATATTTTCAGAATGTTTTGATCAGTTTTGCGGGTCAAAATTATTTTGGCTGGTTTTTGCAACGTTTTGGTTGGTTTTGATTTGTTTTTATGATGTTTTGCCAAGTTTTTTGAATGTTTTGATCAGTTCTGGCTGGTTTTCTAATGTTTTGACATCTTTTTTAGAATGTTTTGATCAGTTTTGCGGGTCTAAATTATTTTGGCGGGTTTTCGGAATATTTTGGTTGGTTTTGATTTGTTTTTATGATGTTTTGGCGGGTTTTCGGAATGTTTTGCTGGTGTTTTAGAATGTTTTGTTTTCTCTTGTGTTGTTTTTATTGTCTTGGCAGGTTTTGGAATGTTTGCATTCCTTTTGGCGGGTTTTAAAATATTTTGTCGGGTATTTGGAATGTTTTGGCGGGTATTCGGAATGTTTTGATTATGTTTTGACGGGTTTTGAAATATTTTGGCGGGATTTTAGAAGGTTTTCTTTGTTTTGATGATGTTTAGCCCAGTTTTGGTGTGTTTGGATTAGCTTTGGTGGGCTTTATGATGTTTTGTCAGGTTTTTTCGAACGTATTGATCACTTCTGTCTGGTTTTCTATTTTGGCGGGTTTGAAACTATTTTTTGATTAGTTTTGGTGGGTTTTAATATATTATTGGATCTTTGCGCAGAGATGACGGTGCTGGTTGCGGTGCGCTGCGGGGCGCTCCTTCTGCGGAAAGACGCCTGGCAGCAGCACTTGGGACAGCTCCGCGTCTCCGTATTCTGCATTTCTTGCCCTCTGCATCTCAGCAAAATGCTTTCCCACTAGGTCTAGCAAGGAGAAACTGTGCCAGCTGAGTAGATGTAGCCCGGCCCACCCTTTGAAGTTCACAAGTTCTTGGCATCTCAGAGCCTAAAGGGAAGAGCAAGGTTATCTATGGTACAAGCACAGCAAAGTTGTCCAAGAATAGCTTCCATTCGAATGCTAATGGCAATTGAAGAGGCAGGCCAGTGGCAAGCCACTATCTTCTAGCAGTTTGAAAGGTGCAGACACAGTGCAGGTGTTGTGCGGCTTCCTTCTTTGCCTCCTAGAAGGTGCCGCGCTCTCCGTCTCTTGCTTGCCAATATGTTGCCGTGTTCCTCTTATTGTTTGGTTTCTCTAGATTTGTTTTGATGATGTTTTGGCGGGTTTTCGGAATGTTTTGGTGGTGTTTTAGAATGTTTTGTTTTCTCTTGTGTTGTTTTTATTGTCTTGGCAGGTTTTGGAATTTTTGGCAGGTATTTGGAATGTTTTGGTTTGCTTTCATTTGCTTTGATTATGTTTTGGCAAGTTATTGAATGTTTCGATCACTTCTGACTGGTTTGATAGTATTTTGGCATCTTTTCAGAATGTTTTGATCAGTTTTGGCAGGTTCTAAACTATTTTGTCGGGTTTTTGGAATGTTTTGGTTGGTTTTGATTTGTTTTTATGATGTTTTGGCCAGATTTCGGAATATTTTGGCTGGGTTTTGGAATGTTTTGGTTGGTTTTGATTTGTTTTGATGATGTTTTGCCAAGATTTTTGAATATTTTGATCACTTCTGACTGGTTTGATAGTATTTTGGCATCTTTTCAGAATGTTTTGATCAGTTTTGGCAGGCTCTAAACGATTTTGTCGGGTTTTTGGAATGTTTTGGTAGGTTTTGATTTGTTTTTATGATGTTTTGGCCAGATTTTGGAATATTTTGGCTGGTTTTTGGAATGTTTTGGTTGGTTTTGATTTGTTTTGATTATGTTTTGCCAAGTATTTTGAATGTTTTGATCAGTTCTGGCTGGTTTTCAAATGTTTTGGCATATTTTCAGAATGTTTTGATCAGTTTTGCGGGTCAAAATTATTTTGGCTGGTTTTTGCAACGTTTTGGTTGGTTTTGATTTGTTTTTATGATGTTTTGCCAAGTTTTTTGAATGTTTTGATCAGTTCTGGCTGGTTTTGTAATGTTTTGACATCTTTTTTAGAATGTTTCGATCAGTTTTGCTGGTCTAAATTATTTTGGCGGGTTTTTGGAATGTTTTGGTTGGTTTTGATTTGTTTTGATGATGTTTTGCCAAGATTTTTGAATATTTCGATCACTTCTGACTGGTTTGATAGTATTTTGGCATCTTTTCAGAATGTTTTGATCAGTTTTGGCAGGCTCTAAACGATTTTGTCGGGTTTTTGGAATGTTTTGGTAGGTTTTGATTTGTTTTGATTATGTTTTGCCAAGTATTTTGAATGTTTTGATCAGTTCTGGCTGGTTTTCAAATGTTTTGGCATATTTTCAGAATGTTTTGATCAGTTTTGCGGGTCAAAATTATTTTGGCTGGTTTTTGCAACGTTTTGGTTGGTTTTGATTTGTTTTTATGATGTTTTGCCAAGTTTTTTGAATGTTTTGATCAGTTCTGGCTGGTTTTCTAATGTTTTGACATCTTTTTTAGAATGTTTTGATCAGTTTTGCGGGTCTAAATTATTTTGGCGGGTTTTCGGAATATTTTGGTTGGTTTTGATTTGTTTTTATGATGTTTTGGCGGGTTTTCGGAATGTTTTGCTGGTGTTTTAGAATGTTTTGTTTTCTCTTGTGTTGTTTTTATTGTGTTGGCAGGTTTTGGAATGTTTGGATTCCTTTTGGCGGGTTTTAAAATATTTTGTCGGGTATTTGGAATGTTTTGGCGGGTATTCGGAATGTTTTGATTATGTTTTGACGGGTTTTGAAATATTTTGGCGGGATTTTAGAAGGTTTTCTTTGTTTTGATGATGTTTAGCCCAGTTTTGGTGTGTTTGGATTAGCTTTGGTGGGCTTTATGATGTTTTGTCAGGTTTTTTCGAACGTATTGATCACTTCTGTCTGGTTTTCTATTTTGGCGGGTTTGAAACTATTTTTTGATTAGTTTTGGCGGGTTTTAATATATTATTGGATCTTTGCGCAGAGATGACGGTGCTGGTTGCGGTGCGCTGCGGGGCGCTCCTTCTGCGGAAAGACGCCTGGCAGCAGCACTTGGGACAGCTCCGCGTCTCCGTATTCTGCATTTCTTGCCTTCTGCATCTCAGCAAAATGCTTTCCCACTAGGTCTAGCAAGGAGAAACTGTGCCAGCTGAGTAGATGTAGCCCGGCCCACCCTTTGAAGTTCACAAGTTCTTGGCATCTCAGAGCCTAAAGGGAAGAGCAAGGTTATCTATGGTACAAGCACAGCAAAGTTGTCCAAGAATAGCTTCCATTCGAATGCTAATGGCAATTGAAGAGGCAGGCCAGTGGCAAGCCACTATCTTCTAGCAGTTTGAAAGGTGCAGACACAGTGCAGGTGTTGTGCGGCTTCCTTCTTCGCCTCCTAGAAGGTGCCGCGCTCTCCGTCTCTTGCTTGCCAATATGTTGCCGTGTTCCTCTTATTGTTTGGTTTCTCTAGATTTGTTTTGATGATGTTTTGGCGGGTTTTCGGAATGTTTTGGTGGTGTTTTAGAATGTTTTGTTTTCTCTTGTGTTGTTTTTATTGTCTTGGCAGGTTTTGGAATTTTTGGCAGGTATTTGGAATGTTTTGGTTTGCTTTCATTTGCTTTGATTATGTTTTGGCAAGTTATTGAATGTTTCGATCACTTCTGACTGGTTTGATAGTATTTTGGCATCTTTTCAGAATGTTTTGATCAGTTTTGGCAGGTTCTAAACTATTTTGTCGGGTTTTTGGAATGTTTTGGTTGGTTTTGATTTGTTTTTATGATGTTTTGGCCGGATTTCGGAATATTTTGGCTGGGTTTTGGAATGTTTTGGTTGGTTTTGATTTGTTTTTATGATGTTTTGCCAAGATTTTTGAATATTTTGGCTGGTTTTTGGAATGTTTTGGTTGGTTTTGATTTGTTTTGATGATGTTTTGCCAAGATTTTTGAATATTTTGATCACTTCTGACTGGTTTGATAGTATTTTGGCATCTTTTCAGAATGTTTTGATCAGTTTTGGCAGGCTCTAAACGATTTTGTCGGGTTTTTGGAATGTTTTGGTAGGTTTTGATTTGTTTTTATGATGTTTTGGCCAGATTTTGGAATATTTTGGCTGGTTTTTGGAATGTTTTGGTTGGTTTTGATTTGTTTTGATTATGTTTTGCCAAGTATTTTGAATGTTTTGATCAGTTCTGGCTGGTTTTCAAATGTTTTGGCATATTTTCAGAATGTTTTGATCAGTTTTGCGGGTCAAAATTATTTTGGCTGGTTTTTGCAACGTTTTGGTTGGTTTTGATTTGTTTTTATGATGTTTTGCCAAGTTTTTTGAATGTTTTGATCAGTTCTGGCTGGTTTTGTAATGTTTTGACATCTTTTTTAGAATGTTTCGATCAGTTTTGCTGGTCTAAATTATTTTGGCGGGTTTTTGGAATGTTTTGGTTGGTTTTGATTTGTTTTGATGATGTTTTGCCAAGATTTTTGAATATTTCGATCACTTCTGACTGGTTTGATAGTATTTTGGCATCTTTTCAGAATGTTTTGATCAGTTTTGGCAGGCTCTAAACGATTTTGTCGGGTTTTTGAATGTTTTGGTAGGTTTTGATTTGTTTTGATTATGTTTTGCCAAGTATTTTGAATGTTTTGATCAGTTCTGGCTGGTTTTCAAATGTTTTGGCATATTTTCAGAATGTTTTGATCAGTTTTGCGGGTCAAAATTATTTTGGCTGGTTTTTGCAACGTTTTGGTTGGTTTTGATTTGTTTTTATGATGTTTTGCCAAGTTTTTTGAATGTTTTGATCAGTTCTGGCTGGTTTTCTAATGTTTTGACATCTTTTTTAGAATGTTTTGATCAGTTTTGCGGGTCTAAATTATTTTGGCGGGTTTTCGGAATATTTTGGTTGGTTTTGATTTGTTTTTATGATGTTTTGGCGGGTTTTCGGAATGTTTTGCTGGTGTTTTAGAATGTTTTGTTTTCTCTTGTGTTGTTTTTATTGTCTTGGCAGGTTTTGGAATGTTTGGATTCCTTTTGGCGGGTTTTAAAATATTTTGTCGGGTATTTGGAATGTTTTGGCGGGTATTCGGAATGTTTTGATTATGTTTTGACGGGTTTTGAAATATTTTGGCGGGATTTTAGAAGGTTTTCTTTGTTTTGATGATGTTTAGCCCAGTTTTGGTGTGTTTGGATTAGCTTTGGTGGGCTTTATGATGTTTTGTCAGGTTTTTTCGAACGTATTGATCACTTCTGTCTGGTTTTCTATTTTGGCGGGTTTGAAACTATTTTTTGATTAGTTTTGGCGGGTTTTAATATATTATTGGATCTTTGCGCAGAGATGACGGTGCTGGTTGCGGTGCGCTGCGGGGCGCTCCTTCTGCGGAAAGACGCCTGGCAGCAGCACTTGGGACAGCTCCGCGTCTCCGTATTCTGCATTTCTTGCCTTCTGCATCTCAGCAAAATGCTTTCCCACTAGGTCTAGCAAGGAGAAACTGTGCCAGCTGAGTAGATGTAGCCCGGCCCACCCTTTGAAGTTCACAAGTTCTTGGCATCTCAGAGCCTAAAGGGAAGAGCAAGGTTATCTATGGTACAAGCACAGCAAAGTTGTCCAAGAATAGCTTCCATTCGAATGCTAATGGCAATTGAAGAGGCAGGCCAGTGGCAAGCCACTATCTTCTAGCAGTTTGAAAGGTGCAGACACAGTGCAGGTGTTGTGCGGCTTCCTTCTTCGCCTCCTAGAAGGTGCCGCGCTCTCCGTCTCTTGCTTGCCAATATGTTGCCGTGTTCCTCTTATTGTTTGGTTTCTCTAGATTTGTTTTGATGATGTTTTGGCGGGTTTTCGGAATGTTTTGGTGGTGTTTTAGAATGTTTTGTTTTCTCTTGTGTTGTTTTTATTGTCTTGGCAGGTTTTGGAATTTTTGGCAGGTATTTGGAATGTTTTGGTTTGCTTTCATTTGCTTTGATTATGTTTTGGCAAGTTATTGAATGTTTCGATCACTTCTGACTGGTTTGATAGTATTTTGGCATCTTTTCAGAATGTTTTGATCAGTTTTGGCAGGTTCTAAACTATTTTGTCGGGTTTTTGGAATGTTTTGGTTGGTTTTGATTTGTTTTTATGATGTTTTGGCCGGATTTCGGAATATTTTGGCTGGGTTTTGGAATGTTTTGGTTGGTTTTGATTTGTTTTTATGATGTTTTGCCAAGATTTTTGAATATTTTGGCTGGTTTTTGGAATGTTTTGGTTGGTTTTGATTTGTTTTGATGATGTTTTGCCAAGATTTTTGAATATTTTGATCACTTCTGACTGGTTTGATAGTATTTTGGCATCTTTTCAGAATGTTTTGATCAGTTTTGGCAGGCTCTAAACGATTTTGTCGGGTTTTTGGAATGTTTTGGTAGGTTTTGATTTGTTTTTATGATGTTTTGGCCAGATTTTGGAATATTTTGGCTGGTTTTTGGAATGTTTTGGTTGGTTTTGATTTGTTTTGATTATGTTTTGCCAAGTATTTTGAATGTTTTGATCAGTTCTGGCTGGTTTTCAAATGTTTTGGCATATTTTCAGAATGTTTTGATCAGTTTTGCGGGTCAAAATTATTTTGGCTGGTTTTTGCAACGTTTTGGTTGGTTTTGATTTGTTTTTATGATGTTTTGCCAAGTTTTTTGAATGTTTTGATCAGTTCTGGCTGGTTTTGTAATGTTTTGACATCTTTTTTAGAATGTTTCGATCAGTTTTGCTGGTCTAAATTATTTTGGCGGGTTTTTGGAATGTTTTGGTTGGTTTTGATTTGTTTTGATGATGTTTTGCCAAGATTTTTGAATATTTCGATCACTTCTGACTGGTTTGATAGTATTTTGGCATCTTTTCAGAATGTTTTGATCAGTTTTGGCAGGCTCTAAACGATTTTGTCGGGTTTTTGAATGTTTTGGTAGGTTTTGATTTGTTTTGATTATGTTTTGCCAAGTATTTTGAATGTTTTGATCAGTTCTGGCTGGTTTTCAAATGTTTTGGCATATTTTCAGAATGTTTTGATCAGTTTTGCGGGTCAAAATTATTTTGGCTGGTTTTTGCAACGTTTTGGTTGGTTTTGATTTGTTTTTATGATGTTTTGCCAAGTTTTTTGAATGTTTTGATCAGTTCTGGCTGGTTTTCTAATGTTTTGACATCTTTTTTAGAATGTTTTGATCAGTTTTGCGGGTCTAAATTATTTTGGCGGGTTTTCGGAATATTTTGGTTGGTTTTGATTTGTTTTTATGATGTTTTGGCGGGTTTTCGGAATGTTTTGCTGGTGTTTTAGAATGTTTTGTTTTCTCTTGTGTTGTTTTTATTGTCTTGGCAGGTTTTGGAATGTTTGGATTCCTTTTGGCGGGTTTTAAAATATTTTGTCGGGTATTTGGAATGTTTTGGCGGGTATTCGGAATGTTTTGATTATGTTTTGACGGGTTTTGAAATATTTTGGCGGGATTTTAGAAGGTTTTCTTTGTTTTGATGATGTTTAGCCCAGTTTTGGTGTGTTTGGATTAGCTTTGGTGGGCTTTATGATGTTTTGTCAGGTTTTTTCGAACGTATTGATCACTTCTGTCTGGTTTTCTATTTTGGCGGGTTTGAAACTATTTTTTGATTAGTTTTGGCGGGTTTTAATATATTATTGGATCTTTGCGCAGAGATGACGGTGCTGGTTGCGGTGCGCTGCGGGGCGCTCCTTCTGCGGAAAGACGCCTGGCAGCAGCACTTGGGACAGCTCCGCGTCTCCGTATTCTGCATTTCTTGCCTTCTGCATCTCAGCAAAATGCTTTCCCACTAGGTCTAGCAAGGAGAAACTGTGCCAGCTGAGTAGATGTAGCCCGGCCCACCCTTTGAAGTTCACAAGTTCTTGGCATCTCAGAGCCTAAAGGGAAGAGCAAGGTTATCTATGGTACAAGCACAGCAAAGTTGTCCAAGAATAGCTTCCATTCGAATGCTAATGGCAATTGAAGAGGCAGGCCAGTGGCAAGCCACTATCTTCTAGCAGTTTGAAAGGTGCAGACACAGTGCAGGTGTTGTGCGGCTTCCTTCTTCGCCTCCTAGAAGGTGCCGCGCTCTCCGTCTCTTGCTTGCCAATATGTTGCCGTGTTCCTCTTACTGTTTGGTTTCTCTAGATTTGTTTTGATGATGTTTTGGCGGGTTTTCGGAATGTTTTGGTGGTGTTTTAGAATGTTTTGTTTTCTCTTGTGTTGTTTTTATTGTCTTGGCAGGTTTTGGAATTTTTGGCAGGTATTTGGAATGTTTTGGTTTGCTTTCATTTGCTTTGATTATGTTTTGGCAAGTTATTGAATGTTTCGATCACTTCTGACTGGTTTGATAGTATTTTGGCATCTTTTCAGAATGTTTTGATCAGTTTTGGCAGGTTCTAAACTATTTTGTCGGGTTTTTGGAATGTTTTGGTTGGTTTTGATTTGTTTTTATGATGTTTTGGCCGGATTTCGGAATATTTTGGCTGGGTTTTGGAATGTTTTGGTTGGTTTTGATTTGTTTTTATGATGTTTTGCCAAGATTTTTGAATATTTCGGTCACTTCTGACTGGTTTGATAGTATTTTGGCATCTTTTCAGAATGTTTTGATCAGTTTTGGCAGGCTCTAAACGATTTTGTCGGGTTTTTGGAATGTTTTGGTAGGTTTTGATTTGTTTTTATGATGTTTTGGCCAGATTTTGGAATATTTTGGCTGGTTTTTGGAATGTTTTGGTTGGTTTTGATTTGTTTTGATTATGTTTTGCCAAGTATTTTGAATGTTTTGATCAGTTCTGGCTGGTTTTCAAATGTTTTGGCATATTTTCAGAATGTTTTGATCAGTTTTGCGGGTCAAAATTATTTTGGCTGGTTTTTGCAACGTTTTGGTTGGTTTTGATTTGTTTTTATGATGTTTTGCCAAGTTTTTTGAATGTTTTGATCAGTTCTGGCTGGTTTTCTAATGTTTTGACATCTTTTTTAGAATGTTTTGATCAGTTTTGCGGGTCTAAATTATTTTGGCGGGTTTTCGGAATATTTTGGTTGGTTTTGATTTGTTTTTATGATGTTTTGGCGGGTTTTCGGAATGTTTTGCTGGTGTTTTAGAATGTTTTGTTTTCTCTTGTGTTGTTTTTATTGTCTTGGCAGGTTTTGGAATGTTTGGATTCCTTTTGGCGGGTTTTAAAATATTTTGTCGGGTATTTGGAATGTTTTGGCGGGTATTCGGAATGTTTTGATTATGTTTTGACGGGTTTTGAAATATTTTGGCGGGATTTTAGAAGGTTTTCTTTGTTTTGATGATGTTTAGCCCAGTTTTGGTGTGTTTGGATTAGCTTTGGTGGGCTTTATGATGTTTTGTCAGGTTTTTTCGAATGTATTGATCACTTCTGTCTGGTTTTCTATTTTGGCGGGTTTGAAACTATTTTTGGATTAGTTTTGGCGGGTTTTAATATGTTATTGGATCTTTGCACAGAGGTGACGGTGCTGGTTGCGGTGCGCTGCTGGGTGCTCCTTCCGCGGAAAGACGCCTGGCAGCGGCACTTGGGACAGCTCCGCGTCTCCGTATTCTGCATTTCTTGCCTTCTGCATCTCAGCAAAATGCTTTCCCACTAGGTCTAGCAAGGAGAAACTGTGCCAGCTGAGTAGATGTAGCCCGGCCCACCCTTTGAAGTTCACAAGTTCTTGGCATCTCAGAGCCTAAAGGGAAGAGCAAGGTTATCTATGGTACAAGCACAGCAAAGTTGTCCAAGAATAGCTTCCATTCGAATGCTAATGGCAATTGAAGAGGCAGGCCAGTGGCAAGCCACTATCTTCTAGCAGTTTGAAAGGTGCAGACACAGTGCAGGTGTTGTGCGGCTTCCTTCTTCGCCTCCTAGAAGGTGCCGCGCTCTCCGTCTCTTGCTTGCCAATATGTTGCCGTGTTCCTCTTACTGTTTGCTTTCTTTGTATTTTTTTTGATGGTGTTTTGGCGGGTTTTCGGAATGTTTTGGTGGTGTTTTAGAATGTTTTGTTTTCTCTTGTGTTGTTTTTATTGTCTTGGCAGGTTTTGGAATTTTTGGCGTGTATTTGGAATGTTTTGGTTTGCTTTCATTTGCTTTGATTATGTTTTGGCAAGTTATTGAATGTTTCAATCACTTCTGACTGGTTTGATAGTATTTTGGCATCTTTTCAGAATGTTTTGATCAGTTTTGGCAGGTTCTAAACTATTTTGTCGTGTTTTTGGAATGTTTTGGTTGGTTTTGGTTTGTTTTTATGATGTTTTGGCCGGATTTTGGAATATTTTGGCTGGGTTTTAGAATGTTTTGGTTGGTTTTGATTTGTTTTGATTATGTTTTGCCAAGTATTTTGAATATTTCGATCACTTCTGACTGGTTTGATAGTATTTTGGCATCTTTTCAGAATGTTTTGATCAGTTTTGGCAGGCTCTAAACGATTTTGTCGGGTTTTTGGAATGTTTTGGTAGGTTTTGATTTGTTTTGATTATGTTTTGCCAAGTATTTTGAATGTTTTGATCAGTTCTGGCTGGTTTTCAAATGTTTTGGCATATTTTCAGAATGTTTTGATCAGTTTTGCGGGTCAAAATTATTTTGGCTGGTTTTTGCAACGTTTTGGTTGGTTTTGATTTGTTTTTATGATGTTTTGCCAAGTTTTTTGAATGTTTTGATCAGTTCTGGCTGGTTTTCTAATGTTTTGACATCTTTTTTAGAATGTTTTGATCAGTTTTGCGGGTCTAAATTATTTTGGCGGGTTTTCGGAATATTTTGGTTGGTTTTGATTTGTTTTTATGATGTTTTGGCGGGTTTTCGGAATGTTTTGCTGGTGTTTTAGAATGTTTTGTTTTCTCTTGTGTTGTTTTTATTGTCTTGGCAGGTTTTGGAATGTTTGGATTCCTTTTGGCGGGTTTTAAAATATTTTGTCGGGTATTTGGAATGTTTTGGCGGGTATTCGGAATGTTTTGATTATGTTTTGACGGGTTTTGAAATATTTTGGCGGGATTTTAGAAGGTTTTCTTTGTTTTGATGATGTTTAGCCCAGTTTTGGTGTGTTTGGATTAGCTTTGGTGGGCTTTATGATGTTTTGTCAGGTTTTTTCGAATGTATTGATCACTTCTGTCTGGTTTTCTATTTTGGCGGGTTTGAAACTATTTTTGGATTAGTTTTGGCGGGTTTTAATATGTTATTGGATCTTTGCACAGAGGTGACGGTGCTGGTTGCGGTGCGCTGCTGGGTGCTCCTTCCGCGGAAAGACGCCTGGCAGCGGCACTTGGGACAGCTCCGCGTCTCCGTATTCTGCATTTCTTGCCTTCTGCATCTCAGCAAAATGCTTTCCCACTAGGTCTAGCAAGGAGAAACTGTGCCAGCTGAGTAGATGTAGCCCGGCCCACCCTTTGAAGTTCACAAGTTCTTGGCATCTCAGAGCCTAAAGGGAAGAGCAAGGTTATCTATGGTACAAGCACAGCAAAGTTGTCCAAGAATAGCTTCCATTCGAATGCTAATGGCAATTGAAGAGGCAGGCCAGTGGCAAGCCACTATCTTCTAGCAGTTTGAAAGGTGCAGACACAGTGCAGGTGTTGTGCGGCTTCCTTCTTCGCCTCCTAGAAGGTGCCGCGCTCTCCGTCTCTTGCTTGCCAATATGTTGCCGTGTTCCTCTTACTGTTTGCTTTCTTTGTATTTTTTTTGATGGTGTTTTGGCGGGTTTTCGGAATGTTTTGGTGGTGTTTTAGAATGTTTTGTTTTCTCTTGTGTTGTTTTTATTGTCTTGGCAGGTTTTGGAATTTTTGGCGTGTATTTGGAATGTTTTGGTTTGCTTTCATTTGCTTTGATTATGTTTTGGCAAGTTATTGAATGTTTCAATCACTTCTGACTGGTTTGATAGTATTTTGGCATCTTTTCAGAATGTTTTGATCAGTTTTGGCAGGTTCTAAACTATTTTGTCGTGTTTTTGGAATGTTTTGGTTGGTTTTGGTTTGTTTTTATGATGTTTTGGCCGGATTTTGGAATATTTTGGCTGGGTTTTAGAATGTTTTGGTTGGTTTTGATTTGTTTTGATTATGTTTTGCCAAGATTTTTGAATATTTCGATCACTTCTGACTGGTTTGATAGTATTTTGGCATCTTTTCAGAATGTTATGTTCAGTTTTGGCAGGCTCTAAACGATTTTGTCGGGTTTTTGGAATGTTTTGGTAGGTTTTGATTTGTTTTGATTATGTTTTGCCAAGTATTTTGAATGTTTTGATCAGTTCTGGCTGGTTTTCAAATGTTTTGGCATATTTTCAGAATGTTTTGATCAGTTTTGCGGGTCAAAATTATTTTGGCTGGTTTTTGCAACGTTTTGGTTGGTTTTGATTTGTTTTTATGATGTTTTGCCAAGTTTTTTGAATGTTTTGATCAGTTCTGGCTGGTTTTCTAATGTTTTGACATCTTTTTTAGAATGTTTTGATCAGTTTTGCGGGTCTAAATTATTTTGGCGGGTTTTCGGAATATTTTGGTTGGTTTTGATTTGTTTTTATGATGTTTTGGCGGGTTTTCGGAATGTTTTGCTGGTGTTTTAGAATGTTTTGTTTTCTCTTGTGTTGTTTTTATTGTCTTGGTAGGTTTTGGAATGTTTGGATTCCTTTTGGCGGGTTTTAAAATATTTTGTCGGGTATTTGGAATGTTTTGGCGGGTATTCGGAATGTTTTGATTATGTTTTGACGGGTTTTAAAATATTTTGGCGGGATTTTAGAAGGTTTTCTTTGTTTTGATGATGTTTAGCCCAGTTTTGGTGTGTTTGGATTAGCTTTGGTGGGCTTTATGATGTTTTGTCAGGTTTTTTCGAATGTATTGATCACTTCTGTCTGGTTTTCTATTTTGGCGGGTTTGAAACTATTTTTGGATTAGTTTTGGCGGGTTTTAATATGTTATTGGATCTTTGCACAGTGGTGACGGTGCTGGTTGCGGTGCGCTGCTGGGTGCTCCTTCCGCGGAAAGACGCCTGGCAGCGGCACTTGGGACAGCTCCGCGTCTCCGTATTCTGCATTTCTTGCCTTCTGCATCTCAGCAAAATGCTTTCCCACTAGGTCTAGCAAGGAGAAACTGTGCCAGCTGAGTAGATGTAGCCCGGCCCACCCTTTGAAGTTCACAAGTTCTTGGCATCTCAGAGCCTAAAGGGAAGAGCAAGGTTATCTATGGTACAAGCACAGCAAAGTTGTCCAAGAATAGCTTCCATTCGAATGCTAATGGCAATTGAAGAGGCAGGCCAGTGGCAAGCCACTATCTTCTAGCAGTTTGAAAGGTGCAGACACAGTGCAGGTGTTGTGCGGCTTCCTTCTTCGCCTCCTAGAAGGTGCCGCGCTCTCCGTCTCTTGCTTGCCAATATGTTGCCGTGTTCCTCTTACTGTTTGCTTTCTTTGTATTTTTTTTGATGGTGTTTTGGCGGGTTTTCGGAATGTTTTGGTGGTGTTTTAGAATGTTTTGTTTTCTCTTGTGTTGTTTTTATTGTCTTGGCAGGTTTTGGAATTTTTGGCGTGTATTTGGAATGTTTTGGTTTGCTTTCATTTGCTTTGATTATGTTTTGGCAAGTTATTGAATGTTTCAATCACTTCTGACTGGTTTGATAGTATTTTGGCATCTTTTCAGAATGTTTTGATCAGTTTTGGCAGGTTCTAAACTATTTTGTCGTGTTTTTGGAATGTTTTGGTTGGTTTTGGTTTGTTTTTATGATGTTTTGGCCGGATTTTAAAATATTTTGGCTGGGTTTTAGAATGTTTTGGTTGGTTTTGATTTGTTTTGATTATGTTTTGCCAAGATTTTTGAATATTTCGATCACTTCTGACTGGTTTGATAGTATTTTGGCATCTTTTCAGAATGTTATGTTCAGTTTTGGCAGGCTCTAAACGATTTTGTCGGGTTTTTGGAATGTTTTGGTAGGTTTTGATTTGTTTTGATTATGTTTTGCCAAGTATTTTGAATGTTTTGATCAGTTCTGGCTGGTTTTCAAATGTTTTGGCATATTTTCAGAATGTTTTGATCAGTTTTGCGGGTCAAAATTATTTTGGCTGGTTTTTGCAACGTTTTGGTTGGTTTTGATTTGTTTTTATGATGTTTTGCCAAGTTTTTTGAATGTTTTGATCAGTTCTGGCTGGTTTTCTAATGTTTTGACATCTTTTTTAGAATGTTTTGATCAGTTTTGCGGGTCTAAATTATTTTGGCGGGTTTTCGGAATATTTTGGTTGGTTTTGATTTGTTTTTATGATGTTTTGGCGGGTTTTCGGAATGTTTTGCTGGTGTTTTAGAATGTTTTGTTTTCTCTTGTGTTGTTTTTATTGTCTTGGCAGGTTTTGGAATGTTTGGATTCCTTTTGGCGGGTTTTAAAATATTTTGTCGGGTATTTGGAATGTTTTGGCGGGTATTCGGAATGTTTTGATTATGTTTTGACGGGTTTTGAAATATTTTGGCGGGATTTTAGAAGGTTTTCTTTGTTTTGATGATGTTTAGCCCAGTTTTGGTGTGTTTGGATTAGCTTTGGTGGGCTTTATGATGTTTTGTCAGGTTTTTTCGAACGTATTGATCACTTCTGTCTGGTTTTCTATTTTGGCGGGTTTGAAACTATTTTTTGATTAGTTTTGGCGGGTTTTAATATATTATTGGATCTTTGCGCAGAGATGACGGTGCTGGTTGCGGTGCGCTGCGGGGCGCTCCTTCCGCGGAAAGACGCCTGGCAGCGGCACTTGGGACAGCTCCGCGTCTCCGTATTCTGCATTTCTTGCCTTCTGCATCTCAGCAAAATGCTTTCCCACTAGGTCTAGCAAGGAGAAACTGTGCCAGCTGAGTAGATGTAGCCCGGCCCACCCTTTGAAGTTCACAAGTTCTTGGCATCTCAGAGCCTAAAGGGAAGAGCAAGGTTATCTATGGTACAAGCACAGCAAAGTTGTCCAAGAATAGCTTCCATTCGAATGCTAATGGCAATTGAAGAGGCAGGCCAGTGGCAAGCCACTATCTTCTAGCAGTTTGAAAGGTGCAGACACAGTGCAGGTGTTGTGCGGCTTCCTTCTTCGCCTCCTAGAAGGTGCCGCGCTCTCCGTCTCTTGCTTGCCAATATGTTGCCGTGTTCCTCTTACTGTTTGCTTTCTTTGTATTTTTTTTGATGGTGTTTTGGCGGGTTTTCGGAATGTTTTGGTGGTGTTTTAGAATGTTTTGTTTTCTCTTGTGTTGTTTTTATTGTCTTGGCAGGTTTTGGAATTTTTGGCGTGTATTTGGAATGTTTTGGTTTGCTTTCATTTGCTTTGATTATGTTTTGGCAAGTTATTGAATGTTTCAATCACTTCTGACTGGTTTGATAGTATTTTGGCATCTTTTCAGAATGTTTTGATCAGTTTTGGCAGGTTCTAAACTATTTTGTCGTGTTTTTGGAATGTTTTGGTTGGTTTTGGTTTGTTTTTATGATGTTTTGGCCGGATTTTGGAATATTTTGGCTGGGTTTTAGAATGTTTTGGTTGGTTTTGATTTGTTTTGATTATGTTTTGCCAAGATTTTTGAATATTTCGATCACTTCTGACTGGTTTGATAGTATTTTGGCATCTTTTCAGAATGTTTTGATCAGTTTTGGCAGGCTCTAAACGATTTTGTCGGGTTTTTGGAATGTTTTGGTAGGTTTTGATTTGTTTTGATTATGTTTTGCCAAGTATTTTGAATGTTTTGATCAGTTCTGGCTGGTTTTCAAATGTTTTGGCATATTTTCAGAATGTTTTGATCAGTTTTGCGGGTCAAAATTATTTTGGCTGGTTTTTGCAACGTTTTGGTTGGTTTTGATTTGTTTTTATGATGTTTTGCCAAGTTTTTTGAATGTTTTGATCAGTTCTGGCTGGTTTTCTAATGTTTTGACATCTTTTTTAGAATGTTTTGATCAGTTTTGCGGGTCTAAATTATTTTGGCGGGTTTTCGGAATATTTTGGTTGGTTTTGATTTGTTTTTATGATGTTTTGGCGGGTTTTCGGAATGTTTTGCTGGTGTTTTAGAATGTTTTGTTTTCTCTTGTGTTGTTTTTATTGTCTTGGCAGGTTTTGGAATGTTTGGATTCCTTTTGGCGGGTTTTAAAATATTTTGTCGGGTATTTGGAATGTTTTGGCGGGTATTCGGAATGTTTTGATTATGTTTTGACGGGTTTTGAAATATTTTGGCGGGATTTTAGAAGGTTTTCTTTGTTTTGATGATGTTTAGCCCAGTTTTGGTGTGTTTGGATTAGCTTTGGTGGGCTTTATGATGTTTTGTCAGGTTTTTTCGAACGTATTGATCACTTCTGTCTGGTTTTCTATTTTGGCGGGTTTGAAACTATTTTTTGATTAGTTTTGGCGGGTTTTAATATATTATTGGATCTTTGCGCAGAGATGACGGTGCTGGTTGCGGTGCGCTGCGGGGCGCTCCTTCTGCGGAAAGACGCCTGGCAGCAGCACTTGGGACAGCTCCGCGTCTCCGTATTCTGCATTTCTTGCCTTCTGCATCTCAGCAAAATGCTTTCCCACTAGGTCTAGCAAGGAGAAACTGTGCCAGCTGAGTAGATGTAGCCCGGCCCACCCTTTGAAGTTCACAAGTTCTTGGCATCTCAGAGCCTAAAGGGAAGAGCAAGGTTATCTATGGTACAAGCACAGCAAAGTTGTCCAAGAATAGCTTCCATTCGAATGCTAATGGCAATTGAAGAGGCAGGCCAGTGGCAAGCCACTATCTTCTAGCAGTTTGAAAGGTGCAGACACAGTGCAGGTGTTGTGCGGCTTCCTTCTTCGCCTCCTAGAAGGTGCCGCGCTCTCCGTCTCTTGCTTGCCAATATGTTGCCGTGTTCCTCTTATTGTTTGGTTTCTCTAGATTTGTTTTGATGATGTTTTGGCGGGTTTTCGGAATGTTTTGGTGGTGTTTTAGAATGTTTTGTTTTCTCTTGTGTTGTTTTTATTGTCTTGGCAGGTTTTGGAATTTTTGGCAGGTATTTGGAATGTTTTGGTTTGCTTTCATTTGCTTTGATTATGTTTTGGCAAGTTATTGAATGTTTCGATCACTTCTGACTGGTTTGATAGTATTTTGGCATCTTTTCAGAATGTTTTGATCAGTTTTGGCAGGTTCTAAACTATTTTGTCGGGTTTTTGGAATGTTTTGGTTGGTTTTGATTTGTTTTTATGATGTTTTGGCCGGATTTCGGAATATTTTGGCTGGGTTTTGGAATGTTTTGGTTGGTTTTGATTTGTTTTTATGATGTTTTGCCAAGATTTTTGAATATTTCGGTCACTTCTGACTGGTTTGATAGTATTTTGGCATCTTTTCAGAATGTTTTGATCAGTTTTGGCAGGCTCTAAACGATTTTGTCGGGTTTTTGGAATGTTTTGGTAGGTTTTGATTTGTTTTTATGATGTTTTGGCCAGATTTTGGAATATTTTGGCTGGTTTTTGGAATGTTTTGGTTGGTTTTGATTTGTTTTGATTATGTTTTGCCAAGTATTTTGAATGTTTTGATCAGTTCTGGCTGGTTTTCAAATGTTTTGGCATATTTTCAGAATGTTTTGATCAGTTTTGCGGGTCAAAATTATTTTGGCTGGTTTTTGCAACGTTTTGGTTGGTTTTGATTTGTTTTTATGATGTTTTGCCAAGTTTTTTGAATGTTTTGATCAGTTCTGGCTGGTTTTCTAATGTTTTGACATCTTTTTTAGAATGTTTTGATCAGTTTTGCGGGTCTAAATTATTTTGGCGGGTTTTTGGAATGTTTTGGTTGGTTTTGATTTGTTTTTATGATGTTTTGGCCGGATTTCGGAATGTTTTGCTGGTGTTTTAGAATGTTTTGTTTTCTCTTGTGTTGTTTTTATTGTCTTGGCAGGTTTTGGAATGTTTGGATTCCTTTTGGCGGGTTTTAAAATATTTTGTCGGGTATTTGGAATGTTTTGGCGGGTATTCGGAATATTTTGATTATGTTTTGACGGGTTTTGAAATATTTTGGCGGGATTTTAGAAGGTTTTCTTTGTTTTGATGATGTTTAGCCCAGTTTTGGTGTCTTTGGATTAGCTTTGGTGGGCTTTATGATGTTTTGTCAGGTTTTTTCGAATGTGTTGATCACTTCTGTCTGGTTTTCTATTTTGGCGGATTTGAAACTATTTTTTGATTAGTTTTGGCGGGTTTTAATATATTATTGGATCTTTGCGCAGAGATGACGGTGCTGGTTGCGGTGCGCTGCGGGGCGCTCCTTCTGCGGAAAGACGCCTGGCAGCGTCACTTGGGACAGCTCCGCGTCTCCGTATTCTGCATTTCTTGCCTTCTGCATCTCAGCAAAATGCTTTCCCACTAGGTCTAGCGAGGAGAAACTGTGCCAGCTGAGTAGATGTAGCCCGGCCCACCCTTTGAAGTTCACAAGTTCTTGGCATCTCAGAGCCTAAAGGGAAGAGCGAGGTTATCTATGGTACAAGCACAGCAAAGTTGTCCAAGAATAGCTTCCATTCGAATGCTAATGGCAATTGAAGAGGCAGGCCAGTGGCAAGCCACTATCTTCTAGCAGTTTGAAAGGTGCAGACACAGTGCAGGTGTTGTGCGGCTTCCTTCTTCGCCTCCTAGAAGGTGCCGCGCTCTCCATCTCTTGCTTGCCAATATGTTGCCGTGTTCCTCTTATTGTTTGGTTTCTCTAGATTTGTTTTGATGATGTTTTGGCGGGTTTTCGGAATGTTTTGGTGGTGTTTTAGAATGTTTTGTTTTCTCTTGTGTTGTTTTTATTGTCTTGGCAGGTTTTGGAATTTTTGGCGGGTATTTGGAATGTTTTGGTTTGCTTTCATTTGCTTTGATTATGTTTTGGCAAGTTATTGAATGTTTCGATCACTTCTGACTGGTTTGATAGTATTTTGGCATCTTTTCAGAATGTTTTGATCAGTTTTGGCAGGTTCTAAACTATTTTGTCGTGTTTTTGGAATGTTTTGGTTGGTTTTGGTTTGTTTTTATGATGTTTTGGCCGGATTTCGGAATATTTTGGATGGGTTTTAGAATGTTTTGGTTGGTTTTGATTTGTTTTGATGATGTTTTGCCAAGATTTTTGAATATTTTGATCACTTCTGACTGGTTTGATAGTATTTTGGCATCTTTTCAGAATGTTTTGATCAGTTTTGGCAGGCTCTAAACGATTTTGTCGGGTTTTTGGAATGTTTTGGTAGGTTTTGATTTGTTTTTATGATGTTTTGGCCAGATTTTGGAATATTTTGGCTGGTTTTTGGAATGTTTTGGTTGGTTTTGATTTGTTTTGATTATGTTTTGCCAAGTATTTTGAATGTTTTGATCAGTTCTGGCTGGTTTTCAAATGTTTTGGCATATTTTCAGAATGTTTTGATCAGTTTTGCGGGTCAAAATTATTTTGGCTGGTTTTTGCAACGTTTTGGTTGGTTTTGATTTGTTTTTATGATGTTTTGCCAAGTTTTTTGAATGTTTTGATCAGTTCTGGCTGGTTTTGTAATGTTTTGACATCTTTTTTAGAATGTTTCGATCAGTTTTGCTGGTCTAAATTATTTTGGCGGGTTTTTGGAATGTTTTGGTTGGTTTTGATTTGTTTTGATGATGTTTTGCCAAGATTTTTGAATATTTCGATCACTTCTGACTGGTTTGATAGTATTTTGGCATCTTTTCAGAATGTTTTGATCAGTTTTGGCAGGCTCTAAACGATTTTGTCGGGTTTTTGGAATGTTTTGGTAGGTTTTGATTTGTTTTGATTATGTTTTGCCAAGTATTTTGAATGTTTTGATCAGTTCTGGCTGGTTTTCAAATGTTTTGGCATATTTTCAGAATGTTTTGATCAGTTTTGCGGGTCAAAATTATTTTGGCTGGTTTTTGCAACGTTTTGGTTGGTTTTGATTTGTTTTTATGATGTTTTGCCAAGTTTTTTGAATGTTTTGATCAGTTCTGGCTGGTTTTCTAATGTTTTGACATCTTTTTTAGAATGTTTTGATCAGTTTTGCGGGTCTAAATTATTTTGGCGGGTTTTCGGAATATTTTGGTTGGTTTTGATTTGTTTTTATGATGTTTTGGCGGGTTTTCGGAATGTTTTGCTGGTGTTTTAGAATGTTTTGTTTTCTCTTGTGTTGTTTTTATTGTCTTGGCAGGTTTTGGAATGTTTGGATTCCTTTTGGCGGGTTTTAAAATATTTTGTCGGGTATTTGGAATGTTTTGGCGGGTATTCGGAATGTTTTGATTATGTTTTGACGGGTTTTGAAATATTTTGGCGGGATTTTAGAAGGTTTTCTTTGTTTTGATGATGTTTAGCCCAGTTTTGGTGTGTTTGGATTAGCTTTGGTGGGCTTTATGATGTTTTGTCAGGTTTTTTCGAACGTATTGATCACTTCTGTCTGGTTTTCTATTTTGGCGGGTTTGAAACTATTTTTTGATTAGTTTTGGCGGGTTTTAATATATTATTGGATCTTTGCGCAGAGATGACGGTGCTGGTTGCGGTGCGCTGCGGGGCGCTCCTTCTGCGGAAAGACGCCTGGCAGCAGCACTTGGGACAGCTCCGCGTCTCCGTATTCTGCATTTCTTGCCTTCTGCATCTCAGCAAAATGCTTTCCCACTAGGTCTAGCAAGGAGAAACTGTGCCAGCTGAGTAGATGTAGCCCGGCCCACCCTTTGAAGTTCACAAGTTCTTGGCATCTCAGAGCCTAAAGGGAAGAGCAAGGTTATCTATGGTACAAGCACAGCAAAGTTGTCCAAGAATAGCTTCCATTCGAATGCTAATGGCAATTGAAGAGGCAGGCCAGTGGCAAGCCACTATCTTCTAGCAGTTTGAAAGGTACAGACACAGTGCAGGTGTTGTGCGGCTTCCTTCTTCGCCTCCTAGAAGGTGCCGCGCTCTCCGTCTCTTGCTTGCCAATATGTTGCCGTGTTCCTCTTATTGTTTGGTTTCTCTAGATTTGTTTTGATGATGTTTTGGCGGGTTTTCGGAATGTTTTGGTGGTGTTTTAGAATGTTTTGTTTTCTCTTGTGTTGTTTTTATTGTCTTGGCAGGTTTTGGAATTTTTGGCAGGTATTTGGAATGTTTTGGTTTGCTTTCATTTGCTTTGATTATGTTTTGGCAAGTTATTGAATGTTTCGATCACTTCTGACTGGTTTGATAGTATTTTGGCATCTTTTCAGAATGTTTTGATCAGTTTTGGCAGGTTCTAAACTATTTTGTCGGGTTTTTGGAATGTTTTGGTTGGTTTTGATTTGTTTTTATGATGTTTTGGCCGGATTTCGGAATATTTTGGCTGGGTTTTGGAATGTTTTGGTTGGTTTTGATTTGTTTTTATGATGTTTTGCCAAGATTTTTGAATATTTCGGTCACTTCTGACTGGTTTGATAGTATTTTGGCATCTTTTCAGAATGTTTTGATCAGTTTTGGCAGGCTCTAAACGATTTTGTCGGGTTTTTGGAATGTTTTGGTTGGTTTTGATTTGTTTTTATGATGTTTTGGCCAGATTTTGGAATATTTTGGCTGGTTTTTGGAATGTTTTGGTTGGTTTTGATTTGTTTTGATTATATTTTGCCAAGTATTTTGAATGTTTTGATCAGTTCTGGCTGGTTTTCAAATGTTTTGGCATATTTTCAGAATGTTTTGATCAGTTTTGCGGGTCAAAACTATTTTGGCTGGTTTTTGCAACGTTTTGGTTGGTTTTGATTTGTTTTTATGATGTTTTGCCAAGTTTTTTGAATGTTTTGATCAGTTCTGGCTGGTTTTGTAATGTTTTGACATCTTTTTTAGAATGTTTCGATCAGTTTTGCTGGTCTAAATTATTTTGGCGGGTTTTCGGAATATTTTGGTTGGTTTTGATTTGTTTTTATGATGTTTTGGCCGGATTTCGGAATGTTTTGCTGGTGTTTTAGAATGTTTTGTTTTCTCTTGTGTTGTTTTTATTGTCTTGGCAGGTTTTGGAATGTTTGGATTCCTTTTGGCGGGTTTTAAAATATTTTGTCGGGTATTTGGAATGTTTTGGCGGGTATTCGGAATGTTTTGATTATGTTTTGACGGGTTTTGAAATATTTTGGCGGGATTTTAGAAGGTTTTCTTTGTTTTGATGATGTTTAGCCCAGTTTTGGTGTGTTTGGATTAGCTTTGGTGGGCTTTATGATGTTTTGTCAGGTTTTTTCGAATGTATTGATCACTTCTGTCTGGTTTTCTATTTTGGCGGATTTGAAACTATTTTTTGATTAGTTTTGGCGGGTTTTAATATATTATTGGATCTTTGCGCAGAGATGACGGTGCTGGTTGCGTTGCGCTGCGGGGCGCTCCTTCTGCGGAAAGACGCCTGGCAGCGTCACTTGGGACAGCTCCGCGTCTCCGTATTCTGCATTTCTTGCCTTCTGCATCTCAGCAAAATGCTTTCCCACTAGGTCTAGCAAGGAGAAACTGTGCCAGCTGAGTAGATGTAGCCCGGCCCACCCTTTGAAGTTCACAAGTTCTTGGCATCTCAGAGCCTAAAGGGAAGAGCAAGGTTATCTATGGTACAAGCACAGCAAAGTTGTCCAAGAATAGCTTCCATTCGAATGCTAATGGCAATTGAAGAGGCAGGCCAGTGGCAAGCCACTATCTTCTAGCAGTTTGAAAGGTGCAGACACAGTGCAGGTGTTGTGCGGCTTCCTTCTTCGCCTCCTAGAAGGTGCCGCGCTCTCCATCTCTTGCTTGCCAATATGTTGCCGTGTTCCTCTTATTGTTTGGTTTCTCTAGATTTGTTTTGATGATGTTTTGGCGGGTTTTCGGAATGTTTTGGTGGTGTTTTAGAATGTTTTGTTTTCTCTTGTGTTGTTTTTATTGTCTTGGCAGGTTTTGGAATTTTTGGCGGGTATTTGGAATGTTTTGGTTTGCTTTCATTTGCTTTGATTATGTTTTGGCAAGTTATTGAATGTTTCGATCACTTCTGACTGGTTTGATAGTATTTTGGCATCTTTTCAGAATGTTTTGATCAGTTTTGGCAGGTTCTAAACTATTTTGTCGTGGTTTTGGAATGTTTTGGTTGGTTTTGGTTTGTTTTTATGATGTTTTGGCCGGATTTCGGAATATTTTGGATGGGTTTTAGAATGTTTTGGTTGGTTTTGATTTGTTTTGATGATGTTTTGCCAAGATTTTTGAATATTTTGATCACTTCTGACTGGTTTGATAGTATTTTGGCATCTTTTCAGAATGTTTTGATCAGTTTTGGCAGGCTCTAAACGATTTTGTCGGGTTTTTGGAATGTTTTGGTAGGTTTTGATTTGTTTTTATGATGTTTTGGCCAGATTTTGGAATATTTTGGCTGGTTTTTGGAATGTTTTGGTTGGTTTTGATTTGTTTTGATTATATTTTGCCAAGTATTTTGAATGTTTTGATCAGTTCTGGCTGGTTTTCAAATGTTTTGGCATATTTTCAGAATGTTTTGATCAGTTTTGCGGGTCAAAATTATTTTGGCTGGTTTTTGCAACGTTTTGGTTGGTTTTGATTTGTTTTTATGATGTTTTGCCAAGTTTTTTGAATGTTTTGATCAGTTCTGGCTGGTTTTCTAATGTTTTGACATCTTTTTTAGAATGTTTCGATCAGTTTTGCTGGTCTAAATTATTTTGGCGGGTTTTTGGAATGTTTTGGTTGGTTTTGATTTGTTTTGATGATGTTTTGCCAAGATTTTTGAATATTTCGATCACTTCTGACTGGTTTGATAGTATTTTGGCATCTTTTCAGAATGTTTTGATCAGTTTTGGCAGGCTCTAAACGATTTTGTCGGGTTTTTGGAATGTTTTGGTAGGTTTTGATTTGTTTTGATTATGTTTTGCCAAGTTTTTTGAATGTTTTGATCAGTTCTGGCTGGTTTTCAAATGTTTTGGCATATTTTCAGAATGTTTTGATCAGTTTTGCAGGTCAAAATTATTTTGGCTGGTTTTTGCAACGTTTTGGTTGGTTTTGATTTGTTTTTATGATGTTTTGCCAAGTTTTTTGAATGTTTTGATCAGTTCTGGCTGGTTTTCTAATGTTTTGACATCTTTTTTAGAATGTTTTGATCAGTTTTGCGGGTCTAAATTATTTTGGCGGGTTTTCGGAATATTTTGGTTGGTTTTGATTTGTTTTTATGATGTTTTGGCGGGTTTTCGGAATGTTTTGCTGGTGTTTTAGAATGTTTTGTTTTCTCTTGTGTTGTTTTTATTGTCTTGGCAGGTTTTGGAATGTTTGGATTCCTTTTGGCGGGTTTTAAAATATTTTGTCGGGTATTTGGAATGTTTTGGCGGGTATTCGGAATGTTTTGATTATGTTTTGACGGGTTTTGAAATATTTTGGCGGGATTTTAGAAGGTTTTCTTTGTTTTGATGATGTTTAGCCCAGTTTTGGTGTGTTTGGATTAGCTTTGGTGGGCTTTATGATGTTTTGTCAGGTTTTTTCGAACGTATTGATCACTTCTGTCTGGTTTTCTATTTTGGCGGGTTTGAAACTATTTTTTGATTAGTTTTGGCGGGTTTTAATATATTATTGGATCTTTGCGCAGAGATGACGGTGCTGGTTGCGGTGCGCTGCGGGGCGCTCCTTCTGCGGAAAGACGCCTGGCAGCAGCACTTGGGACAGCTCCGCGTCTCCGTATTCTGCATTTCTTGCCTTCTGCATCTCAGCAAAATGCTTTCCCACTAGGTCTAGCAAGGAGAAACTGTGCCAGCTGAGTAGATGTAGCCCGGCCCACCCTTTGAAGTTCACAAGTTCTTGGCATCTCAGAGCCTAAAGGGAAGAGCAAGGTTATCTATGGTACAAGCACAGCAAAGTTGTCCAAGAATAGCTTCCATTCGAATGCTAATGGCAATTGAAGAGGCAGGCCAGTGGCAAGCCACTATCTTCTAGCAGTTTGAAAGGTGCAGACACAGTGCAGGTGTTGTGCGGCTTCCTTCTTCGCCTCCTAGAAGGTGCCGCGCTCTCCGTCTCTTGCTTGCCAATATGTTGCCGTGTTCCTCTTATTGTTTGGTTTCTTTGGATTTGTTTTGATGATGTTTTGGCGGGTTTTCGGAATGTTTTGGTGGTGTTTTAGAATGTTTTGTTTTCTCTTGTGTTGTTTTTATTGTCTTGGCAGGTTTTGGAATTTTTGGCAGGTATTTGGAATGTTTTGGTTTGCTTTCATTTGCTTTGATTATGTTTTGGCAAGTTATTGAATGTTTCGATCACTTCTGACTGGTTTGATAGTATTTTGGCATCTTTTCAGAATGTTTTGATCAGTTTTGGCAGGTTCTAAACTATTTTGTCGGGTTTTTGGAATGTTTTGGTTGGTTTTGATTTGTTTTTATGATGTTTTGGCCGGATTTCGGAATATTTTGGCTGGGTTTTGGAATGTTTTGGTTGGTTTTGATTTGTTTTTATGATGTTTTGCCAAGATTTTTGAATATTTCGGTCACTTCTGACTGGTTTGATAGTATTTTGGCATCTTTTCAGAATGTTTTGATCAGTTTTGGCAGGCTCTAAACGATTTTGTCGGGTTTTTGGAATGTTTTGGTAGGTTTTGATTTGTTTTTATGATGTTTTGGCCAGATTTTGGAATATTTTGGCTGGTTTTTGGAATGTTTTGGTTGGTTTTGATTTGTTTTGATTATGTTTTGCCAAGTATTTTGAATGTTTTGATCAGTTCTGGCTGGTTTTCAAATGTTTTGGCATATTTTCAGAATGTTTTGATCAGTTTTGCGGGTCAAAATTATTTTGGCTGGTTTTTGCAACGTTTTGGTTGGTTTTGATTTGTTTTTATGATGTTTTGCCAAGTTTTTTGAATGTTTTGATCAGTTCTGGCTGGTTTTCTAATGTTTTGACATCTTTTTTAGAATGTTTTGATCAGTTTTGCGGGTCTAAATTATTTTGGCGGGTTTTTGGAATGTTTTGGTTGGTTTTGATTTGTTTTTATGATGTTTTGGCCGGATTTCGGAATGTTTTGCTGGTGTTTTAGAATGTTTTGTTTTCTCTTGTGTTGTTTTTATTGTCTTGGCAGGTTTTGGAATGTTTGGATTCCTTTTGGCGGGTTTTAAAATATTTTGTCGGGTATTTGGAATGTTTTGGCGGGTATTCGGAATGTTTTGATTATGTTTTGACGGGTTTTGAAATATTTTGGCGGGATTTTAGAAGGTTTTCTTTGTTTTGATGATGTTTAGCCCAGTTTTGGTGTCTTTGGATTAGCTTTGGTGGGCTTTATGATATTTTGTCAGGTTTTTTCGAATGTGTTGATCACTTCTGTCTGGTTTTCTATTTTGGCGGATTTGAAACTATTTTTTGATTAGTTTTGGCGGGTTTTAATATATTATTGGATCTTTGCGCAGAGATGACGGTGCTGGTTGCGGTGCGCTGCGGGGCGCTCCTTCTGCGGAAAGACGCCTGGCAGCGTCACTTGGGACAGCTCCGCGTCTCCGTATTCTGCATTTCTTGCCTTCTGCATCTCAGCAAAATGCTTTCCCACTAGGTCTAGCGAGGAGAAACTGTGCCAGCTGAGTAGATGTAGCCCGGCCCACCCTTTGAAGTTCACAAGTTCTTGGCATCTCAGAGCCTAAAGGGAAGAGCGAGGTTATCTATGGTACAAGCACAGCAAAGTTGTCCAAGAATAGCTTCCATTCGAATGCTAATGGCAATTGAAGAGGCAGGCCAGTGGCAAGCCACTATCTTCTAGCAGTTTGAAAGGTGCAGACACAGTGCAGGTGTTGTGCGGCTTCCTTCTTCGCCTCCTAGAAGGTGCCGCGCTCTCCATCTCTTGCTTGCCAATATGTTGCCGTGTTCCTCTTATTGTTTGGTTTCTCTAGATTTGTTTTGATGATGTTTTGGCGGGTTTTCGGAATGTTTTGGTGGTGTTTTAGAATGTTTTGTTTTCTCTTGTGTTGTTTTTATTGTCTTGGCAGGTTTTGGAATTTTTGGCGGGTATTTGGAATGTTTTGGTTTGCTTTCATTTGCTTTGATTATGTTTTGGCAAGTTATTGAATGTTTCGATCACTTCTGACTGGTTTGATAGTATTTTGGCATCTTTTCAGAATGTTTTGATCAGTTTTGGCAGGTTCTAAACTATTTTGTCGTGTTTTTGGAATGTTTTGGTTGGTTTTGGTTTGTTTTTATGATGTTTTGGCCGGATTTCGGAATATTTTGGATGGGTTTTAGAATGTTTTGGTTGGTTTTGATTTGTTTTGATGATGTTTTGCCAAGATTTTTGAATATTTTGATCACTTCTGACTGGTTTGATAGTATTTTGGCATCTTTTCAGAATGTTTTGATCAGTTTTGGCAGGCTCTAAACGATTTTGTCGGGTTTTTGGAATGTTTTGGTAGGTTTTGATTTGTTTTTATGATGTTTTGGCCAGATTTTGGAATATTTTGGCTGGTTTTTGGAATGTTTTGGTTGGTTTTGATTTGTTTTGATTATGTTTTGCCAAGTATTTTGAATGTTTTGATCAGTTCTGGCTGGTTTTCAAATGTTTTGGCATATTTTCAGAATGTTTTGATCAGTTTTGCGGGTCAAAATTATTTTGGCTGGTTTTTGCAACGTTTTGGTTGGTTTTGATTTGTTTTTATGATGTTTTGCCAAGTTTTTTGAATGTTTTTATCAGTTCTGGCTGGTTTTGTAATGTTTTGACATCTTTTTTAGAATGTTTCGATCAGTTTTGCTGGTCTAAATTATTTTGGCGGGTTTTTGGAATGTTTTGGTTGGTTTTGATTTGTTTTGATGATGTTTTGCCAAGATTTTTGAATATTTCGATCACTTCTGACTGGTTTGATAGTATTTTGGCATCTTTTCAGAATGTTTTGATCAGTTTTGGCAGGCTCTAAACGATTTTGTCGGGTTTTTGGAATGTTTTGGTAGGTTTTGATTTGTTTTGATTATGTTTTGCCAAGTATTTTGAATGTTTTGATCAGTTCTGGCTGGTTTTCAAATGTTTTGGCATATTTTCAGAATGTTTTGATCAGTTTTGCGGGTCAAAATTATTTTGGCTGGTTTTTGCAACGTTTTGGTTGGTTTTGATTTGTTTTTATGATGTTTTGCCAAGTTTTTTGAATGTTTTGATCAGTTCTGGCTGGTTTTCTAATGTTTTGACATCTTTTTTAGAATGTTTTGATCAGTTTTGCGGGTCTAAATTATTTTGGCGGGTTTTCGGAATATTTTGGTTGGTTTTGATTTGTTTTTATGATGTTTTGGCGGGTTTTCGGAATGTTTTGCTGGTGTTTTAGAATGTTTTGTTTTCTCTTGTGTTGTTTTTATTGTCTTGGCAGGTTTTGGAATGTTTGGATTCCTTTTGGCGGGTTTTAAAATATTTTGTCGGGTATTTGGAATGTTTTGGCGGGTATTCGGAATGTTTTGATTATGTTTTGACGGGTTTTGAAATATTTTGGCGGGATTTTAGAAGGTTTTCTTTGTTTTGATGATGTTTAGCCCAGTTTTGGTGTGTTTGGATTAGCTTTGGTGGGCTTTATGATGTTTTGTCAGGTTTTTTCGAACGTATTGATCACTTCTGTCTGGTTTTCTATTTTGGCGGGTTTGAAACTATTTTTTGATTAGTTTTGGCGGGTTTTAATATATTATTGGATCTTTGCGCAGAGATGACGGTGCTGGTTGCGGTGCGCTGCGGGGCGCTCCTTCTGCGGAAAGACGCCTGGCAGCAGCACTTGGGACAGCTCCGCGTCTCCGTATTCTGCATTTCTTGCCTTCTGCATCTCAGCAAAATGCTTTCCCACTAGGTCTAGCAAGGAGAAACTGTGCCAGCTGAGTAGATGTAGCCCGGCCCACCCTTTGAAGTTCACAAGTTCTTGGCATCTCAGAGCCTAAAGGGAAGAGCAAGGTTATCTATGGTACAAGCACAGCAAAGTTGTCCAAGAATAGCTTCCATTCGAATGCTAATGGCAATTGAAGAGGCAGGCCAGTGGCAAGCCACTATCTTCTAGCAGTTTGAAAGGTGCAGACACAGTGCAGGTGTTGTGCGGCTTCCTTCTTCGCCTCCTAGAAGGTGCCGCGCTCTCCGTCTCTTGCTTGCCAATATGTTGCCGTGTTCCTCTTATTGTTTGGTTTCTCTAGATTTGTTTTGATGATGTTTTGGCGGGTTTTCGGAATGTTTTGGTGGTGTTTTAGAATGTTTTGTTTTCTCTTGTGTTGTTTTTATTGTCTTGGCAGGTTTTGGAATTTTTGGCAGGTATTTGGAATGTTTTGGTTTGCTTTCATTTGCTTTGATTATGTTTTGGCAAGTTATTGAATGTTTCGATCACTTCTGACTGGTTTGATAGTATTTTGGCATCTTTTCAGAATGTTTTGATCAGTTTTGGCAGGTTCTAAACTATTTTGTCGGGTTTTTGGAATGTTTTGGTTGGTTTTGATTTGTTTTTATGATGTTTTGGCCGGATTTCGGAATATTTTGGCTGGGTTTTGGAATGTTTTGGTTGGTTTTGATTTGTTTTTATGATGTTTTGCCAAGATTTTTGAATATTTCGGTCACTTCTGACTGGTTTGATAGTATTTTGGCATCTTTTCAGAATGTTTTGATCAGTTTTGGCAGGCTCTAAACGATTTTGTCGGGTTTTTGGAATGTTTTGGTTGGTTTTGATTTGTTTTTATGATGTTTTGGCCAGATTTTGGAATATTTTGGCTGGTTTTTGGAATGTTTTGGTTGGTTTTGATTTGTTTTGATTATATTTTGCCAAGTATTTTGAATGTTTTGATCAGTTCTGGCTGGTTTTCAAATGTTTTGGCATATTTTCAGAATGTTTTGATCAGTTTTGCGGGTCAAAACTATTTTGGCTGGTTTTTGCAACGTTTTGGTTGGTTTTGATTTGTTTTTATGATGTTTTGCCAAGTTTTTTGAATGTTTTGATCAGTTCTGGCTGGTTTTGTAATGTTTTGACATCTTTTTTAGAATGTTTCGATCAGTTTTGCTGGTCTAAATTATTTTGGCGGGTTTTCGGAATATTTTGGTTGGTTTTGATTTGTTTTTATGATGTTTTGGCCGGATTTCGGAATGTTTTGCTGGTGTTTTAGAATGTTTTGTTTTCTCTTGTGTTGTTTTTATTGTCTTGGCAGGTTTTGGAATGTTTGGATTCCTTTTGGCGGGTTTTAAAATATTTTGTCGGGTATTTGGAATGTTTTGGCGGGTATTCGGAATGTTTTGATTATGTTTTGACGGGTTTTGAAATATTTTGGCGGGATTTTAGAAGGTTTTCTTTGTTTTGATGATGTTTAGCCCAGTTTTGGTGTGTTTGGATTAGCTTTGGTGGGCTTTATGATGTTTTGTCAGGTTTTTTCGAATGTATTGATCACTTCTGTCTGGTTTTCTATTTTGGCGGATTTGAAACTATTTTTTGATTAGTTTTGGCGGGTTTTAATATATTATTGGATCTTTGCGCAGAGATGACGGTGCTGGTTGCGGTGCGCTGCGGGGCGCTCCTTCTGCGGAAAGACGCCTGGCAGCGTCACTTGGGACAGCTCCGCGTCTCCGTATTCTGCATTTCTTGCCTTCTGCATCTCAGCAAAATGCTTTCCCACTAGGTCTAGCAAGGAGAAACTGTGCCAGCTGAGTAGATGTAGCCCGGCCCACCCTTTGAAGTTCACAAGTTCTTGGCATCTCAGAGCCTAAAGGGAAGAGCAAGGTTATCTATGGTACAAGCACAGCAAAGTTGTCCAAGAATAGCTTCCATTCGAATGCTAATGGCAATTGAAGAGGCAGGCCAGTGGCAAGCCACTATCTTCTAGCAGTTTGAAAGGTGCAGACACAGTGCAGGTGTTGTGCGGCTTCCTTCTTCGCCTCCTAGAAGGTGCCGCGCTCTCCATCTCTTGCTTGCCAATATGTTGCCGTGTTCCTCTTATTGTTTGGTTTCTCTAGATTTGTTTTGATGATGTTTTGGCGGGTTTTCGGAATGTTTTGGTGGTGTTTTAGAATGTTTTGTTTTCTCTTGTGTTGTTTTTATTGTCTTGGCAGGTTTTGGAATTTTTGGCGGGTATTTGGAATGTTTTGGTTTGCTTTCATTTGCTTTGATTATGTTTTGGCAAGTTATTGAATGTTTCGATCACTTCTGACTGGTTTGATAGTATTTTGGCATCTTTTCAGAATGTTTTGATCAGTTTTGGCAGGTTCTAAACTATTTTGTCGTGGTTTTGGAATGTTTTGGTTGGTTTTGGTTTGTTTTTATGATGTTTTGGCCGGATTTCGGAATATTTTGGATGGGTTTTAGAATGTTTTGGTTGGTTTTGATTTGTTTTGATGATGTTTTGCCAAGATTTTTGAATATTTTGATCACTTCTGACTGGTTTGATAGTATTTTGGCATCTTTTCAGAATGTTTTGATCAGTTTTGGCAGGCTCTAAACGATTTTGTCGGGTTTTTGGAATGTTTTGGTAGGTTTTGATTTGTTTTTATGATGTTTTGGCCAGATTTTGGAATATTTTGGCTGGTTTTTGGAATGTTTTGGTTGGTTTTGATTTGTTTTGATTATGTTTTGCCAAGTATTTTGAATGTTTTGATCAGTTCTGGCTGGTTTTCAAATGTTTTGGCATATTTTCAGAATGTTTTGATCAGTTTTGCGGGTCAAAATTATTTTGGCTGGTTTTTGCAACGTTTTGGTTGGTTTTGATTTGTTTTTATGATGTTTTGCCAAGTTTTTTGAATGTTTTGATCAGTTCTGGCTGGTTTTGTAATGTTTTGACATCTTTTTTAGAATGTTTCGATCAGTTTTGCTGGTCTAAATTATTTTGGCGGGTTTTTGGAATGTTTTGGTTGGTTTTGATTTGTTTTGATGATGTTTTGCCAAGATTTTTGAATATTTCGATCACTTCTGACTGGTTTGATAGTATTTTGGCATCTTTTCAGAATGTTTTGATCAGTTTTGGCAGGCTCTAAACGATTTTGTCGGGTTTTTGGAATGTTTTGGTAGGTTTTGATTTGTTTTGATTATGTTTTGCCAAGTTTTTTGAATGTTTTGATCAGTTCTGGCTGGTTTTCAAATGTTTTGGCATATTTTCAGAATGTTTTGATCAGTTTTGCAGGTCAAAATTATTTTGGCTGGTTTTTGCAACGTTTTGGTTGGTTTTGATTTGTTTTTATGATGTTTTGCCAAGTTTTTTGAATGTTTTTTTCAGTTCTGGCTGGTTTTCTAATGTTTTGACATCTTTTTTAGAATGTTTTGATCAGTTTTGCGGGTCTAAATTATTTTGGCGGGTTTTCGGAATATTTTGGTTGGTTTTGATTTGTTTTTATGATGTTTTGGCGGGTTTTCGGAATGTTTTGCTGGTGTTTTAGAATGTTTTGTTTTCTCTTGTGTTGTTTTTATTGTCTTGGCAGGTTTTGGAATGTTTGGATTCCTTTTGGCGGGTTTTAAAATATTTTGTCGGGTATTTGGAATGTTTTGGCGGGTATTCGGAATGTTTTGATTATGTTTTGACGGGTTTTGAAATATTTTGGCGGGATTTTAGAAGGTTTTCTTTGTTTTGATGATGTTTAGCCCAGTTTTGGTGTGTTTGGATTAGCTTTGGTGGGCTTTATGATGTTTTGTCAGGTTTTTTCGAACGTATTGATCACTTCTGTCTGGTTTTCTATTTTGGCGGGTTTGAAACTATTTTTTGATTAGTTTTGGCGGGTTTTAATATATTATTGGATCTTTGCGCAGAGATGACGGTGCTGGTTGCGGTGCGCTGCGGGGCGCTCCTTCTGCGGAAAGACGCCTGGCAGCAGCACTTGGGACAGCTCCGCGTCTCCGTATTCTGCATTTCTTGCCTTCTGCATCTCAGCAAAATGCTTTCCCACTAGGTCTAGCAAGGAGAAACTGTGCCAGCTGAGTAGATGTAGCCCGGCCCACCCTTTGAAGTTCACAAGTTCTTGGCATCTCAGAGCCTAAAGGGAAGAGCAAGGTTATCTATGGTACAAGCACAGCAAAGTTGTCCAAGAATAGCTTCCATTCGAATGCTAATGGCAATTGAAGAGGCAGGCCAGTGGCAAGCCACTATCTTCTAGCAGTTTGAAAGGTGCAGACACAGTGCAGGTGTTGTGCGGCTTCCTTCTTCGCCTCCTAGAAGGTGCCGTGCTCTCCGTCTCTTGCTTGCCAATATGTTGCCGTGTTCCTCTTATTGTTTGGTTTCTTTGGATTTGTTTTGATGATGTTTTGGCGGGTTTTCGGAATGTTTTGGTGGTGTTTTAGAATGTTTTGTTTTCTCTTGTGTTGTTTTTATTGTCTTGGCAGGTTTTGGAATTTTTGGCAGGTATTTGGAATGTTTTGGTTTGCTTTCATTTGCTTTGATTATGTTTTGGCAAGTTATTGAATGTTTCGATCACTTCTGACTGGTTTGATAGTATTTTGGCATCTTTTCAGAATGTTTTGATCAGTTTTGGCAGGTTCTAAACTATTTTGTCGGGTTTTTGGAATGTTTTGGTTGGTTTTGATTTGTTTTTATGATGTTTTGGCCGGATTTCGGAATATTTTGGCTGGGTTTTGGAATGTTTTGGTTGGTTTTGATTTGTTTTTATGATGTTTTGCCAAGATTTTTGAATATTTCGGTCACTTCTGACTGGTTTGATAGTATTTTGGCATCTTTTCAGAATGTTTTGATCAGTTTTGGCAGGCTCTAAACGATTTTGTCGGGTTTTTGGAATGTTTTGGTTGGTTTTGATTTGTTTTTATGATGTTTTGGCCAGATTTTGGAATATTTTGGCTGGTTTTTGGAATGTTTTGGTTGGTTTTGATTTGTTTTGATTATATTTTGCCAAGTATTTTGAATGTTTTGATCAGTTCTGGCTGGTTTTCAAATGTTTTGGCATATTTTCAGAATGTTTTGATCAGTTTTGCGGGTCAAAATTATTTTGGCTGGTTTTTGCAACGTTTTGGTTGGTTTTGATTTGTTTTTATAATGTTTTGCCAAGTTTTTTGAATGTTTTGATCAGTTCTGGCTGGTTTTCTAATGTTTTGACATCTTTTTTAGAATGTTTTGATCAGTTTTGCGGGTCTAAATTATTTTGGCGGGTTTTCGGAATATTTTGGTTGGTTTTGATTTGTTTTTATGATGTTTTGGCGGGTTTTCGGAATGTTTTGCTGGTGTTTTAGAATGTTTTGTTTTCTCTTGTGTTGTTTTTATTGTCTTGGCAGGTTTTGGAATGTTTGGATTCCTTTTGGCGGGTTTTAAAATATTTTGTCGGGTATTTGGAATGTTTTGGCGGGTATTCGGAATGTTTTGATTATGTTTTGACGGGTTTTGAAATATTTTGGCGGGATTTTAGAAGGTTTTCTTTGTTTTGATGATGTTTAGCCCAGTTTTGGTGTGTTTGGATTAGCTTTGGTGGGCTTTATGATGTTTTGTCAGGTTTTTTCGAACGTATTGATCACTTCTGTCTGGTTTTCTATTTTGGCGGGTTTGAAACTATTTTTTGATTAGTTTTGGCGGGTTTTAATATATTATTGGATCTTTGCGCAGAGATGACGGTGCTGGTTGCGGTGCGCTGCGGGGCGCTCCTTCTGCGGAAAGACGCCTGGCAGCAGCACTTGGGACAGCTCCGCGTCTCCGTATTCTGCATTTCTTGCCTTCTGCATCTCAGCAAAATGCTTTCCCACTAGGTCTAGCAAGGAGAAACTGTGCCAGCTGAGTAGATGTAGCCCGGCCCACCCTTTGAAGTTCACAAGTTCTTGGCATCTCAGAGCCTAAAGGGAAGAGCAAGGTTATCTATGGTACAAGCACAGCAAAGTTGTCCAAGAATAGCTTCCATTCGAATGCTAATGGCAATTGAAGAGGCAGGCCAGTGGCAAGCCACTATCTTCTAGCAGTTTGAAAGGTGCAGACACAGTGCAGGTGTTGTGCGGCTTCCTTCTTCGCCTCCTAGAAGGTGCCGCGCTCTCCGTCTCTTGCTTGCCAATATGTTGCCGTGTTCCTCTTATTGTTTGGTTTCTCTAGATTTGTTTTGATGATGTTTTGGCGGGTTTTCGGAATGTTTTGGTGGTGTTTTAGAATGTTTTGTTTTCTCTTGTGTTGTTTTTATTGTCTTGGCAGGTTTTGGAATTTTTGGCAGGTATTTGGAATGTTTTGGTTTGCTTTCATTTGCTTTGATTATGTTTTGGCAAGTTATTGAATGTTTCGATCACTTCTGACTGGTTTGATAGTATTTTGGCATCTTTTCAGAATGTTTTGATCAGTTTTGGCAGGTTCTAAACTATTTTGTCGGGTTTTTGGAATGTTTTGGTTGGTTTTGATTTGTTTTTATGATGTTTTGGCCGGATTTCGGAATATTTTGGCTGGGTTTTGGAATGTTTTGGTTGGTTTTGATTTGTTTTTATGATGTTTTGCCAAGATTTTTGAATATTTCGGTCACTTCTGACTGGTTTGATAGTATTTTGGCATCTTTTCAGAATGTTTTGATCAGTTTTGGCAGGCTCTAAACGATTTTGTCGGGTTTTTGGAATGTTTTGGTTGGTTTTGATTTGTTTTTATGATGTTTTGGCCAGATTTTGGAATATTTTGGCTGGTTTTTGGAATGTTTTGGTTGGTTTTGATTTGTTTTGATTATATTTTGCCAAGTATTTTGAATGTTTTGATCAGTTCTGGCTGGTTTTCAAATGTTTTGGCATATTTTCAGAATGTTTTGATCAGTTTTGCGGGTCAAAACTATTTTGGCTGGTTTTTGCAACGTTTTGGTTGGTTTTGATTTGTTTTTATGATGTTTTGCCAAGTTTTTTGAATGTTTTGATCAGTTCTGGCTGGTTTTGTAATGTTTTGACATCTTTTTTAGAATGTTTCGATCAGTTTTGCTGGTCTAAATTATTTTGGCGGGTTTTCGGAATATTTTGGTTGGTTTTGATTTGTTTTTATGATGTTTTGGCCGGATTTCGGAATGTTTTGCTGGTGTTTTAGAATGTTTTGTTTTCTCTTGTGTTGTTTTCATTGTCTTGGCAGGTTTTGGAATGTTTGGATTCCTTTTGGCGGGTTTTAAAATATTTTGTCGGGTATTTGGAATGTTTTGGCGGGTATTCGGAATGTTTTGATTATGTTTTGACGGGTTTTGAAATATTTTGGCGGGATTTTAGAAGGTTTTCTTTGTTTTGATGATGTTTAGCCCAGTTTTGGTGTGTTTGGATTAGCTTTGGTGGGCTTTATGATGTTTTGTCAGGTTTTTTCGAATGTATTGATCACTTCTGTCTGGTTTTCTATTTTGGCGGATTTGAAACTATTTTTTGATTAGTTTTGGCGGGTTTTAATATATTATTGGATCTTTGCGCAGAGATGACGGTGCTGGTTGCGTTGCGCTGCGGGGCGCTCCTTCTGCGGAAAGACGCCTGGCAGCGTCACTTGGGACAGCTCCGCGTCTCCGTATTCTGCATTTCTTGCCTTCTGCATCTCAGCAAAATGCTTTCCCACTAGGTCTAGCAAGGAGAAACTGTGCCAGCTGAGTAGATGTAGCCCGGCCCACCCTTTGAAGTTCACAAGTTCTTGGCATCTCAGAGCCTAAAGGGAAGAGCAAGGTTATCTATGGTACAAGCACAGCAAAGTTGTCCAAGAATAGCTTCCATTCGAATGCTAATGGCAATTGAAGAGGCAGGCCAGTGGCAAGCCACTATCTTCTAGCAGTTTGAAAGGTGCAGACACAGTGCAGGTGTTGTGCGGCTTCCTTCTTCACCTCCTAGAAGGTGCCGCGCTCTCCATCTCTTGCTTGCCAATATGTTGCCGTGTTCCTCTTATTGTTTGGTTTCTCTAGATTTGTTTTGATGATGTTTTGGCGGGTTTTCGGAATGTTTTGGTGGTGTTTTAGAATGTTTTGTTTTCTCTTGTGTTGTTTTTATTGTCTTGGCAGGTTTTGGAATTTTTGGCGGGTATTTGGAATGTTTTGGTTTGCTTTCATTTGCTTTGATTATGTTTTGGCAAGTTATTGAATGTTTCGATCACTTCTGACTGGTTTGATAGTATTTTGGCATCTTTTCAGAATGTTTTGATCAGTTTTGGCAGGTTCTAAACTATTTTGTCGTGGTTTTGGAATGTTTTGGTTGGTTTTGGTTTGTTTTTATGATGTTTTGGCCGGATTTCGGAATATTTTGGATGGGTTTTAGAATGTTTTGGTTGGTTTTGATTTGTTTTGATGATGTTTTGCCAAGATTTTTGAATATTTTGATCACTTCTGACTGGTTTGATAGTATTTTGGCATCTTTTCAGAATGTTTTGATCAGTTTTGGCAGGCTCTAAACGATTTTGTCGGGTTTTTGGAATGTTTTGGTAGGTTTTGATTTGTTTTTATGATGTTTTGGCCAGATTTTGGAATATTTTGGCTGGTTTTTGGAATGTTTTGGTTGGTTTTGATTTGTTTTGATTATATTTTGCCAAGTATTTTGAATGTTTTGATCAGTTCTGGCTGGTTTTCAAATGTTTTGGCATATTTTCAGAATGTTTTGATCAGTTTTGCGGGTCAAAATTATTTTGGCTGGTTTTTGCAACGTTTTGGTTGGTTTTGATTTGTTTTTATGATGTTTTGCCAAGTTTTTTGAATGTTTTGATCAGTTCTGGCTGGTTTTGTAATGTTTTGACATCTTTTTTAGAATGTTTCGATCAGTTTTGCTGGTCTAAATTATTTTGGCGGGTTTTTGGAATGTTTTGGTTGGTTTTGATTTGTTTTGATGATGTTTTGCCAAGATTTTTGAATATTTCGATCACTTCTGACTGGTTTGATAGTATTTTGGCATCTTTTCAGAATGTTTTGATCAGTTTTGGCAGGCTCTAAACGATTTTGTCGGGTTTTTGGAATGTTTTGGTAGGTTTTGATTTGTTTTGATTATGTTTTGCCAAGTTTTTTGAATGTTTTGATCAGTTCTGGCTGGTTTTCAAATGTTTTGGCATATTTTCAGAATGTTTTGATCAGTTTTGCAGGTCAAAATTATTTTGGCTGGTTTTTGCAACGTTTTGGTTGGTTTTGATTTGTTTTTATGATGTTTTGCCAAGTTTTTTGAATGTTTTTTTCAGTTCTGGCTGGTTTTCTAATGTTTTGACATCTTTTTTAGAATGTTTTGATCAGTTTTGCGGGTCTAAATTATTTTGGCGGGTTTTCGGAATATTTTGGTTGGTTTTGATTTGTTTTTATGATGTTTTGGCGGGTTTTCGGAATGTTTTGCTGGTGTTTTAGAATGTTTTGTTTTCTCTTGTGTTGTTTTTATTGTCTTGGCAGGTTTTGGAATGTTTGGATTCCTTTTGGCGGGTTTTAAAATATTTTGTCGGGTATTTGGAATGTTTTGGCGGGTATTCGGAATGTTTTGATTATGTTTTGACGGGTTTTGAAATATTTTGGCGGGATTTTAGAAGGTTTTCTTTGTTTTGATGATGTTTAGCCCAGTTTTGGTGTGTTTGGATTAGCTTTGGTGGGCTTTATGATGTTTTGTCAGGTTTTTTCGAACGTATTGATCACTTCTGTCTGGTTTTCTATTTTGGCGGGTTTGAAACTATTTTTTGATTAGTTTTGGCGGGTTTTAATATATTATTGGATCTTTGCGCAGAGATGACGGTGCTGGTTGCGGTGCGCTGCGGGGCGCTCCTTCTGCGGAAAGACGCCTGGCAGCAGCACTTGGGACAGCTCCGCGTCTCCGTATTCTGCATTTCTTGCCTTCTGCATCTCAGCAAAATGCTTTCCCACTAGGTCTAGCAAGGAGAAACTGTGCCAGCTGAGTAGATGTAGCCCGGCCCACCCTTTGAAGTTCACAAGTTCTTGGCATCTCAGAGCCTAAAGGGAAGAGCAAGGTTATCTATGGTACAAGCACAGCAAAGTTGTCCAAGAATAGCTTCCATTCGAATGCTAATGGCAATTGAAGAGGCAGGCCAGTGGCAAGCCACTATCTTCTAGCAGTTTGAAAGGTGCAGACACAGTGCAGGTGTTGTGCGGCTTCCTTCTTCGCCTCCTAGAAGGTGCCGCGCTCTCCGTCTCTTGCTTGCCAATATGTTGCCGTGTTCCTCTTATTGTTTGGTTTCTTTGGATTTGTTTTGATGATGTTTTGGCGGGTTTTCGGAATGTTTTGGTGGTGTTTTAGAATGTTTTGTTTTCTCTTGTGTTGTTTTTATTGTCTTGGCAGGTTTTGGAATTTTTGGCAGGTATTTGGAATGTTTTGGTTTGCTTTCATTTGCTTTGATTATGTTTTGGCAAGTTATTGAATGTTTCGATCACTTCTGACTGGTTTGATAGTATTTTGGCATCTTTTCAGAATGTTTTGATCAGTTTTGGCAGGTTCTAAACTATTTTGTCGGGTTTTTGGAATGTTTTGGTTGGTTTTGATTTGTTTTTATGATGTTTTGGCCGGATTTCGGAATATTTTGGCTGGGTTTTGGAATGTTTTGGTTGGTTTTGATTTGTTTTTATGATGTTTTGCCAAGATTTTTGAATATTTCGGTCACTTCTGACTGGTTTGATAGTATTTTGGCATCTTTTCAGAATGTTTTGATCAGTTTTGGCAGGCTCTAAACGATTTTGTCGGGTTTTTGGAATGTTTTGGTAGGTTTTGATTTGTTTTTATGATGTTTTGGCCAGATTTTGGAATATTTTGGCTGGTTTTTGGAATGTTTTGGTTGGTTTTGATTTGTTTTGATTATGTTTTGCCAAGTATTTTGAATGTTTTGATCAGTTCTGGCTGGTTTTCAAATGTTTTGGCATATTTTCAGAATGTTTTGATCAGTTTTGCGGGTCAAAATTATTTTGGCTGGTTTTTGCAACGTTTTGGTTGGTTTTGATTTGTTTTTATGATGTTTTGCCAAGTTTTTTGAATGTTTTGATCAGTTCTGGCTGGTTTTCTAATGTTTTGACATCTTTTTTAGAATGTTTTGATCAGTTTTGCGGGTCTAAATTATTTTGGCGGGTTTTTGGAATGTTTTGGTTGGTTTTGATTTGTTTTTATGATGTTTTGGCCGGATTTCGGAATGTTTTGCTGGTGTTTTAGAATGTTTTGTTTTCTCTTGTGTTGTTTTTATTGTCTTGGCAGGTTTTGGAATGTTTGGATTCCTTTTGGCGGGTTTTAAAATATTTTGTCGGGTATTTGGAATGTTTTGGCGGGTATTCGGAATGTTTTGATTATGTTTTGACGGGTTTTGAAATATTTTGGCGGGATTTTAGAAGGTTTTCTTTGTTTTGATGATGTTTAGCCCAGTTTTGGTGTCTTTGGATTAGCTTTGGTGGGCTTTATGATATTTTGTCAGGTTTTTTCGAATGTGTTGATCACTTCTGTCTGGTTTTCTATTTTGGCGGATTTGAAACTATTTTTTGATTAGTTTTGGCGGGTTTTAATATATTATTGGATCTTTGCGCAGAGATGACGGTGCTGGTTGCGGTGCGCTGCGGGGCGCTCCTTCTGCGGAAAGACGCCTGGCAGCGTCACTTGGGACAGCTCCGCGTCTCCGTATTCTGCATTTCTTGCCTTCTGCATCTCAGCAAAATGCTTTCCCACTAGGTCTAGCGAGGAGAAACTGTGCCAGCTGAGTAGATGTAGCCCGGCCCACCCTTTGAAGTTCACAAGTTCTTGGCATCTCAGAGCCTAAAGGGAAGAGCGAGGTTATCTATGGTACAAGCACAGCAAAGTTGTCCAAGAATAGCTTCCATTCGAATGCTAATGGCAATTGAAGAGGCAGGCCAGTGGCAAGCCACTATCTTCTAGCAGTTTGAAAGGTGCAGACACAGTGCAGGTGTTGTGCGGCTTCCTTCTTCGCCTCCTAGAAGGTGCCGCGCTCTCCATCTCTTGCTTGCCAATATGTTGCCGTGTTCCTCTTATTGTTTGGTTTCTCTAGATTTGTTTTGATGATGTTTTGGCGGGTTTTCGGAATGTTTTGGTGGTGTTTTAGAATGTTTTGTTTTCTCTTGTGTTGTTTTTATTGTCTTGGCAGGTTTTGGAATTTTTGGCGGGTATTTGGAATGTTTTGGTTTGCTTTCATTTGCTTTGATTATGTTTTGGCAAGTTATTGAATGTTTCGATCACTTCTGACTGGTTTGATAGTATTTTGGCATCTTTTCAGAATGTTTTGATCAGTTTTGGCAGGTTCTAAACTATTTTGTCGTGTTTTTGGAATGTTTTGGTTGGTTTTGGTTTGTTTTTATGATGTTTTGGCCGGATTTCGGAATATTTTGGATGGGTTTTAGAATGTTTTGGTTGGTTTTGATTTGTTTTGATGATGTTTTGCCAAGATTTTTGAATATTTTGATCACTTCTGACTGGTTTGATAGTATTTTGGCATCTTTTCAGAATGTTTTGATCAGTTTTGGCAGGCTCTAAACGATTTTGTCGGGTTTTTGGAATGTTTTGGTAGGTTTTGATTTGTTTTTATGATGTTTTGGCCAGATTTTGGAATATTTTGGCTGGTTTTTGGAATGTTTTGGTTGGTTTTGATTTGTTTTGATTATGTTTTGCCAAGTATTTTGAATGTTTTGATCAGTTCTGGCTGGTTTTCAAATGTTTTGGCATATTTTCAGAATGTTTTGATCAGTTTTGCGGGTCAAAATTATTTTGGCTGGTTTTTGCAACGTTTTGGTTGGTTTTGATTTGTTTTTATGATGTTTTGCCAAGTTTTTTGAATGTTTTTATCAGTTCTGGCTGGTTTTGTAATGTTTTGACATCTTTTTTAGAATGTTTCGATCAGTTTTGCTGGTCTAAATTATTTTGGCGGGTTTTTGGAATGTTTTGGTTGGTTTTGATTTGTTTTGATGATGTTTTGCCAAGATTTTTGAATATTTCGATCACTTCTGACTGGTTTGATAGTATTTTGGCATCTTTTCAGAATGTTTTGATCAGTTTTGGCAGGCTCTAAACGATTTTGTCGTGTTTTTGGAATGTTTTGGTAGGTTTTGATTTGTTTTGATTATGTTTTGCCAAGTATTTTGAATGTTTTGATCAGTTCTGGCTGGTTTTCAAATGTTTTGGCATATTTTCAGAATGTTTTGATCAGTTTTGCGGGTCAAAATTATTTTGGCTGGTTTTTGCAACGTTTTGGTTGGTTTTGATTTGTTTTTATGATGTTTTGCCAAGTTTTTTGAATGTTTTGATCAGTTCTGGCTGGTTTTCTAATGTTTTGACATCTTTTTTAGAATGTTTTGATCAGTTTTGCGGGTCTAAATTATTTTGGCGGGTTTTCGGAATATTTTGGTTGGTTTTGATTTGTTTTTATGATGTTTTGGCGGGTTTTCGGAATGTTTTGCTGGTGTTTTAGAATGTTTTGTTTTCTCTTGTGTTGTTTTTATTGTCTTGGCAGGTTTTGGAATGTTTGGATTCCTTTTGGCGGGTTTTAAAATATTTTGTCGGGTATTTGGAATGTTTTGGCGGGTATTCGGAATGTTTTGATTATGTTTTGACGGGTTTTGAAATATTTTGGCGGGATTTTAGAAGGTTTTCTTTGTTTTGATGATGTTTAGCCCAGTTTTGGTGTGTTTGGATTAGCTTTGGTGGGCTTTATGATGTTTTGTCAGGTTTTTTCGAACGTATTGATCACTTCTGTCTGGTTTTCTATTTTGGCGGGTTTGAAACTATTTTTTGATTAGTTTTGGCGGGTTTTAATATATTATTGGATCTTTGCGCAGAGATGACGGTGCTGGTTGCGGTGCGCTGCGGGGCGCTCCTTCTGCGGAAAGACGCCTGGCAGCAGCACTTGGGACAGCTCCGCGTCTCCGTATTCTGCATTTCTTGCCTTCTGCATCTCAGCAAAATGCTTTCCCACTAGGTCTAGCAAGGAGAAACTGTGCCAGCTGAGTAGATGTAGCCCGGCCCACCCTTTGAAGTTCACAAGTTCTTGGCATCTCAGAGCCTAAAGGGAAGAGCAAGGTTATCTATGGTACAAGCACAGCAAAGTTGTCCAAGAATAGCTTCCATTCGAATGCTAATGGCAATTGAAGAGGCAGGCCAGTGGCAAGCCACTATCTTCTAGCAGTTTGAAAGGTGCAGACACAGTGCAGGTGTTGTGCGGCTTCCTTCTTCGCCTCCTAGAAGGTGCCGCGCTCTCCGTCTCTTGCTTGCCAATATGTTGCCGTGTTCCTCTTATTGTTTGGTTTCTCTAGATTTGTTTTGATGATGTTTTGGCGGGTTTTCGGAATGTTTTGGTGGTGTTTTAGAATGTTTTGTTTTCTCTTGTGTTGTTTTTATTGTCTTGGCAGGTTTTGGAATTTTTGGCAGGTATTTGGAATGTTTTGGTTTGCTTTCATTTGCTTTGATTATGTTTTGGCAAGTTATTGAATGTTTCGATCACTTCTGACTGGTTTGATAGTATTTTGGCATCTTTTCAGAATGTTTTGATCAGTTTTGGCAGGTTCTAAACTATTTTGTCGGGTTTTTGGAATGTTTTGGTTGGTTTTGATTTGTTTTTATGATGTTTTGGCCGGATTTCGGAATATTTTGGCTGGGTTTTGGAATGTTTTGGTTGGTTTTGATTTGTTTTTATGATGTTTTGCCAAGATTTTTGAATATTTCGGTCACTTCTGACTGGTTTGATAGTATTTTGGCATCTTTTCAGAATGTTTTGATCAGTTTTGGCAGGCTCTAAACGATTTTGTCGGGTTTTTGGAATGTTTTGGTTGGTTTTGATTTGTTTTTATGATGTTTTGGCCAGATTTTGGAATATTTTGGCTGGTTTTTGGAATGTTTTGGTTGGTTTTGATTTGTTTTGATTATATTTTGCCAAGTATTTTGAATGTTTTGATCAGTTCTGGCTGGTTTTCAAATGTTTTGGCATATTTTCAGAATGTTTTGATCAGTTTTGCGGGTCAAAACTATTTTGGCTGGTTTTTGCAACGTTTTGGTTGGTTTTGATTTGTTTTTATGATGTTTTGCCAAGTTTTTTGAATGTTTTGATCAGTTCTGGCTGGTTTTGTAATGTTTTGACATCTTTTTTAGAATGTTTCGATCAGTTTTGCTGGTCTAAATTATTTTGGCGGGTTTTCGGAATATTTTGGTTGGTTTTGATTTGTTTTTATGATGTTTTGGCCGGATTTCGGAATGTTTTGCTGGTGTTTTAGAATGTTTTGTTTTCTCTTGTGTTGTTTTTATTGTCTTGGCAGGTTTTGGAATGTTTGGATTCCTTTTGGCGGGTTTTAAAATATTTTGTCGGGTATTTGGAATGTTTTGGCGGGTATTCGGAATGTTTTGATTATGTTTTGACGGGTTTTGAAATATTTTGGCGGGATTTTAGAAGGTTTTCTTTGTTTTGATGATGTTTAGCCCAGTTTTGGTGTGTTTGGATTAGCTTTGGTGGGCTTTATGATGTTTTGTCAGGTTTTTTCGAATGTATTGATCACTTCTGTCTGGTTTTCTATTTTGGCGGATTTGAAACTATTTTTTGATTAGTTTTGGCGGGTTTTAATATATTATTGGATCTTTGCGCAGAGATGACGGTGCTGGTTGCGGTGCGCTGCGGGGCGCTCCTTCTGCGGAAAGACGCCTGGCAGCGTCACTTGGGACAGCTCCGCGTCTCCGTATTCTGCATTTCTTGCCTTCTGCATCTCAGCAAAATGCTTTCCCACTAGGTCTAGCAAGGAGAAACTGTGCCAGCTGAGTAGATGTAGCCCGGCCCACCCTTTGAAGTTCACAAGTTCTTGGCATCTCAGAGCCTAAAGGGAAGAGCAAGGTTATCTATGGTACAAGCACAGCAAAGTTGTCCAAGAATAGCTTCCATTCGAATGCTAATGGCAATTGAAGAGGCAGGCCAGTGGCAAGCCACTATCTTCTAGCAGTTTGAAAGGTGCAGACACAGTGCAGGTGTTGTGCGGCTTCCTTCTTCGCCTCCTAGAAGGTGCCGCGCTCTCCATCTCTTGCTTGCCAATATGTTGCCGTGTTCCTCTTATTGTTTGGTTTCTCTAGATTTGTTTTGATGATGTTTTGGCGGGTTTTCGGAATGTTTTGGTGGTGTTTTAGAATGTTTTGTTTTCTCTTGTGTTGTTTTTATTGTCTTGGCAGGTTTTGGAATTTTTGGCGGGTATTTGGAATGTTTTGGTTTGCTTTCATTTGCTTTGATTATGTTTTGGCAAGTTATTGAATGTTTCGATCACTTCTGACTGGTTTGATAGTATTTTGGCATCTTTTCAGAATGTTGTGATCAGTTTTGGCAGGTTCTAAACTATTTTGTCGTGGTTTTGGAATGTTTTGGTTGGTTTTGGTTTGTTTTTATGATGTTTTGGCCGGATTTCGGAATATTTTGGATGGGTTTTAGAATGTTTTGGTTGGTTTTGATTTGTTTTGATGATGTTTTGCCAAGATTTTTGAATATTTTGATCACTTCTGACTGGTTTGATAGTATTTTGGCATCTTTTCAGAATGTTTTGATCAGTTTTGGCAGGCTCTAAACGATTTTGTCGGGTTTTTGGAATGTTTTGGTAGGTTTTGATTTGTTTTTATGATGTTTTGGCCAGATTTTGGAATATTTTGGCTGGTTTTTGGAATGTTTTGGTTGGTTTTGATTTGTTTTGATTATATTTTGCCAAGTATTTTGAATGTTTTGATCAGTTCTGGCTGGTTTTCAAATGTTTTGGCATATTTTCAGAATGTTTTGATCAGTTTTGCGGGTCAAAATTATTTTGGCTGGTTTTTGCAACGTTTTGGTTGGTTTTGATTTGTTTTTATGATGTTTTGCCAAGTTTTTTGAATGTTTTGATCAGTTCTGGCTGGTTTTGTAATGTTTTGACATCTTTTTTAGAATGTTTCGATCAGTTTTGCTGGTCTAAATTATTTTGGCGGGTTTTTGGAATGTTTTGGTTGGTTTTGATTTGTTTTGATGATGTTTTGCCAAGATTTTTGAATATTTCGATCACTTCTGACTGGTTTGATAGTATTTTGGCATCTTTTCAGAATGTTTTGATCAGTTTTGGCAGGCTCTAAACGATTTTGTCGGGTTTTTGGAATGTTTTGGTAGGTTTTGATTTGTTTTGATTATGTTTTGCCAAGTTTTTTGAATGTTTTGATCAGTTCTGGCTGGTTTTCAAATGTTTTGGCATATTTTCAGAATGTTTTGATCAGTTTTGCAGGTCAAAATTATTTTGGCTGGTTTTTGCAACGTTTTGGTTGGTTTTGATTTGTTTTTATGATGTTTTGCCAAGTTTTTTGAATGTTTTTTTCAGTTCTGGCTGGTTTTCTAATGTTTTGACATCTTTTTTAGAATGTTTTGATCAGTTTTGCGGGTCTAAATTATTTTGGCGGGTTTTCGGAATATTTTGGTTGGTTTTGATTTGTTTTTATGATGTTTTGGCGGGTTTTCGGAATGTTTTGCTGGTGTTTTAGAATGTTTTGTTTTCTCTTGTGTTGTTTTTATTGTCTTGGCAGGTTTTGGAATGTTTGGATTCCTTTTGGCGGGTTTTAAAATATTTTGTCGGGTATTTGGAATGTTTTGGCGGGTATTCGGAATGTTTTGATTATGTTTTGACGGGTTTTGAAATATTTTGGCGGGATTTTAGAAGGTTTTCTTTGTTTTGATGATGTTTAGCCCAGTTTTGGTGTGTTTGGATTAGCTTTGGTGGGCTTTATGATGTTTTGTCAGGTTTTTTCGAACGTATTGATCACTTCTGTCTGGTTTTCTATTTTGGCGGGTTTGAAACTATTTTTTGATTAGTTTTGGCGGGTTTTAATATATTATTGGATCTTTGCGCAGAGATGACGGTGCTGGTTGCGGTGCGCTGCGGGGCGCTCCTTCTGCGGAAAGACGCCTGGCAGCAGCACTTGGGACAGCTCCGCGTCTCCGTATTCTGCATTTCTTGCCTTCTGCATCTCAGCAAAATGCTTTCCCACTAGGTCTAGCAAGGAGAAACTGTGCCAGCTGAGTAGATGTAGCCCGGCCCACCCTTTGAAGTTCACAAGTTCTTGGCATCTCAGAGCCTAAAGGGAAGAGCAAGGTTATCTATGGTACAAGCACAGCAAAGTTGTCCAAGAATAGCTTCCATTCGAATGCTAATGGCAATTGAAGAGGCAGGCCAGTGGCAAGCCACTATCTTCTAGCAGTTTGAAAGGTGCAGACACAGTGCAGGTGTTGTGCGGCTTCCTTCTTCGCCTCCTAGAAGGTGCCGTGCTCTCCGTCTCTTGCTTGCCAATATGTTGCCGTGTTCCTCTTATTGTTTGGTTTCTTTGGATTTGTTTTGATGATGTTTTGGCGGGTTTTCGGAATGTTTTGGTGGTGTTTTAGAATGTTTTGTTTTCTCTTGTGTTGTTTTTATTGTCTTGGCAGGTTTTGGAATTTTTGGCAGGTATTTGGAATGTTTTGGTTTGCTTTCATTTGCTTTGATTATGTTTTGGCAAGTTATTGAATGTTTCGATCACTTCTGACTGGTTTGATAGTATTTTGGCATCTTTTCAGAATGTTTTGATCAGTTTTGGCAGGTTCTAAACTATTTTGTCGGGTTTTTGGAATGTTTTGGTTGGTTTTGATTTGTTTTTATGATGTTTTGGCCGGATTTCGGAATATTTTGGCTGGGTTTTGGAATGTTTTGGTTGGTTTTGATTTGTTTTTATGATGTTTTGCCAAGATTTTTGAATATTTCGGTCACTTCTGACTGGTTTGATAGTATTTTGGCATCTTTTCAGAATGTTTTGATCAGTTTTGGCAGGCTCTAAACGATTTTGTCGGGTTTTTGGAATGTTTTGGTTGGTTTTGATTTGTTTTTATGATGTTTTGGCCAGATTTTGGAATATTTTGGCTGGTTTTTGGAATGTTTTGGTTGGTTTTGATTTGTTTTGATTATGTTTTGCCAAGTATTTTGAATGTTTTGATCAGTTCTGGCTGGTTTTCAAATGTTTTGGCATATTTTCAGAATGTTTTGATCAGTTTTGCGGGTCAAAATTATTTTGGCTGGTTTTTGCAACGTTTTGGTTGGTTTTGATTTGTTTTTATGATGTTTTGCCAAGTTTTTTGAATGTTTTGATCAGTTCTGGCTGGTTTTCTAATGTTTTGACATCTTTTTTAGAATGTTTTGATCAGTTTTGCGGGTCTAAATTATTTTGGCGGGTTTTCGGAATATTTTGGTTGGTTTTGATTTGTTTTTATGATGTTTTGGCGGGTTTTCGGAATGTTTTGCTGGTGTTTTAGAATGTTTTGTTTTCTCTTGTGTTGTTTTTATTGTCTTGGCAGGTTTTGGAATGTTTGGATTCCTTTTGGCGGGTTTTAAAATATTTTGTCGGGTATTTGGAATGTTTTGGCGGGTATTCGGAATGTTTTGATTATGTTTTGACGGGTTTTGAAATATTTTGGCGGGATTTTAGAAGGTTTTCTTTGTTTTGATGATGTTTAGCCCAGTTTTGGTGTGTTTGGATTAGCTTTGGTGGGCTTTATGATGTTTTGTCAGGTTTTTTCGAACGTATTGATCACTTCTGTCTGGTTTTCTATTTTGGCGGGTTTGAAACTATTTTTTGATTAGTTTTGGCGGGTTTTAATATATTATTGGATCTTTGCGCAGAGATGACGGTGCTGGTTGCGGTGCGCTGCGGGGCGCTCCTTCTGCGGAAAGACGCCTGGCAGCAGCACTTGGGACAGCTCCGCGTCTCCGTATTCTGCATTTCTTGCCTTCTGCATCTCAGCAAAATGCTTTCCCACTAGGTCTAGCAAGGAGAAACTGTGCCAGCTGAGTAGATGTAGCCCGGCCCACCCTTTGAAGTTCACAAGTTCTTGGCATCTCAGAGCCTAAAGGGAAGAGCAAGGTTATCTATGGTACAAGCACAGCAAAGTTGTCCAAGAATAGCTTCCATTCGAATGCTAATGGCAATTGAAGAGGCAGGCCAGTGGCAAGCCACTATCTTCTAGCAGTTTGAAAGGTGCAGACACAGTGCAGGTGTTGTGCGGCTTCCTTCTTCGCCTCCTAGAAGGTGCCGCGCTCTCCGTCTCTTGCTTGCCAATATGTTGCCGTGTTCCTCTTATTGTTTGGTTTCTTTGGATTTGTTTTGATGATGTTTTGGCGGGTTTTCGGAATGTTTTGGTGGTGTTTTAGAATGTTTTGTTTTCTCTTGTGTTGTTTTTATTGTCTTGGCAGGTTTTGGAATTTTTGGCAGGTATTTGGAATGTTTTGGTTTGCTTTCATTTGCTTTGATTATGTTTTGGCAAGTTATTGAATGTTTCGATCACTTCTGACTGGTTTGATAGTATTTTGGCATCTTTTCAGAATGTTTTGATCAGTTTTGGCAGGTTCTAAACTATTTTGTCGGGTTTTTGGAATGTTTTGGTTGGTTTTGATTTGTTTTTATGATGTTTTGGCCGGATTTCGGAATATTTTGGCTGGGTTTTGGAATGTTTTGGTTGGTTTTGATTTGTTTTTATGATGTTTTGCCAAGATTTTTGAATATTTCGGTCACTTCTGACTGGTTTGATAGTATTTTGGCATCTTTTCAGAATGTTTTGATCAGTTTTGGCAGGCTCTAAACGATTTTGTCGGGTTTTTGGAATGTTTTGGTAGGTTTTGATTTGTTTTTATGATGTTTTGGCCAGATTTTGGAATATTTTGGCTGGTTTTTGGAATGTTTTGGTTGGTTTTGATTTGTTTTGATTATGTTTTGCCAAGTATTTTGAATGTTTTGATCAGTTCTGGCTGGTTTTCAAATGTTTTGGCATATTTTCAGAATGTTTTGATCAGTTTTGCGGGTCAAAATTATTTTGGCTGGTTTTTGCAACGTTTTGGTTGGTTTTGATTTGTTTTTATGATGTTTTGCCAAGTTTTTTGAATGTTTTGATCAGTTCTGGCTGGTTTTCTAATGTTTTGACATCTTTTTTAGAATGTTTTGATCAGTTTTGCGGGTCTAAATTATTTTGGCGGGTTTTTGGAATGTTTTGGTTGGTTTTGATTTGTTTTTATGATGTTTTGGCCGGATTTCGGAATGTTTTGCTGGTGTTTTAGAATGTTTTGTTTTCTCTTGTGTTGTTTTTATTGTCTTGGCAGGTTTTGGAATGTTTGGATTCCTTTTGGCGGGTTTTAAAATATTTTGTCGGGTATTTGGAATGTTTTGGCGGGTATTCGGAATGTTTTGATTATGTTTTGACGGGTTTTGAAATATTTTGGCGGGATTTTAGAAGGTTTTCTTTGTTTTGATGATGTTTAGCCCAGTTTTGGTGTCTTTGGATTAGCTTTGGTGGGCTTTATGATATTTTGTCAGGTTTTTTCGAATGTGTTGATCACTTCTGTCTGGTTTTCTATTTTGGCGGATTTGAAACTATTTTTTGATTAGTTTTGGCGGGTTTTAATATATTATTGGATCTTTGCGCAGAGATGACGGTGCTGGTTGCGGTGCGCTGCGGGGCGCTCCTTCTGCGGAAAGACGCCTGGCAGCGTCACTTGGGACAGCTCCGCGTCTCCGTATTCTGCATTTCTTGCCTTCTGCATCTCAGCAAAATGCTTTCCCACTAGGTCTAGCGAGGAGAAACTGTGCCAGCTGAGTAGATGTAGCCCGGCCCACCCTTTGAAGTTCACAAGTTCTTGGCATCTCAGAGCCTAAAGGGAAGAGCGAGGTTATCTATGGTACAAGCACAGCAAAGTTGTCCAAGAATAGCTTCCATTCGAATGCTAATGGCAATTGAAGAGGCAGGCCAGTGGCAAGCCACTATCTTCTAGCAGTTTGAAAGGTGCAGACACAGTGCAGGTGTTGTGCGGCTTCCTTCTTCGCCTCCTAGAAGGTGCCGCGCTCTCCATCTCTTGCTTGCCAATATGTTGCCGTGTTCCTCTTATTGTTTGGTTTCTCTAGATTTGTTTTGATGATGTTTTGGCGGGTTTTCGGAATGTTTTGGTGGTGTTTTAGAATGTTTTGTTTTCTCTTGTGTTGTTTTTATTGTCTTGGCAGGTTTTGGAATTTTTGGCGGGTATTTGGAATGTTTTGGTTTGCTTTCATTTGCTTTGATTATGTTTTGGCAAGTTATTGAATGTTTCGATCACTTCTGACTGGTTTGATAGTATTTTGGCATCTTTTCAGAATGTTTTGATCAGTTTTGGCAGGTTCTAAACTATTTTGTCGTGTTTTTGGAATGTTTTGGTTGGTTTTGGTTTGTTTTTATGATGTTTTGGCCGGATTTCGGAATATTTTGGATGGGTTTTAGAATGTTTTGGTTGGTTTTGATTTGTTTTGATGATGTTTTGCCAAGATTTTTGAATATTTTGATCACTTCTGACTGGTTTGATAGTATTTTGGCATCTTTTCAGAATGTTTTGATCAGTTTTGGCAGGCTCTAAACGATTTTGTCGGGTTTTTGGAATGTTTTGGTAGGTTTTGATTTGTTTTTATGATGTTTTGGCCAGATTTTGGAATATTTTGGCTGGTTTTTGGAATGTTTTGGTTGGTTTTGATTTGTTTTGATTATGTTTTGCCAAGTATTTTGAATGTTTTGATCAGTTCTGGCTGGTTTTCAAATGTTTTGGCATATTTTCAGAATGTTTTGATCAGTTTTGCGGGTCAAAATTATTTTGGCTGGTTTTTGCAACGTTTTGGTTGGTTTTGATTTGTTTTTATGATGTTTTGCCAAGTTTTTTGAATGTTTTGATCAGTTCTGGCTGGTTTTGTAATGTTTTGACATCTTTTTTAGAATGTTTCGATCAGTTTTGCTGGTCTAAATTATTTTGGCGGGTTTTTGGAATGTTTTGGTTGGTTTTGATTTGTTTTGATGATGTTTTGCCAAGATTTTTGAATATTTCGATCACTTCTGACTGGTTTGATAGTATTTTGGCATCTTTTCAGAATGTTTTGATCAGTTTTGGCAGGCTCTAAACGATTTTGTCGGGTTTTTGGAATGTTTTGGTAGGTTTTGATTTGTTTTGATTATGTTTTGCCAAGTATTTTGAATGTTTTGATCAGTTCTGGCTGGTTTTCAAATGTTTTGGCATATTTTCAGAATGTTTTGATCAGTTTTGCGGGTCAAAATTATTTTGGCTGGTTTTTGCAACGTTTTGGTTGGTTTTGATTTGTTTTTATGATGTTTTGCCAAGTTTTTTGAATGTTTTGATCAGTTCTGGCTGGTTTTCTAATGTTTTGACATCTTTTTTAGAATGTTTTGATCAGTTTTGCGGGTCTAAATTATTTTGGCGGGTTTTCGGAATATTTTGGTTGGTTTTGATTTGTTTTTATGATGTTTTGGCGGGTTTTCGGAATGTTTTGCTGGTGTTTTAGAATGTTTTGTTTTCTCTTGTGTTGTTTTTATTGTCTTGGCAGGTTTTGGAATGTTTGGATTCCTTTTGGCGGGTTTTAAAATATTTTGTCGGGTATTTGGAATGTTTTGGCGGGTATTCGGAATGTTTTGATTATGTTTTGACGGGTTTTGAAATATTTTGGCGGGATTTTAGAAGGTTTTCTTTGTTTTGATGATGTTTAGCCCAGTTTTGGTGTGTTTGGATTAGCTTTGGTGGGCTTTATGATGTTTTGTCAGGTTTTTTCGAACGTATTGATCACTTCTGTCTGGTTTTCTATTTTGGCGGGTTTGAAACTATTTTTTGATTAGTTTTGGCGGGTTTTAATATATTATTGGATCTTTGCGCAGAGATGACGGTGCTGGTTGCGGTGCGCTGCGGGGCGCTCCTTCTGCGGAAAGACGCCTGGCAGCAGCACTTGGGACAGCTCCGCGTCTCCGTATTCTGCATTTCTTGCCTTCTGCATCTCAGCAAAATGCTTTCCCACTAGGTCTAGCAAGGAGAAACTGTGCCAGCTGAGTAGATGTAGCCCGGCCCACCCTTTGAAGTTCACAAGTTCTTGGCATCTCAGAGCCTAAAGGGAAGAGCAAGGTTATCTATGGTACAAGCACAGCAAAGTTGTCCAAGAATAGCTTCCATTCGAATGCTAATGGCAATTGAAGAGGCAGGCCAGTGGCAAGCCACTATCTTCTAGCAGTTTGAAAGGTGCAGACACAGTGCAGGTGTTGTGCGGCTTCCTTCTTCGCCTCCTAGAAGGTGCCGCGCTCTCCGTCTCTTGCTTGCCAATATGTTGCCGTGTTCCTCTTATTGTTTGGTTTCTCTAGATTTGTTTTGATGATGTTTTGGCGGGTTTTCGGAATGTTTTGGTGGTGTTTTAGAATGTTTTGTTTTCTCTTGTGTTGTTTTTATTGTCTTGGCAGGTTTTGGAATTTTTGGCAGGTATTTGGAATGTTTTGGTTTGCTTTCATTTGCTTTGATTATGTTTTGGCAAGTTATTGAATGTTTCGATCACTTCTGACTGGTTTGATAGTATTTTGGCATCTTTTCAGAATGTTTTGATCAGTTTTGGCAGGTTCTAAACTATTTTGTCGGGTTTTTGGAATGTTTTGGTTGGTTTTGATTTGTTTTTATGATGTTTTGGCCGGATTTCGGAATATTTTGGCTGGGTTTTGGAATGTTTTGGTTGGTTTTGATTTGTTTTTATGATGTTTTGCCAAGATTTTTGAATATTTCGGTCACTTCTGACTGGTTTGATAGTATTTTGGCATCTTTTCAGAATGTTTTGATCAGTTTTGGCAGGCTCTAAACGATTTTGTCGGGTTTTTGGAATGTTTTGGTTGGTTTTGATTTGTTTTTATGATGTTTTGGCCAGATTTTGGAATATTTTGGCTGGTTTTTGGAATGTTTTGGTTGGTTTTGATTTGTTTTGATTATATTTTGCCAAGTATTTTGAATGTTTTGATCAGTTCTGGCTGGTTTTCAAATGTTTTGGCATATTTTCAGAATGTTTTGATCAGTTTTGCGGGTCAAAACTATTTTGGCTGGTTTTTGCAACGTTTTGGTTGGTTTTGATTTGTTTTTATGATGTTTTGCCAAGTTTTTTGAATGTTTTGATCAGTTCTGGCTGGTTTTGTAATGTTTTGACATCTTTTTTAGAATGTTTCGATCAGTTTTGCTGGTCTAAATTATTTTGGCGGGTTTTCGGAATATTTTGGTTGGTTTTGATTTGTTTTTATGATGTTTTGGCCGGATTTCGGAATGTTTTGCTGGTGTTTTAGAATGTTTTGTTTTCTCTTGTGTTGTTTTTATTGTCTTGGCAGGTTTTGGAATGTTTGGATTCCTTTTGGCGGGTTTTAAAATATTTTGTCGGGTATTTGGAATGTTTTGGCGGGTATTCGGAATGTTTTGATTATGTTTTGACGGGTTTTGAAATATTTTGGCGGGATTTTAGAAGGTTTTCTTTGTTTTGATGATGTTTAGCCCAGTTTTGGTGTGTTTGGATTAGCTTTGGTGGGCTTTATGATGTTTTGTCAGGTTTTTTCGAATGTATTGATCACTTCTGTCTGGTTTTCTATTTTGGCGGATTTGAAACTATTTTTTGATTAGTTTTGGCGGGTTTTAATATATTATTGGATCTTTGCGCAGAGATGACGGTGCTGGTTGCGGTGCGCTGCGGGGCGCTCCTTCTGCGGAAAGACGCCTGGCAGCGTCACTTGGGACAGCTCCGCGTCTCCGTATTCTGCATTTCTTGCCTTCTGCATCTCAGCAAAATGCTTTCCCACTAGGTCTAGCAAGGAGAAACTGTGCCAGCTGAGTAGATGTAGCCCGGCCCACCCTTTGAAGTTCACAAGTTCTTGGCATCTCAGAGCCTAAAGGGAAGAGCAAGGTTATCTATGGTACAAGCACAGCAAAGTTGTCCAAGAATAGCTTCCATTCGAATGCTAATGGCAATTGAAGAGGCAGGCCAGTGGCAAGCCACTATCTTCTAGCAGTTTGAAAGGTGCAGACACAGTGCAGGTGTTGTGCGGCTTCCTTCTTCGCCTCCTAGAAGGTGCCGCGCTCTCCATCTCTTGCTTGCCAATATGTTGCCGTGTTCCTCTTATTGTTTGGTTTCTCTAGATTTGTTTTGATGATGTTTTGGCGGGTTTTCGGAATGTTTTGGTGGTGTTTTAGAATGTTTTGTTTTCTCTTGTGTTGTTTTTATTGTCTTGGCAGGTTTTGGAATTTTTGGCGGGTATTTGGAATGTTTTGGTTTGCTTTCATTTGCTTTGATTATGTTTTGGCAAGTTATTGAATGTTTCGATCACTTCTGACTGGTTTGATAGTATTTTGGCATCTTTTCAGAATGTTTTGATCAGTTTTGGCAGGTTCTAAACTATTTTGTCGTGGTTTTGGAATGTTTTGGTTGGTTTTGGTTTGTTTTTATGATGTTTTGGCCGGATTTCGGAATATTTTGGATGGGTTTTAGAATGTTTTGGTTGGTTTTGATTTGTTTTGATGATGTTTTGCCAAGATTTTTGAATATTTTGATCACTTCTGACTGGTTTGATAGTATTTTGGCATCTTTTCAGAATGTTTTGATCAGTTTTGGCAGGCTCTAAACGATTTTGTCGGGTTTTTGGAATGTTTTGGTAGGTTTTGATTTGTTTTTATGATGTTTTGGCCAGATTTTGGAATATTTTGGCTGGTTTTTGGAATGTTTTGGTTGGTTTTGATTTGTTTTGATTATATTTTGCCAAGTATTTTGAATGTTTTGATCAGTTCTGGCTGGTTTTCAAATGTTTTGGCATATTTTCAGAATGTTTTGATCAGTTTTGCGGGTCAAAATTATTTTGGCTGGTTTTTGCAACGTTTTGGTTGGTTTTGATTTGTTTTTATGATGTTTTGCCAAGTTTTTTGAATGTTTTGATCAGTTCTGGCTGGTTTTGTAATGTTTTGACATCTTTTTTAGAATGTTTCGATCAGTTTTGCTGGTCTAAATTATTTTGGCGGGTTTTTGGAATGTTTTGGTTGGTTTTGATTTGTTTTGATGATGTTTTGCCAAGATTTTTGAATATTTCGATCACTTCTGACTGGTTTGATAGTATTTTGGCATCTTTTCAGAATGTTTTGATCAGTTTTGGCAGGCTCTAAACGATTTTGTCGGGTTTTTGGAATGTTTTGGTAGGTTTTGATTTGTTTTGATTATGTTTTGCCAAGTTTTTTGAATGTTTTGATCAGTTCTGGCTGGTTTTCAAATGTTTTGGCATATTTTCAGAATGTTTTGATCAGTTTTGCAGGTCAAAATTATTTTGGCTGGTTTTTGCAACGTTTTGGTTGGTTTTGATTTGTTTTTATGATGTTTTGCCAAGTTTTTTGAATGTTTTTTTCAGTTCTGGCTGGTTTTCTAATGTTTTGACATCTTTTTTAGAATGTTTTGATCAGTTTTGCGGGTCTAAATTATTTTGGCGGGTTTTCGGAATATTTTGGTTGGTTTTGATTTGTTTTTATGATGTTTTGGCGGGTTTTCGGAATGTTTTGCTGGTGTTTTAGAATGTTTTGTTTTCTCTTGTGTTGTTTTTATTGTCTTGGCAGGTTTTGGAATGTTTGGATTCCTTTTGGCGGGTTTTAAAATATTTTGTCGGGTATTTGGAATGTTTTGGCGGGTATTCGGAATGTTTTGATTATGTTTTGACGGGTTTTGAAATATTTTGGCGGGATTTTAGAAGGTTTTCTTTGTTTTGATGATGTTTAGCCCAGTTTTGGTGTGTTTGGATTAGCTTTGGTGGGCTTTATGATGTTTTGTCAGGTTTTTTCGAACGTATTGATCACTTCTGTCTGGTTTTCTATTTTGGCGGGTTTGAAACTATTTTTTGATTAGTTTTGGCGGGTTTTAATATATTATTGGATCTTTGCGCAGAGATGACGGTGCTGGTTGCGGTGCGCTGCGGGGCGCTCCTTCTGCGGAAAGACGCCTGGCAGCAGCACTTGGGACAGCTCCGCGTCTCCGTATTCTGCATTTCTTGCCTTCTGCATCTCAGCAAAATGCTTTCCCACTAGGTCTAGCAAGGAGAAACTGTGCCAGCTGAGTAGATGTAGCCCGGCCCACCCTTTGAAGTTCACAAGTTCTTGGCATCTCAGAGCCTAAAGGGAAGAGCAAGGTTATCTATGGTACAAGCACAGCAAAGTTGTCCAAGAATAGCTTCCATTCGAATGCTAATGGCAATTGAAGAGGCAGGCCAGTGGCAAGCCACTATCTTCTAGCAGTTTGAAAGGTGCAGACACAGTGCAGGTGTTGTGCGGCTTCCTTCTTCGCCTCCTAGAAGGTGCCGTGCTCTCCGTCTCTTGCTTGCCAATATGTTGCCGTGTTCCTCTTATTGTTTGGTTTCTTTGGATTTGTTTTGATGATGTTTTGGCGGGTTTTCGGAATGTTTTGGTGGTGTTTTAGAATGTTTTGTTTTCTCTTGTGTTGTTTTTATTGTCTTGGCAGGTTTTGGAATTTTTGGCAGGTATTTGGAATGTTTTGGTTTGCTTTCATTTGCTTTGATTATGTTTTGGCAAGTTATTGAATGTTTCGATCACTTCTGACTGGTTTGATAGTATTTTGGCATCTTTTCAGAATGTTTTGATCAGTTTTGGCAGGTTCTAAACTATTTTGTCGGGTTTTTGGAATGTTTTGGTTGGTTTTGATTTGTTTTTATGATGTTTTGGCCGGATTTCGGAATATTTTGGCTGGGTTTTGGAATGTTTTGGTTGGTTTTGATTTGTTTTTATGATGTTTTGCCAAGATTTTTGAATATTTCGGTCACTTCTGACTGGTTTGATAGTATTTTGGCATCTTTTCAGAATGTTTTGATCAGTTTTGGCAGGCTCTAAACGATTTTGTCGGGTTTTTGGAATGTTTTGGTTGGTTTTGATTTGTTTTTATGATGTTTTGGCCAGATTTTGGAATATTTTGGCTGGTTTTTGGAATGTTTTGGTTGGTTTTGATTTGTTTTGATTATATTTTGCCAAGTATTTTGAATGTTTTGATCAGTTCTGGCTGGTTTTCAAATGTTTTGGCATATTTTCAGAATGTTTTGATCAGTTTTGCGGGTCAAAATTATTTTGGCTGGTTTTTGCAACGTTTTGGTTGGTTTTGATTTGTTTTTATAATGTTTTGCCAAGTTTTTTGAATGTTTTGATCAGTTCTGGCTGGTTTTCTAATGTTTTGACATCTTTTTTAGAATGTTTTGATCAGTTTTGCGGGTCTAAATTATTTTGGCGGGTTTTCGGAATATTTTGGTTGGTTTTGATTTGTTTTTATGATGTTTTGGCGGGTTTTCGGAATGTTTTGCTGGTGTTTTAGAATGTTTTGTTTTCTCTTGTGTTGTTTTTATTGTCTTGGCAGGTTTTGGAATGTTTGGATTCCTTTTGGCGGGTTTTAAAATATTTTGTCGGGTATTTGGAATGTTTTGGCGGGTATTCGGAATGTTTTGATTATGTTTTGACGGGTTTTGAAATATTTTGGCGGGATTTTAGAAGGTTTTCTTTGTTTTGATGATGTTTAGCCCAGTTTTGGTGTGTTTGGATTAGCTTTGGTGGGCTTTATGATGTTTTGTCAGGTTTTTTCGAACGTATTGATCACTTCTGTCTGGTTTTCTATTTTGGCGGGTTTGAAACTATTTTTTGATTAGTTTTGGCGGGTTTTAATATATTATTGGATCTTTGCGCAGAGATGACGGTGCTGGTTGCGGTGCGCTGCGGGGCGCTCCTTCTGCGGAAAGACGCCTGGCAGCAGCACTTGGGACAGCTCCGCGTCTCCGTATTCTGCATTTCTTGCCTTCTGCATCTCAGCAAAATGCTTTCCCACTAGGTCTAGCAAGGAGAAACTGTGCCAGCTGAGTAGATGTAGCCCGGCCCACCCTTTGAAGTTCACAAGTTCTTGGCATCTCAGAGCCTAAAGGGAAGAGCAAGGTTATCTATGGTACAAGCACAGCAAAGTTGTCCAAGAATAGCTTCCATTCGAATGCTAATGGCAATTGAAGAGGCAGGCCAGTGGCAAGCCACTATCTTCTAGCAGTTTGAAAGGTGCAGACACAGTGCAGGTGTTGTGCGGCTTCCTTCTTCGCCTCCTAGAAGGTGCCGCGCTCTCCGTCTCTTGCTTGCCAATATGTTGCCGTGTTCCTCTTATTGTTTGGTTTCTCTAGATTTGTTTTGATGATGTTTTGGCGGGTTTTCGGAATGTTTTGGTGGTGTTTTAGAATGTTTTGTTTTCTCTTGTGTTGTTTTTATTGTCTTGGCAGGTTTTGGAATTTTTGGCAGGTATTTGGAATGTTTTGGTTTGCTTTCATTTGCTTTGATTATGTTTTGGCAAGTTATTGAATGTTTCGATCACTTCTGACTGGTTTGATAGTATTTTGGCATCTTTTCAGAATGTTTTGATCAGTTTTGGCAGGTTCTAAACTATTTTGTCGGGTTTTTGGAATGTTTTGGTTGGTTTTGATTTGTTTTTATGATGTTTTGGCCGGATTTCGGAATATTTTGGCTGGGTTTTGGAATGTTTTGGTTGGTTTTGATTTGTTTTTATGATGTTTTGCCAAGATTTTTGAATATTTCGGTCACTTCTGACTGGTTTGATAGTATTTTGGCATCTTTTCAGAATGTTTTGATCAGTTTTGGCAGGCTCTAAACGATTTTGTCGGGTTTTTGGAATGTTTTGGTTGGTTTTGATTTGTTTTTATGATGTTTTGGCCAGATTTTGGAATATTTTGGCTGGTTTTTGGAATGTTTTGGTTGGTTTTGATTTGTTTTGATTATATTTTGCCAAGTATTTTGAATGTTTTGATCAGTTCTGGCTGGTTTTCAAATGTTTTGGCATATTTTCAGAATGTTTTGATCAGTTTTGCGGGTCAAAACTATTTTGGCTGGTTTTTGCAACGTTTTGGTTGGTTTTGATTTGTTTTTATGATGTTTTGCCAAGTTTTTTGAATGTTTTGATCAGTTCTGGCTGGTTTTGTAATGTTTTGACATCTTTTTTAGAATGTTTCGATCAGTTTTGCTGGTCTAAATTATTTTGGCGGGTTTTCGGAATATTTTGGTTGGTTTTGATTTGTTTTTATGATGTTTTGGCCGGATTTCGGAATGTTTTGCTGGTGTTTTAGAATGTTTTGTTTTCTCTTGTGTTGTTTTTATTGTCTTGGCAGGTTTTGGAATGTTTGGATTCCTTTTGGCGGGTTTTAAAATATTTTGTCGGGTATTTGGAATGTTTTGGCGGGTATTCGGAATGTTTTGATTATGTTTTGACGGGTTTTGAAATATTTTGGCGGGATTTTAGAAGGTTTTCTTTGTTTTGATGATGTTTAGCCCAGTTTTGGTGTGTTTGGATTAGCTTTGGTGGGCTTTATGATGTTTTGTCAGGTTTTTTCGAATGTATTGATCACTTCTGTCTGGTTTTCTATTTTGGCGGATTTGAAACTATTTTTTGATTAGTTTTGGCGGGTTTTAATATATTATTGGATCTTTGCGCAGAGATGACGGTGCTGGTTGCGTTGCGCTGCGGGGCGCTCCTTCTGCGGAAAGACGCCTGGCAGCGTCACTTGGGACAGCTCCGCGTCTCCGTATTCTGCATTTCTTGCCTTCTGCATCTCAGCAAAATGCTTTCCCACTAGGTCTAGCAAGGAGAAACTGTGCCAGCTGAGTAGATGTAGCCCGGCCCACCCTTTGAAGTTCACAAGTTCTTGGCATCTCAGAGCCTAAAGGGAAGAGCAAGGTTATCTATGGTACAAGCACAGCAAAGTTGTCCAAGAATAGCTTCCATTCGAATGCTAATGGCAATTGAAGAGGCAGGCCAGTGGCAAGCCACTATCTTCTAGCAGTTTGAAAGGTGCAGACACAGTGCAGGTGTTGTGCGGCTTCCTTCTTCACCTCCTAGAAGGTGCCGCGCTCTCCATCTCTTGCTTGCCAATATGTTGCCGTGTTCCTCTTATTGTTTGGTTTCTCTAGATTTGTTTTGATGATGTTTTGGCGGGTTTTCGGAATGTTTTGGTGGTGTTTTAGAATGTTTTGTTTTCTCTTGTGTTGTTTTTATTGTCTTGGCAGGTTTTGGAATTTTTGGCGGGTATTTGGAATGTTTTGGTTTGCTTTCATTTGCTTTGATTATGTTTTGGCAAGTTATTGAATGTTTCGATCACTTCTGACTGGTTTGATAGTATTTTGGCATCTTTTCAGAATGTTTTGATCAGTTTTGGCAGGTTCTAAACTATTTTGTCGTGGTTTTGGAATGTTTTGGTTGGTTTTGGTTTGTTTTTATGATGTTTTGGCCGGATTTCGGAATATTTTGGATGGGTTTTAGAATGTTTTGGTTGGTTTTGATTTGTTTTGATGATGTTTTGCCAAGATTTTTGAATATTTTGATCACTTCTGACTGGTTTGATAGTATTTTGGCATCTTTTCAGAATGTTTTGATCAGTTTTGGCAGGCTCTAAACGATTTTGTCGGGTTTTTGGAATGTTTTGGTAGGTTTTGATTTGTTTTTATGATGTTTTGGCCAGATTTTGGAATATTTTGGCTGGTTTTTGGAATGTTTTGGTTGGTTTTGATTTGTTTTGATTATATTTTGCCAAGTATTTTGAATGTTTTGATCAGTTCTGGCTGGTTTTCAAATGTTTTGGCATATTTTCAGAATGTTTTGATCAGTTTTGCGGGTCAAAATTATTTTGGCTGGTTTTTGCAACGTTTTGGTTGGTTTTGATTTGTTTTTATGATGTTTTGCCAAGTTTTTTGAATGTTTTGATCAGTTCTGGCTGGTTTTGTAATGTTTTGACATCTTTTTTAGAATGTTTCGATCAGTTTTGCTGGTCTAAATTATTTTGGCGGGTTTTTGGAATGTTTTGGTTGGTTTTGATTTGTTTTGATGATGTTTTGCCAAGATTTTTGAATATTTCGATCACTTCTGACTGGTTTGATAGTATTTTGGCATCTTTTCAGAATGTTTTGATCAGTTTTGGCAGGCTCTAAACGATTTTGTCGGGTTTTTGGAATGTTTTGGTAGGTTTTGATTTGTTTTGATTATGTTTTGCCAAGTTTTTTGAATGTTTTGATCAGTTCTGGCTGGTTTTCAAATGTTTTGGCATATTTTCAGAATGTTTTGATCAGTTTTGCAGGTCAAAATTATTTTGGCTGGTTTTTGCAACGTTTTGGTTGGTTTTGATTTGTTTTTATGATGTTTTGCCAAGTTTTTTGAATGTTTTTTTCAGTTCTGGCTGGTTTTCTAATGTTTTGACATCTTTTTTAGAATGTTTTGATCAGTTTTGCGGGTCTAAATTATTTTGGCGGGTTTTCGGAATATTTTGGTTGGTTTTGATTTGTTTTTATGATGTTTTGGCGGGTTTTCGGAATGTTTTGCTGGTGTTTTAGAATGTTTTGTTTTCTCTTGTGTTGTTTTTATTGTCTTGGCAGGTTTTGGAATGTTTGGATTCCTTTTGGCGGGTTTTAAAATATTTTGTCGGGTATTTGGAATGTTTTGGCGGGTATTCGGAATGTTTTGATTATGTTTTGACGGGTTTTGAAATATTTTGGTGGGATTTTAGAAGGTTTTCTTTGTTTTGATGATGTTTAGCCCAGTTTTGGTGTGTTTGGATTAGCTTTGGTGGGCTTTATGATGTTTTGTCAGGTTTTTTCGAACGTATTGATCACTTCTGTCTGGTTTTCTATTTTGGCGGGTTTGAAACTATTTTTTGATTAGTTTTGGCGGGTTTTAATATATTATTGGATCTTTGCGCAGAGATGACGGTGCTGGTTGCGGTGCGCTGCGGGGCGCTCCTTCTGCGGAAAGACGCCTGGCAGCAGCACTTGGGACAGCTCCGCGTCTCCGTATTCTGCATTTCTTGCCTTCTGCATCTCAGCAAAATGCTTTCCCACTAGGTCTAGCAAGGAGAAACTGTGCCAGCTGAGTAGATGTAGCCCGGCCCACCCTTTGAAGTTCACAAGTTCTTGGCATCTCAGAGCCTAAAGGGAAGAGCAAGGTTATCTATGGTACAAGCACAGCAAAGTTGTCCAAGAATAGCTTCCATTCGAATGCTAATGGCAATTGAAGAGGCAGGCCAGTGGCAAGCCACTATCTTCTAGCAGTTTGAAAGGTGCAGACACAGTGCAGGTGTTGTGCGGCTTCCTTCTTCGCCTCCTAGAAGGTGCCGCGCTCTCCGTCTCTTGCTTGCCAATATGTTGCCGTGTTCCTCTTATTGTTTGGTTTCTTTGGATTTGTTTTGATGATGTTTTGGCGGGTTTTCGGAATGTTTTGGTGGTGTTTTAGAATGTTTTGTTTTCTCTTGTGTTGTTTTTATTGTCTTGGCAGGTTTTGGAATTTTTGGCAGGTATTTGGAATGTTTTGGTTTGCTTTCATTTGCTTTGATTATGTTTTGGCAAGTTATTGAATGTTTCGATCACTTCTGACTGGTTTGATAGTATTTTGGCATCTTTTCAGAATGTTTTGATCAGTTTTGGCAGGTTCTAAACTATTTTGTCGGGTTTTTGGAATGTTTTGGTTGGTTTTGATTTGTTTTTATGATGTTTTGGCCGGATTTCGGAATATTTTGGCTGGGTTTTGGAATGTTTTGGTTGGTTTTGATTTGTTTTTATGATGTTTTGCCAAGATTTTTGAATATTTCGGTCACTTCTGACTGGTTTGATAGTATTTTGGCATCTTTTCAGAATGTTTTGATCAGTTTTGGCAGGCTCTAAACGATTTTGTCGGGTTTTTGGAATGTTTTGGTTGGTTTTGATTTGTTTTTATGATGTTTTGGCCAGATTTTGGAATATTTTGGCTGGTTTTTGGAATGTTTTGGTTGGTTTTGATTTGTTTTGATTATATTTTGCCAAGTATTTTGAATGTTTTGATCAGTTCTGGCTGGTTTTCAAATGTTTTGGCATATTTTCAGAATGTTTTGATCAGTTTTGCGGGTCAAAATTATTTTGGCTGGTTTTTGCAACGTTTTGGTTGGTTTTGATTTGTTTTTATAATGTTTTGCCAAGTTTTTTGAATGTTTTGATCAGTTCTGGCTGGTTTTCTAATGTTTTGACATCTTTTTTAGAATGTTTTGATCAGTTTTGCGGGTCTAAATTATTTTGGCGGGTTTTCGGAATATTTTGGTTGGTTTTGATTTGTTTTTATGATGTTTTGGCCGGATTTCGGAATGTTTTGCTGGTGTTTTAGAATGTTTTGTTTTCTCTTGTGTTGTTTTTATTGTCTTGGCAGGTTTTGGAATGTTTGGATTCCTTTTGGCGGGTTTTAAAATATTTTGTCGGGTATTTGGAATGTTTTGGCGGGTATTCGGAATGTTTTGATTATGTTTTGACGGGTTTTGAAATATTTTGGCGGGATTTTAGAAGGTTTTCTTTGTTTTGATGATGTTTAGCCCAGTTTTGGTGTGTTTGGATTAGCTTTGGTGGGCTTTATGATGTTTTGTCAGGTTTTTTCGAATGTATTGATCACTTCTGTCTGGTTTTCTATTTTGGCGGATTTGAAACTATTTTTTGATTAGTTTTGGCGGGTTTTAATATATTATTGGATCTTTGCGCAGAGATGACGGTGCTGGTTGGGTGCGCTGCGGGGCGCTCCTTCTGCGGAAAGACGCCTGGCAGCGTCACTTGGGACAGCTCCGCGTCTCCGTATTCTGCATTTCTTGCCTTCTGCATCTCAGCAAAATGCTTTCCCACTAGGTCTAGCAAGGAGAAACTGTGCCAGCTGAGTAGATGTAGCCCGGCCCACCCTTTGAAGTTCACAAGTTCTTGGCATCTCAGAGCCTAAAGGGAAGAGCAAGGTTATCTATGGTACAAGCACAGCAAAGTTGTCCAAGAATAGCTTCCATTCGAATGCTAATGGCAATTGAAGAGGCAGGCCAGTGGCAAGCCACTATCTTCTAGCAGTTTGAAAGGTGCAGACACAGTGCAGGTGTTGTGCGGCTTCCTTCTTCGCCTCCTAGAAGGTGCCGCGCTCTCCATCTCTTGCTTGCCAATATGTTGCCGTGTTCCTCTTATTGTTTGGTTTCTCTAGATTTGTTTTGATGATGTTTTGGCAGGTTTTCGGAATGTTTTGGTGGTGTTTTAGAATGTTTTGTTTTCTCTTGTGTTGTTTTTATTGTCTTGGCAGGTTTTGGAATTTTTGGCAGGTATTTGGAATGTTTTGGTTTGCTTTCATTTGCTTTGATTATGTTTTGGCAAGTTATTGAATGTTTCGATCACTTCTGACTGGTTTGATAGTATTTTGGCATCTTTTCAGAATGTTTTGATCAGTTTTGGCAGGTTCTAAACTATTTTGTCGGGTTTTTGGAATGTTTTGGTTGGTTTTGGTTTGTTTTTATGATGTTTTGGCCGGATTTCGGAATATTTTGGATGGGTTTTAGAATGTTTTGGTTGGTTTTGATTTGTTTTGATGATGTTTTGCCAAGATTTTTGAATATTTTGATCACTTCTGACTGGTTTGATAGTATTTTGGCATCTTTTCAGAATGTTTTGATCAGTTTTGGCAGGCTCTAAACGATTTTGTCGGGTTTTTGGAATGTTTTGGTAGGTTTTGATTTGTTTTTATGATGTTTTGGCCAGATTTTGGAATATTTTGGCTGGTTTTTGGAATGTTTTGGTTGGTTTTGATTTGTTTTGATTATGTTTTGCCAAGTATTTTGAATGTTTTGATCAGTTCTGGCTGGTTTTCAAATGTTTTGGCATATTTTCAGAATGTTTTGATCAGTTTTGCGGGTCAAAATTATTTTGGCTGTTTTTTGCAACGTTTTGGTTGGTTTTGATTTGTTTTTATGATGTTTTGCCAAGTTTTTTGAATGTTTTGATCAGTTCTGGCTGGTTTTGTAATGTTTTGACATCTTTTTTAGAATGTTTCGATCAGTTTTGCTGGTCTAAATTATTTTGGCGGGTTTTTGGAATGTTTTGGTTGGTTTTGATTTGTTTTGATGATGTTTTGCCAAGATTTTTGAATATTTCGATCACTTCTGACTGGTTTGATAGTATTTTGGCATCTTTTCAGAATGTTTTGATCAGTTTTGGCAGGCTCTAAACGATTTTGTCGGGTTTTTGGAATGTTTTGGTAGGTTTTGATTTGTTTTGATTATGTTTTGCCAAGTATTTTGAATGTTTTGATCAGTTCTGGCTGGTTTTCAAATGTTTTGGCATATTTTCAGAATGTTTTGATCAGTTTTGCGGGTCAAAATTATTTTGGCTGGTTTTTGCAACGTTTTGGTTGGTTTTGATTTGTTTTTATGATGTTTTGCCAAGTTTTTTGAATGTTTTGATCAGTTCTGGCTGGTTTTCTAATGTTTTGACATCTTTTTTAGAATGTTTTGATCAGTTTTGCGGGTCTAAATTATTTTGGCGGGTTTTCGGAATATTTTGGTTGGTTTTGATTTGTTTTTATGATGTTTTGGCCGGATTTCGGAATGTTTTGCTGGTGTTTTAGAATGTTTTGTTTTCTCTTGTGTTGTTTTTATTGTCTTGGCAGGTTTTGGAATGTTTGGATTCCTTTTGGCGGGTTTTAAAATATTTTGTCGGGTATTTGGAATGTTTTGGCGGGTATTCGGAATGTTTTGATTATGTTTTGACGGGTTTTGAAATATTTTGGCGGGATTTTAGAAGGTTTTCTTTGTTTTGATGATGTTTAGCCCAGTTTTGGTGTGTTTGGATTAGCTTTGGTGGGCTTTATGATGTTTTGTCAGGTTTTTTCGAACGTATTGATCACTTCTGTCTGGTTTTCTATTTTGGCGGGTTTGAAACTATTTTTTGATTAGTTTTGGCGGGTTTTAATATATTATTGGATCTTTGCGCAGAGATGACGGTGCTGGTTGGGTGCGCTGCGGGGCGCTCCTTCTGCGGAAAGACGCCTGGCAGCAGCACTTGGGACAGCTCCGCGTCTCCGTATTCTGCATTTCTTGCCTTCTGCATCTCAGCAAAATGCTTTCCCACTAGGTCTAGCAAGGAGAAACTGTGCCAGCTGAGTAGATGTAGCCCGGCCCACCCTTTGAAGTTCACAAGTTCTTGGCATCTCAGAGCCTAAAGGGAAGAGCAAGGTTATCTATGGTACAAGCACAGCAAAGTTGTCCAAGAATAGCTTCCATTCGAATGCTAATGGCAATTGAAGAGGCAGGCCAGTGGCAAGCCACTATCTTCTAGCAGTTTGAAAGGTGCAGACACAGTGCAGGTGTTGTGCGGCTTCCTTCTTCGCCTCCTAGAAGGTGCCGCGCTCTCCGTCTCTTGCTTGCCAATATGTTGCCGTGTTCCTCTTATTGTTTGGTTTCTCTAGATTTGTTTTGATGATGTTTTGGCGGGTTTTCGGAATGTTTTGGTGGTGTTTTAGAATGTTTTGTTTTCTCTTGTGTTGTTTTTATTGTCTTGGCAGGTTTTGGAATTTTTGGCAGGTATTTGGAATGTTTTGGTTTGCTTTCATTTGCTTTGATTATGTTTTGGCAAGTTATTGAATGTTTCGATCACTTCTGACTGGTTTGATAGTATTTTGGCATCTTTTCAGAATGTTTTGATCAGTTTTGGCAGGTTCTAAACTATTTTGTCGGGTTTTTGGAATGTTTTGGTTGGTTTTGATTTGTTTTTATGATGTTTTGGCCGGATTTCGGAATATTTTGGCTGGGTTTTGGAATGTTTTGGTTGGTTTTGATTTGTTTTTATGATGTTTTGCCAAGATTTTTGAATATTTCGGTCACTTCTGACTGGTTTGATAGTATTTTGGCATCTTTTCAGAATGTTTTGATCAGTTTTGGCAGGCTCTAAACGATTTTGTCGGGTTTTTGGAATGTTTTGGTAGGTTTTGATTTGTTTCTATGATGTTTTGGCCAGATTTTGGAATATTTTGGCTGGTTTTTGGAATGTTTTGGTTGGTTTTGATTTGTTTTGATTATGTTTTGCCAAGTATTTTGAATGTTTTGATCAGTTCTGGCTGGTTTTCAAATGTTTTGGCATATTTTCAGAATGTTTTGATCAGTTTTGCGGGTCAAAATTATTTTGGCTGGTTTTTGCAACGTTTTGGTTGGTTTTGATTTGTTTTTATGATGTTTTGCCAAGTTTTTTGAATGTTTTGATCAGTTCTGGCTGGTTTTCTAATGTTTTGACATCTTTTTTAGAATGTTTTGATCAGTTTTGCGGGTCTAAATTATTTTGGCGGGTTTTTGGAATGTTTTGGTTGGTTTTGATTTGTTTTTATGATGTTTTGGCCGGATTTCGGAATGTTTTGCTGGTGTTTTAGAATGTTTTGTTTTCTCTTGTGTTGTTTTTATTGTCTTGGCAGGTTTTGGAATGTTTGGATTCCTTTTGGCGGGTTTTAAAATATTTTGTCGGGTATTTGGAATGTTTTGGCGGGTATTCGGAATGTTTTGATTATGTTTTGACGGGTTTTGAAATATTTTGGCGGGATTTTAGAAGGTTTTCTTTGTTTTGATGATGTTTAGCCCAGTTTTGGTGTCTTTGGATTAGCTTTGGTGGGCTTTATGATGTTTTGTCAGGTTTTTTCGAATGTGTTGATCACTTCTGTCTGGTTTTCTATTTTGGCGGATTTGAAACTATTTTTTGATTAGTTTTGGCGGGTTTTAATATATTATTGGATCTTTGCGCAGAGATGACGGTGCTGGTTGCGGTGCGCTGCGGGGCGCTCCTTCTGCGGAAAGACGCCTGGCAGCGTCACTTGGGACAGCTCCGCGTCTCCGTATTCTGCATTTCTTGCCTTCTGCATCTCAGCAAAATGCTTTCCCACTAGGTCTAGCAAGGAGAAACTGTGCCAGCTGAGTAGATGTAGCCCGGCCCACCCTTTGAAGTTCACAAGTTCTTGGCATCTCAGAGCCTAAAGGGAAGAGCGAGGTTATCTATGGTACAAGCACAGCAAAGTTGTCCAAGAATAGCTTCCATTCGAATGCTAATGGCAATTGAAGAGGCAGGCCAGTGGCAAGCCACTATCTTCTAGCAGTTTGAAAGGTGCAGACACAGTGCAGGTGTTGTGCGGCTTCCTTCTTCGCCTCCTAGAAGGTGCCGCGCTCTCCATCTCTTGCTTGCCAATATGTTGCCGTGTTCCTCTTATTGTTTGGTTTCTCTAGATTTGTTTTGATGATGTTTTGGCGGGTTTTCGGAATGTTTTGGTGGTGTTTTAGAATGTTTTGTTTTCTCTTGTGTTGTTTTTATTGTGTTGGCAGGTTTTGGAATGTTTGGATGCCCTTTGGCGGGTTTTAAAATATTTTGGCAGGTATTTGGAATGTTTTGGTTTGCTTTCATTTGCTTTGATTATGTTTTGGCAAGTTATTGAATGTTTCGATCACTTCTGACTGGTTTGATAGTATTTTGGCATCTTTTCAGAATGTTTTGATCAGTTTTGGCAGGTTCTAAACTATTTTGTCGTGTTTTTGGAATGTTTTGGTTGGTTTTGGTTTGTTTTTATGATGTTTTGGCCGGATTTCGGAATATTTTGGATGGGTTTTAGAATGTTTTGGTTGGTTTTGATTTGTTTTGATGATGTTTTGCCAAGATTTTTGAATATTTTGATCACTTCTGACTGGTTTGATAGTATTTTGGCATCTTTTCAGAATGTTTTGATCAGTTTTGGCAGGCTCTAAACGATTTTGTCGGGTTTTTGGAATGTTTTGGTAGGTTTTGATTTGTTTTTATGATGTTTTGGCCAGATTTTGGAATATTTTGGCTGGTTTTTGGAATGTTTTGGTTGGTTTTGATTTGTTTTGATTATGTTTTGCCAAGTATTTTGAATGTTTTGATCAGTTCTGGCTGGTTTTCAAATGTTTTGGCATATTTTCAGAATGTTTCGATAAGTTTTGCTGGTCTAAATTATTTTGGCGGGTTTTTGGAATGTTTTGTTTGGTTTTGATTTGTTTTTATGATGTTTTGGCCGGATTTCGGAATGTTTTGCTGGTGTTTTAGAATGTTTTGTTTTCTCTTGTGTTGTTTTTATTGTCTTGGCAGGTTTTGGAATGTTTGGATTCCTTTTGGCGGGTTTTAAAATATTTTGTCGGGTATTTGGAATGTTTTGGCGGGTATTCGGAATGTTTTGATTATGTTTTGACGGGTTTTGAAATATTTTGGCGGGATTTTAGAAGGTTTTCTTTGTTTTGATGATGTTTAGCCCAGTTTTGGTGTGTTTGGATTAGCTTTGGTGGGCTTTATCATGTTTTGTCAGGTTTTTTCGAATGTATTGATCACTTCTGTCTGGTTTTCTATTTTGGCGGGTTTGAAACTATTTTTTGATTAGTTTTGGCGGGTTTTAATATATTATTGGATCTTTGCGCAGAGATGACGGTGCTGGTTGCGGTGCGCTGCGGGGCGCTCCTTCTGCGGAAAGACGCCTCGCAGCGTCACTTGGGACAGCTCCGCGTCTCCGTATTCTGCATTTCTTGCCTTCTGCATCTCAGCAAAATGCTTTCCCACTAGGTCTAGCAAGGAGAAACTGTGCCAGCTGAGTAGATGTAGCCCGGCCCACCCTTTGAAGTTCACAAGTTCTTGGCATCTCAGAGCCTAAAGGGAAGAGCAAGGTTATCTATGGTACAAGCACAGCAAAGTTGTCCAAGAATAGCTTCCATTCGAATGCTAATGGCAATTGAAGAGGCAGGCCAGTGGCAAGCCACTATCTTCTAGCAGTTTGAAAGGTGCAGACACAGTGCAGTTGTTGTGCAGCTTCCTTCTTCGCCTCCTAGAAGGTGCCGCGCTCTCCGTCTCTTGCTTGCCAATATGTTGCCGTGTTCCTCTTATTGTTTGGTTTCTCTAGATTTGTTTTGATGATGTTTTGGCGGGTTTTCGGAATGTTTTGGTGGTGTTTCAGAATGTTTTGTTTTCTCTTGTGTTGTTTTTATTGTCTTGGCAGGTTTTGGAATTTTTGGCAGGTATTTGGAATGTTTTGGTTTGCTTTCATTTGCTTTGATTATGTTTTGGCAAGTTATTGAATGTTTCGATCACTTCTGACTGGTTTGATAGTATTTTGGCATCTTTTCAGAATGTTTTGATCAGTTTTGGCAGGTTCTAAACTATTTTGTCGGGTTTTTGGAATGTTTTGGTTGGTTTTGGTTTGTTTTTATGATGTTTTGGCCGGATTTCGGAATATTTTGGATGGGTTTTAGAATGTTTTGGTTGGTTTTGATTTGTTTTGATGATGTTTTGCCAAGATTTTTGAATATTTTGATCACTTCTGACTGGTTTGATAGTATTTTGGCATCTTTTCAGAATGTTTTGATCAGTTTTGGCAGGCTCTAAACGATTTTGTCGGGTTTTTGGAATGTTTTGGTAGGTTTTGATTTGTTTTTATGATGTTTTGGCCAGATTTTGGAATATTTTGGCTGGTTTTTGGAATGTTTTGGTTGGTTTTGATTTGTTTTGATTATGTTTTGCCAAGTATTTTGAATGTTTTGATCAGTTCTGGCTGGTTTTCAAATGTTTTGGCATATTTTCAGAATGTTTTGATCAGTTTTGCGGGTCAAAATTATTTTGGCTGTTTTTTGCAACGTTTTGGTTGGTTTTGATTTGTTTTTATGATGTTTTGCCAAGTTTTTTGAATGTTTTGATCAGTTCTGGCTGGTTTTGTAATGTTTTGACATCTTTTTTAGAATGTTTCGATCAGTTTTGCTGGTCTAAATTATTTTGGCGGGTTTTTGGAATGTTTTGGTTGGTTTTGATTTGTTTTGATGATGTTTTGCCAAGATTTTTGAATATTTCGATCACTTCTGACTGGTTTGATAGTATTTTGGCATCTTTTCAGAATGTTTTGATCAGTTTTGGCAGGCTCTAAACGATTTTGTCGGGTTTTTGGAATGTTTTGGTAGGTTTTGATTTGTTTTGATTATGTTTTGCCAAGTATTTTGAATGTTTTGATCAGTTCTGGCTGGTTTTCAAATGTTTTGGCATATTTTCAGAATGTTTTGATCAGTTTTGCGGGTCAAAATTATTTTGGCTGGTTTTTGCAACGTTTTGGTTGGTTTTGATTTGTTTTTATGATGTTTTGCCAAGTTTTTTGAATGTTTTGATCAGTTCTGGCTGGTTTTCTAATGTTTTGACATCTTTTTTAGAATGTTTTGATCAGTTTTGCGGGTCTAAATTATTTTGGCGGGTTTTCGGAATATTTTGGTTGGTTTTGATTTGTTTTTATGATGTTTTGGCCGGATTTCGGAATGTTTTGCTGGTGTTTTAGAATGTTTTGTTTTCTCTTGTGTTGTTTTTATTGTCTTGGCAGGTTTTGGAATGTTTGGATTCCTTTTGGCGGGTTTTAAAATATTTTGTCGGGTATTTGGAATGTTTTGGCGGGTATTCGGAATGTTTTGATTATGTTTTGACGGGTTTTGAAATATTTTGGCGGGATTTTAGAAGGTTTTCTTTGTTTTGATGATGTTTAGCCCAGTTTTGGTGTGTTTGGATTAGCTTTGGTGGGCTTTATGATGTTTTGTCAGGTTTTTTCGAACGTATTGATCACTTCTGTCTGGTTTTCTATTTTGGCGGGTTTGAAACTATTTTTTGATTAGTTTTGGCGGGTTTTAATATATTATTGGATCTTTGCGCAGAGATGACGGTGCTGGTTGGGTGCGCTGCGGGGCGCTCCTTCTGCGGAAAGACGCCTGGCAGCAGCACTTGGGACAGCTCCGCGTCTCCGTATTCTGCATTTCTTGCCTTCTGCATCTCAGCAAAATGCTTTCCCACTAGGTCTAGCAAGGAGAAACTGTGCCAGCTGAGTAGATGTAGCCCGGCCCACCCTTTGAAGTTCACAAGTTCTTGGCATCTCAGAGCCTAAAGGGAAGAGCAAGGTTATCTATGGTACAAGCACAGCAAAGTTGTCCAAGAATAGCTTCCATTCGAATGCTAATGGCAATTGAAGAGGCAGGCCAGTGGCAAGCCACTATCTTCTAGCAGTTTGAAAGGTGCAGACACAGTGCAGGTGTTGTGCGGCTTCCTTCTTCGCCTCCTAGAAGGTGCCGCGCTCTCCGTCTCTTGCTTGCCAATATGTTGCCGTGTTCCTCTTATTGTTTGGTTTCTCTAGATTTGTTTTGATGATGTTTTGGCGGGTTTTCGGAATGTTTTGGTGGTGTTTTAGAATGTTTTGTTTTCTCTTGTGTTGTTTTTATTGTCTTGGCAGGTTTTGGAATTTTTGGCAGGTATTTGGAATGTTTTGGTTTGCTTTCATTTGCTTTGATTATGTTTTGGCAAGTTATTGAATGTTTCGATCACTTCTGACTGGTTTGATAGTATTTTGGCATCTTTTCAGAATGTTTTGATCAGTTTTGGCAGGTTCTAAACTATTTTGTCGGGTTTTTGGAATGTTTTGGTTGGTTTTGATTTGTTTTTATGATGTTTTGGCCGGATTTCGGAATATTTTGGCTGGGTTTTGGAATGTTTTGGTTGGTTTTGATTTGTTTTTATGATGTTTTGCCAAGATTTTTGAATATTTCGGTCACTTCTGACTGGTTTGATAGTATTTTGGCATCTTTTCAGAATGTTTTGATCAGTTTTGGCAGGCTCTAAACGATTTTGTCGGGTTTTTGGAATGTTTTGGTAGGTTTTGATTTGTTTTTATGATGTTTTGGCCAGATTTTGGAATATTTTGGCTGGTTTTTGGAATGTTTTGGTTGGTTTTGATTTGTTTTGATTATGTTTTGCCAAGTATTTTGAATGTTTTGATCAGTTCTGGCTGGTTTTCAAATGTTTTGGCATATTTTCAGAATGTTTTGATCAGTTTTGCGGGTCAAAATTATTTTGGCTGGTTTTTGCAACGTTTTGGTTGGTTTTGATTTGTTTTTATGATGTTTTGCCAAGTTTTTTGAATGTTTTGATCAGTTCTGGCTGGTTTTCTAATGTTTTGACATCTTTTTTAGAATGTTTTGATCAGTTTTGCGGGTCTAAATTATTTTGGCGGGTTTTTGGAATGTTTTGGTTGGTTTTGATTTGTTTTTATGATGTTTTGGCCGGATTTCGGAATGTTTTGCTGGTGTTTTAGAATGTTTTGTTTTCTCTTGTGTTGTTTTTATTGTCTTGGCAGGTTTTGGAATGTTTGGATTCCTTTTGGCGGGTTTTAAAATATTTTGTCGGGTATTTGGAATGTTTTGGCGGGTATTCGGAATGTTTTGATTATGTTTTGACGGGTTTTGAAATATTTTGGCGGGATTTTAGAAGGTTTTCTTTGTTTTGATGATGTTTAGCCCAGTTTTGGTGTCTTTGGATTAGCTTTGGTGGGCTTTATGATGTTTTGTCAGGTTTTTTCGAATGTGTTGATCACTTCTGTCTGGTTTTCTATTTTGGCGGATTTGAAACTATTTTTTGATTAGTTTTGGCGGGTTTTAATATATTATTGGATCTTTGCGCAGAGATGACGGTGCTGGTTGCGGTGCGCTGCGGGGCGCTCCTTCTGCGGAAAGACGCCTGGCAGCGTCACTTGGGACAGCTCCGCGTCTCCGTATTCTGCATTTCTTGCCTTCTGCATCTCAGCAAAATGCTTTCCCACTAGGTCTAGCAAGGAGAAACTGTGCCAGCTGAGTAGATGTAGCCCGGCCCACCCTTTGAAGTTCACAAGTTCTTGGCATCTCAGAGCCTAAAGGGAAGAGCGAGGTTATCTATGGTACAAGCACAGCAAAGTTGTCCAAGAATAGCTTCCATTCGAATGCTAATGGCAATTGAAGAGGCAGGCCAGTGGCAAGCCACTATCTTCTAGCAGTTTGAAAGGTGCAGACACAGTGCAGGTGTTGTGCGGCTTCCTTCTTCGCCTCCTAGAAGGTGCCGCGCTCTCCATCTCTTGCTTGCCAATATGTTGCCGTGTTCCTCTTATTGTTTGGTTTCTCTAGATTTGTTTTGATGATGTTTTGGCGGGTTTTCGGAATGTTTTGGTGGTGTTTTAGAATGTTTTGTTTTCTCTTGTGTTGTTTTTATTGTGTTGGCAGGTTTTGGAATGTTTGGATGCCCTTTGGCGGGTTTTAAAATATTTTGGCAGGTATTTGGAATGTTTTGGTTTGCTTTCATTTGCTTTGATTATGTTTTGGCAAGTTATTGAATGTTTCGATCACTTCTGACTGGTTTGATAGTATTTTGGCATCTTTTCAGAATGTTTTGATCAGTTTTGGCAGGTTCTAAACTATTTTGTCGTGTTTTTGGAATGTTTTGGTTGGTTTTGGTTTGTTTTTATGATGTTTTGGCCGGATTTCGGAATATTTTGGATGGGTTTTAGAATGTTTTGGTTGGTTTTGATTTGTTTTGATGATGTTTTGCCAAGATTTTTGAATATTTTGATCACTTCTGACTGGTTTGATAGTATTTTGGCATCTTTTCAGAATGTTTTGATCAGTTTTGGCAGGCTCTAAACGATTTTGTCGGGTTTTTGGAATGTTTTGGTAGGTTTTGATTTGTTTTTATGATGTTTTGGCCAGATTTTGGAATATTTTGGCTGGTTTTTGGAATGTTTTGGTTGGTTTTGATTTGTTTTGATTATGTTTTGCCAAGTATTTTGAATGTTTTGATCAGTTCTGGCTGGTTTTCAAATATTTTGGCATATTTTCAGAATGTTTCGATAAGTTTTGCTGGTCTAAATTATTTTGGCGGGTTTTTGGAATGTTTTGTTTGGTTTTGATTTGTTTTTATGATGTTTTGGCCGGATTTCGGAATGTTTTGCTGGTGTTTTAGAATGTTTTGTTTTCTCTTGTGTTGTTTTTATTGTCTTGGCAGGTTTTGGAATGTTTGGATTCCTTTTGGCGGGTTTTAAAATATTTTGTCGGGTATTTGGAATGTTTTGGCGGGTATTCGGAATGTTTTGATTATGTTTTGACGGGTTTTGAAATATTTTGGCGGGATTTTAGAAGGTTTTCTTTGTTTTGATGATGTTTAGCCCAGTTTTGGTGTGTTTGGATTAGCTTTGGTGGGCTTTATCATGTTTTGTCAGGTTTTTTCGAATGTATTGATCACTTCTGTCTGGTTTTCTATTTTGGCGGGTTTGAAACTATTTTTTGATTAGTTTTGGCGGGTTTTAATATATTATTGGATCTTTGCGCAGAGATGACGGTGCTGGTTGCGGTGCGCTGCGGGGCGCTCCTTCTGCGGAAAGACGCCTCGCAGCGTCACTTGGGACAGCTCCGCGTCTCCGTATTCTGCATTTCTTGCCTTCTGCATCTCAGCAAAATGCTTTCCCACTAGGTCTAGCAAGGAGAAACTGTGCCAGCTGAGTAGATGTAGCCCGGCCCACCCTTTGAAGTTCACAAGTTCTTGGCATCTCAGAGCCTAAAGGGAAGAGCAAGGTTATCTATGGTACAAGCACAGCAAAGTTGTCCAAGAATAGCTTCCATTCGAATGCTAATGGCAATTGAAGAGGCAGGCCAGTGGCAAGCCACTATCTTCTAGCAGTTTGAAAGGTGCAGACACAGTGCAGTTGTTGTGCAGCTTCCTTCTTCGCCTCCTAGAAGGTGCCGCGCTCTCCGTCTCTTGCTTGCCAATATGTTGCCGTGTTCCTCTTATTGTTTGGTTTCTCTAGATTTGTTTTGATGATGTTTTGGCGGGTTTTCGGAATGTTTTGGTGGTGTTTCAGAATGTTTTGTTTTCTCTTGTGTTGTTTTTATTGTCTTGGCAGGTTTTGGAATTTTTGGCAGGTATTTGGAATGTTTTGGTTTGCTTTCATTTGCTTTGATTATGTTTTGGCAAGTTATTGAATGTTTCGATCACTTCTGACTGGTTTGATAGTATTTTGGCATCTTTTCAGAATGTTTTGATCAGTTTTGGCAGGTTCTAAACTATTTTGTCGGGTTTTTGGAATGTTTTGGTTGGTTTTGGTTTGTTTTTATGATGTTTTGGCCGGATTTCGGAATATTTTGGATGGGTTTTAGAATGTTTTGGTTGGTTTTGATTTGTTTTGATGATGTTTTGCCAAGATTTTTGAATATTTTGATCACTTCTGACTGGTTTGATAGTATTTTGGCATCTTTTCAGAATGTTTTGATCAGTTTTGGCAGGCTCTAAACGATTTTGTCGGGTTTTTGGAATGTTTTGGTAGGTTTTGATTTGTTTTTATGATGTTTTGGCCAGATTTTGGAATATTTTGGCTGGTTTTTGGAATGTTTTGGTTGGTTTTGATTTGTTTTGATTATGTTTTGCCAAGTATTTTGAATGTTTTGATCAGTTCTGGCTGGTTTTCAAATGTTTTGGCATATTTTCAGAATGTTTTGATCAGTTTTGCGGGTCAAAATTATTTTGGCTGTTTTTTGCAACGTTTTGGTTGGTTTTGATTTGTTTTTATGATGTTTTGCCAAGTTTTTTGAATGTTTTGATCAGTTCTGGCTGGTTTTGTAATGTTTTGACATCTTTTTTAGAATGTTTCGATCAGTTTTGCTGGTCTAAATTATTTTGGCGGGTTTTTGGAATGTTTTGGTTGGTTTTGATTTGTTTTGATGATGTTTTGCCAAGATTTTTGAATATTTCGATCACTTCTGACTGGTTTGATAGTATTTTGGCATCTTTTCAGAATGTTTTGATCAGTTTTGGCAGGCTCTAAACGATTTTGTCGGGTTTTTGGAATGTTTTGGTAGGTTTTGATTTGTTTTGATTATGTTTTGCCAAGTATTTTGAATGTTTTGATCAGTTCTGGCTGGTTTTCAAATGTTTTGGCATATTTTCAGAATGTTTTGATCAGTTTTGCGGGTCAAAATTATTTTGGCTGGTTTTTGCAACGTTTTGGTTGGTTTTGATTTGTTTTTATGATGTTTTGCCAAGTTTTTTGAATGTTTTGATCAGTTCTGGCTGGTTTTCTAATGTTTTGACATCTTTTTTAGAATGTTTTGATCAGTTTTGCGGGTCTAAATTATTTTGGCGGGTTTTCGGAATATTTTGGTTGGTTTTGATTTGTTTTTATGATGTTTTGGCCGGATTTCGGAATGTTTTGCTGGTGTTTTAGAATGTTTTGTTTTCTCTTGTGTTGTTTTTATTGTCTTGGCAGGTTTTGGAATGTTTGGATTCCTTTTGGCGGGTTTTAAAATATTTTGTCGGGTATTTGGAATGTTTTGGCGGGTATTCGGAATGTTTTGATTATGTTTTGACGGGTTTTGAAATATTTTGGCGGGATTTTAGAAGGTTTTCTTTGTTTTGATGATGTTTAGCCCAGTTTTGGTGTGTTTGGATTAGCTTTGGTGGGCTTTATGATGTTTTGTCAGGTTTTTTCGAACGTATTGATCACTTCTGTCTGGTTTTCTATTTTGGCGGGTTTGAAACTATTTTTTGATTAGTTTTGGCGGGTTTTAATATATTATTGGATCTTTGCGCAGAGATGACGGTGCTGGTTGGGTGCGCTGCGGGGCGCTCCTTCTGCGGAAAGACGCCTGGCAGCAGCACTTGGGACAGCTCCGCGTCTCCGTATTCTGCATTTCTTGCCTTCTGCATCTCAGCAAAATGCTTTCCCACTAGGTCTAGCAAGGAGAAACTGTGCCAGCTGAGTAGATGTAGCCCGGCCCACCCTTTGAAGTTCACAAGTTCTTGGCATCTCAGAGCCTAAAGGGAAGAGCAAGGTTATCTATGGTACAAGCACAGCAAAGTTGTCCAAGAATAGCTTCCATTCGAATGCTAATGGCAATTGAAGAGGCAGGCCAGTGGCAAGCCACTATCTTCTAGCAGTTTGAAAGGTGCAGACACAGTGCAGGTGTTGTGCGGCTTCCTTCTTCGCCTCCTAGAAGGTGCCGCGCTCTCCGTCTCTTGCTTGCCAATATGTTGCCGTGTTCCTCTTATTGTTTGGTTTCTCTAGATTTGTTTTGATGATGTTTTGGCGGGTTTTCGGAATGTTTTGGTGGTGTTTTAGAATGTTTTGTTTTCTCTTGTGTTGTTTTTATTGTCTTGGCAGGTTTTGGAATTTTTGGCAGGTATTTGGAATGTTTTGGTTTGCTTTCATTTGCTTTGATTATGTTTTGGCAAGTTATTGAATGTTTCGATCACTTCTGACTGGTTTGATAGTATTTTGGCATCTTTTCAGAATGTTTTGATCAGTTTTGGCAGGTTCTAAACTATTTTGTCGGGTTTTTGGAATGTTTTGGTTGGTTTTGATTTGTTTTTATGATGTTTTGGCCGGATTTCGGAATATTTTGGCTGGGTTTTGGAATGTTTTGGTTGGTTTTGATTTGTTTTTATGATGTTTTGCCAAGATTTTTGAATATTTCGGTCACTTCTGACTGGTTTGATAGTATTTTGGCATCTTTTCAGAATGTTTTGATCAGTTTTGGCAGGCTCTAAACGATTTTGTCGGGTTTTTGGAATGTTTTGGTAGGTTTTGATTTGTTTTTATGATGTTTTGGCCAGATTTTGGAATATTTTGGCTGGTTTTTGGAATGTTTTGGTTGGTTTTGATTTGTTTTGATTATGTTTTGCCAAGTATTTTGAATGTTTTGATCAGTTCTGGCTGGTTTTCAAATGTTTTGGCATATTTTCAGAATGTTTTGATCAGTTTTGCGGGTCAAAATTATTTTGGCTGGTTTTTGCAACGTTTTGGTTGGTTTTGATTTGTTTTTATGATGTTTTGCCAAGTTTTTTGAATGTTTTGATCAGTTCTGGCTGGTTTTCTAATGTTTTGACATCTTTTTTAGAATGTTTTGATCAGTTTTGCGGGTCTAAATTATTTTGGCGGGTTTTTGGAATGTTTTGGTTGGTTTTGATTTGTTTTTATGATGTTTTGGCCGGATTTCGGAATGTTTTGCTGGTGTTTTAGAATGTTTTGTTTTCTCTTGTGTTGTTTTTATTGTCTTGGCAGGTTTTGGAATGTTTGGATTCCTTTTGGCGGGTTTTAAAATATTTTGTCGGGTATTTGGAATGTTTTGGCGGGTATTCGGAATGTTTTGATTATGTTTTGACGGGTTTTGAAATATTTTGGCGGGATTTTAGAAGGTTTTCTTTGTTTTGATGATGTTTAGCCCAGTTTTGGTGTCTTTGGATTAGCTTTGGTGGGCTTTATGATGTTTTGTCAGGTTTTTTCGAATGTGTTGATCACTTCTGTCTGGTTTTCTATTTTGGCGGATTTGAAACTATTTTTTGATTAGTTTTGGCGGGTTTTAATATATTATTGGATCTTTGCGCAGAGATGACGGTGCTGGTTGCGGTGCGCTGCGGGGCGCTCCTTCTGCGGAAAGACGCCTGGCAGCGTCACTTGGGACAGCTCCGCGTCTCCGTATTCTGCATTTCTTGCCTTCTGCATCTCAGCAAAATGCTTTCCCACTAGGTCTAGCAAGGAGAAACTGTGCCAGCTGAGTAGATGTAGCCCGGCCCACCCTTTGAAGTTCACAAGTTCTTGGCATCTCAGAGCCTAAAGGGAAGAGCGAGGTTATCTATGGTACAAGCACAGCAAAGTTGTCCAAGAATAGCTTCCATTCGAATGCTAATGGCAATTGAAGAGGCAGGCCAGTGGCAAGCCACTATCTTCTAGCAGTTTGAAAGGTGCAGACACAGTGCAGGTGTTGTGCGGCTTCCTTCTTCGCCTCCTAGAAGGTGCCGCGCTCTCCATCTCTTGCTTGCCAATATGTTGCCGTGTTCCTCTTATTGTTTGGTTTCTCTAGATTTGTTTTGATGATGTTTTGGCGGGTTTTCGGAATGTTTTGGTGGTGTTTTAGAATGTTTTGTTTTCTCTTGTGTTGTTTTTATTGTGTTGGCAGGTTTTGGAATGTTTGGATGCCCTTTGGCGGGTTTTAAAATATTTTGGCAGGTATTTGGAATGTTTTGGTTTGCTTTCATTTGCTTTGATTATGTTTTGGCAAGTTATTGAATGTTTCGATCACTTCTGACTGGTTTGATAGTATTTTGGCATCTTTTCAGAATGTTTTGATCAGTTTTGGCAGGTTCTAAACTATTTTGTCGTGTTTTTGGAATGTTTTGGTTGGTTTTGGTTTGTTTTTATGATGTTTTGGCCGGATTTCGGAATATTTTGGATGGGTTTTAGAATGTTTTGGTTGGTTTTGATTTGTTTTGATGATGTTTTGCCAAGATTTTTGAATATTTTGATCACTTCTGACTGGTTTGATAGTATTTTGGCATCTTTTCAGAATGTTTTGATCAGTTTTGGCAGGCTCTAAACGATTTTGTCGGGTTTTTGGAATGTTTTGGTAGGTTTTGATTTGTTTTTATGATGTTTTGGCCAGATTTTGGAATATTTTGGCTGGTTTTTGGAATGTTTTGGTTGGTTTTGATTTGTTTTGATTATGTTTTGCCAAGTATTTTGAATGTTTTGATCAGTTCTGGCTGGTTTTCAAATGTTTTGGCATATTTTCAGAATGTTTCGATAAGTTTTGCTGGTCTAAATTATTTTGGCGGGTTTTTGGAATGTTTTGTTTGGTTTTGATTTGTTTTTATGATGTTTTGGCCGGATTTCGGAATGTTTTGCTGGTGTTTTAGAATGTTTTGTTTTCTCTTGTGTTGTTTTTATTGTCTTGGCAGGTTTTGGAATGTTTGGATTCCTTTTGGCGGGTTTTAAAATATTTTGTCGGGTATTTGGAATGTTTTGGCGGGTATTCGGAATGTTTTGATTATGTTTTGACGGGTTTTGAAATATTTTGGCGGGATTTTAGAAGGTTTTCTTTGTTTTGATGATGTTTAGCCCAGTTTTGGTGTGTTTGGATTAGCTTTGGTGGGCTTTATCATGTTTTGTCAGGTTTTTTCGAATGTATTGATCACTTCTGTCTGGTTTTCTATTTTGGCGGGTTTGAAACTATTTTTTGATTAGTTTTGGCGGGTTTTAATATATTATTGGATCTTTGCGCAGAGATGACGGTGCTGGTTGCGGTGCGCTGCGGGGCGCTCCTTCTGCGGAAAGACGCCTCGCAGCGTCACTTGGGACAGCTCCGCGTCTCCGTATTCTGCATTTCTTGCCTTCTGCATCTCAGCAAAATGCTTTCCCACTAGGTCTAGCAAGGAGAAACTGTGCCAGCTGAGTAGATGTAGCCCGGCCCACCCTTTGAAGTTCACAAGTTCTTGGCATCTCAGAGCCTAAAGGGAAGAGCAAGGTTATCTATGGTACAAGCACAGCAAAGTTGTCCAAGAATAGCTTCCATTCGAATGCTAATGGCAATTGAAGAGGCAGGCCAGTGGCAAGCCACTATCTTCTAGCAGTTTGAAAGGTGCAGACACAGTGCAGTTGTTGTGCAGCTTCCTTCTTCGCCTCCTAGAAGGTGCCGCGCTCTCCGTCTCTTGCTTGCCAATATGTTGCCGTGTTCCTCTTATTGTTTGGTTTCTCTAGATTTGTTTTGATGATGTTTTGGCGGGTTTTCGGAATGTTTTGGTGGTGTTTCAGAATGTTTTGTTTTCTCTTGTGTTGTTTTTATTGTCTTGGCAGGTTTTGGAATTTTTGGCAGGTATTTGGAATGTTTTGGTTTGCTTTCATTTGCTTTGATTATGTTTTGGCAAGTTATTGAATGTTTCGATCACTTCTGACTGGTTTGATAGTATTTTGGCATCTTTTCAGAATGTTTTGATCAGTTTTGGCAGGTTCTAAACTATTTTGTCGGGTTTTTGGAATGTTTTGGTTGGTTTTGGTTTGTTTTTATGATGTTTTGGCCGGATTTCGGAATATTTTGGATGGGTTTTAGAATGTTTTGGTTGGTTTTGATTTGTTTTGATGATGTTTTGCCAAGATTTTTGAATATTTTGATCACTTCTGACTGGTTTGATAGTATTTTGGCATCTTTTCAGAATGTTTTGATCAGTTTTGGCAGGCTCTAAACGATTTTGTCGGGTTTTTGGAATGTTTTGGTAGGTTTTGATTTGTTTTTATGATGTTTTGGCCAGATTTTGGAATATTTTGGCTGGTTTTTGGAATGTTTTGGTTGGTTTTGATTTGTTTTGATTATGTTTTGCCAAGTATTTTGAATGTTTTGATCAGTTCTGGCTGGTTTTCAAATGTTTTGGCATATTTTCAGAATGTTTTGATCAGTTTTGCGGGTCAAAATTATTTTGGCTGTTTTTTGCAACGTTTTGGTTGGTTTTGATTTGTTTTTATGATGTTTTGCCAAGTTTTTTGAATGTTTTGATCAGTTCTGGCTGGTTTTGTAATGTTTTGACATCTTTTTTAGAATGTTTCGATCAGTTTTGCTGGTCTAAATTATTTTGGCGGGTTTTTGGAATGTTTTGGTTGGTTTTGATTTGTTTTGATGATGTTTTGCCAAGATTTTTGAATATTTCGATCACTTCTGACTGGTTTGATAGTATTTTGGCATCTTTTCAGAATGTTTTGATCAGTTTTGGCAGGCTCTAAACGATTTTGTCGGGTTTTTGGAATGTTTTGGTAGGTTTTGATTTGTTTTGATTATGTTTTGCCAAGTATTTTGAATGTTTTGATCAGTTCTGGCTGGTTTTCAAATGTTTTGGCATATTTTCAGAATGTTTTGATCAGTTTTGCGGGTCAAAATTATTTTGGCTGGTTTTTGCAACGTTTTGGTTGGTTTTGATTTGTTTTTATGATGTTTTGCCAAGTTTTTTGAATGTTTTGATCAGTTCTGGCTGGTTTTCTAATGTTTTGACATCTTTTTTAGAATGTTTTGATCAGTTTTGCGGGTCTAAATTATTTTGGCGGGTTTTCGGAATATTTTGGTTGGTTTTGATTTGTTTTTATGATGTTTTGGCCGGATTTCGGAATGTTTTGCTGGTGTTTTAGAATGTTTTGTTTTCTCTTGTGTTGTTTTTATTGTCTTGGCAGGTTTTGGAATGTTTGGATTCCTTTTGGCGGGTTTTAAAATATTTTGTCGGGTATTTGGAATGTTTTGGCGGGTATTCGGAATGTTTTGATTATGTTTTGACGGGTTTTGAAATATTTTGGCGGGATTTTAGAAGGTTTTCTTTGTTTTGATGATGTTTAGCCCAGTTTTGGTGTGTTTGGATTAGCTTTGGTGGGCTTTATCATGTTTTGTCAGGTTTTTTCGAATGTATTGATCACTTCTGTCTGGTTTTCTATTTTGGCGGGTTTGAAACTATTTTTTGATTAGTTTTGGCGGGTTTTAATATATTATTGGATCTTTGCGCAGAGATGACGGTGCTGGTTGCGGTGCGCTGCGGGGCGCTCCTTCTGCGGAAAGACGCCTCGCAGCGTCACTTGGGACAGCTCCGCGTCTCCGTATTCTGCATTTCTTGCCTTCTGCATCTCAGCAAAATGCTTTCCCACTAGGTCTAGCAAGGAGAAACTGTGCCAGCTGAGTAGATGTAGCCCGGCCCACCCTTTGAAGTTCACAAGTTCTTGGCATCTCAGAGCCTAAAGGGAAGAGCAAGGTTATCTATGGTACAAGCACAGCAAAGTTGTCCAAGAATAGCTTCCATTCGAATGCTAATGGCAATTGAAGAGGCAGGCCAGTGGCAAGCCACTATCTTCTAGCAGTTTGAAAGGTGCAGACACAGTGCAGTTGTTGTGCAGCTTCCTTCTTCGCCTCCTAGAAGGTGCCGCGCTCTCCGTCTCTTGCTTGCCAATATGTTGCCGTGTTCCTCTTATTGTTTGGTTTCTCTAGATTTGTTTTGATGATGTTTTGGCGGGTTTTCGGAATGTTTTGGTGGTGTTTCAGAATGTTTTGTTTTCTCTTGTGTTGTTTTTATTGTCTTGGCAGGTTTTGGAATTTTTGGCAGGTATTTGGAATGTTTTGGTTTGCTTTCATTTGCTTTGATTATGTTTTGGCAAGTTATTGAATGTTTCGATCACTTCTGACTGGTTTGATAGTATTTTGGCATCTTTTCAGAATGTTTTGATCAGTTTTGGCAGGTTCTAAACTATTTTGTCGGGTTTTTGGAATGTTTTGGTTGGTTTTGGTTTGTTTTTATGATGTTTTGGCCGGATTTCGGAATATTTTGGATGGGTTTTAGAATGTTTTGGTTGGTTTTGATTTGTTTTGATGATGTTTTGCCAAGATTTTTGAATATTTTGATCACTTCTGACTGGTTTGATAGTATTTTGGCATCTTTTCAGAATGTTTTGATCAGTTTTGGCAGGCTCTAAACGATTTTGTCGGGTTTTTGGAATGTTTTGGTAGGTTTTGATTTGTTTTTATGATGTTTTGGCCAGATTTTGGAATATTTTGGCTGGTTTTTGGAATGTTTTGGTTGGTTTTGATTTGTTTTGATTATGTTTTGCCAAGTATTTTGAATGTTTTGATCAGTTCTGGCTGGTTTTCAAATGTTTTGGCATATTTTCAGAATGTTTTGATCAGTTTTGCGGGTCAAAATTATTTTGGCTGTTTTTTGCAACGTTTTGGTTGGTTTTGATTTGTTTTTATGATGTTTTGCCAAGTTTTTTGAATGTTTTGATCAGTTCTGGCTGGTTTTGTAATGTTTTGACATCTTTTTTAGAATGTTTCGATCAGTTTTGCTGGTCTAAATTATTTTGGCGGGTTTTTGGAATGTTTTGGTTGGTTTTGATTTGTTTTGATGATGTTTTGCCAAGATTTTTGAATATTTCGATCACTTCTGACTGGTTTGATAGTATTTTGGCATCTTTTCAGAATGTTTTGATCAGTTTTGGCAGGCTCTAAACGATTTTGTCGGGTTTTTGGAATGTTTTGGTAGGTTTTGATTTGTTTTGATTATGTTTTGCCAAGTATTTTGAATGTTTTGATCAGTTCTGGCTGGTTTTCAAATGTTTTGGCATATTTTCAGAATGTTTTGATCAGTTTTGCGGGTCAAAATTATTTTGGCTGGTTTTTGCAACGTTTTGGTTGGTTTTGATTTGTTTTTATGATGTTTTGCCAAGTTTTTTGAATGTTTTGATCAGTTCTGGCTGGTTTTCTAATGTTTTGACATCTTTTTTAGAATGTTTTGATCAGTTTTGCGGGTCTAAATTATTTTGGCGGGTTTTCGGAATATTTTGGTTGGTTTTGATTTGTTTTTATGATGTTTTGGCCGGATTTCGGAATGTTTTGCTGGTGTTTTAGAATGTTTTGTTTTCTCTTGTGTTGTTTTTATTGTCTTGGCAGGTTTTGGAATGTTTGGATTCCTTTTGGCGGGTTTTAAAATATTTTGTCGGGTATTTGGAATGTTTTGGCGGGTATTCGGAATGTTTTGATTATGTTTTGACGGGTTTTGAAATATTTTGGCGGGATTTTAGAAGGTTTTCTTTGTTTTGATGATGTTTAGCCCAGTTTTGGTGTGTTTGGATTAGCTTTGGTGGGCTTTATGATGTTTTGTCAGGTTTTTTCGAACGTATTGATCACTTCTGTCTGGTTTTCTATTTTGGCGGGTTTGAAACTATTTTTTGATTAGTTTTGGCGGGTTTTAATATATTATTGGATCTTTGCGCAGAGATGACGGTGCTGGTTGGGTGCGCTGCGGGGCGCTCCTTCTGCGGAAAGACGCCTGGCAGCAGCACTTGGGACAGCTCCGCGTCTCCGTATTCTGCATTTCTTGCCTTCTGCATCTCAGCAAAATGCTTTCCCACTAGGTCTAGCAAGGAGAAACTGTGCCAGCTGAGTAGATGTAGCCCGGCCCACCCTTTGAAGTTCACAAGTTCTTGGCATCTCAGAGCCTAAAGGGAAGAGCAAGGTTATCTATGGTACAAGCACAGCAAAGTTGTCCAAGAATAGCTTCCATTCGAATGCTAATGGCAATTGAAGAGGCAGGCCAGTGGCAAGCCACTATCTTCTAGCAGTTTGAAAGGTGCAGACACAGTGCAGGTGTTGTGCGGCTTCCTTCTTCGCCTCCTAGAAGGTGCCGCGCTCTCCGTCTCTTGCTTGCCAATATGTTGCCGTGTTCCTCTTATTGTTTGGTTTCTCTAGATTTGTTTTGATGATGTTTTGGCGGGTTTTCGGAATGTTTTGGTGGTGTTTTAGAATGTTTTGTTTTCTCTTGTGTTGTTTTTATTGTCTTGGCAGGTTTTGGAATTTTTGGCAGGTATTTGGAATGTTTTGGTTTGCTTTCATTTGCTTTGATTATGTTTTGGCAAGTTATTGAATGTTTCGATCACTTCTGACTGGTTTGATAGTATTTTGGCATCTTTTCAGAATGTTTTGATCAGTTTTGGCAGGTTCTAAACTATTTTGTCGGGTTTTTGGAATGTTTTGGTTGGTTTTGATTTGTTTTTATGATGTTTTGGCCGGATTTCGGAATATTTTGGCTGGGTTTTGGAATGTTTTGGTTGGTTTTGATTTGTTTTTATGATGTTTTGCCAAGATTTTTGAATATTTCGGTCACTTCTGACTGGTTTGATAGTATTTTGGCATCTTTTCAGAATGTTTTGATCAGTTTTGGCAGGCTCTAAACGATTTTGTCGGGTTTTTGGAATGTTTTGGTAGGTTTTGATTTGTTTTTATGATGTTTTGGCCAGATTTTGGAATATTTTGGCTGGTTTTTGGAATGTTTTGGTTGGTTTTGATTTGTTTTGATTATGTTTTGCCAAGTATTTTGAATGTTTTGATCAGTTCTGGCTGGTTTTCAAATGTTTTGGCATATTTTCAGAATGTTTTGATCAGTTTTGCGGGTCAAAATTATTTTGGCTGGTTTTTGCAACATTTTGGTTGGTTTTGATTTGTTTTTATGATGTTTTGCCAAGTTTTTTGAATGTTTTGATCAGTTCTGGCTGGTTTTCTAATGTTTTGACATCTTTTTTAGAATGTTTTGATCAGTTTTGCGGGTCTAAATTATTTTGGCGGGTTTTTGGAATGTTTTGGTTGGTTTTGATTTGTTTTTATGATGTTTTGGCCGGATTTCGGAATGTTTTGCTGGTGTTTTAGAATGTTTTGTTTTCTCTTGTGTTGTTTTTATTGTCTTGGCAGGTTTTGGAATGTTTGGATTCCTTTTGGCGGGTTTTAAAATATTTTGTCGGGTATTTGGAATGTTTTGGCGGGTATTCGGAATGTTTTGATTATGTTTTGACGGGTTTTGAAATATTTTGGCGGGATTTTAGAAGGTTTTCTTTGTTTTGATGATGTTTAGCCCAGTTTTGGTGTGTTTGGATTAGCTTTGGTGGGCTTTATGATGTTTTGTCAGGTTTTTTCGAATGTGTTGATCACTTCTGTCTGGTTTTCTATTTTGGCGGATTTGAAACTATTTTTTGATTAGTTTTGGCGGGTTTTAATATATTATTGGATCTTTGCGCAGAGATGACGGTGCTGGTTGCGGTGCGCTGCGGGGCGCTCCTTCTGCGGAAAGACGCCTGGCAGCGTCACTTGGGACAGCTCCGCGTCTCCGTATTCTGCATTTCTTGCCTTCTGCATCTCAGCAAAATGCTTTCCCACTAGGTCTAGCAAGGAGAAACTGTGCCAGCTGAGTAGATGTAGCCCGGCCCACCCTTTGAAGTTCACAAGTTCTTGGCATCTCAGAGCCTAAAGGGAAGAGCGAGGTTATCTATGGTACAAGCACAGCAAAGTTGTCCAAGAATAGCTTCCATTCGAATGCTAATGGCAATTGAAGAGGCAGGCCAGTGGCAAGCCACTATCTTCTAGCAGTTTGAAAGGTGCAGACACAGTGCAGGTGTTGTGCGGCTTCCTTCTTCGCCTCCTAGAAGGTGCCGCGCTCTCCATCTCTTGCTTGCCAATATGTTGCCGTGTTCCTCTTATTGTTTGGTTTCTCTAGATTTGTTTTGATGATGTTTTGGCGGGTTTTCGGAATGTTTTGGTGGTGTTTTAGAATGTTTTGTTTTCTCTTGTGTTGTTTTTATTGTGTTGGCAGGTTTTGGAATGTTTGGATGCCCTTTGGCGGGTTTTAAAATATTTTGGCAGGTATTTGGAATGTTTTGGTTTGCTTTCATTTGCTTTGATTATGTTTTGGCAAGTTATTGAATGTTTCGATCACTTCTGACTGGTTTGATAGTATTTTGGCATCTTTTCAGAATGTTTTGATCAGTTTTGGCAGGTTCTAAACTATTTTGTCGTGTTTTTGGAATGTTTTGGTTGGTTTTGGTTTGTTTTTATGATGTTTTGGCCGGATTTCGGAATATTTTGGATGGGTTTTAGAATGTTTTGGTTGGTTTTGATTTGTTTTGATGATGTTTTGCCAAGATTTTTGAATATTTTGATCACTTCTGACTGGTTTGATAGTATTTTGGCATCTTTTCAGAATGTTTTGATCAGTTTTGGCAGGCTCTAAACGATTTTGTCGGGTTTTTGGAATGTTTTGGTAGGTTTTGATTTGTTTTTATGATGTTTTGGCCAGATTTTGGAATATTTTGGCTGGTTTTTGGAATGTTTTGGTTGGTTTTGATTTGTTTTGATTATGTTTTGCCAAGTATTTTGAATGTTTTGATCAGTTCTGGCTGGTTTTCAAATGTTTTGGCATATTTTCAGAATGTTTCGATAAGTTTTGCTGGTCTAAATTATTTTGGCGGGTTTTTGGAATGTTTTGTTTGGTTTTGATTTGTTTTTATGATGTTTTGGCCGGATTTCGGAATGTTTTGCTGGTGTTTTAGAATGTTTTGTTTTCTCTTGTGTTGTTTTTATTGTCTTGGCAGGTTTTGGAATGTTTGGATTCCTTTTGGCGGGTTTTAAAATATTTTGTCGGGTATTTGGAATGTTTTGGCGGGTATTCGGAATGTTTTGATTATGTTTTGACGGGTTTTGAAATATTTTGGCGGGATTTTAGAAGGTTTTCTTTGTTTTGATGATGTTTAGCCCAGTTTTGGTGTGTTTGGATTAGCTTTGGTGGGCTTTATCATGTTTTGTCAGGTTTTTTCGAATGTATTGATCACTTCTGTCTGGTTTTCTATTTTGGCGGGTTTGAAACTATTTTTTGATTAGTTTTGGCGGGTTTTAATATATTATTGGATCTTTGCGCAGAGATGACGGTGCTGGTTGCGGTGCGCTGCGGGGCGCTCCTTCTGCGGAAAGACGCCTCGCAGCGTCACTTGGGACAGCTCCGCGTCTCCGTATTCTGCATTTCTTGCCTTCTGCATCTCAGCAAAATGCTTTCCCACTAGGTCTAGCAAGGAGAAACTGTGCCAGCTGAGTAGATGTAGCCCGGCCCACCCTTTGAAGTTCACAAGTTCTTGGCATCTCAGAGCCTAAAGGGAAGAGCAAGGTTATCTATGGTACAAGCACAGCAAAGTTGTCCAAGAATAGCTTCCATTCGAATGCTAATGGCAATTGAAGAGGCAGGCCAGTGGCAAGCCACTATCTTCTAGCAGTTTGAAAGGTGCAGACACAGTGCAGGTGTTGTGCAGCTTCCTTCTTCGCCTCCTAGAAGGTGCCGCGCTCTCCGTCTCTTGCTTGCCAATATGTTGCCGTGTTCCTCTTATTGTTTGGTTTCTCTAGATTTGTTTTGATGATGTTTTGGCGGGTTTTCGGAATGTTTTGGTGGTGTTTCAGAATGTTTTGTTTTCTCTTGTGTTGTTTTTATTGTCTTGGCAGGTTTTGGAATTTTTGGCGGGTATTTGGAATGTTTTGGTTTGCTTTCATTTGCTTTGATTATGTTTTGGCAAGTTATTGAATGTTTCGATCACTTCTGACTGGTTTGATAGTATTTTGGCATCTTTTCAGAATGTTGTGATCAGTTTTGGCAGGTTCTAAACTATTTTGTCGTGTTTCTGGAATGTTTTGGTTGGTTTTGGTTTGTTTTTATGATGTTTTGGCCGGATTTTGGAATATTTTGGCTGGGTTTTAGAATGTTTTGGTTGGTTTTGATTTGTTTTGATGATGTTTTGCCAAGATTTTTGAATATTTCGGTCACTTCTGACTGGTTTGATAGTATTTTGGCATCTTTTCAGAATGTTTTGATCAGTTTTGGCAGGCTCTAAACGATTTTGTCGGGTTTTTGGAATGTTTTGGTAGGTTTTGATTTGTTTTTATGATGTTTTGGCCAGATTTTGGAATATTTTGGCTGGTTTTTGGAATGTTTTGGTTGGTTTTGGTTTGTTTTGATTATGTTTTGCCAAGTATATTGAATGTTTTGATCAGTTCTGGCTGGTTTTCAAATGTTTTGGCATATTTTCAGAATGTTTTGATCAGTTTTGCGGGTCAAAATTATTTCGGCTGGTTTTTGCAACGTTTTGGTTGGTTTTGATTTGTTTTTATGATGTTTTGCCAAGTTTTTTGAATGTTTTGATCAGTTCTGGCTGGTTTTCTAATGTTTTGACATCTTTTTTAGAATGTTTTGATCAGTGTTGCGGGTCTCAATTATTTTGGCGGGTTTTCGGAATATTTTGGTTGGTTTTGATTTGTTTTTATGATGTTTTGGCGGGTTTTCGGAATGTTTTGCTGGTGTTTTAGAATGTTTTGTTTTCTCTTGTGTTGTTTTTATTGTCTTGGCAGGTTTTGGAATGTTTGGATTCCTTTTGGCGGGTTTTAAAATATTTTGTCGGGTATTTGGAATGTTTTGGAGGGTATTCGGAATGTTTTGATTATGTTTTGACGGGTTTTGAAATATTTTGGCGGGATTTTAGAAGGTTTTCTTTGTTTTGATGATGTTTAGCCCAGTTTTGGTGTCTTTGGATTAGCTTTGGTGGGCTTTATCATGTTTTGTCAGGTTTTTTCGAATGTATTGATCACTTCTGTCTGGTTTTCTATTTTGGCGGGTTTGAAACTTTTTTTTGATTAGTTTTGGGGGTTTTAAACTATTTTGGCTCTTTGCGCAGAGGTGACGGTGCCGGTTGCGGTGCGCTCCGAGGCGCTCCTTCTGCGGAAAGACGCCTGGCAGCGGCACTTGGGACAGCTCCGCGTCTCCGTATTCTGCATTTCTTGCCTTCTGCATCTCAGCAAAATGCTTTCCCACTAGGTCCAGCAAGGAGAAACTGTGCCAGTTGAATAGATGTAGCCCGGCCCACCCTTTGAAGTTCATAAGTTCTTGGCATCTCAGAGCCTAAAGGGACGAGCGATGTTATCTATGGTACAAGCACAGCAAAGTTGTCCAAGAATAGCTTCCATTCGAATGCTAATGGCAATTGAAGAGGCAGGCCAGTGGCAAGCCACTATCTTCTAGCAGTTTGAAAGGTGCAGACACAGTGCAGGTGTTGTGCGGCTTCCTTCTTCGCCTCCTAGAAGGTGCCGCGCTCTCCGTCTCTTGCTTGCCAATATGTTGCCGTGTTCCTCTTATTGTTTGGTTTCTCTAGATTTGTTTTGATGATGTTTTGGCGGGTTTTCGGAATGTTTTGGTGGTGTTTTAGAATGTTTTGTTTTCTCTTGTGTTGTTTTTATTGTCTTGGCAGGTTTTGGAATTTTTGGCAGGTATTTGGAATGTTTTGGTTTGCTTTCATTTGCTTTGATTATGTTTCGGCAAGTTATTGAATGTTTCGATCACTTCTGACTGGTTTGATAGTATTTTGGCATCTTTTCAGAATGTTTTGATCAGTTTTGGCAGGTTCTAAACTATTTTGTCGTGTTTTTGGAATGTTTTGGTTGGTTTTGGTTTGTTTTTATGATGTTTTGGCCGGATTTTGGAATATTTTGGCTGGGTTTTAGAATGTTTTGGTTGGTTTTGATTTGTTTTGATGATGTTTTGCCAAGATTTTTGAATATTTCGATCACTTCTGACTGGTTTGATAGTATTTTGGCATCTTTTCAGAATGTTTTGATCAGTTTTGGCAGGCTCTAAACGATTTTGTCGGGTTTTTGGAATGTTTTGGTAGGTTTTGATTTGTTTTTATGATGTTTTGGCCAGATTTTGGAATATTTTGGCTGGTTTTTGGAATGTTTTGGTTGGTTTTGATTTGTTTTGATTATGTTTTGCCAAGTATTTTGAATGTTTTGATCAGTTCTGGCTGGTTTTCTAATGTTTTGACATCTTTTTTAGAATGTTTTGATCAGTTTTGCGGGTCTAAATTATTTTGGCGGGTTTTCGGAATATTTTGGTTGGTTTTGATTTGTTTTTATGATGTTTTGGCGGGTTTTCGGAATGTTTTGCTGGTGTTTTAGAATGTTTTGCTTTCTCTTGTGTTGTTTTTATTGTCTTGGCAGGTTTTGGAATGTTTGGATTCCTTTTGGCGAGTTTTAAAATATTTTGTCGTCTATTTGGAATGTTTTGGCGGGTATTCGGAATGTTTTGATTATGTTTTGACGGGTTTTGAAATATTTTGGCGGGATTTTAGAAGGTTTTCTTTGTTTTGATGATGTTTAGCCCAGTTTTGGTGTGTTTGGATTAGCTTTGGTGGGCTTTATGATGTTTTGTCAGGTTTTTTCGAATGTATTGATCACTTCTGTCTGGTTTTCTATTTTGGCGGGTTTGAAACTATTTTTTGATTAGTTTTGGCAGGTTTTAATATATTATTGGATCTTTGCGCAGAGATGACGGTGCTGGTTGCGGTGCGCTGCGGGGCGCTCCTTCTGCGGAAAGACGCCTGGCAGCGTCACTTGGGACAGCTCCGCGTCTCCGTATTCTGCATTTCTTGCCTTCTGCATCTCAGCAAAATGCTTTCCCACTAGGTCTAGCAAGGAGAAACTGTGCCAGCTGAGTAGATGTAGCCCGGCCCACCCTTTGAAGTTCACAAGTTCTTGGCATCTCAGAGCCTAAAGGGAAGAGCAAGGTTATCTATGGTACAAGCACAGCAAAGTTGTCCAAGAATAGCTTCCATTCGAATGCTAATGGCAATTGAAGAGGCAGGCCAGTGGCAAGCCACTATCTTCTAGCAGTTTGAAAGGTGCAGACACAGTGCAGTTGTTGTGCAGCTTCCTTCTTCGCCTCCTAGAAGGTGCCGCGCTCTCCGTCTCTTGCTTGCCAATATGTTGCCGTGTTCCTCTTATTGTTTGGTTTCTCTAGATTTGTTTTGATGATGTTTTGGCGGGTTTTCGGAATGTTTTGGTGGTGTTTCAGAATGTTTTGTTTTCTCTTGTGTTGTTTTTATTGTCTTGGCAGGTTTTGGAATTTTTGGCAGGTATTTGGAATGTTTTGGTTTGCTTTCATTTGCTTTGATTATGTTTTGGCAAGTTATTGAATGTTTCGATCACTTCTGACTGGTTTGATAGTATTTTGGCATCTTTTCAGAATGTTTTGATCAGTTTTGGCAGGTTCTAAACTATTTTGTCGGGTTTTTGGAATGTTTTGGTTGGTTTTGGTTTGTTTTTATGATGTTTTGGCCGGATTTCGGAATATTTTGGATGGGTTTTAGAATGTTTTGGTTGGTTTTGATTTGTTTTGATGATGTTTTGCCAAGATTTTTGAATATTTTGATCACTTCTGACTGGTTTGATAGTATTTTGGCATCTTTTCAGAATGTTTTGATCAGTTTTGGCAGGCTCTAAACGATTTTGTCGGGTTTTTGGAATGTTTTGGTAGGTTTTGATTTGTTTTTATGATGTTTTGGCCAGATTTTGGAATATTTTGGCTGGTTTTTGGAATGTTTTGGTTGGTTTTGATTTGTTTTGATTATGTTTTGCCAAGTATTTTGAATGTTTTGATCAGTTCTGGCTGGTTTTCAAATGTTTTGGCATATTTTCAGAATGTTTTGATCAGTTTTGCGGGTCAAAATTATTTTGGCTGTTTTTTGCAACGTTTTGGTTGGTTTTGATTTGTTTTTATGATGTTTTGCCAAGTTTTTTGAATGTTTTGATCAGTTCTGGCTGGTTTTGTAATGTTTTGACATCTTTTTTAGAATGTTTCGATCAGTTTTGCTGGTCTAAATTATTTTGGCGGGTTTTTGGAATGTTTTGGTTGGTTTTGATTTGTTTTGATGATGTTTTGCCAAGATTTTTGAATATTTCGATCACTTCTGACTGGTTTGATAGTATTTTGGCATCTTTTCAGAATGTTTTGATCAGTTTTGGCAGGCTCTAAACGATTTTGTCGGGTTTTTGGAATGTTTTGGTAGGTTTTGATTTGTTTTGATTATGTTTTGCCAAGTATTTTGAATGTTTTGATCAGTTCTGGCTGGTTTTCAAATGTTTTGGCATATTTTCAGAATGTTTTGATCAGTTTTGCGGGTCAAAATTATTTTGGCTGGTTTTTGCAACGTTTTGGTTGGTTTTGATTTGTTTTTATGATGTTTTGCCAAGTTTTTTGAATGTTTTGATCAGTTCTGGCTGGTTTTCTAATGTTTTGACATCTTTTTTAGAATGTTTTGATCAGTTTTGCGGGTCTAAATTATTTTGGCGGGTTTTCGGAATATTTTGGTTGGTTTTGATTTGTTTTTATGATGTTTTGGCCGGATTTCGGAATGTTTTGCTGGTGTTTTAGAATGTTTTGTTTTCTCTTGTGTTGTTTTTATTGTCTTGGCAGGTTTTGGAATGTTTGGATTCCTTTTGGCGGGTTTTAAAATATTTTGTCGGGTATTTGGAATGTTTTGGCGGGTATTCGGAATGTTTTGATTATGTTTTGACGGGTTTTGAAATATTTTGGCGGGATTTTAGAAGGTTTTCTTTGTTTTGATGATGTTTAGCCCAGTTTTGGTGTGTTTGGATTAGCTTTGGTGGGCTTTATGATGTTTTGTCAGGTTTTTTCGAACGTATTGATCACTTCTGTCTGGTTTTCTATTTTGGCGGGTTTGAAACTATTTTTTGATTAGTTTTGGCGGGTTTTAATATATTATTGGATCTTTGCGCAGAGATGACGGTGCTGGTTGGGTGCGCTGCGGGGCGCTCCTTCTGCGGAAAGACGCCTGGCAGCAGCACTTGGGACAGCTCCGCGTCTCCGTATTCTGCATTTCTTGCCTTCTGCATCTCAGCAAAATGCTTTCCCACTAGGTCTAGCAAGGAGAAACTGTGCCAGCTGAGTAGATGTAGCCCGGCCCACCCTTTGAAGTTCACAAGTTCTTGGCATCTCAGAGCCTAAAGGGAAGAGCAAGGTTATCTATGGTACAAGCACAGCAAAGTTGTCCAAGAATAGCTTCCATTCGAATGCTAATGGCAATTGAAGAGGCAGGCCAGTGGCAAGCCACTATCTTCTAGCAGTTTGAAAGGTGCAGACACAGTGCAGGTGTTGTGCGGCTTCCTTCTTCGCCTCCTAGAAGGTGCCGCGCTCTCCGTCTCTTGCTTGCCAATATGTTGCCGTGTTCCTCTTATTGTTTGGTTTCTCTAGATTTGTTTTGATGATGTTTTGGCGGGTTTTCGGAATGTTTTGGTGGTGTTTTAGAATGTTTTGTTTTCTCTTGTGTTGTTTTTATTGTCTTGGCAGGTTTTGGAATTTTTGGCAGGTATTTGGAATGTTTTGGTTTGCTTTCATTTGCTTTGATTATGTTTTGGCAAGTTATTGAATGTTTCGATCACTTCTGACTGGTTTGATAGTATTTTGGCATCTTTTCAGAATGTTTTGATCAGTTTTGGCAGGTTCTAAACTATTTTGTCGGGTTTTTGGAATGTTTTGGTTGGTTTTGATTTGTTTTTATGATGTTTTGGCCGGATTTCGGAATATTTTGGCTGGGTTTTGGAATGTTTTGGTTGGTTTTGATTTGTTTTTATGATGTTTTGCCAAGATTTTTGAATATTTCGGTCACTTCTGACTGGTTTGATAGTATTTTGGCATCTTTTCAGAATGTTTTGATCAGTTTTGGCAGGCTCTAAACGATTTTGTCGGGTTTTTGGAATGTTTTGGTAGGTTTTGATTTGTTTTTATGATGTTTTGGCCAGATTTTGGAATATTTTGGCTGGTTTTTGGAATGTTTTGGTTGGTTTTGATTTGTTTTTATGATGTTTTGCCAAGTATTTTGAATGTTTTGATCAGTTCTGGCTGGTTTTCAAATGTTTTGGCATATTTTCAGAATGTTTTGATCAGTTTTGCGGGTCAAAATTATTTTGGCTGGTTTTTGCAACGTTTTGGTTGGTTTTGATTTGTTTTTATGATGTTTTGCCAAGTTTTTTGAATGTTTTGATCAGTTCTGGCTGGTTTTCTAATGTTTTGACATCTTTTTTAGAATGTTTTGATCAGTTTTGCGGGTCTAAATTATTTTGGCGGGTTTTTGGAATGTTTTGGTTGGTTTTGATTTGTTTTTATGATGTTTTGGCCGGATTTCGGAATGTTTTGCTGGTGTTTTAGAATGTTTTGTTTTCTCTTGTGTTGTTTTTATTGTCTTGGCAGGTTTTGGAATGTTTGGATTCCTTTTGGCGGGTTTTAAAATATTTTGTCGGGTATTTGGAATGTTTTGGCGGGTATTCGGAATGTTTTGATTATGTTTTGACGGGTTTTGAAATATTTTGGCGGGATTTTAGAAGGTTTTCTTTGTTTTGATGATGTTTAGCCCAGTTTTGGTGTCTTTGGATTAGCTTTGGTGGGCTTTATGATGTTTTGTCAGGTTTTTTCGAATGTGTTGATCACTTCTGTCTGGTTTTCTATTTTGGCGGATTTGAAACTATTTTTTGATTAGTTTTGGCGGGTTTTAATATATTATTGGATCTTTGCGCAGAGATGACGGTGCTGGTTGCGGTGCGCTGCGGGGCGCTCCTTCTGCGGAAAGACGCCTGGCAGCGTCACTTGGGACAGCTCCGCGTCTCCGTATTCTGCATTTCTTGCCTTCTGCATCTCAGCAAAATGCTTTCCCACTAGGTCTAGCAAGGAGAAACTGTGCCAGCTGAGTAGATGTAGCCCGGCCCACCCTTTGAAGTTCACAAGTTCTTGGCATCTCAGAGCCTAAAGGGAAGAGCGAGGTTATCTATGGTACAAGCACAGCAAAGTTGTCCAAGAATAGCTTCCATTCGAATGCTAATGGCAATTGAAGAGGCAGGCCAGTGGCAAGCCACTATCTTCTAGCAGTTTGAAAGGTGCAGACACAGTGCAGGTGTTGTGCGGCTTCCTTCTTCGCCTCCTAGAAGGTGCCGCGCTCTCCATCTCTTGCTTGCCAATATGTTGCCGTGTTCCTCTTATTGTTTGGTTTCTCTAGATTTGTTTTGATGATGTTTTGGCGGGTTTTCGGAATGTTTTGGTGGTGTTTTAGAATGTTTTGTTTTCTCTTGTGTTGTTTTTATTGTGTTGGCAGGTTTTGGAATGTTTGGATGCCCTTTGGCGGGTTTTAAAATATTTTGGCAGGTATTTGGAATGTTTTGGTTTGCTTTCATTTGCTTTGATTATGTTTTGGCAAGTTATTGAATGTTTCGATCACTTCTGACTGGTTTGATAGTATTTTGGCATCTTTTCAGAATGTTTTGATCAGTTTTGGCAGGTTCTAAACTATTTTGTCGTGTTTTTGGAATGTTTTGGTTGGTTTTGGTTTGTTTTTATGATGTTTTGGCCGGATTTCGGAATATTTTGGATGGGTTTTAGAATGTTTTGGTTGGTTTTGATTTGTTTTGATGATGTTTTGCCAAGATTTTTGAATATTTTGATCACTTCTGACTGGTTTGATAGTATTTTGGCATCTTTTCAGAATGTTTTGATCAGTTTTGGCAGGCTCTAAACGATTTTGTCGGGTTTTTGGAATGTTTTGGTAGGTTTTGATTTGTTTTTATGATGTTTTGGCCAGATTTTGGAATATTTTGGCTGGTTTTTGGAATGTTTTGGTTGGTTTTGATTTGTTTTGATTATGTTTTGCCAAGTATTTTGAATGTTTTGATCAGTTCTGGCTGGTTTTCAAATGTTTTGGCATATTTTCAGAATGTTTCGATAAGTTTTGCTGGTCTAAATTATTTTGGCGGGTTTTTGGAATGTTTTGTTTGGTTTTGATTTGTTTTTATGATGTTTTGGCCGGATTTCGGAATGTTTTGCTGGTGTTTTAGAATGTTTTGTTTTCTCTTGTGTTGTTTTTATTGTCTTGGCAGGTTTTGGAATGTTTGGATTCCTTTTGGCGGGTTTTAAAATATTTTGTCGGGTATTTGGAATGTTTTGGCGGGTATTCGGAATGTTTTGATTATGTTTTGACGGGTTTTGAAATATTTTGGCGGGATTTTAGAAGGTTTTCTTTGTTTTGATGATGTTTAGCCCAGTTTTGGTGTGTTTGGATTAGCTTTGGTGGGCTTTATCATGTTTTGTCAGGTTTTTTCGAATGTATTGATCACTTCTGTCTGGTTTTCTATTTTGGCGGGTTTGAAACTTTTTTTTGATTAGTTTTGGGGGTTTTAAACTATTTTGGCTCTTTGCGCAGAGGTGACGGTGCCGGTTGCGGTGCGCTCCGAGGCGCTCCTTCTGCGGAAAGACGCCTGGCAGCGGCACTTGGGACAGCTCCGCGTCTCCGTATTCTGCATTTCTTGCCTTCTGCATCTCAGCAAAATGCTTTCCCACTAGGTCCAGCAAGGAGAAACTGTGCCAGTTGAATAGATGTAGCCCGGCCCACCCTTTGAAGTTCATAAGTTCTTGGCATCTCAGAGCCTAAAGGGACGAGCGATGTTATCTATGGTACAAGCACAGCAAAGTTGTCCAAGAATAGCTTCCATTCGAATGCTAATGGCAATTGAAGAGGCAGGCCAGTGGCAAGCCACTATCTTCTAGCAGTTTGAAAGGTGCAGACACAGTGCAGGTGTTGTGCGGCTTCCTTCTTCGCCTCCTAGAAGGTGCCGCGCTCTCCGTCTCTTGCTTGCCAATATGTTGCCGTGTTCCTCTTATTGTTTGGTTTCTCTAGATTTGTTTTGATGATGTTTTGGCGGGTTTTCGGAATGTTTTGGTGGTGTTTTAGAATGTTTTGTTTTCTCTTGTGTTGTTTTTATTGTCTTGGCAGGTTTTGGAATTTTTGGCAGGTATTTGGAATGTTTTGGTTTGCTTTCATTTGCTTTGATTATGTTTCGGCAAGTTATTGAATGTTTCGATCACTTCTGACTGGTTTGATAGTATTTTGGCATCTTTTCAGAATGTTTTGATCAGTTTTGGCAGGTTCTAAACTATTTTGTCGTGTTTTTGGAATGTTTTGGTTGGTTTTGGTTTGTTTTTATGATGTTTTGGCCGGATTTTGGAATATTTTGGCTGGGTTTTAGAATGTTTTGGTTGGTTTTGATTTGTTTTGATGATGTTTTGCCAAGATTTTTGAATATTTCGATCACTTCTGACTGGTTTGATAGTATTTTGGCATCTTTTCAGAATGTTTTGATCAGTTTTGGCAGGCTCTAAACGATTTTGTCGGGTTTTTGGAATGTTTTGGTAGGTTTTGATTTGTTTTTATGATGTTTTGGCCAGATTTTGGAATATTTTGGCTGGTTTTTGGAATGTTTTGGTTGGTTTTGATTTGTTTTGATTATGTTTTGCCAAGTATTTTGAATGTTTTGATCAGTTCTGGCTGGTTTTCTAATGTTTTGACATCTTTTTTAGAATGTTTTGATCAGTTTTGCGGGTCTAAATTATTTTGGCGGGTTTTCGGAATATTTTGGTTGGTTTTGATTTGTTTTTATGATGTTTTGGCGGGTTTTCGGAATGTTTTGCTGGTGTTTTAGAATGTTTTGCTTTCTCTTGTGTTGTTTTTATTGTCTTGGCAGGTTTTGGAATGTTTGGATTCCTTTTGGCGAGTTTTAAAATATTTTGTCGTCTATTTGGAATGTTTTGGCGGGTATTCGGAATGTTTTGATTATGTTTTGACGGGTTTTGAAATATTTTGGCGGGATTTTAGAAGGTTTTCTTTGTTTTGATGATGTTTAGCCCAGTTTTGGTGTGTTTGGATTAGCTTTGGTGGGCTTTATGATGTTTTGTCAGGTTTTTTCGAATGTATTGATCACTTCTGTCTGGTTTTCTATTTTGGCGGGTTTGAAACTATTTTTTGATTAGTTTTGGCAGGTTTTAATATATTATTGGATCTTTGCGCAGAGATGACGGTGCTGGTTGCGGTGCGCTGCGGGGCGCTCCTTCTGCGGAAAGACGCCTGGCAGCGTCACTTGGGACAGCTCCGCGTCTCCGTATTCTGCATTTCTTGCCTTCTGCATCTCAGCAAAATGCTTTCCCACTAGGTCTAGCAAGGAGAAACTGTGCCAGCTGAGTAGATGTAGCCCGGCCCACCCTTTGAAGTTCACAAGTTCTTGGCATCTCAGAGCCTAAAGGGAAGAGCAAGGTTATCTATGGTACAAGCACAGCAAAGTTGTCCAAGAATAGCTTCCATTCGAATGCTAATGGCAATTGAAGAGGCAGGCCAGTGGCAAGCCACTATCTTCTAGCAGTTTGAAAGGTGCAGACACAGTGCAGTTGTTGTGCAGCTTCCTTCTTCGCCTCCTAGAAGGTGCCGCGCTCTCCGTCTCTTGCTTGCCAATATGTTGCCGTGTTCCTCTTATTGTTTGGTTTCTCTAGATTTGTTTTGATGATGTTTTGGCGGGTTTTCGGAATGTTTTGGTGGTGTTTCAGAATGTTTTGTTTTCTCTTGTGTTGTTTTTATTGTCTTGGCAGGTTTTGGAATTTTTGGCAGGTATTTGGAATGTTTTGGTTTGCTTTCATTTGCTTTGATTATGTTTTGGCAAGTTATTGAATGTTTCGATCACTTCTGACTGGTTTGATAGTATTTTGGCATCTTTTCAGAATGTTTTGATCAGTTTTGGCAGGTTCTAAACTATTTTGTCGGGTTTTTGGAATGTTTTGGTTGGTTTTGGTTTGTTTTTATGATGTTTTGGCCGGATTTCGGAATATTTTGGATGGGTTTTAGAATGTTTTGGTTGGTTTTGATTTGTTTTGATGATGTTTTGCCAAGATTTTTGAATATTTTGATCACTTCTGACTGGTTTGATAGTATTTTGGCATCTTTTCAGAATGTTTTGATCAGTTTTGGCAGGCTCTAAACGATTTTGTCGGGTTTTTGGAATGTTTTGGTAGGTTTTGATTTGTTTTTATGATGTTTTGGCCAGATTTTGGAATATTTTGGCTGGTTTTTGGAATGTTTTGGTTGGTTTTGATTTGTTTTGATTATGTTTTGCCAAGTATTTTGAATGTTTTGATCAGTTCTGGCTGGTTTTCAAATGTTTTGGCATATTTTCAGAATGTTTTGATCAGTTTTGCGGGTCAAAATTATTTTGGCTGTTTTTTGCAACGTTTTGGTTGGTTTTGATTTGTTTTTATGATGTTTTGCCAAGTTTTTTGAATGTTTTGATCAGTTCTGGCTGGTTTTGTAATGTTTTGACATCTTTTTTAGAATGTTTCGATCAGTTTTGCTGGTCTAAATTATTTTGGCGGGTTTTTGGAATGTTTTGGTTGGTTTTGATTTGTTTTGATGATGTTTTGCCAAGATTTTTGAATATTTCGATCACTTCTGACTGGTTTGATAGTATTTTGGCATCTTTTCAGAATGTTTTGATCAGTTTTGGCAGGCTCTAAACGATTTTGTCGGGTTTTTGGAATGTTTTGGTAGGTTTTGATTTGTTTTGATTATGTTTTGCCAAGTATTTTGAATGTTTTGATCAGTTCTGGCTGGTTTTCAAATGTTTTGGCATATTTTCAGAATGTTTTGATCAGTTTTGCGGGTCAAAATTATTTTGGCTGGTTTTTGCAACGTTTTGGTTGGTTTTGATTTGTTTTTATGATGTTTTGCCAAGTTTTTTGAATGTTTTGATCAGTTCTGGCTGGTTTTCTAATGTTTTGACATCTTTTTTAGAATGTTTTGATCAGTTTTGCGGGTCTAAATTATTTTGGCGGGTTTTCGGAATATTTTGGTTGGTTTTGATTTGTTTTTATGATGTTTTGGCCGGATTTCGGAATGTTTTGCTGGTGTTTTAGAATGTTTTGTTTTCTCTTGTGTTGTTTTTATTGTCTTGGCAGGTTTTGGAATGTTTGGATTCCTTTTGGCGGGTTTTAAAATATTTTGTCGGGTATTTGGAATGTTTTGGCGGGTATTCGGAATGTTTTGATTATGTTTTGACGGGTTTTGAAATATTTTGGCGGGATTTTAGAAGGTTTTCTTTGTTTTGATGATGTTTAGCCCAGTTTTGGTGTGTTTGGATTAGCTTTGGTGGGCTTTATGATGTTTTGTCAGGTTTTTTCGAACGTATTGATCACTTCTGTCTGGTTTTCTATTTTGGCGGGTTTGAAACTATTTTTTGATTAGTTTTGGCGGGTTTTAATATATTATTGGATCTTTGCGCAGAGATGACGGTGCTGGTTGGGTGCGCTGCGGGGCGCTCCTTCTGCGGAAAGACGCCTGGCAGCAGCACTTGGGACAGCTCCGCGTCTCCGTATTCTGCATTTCTTGCCTTCTGCATCTCAGCAAAATGCTTTCCCACTAGGTCTAGCAAGGAGAAACTGTGCCAGCTGAGTAGATGTAGCCCGGCCCACCCTTTGAAGTTCACAAGTTCTTGGCATCTCAGAGCCTAAAGGGAAGAGCAAGGTTATCTATGGTACAAGCACAGCAAAGTTGTCCAAGAATAGCTTCCATTCGAATGCTAATGGCAATTGAAGAGGCAGGCCAGTGGCAAGCCACTATCTTCTAGCAGTTTGAAAGGTGCAGACACAGTGCAGGTGTTGTGCGGCTTCCTTCTTCGCCTCCTAGAAGGTGCCGCGCTCTCCGTCTCTTGCTTGCCAATATGTTGCCGTGTTCCTCTTATTGTTTGGTTTCTCTAGATTTGTTTTGATGATGTTTTGGCGGGTTTTCGGAATGTTTTGGTGGTGTTTTAGAATGTTTTGTTTTCTCTTGTGTTGTTTTTATTGTCTTGGCAGGTTTTGGAATTTTTGGCAGGTATTTGGAATGTTTTGGTTTGCTTTCATTTGCTTTGATTATGTTTTGGCAAGTTATTGAATGTTTCGATCACTTCTGACTGGTTTGATAGTATTTTGGCATCTTTTCAGAATGTTTTGATCAGTTTTGGCAGGTTCTAAACTATTTTGTCGGGTTTTTGGAATGTTTTGGTTGGTTTTGATTTGTTTTTATGATGTTTTGGCCGGATTTCGGAATATTTTGGCTGGGTTTTGGAATGTTTTGGTTGGTTTTGATTTGTTTTTATGATGTTTTGCCAAGATTTTTGAATATTTCGGTCACTTCTGACTGGTTTGATAGTATTTTGGCATCTTTTCAGAATGTTTTGATCAGTTTTGGCAGGCTCTAAACGATTTTGTCGGGTTTTTGGAATGTTTTGGTAGGTTTTGATTTGTTTTTATGATGTTTTGGCCAGATTTTGGAATATTTTGGCTGGTTTTTGGAATGTTTTGGTTGGTTTTGATTTGTTTTTATGATGTTTTGCCAAGTATTTTGAATGTTTTGATCAGTTCTGGCTGGTTTTCAAATGTTTTGGCATATTTTCAGAATGTTTTGATCAGTTTTGCGGGTCAAAATTATTTTGGCTGGTTTTTGCAACGTTTTGGTTGGTTTTGATTTGTTTTTATGATGTTTTGCCAAGTTTTTTGAATGTTTTGATCAGTTCTGGCTGGTTTTCTAATGTTTTGACATCTTTTTTAGAATGTTTTGATCAGTTTTGCGGGTCTAAATTATTTTGGCGGGTTTTTGGAATGTTTTGGTTGGTTTTGATTTGTTTTTATGATGTTTTGGCCGGATTTCGGAATGTTTTGCTGGTGTTTTAGAATGTTTTGTTTTCTCTTGTGTTGTTTTTATTGTCTTGGCAGGTTTTGGAATGTTTGGATTCCTTTTGGCGGGTTTTAAAATATTTTGTCGGGTATTTGGAATGTTTTGGCGGGTATTCGGAATGTTTTGATTATGTTTTGACGGGTTTTGAAATATTTTGGCGGGATTTTAGAAGGTTTTCTTTGTTTTGATGATGTTTAGCCCAGTTTTGGTGTCTTTGGATTAGCTTTGGTGGGCTTTATGATGTTTTGTCAGGTTTTTTCGAATGTGTTGATCACTTCTGTCTGGTTTTCTATTTTGGCGGATTTGAAACTATTTTTTGATTAGTTTTGGCGGGTTTTAATATATTATTGGATCTTTGCGCAGAGATGACGGTGCTGGTTGCGGTGCGCTGCGGGGCGCTCCTTCTGCGGAAAGACGCCTGGCAGCGTCACTTGGGACAGCTCCGCGTCTCCGTATTCTGCATTTCTTGCCTTCTGCATCTCAGCAAAATGCTTTCCCACTAGGTCTAGCAAGGAGAAACTGTGCCAGCTGAGTAGATGTAGCCCGGCCCACCCTTTGAAGTTCACAAGTTCTTGGCATCTCAGAGCCTAAAGGGAAGAGCGAGGTTATCTATGGTACAAGCACAGCAAAGTTGTCCAAGAATAGCTTCCATTCGAATGCTAATGGCAATTGAAGAGGCAGGCCAGTGGCAAGCCACTATCTTCTAGCAGTTTGAAAGGTGCAGACACAGTGCAGGTGTTGTGCGGCTTCCTTCTTCGCCTCCTAGAAGGTGCCGCGCTCTCCATCTCTTGCTTGCCAATATGTTGCCGTGTTCCTCTTATTGTTTGGTTTCTCTAGATTTGTTTTGATGATGTTTTGGCGGGTTTTCGGAATGTTTTGGTGGTGTTTTAGAATGTTTTGTTTTCTCTTGTGTTGTTTTTATTGTGTTGGCAGGTTTTGGAATGTTTGGATGCCCTTTGGCGGGTTTTAAAATATTTTGGCAGGTATTTGGAATGTTTTGGTTTGCTTTCATTTGCTTTGATTATGTTTTGGCAAGTTATTGAATGTTTCGATCACTTCTGACTGGTTTGATAGTATTTTGGCATCTTTTCAGAATGTTTTGATCAGTTTTGGCAGGTTCTAAACTATTTTGTCGTGTTTTTGGAATGTTTTGGTTGGTTTTGGTTTGTTTTTATGATGTTTTGGCCGGATTTCGGAATATTTTGGATGGGTTTTAGAATGTTTTGGTTGGTTTTGATTTGTTTTGATGATGTTTTGCCAAGATTTTTGAATATTTTGATCACTTCTGACTGGTTTGATAGTATTTTGGCATCTTTTCAGAATGTTTTGATCAGTTTTGGCAGGCTCTAAACGATTTTGTCGGGTTTTTGGAATGTTTTGGTAGGTTTTGATTTGTTTTTATGATGTTTTGGCCAGATTTTGGAATATTTTGGCTGGTTTTTGGAATGTTTTGGTTGGTTTTGATTTGTTTTGATTATGTTTTGCCAAGTATTTTGAATGTTTTGATCAGTTCTGGCTGGTTTTCAAATGTTTTGGCATATTTTCAGAATGTTTCGATAAGTTTTGCTGGTCTAAATTATTTTGGCGGGTTTTTGGAATGTTTTGTTTGGTTTTGATTTGTTTTTATGATGTTTTGGCCGGATTTCGGAATGTTTTGCTGGTGTTTTAGAATGTTTTGTTTTCTCTTGTGTTGTTTTTATTGTCTTGGCAGGTTTTGGAATGTTTGGATTCCTTTTGGCGGGTTTTAAAATATTTTGTCGGGTATTTGGAATGTTTTGGCGGGTATTCGGAATGTTTTGATTATGTTTTGACGGGTTTTGAAATATTTTGGCGGGATTTTAGAAGGTTTTCTTTGTTTTGATGATGTTTAGCCCAGTTTTGGTGTGTTTGGATTAGCTTTGGTGGGCTTTATCATGTTTTGTCAGGTTTTTTCGAATGTATTGATCACTTCTGTCTGGTTTTCTATTTTGGCGGGTTTGAAACTATTTTTTGATTAGTTTTGGCGGGTTTTAATATATTATTGGATCTTTGCGCAGAGATGACGGTGCTGGTTGCGGTGCGCTGCGGGGCGCTCCTTCTGCGGAAAGACGCCTCGCAGCGTCACTTGGGACAGCTCCGCGTCTCCGTATTCTGCATTTCTTGCCTTCTGCATCTCAGCAAAATGCTTTCCCACTAGGTCTAGCAAGGAGAAACTGTGCCAGCTGAGTAGATGTAGCCCGGCCCACCCTTTGAAGTTCACAAGTTCTTGGCATCTCAGAGCCTAAAGGGAAGAGCAAGGTTATCTATGGTACAAGCACAGCAAAGTTGTCCAAGAATAGCTTCCATTCGAATGCTAATGGCAATTGAAGAGGCAGGCCAGTGGCAAGCCACTATCTTCTAGCAGTTTGAAAGGTGCAGACACAGTGCAGGTGTTGTGCAGCTTCCTTCTTCGCCTCCTAGAAGGTGCCGCGCTCTCCGTCTCTTGCTTGCCAATATGTTGCCGTGTTCCTCTTATTGTTTGGTTTCTCTAGATTTGTTTTGATGATGTTTTGGCGGGTTTTCGGAATGTTTTGGTGGTGTTTCAGAATGTTTTGTTTTCTCTTGTGTTGTTTTTATTGTCTTGGCAGGTTTTGGAATTTTTGGCGGGTATTTGGAATGTTTTGGTTTGCTTTCATTTGCTTTGATTATGTTTTGGCAAGTTATTGAATGTTTCGATCACTTCTGACTGGTTTGATAGTATTTTGGCATCTTTTCAGAATGTTGTGATCAGTTTTGGCAGGTTCTAAACTATTTTGTCGTGTTTCTGGAATGTTTTGGTTGGTTTTGGTTTGTTTTTATGATGTTTTGGCCGGATTTTGGAATATTTTGGCTGGGTTTTAGAATGTTTTGGTTGGTTTTGATTTGTTTTGATGATGTTTTGCCAAGATTTTTGAATATTTCGGTCACTTCTGACTGGTTTGATAGTATTTTGGCATCTTTTCAGAATGTTTTGATCAGTTTTGGCAGGCTCTAAACGATTTTGTCGGGTTTTTGGAATGTTTTGGTAGGTTTTGATTTGTTTTTATGATGTTTTGGCCAGATTTTGGAATATTTTGGCTGGTTTTTGGAATGTTTTGGTTGGTTTTGGTTTGTTTTGATTATGTTTTGCCAAGTATATTGAATGTTTTGATCAGTTCTGGCTGGTTTTCAAATGTTTTGGCATATTTTCAGAATGTTTTGATCAGTTTTGCGGGTCAAAATTATTTCGGCTGGTTTTTGCAACGTTTTGGTTGGTTTTGATTTGTTTTTATGATGTTTTGCCAAGTTTTTTGAATGTTTTGATCAGTTCTGGCTGGTTTTCTAATGTTTTGACATCTTTTTTAGAATGTTTTGATCAGTGTTGCGGGTCTCAATTATTTTGGCGGGTTTTCGGAATATTTTGGTTGGTTTTGATTTGTTTTTATGATGTTTTGGCGGGTTTTCGGAATGTTTTGCTGGTGTTTTAGAATGTTTTGTTTTCTCTTGTGTTGTTTTTATTGTCTTGGCAGGTTTTGGAATGTTTGGATTCCTTTTGGCGGGTTTTAAAATATTTTGTCGGGTATTTGGAATGTTTTGGAGGGTATTCGGAATGTTTTGATTATGTTTTGACGGGTTTTGAAATATTTTGGCGGGATTTTAGAAGGTTTTCTTTGTTTTGATGATGTTTAGCCCAGTTTTGGTGTCTTTGGATTAGCTTTGGTGGGCTTTATCATGTTTTGTCAGGTTTTTTCGAATGTATTGATCACTTCTGTCTGGTTTTCTATTTTGGCGGGTTTGAAACTTTTTTTTGATTAGTTTTGGGGGTTTTAAACTATTTTGGCTCTTTGCGCAGAGGTGACGGTGCCGGTTGCGGTGCGCTCCGAGGCGCTCCTTCTGCGGAAAGACGCCTGGCAGCGGCACTTGGGACAGCTCCGCGTCTCCGTATTCTGCATTTCTTGCCTTCTGCATCTCAGCAAAATGCTTTCCCACTAGGTCCAGCAAGGAGAAACTGTGCCAGTTGAATAGATGTAGCCCGGCCCACCCTTTGAAGTTCATAAGTTCTTGGCATCTCAGAGCCTAAAGGGACGAGCGATGTTATCTATGGTACAAGCACAGCAAAGTTGTCCAAGAATAGCTTCCATTCGAATGCTAATGGCAATTGAAGAGGCAGGCCAGTGGCAAGCCACTATCTTCTAGCAGTTTGAAAGGTGCAGACACAGTGCAGGTGTTGTGCGGCTTCCTTCTTCGCCTCCTAGAAGGTGCCGCGCTCTCCGTCTCTTGCTTGCCAATATGTTGCCGTGTTCCTCTTATTGTTTGGTTTCTCTAGATTTGTTTTGATGATGTTTTGGCGGGTTTTCGGAATGTTTTGGTGGTGTTTTAGAATGTTTTGTTTTCTCTTGTGTTGTTTTTATTGTCTTGGCAGGTTTTGGAATTTTTGGCAGGTATTTGGAATGTTTTGGTTTGCTTTCATTTGCTTTGATTATGTTTCGGCAAGTTATTGAATGTTTCGATCACTTCTGACTGGTTTGATAGTATTTTGGCATCTTTTCAGAATGTTTTGATCAGTTTTGGCAGGTTCTAAACTATTTTGTCGTGTTTTTGGAATGTTTTGGTTGGTTTTGGTTTGTTTTTATGATGTTTTGGCCGGATTTTGGAATATTTTGGCTGGGTTTTAGAATGTTTTGGTTGGTTTTGATTTGTTTTGATGATGTTTTGCCAAGATTTTTGAATATTTCGATCACTTCTGACTGGTTTGATAGTATTTTGGCATCTTTTCAGAATGTTTTGATCAGTTTTGGCAGGCTCTAAACGATTTTGTCGGGTTTTTGGAATGTTTTGGTAGGTTTTGATTTGTTTTTATGATGTTTTGGCCAGATTTTGGAATATTTTGGCTGGTTTTTGGAATGTTTTGGTTGGTTTTGATTTGTTTTGATTATGTTTTGCCAAGTATTTTGAATGTTTTGATCAGTTCTGGCTGGTTTTCTAATGTTTTGACATCTTTTTTAGAATGTTTTGATCAGTTTTGCGGGTCTAAATTATTTTGGCGGGTTTTCGGAATATTTTGGTTGGTTTTGATTTGTTTTTATGATGTTTTGGCGGGTTTTCGGAATGTTTTGCTGGTGTTTTAGAATGTTTTGCTTTCTCTTGTGTTGTTTTTATTGTCTTGGCAGGTTTTGGAATGTTTGGATTCCTTTTGGCGAGTTTTAAAATATTTTGTCGTCTATTTGGAATGTTTTGGCGGGTATTCGGAATGTTTTGATTATGTTTTGACGGGTTTTGAAATATTTTGGCGGGATTTTAGAAGGTTTTCTTTGTTTTGATGATGTTTAGCCCAGTTTTGGTGTGTTTGGATTAGCTTTGGTGGGCTTTATGATGTTTTGTCAGGTTTTTTCGAATGTATTGATCACTTCTGTCTGGTTTTCTATTTTGGCGGGTTTGAAACTATTTTTTGATTAGTTTTGGCAGGTTTTAATATATTATTGGATCTTTGCGCAGAGATGACGGTGCTGGTTGCGGTGCGCTGCGGGGCGCTCCTTCTGCGGAAAGACGCCTGGCAGCGTCACTTGGGACAGCTCCGCGTCTCCGTATTCTGCATTTCTTGCCTTCTGCATCTCAGCAAAATGCTTTCCCACTAGGTCTAGCAAGGAGAAACTGTGCCAGCTGAGTAGATGTAGCCCGGCCCACCCTTTGAAGTTCACAAGTTCTTGGCATCTCAGAGCCTAAAGGGAAGAGCAAGGTTATCTATGGTACAAGCACAGCAAAGTTGTCCAAGAATAGCTTCCATTCGAATGCTAATGGCAATTGAAGAGGCAGGCCAGTGGCAAGCCACTATCTTCTAGCAGTTTGAAAGGTGCAGACACAGTGCAGGTGTTGTGCGGCTTCCTTCTTCGCCTCCTAGAAGGTGCCGCGCTCTCCATCTCTTGCTTGCCAATATGTTGCCGTGTTCCTCTTATTGTTTGGTTTCTCTAGATTTGTTTTGATGATGTTTTGGCGGGTTTTCGGAATGTTTTGGTGGTGTTTTAGAATGTTTTGTTTTCTCTTGTGTTGTTTTTATTGTCTTGGCAGGTTTTGGAATTTTTGGCGGGTATTTGGAATGTTTTGGTTTGCTTTCATTTGCTTTGATTATGTTTTGGCAAGTTATTGAATGTTTCGATCACTTCTGACTGGTTTGATAGTGTTTTGGCATCTTTTCAGAATGTTTTGATCAGTTTTGGCAGGTTCTAAACTATTTTGTCGTGTTTTTGGAATGTTTTGGTTGGTTTTGGTTTGTTTTTATGATGTTTTGGCCGGATTTCGGAATATTTTGGATGGGTTTTAGAATGTTTTGGTTGGTTTTGATTTGTTTTGATGATGTTTTGCCAAGTTTTTTGAATGTTTTGATCAGTTCTGGCTGGTTTTCTAATGTTTTGACATCTTTTTTAGAATGTTTTGATCAGTTTTGCGGGTCTAAATTATTTTGGCGGGTTCTCGGAATATTTTGGTTGGTTTTGATTTGTTTTTATGATGTTTTGGCGGGTTTTCGGAATGTTTTGGTTGGGTTTTAGAATGTTTTGCTTTCTCTTGTGTTGTTTTTATTGTCTTGGCAGGTTTTGGAATGTTTGGATGCCTTTTGGTGGGTTTTAAAATATTTTGGCGGGTATTTGGAATGTTTTGGTTTGCTTTCATTTGCTTTGATTATGTTTTGGCAAGTTATTGAATGTTTCGATCACTTCTGACTGGTTTGATAGTATTTTGGCATCTTTTCAGAATGTTGTGATCAGTTTTGGCAGGTTCTAAACTATTTTGTCGGGTTTTTGGAATGTTTTGGTTGGTTTTGATTTGTTTTTATGATGTTTTGGCCGGATTTCGGAATATTTTGGATGGGTTTTGGAATGTTTAGGTTGGTTTTGATTTGTTTTTATGATGTTTTGCCAAGATTTTTGAATATTTCGGTCACTTCTGACTGGTTTGATAGTATTTTGGCATCTTTTCAGAATGTTTTGATCAGTTTTGGCAGGCTCTAAACTATTTTGTCGGGTTTTTGGAATGTTTTGGTTTGTTTTAATTTGTTTTGATTATGTTTTGCCAAGTTTTTTGAATGTTTTGATCAGCTCTGGCTTGTTTTCTAATGTTTTGACATCTTTTTTAGAAAGTTTTGATCAGTTTTGCGGGTCTCAATTATTTTGGCGGGTTTTCGGAATATTTTGGTTGGTTTTGATTTGTTTTTATGATGTTTTGCCAAGTTTTTTGAATGTTTTGATCAGTTCTGGCTGGTTTTCTAATGTTTTGACATCTTTTTTAGAATGTTTTGATCAGTTTTGCGGGTCTAAATTATTTTGGCGGGTTCTCGGAATATTTTGGTTGGTTTTGATTTTTTTTTATGATGTTTTGGCGGGTTTTCGGAATGTTTTGGTTGGGTTTTAGAATGTTTTGTTTTCTCTTGTGTTGTTTTTATTGTCTTGGCAGGTTTTGGAATTTTTGGCGGGTATTTGGAATGTTTTGGTTTGCTTTCATTTGCTTTGATTATGTTTCGGCAAGTTATTGAATGTTTCGATCACTTCTGACTGGTTTGATAGTATTTTGGCATCTTTTCAGAATGTTTTGATCAGTTTTGGCAGGTTCTAAACTATTTTGTCGTGTTTTTGGAATGTTTTGGTTGGTTTTGGTTTGTTTTTATGATGTTTTGGCCGGATTTTGGAATATTTTGGCTGGGTTTTAGAATGTTTTGGTTGGTTTTGATTTGTTTTGATTATGTTTTGCCAAGTATTTTGAATGTTTTGATCAGTTCTGGCTGGTTTTCAAATGTTTTGGCATATTTTCAGAATGTTTTGATCAGTTTTGCGGGTCAAAATTATTTTGGCTGGTTTTTGCAACGTTTTGGTTGGTTTTGATTTGTTTTTATGATGTTTTGCCAAGTTTTTTGAATGTTTTGATCAGTTCTGGCTGGTTTTCTAATGTTTTGACATCTTTTTTAGAATGTTTTGATCAGTTTTGCGGGTCTAAATTATTTTGGCGGGTTTTCGGAATATTTTGGTTGGTTTTGATTTGTTTTTATGATGTTTTGGCGGGTTTTCGGAATGTTTTGCTGGTGTTTTAGAGTGTTTTGCTTTCTCTTGTGTTGTTTTTATTGTCTTGGCAGGTTTTGGAATGTTTGGATTCCTTTTGGCGAGTTTTAAAATATTTTGTCGTCTATTTGGAATGTTTTGGCGGGTATTCGGAATGTTTTGATTATGTTTTGACGGGTTTTGAAATATTTTGGCGGGATTTTAGAAGGTTTTCTTTGTTTTGATGATGTTTAGCCCAGTTTTGGTGTGTTTGGATTAGCTTTGGTGGGCTTTATGATGTTTTGTCAGGTTTTTTCGAATGTATTGATCACTTCTGTCTGGTTTTCTATTTTGGCGGGTTTGAAACTATTTTTTGATTAGTTTTGGCAGGTTTTAATATATTATTGGATCTTTGCGCAGAGATGACGGTGCTGGTTGCGGTGCGCTGCGGGGCGCTCCTTCTGCGGAAAGACGCCTGGCAGCGGCACTTGGGACAGCTCCGCGTCTCCGTATTCTGCATTTCTTGCCTTCTGCATCTCAGCAAAATGCTTTCCCACTAGGTCTAGCAAGGAGAAACTGTGCCAGCTGAGTAGATGTAGCCCGGCCCACCCTTTGAAGTTCACAAGTTCTTGGCATCTCAGAGCCTAAAGGGAAGAGCAAGGTTATCTATGGTACAAGCACAGCAAAGTTGTCCAAGAATAGCTTCCATTCGAATGCTAATGGCAATTGAAGAGGCAGGCCAGTGGCAAGCCACTATCTTCTAGCAGTTTGAAAGGTGCAGACACAGTGCAGGTGTTGTGCGGCTTCCTTCTTCGCCTCCTAGAAGGTGCCGCGCTCTCCATCTCTTGCTTGCCAATATGTTGCCGTGTTCCTCTTATTGTTTGGTTTCTCTAGATTTGTTTTGATGATGTTTTGGCGGGTTTTCGGAATGTTTTGGTGGTGTTTTAGAATGTTTTGTTTTCTCTTGTGTTGTTTTTATTGTCTTGGCAGGTTTTGGAATTTTTGGCGGGTATTTGGAATGTTTTGGTTTGCTTTCATTTGCTTTGATTATGTTTTGGCAAGTTATTGAATGTTTCGATCACTTCTGACTGGTTTGATAGTGTTTTGGCATCTTTTCAGAATGTTTTGATCAGTTTTGGCAGGTTCTAAACTATTTTGTCGTGTTTTTGGAATGTTTTGGTTGGTTTTGGTTTGTTTTTATGATGTTTTGGCCGGATTTCGGAATATTTTGGATGGGTTTTAGAATGTTTTGGTTGGTTTTGATTTGTTTTGATGATGTTTTGCCAAGTTTTTTGAATGTTTTGATCAGTTCTGGCTGGTTTTCTAATGTTTTGACATCTTTTTTAGAATGTTTTGATCAGTTTTGCGGGTCTAAATTATTTTGGCGGGTTCTCGGAATATTTTGGTTGGTTTTGATTTTTTTTTATGATGTTTTGGCGGGTTTTCGGAATGTTTTGGTTGGGTTTTAGAATGTTTTGCTTTCTCTTGTGTTGTTTTTATTGTCTTGGCAGGTTTTGGAATGTTTGGATGCCTTTTGGTGGGTTTTAAAATATTTTGGCGGGTATTTGGAATGTTTTGGTTTGCTTTCATTTGCTTTGATTATGTTTTGGCAAGTTATTGAATGTTTCGATCACTTCTGACTGGTTTGATAGTATTTTGGCATCTTTTCAGAATGTTGTGATCAGTTTTGGCAGGTTCTAAACTATTTTGTCGGGTTTTTGGAATGTTTTGGTTGGTTTTGATTTGTTTTTATGATGTTTTGGCCGGATTTCGGAATATTTTGGATGGGTTTTGGAATGTTTTGGTTGGTTTTGATTTGTTTTTATGATGTTTTGCCAAGATTTTTGAATATTTCGGTCACTTCTGACTGGTTTGATAGTATTTTGGCATCTTTTCAGAATGTTTTGATCAGTTTTGGCAGGCTCTAAACTATTTTGTCGGGTTTTTGGAATGTTTTGGTTGGTTTTAATTTGTTTTGATTATGTTTTGCCAAGTTTTTTGAATGTTTTGATCAGCTCTGGCTTGTTTTCTAATGTTTTGACATCTTTTTTAGAAAGTTTTGATCAGTTTTGCGGGTCTCAATTATTTTGGCGGGTTTTCGGAATATTTTGGTTGGTTTTGATTTGTTTTTATGATGTTTTGCCAAGTTTTTTGAATGTTTTGATCAGTTCTGGCTGGTTTTCTAATGTTTTGACATCTTTTTTAGAATGTTTTGATCAGTTTTGCGGGTCTAAATTATTTTGGCGGGTTCTCGGAATATTTTGGTTGGTTTTGATTTTTTTTTATGATGTTTTGGCGGGTTTTCGGAATGTTTTGGTTGGGTTTTAGAATGTTTTGTTTTCTCTTGTGTTGTTTTTATTGTCTTGGCAGGTTTTGGAATGTTTGGATGCCTTTTGGTGGGTTTTAAAATATTTTGGCGGGTATTTGGAATGTTTTGGTTTGCTTTCATTTGCTTTGATTATGTTTTGGCAAGTTATTGAATGTTTCGATCACTTCTGACTGGTTTGATAGTATTTTGGCATCTTTTCAGAATGTTGTGATCAGTTTTGGCAGGTTCTAAACTATTTTGTCGGGTTTTTGGAATGTTTTGGTTGGTTTTGATTTGTTTTTATGATGTTTTGGCCGGATTTCGGAATATTTTGGATGGGTTTTGGAATGTTTTGGTTGGTTTTGATTTGTTTTGATGATGTTTTGCCAAGATTTTTGAATATTTCGGTCACTTCTGACTGGTTTGATAGTATTTTGGCATCTTTTCAGAATGTTTTGATCAGTTTTGGCAGGCTCTAAACTATTTTGTCGGGTTTTTGGAATGTTTTGGTTGGTTTTAATTTGTTTTGATTATGTTTTGCCAAGTTTTTTGAATGTTTTGATCAGTTCTGGCTTGTTTTCTAATGTTTTGACATCTTTTTTAGAAAGTTTTGATCAGTTTTGCGGGTCTCAATTATTTTGGCGGGTTTTCGGAATATTTTGGTTGGTTTTGATTTGTTTTTATGATGTTTTGGCGGGTTTTCGGAATGTTTTGCTGGTGTTTTAGAATGTTTTGTTTTCTCTTGTGTTGTTTTTATTGTCTTGGCAGGTTTTGGAATGTTTGGATTCCTTTTGGCGGGTTTTAAAATATTTTGTCGGGTATTTGGAATGTTTTGGCGGGTATTCGGAATGTTTTGATTATGTTTTGACGGGTTTTGAAATATTTTGGCGGGATTTTAGAAGGTTTTCTTTGTTTTGATGATGTTTAGCCCAGTTTTGGTGTCTTTGGATTAGCTTTGGTGGGCTTTATCACGTTTTGTCAGGTTTTTTCGAATGTGTTGATCACTTCTGTCTGGTTTTCTATTTTGGCGGGTTTGAAACTATTTTTTGATTAGTTTTGGCGGGTTTTAAAATATTTTGGCTCTTTGCGCAGAGGTGACGGTGCCGGTTTCAGTGCGCTCCGGGGCGCTCCTTCTGCCGAAATACGCCTGGCAGCGTCACTTGGGACAGCTCCACGTCTCCGTATTCTGCATTTCTTGCCTTCTGCATCTCAGCAAAATGCTTTCCCACAAGGTCTAGCAAGGAGAAACTGTGCCAGCTGAATAGATGTAGCCCGGCCCACCCTTTGAAGTTCACAAGTTCTTGGCATCTCAGAGCCTAAAGGGACGAGCGATGTTATCTATGGTACAAGCACAGCAAAGTTGTCCAAGAATAGCTTCCATTGGAATGCTAATGGCAATTGAAGAGGCAGGCCAGTGGCAAGCCACTATCTTCTAGCAGTTTGAAAGGTGCAGACACAGTGCAGGTGTTGTGCGGCTTCCTTCTTCGCCTCCTAGAAGGTGCCGCGCTCTCCGTCTCTTGCTTGCCAATATGTTGCCGTGTTCCTCTTATTGTTTGGTTTCTTTGGATTTGTTTTTATGATGTTTTGGCGGGTTTTCGGAATGTTTTGGTGGTGTTTTAGAATGTTTTGTTTTCTCTTGTGTTGTTTTTATTGTCTTGGCAGGTTTTGGAATTTTTGGCGGGTATTTGGAATGTTTTGGTTTGCTTTCATTTGCTTTGATTATGTTTTGGCAAGTTATTGAATGTTTCGATCACTTCTGACTGGTTTGATAGTGTTTTGGCATCTTTTCAGAATGTTTTGATCAGTTTTGGCAGGTTCTAAACTATTTTGTCGTGTTTTTGGAATGTTTTGGTTGGTTTTGGTTTGTTTTTATGATGTTTTGGCCGGATTTCGGAATATTTTGGATGGGTTTTAGAATGTTTTGGTTGGTTTTGATTTGTTTTGATGATGTTTTGCCAAGTTTTTTGAATGTTTTGATCAGTTCTGGCTGGTTTTCTAATGTTTTGACATCTTTTTTAGAATGTTTTGATCAGTTTTGCGGGTCTAAATTATTTTGGCGGGTTCTCGGAATATTTTGGTTGGTTTTGATTTGTTTTTATGATGTTTTGGCGGGTTTTCGGAATGTTTTGGTTGGGTTTTAGAATGTTTTGCTTTCTCTTGTGTTGTTTTTATTGTCTTGGCAGGTTTTGGAATGTTTGGATGCCTTTTGGTGGGTTTTAAAATATTTTGGCGGGTATTTGGAATGTTTTGGTTTGCTTTCATTTGCTTTGATTATGTTTTGGCAAGTTATTGAATGTTTCGATCACTTCTGACTGGTTTGATAGTATTTTGGCATCTTTTCAGAATGTTGTGATCAGTTTTGGCAGGTTCTAAACTATTTTGTCGGGTTTTTGGAATGTTTTGGTTGGTTTTGATTTGTTTTTATGATGTTTTGGCCGGATTTCGGAATATTTTGGATGGGTTTTGGAATGTTTAGGTTGGTTTTGATTTGTTTTTATGATGTTTTGCCAAGATTTTTGAATATTTCGGTCACTTCTGACTGGTTTGATAGTATTTTGGCATCTTTTCAGAATGTTTTGATCAGTTTTGGCAGGCTCTAAACTATTTTGTCGGGTTTTTGGAATGTTTTGGTTTGTTTTAATTTGTTTTGATTATGTTTTGCCAAGTTTTTTGAATGTTTTGATCAGCTCTGGCTTGTTTTCTAATGTTTTGACATCTTTTTTAGAAAGTTTTGATCAGTTTTGCGGGTCTCAATTATTTTGGCGGGTTTTCGGAATATTTTGGTTGGTTTTGATTTGTTTTTATGATGTTTTGCCAAGTTTTTTGAATGTTTTGATCAGTTCTGGCTGGTTTTCTAATGTTTTGACATCTTTTTTAGAATGTTTTGATCAGTTTTGCGGGTCTAAATTATTTTGGCGGGTTCTCGGAATATTTTGGTTGGTTTTGATTTTTTTTTATGATGTTTTGGCGGGTTTTCGGAATGTTTTGGTTGGGTTTTAGAATGTTTTGTTTTCTCTTGTGTTGTTTTTATTGTCTTGGCAGGTTTTGGAATTTTTGGCGGGTATTTGGAATGTTTTGGTTTGCTTTCATTTGCTTTGATTATGTTTCGGCAAGTTATTGAATGTTTCGATCACTTCTGACTGGTTTGATAGTATTTTGGCATCTTTTCAGAATGTTTTGATCAGTTTTGGCAGGTTCTAAACTATTTTGTCGTGTTTTTGGAATGTTTTGGTTGGTTTTGGTTTGTTTTTATGATGTTTTGGCCGGATTTTGGAATATTTTGGCTGGGTTTTAGAATGTTTTGGTTGGTTTTGATTTGTTTTGATTATGTTTTGCCAAGTATTTTGAATGTTTTGATCAGTTCTGGCTGGTTTTCAAATGTTTTGGCATATTTTCAGAATGTTTTGATCAGTTTTGCGGGTCAAAATTATTTTGGCTGGTTTTTGCAACGTTTTGGTTGGTTTTGATTTGTTTTTATGATGTTTTGCCAAGTTTTTTGAATGTTTTGATCAGTTCTGGCTGGTTTTCTAATGTTTTGACATCTTTTTTAGAATGTTTTGATCAGTTTTGCGGGTCTAAATTATTTTGGCGGGTTTTCGGAATATTTTGGTTGGTTTTGATTTGTTTTTATGATGTTTTGGCGGGTTTTCGGAATGTTTTGCTGGTGTTTTAGAATGTTTTGCTTTCTCTTGTGTTGTTTTTATTGTCTTGGCAGGTTTTGGAATGTTTGGATTCCTTTTGGCGAGTTTTAAAATATTTTGTCGTCTATTTGGAATGTTTTGGCGGGTATTCGGAATGTTTTGATTATGTTTTGACGGGTTTTGAAATATTTTGGCGGGATTTTAGAAGGTTTTCTTTGTTTTGATGATGTTTAGCCCAGTTTTGGTGTGTTTGGATTAGCTTTGGTGGGCTTTATGATGTTTTGTCAGGTTTTTTCGAATGTATTGATCACTTCTGTCTGGTTTTCTATTTTGGCGGGTTTGAAACTATTTTTTGATTAGTTTTGGCAGGTTTTAATATATTATTGGATCTTTGCGCAGAGATGACGGTGCTGGTTGCGGTGCGCTGCGGGGCGCTCCTTCTGCGGAAAGACGCCTGGCAGCGGCACTTGGGACAGCTCCGCGTCTCCGTATTCTGCATTTCTTGCCTTCTGCATCTCAGCAAAATGCTTTCCCACTAGGTCTAGCAAGGAGAAACTGTGCCAGCTGAGTAGATGTAGCCCGGCCCACCCTTTGAAGTTCACAAGTTCTTGGCATCTCAGAGCCTAAAGGGAAGAGCAAGGTTATCTATGGTACAAGCACAGCAAAGTTGTCCAAGAATAGCTTCCATTCGAATGCTAATGGCAATTGAAGAGGCAGGCCAGTGGCAAGCCACTATCTTCTAGCAGTTTGAAAGGTGCAGACACAGTGCAGTTGTTGTGCGGCTTCCTTCTTCGCCTCCTAGAAGGTGCCGCGCTCTCCATCTCTTGCTTGCCAATATGTTGCCGTGTTCCTCTTATTGTTTGGTTTCTCTAGATTTGTTTTGATGATGTTTTGGCGGGTTTTCGGAATGTTTTGGTGGTGTTTTAGAATGTTTTGTTTTCTCTTGTGTTGTTTTTATTGTCTTGGCAGGTTTTGGAATTTTTGGCGGGTATTTGGAATGTTTTGGTTTGCTTTCATTTGCTTTGATTATGTTTTGGCAAGTTATTGAATGTTTCGATCACTTCTGACTGGTTTGATAGTGTTTTGGCATCTTTTCAGAATGTTTTGATCAGTTTTGGCAGGTTCTAAACTATTTTGTCGTGTTTTTGGAATGTTTTGGTTGGTTTTGGTTTGTTTTTATGATGTTTTGGCCGGATTTCGGAATATTTTGGATGGGTTTTAGAATGTTTTGGTTGGTTTTGATTTGTTTTGATGATGTTTTGCCAAGTTTTTTGAATGTTTTGATCAGTTCTGGCTGGTTTTCTAATGTTTTGACATCTTTTTTAGAATGTTTTGATCAGTTTTGCGGGTCTAAATTATTTTGGCGGGTTCTCGGAATATTTTGGTTGGTTTTGATTTTTTTTTATGATGTTTTGGCGGGTTTTCGGAATGTTTTGGTTGGGTTTTAGAATGTTTTGCTTTCTCTTGTGTTGTTTTTATTGTCTTGGCAGGTTTTGGAATGTTTGGATGCCTTTTGGTGGGTTTTAAAATATTTTGGCGGGTATTTGGAATGTTTTGGTTTGCTTTCATTTGCTTTGATTATGTTTTGGCAAGTTATTGAATGTTTCGATCACTTCTGACTGGTTTGATAGTATTTTGGCATCTTTTCAGAATGTTGTGATCAGTTTTGGCAGGTTCTAAACTATTTTGTCGGGTTTTTGGAATGTTTTGGTTGGTTTTGATTTGTTTTTATGATGTTTTGGCCGGATTTCGGAATATTTTGGATGGGTTTTGGAATGTTTTGGTTGGTTTTGATTTGTTTTTATGATGTTTTGCCAAGATTTTTGAATATTTCGGTCACTTCTGACTGGTTTGATAGTATTTTGGCATCTTTTCAGAATGTTTTGATCAGTTTTGGCAGGCTCTAAACTATTTTGTCGGGTTTTTGGAATGTTTTGGTTGGTTTTAATTTGTTTTGATTATGTTTTGCCAAGTTTTTTGAATGTTTTGATCAGCTCTGGCTTGTTTTCTAATGTTTTGACATCTTTTTTAGAAAGTTTTGATCAGTTTTGCGGGTCTCAATTATTTTGGCGGGTTTTCGGAATATTTTGGTTGGTTTTGATTTGTTTTTATGATGTTTTGCCAAGTTTTTTGAATGTTTTGATCAGTTCTGGCTGGTTTTCTAATGTTTTGACATCTTTTTTAGAATGTTTTGATCAGTTTTGCGGGTCTAAATTATTTTGGCGGGTTCTCGGAATATTTTGGTTGGTTTTGATTTTTTTTTATGATGTTTTGGCGGGTTTTCGGAATGTTTTGGTTGGGTTTTAGAATGTTTTGTTTTCTCTTGTGTTGTTTTTATTGTCTTGGCAGGTTTTGGAATGTTTGGATGCCTTTTGGTGGGTTTTAAAATATTTTGGCGGGTATTTGGAATGTTTTGGTTTGCTTTCATTTGCTTTGATTATGTTTTGGCAAGTTATTGAATGTTTCGATCACTTCTGACTGGTTTGATAGTATTTTGGCATCTTTTCAGAATGTTGTGATCAGTTTTGGCAGGTTCTAAACTATTTTGTCGGGTTTTTGGAATGTTTTGGTTGGTTTTGATTTGTTTTTATGATGTTTTGGCCGGATTTCGGAATATTTTGGATGGGTTTTGGAATGTTTTGGTTGGTTTTGATTTGTTTTGATGATGTTTTGCCAAGATTTTTGAATATTTCGGTCACTTCTGACTGGTTTGATAGTATTTTGGCATCTTTTCAGAATGTTTTGATCAGTTTTGGCAGGCTCTAAACTATTTTGTCGGGTTTTTGGAATGTTTTGGTTGGTTTTAATTTGTTTTGATTATGTTTTGCCAAGTTTTTTGAATGTTTTGATCAGTTCTGGCTTGTTTTCTAATGTTTTGACATCTTTTTTAGAAAGTTTTGATCAGTTTTGCGGGTCTCAATTATTTTGGCGGGTTTTCGGAATATTTTGGTTGGTTTTGATTTGTTTTTATGATGTTTTGGCGGGTTTTCGGAATGTTTTGCTGGTGTTTTAGAATGTTTTGTTTTCTCTTGTGTTGTTTTTATTGTCTTGGCAGGTTTTGGAATGTTTGGATTCCTTTTGGCGGGTTTTAAAATATTTTGTCGGGTATTTGGAATGTTTTGGCGGGTATTCGGAATGTTTTGATTATGTTTTGACGGGTTTTGAAATATTTTGGCGGGATTTTAGAAGGTTTTCTTTGTTTTGATGATGTTTAGCCCAGTTTTGGTGTCTTTGGATTAGCTTTGGTGGGCTTTATCACGTTTTGTCAGGTTTTTTCGAATGTGTTGATCACTTCTGTCTGGTTTTCTATTTTGGCGGGTTTGAAACTATTTTTTGATTAGTTTTGGCGGGTTTTAAAATATTTTGGCTCTTTGCGCAGAGGTGACGGTGCCGGTTTCAGTGCGCTCCGGGGCGCTCCTTCTGCCGAAATACGCCTGGCAGCGTCACTTGGGACAGCTCCACGTCTCCGTATTCTGCATTTCTTGCCTTCTGCATCTCAGCAAAATGCTTTCCCACAAGGTCTAGCAAGGAGAAACTGTGCCAGCTGAATAGATGTAGCCCGGCCCACCCTTTGAAGTTCACAAGTTCTTGGCATCTCAGAGCCTAAAGGGACGAGCGATGTTATCTATGGTACAAGCACAGCAAAGTTGTCCAAGAATAGCTTCCATTGGAATGCTAATGGCAATTGAAGAGGCAGGCCAGTGGCAAGCCACTATCTTCTAGCAGTTTGAAAGGTGCAGACACAGTGCAGGTGTTGTGCGGCTTCCTTCTTCGCCTCCTAGAAGGTGCCGCGCTCTCCGTCTCTTGCTTGCCAATATGTTGCCGTGTTCCTCTTATTGTTTGGTTTCTTTGGATTTGTTTTTATGATGTTTTGGCGGGTTTTTGGAATGTTTTGGTGGTGTTTTAGAATGTTTTGCTTTCTCTTGTGTTGTTTTTATTGTCTTGGCAGGTTTTGGAATTTTTGGCGGGTATTTGGAATGTTTTGGTTTGCTTTCATTTGCTTTGATTATGTTTTGGCAAGTTATTGAATGTTTCGATCACTTCTGACTGGTTTGATAGTATTTTGGCATCTTTTCAGAATGTTTTGATCAGTTTTGGCAGGTTCTAAACTATTTTGTCGTGTTTTTGGAATGTTTTGGTTGGTTTTGGTTTGTTTTTATGATGTTTTGGCCGGATTTCGGAATATTTTGTCGGGTTTTTGGAATGTTTTGGTTGGTTTTGATTTGTTTTGATTATGTTTTGCCAAGTATTTTGCATGTTTTGATCAGTTCTGGCTGGTTTTCTAATGTTTTGGCATATTTTCAGAATGTTTTGATCAGTTTTGCGGGTCAAAATTATTTTGGCTGGTTTTTGCAACGTTTTGGTTGGTTTTGATTTGTTTTCATGATGTTTTGCCAAGTTTTTTGAATGTTTGATCAGTTCTGGCTGGTTTTCTAATGTTTTGGCATCTTTTCATAATGTTTTGATCAGTTTTGCGGGTCTAAATTATTATGGAGTGTTTTTGGAATATTTTTGTTTCTTTGGATTTGTTTTTATGATGTTTTGGCGGGTTTTCGGAATGTTTTGGTTGAGTTTTAGAATGTTTTGTTTTCTCTTGTGTTGTTTTTTTTGTATTGGCAGGTTTTGGAATGTTTGGATTCCTTTTGGAGGTTTTAGAATATTTTGGCGGGTTTTTAGAAGGTTTTGATTTGTTTTGCTTTGTTTTGATTATGTTTAGCCCAGTTTTTGGTGTGTTTGGATTAGCTTTGGTGGGCTTTATCATGTTTTGTCAGGTTTTTTCGAATGTATTGATCACTTCTGTCTGGTTTTCTATTTTGGCGGGTTTGAAACTATATTTTGATTAGTTTTGGCAGGTTTTAATATATTATTGGATCTTTGCGCAGAGATGACGGTGCTGGTTGCGGTGCGCTGCGGGGCGCTCCTTCTGCGGAAATACGGCTTGCACTGTCAGTTGGGACAGCTCCGCGTCTCCGTATTCTGCATTTCTTGCCTTCTGCATCTCAGCAAAATGCTTTCCCACTAGGTCTAGCAAGGAGAAACTGTGCCAGCTGAATAGATGTAGCCCGGCCCGCCCTTTGAAGTTCACAAGTTCTTGGCATCTCAGAGCCTAAAGGGACGAGCGATGTTATCTATGGTACAAGCACAGCAAAGTTGTCCAAGAATAGCTTCCATTCGAATGCTAATGGCAATTGAAGAGGCAAGCCAGTGGCAAGACACTATCTTCTAGCAGTTTGAAAGGTGCGGACACAGTGCAGGTGTTGTGCGGCTTCCTTCTTCGCCTCCTAGAAGGTGCCGCGCTCTCCGTCTCTTGCTTGCCAATATGTTGCCGTGTTCCTCTTATTGTTTGGTTTCTTTGGATTTGTTTTGATGATGTTTTGGCGGGTTTTCGGAATGTTTTGGTGGTGGTTTAGAACGTTTTGCTTTCTCTTGTGTTGTTTTTATTGTCTTGGCAGGTTTTGGAATGTTTGGATGCCTTTTGGCGGGTTTTAAAATATTTTGGCGGGTATTTGGAATGTTTTGGTTTGCTTTCATTTGCTTTGATTATGTTTCGGCAAGTTATTGAATGTTTCGGCAAGTTATTGAATATTTCGATCACTTCTGACTGGTTTGATAGTATTTTGACATCTTTTCAGAATGTTTTGATCAGTTTTGGCAGGCTCTAAACTACTTTGTCGGGATTTTGGAATGTTTTGGTTGGTTTTGATTGGTTTTTATGATGTTTTGGCCGGATTTAGGAATATTTTGGCTGGTTTTTGGAATGTTTTGGTTGGTTTTGATTTGTTTTGATTATGTTTTGCCAAGATTTTTGAATATTTCGATCACTTCTGACTGGTTTGATAGTATTTTGGCATCTTTTCAGAATGTTTTGATCAGTTTTGGCAGGCTCTAAACTATTTTGTCGGGTTTTTGGAATGTTTTGGTTGGTTTTGATTTGTTTTGATTATGTTTTGCCAAGTATTTTGAATGTTTTGATCAGTTCTGGCTGGTTTTCAAATGTTTTGGCATATTTTCAGAATGTTTTGATCAGTTTTGCGGGTCAAAATTATTTTGGCTGGTTTTTGCAACGTTTTGGTTGGTTTTGATTTGTTTTTATGATGTTTTGCCAAGTTTTTTGAATGTTTTGATCAGTTCTGGCTGGTTTTCTAATGTTTTGACATCTTTTTTAGAATGTTTTGATCAGTTTTGCGGGTCTAAATTATTTTGGCGGGTTTTCGGAATATTTTGGTTGGTTTTGATTTGTTTTTATGATGTTTTGGCGGGTTTTCGGAATGTTTTGGTGGTGTTTTAGAATGTTTTGTTTTCTCTTGTGTTGTTTTTATTGTCTTGGCAGGTTTTGGAATGTTTGGATTCCTTTTGGCGGGGTTTAAAATATTTTGGCGGGTATTTGGAATGTTTTGGAGGGTATTCGGAATGTTTTGATTATGTTTTGACGGGTTTTGAAATATTTTGGCGGGATTTTAGAAGGTTTTCTTTGTTTTGATGATGTTTAGCCCAGTTTTGGTGTCTTTGGATTAGCTTTGGTGGGCTTTATGATGTTTTGTCAGGTTTTTTCGAATGTATTGATCACTTCTGTCTGGTTTTCTATTTTGGCGGGTTTGAAACTTTTTTTTGATTTGTTTTGGGGGTTTTAAAATATTTTGGCTCTTTGCGCAGAGGTGACGGTGCCGGTTGCGGTGCGCTCCGAGGCGCTCCTTCTGCGGAAAGACGCCTGGCAGCGTCACTTGGGACAGCTCCGTGTCTCCGTATTCTGCATTTCTTGCCTTCTGCATCTCAGCAAAATGCTTTCCCACTAGGTCCAGCAAGGAGAAACTGTGCCAGTTGAATAGATGTAGCCCGGCCCACCCTTTGAAGTTCATAAGTTCTTGGCATCTCAGAGCCTAAAGGGACGAGCGATGTTATCTATGGTACAAGCACAGCAAAGTTGTCCAAGAATAGCTTCCATTCGAATGCTAATGGCAATTGAAGAGGCAGGCCAGTGGCAAGCCACTATCTTCTAGCAGTTTGAAAGGTGCAGACACAGTGCAGGTGTTGTGCGGCTTCCTTCTTCGCCTCCTAGAAGGTGCCGCGCTCTCCGTCTCTTGCTTGCCAATATGTTGCCGTGTTCCTCTTATTGTTTGGTTTCTCTAGATTTGTTTTTATGATGTTTTGGCGGGTTTTCGGAATGTTTTGGTGGTGTTTTAGAATGTTTTGTTTTCTCTTGTGTTGTTTTTATTGTCTTGGCAGGTTTTGGAATTTTTGGCGGGTATTTGGAATGTTTTGGTTTGCTTTCATTTGCTTTGATTATGTTTCGGCAAGTTATTGAATGTTTCGATCACTTCTGACTGGTTTGATAGTATTTTGGCATCTTTTCAGAATGTTTTGATCAGTTTTGGCAGGTTCTAAACTATTTTGTCGTGTTTTTGGAATGTTTTGGTTGGTTTTGGTTTGTTTTTATGATGTTTTGGCCGGATTTTGGAATATTTTGGCTGGGTTTTAGAATGTTTTGGTTGGTTTTGATTTGTTTTGATGATGTTTTGCCAAGATTTTTTAATATTTCGATCACTTCTGACTGGTTTGATAGTATTTTGGCATCTTTTCGGAATGTTTTGATCAGTTTTGGCAGGCTCTAAACGATTTTGTCGGGTTTTTGGAATGTTTTGGTAGGTTTTGATTTGTTTTTATGATGTTTTGGCCAGATTTTGGAATATTTTGGCTGGTTTTTGGAATGTTTTGGTTGGTTTTGATTTGTTTTGATTATGTTTTGCCAAGTATTTTGAATGTTTTGATCAGTTCTGGCTGGTTTTCAAATGTTTTGGCATATTTTCAGAATGTTTTGATCAGTTTTGCGGGTCAAAATTATTTTGTCGGGTTTTTGGAATGTTTTGGTAGGTTTTGATTTGTTTTTATGATGTTTTGCCAAGTTTTTTGAATGTTTTGATCAGTTCTGGCTGGTTTTCTAATGTTTTGACATCTTTTTTTAGAATGTTTTGATCAGTTTTGCGGGTCTAAATTATTTTGGCGGGTTTTCGGAATATTTTGGTTGGTTTTGATTTGTTTTTATGATGTTTTGGCGGGTTTTCGGAATGTTTTGGTGGTGTTTTAGAATGTTTTGTTTTCTCTTGTGTTGTTTTTATTGTCTTGGCAGGTTTTGGAATGTTTGGATTCCTTTTGGCGGGTTTTAAAATATTTTGTCGGGTATTTGGAATGTTTTGGCGGGTATTCGGAATGTTTTGATTATGTTTTGACGGGTTTTGAAATATTTTGGCGGGATTTTAGAAGGTTTTCTTTGTTTTGATGATGTTTAGCCCAGTTTTGGTGTCTTTGGATTAGCTTTGGTGGGCTTTATCATGTTTTGTCAGGTTTTTTCGAATGTGTTGATCACTTCTGTCTGGTTTTCTATTTTGGCGGGTTTGAAACTATTTTTTGATTAGTTTTGGCGGGTTTTAAAATATTTTGACTCTTTGCGCAGAGGTGACGGTGCCGGTTTCAGTGCGCTCCGAGGCGCTCCTTCTGCCGAAATACGCCTGGCAGCGTCACTTGGGACAGCTCCACGTCTCCGTATTCTGCATTTCTTGCCTTCTGCATCTCAGCAAAATGCTTTCCCACTAGGTCTAGCAAGGAGAAACTGTGCCAGCTGAGTAGATGTAGCCCGGCCCACCCTTTGAAGTTCACAAGTTCTTGGCATCTCAGAGCCTAAAGGGAAGAGCAAGGTTATCTATGGTACAAGCACAGCAAAGTTGTCCAAGAATAGCTTCCATTCGAATGCTAATGGCAATTGAAGAGGCAGGCCAGTGGCAAGCCACTATCTTCTAGCAGTTTGAAAGGTGCAGACACAGTGCAGTTGTTGTGTGGCTTCCTTCTTCGCCTCCCAGAAGGTGCCGCGCTCTCCGTCTCTTGCTTGCCAATATGTTGCCGTGTTCCTCTTATTGTTTGGTTTCTTTGGATTTGTTTTTATGATGTTTTGGCGGGTTTTCGGAATGTTGTGGTGGTGTTTTAGAATGTTTTGCTTTCTCTTGTGTTGTTTTTATTGTGTTGGCAGGTTTTGGAATTTTTGGCAGGTATTTGGAATGTTTTGGTTTGCTTTCATTTGCTTTGATTATGTTTTGGCAAGTTATTGAATGTTTCGATCACTTCTGACTGGTTTGATAGTATTTTGGCATCTTTTCAGAATGTTTTGATCAGTTTTGGCAGGTTCTAAACTATTTTGTCGTGTTTTTGGAATGTTTTGGTTGGTTTTGGTTTGTTTTTATGATGTTTTGGCCGGATTTCGGAATATTTTGTCGGGTTTTTGGAATGTTTTGGTTGGTTTTGATTTGTTTTGATTATGTTTTGCCAAGTATTTTGAATGTTTTGATCAGTTCTGGCTGGTTTTCAAATGTTTTGGCATCTTTTCAGAATGTTTTGATCAGTTTTGCGGGTCAAAATTATTTTGGCTGGTTTTTGCAACGTTTTGGTTGGTTTTGATTTGTTTTGATTATGTTTTGCCAAGTATTTTGAATGTTTGATCAGTTCTGGCTGGTTTTCTAATGTTTTGGCATCTTTTCAGAATGTTTTGATCAGTTTTGCGGGTCTAAATTATTATGGAGTGTTTTTGGAATATTTTTGTTTCTTTGGATTTGTTTTTATGATGTTTTGGCGGGTTTTCGGAATGTTTTGGTTGGGTTTTAGAATGTTTTGTTTTCTCTTGTGTTGTTTTTTTTGTATTGGCAGGTTTTGGAATGTTTGGATTCCTTTTGGAGGTTTTAGAATATTTTGGCGGGTTTTTAGAAGGTTTTGATTTGTTTTGCTTTGTTTTGATTATGTTTAGCCCAGTTTTTGGTGTGTTTGGATTAGCTTTGGTGGGCTTTATCATGTTTTGTCAGGTTTTTTCGAATGTATTGATCACTTCTGTCTGGTTTTCTATTTTGGCGGGTTTGAAACTATATTTTGATTAGTTTTGGCGGGTTTTAAAATATTTTGGCTCTTTGCGCAGAGGTGACGGTGCCGGTTGCGGTGCGCTGCGGGGCGCTCCTTCTGCGGAAATACGGCTTGCACTGTCAGTTGGGACAGCTCCGCGTCTCCGTATTCTGCATTTCTTGCCTTCTGCATCTCAGCAAAATGCTTTCCCACTAGGTCTAGCAAGGAGAAACTGTGCCAGCTGAATAGATGTAGCCCGGCCCGCCCTTTGAAGTTCACAAGTTCTTGGCATCTCAGAGCCTAAAGGGACGAGCGATGTTATCTATGGTACAAGCACAGCAAAGTTGTCCAAGAATAGCTTCCATTCGAATGCTAATGGCAATTGAAGAGGCAGGCCAGTGGCAAGCCACTATCTTCTAGCAGTTTGAAAGGTGCAGACACAGTGCAGGTGTTGTGCGGCTTCCTTCTTCGCCTCCTAGAAGGTGCCGCGCTCTCCGTCTCTTGCTTGCCAATATGTTGCCGTGTTCCTCTTATTGTTTGGTTTCTTTGGATTTGTTTTGATGATGTTTTGGCGGGTTTTCGGAATGTTTTGGTGGTGTTTTAGAATGTTTTGTTTTCTCTTGTGTTGTTTTTATTGTCTTGGCAGGTTTTGGAATTTTTGGCGGGTATTTGGAATGTTTTGGTTTGCTTTCATTTGCTTTGATTATGTTTCGGCAAGTTATTGAATGTTTCGATCACTTCTGACTGGTTTGATTGTATTTTGGCATCTTTTCAGAATGTTTTGATCAGTTTTGGCAGGTTCTAAACTATTTTGTCATGTTTTTGGAATGTTTTGGTTGGTTTTGGTTTGTTTTTATGATGTTTTGGCCGGATTTTGGAATATTTTGGCTGGGTTTTAGAATGTTTTGGTTGGTTTTGATTTGTTTTGATGATGTTTTGCCAAGATTTTTTAATATTTCGATCACTTCTGACTGGTTTGATAGTATTTTGGCATCTTTTCGGAATGTTTTGATCAGTTTTGGCAGGCTCTAAACGATTTTGTCGGGTTTTTGGAATGTTTTGGTAGGTTTTGATTTGTTTTTATGATGTTTTGGCCAGATTTTGGAATATTTTGGCTGGTTTTTGGAATGTTTTGGTTGGTTTTGATTTGTTTTGATTATGTTTTGCCAAGTATTTTGAATGTTTTGATCAGTTCTGGCTGGTTTTCAAATGTTTTGGCATATTTTCAGAATGTTTTGATCAGTTTTGCGGGTCAAAATTATTTTGGCTGGTTTTTGCAACGTTTTGGTTGGTTTTGATTTGTTTTTATGATGTTTTGCCAAGTTTTTTGAATGTTTTTGATCAGTTCTGGCTGGTTTTCTAATGTTTTGACATCTTTTTTAGAATGTTTTGATCAGTTTTGCGGGTCTAAATTATTTTGGCGGGTTTTCGGAATATTTTGGTTGGTTTTGATTTGTTTTTTATGATGTTTTGGCGGGTTTTCGGAATGTTTTGCTGGTGTTTTAGAATGTTTTGCTTTCTCTTGTGTTGTTTTTATTGTCTTGGCAGGTTTTGGAATGTTTGGATGCCTTTTGGTGGGTTTTAAAATATTTTGGCGGGTATTTGGAATGTTTTGGTTTGCTTTCATTTGCTTTGATTATGTTTTGGCAAGTTATTGAATGTTTCGATCACTTCTGACTGGTTTGATAGTATTTTGGCATCTTTTCAGAATGTTGTGATCAGTTTTGGCAGGTTCTAAACTATTTTGTCGGGTTTTTGGAATGTTTTGGTTGGTTTTGATTTGTTTTTATGATGTTTTGGCCGGATTTCGGAATATTTTGGATGGGTTTTGGAATGTTTTGGTTGGTTTTGATTTGTTTTTATGATGTTTTGCCAAGATTTTTGAATATTTCGGTCACTTCTGACTGGTTTGATAGTATTTTGGCATCTTTTCAGAATGTTTTGATCAGTTTTGGCAGGCTCTAAACTATTTTGTCGGGTTTTTGGAATGTTTTGGTTGGTTTTAATTTGTTTTGATTATGTTTTGCCAAGTTTTTTGAATGTTTTGATCAGTTCTGGCTTGTTTTCTAATGTTTTGACATCTTTTTTAGAAAGTTTTGATCAGTTTTGCGGGTCTCAATTATTTTGGCGGGTTTTTGGAATATTTTGGTTGGTTTTGATTTGTTTTTATGATGTTTTGCCAAGTTTTTTGAATGTTTTGATCAGTTCTGGCTGGTTTTCTAATGTTTTGACATCTTTTTTAGAATGTTTTGATCAGTTTTGCGGGTCTAAATTATTTTGGCGGGTTCTCGGAATATTTTGGTTGGTTTTGATTTTTTTTTATGATGTTTTGGCGGGTTTTCGGAATGTTTTGGTTGGGTTTTAGAATGTTTTGTTTTCTCTTGTGTTGTTTTTATTGTCTTGGCAGGTTTTGGAATGTTTGGATGCCTTTTGGTGGGTTTTAAAATATTTTGGCGGGTATTTGGAATGTTTTGGTTTGCTTTCATTTGCTTTGATTATGTTTTGGCAAGTTATTGAATGTTTCGATCACTTCTGACTGGTTTGATAGTATTTTGGCATCTTTTCAGAATGTTGTGATCAGTTTTGGCAGGTTCTAAACTATTTTGTCGGGTTTTTGGAATGTTTTGGTTGGTTTTGATTTGTTTTTATGATGTTTTGGCCGGATTTCGGAATATTTTGGATGGGTTTTGGAATGTTTTGGTTGGTTTTGATTTGTTTTGATGATGTTTTGCCAAGATTTTTGAATATTTCGGTCACTTCTGACTGGTTTGATAGTATTTTGGCATCTTTTCAGAATGTTTTGATCAGTTTTGGCAGGCTCTAAACTATTTTGTCGGGTTTTTGGAATGTTTTGGTTGGTTTTAATTTGTTTTGATTATGTTTTGCCAAGTTTTTTGAAGGTTTTGATCAGCTCTGGCTTGTTTTCTAATGTTTTGACATCTTTTTTAGAAAGTTTTGATCAGTTTTGCGGGTCTCAATTATTTTGGCGGGTTTTCGGAATATTTTGGTTGGTTTTGATTTGTTTTTATGATGTTTTGCCAAGTTTTTTGAATGTTTTGATCAGTTCTGGCTGGTTTTCTAATGTTTTGACATCTTTTTTAGAATGTTTTGATCAGTTTTGCGGGTCTAAATTATTTTGGCGGGTTCTCGGAATATTTTGGTTGGTTTTGATTTGTTTTTATGATGTTTTGGCGGGTTTTCGGAATGTTTTGGTTGGGTTTTAGAATGTTTTGTTTTCTCTTGTGTTGTTTTTATTGTCTTGGCAGGTCTTGGAATGTTTGGATGCCTTTTGGTGGGTTTTAAAATATTTTGGCGGGTATTTGGAATGTTTTGGTTTGCTTTCATTTGCTTTGATTATGTTTTGGCAAGTTATTGAATGTTTCGATCACTTCTGACTGGTTTGATAGTATTTTGGCATCTTTTCAGAATGTTGTGATCAGTTTTGGCAGGTTCTAAACTATTTTGTCGGGTTTTTGGAATGTTTTGGTTGGTTTTGATTTGTTTTTATGATGTTTTGGCCGGATTTCGGAATATTTTGGATGGGTTTTGGAATGTTTTGGTTGGTTTTGATTTGTTTTGATGATGTTTTGCCAAGATTTTTGAATATTTCGGTCACTTCTGACTGGTTTGATAGTATTTTGGCATCTTTTCAGAATGTTTTGATCAGTTTTGGCAGGCTCTAAACTATTTTGTCGGGTTTTTGGAATGTTTTGGTTGGTTTTAATTTGTTTTGATTATGTTTTGCCAAGTTTTTTGAATGTTTTGATCAGCTCTGGCTTGTTTTCTAATGTTTTGACATCTTTTTTAGAAAGTTTTGATCAGTTTTGCGGGTCTCAATTATTTTGGCGGGTTTTCGGAATATTTTGGTTGGTTTTGATTTGTTTTTATGATGTTTTGGCGGGTTTTCGGAATGTTTTGCTGGTGTTTTAGAATGTTTTGTTTTCTCTTGTGTTGTTTTTATTGTCTTGGCAGGTTTTGGAATGTTTGGATTCCTTTTGGCGGGTTTTAAAATATTTTGGCGGGTATTTGGAATGTTTTGGCGGGTATTCGGAATGTTTTGATTATGTTTTGACGGGTTTTGAAATATTTTGGCGGGATTTTAGAAGGTTTTCTTTGTTTTGATGATGTTTAGCCCAGTTTTGGTGTCTTTGGATTAGCTTTGGTGGGCTTTATCATGTTTTGTCAGGTTTTTTCGAATGTGTTGATCACTTCTGTCTGGTTTTCTATTTTGGCGGGTTTGAAACTATTTTTTGATTAGTTTTGGCGGGTTTTAAAATATTTTGGCTCTTTGCGCAGAGGTGACGGTGCCGGTTTCGGTGCGCTCCGAGGCGCTCCTTCTGCCGAAATACGCCTGGCAGCGTCACTTGGGACAGCTCCGCGTCTCCGTATTCTGCATTTCTTGCCTTCTGCATCTCAGCAAAATGCTTTCCCACTAGGTCTAGCAAGGAGAAACTGTGGCAGCTGAATAGATGTAGCCCGGCCCACCCTTTGAAGTTCACAAGTTCTTGGCATCTCAGAGCCTAAAGGGACGAGCGATGTTATCTATGGTACAAGCACAGCAAAGTTGTCCAAGAATAGCTTCCATTCGAATGCTAATGGAAATTGAAGAGGCAGGCCAGTGGCAAGCCACTATCTTCTAGCAGTTTGAAAGGTGCAGACACAGTGCAGGTGTTGTGCGGCTTCCTTCTTCGCCTCCTAGAAGGTGCCGCGCTCTCCGTCTCTTGCTTGCCAATATGTTGCCGTGTTCCTCTTATTGTTTGGTTTCTTTGGATTTGTTTTTATGATGTTTTGGCGGGTTTTCGGAATGTTGTGGTGGTGTTTTAGAATGTTTTGCTTTCTCTTGTGTTGTTTTTATTGTGTTGGCAGGTTTTGGAATTTTTGGCAGGTATTTGGAATGTTTTGGTTTGCTTTCATTTGCTTTGATTATGTTTTGGCAAGTTATTGAATGTTTCGATCACTTCTGACTGGTTTGATAGTATTTTGGCATCTTTTCAGAATGTTTTGATCAGTTTTGGCAGGTTCTAAACTATTTTGTCGGGTTTTTGGAATGTTTTGGTTGCTTTTGGTTTGTTTTTATGATGTTTTGCCAAGTATTTTGAATGTTTTGATCAGTTCTGGCTGGTTTTCAAATGTTTTGGCATATTTTCAGAATGTTTTGATCAGTTTTGCGGGTCAAAATTATTTTGGCTGGTTTTTGCAACGTTTTGGTTGGTTTTGATTTGTTTTCATGATGTTTTGCCAAGTTTTTTGAATGTTTGATCAGTTCTGGCTGGTTTTCTAATGTTTTGGCATCTTTTCAGAATGTTTTGATCAGTTTTGCGGGTCTAAATTATTATGGAGTGTTTTTGGAATATTTTTGTTTCTTTGGATTTGTTTTTATGATGTTTTGGCGGGTTTTCGGAATGTTTTGGTTGGGTTTTAGAATGTTTTGTTTTCTCTTGTGTTGTTTTTTTTGTATTGGCAGGTTTTGGAATGTTTGGATTCCTTTTGGAGGTTTTAGAATATTTTGGCGGGTTTTTAGAAGGTTTTGATTTGTTTTGCTTTGTTTTGATTATGTTTAGCCCAGTTTTTGGTGTGTTTGGATTAGCTTTGGTGGGCTTTATCATGTTTTGTCAGGTTTTTTCGAATGTATTGATCACTTCTGTCTGGTTTTCTATTTTGGCGGGTTTGAAACTATATTTTGATTAGTTTTGGCGGGTTTTAAACTATTTTGGCTCTTTGCGCAGAGGTGACGGTGCCGGTTGCGGTGCGCTGCGGGGCGCTCCTTCTGCGGAAATACGGCTTGCACTGTCAGTTGGGACAGCTCCGCGTCTCCGTATTCTGCATTTCTTGCCTTCTGCATCTCAGCAAAATGCTTTCCCACTAGGTCTAGCAAGGAGAAACTGTGCCAGCTGAATAGATGTAGCCCGGCCCGCCCTTTGAAGTTCACAAGTTCTTGGCATCTCAGAGCCTGAAGGGACGAGCGATGTTATCTATGGTACAAGCACAGCAAAGTTGTCCAAGAATAGCTTCCATTCGAATGCTAATGGCAATTGAAGAGGCAAGCCAGTGGCAAGCCACTATCTTCTAGCAGTTTGAAAGGTGCAGACACAGTGCAGGTGTTGTGCGGCTTCCTTCTTCGCCTCCTAGAAGGTGCCGCGCTCTCCGTCTCTTGCTTGCCAATATGTTGCCGTGTTCCTCTTATTGTTTGGTTTCTTTGGATTTGTTTTGATGATGTTTTGGCGGGTTTTCGGAATGTTTTGGTGGTGGTTTAGAATGTTTTGCTTTCTCTTGTGTTGTTTTTATTGTCTTGGCAGGTTTTGGAATGTTTGGATGCCTTTTGGCGGGTTTTAAAATATTTTGGCGGGTATTTGGAATGTTTTGGTTTGCTTTCATTTGCTTTGATTATGTTTCGGCAAGTTATTGAATGTTTCGGCAAGTTATTGAATATTTCGATCACTTCTGACTGGTTTGATAGTATTTTGACATCTTTTCAGAATGTTTTGATCAGTTTTGGCAGGCTCTAAACTACTTTGTCGGGATTTTGGAATGTTTTGGTTGGTTTTGATTGGTTTTTATGATGTTTTGGCCGGATTTAGGAATATTTTGGCTGGTTTTTGGAATGTTTTGGTTGGTTTTGATTTGTTTTGATTATGTTTTGCCAAGATTTTTGAATATTTCGATCACTTCTGACTGGTTTGATAGTATTTTGGCATCTTTTCAGAATGTTTTGATCAGTTTTGGCAGGCTCTAAACTATTTTGTCGGGTTTTTGGAATGTTTTGGTAGGTTTTGATTTATTTTTATGATGTTTTGCCAAGTTTTTTGAATGTTTTGATCAGTTCTGGCTGGTTTTCTAATGTTTTGACATATTTTTTAGAAAGTTTTGATCAGTTTTGCGGGTCTCAATTATTTCGGCGGGTTTTCGGAATATTTTGGTTGGTTTTGATTTGTTTTTATGATGTTTTGGCGGGTTTTCGGAATGTTTTGGTGGTGTTTAAAATGTTTTGCTTTCTCTTGTGTTGTTTTTATTGTCTTGGCAGGTTTTGGAATGTTTGGATTCCTTTTGGCGGGTTTTAAAATATTTTGGCGGGTATTTGGAATGTTTTGGCGGGTATTCGGAATGTTTTGATTATGTTTTGACGGGTTTTGAAATATTTTGGCGGGATTTTAGAAGGTTTTGTTTTGGTTTGATGATGTTTAGCCCAGTTTTTGGTGTGTTTGGATTAGCTTTGGTGGGCTTTATCATGTTTTGTCAGGTTTTTTCGAATGTATTGATCACTTCTGTCTAGTTTTCTATTTTGGCGGGTTTGAAACAATTTTTGATTAGTTTTGGTGGGTTTTAAAATATTTTGACTCTTTGCGCAGAGATGACGGTGCCGGTTGCGGTGCGCTGCGGGGCGCTCCTTCTGCGGAAAGACGCCTGGCAGCGGCACTTGGGACAGTTCCGCATCTCCGTATTCTGCATTTCTTGCCTTCTGCATCTCAGCAAAATGCTTTCCCACTAGGTCTAGCAAGGAGAAACTGTGCCAGCTGAGTAGATGCAGCCCGGCCCGCCCTTTGAAGTTCACAAGTTCTTGGCATCTCAGAGCCTAAAGGGACGAGTGAGGTTATCTATGGTACAAGCACAGCAAAGTTGTCCAAGAATAGCTTCCATTCGAATGCTAATGGCAATTGAAGAGGCAGGCCAGTGGCAAGCCACTATCTTCTAGCAGTTTGAAAGGTGCGGACACAGTGCAGGTGTTGTGCGGCTTCCTTCTTCGCCTCCTAGAAGGTGCCGCGCTCTCCGTCTCTTGCTTGCCAATATGTTGCCGTGTTCCTCTTATTGTTTGGTTTCTTTGGATTTGTTTTGATGATGTTTTGGCGGGTTTTCGGAATGTTTTGGTGGTGTTTTAGAATGTTTTGTTTTCTCTTGTGTTGTTTTTATTGTCTTGGCAGGTTTTGGAATGTTTGGATGCCTTTTGGCGGGTTTTAAAATATTTTGGCGGGTATTTGGAATGTTTTGGTTTGCTTTCATTTGCTTTGATTATGTTTTGGCAAGTTATTGAATGTTTCGATCACTTCTGACTGGTTTGATAGTATTTTGGCATCTTTTCAGAATGTTGTGATCAGTTTTGGCAGGTTCTAAACTATTTTGTCGGGTTTTTGGAATGTTTTGGTTGGTTTTGATTGGTTTTTATGATGTTTTGGCCGGATTTCGGAATATTTTGGATGGGTTTTGGAATGTTTTGGTTGGTTTTGATTTGTTTTTATGATGTTTTGCCAAGATTTTTGAATATTTCGATCACTTCTGACTGGTTTGATAGTATTTTGGCATCTTTTCAGAATGTTTTGATCAGTTTTGGCAGGCTCTAAACTATTTTGTCGGGTTTTTGGAATGTTTTGGTTGGTTTTAATTTGTTTTGATTATGTTTTGCCAAGTTTTTTGAATGTTTTGATCAGCTCTGGCTTGTTTTCTAATGTTTTGACATCTTTTTTAGAAAGTTTTGATCAGTTTTGCGGGTCTCAATTATTTTGGCGGGTTTTCGGAATATTTTGGTTGGTTTTGATTTGTTTTTATGATGTTTTGGCGGGTTTTCGGAATGTTTTGCTGGTGTTTTAGAATGTTTTGTTTTCTCTTGTGTTGTTTTTATTGTCTTGGCAGGTTTTGGAATGTTTGGATTCCTTTTGGCGGGTTTTAAAATATTTTGTCGGGTATTTGGAATGTTTTGGCGGGTATTCGGAATGTTTTGATTATGTTTTGACGGGTTTTGAAATATTTTGGCGGGATTTTAGAAGGTTTTCTTTGTTTTGATGATGTTTAGCCCAGTTTTGGTGTCTTTGGATTAGCTTTGGTGGGCTTTATGATGTTTTGTCAGGTTTTTTCGAATGTGTTGATCACTTCTGTATGGTTTTCTATTTTGGCGGGTTTGAAACTATTTTTTGATTAGTTTTGGCGGGTTTTAAAATATTTTGGCTCTTTGCGCAGAGATGACGGTGCCGGTTTCGGTGCGCTCCGAGGCGCTCCTTCTGCGGAAAGACACCTGGCAGCGTCACTTGGGACAGCTCCGCGTCTCCGTATTCTGCATTTCTTGCCTTCTGCATCTCAGCAAAATGCTTTCCCACTAGGTCTAGCAAGGAGAAACTGTGGCAGCTGAGTAGATGTAGCCCGGCCCACCCTTTGAAGTTCACAAGTTCTTGGCATCTCAGAGCCTAAAGGGACGAGCGATGTTATCTATGGTACAAGCACAGCAAAGTTGTCCAAGAATAGCTTCCATTCGAATGCTAATGGCAATTGAAGAGGCAGGCCAGTGGCAAGCCACTATCTTCTAGCAGTTTGAAAGGTGCAGACACAGTGCAGGTGTTGTGCGGCTTCCTTCTTCGCCTCCTAGAAGGTGCCGCGCTCTCCGTCTCTTGCTTGCCAATATGTTGCCGTGTTCCTCTTATTGTTTGGTTTCTTTGGATTTGTTTTTATGATGTTTTGGCGGGTTTTCGGAATGTTGTGGTGGTGTTTTAGAATGTTTTGCTTTCTCTTGTGTTGTTTTTATTGTGTTGGCAGGTTTTGGAATTTTTGGCAGGTATTTGGAATGTTTTGGTTTGCTTTCATTTGCTTTGATTATGTTTTGGCAAGTTATTGAATGTTTCGATCACTTCTGACTGGTTTGATAGTATTTTGGCATCTTTTCAGAATGTTTTGATCAGTTTTGGCAGGTTCTAAACTATTTTGTCGGGTTTTTGGAATGTTTTGGTTGCTTTTGGTTTGTTTTTATGATGTTTTGCCAAGTATTTTGAATGTTTTGATCAGTTCTGGCTGGTTTTCAAATGTTTTGGCATATTTTCAGAATGTTTTGATCAGTTTTGCGGGTCAAAATTATTTTGGCTGGTTTTTGCAACGTTTTGGTTGGTTTTGATTTGTTTTCATGATGTTTTGCCAAGTTTTTTGAATGTTTGATCAGTTCTGGCTGGTTTTCTAATGTTTTGGCATCTTTTCAGAATGTTTTGATCAGTTTTGCGGGTCTAAATTATTATGGAGTGTTTTTGGAATATTTTTGTTTCTTTGGATTTGTTTTTATGATGTTTTGGCGGGTTTTCGGAATGTTTTGGTTGGGTTTTAGAATGTTTTGTTTTCTCTTGTGTTGTTTTTTTTGTATTGGCAGGTTTTGGAATGTTTGGATTCCTTTTGGAGGTTTTAGAATATTTTGGCGGGTTTTTAGAAGGTTTTGATTTGTTTTGCTTTGTTTTGATTATGTTTAGCCCAGTTTTTGGTGTGTTTGGATTAGCTTTGGTGGGCTTTATCATGTTTTGTCAGGTTTTTTCGAATGTATTGATCACTTCTGTCTGGTTTTCTATTTTGGCGGGTTTGAAACTATATTTTGATTAGTTTTGGCGGGTTTTAAACTATTTTGGCTCTTTGCGCAGAGGTGACGGTGCCGGTTGCGGTGCGCTGCGGGGCGCTCCTTCTGCGGAAATACGGCTTGCACTGTCAGTTGGGACAGCTCCGCGTCTCCGTATTCTGCATTTCTTGCCTTCTGCATCTCAGCAAAATGCTTTCCCACTAGGTCTAGCAAGGAGAAACTGTGCCAGCTGAATAGATGTAGCCCGGCCCGCCCTTTGAAGTTCACAAGTTCTTGGCATCTCAGAGCCTAAAGGGACGAGCGATGTTATCTATGGTACAAGCACAGCAAAGTTGTCCAAGAATAGCTTCCATTCGAATGCTAATGGCAATTGAAGAGGCAAGCCAGTGGCAAGCCACTATCTTCTAGCAGTTTGAAAGGTGCAGACACAGTGCAGGTGTTGTGCGGCTTCCTTCTTCGCCTCCTAGAAGGTGCCGCGCTCTCCGTCTCTTGCTTGCCAATATGTTGCCGTGTTCCTCTTATTGTTTGGTTTCTTTGGATTTGTTTTGATGATGTTTTGGCGGGTTTTCGGAATGTTTTGGTGGTGGTTTAGAATGTTTTGCTTTCTCTTGTGTTGTTTTTATTGTCTTGGCAGGTTTTGGAATGTTTGGATGCCTTTTGGTGGGTTTTAAAATATTTTGGCGGGTATTTGGAATGTTTTGGTTTGCTTTCATTTGCTTTGATTATGTTTCGGCAAGTTATTGAATGTTTCGGCAAGTTATTGAATATTTCGATCACTTCAGACTGGTTAGATAATATTTTGACATCTTTTCAGAAGGTTTTGATCAGTTTTGGCAGGCTCTAAACTACTTTGTCGGGATTTTGGAATGTTTTGGTTGGTTTTGATTGGTTTTTATGATGTTTTGGCCGGATTTAGGAATATTTTGGCTGGTTTTTGGAATGTTTTGGTTGGTTTTGATTTGTTTTGATGATGTTTTGCCAAGATTTTTGAATATTTTGATCACTTCTGACTGGTTTGATAGTATTTTGGCATCTTTTCAGAATGTTTTGATCAGTTTTGGCAGGCTCTAAACTATTTTGTCGGGTTTTTGGAATGTTTTGGTAGGTTTTGATTTATTTTTATGATGTTTTGCCAAGTTTTTTGAATGTTTTGATCAGTTCTGGCTGGTTTTCTAATGTTTTGACATATTTTTTAGAAAGTTTTGATCAGTTTTGCGGGTCTCAATTATTTCGGCGGGTTTTCGGAATATTTTGTTTGGTTTTGATTTGTTTTTATGATGTTTTGGCGGGTTTTCGGAATGTTTTGGTGGTGTTTAAAATGTTTTGCTTTCTCTTGTGTTGTTTTTATTGTCTTGGCAGGTTTTGGAATGTTTGGATTCCTTTTGGCGGGTTTTAAAATATTTTGGCGGGTATTTGGAATGTTTTGGCGGGTATTCGGAATGTTTTGATTATGTTTTGACGGGTTTTGAAATATTTTGGCGGGATTTTAGAAGGTTTTGTTTTGGTTTGATGATGTTTAGCCCAGTTTTTGGTGTGTTTGGATTAGCTTTGGTGGGCTTTATCATGTTTTGTCAGGTTTTTTCGAATGTATTGATCACTTCTGTCTAGTTTTCTATTTTGGCGGGTTTGAAACAATTTTTGATTAGTTTTGGTGGGTTTTAAAATATTTTGACTCTTTGCGCAGAGATGACGGTGCCGGTTGCGGTGCGCTGCGGGGCGCTCCTTCTGCGGAAAGACGCCTGGCAGCGGCACTTGGGACAGTTCCGCATCTCCGTATTCTGCATTTCTTGCCTTCTGCATCTCAGCAAAATGCTTTCCCACTAGGTCTAGCAAGGAGAAACTGTGCCAGCTGAGTAGATGCAGCCCGGCCCGCCCTTTGAAGTTCACAAGTTCTTGGCATCTCAGAGCCTAAAGGGACGAGTGAGGTTATCTATGGTACAAGCACAGCAAAGTTGTCCAAGAATAGCTTCCATTCGAATGCTAATGGCAATTGAAGAGGCAGGCCAGTGGCAAGCCACTATCTTCTAGCAGTTTGAAAGGTGCGGACACAGTGCAGGTGTTGTGCGGCTTCCTTCTTCGCCTCCTAGAAGGTGCCGCGCTCTCCGTCTCTTGCTTGCCAATATGTTGCCGTGTTCCTCTTATTGTTTGGTTTCTTTGGATTTGTTTTGATGATGTTTTGGCGGGTTTTCGGAATGTTTTGGTGGTGTTTTAGAATGTTTTGTTTTCTCTTGTGTTGTTTTTATTGTCTTGGCAGGTTTTGGAATGTTTGGATGCCTTTTGGCGGGTTTTAAAATATTTTGGCGGGTATTTGGAATGTTTTGGTTTGCTTTCATTTGCTTTGATTATGTTTTGGCAAGTTATTGAATGTTTCGATCACTTCTGACTGGTTTGATAGTATTTTGGCATCTTTTCAGAATGTTGTGATCAGTTTTGGCAGGTTCTAAACTATTTTGTCGGGTTTTTGGAATGTTTTGGTTGGTTTTGATTGGTTTTTATGATGTTTTGGCCGGATTTCGGAATATTTTGGATGGGTTTTGGAATGTTTTGGTTGGTTTTGATTTGTTTTTATGATGTTTTGCCAAGATTTTTGAATATTTCGATCACTTCTGACTGGTTTGATAGTATTTTGGCATCTTTTCAGAATGTTTTGATCAGTTTTGGCAGGCTCTAAACTATTTTGTCGGGTTTTTGGAATGTTTTGGTTGGTTTTAATTTGTTTTGATTATGTTTTGCCAAGTTTTTTGAATGTTTTGATCAGCTCTGGCTTGTTTTCTAATGTTTTGACATCTTTTTTAGAAAGTTTTGATCAGTTTTGCGGGTCTCAATTATTTTGGCGGGTTTTCGGAATATTTTGGTTGGTTTTGATTTGTTTTTATGATGTTTTGGCGGGTTTTCGGAATGTTTTGCTGGTGTTTTAGAATGTTTTGTTTTCTCTTGTGTTGTTTTTATTGTCTTGGCAGGTTTTGGAATGTTTGGATTCCTTTTGGCGGGTTTTAAAATATTTTGTCGGGTATTTGGAATGTTTTGGCGGGTATTCGGAATGTTTTGATTATGTTTTGACGGGTTTTGAAATATTTTGGCGGGATTTTAGAAGGTTTTCTTTGTTTTGATGATGTTTAGCCCAGTTTTGGTGTCTTTGGATTAGCTTTGGTGGGCTTTATGATGTTTTGTCAGGTTTTTTCGAATGTGTTGATCACTTCTGTCTGGTTTTCTATTTTGGCGGGTTTGAAACTATTTTTTGATTAGTTTTGGCGGGTTTTAAAATATTTTGGCTCTTTGCGCAGAGATGACGGTGCCGGTTTCGGTGCGCTCCGAGGCGCTCCTTCTGCGGAAAGACACCTGGCAGCGTCACTTGGGACAGCTCCGCGTCTCCGTATTCTGCATTTCTTGCCTTCTGCATCTCAGCAAAATGCTTTCCCACTAGGTCTAGCAAGGAGAAACTGTGGCAGCTGAGTAGATGTAGCCCGGCCCACCCTTTGAAGTTCACAAGTTCTTGGCATCTCAGAGCCTAAAGGGACGAGCGATGTTATCTATGGTACAAGCACAGCAAAGTTGTCCAAGAATAGCTTCCATTCGAATGCTAATGGCAATTGAAGAGGCAGGCCAGTGGCAAGCCACTATCTTCTAGCAGTTTGAAAGGTGCAGACACAGTGCAGGTGTTGTGCGGCTTCCTTCTTCGCCTCCTAGAAGGTGCCGCGCTCTCCGTCTCTTGCTTGCCAATATGTTGCCGTGTTCCTCTTATTGTTTGGTTTCTTTGGATTTGTTTTTATGATGTTTTGGCGGGTTTTCGGAATGTTGTGGTGGTGTTTTAGAATGTTTTGCTTTCTCTTGTGTTGTTTTTATTGTGTTGGCAGGTTTTGGAATTTTTGGCAGGTATTTGGAATGTTTTGGTTTGCTTTCATTTGCTTTGATTATGTTTTGGCAAGTTATTGAATGTTTCGATCACTTCTGACTGGTTTGATAGTATTTTGGCATCTTTTCAGAATGTTTTGATCAGTTTTGGCAGGTTCTAAACTATTTTGTCGGGTTTTTGGAATGTTTTGGTTGCTTTTGGTTTGTTTTTATGATGTTTTGCCAAGTATTTTGAATGTTTTGATCAGTTCTGGCTGGTTTTCAAATGTTTTGGCATATTTTCAGAATGTTTTGATCAGTTTTGCGGGTCAAAATTATTTTGGCTGGTTTTTGCAACGTTTTGGTTGGTTTTGATTTGTTTTCATGATGTTTTGCCAAGTTTTTTGAATGTTTGATCAGTTCTGGCTGGTTTTCTAATGTTTTGGCATCTTTTCAGAATGTTTTGATCAGTTTTGCGGGTCTAAATTATTATGGAGTGTTTTTGGAATATTTTTGTTTCTTTGGATTTGTTTTTATGATGTTTTGGCGGGTTTTCGGAATGTTTTGGTTGGGTTTTAGAATGTTTTGTTTTCTCTTGTGTTGTTTTTTTTGTATTGGCAGGTTTTGGAATGTTTGGATTCCTTTTGGAGGTTTTAGAATATTTTGGCGGGTTTTTAGAAGGTTTTGATTTGTTTTGCTTTGTTTTGATTATGTTTAGCCCAGTTTTTGGTGTGTTTGGATTAGCTTTGGTGGGCTTTATCATGTTTTGTCAGGTTTTTTCGAATGTATTGATCACTTCTGTCTGGTTTTCTATTTTGGCGGGTTTGAAACTATATTTTGGTTAGTTTTGGCGGGTTTTAAACTATTTTGGCTCTTTGCGCAGAGGTGACGGTGCCGGTTGCGGTGCGCTGCGGGGCGCTCCTTCTGCGGAAATACGGCTTGCACTGTCAGTTGGGACAGCTCCGCGTCTCCGTATTCTGCATTTCTTGCCTTCTGCATCTCAGCAAAATGCTTTCCCACTAGGTCTAGCAAGGAGAAACTGTGCCAGCTGAATAGATGTAGCCCGGCCCGCCCTTTGAAGTTCACAAGTTCTTGGCATCTCAGAGCCTAAAGGGACGAGCGATGTTATCTATGGTACAAGCACAGCAAAGTTGTCCAAGAATAGCTTCCATTCGAATGCTAATGGCAATTGAAGAGGCAAGCCAGTGGCAAGCCACTATCTTCTAGCAGTTTGAAAGGTGCAGACACAGTGCAGGTGTTGTGCGGCTTCCTTCTTCGCCTCCTAGAAGGTGCCGCGCTCTCCGTCTCTTGCTTGCCAATATGTTGCCGTGTTCCTCTTATTGTTTGGTTTCTTTGGATTTGTTTTGATGATGTTTTGGCGGGTTTTCGGAATGTTTTGGTGGTGGTTTAGAATGTTTTGCTTTCTCTTGTGTTGTTTTTATTGTCTTGGCAGGTTTTGGAATGTTTGGATGCCTTTTGGCGGGTTTTAAAATATTTTGGCGGGTATTTGGAATGTTTTGGTTTGCTTTCATTTGCTTTGATTATGTTTCGGCAAGTTATTGAATGTTTCGGCAAGTTATTGAATATTTCGATCACTTCAGACTGGTTAGATAATATTTTGACATCTTTTCAGAAGGTTTTGATCAGTTTTGGCAGGCTCTAAACTACTTTGTCGGGATTTTGGAATGTTTTGGTTGGTTTTGATTGGTTTTTATGATGTTTTGGCCGGATTTAGGAATATTTTGGCTGGTTTTTGGAATGTTTTGGTTGGTTTTGATTTGTTTTGATGATGTTTTGCCAAGATTTTTGAATATTTTGATCACTTCTGACTGGTTTGATAGTATTTTGGCATCTTTTCAGAATGTTTTGATCAGTTTTGGCAGGCTCTAAACTATTTTGTCGGGTTTTTGGAATGTTTTGGTAGGTTTTGATTTATTTTTATGATGTTTTGCCAAGTTTTTTGAATGTTTTGATCAGTTCTGGCTGGTTTTCTAATGTTTTGACATATTTTTTAGAAAGTTTTGATCAGTTTTGCGGGTCTCAATTATTTCGGCGGGTTTTCGGAATATTTTGTTTGGTTTTGATTTGTTTTTATGATGTTTTGGCGGGTTTTCGGAATGTTTTGGTGGTGTTTAAAATGTTTTGCTTTCTCTTGTGTTGTTTTTATTGTCTTGGCAGGTTTTGGAATGTTTGGATTCCTTTTGGCGGGTTTTAAAATATTTTGGCGGGTATTTGGAATGTTTTGGCGGGTATTCGGAATGTTTTGATTATGTTTTGACGGGTTTTGAAATATTTTGGCGGGATTTTAGAAGGTTTTGTTTTGGTTTGATGATGTTTAGCCCAGTTTTTGGTGTGTTTGGATTAGCTTTGGTGGGCTTTATCATGTTTTGTCAGGTTTTTTCGAATGTATTGATCACTTCTGTCTAGTTTTCTATTTTGGCGGGTTTGAAACAATTTTTGATTAGTTTTGGTGGGTTTTAAAATATTTTGACTCTTTGCGCAGAGATGACGGTGCCGGTTGCGGTGCGCTGCGGGGCGCTCCTTCTGCGGAAAGACGCCTGGCAGCGGCACTTGGGACAGTTCCGCATCTCCGTATTCTGCATTTCTTGCCTTCTGCATCTCAGCAAAATGCTTTCCCACTAGGTCTAGCAAGGAGAAACTGTGCCAGCTGAGTAGATGCAGCCCGGCCCGCCCTTTGAAGTTCACAAGTTCTTGGCATCTCAGAGCCTAAAGGGACGAGTGAGGTTATCTATGGTACAAGCACAGCAAAGTTGTCCAAGAATAGCTTCCATTCGAATGCTAATGGCAATTGAAGAGGCAGGCCAGTGGCAAGCCACTATCGTCTAGCAGTTTGAAAGGTGCGGACACAGTGCAGGTGTTGTGCGGCTTCCTTCTTCGCCTCCTAGAAGGTGCCGCGCTCTCCGTCTCTTGCTTGCCAATATGTTGCCGTGTTCCTCTTATTGTTTGGTTTCTTTGGATTTGTTTTGATGATGTTTTGGCGGGTTTTCGGAATGTTTTGGTGGTGTTTTAGAATGTTTTGTTTTCTCTTGTGTTGTTTTTATTGTCTTGGCAGGTTTTGGAATGTTTGGATGCCTTTTGGCGGGTTTTAAAATATTTTGGCGGGTATTTGGAATGTTTTGGTTTGCTTTCATTTGTTTTGATTATGTTTTGGCAAGTTATTGAATGTTTCGATCACTTCTGACTGGTTTGATAGTATTTTGACATCTTTTCAGAATGTTTTGATCAGTTTTGGCAGGCTCTAAACTATTTTGTCGGGGTTTTGGAATGTTTTGGTTGGTTTTGATTTGTTTTTATGATGTTTTGGCCAGATTTTGGAATATTTTGGCTGGTTTTTGGAATGTTTTGGTTGGTTTTGATTTGTTTTGATTATGTTTTGCCAAGTATTTTGAATGTTTTGATCAGTTCTGGCTGGTTTTCAAATATTTTGGCATATTTTCAGAATGTTTTGATCAGTTTTGTGGGTCAAAATTATTTTGGCTGGTTTTTGCAACGTTTTGGTTGGTTTTGATTTGTTTTTATGATGTTTTGCCAAGTTTTTTGAATGTTTTGATCAGTTCTGGCTGGTTTTCTAATGTTTTGACATCTTTTTTAGAATGTTTCGATCAGTTTTGCGGAGCTAAATTATTTCGGCGGGTTTTCGGAATATTTTGTTTGGTTTTGATTTGTTTTTATGATGTTTTGGCGGGTTTTCGGAATGTTTTGCTGGTGTTTTAGAATGTTTTGTTTTCTCTTGTGTTGTTTTTATTGTCTTGGCAGGTTTTGGAATGTTTGGATTCCTTTTGGCGGGTTTTAAAAAACTTTGGCGGGTATTTGGAATGTTTTGGCGGGTATTCGGAATGTTTTGATTATGTTTTGACGGGTTTTGAAATATTTTGGCGGGATTTTAGAAGGTTTTCTTTGTTTTGATGATGTTTAGCCCAGTTTTGGTGTCTTTGGATTAGCTTTGGTGGGCTTTATGATGTTTTGTCAGGTTTTTTCGAATGTATTGATCACTTCTGTCTGGTTTTCTATTTTGGCGGGTTTGAAACTATTTTTTGATTAGTTTTGGCGGGTTTTAAAATATTTTGGCTCTTTGCGCAGAGGTGACGGTGCCGGTTGCGGTGCGCTCCGAGGCGCTCCTTCTGCCGAAATACGGCTTGCAGCGTCACTTGGGACAGCTCCGCGTCTCCGTATTCTGCATTTCTTGCCTTCTGCATCTCAGCAAAATGCTTTCCCACTAGGTCTAGCAAGGAGAAACTGTGCCAGCTGAGTAGATGTAGCCCGGCCCGCCCTTTGAAGGTCACAAGTTCTTGGCATCTCAGAGCCTACAGGGAAGAGCAAGGTTATCTATGGTACAAGCACAGCAAAGTTGTCCAAGAATAGCTTCCATTCGAATGCTAATGGCAATTGAAGAGGCAGGCCAGTGGCAAGCCACTATCTTCTAGCAGTTTGAAAGGTGCAGACACAGTGCAGGTGTTGTGCGGCTTCCTTCTTCGCCTCCTAGAAGGTGCCGCGCTCTCCGTCTCTTGCTTGCCAATATGTTGCCGTGTTCCTCTTATTGTTTTGTTTCTTTGGATTTGTTTTGATGATGTTTTGGCGGGTTTTCGGAATGTTTTGGTGGTGGTTTAGAATGTTTTGCTTTCTCTTGTGTTGTTTTTATTGTGTTGGCAGGTTTTGGAATGTTTGGATGCCTTTTGGCGGGTTTTCAAATATTTTGTCGGGTATTTGGAATGTTTTGGTTTGCTTTCATTTGCTTTGATTATGTTTAGGCAAGTTATTGAATGTTTCGATCACTTCTGACTGGTTTGATAGTATTTTGGCATCTTTTCAGAATGTTTTGATCAGTTTTGGCAGGTTCTAAACTATTTTGTCGGGTTTTTGGAATGTTTTGGTTGGTTTTGATTTGTTTTTATGGTGTTTTGCCAAGTTTTTTGAATGTTTTGATCAGTTCTGGCTTGTTTTCTAATGTTTTGGCATCTTTTCAGAATGTTTTGATCAGTTTTGCGGGTCTAAATTATTTTGGCGTGTTTTTGGAATACTCTGGTTGGTTTTGATTTGTTTTTATGATGTTTTGGTGGGTTTTCGGAATGTTTTGTTGGGGTTTTAGAGTGTTTTGTTTTCTCTTGTGTTGTTTTTATTGTGTTGGCAGGTTTTGGAATGTCTGGATTCCTTTTGGCGGGTTTTAAAATATTTTGGCGGGTAGTTGGAAAGTTTTGGATGGTATTCGGAATGTTTTGATTAGTTTTGACGGGTTTTGAAATATTTTGGCGGGGTTTTAGAAGGTTTTGATTAGTTTTGATGATGTTTAGCCCAGTTTTTGGTGTGTTTGGATTAGGTTTGGTGGGCTTTATCATGTTTTGTCAGGTTTTTCCGAATGTTTTGATCACTTCTGTCTGGTTTTCTATTTTGGCGGGTTTGAAACTATTTCTGGATTAGTTTTGGTGGGTTTTAAACTATTTTGGCTCTTTGCGCAGAGATGACGGTGCCGGTTGCGGTGCGCTGCGGGGCGCTCCTTCTCCGGAAAGACGCCTGGCAGCGGCACTTGGGGCAGCTCCGCGTCTACCGTATTCTGCCTTTCTTGCCTTCTGCATCTCAGCAAAATGCTTTCCCACTAGGTCTAGCAAGGAGAAACTGTGCCAGCTGAGTAGATGTAGCCCGGCCCGCCCTTTGAAGTTCACAAGTTCTTGGCATCTCAGAGCCTAAAGGGACGAGCGAGGTTATCTATGGTACAAGCACAGCAAAGTTGTCCAAGAATAGCTTCCATTCGAATGCTAATGGCAATTGAAGAGGCAGGCCAGTGGCAAGCCACTATCTTTTAGCAGTTTGAAAGGTGCAGACACAGTGCAGTTGTTGTGTGGCTTCCTTCTTCGCCTCCCAGAAGGTGCCGCACTCTCCGTCTCTTGCTTGCCAATATGTTGCCGTGTTCCTCTTATTGTTTGGTTTCTTTGGATTTGTTTTGATGATGTTTTGGCGGGTTTTCGGAATGTTTTGGTGGTGTTTTAGAATGTTTTGTTTTCTCTTGTGTTGTTTTTATTGTGTTGGCAGGTTTTGGAAAGTCTGGATTCCTTTTGGAGAGTTTTAAAATATTTTGTCGGGTATTTGGAATGTTTTGGTTTGCTTTCATTTGCTTTGATTATGTTTTGGCAAGTTATTGAATGTTTCGATCACTTCTGACTGGTTTGATAGTATTTTGGCATCTTTTCAGAATGTTTTGATCAGTTTTGGCAGGTTCTAAACTATTTTGTCGGGTTTTTGGAATGTTTTGGTTGGTTTTGATTTGTTTTTATGGTGTTTTGCCAAGTTTTTTGAATGTTTTGATCAGTTCTGGCTTGTTTTCTAATGTTTTGGCATCTTTTCAGAATGTTTTGATCAGTTTTGCGGGTCTAAATTATTTTGGCGTGTTTTTGGAATACTCTGGTTGGTTTTGATTTGTTTTTATTATGTTTTGGTGGGTTTTCGGAATGTTTTGGTGGGGTTTTAGAATGTTTTGTTTTCTCTTGTGTTGTTTTTATTGTGTTGGCAGGTTTTGGAATGTCTGGATTCCTTTTGGCGGGTTTTAAAATATTTTGGCGGGTAGTTGGAAAGTTTTGGCGGGTATTCGGAATGTTTGGATTAGTTTTGACGGGTTTTGAAATATTTTGGCGGGTTTTTAGAAGGTTTTGATTTGTTTTGATTTGTTTTGATGATGTTTAGCCCAGTTTTTGGTGTGTTTGGATTAGCTTTGGTGGGCTTTATCATGTTTTGTCAGGTTTTTCCGAATGTTTTGATCACTTCTGTCTGGTTTTCTATTTTGGCGGGTTTGAAACTATTTCTGGATTAGTTTTGGTGGGTTTTAAACTATTTTGGCTCTTTGCGCAGAGATGACGGTGCCGGTTGCGGTGCGCTGCGGGGCGCTCCTTCTGCGGAAAGACGCCTGGCAGCGGCACTTGGGGCAGCTCCGCGTCTACCGTATTCTGCCTTTCTTGCCTTCTGCATCTCAGCAAAATGCTTTCCCACTAGGTCTAGCAAGGAGAAACTGTGCCAGCTGAGTAGATGTAGCCCGGCCCGCCCTTTGAAGTTCACAAGTTCTTGGCAGCTCAGAGCCTAAAGGGACGAGCGAGGTTATCTATGGTACAAGCACAGCAAAGTTGTCCAAGAATAGCTTCCATTCGAATGCTAATGGCAATTGAAGAGGCAGGCCAGTGGCAAGCCACTATCTTCTAGCAGTTTGAAAGGTGCAGACACAGTGCAGTTGTTGTGTGGCTTCCTTCTTCGCCTCCCAGAAGGTGCCGCACTCTCCGTCTCTTGCTTGCCAATATGTTGCCGTGTTCCTCTTATTGTTTGGTTTCTTTGGATTTGTTTTGATGATGTTTTGGCGGGTTTTCGGAATGTTTTGGTGGTGTTTTAGAATGTTTTGTTTTCTCTTGTGTTGTTTTTATTGTGTTGGCAGGTTTTGGAAAGTCTGGATTCCTTTTGGAGAGTTTTAAAATATTTTGTCGGGTATTTGGAATGTTTTGGTTTGCTTTCATTTGCTTTGATTATGTTTTGGCAAGTTATTGAATGTTTCGATCACTTCTGACTGGTTTGATAGTATTTTGGCATCTTTTCAGAATGTTTTGATCAGTTTTGGCAGGTTCTAAACTATTTTGTCGGGTTTTTGGAATGTTTTGGTTGGTTTTGATTTGTTTTTATGGTGTTTTGCCAAGTTTTTTGAATGTTTTGATCAGTTCTGGCTTGTTTTCTAATGTTTTGGCATCTTTTCAGAATGTTTTGATCAGTTTTGCGGGTCTAAATTATTTTGGCGTGTTTTTGGAATACTCTGGTTGGTTTTGATTTGTTTTTATTATGTTTTGGTGGGTTTTCGGAATGTTTTGGTGGGGTTTTAGAATGTTTTGTTTTCTCTTGTGTTGTTTTTATTGTGTTGGCAGGTTTTGGAATGTCTGGATTCCTTTTGGCGGGTTTTAAAATATTTTGGCGGGTAGTTGGAAAGTTTTGGATGGTATTCGGAATGTTTGGATTAGTTTTGACGGGTTTTGAAATATTTTGGTGGGTTTTTAGAAGGTTTTGATTTGTTTTGATTTGTTTTGATGATGTTTAGCCCAGTTTTTGGTGTGTTTGGATTAGGTTTGGTGGGCTTTATCATGTTTTGTCAGGTTTTTCCGAATGTTTTGATCACTTCTGTCTGGTTTTCTATTTTGGCGGGTTTGAAACTATTTCTGGATTAGTTTTGGTGGGTTTTAAACTATTTTGGCTCTTTGCGCAGAGATGACGGTGCCGGTTGCGGTGCGCTGCGGGGCGCTCCTTCTGCGGAAAGACGCCTGGCAGCGGCACTTGGGGCAGCTCCGCGTCTACCGTATTCTGCCTTTCTTGCCTTCTGCATCTCAGCAAAATGCTTTCCCACTAGGTCTAGCAAGGAGAAACTGTGCCAGCTGAGTAGATGTAGCCCGGCCCGCCCTTTGAAGTTCACAAGTTCTTGGCATCTCAGAGCCTAAAGGGACGAGCGAGGTTATCTATGGTACAAGCACAGCAAAGTTGTCCAAGAATAGCTTCCATTCGAATGCTAATGGCAATTGAAGAGGCAGGCCAGTGGCAAGCCACTATCTTCTAGCAGTTTGAAAGGTGCAGACACAGTGCAGTTGTTGTGTGGCTTCCTTCTTCGCCTCCCAGAAGGTGCCGCACTCTCCGTCTCTTGCTTGCCAATATGTTGCCGTGTTCCTCTTATTGTTTGGTTTCTTTGGATTTGTTTTGATGATGTTTTGGCGGGTTTTCGGAATGTTTTGGTGGTGTTTTAGAATGTTTTGTTTTCTCTTGTGTTGTTTTTATTGTGTTGGCAGGTTTTGGAAAGTCTGGATTCCTTTTGGAGAGTTTTAAAATATTTTGTCGGGTATTTGGAATGTTTTGGTTTGCTTTCATTTGCTTTGATTATGTTTTGGCAAGTTATTGAATGTTTCGATCACTTCTGACTGGTTTGATAGTATTTTGGCATCTTTTCAGAATGTTTTGATCAGTTTTGGCAGGTTCTAAACTATTTTGTCGGGTTTTTGGAATGTTTTGGTTGGTTTTGATTTGTTTTTATGGTGTTTTGCCAAGTTTTTTGAATGTTTTGATCAGTTCTGGCTTGTTTTCTAATGTTTTGGCATCTTTTCAGAATGTTTTGATCAGTTTTGCGGGTCTAAATTATTTTGGCGTGTTTTTGGAATACTCTGGTTGGTTTTGATTTGTTTTTATTATGTTTTGGTGGGTTTTCGGAATGTTTTGGTGGGGTTTTAGAATGTTTTGTTTTCTCTTGTGTTGTTTTTATTGTGTTGGCATGTTTTGGAATGTCTGGATTCCTTTTGGCGGGTTTTAAAATATTTTGGCGGGTAGTTGGAAAGTTTTGGATGGTATTCGGAATGTTTTGATTAGTTTTGACGGGTTTTGAAATATTTTGGCAGGTTTTTAGAAGGTTTTGATTAGTTTTGATGATGTTCAGCCCAGTTTTTGGTGTGTTTGGATTAGCTTTGGTGGGCTTTATCATGTTTTGTCAGGTTTTTTCGAATGTTTTGATCACTTCTGTCTGGTTTTCTATTTTGGCGGGTTTGAAACTATTTCTGGATTAGTTTTGGTGGGTTTTAAACTATTTTGGCTCTTTGCGCAGAGATGACGGTGCCGGTTGCGGTGCGCTGCGGGGCGCTCCTTCTGCGGAAAGACGCCTGGCAGCGGCACTTGGGGTACCTCCGCGTCTACCATATTCTGCATTTCTTGCCTTCTACATCTCAGCAAAATGCTTTCCCACTAGGTCTAGCAAGGAGAAACTGTGCCAGCTGAGTAGATGTAGCCCGGCCCGCCCTTTGAAGTTCACAAGTTCTTGGCATCTCAGAGCCTAAAGGGACGAGCGAGGTTATCTATGGTACAAGCACAGCAAAGTTGTCCAAGAATAGCTTCCATTGGAATGCTAATGGCAATTGAAGAGGCAGGCCAGTGGCAAGCCACTATCTTCTAGCAGTTTGAAAGGTGCAGACACAGTGCAGTTGTTGTGTGGCTTCCTTCTTCGCCTCCCAGAAGGTGCCGCGCTCTCCGTCTCTTGCTTGCCAATATGTTGCCGTGTTCCTCTTATTGTTTGGTTTCTTTGGATTTGTTTTGATGATGTTTTGGCGGGTTTTCGGAATGTTTTGGTGGTATTTTAGAATGTTTTGTTTTCTCTTGTGTTGTTTTTATTGTCTTGGCAGGTTTTGGAATGTTTGGATGCCTTTTGGCGGGTTTTAAAATATTTTGGCGCGTATTTGGAATGTTTTGGTTTGCTTTCATTTGCTTTGATTATGTTTTGGCAAGTTATTGAATGTTTCGATCACTTCTGACTGGTTTGATAGTATTTTGGCATCTTTTCAGAATGTTTTGATCAGTTTTGGCAGGTTCTAAACTATTTTGTCGGGTTTTTGGAATGTTTTGGTTGGTTTTGATTTGTTTTTATGGTGTTTTGCCAAGTTTTTTGAATGTTTTGATCAGTTCTGGCTTGTTTTCTAATGTTTTGGCATCTTTTCAGAATGTTTTGATCAGTTTTGCGGGTCTAAATTATTTTGGCGTGTTTTTGGAATACTCTGGTTGGTTTTGATTTGTTTTTATGATGTTTTGGTGGGTTTTCGGAATGTTTTGGTGGTGTTTTAGAATGTTTTGTTTTCTCTTGTGTTGTTTTTATTGTGTTGGCAGGTTTTGGAATGTCTGGATTCCTTTTGGCGGGTTTTAAAATATTTTGGCGGGTAGTTGGAAAGTTTTGGATGGTATTCGGAATGTTTTGATTAGTTTTGACGGGTTTTGAAATATTTTGGCGGGTTTTTAGAAGGTTTTGATTTGTTTTGATTTGTTTTGATGATGTTTAGCCCAGTTTTTGGTGTGTTTGGATTAGGTTTGGTGGGCTTTATCATGTTTTGTCAGGTTTTTCCGAATGTTTTGATCACTTCTGTCTGGTTTTCTATTTTGGCGGGTTTGAAACTATTTCTGGATTAGTTTTGGTGGGTTTTAAACTATTTTGGCTCTTTGCGCAGAGATGACGGTGCCGGTTGCGGTGCGCTGCGGGGCGCTCCTTCTGCGGAAAGACGCCTGGCAGCGGCACTTGGGGCAGCTCCGCGTCTACCGTATTCTGCCTTTCTTGCCTTCTGCATCTCAGCAAAATGCTTTCCCACTAGGTCTAGCAAGGAGAAACTGTGCCAGCTGAGTAGATGTAGCCCGGCCCGCCCTTTGAAGTTGACAAGTTCTTGGCATCTCAGAGCCTAAAGGGACGAGCGAGGTTATCTATGGTACAAGCACAGCAAAGTTGTCCAAGAATAGCTTCCATTCGAATGCTAATGGCAATTGAAGAGGCAGGCCAGTGGCAAGCCACTATCTTTTAGCAGTTTGAAAGGTGCAGACACAGTGCAGGTGTTGTGTGGCTTCCTTCTTCGCCTCCCAGAAGGTGCCGCACTCTCCGTCTCTTGCTTGCCAATATGTTGCCGTGTTCCTCTTATTGTTTGGTTTCTTTGGATTTGTTTTGATGATGTTTTGGCGGGTTTTCGGAATGTTTTGGTGGTGTTTTAGAATGTTTTGTTTTCTCTTGTGTTGTTTTTATTGTGTTGGCAGGTTTTGGAAAGTCTGGATTCCTTTTGGAGAGTTTTAAAATATTTTGTCGGGTATTTGGAATGTTTTGGTTTGCTTTCATTTGCTTTGATTATGTTTTGGCAAGTTATTGAATGTTTCGATCACTTCTGACTGGTTTGATAGTATTTTGGCATCTTTTCAGAATGTTTTGATCAGTTTTGGCAGGTTCTAAACTATTTTGTCGGGTTTTTGGAATGTTTTGGTTGGTTTTGATTTGTTTTTATGGTGTTTTGCCAAGTTTTTTGAATGTTTTGATCAGTTCTGGCTTGTTTTCTAATGTTTTGGCATCTTTTCAGAATGTTTTGATCAGTTTTGCGGGTCTAAATTATTTTGGCGTGTTTTTGGAATACTCTGGTTGGTTTTGATTTGTTTTTATGATGTTTTGGTGGGTTTTCGGAATGTTTTGGTGGTGTTTTAGAATGTTTTGTTTTCTCTTGTGTTGTTTTTATTGTGTTGGCAGGTTTTGGAATGTCTGGATTCCTTTTGGCGGGTTTTAAAATATTTTGGCGGGTAGTTGGAAAGTTTTGGATGGTATTCGGAATGTTTTGATTAGTTTTGACGGGTTTTGAAATATTTTGGCGGGTTTTTAGAAGGTTTTGATTTGTTTTGATTTGTTTTGATGATGTTTAGCCCAGTTTTTGGTGTGTTTGGATTAGGTTTGGTGGGCTTTATCATGTTTTGTCAGGTTTTTCCGAATGTTTTGATCACTTCTGTCTGGTTTTCTATTTTGGCGGGTTTGAAACTATTTCTGGATTAGTTTTGGTGGGTTTTAAACTATTTTGGCTCTTTGCGCAGAGATGACGGTGCCGGTTGCGGTGCGCTGCGGGGCGCTCCTTCTGCGGAAAGACGCCTGGCAGCGGCACTTGGGGCAGCTCCGCGTCTACCGTATTCTGCCTTTCTTGCCTTCTGCATCTCAGCAAAATGCTTTCCCACTAGGTCTAGCAAGGAGAAACTGTGCCAGCTGAGTAGATGTAGCCCGGCCCGCCCTTTGAAGTTCACAAGTTCTTGGCATCTCAGAGCCTAAAGGGACGAGCGAGGTTATCTATGGTACAAGCACAGCAAAGTTGTCCAAGAATAGCTTCCATTCGAATGCTAATGGCAATTGAAGAGGCAGGCCAGTGGCAAGCCACTATCTTTTAGCAGTTTGAAAGGTGCAGACACAGTGCAGTTGTTGTGTGGCTTCCTTCTTCGCCTCCCAGAAGGTGCCGCACTCTCCGTCTCTTGCTTGCCAATATGTTGCCGTGTTCCTCTTATTGTTTGGTTTCTTTGGATTTGTTTTGATGATGTTTTGGCGGGTTTTCGGAATGTTTTGGTGGTGTTTTAGAATGTTTTGTTTTCTCTTGTGTTGTTTTTATTGTGTTGGCAGGTTTTGGAAAGTCTGGATTCCTTTTGGAGAGTTTTAAAATATTTTGTCGGGTATTTGGAATGTTTTGGTTTGCTTTCATTTGCTTTGATTATGTTTTGGCAAGTTATTGAATGTTTCGATCACCTCTGACTGGTTTGATAGTATTTTGGCATCTTTTCAGAATGTTTTGATCAGTTTTGGCAGGTTCTAAAGTATTTTGTCGGGTTTTTGGAATGTTTTGGTTGGTTTTGATTTGTTTTTATGGTGTTTTGCCAAGTTTTTTGAATGTTTTGATCAGTTCTGGCTTGTTTTCTAATGTTTTGGCATCTTTTCAGAATGTTTTGATCAGTTTTGCGGGTCTAAATTATTTTGGCGTGTTTTTGGAATACTCTGGTTGGTTTTGATTTGTTTTTATTATGTTTTGGTGGGTTTTCGGAATGTTTTGGTGGGGTTTTAGAATGTTTTGTTTTCTCTTGTGTTGTTTTTATTGTGTTGGCAGGTTTTGGAATGTCTGGATTCCTTTTGGCGGGTTTTAAAATATTTTGGCGGGTAGTTGGAAAGTTTTGGATGGTATTCGGAATGTTTGGATTAGTTTTGACGGGTTTTGAAATATTTTGGCGGGTTTTTAGAAGGTTTTGATTTGTTTTGATTAGTTTTGATGATGTTTAGCCCAGTTTTTGGTGTGTTTGGATTAGGTTTGGTGGGCTTTATCATGTTTTGTCAGGTTTTTCCGAATGTTTTGATCACTTCTGTCTGGTTTTCTATTTTGGCGGGTTTGAAACTATTTCTGGATTAGTTTTGGTGGGTTTTAAACTATTTTGGCTCTTTGCGCAGAGATGACGGTGCCGGTTGCGGTGCGCTGCGGGGCGCTCCTTCTGCGGAAAGACGCCTGGCAGCGGCACTTGGGGCAGCTCCGCGTCTACCGTATTCTGCCTTTCTTGCCTTCTGCATCTCAGCAAAATGCTTTCCCACTAGGTCTAGCAAGGAGAAACTGTGCCAGCTGAGTAGATGTAGCCCGGCCCGCCCTTTGAAGTTCACAAGTTCTTGGCATCTCAGAGCCTAAAGGGACGAGCGAGGTTATCTATGGTACAAGCACAGCAAAGTTGTCCAAGAATAGCTTCCATTCGAATGCTAATGGCAATTGAAGAGGCAGGCCAGTGGCAAGCCACTATCTTCTAGCAGTTTGAAAGGTGCAGACACAGTGCAGTTGTTGTGTGGCTTCCTTCTTCGCCTCCCAGAAGGTGCCGCGCTCTCTGTCTCTTGCTTGCCAATATGTTGCCGTGTTCCTCTTATTGTTTGGTTTCTTTGGATTTGTTTTTATGATGTTTTGGCGGGTTTTCGGAATGTTTTGGTGGTGTTTTAGAATGTTTTGTTTTCTCTTGTGTTGTTTTTATTGTGTTGGCAGGTTTTGGAATGTCTGGATTCCTTTTGGAGAGTTTTAAAATATTTTGTCGGGTATTTGGAATGTTTTGGTTTGCTTTCATTTGCTTTGATTATGTTTTGGCAAGTTATTGAATGTTTCGATCACTTCTGACTGGTTTGATAGTATTTTGGCATCTTTTCAGAATGTTTTGATCAGTTTTGGCAGGTTCTAAACTATTTTGTCGGGTTTTTGGAATGTTTTGGTTGGTTTTGATTTGTTTTTATGGTGTTTTGCCAAGTTTTTTGAATGTTTTGATCAGTTCTGGCTTGTTTTCTAATGTTTTGGCATCTTTTCAGAATGTTTTGATCAGTTTTGCGGGTCTAAATTATTTTGGCGTGTTTTTGGAATACTCTGGTTGGTTTTGATTTGTTTTTATTATGTTTTGGTGGGTTTTCGGAATGTTTTGGTGGGGTTTTAGAATGTTTTGTTTTCTCTTGTGTTGTTTTTATTGTGTTGGCAGGTTTTGGAATGTCTGGATTCCTTTTGGCGGGTTTTAAAATATTTTGGCGTGTAGTTGGAAAGTTTTGGATGGTATTCGGAATGTTTTGATTAGTTTTGACGGGTTTTGAAATATTTTGGCAGGTTTTTAGAAGGTTTTGATTAGTTTTGATGATGTTCAGCCCAGTTTTTGGTGTGTTTGGATTAGGTTTGGTGGGCTTTATCATGTTTTGTCAGGTTTTTTCGAATGTTTTGATCACTTCTGTCTGGTTTTCTATTTTGGCGGGTTTGAAACTATTTCTGGATTAGTTTTGGTGGGTTTTAAACTATTTTGGCTCTTTGCGCAGAGATGACGGTGCCGGTTGCGGTGCGCTGCGGGGCGCTCCTTCTGCGGAAAGACGCCTGGCAGCGGCACTTGGGGTACCTCCGCGTCTACCATATTCTGCATTTCTTGCCTTCTACATCTCAGCAAAATGCTTTCCCACTGGGTCTAGCAAGGAGAAACTGTGCCAGCTGAGTAGATGTAGCCCGGCCCGCCCTTTGAAGTTCACAAGTTCTTGGCATCTCAGAGCCTAAAGGGACGAGCGAGGTTATCTATGGTACAAGCACAGCAAAGTTGTCCAAGAATAGCTTCCATTCGAATGCTAATGGCAATTGAAGAGGCAGGCCAGTGGCAAGCCACTATCTTCTAGCAGTTTGAAAGGTGCAGACACAGTGCAGTTGTTGTGTGGCTTCCTTCTTCGCCTCCCAGAAGGTGCCGCGCTCTCCGTCTCTTGCTTGCCAATATGTTGCCGTGTTCCTCTTATTGTTTGGTTTCTTTGGATTTGTTTTGATGATGTTTTGGCGGGTTTTCGGAATGTTTTGGTGGTGTTTTAGAATGTTTTGTTTTCTCTTGTGTTGTTTTTATTGTGTTGGCAGGTTTTGGAATGTCTGGATTCCTTTTGGCAAGTTTTAAAATATTTTGTCGGGTATTTGGAATGTTTTGGTTTGCTTTCATTTGCTTTGATTATGTTTTGGCAAGTTATTGAATGTTTCGATCACTTCTGACTGGTTTGATAGTATTTTGGCATCTTTTCAGAATGTTTTGATCAGTTTTGGCAGGTTCTAAACTATTTTGTCGGGTTTTTGGAATGTTTTGGTTGGTTTTGATTTGTTTTTATGGTGTTTTGCCAAGTTTTTTGAATGTTTTAATCAGTTCTGGCTTGTTTTCTAATGTTTTGGCATCTTTTCAGAATGTTTTGATCAGTTTTGCGGGTCTAAATTATTTTGGAGTGTTTTTGGAATACTCTGGTTGGTTTTGATTTGTTTTTATGATGTTTTGGTGGGTTTTCGGAATGTTTTGTTGGGGTTTTAGAGTGTTTTGTTTTCTCTTGTGTTGTTTTTATTGTGTTGGCAGGTTTTGGAATGTCTGGATTCCTTTTGGCGGGTTTTAAAATATTTTGTCGGGTAGTTGGAAAGTTTTGGATGGTATTCGGAATGTTTTGATTAGTTTTGACGGGTTTTGAAATATTTTGGCGGGTTTTTAGAAGGTTTTGATTTGTTTTGATTTGTTTTGATGATGTTTAGCCCAGTTTTTGGTGTGTTTGGATTAGCTTTGGTGGGCTTTATCATGTTTTGTCAGGTTTTTTCGAATGTTTTGATCACTTCTGTCTGGTTTTCTATTTTGGCGGGTTTGAAACTATTTCTGGATTAGTTTTGGTGGGTTTTAAACTATTTTGGCTCTTTGCGCAGAGATGACGGTGCCGGTTGCGGTGCGCTGCGGGGCGCTCCTTCTGCGGAAAGACGCCTGGCAGCGGCACTTGGGGCAGCTCCGCGTCTACCGTATTCTGCCTTTCTTGCCTTCTGCATCTCAGCAAAATGCTTTCCCACTAGGTCTAGCAAGGAGAAACTGTGCCAGCTGAGTAGATGTAGCCCGGCCCGCCCTTTGAAGTTCACAAGTTCTTGGCATCTCAGAGCCTAAAGGGACGAGCGAGGTTATCTATGGTACAAGCACAGCAAAGTTGTCCAAGAATAGCTTCCATTCGAATGCTAATGGCAATTGAAGAGGCAGGCCAGTGGCAAGCCACTATCTTCTAGCAGTTTGAAAGGTGCAGACACAGTGCAGTTGTTGTGTGGCTTCCTTCTTCGCCTCCCAGAAGGTGCCGCACTCTCCGTCTCTTGCTTGCCAATATGTTGCCGTGTTCCTCTTATTGTTTGGTTTCTTTGGATATGTTTTGATGATGTTTTGGCGGGTTTTCGGAATGTTTTGGTGGTGTTTTAGAATGTTTTGTTTTCTCTTGTGTTGTTTTTATTGTCTTGGCAGGTTTTGGAAAGTCTGGATTCCTTTTGGAGAGTTTTAAAATATTTTGTCGGGTATTTGGAATGTTTTGGTTTGCTTTCATTTGCTTTGATTATGTTTTGGCAAGTTATTGAATGTTTCGATCACTTCTGACTGGTTTGATAGTATTTTGGCATCTTTTCAGAATGTTTTGATCAGTTTTGGCAGGTTCTAAACTATTTTGTCGGGTTTTTGGAATGTTTTGGTTGGTTTTGATTTGTTTTTATGGTGTTTTGCCAAGTTTTTTGAATGTTTTGATCAGTTCTGGCTTGTTTTCTAATGTTTTGGCATCTTTTCAGAATGTTTTGATCAGTTTTGCGGGTCTAAATTATTTTGGCGTGTTTTTGGAATACTCTGGTTGGTTTTGATTTGTTTTTATTATGTTTTGGTGGGTTTTCGGAATGTTTTGGTGGGGTTTTAGAATGTTTTGTTTTCTCTTGTGTTGTTTTTATTGTGTTGGCAGGTTTTGGAATGTCTGGATTCCTTTTGGCGGGTTTTAAAATATTTTGGCGGGTAGTTGGAAAGTTTTGGATGGTATTCGGAATGTTTGGATTAGTTTTGACGGGTTTTGAAATATTTTGGCGGGTTTTTAGAAGGTTTTGATTTGTTTTGATTTGTTTTGATGATGTTTAGCCCAGTTTTTGGTGTGTTTGGATTAGGTTTGGTGGGCTTTATCATGTTTTGTCAGGTTTTTCCGAATGTTTTGATCACTTCTGTCTGGTTTTCTATTTTGGCGGGTTTGAAACTATTTCTGGATTAGTTTTGGTGGGTTTTAAACTATTTTGGCTCTTTGCGCAGAGATGATGGTGCCGGTTGCGGTGCGCTGCGGGGCGCTCCTTCTGCGGAAAGACGCCTGGCAGCGGCACTTGGGGCAGCTCCGCGTCTACCGTATTCTGCCTTTCTTGCCTTCTGCATCTCAGCAAAATGCTTTCCCACTAGGTCTAGCAAGGAGAAACTGTGCCAGCTGAGTAGATGTAGCCCGGCCCGCCCTTTGAAGTTCACAAGTTCTTGGCATCTCAGAGCCTAAAGGGACGAGCGAGGTTATCTATGGTACAAGCACAGCAAAGTTGTCCAAGAATAGCTTCCATTCGAATGCTAATGGCAATTGAAGAGGCAGGCCAGTGGCAAGCCACTATCTTCTAGCAGTTTGAAAGGTGCAGACACAGTGCAGTTGTTGTGTGGCTTCCTTCTTCGCCTCCCAGAAGGTGCCGCACTCTCCGTCTCTTGCTTGCCAATATGTTGCCGTGTTCCTCTTATTGTTTGGTTTCTTTGGATTTGTTTTGATGATGTTTTGGCGGGTTTTCGGAATGTTTTGGTGGTGTTTTAGAATGTTTTGTTTTCTCTTGTGTTGTTTTTATTGTCTTGGCAGGTTTTGGAAAGTCTGGATTCCTTTTGGAGAGTTTTAAAATATTTTGTCGGGTATTTGGAATGTTTTGGTTTGCTTTCATTTGCTTTGATTATGTTTTGGCAAGTTATTGAATGTTTCGATCACTTCTGACTGGTTTGATAGTATTTTGGCATCTTTTCAGAATGTTTTGATCAGTTTTGGCAGGTTCTAAACTATTTTGTCGGGTTTTTGGAATGTTTTGGTTGGTTTTGATTTGTTTTTATGGTGTTTTGCCAAGTTTTTTGAATGTTTTGATCAGTTCTGGCTTGTTTTCTAATGTTTTGGCATCTTTTCAGAATGTTTTGATCAGTTTTGCGGGTCTAAATTATTTTGGCGTGTTTTTGGAATACTCTGGTTGGTTTTGATTTGTTTTTATTATGTTTTGGTGGGTTTTCGGAATGTTTTGGTGGGGTTTTAGAATGTTTTGTTTTCTCTTGTGTTGTTTTTATTGTGTTGGCATGTTTTGGAATGTCTGGATTCCTTTTGGCGGGTTTTAAAATATTTTGGCGGGTAGTTGGAAAGTTTTGGATGGTATTCGGAATGTTTTGATTAGTTTTGACGGGTTTTGAAATATTTTGGCAGGTTTTTAGAAGGTTTTGATTAGTTTTGATGATGTTCAGCCCAGTTTTTGGTGTGTTTGGATTAGCTTTGGTGGGCTTTATCATGTTTTGTCAGGTTTTTTCGAATGTTTTGATCACTTCTGTCTGGTTTTCTATTTTGGCGGGTTTGAAACTATTTCTGGATTAGTTTTGGTGGGTTTTAAACTATTTTGGCTCTTTGCGCAGAGATGACGGTGCCGGTTGCGGTGCGCTGCGGGGCGCTCCTTCTGCGGAAAGACGCCTGGCAGCGGCACTTGGGGTACCTCCGCGTCTACCATATTCTGCATTTCTTGCCTTCTACATCTCAGCAAAATGCTTTCCCACTAGGTCTAGCAAGGAGAAACTGTGCCAGCTGAGTAGATGTAGCCCGGCCCGCCCTTTGAAGTTCACAAGTTCTTGGCATCTCAGAGCCTAAAGGGACGAGCGAGGTTATCTATGGTACAAGCACAGCAAAGTTGTCCAAGAATAGCTTCCATTGGAATGCTAATGGCAATTGAAGAGGCAGGCCAGTGGCAAGCCACTATCTTCTAGCAGTTTGAAAGGTGCAGACACAGTGCAGGTGTTGTGTGGCTTCCTTCTTCGCCTCCCAGAAGGTGCCGCGCTCTCCGTCTCTTGCTTGCCAATATGTTGCCGTGTTCCTCTTATTGTTTGGTTTCTTTGGATTTGTTTTGATGATGTTTTGGCGGGTTTTCGGAATGTTTTGGTGGTATTTTAGAATGTTTTGTTTTCTCTTGTGTTGTTTTTATTGTCTTGGCAGGTTTTGGAATGTTTGGATGCCCTTTGGCGGGTTTTAAAATATTTTGGCGGGTATTTGGAATGTTTTGGTTTGCTTTCATTTGCTTTGATTATGTTTTGGCAAGTTATTGAATGTTTCGATCACTTCTGACTGGTTTGATAGTATTTTGGCATCTTTTCAGAATGTTTTGATCAGTTTTGGCAGGTTCTAAACTATTTTGTCGGGATTTGGAATGTTTTGGTTGGTTTTGATTTGTTTTTATGGTGTTTTGCCAAGTTTTTTGAATGTTTTGGTCAGTTCTGGCTGGTTTGATAGTATTTTGGCATCTTTTCAGAATGTTTTGATAAGTTTTGCGGGTCTAAATTATTTTGGCGTGTTTTTGGAATACTCTGGTTGGTTTTGATTTGTTTTTATGATGTTTTGGTGGGTTTTCGGAATATTTTGGTGGTGTTTTAGAATGTTTTGTTTTCTCTTGTGTTGTTTTTATTGTGTTGGCAGGTTTTGGAATGTCTGGATTCCTTTTGGCGGGTTTTAAAATATTTTGGCGGGTAGTTGGAAAGTTTTGGATGGTATTCGGAATGTTTGGATTAGTTTTGACGGGTTTTGAAATATTTTGGCGGGTTTTTAGAAGGTTTTGATTTGTTTTGATTTGTTTTGATGATGTTTAGCCCAGTTTTTGGTGTGTTTGGATTAGGTTTGGTGGGCTTTATCATGTTTTGTCAGGTTTTTCCGAATGTTTTGATCACTTCTGTCTGGTTTTCTATTTTGGCGGGTTTGAAACTATTTCTGGATTAGTTTTGGTGGGTTTTAAACTATTTTGGCTCTTTGCGCAGAGATGACGGTGCCGGTTGCGGTGCGCTGCGGGGCGCTCCTTCTGCGGAAAGACGCCTGGCAGCGGCACTTGGGGCAGCTCCGCGTCTACCGTATTCTGCCTTTCTTGCCTTCTGCATCTCAGCAAAATGCTTTCCCACTAGGTCTAGCAAGGAGAAACTGTGCCAGCTGAGTAGATGTAGCCCGGCCCGCCCTTTGAAGTTGACAAGTTCTTGGCATCTCAGAGCCTAAAGGGACGAGCGAGGTTATCTATGGTACAAGCACAGCAAAGTTGTCCAAGAATAGCTTCCATTCGAATGCTAATGGCAATTGAAGAGGCAGGCCAGTGGCAAGCCACTATCTTCTAGCAGTTTGAAAGGTGCAGACACAGTGCAGTTGTTGTGTGGCTTCCTTCTTCGCCTCCCAGAAGGTGCCGCGCTCTCTGTCTCTTGCTTGCCAATATGTTGCCGTGTTCCTCTTATTGTTTGGTTTCTTTGGATTTGTTTTGATGATGTTTTGGCGGGTTTTCGGAATGTTTTGGTGGTGTTTTAGAATGTTTTGTTTTCTCTTGTGTTGTTTTTATTGTGTTGGCAGGTTTTGGAATGTCTGGATTCCTTTTGGAGAGTTTTAAAATATTTTGTCGGGTATTTGGAATGTTTTGGTTTGCTTTCATTTGCTTTGATTATGTTTTGGCAAGTTATTGAATGTTTCGATCACTTCTGACTGGTTTGATAGTATTTTGGCATCTTTTCAGAATGTTTTGATCAGTTTTGGCAGGTTCTAAACTATTTTGTCGGGTTTTTGGAATGTTTTGGTTGGTTTTGATTTGTTTTTATGGTGTTTTGCCAAGTTTTTTGAATGTTTTGATCAGTTCTGGCTTGTTTTCTAATGTTTTGGCATCTTTTCAGAATGTTTTGATCAGTTTTGCGGGTCTAAATTATTTTGGCGTGTTTTTGGAATACTCTGGTTGGTTTTGATTTGTTTTTATGATGTTTTGGTGGGTTTTCGGAATGTTTTGGTGGGGTTTTAGAATGTTTTGTTTTCTCTTGTGTTGTTTTTATTGTGTTGGCAGGTTTTGGAATGTCTGGATTCCTTTTGGCGGGTTTTAAAATATTTTGGCGGGTAGTTGGAAAGTTTTGGATGGTATTCGGAATGTTTTGATTAGTTTTGACGGGTTTTGAAATATTTTGGCAGGTTTTTAGAAGGTTTTGATTAGTTTTGATGATGTTCAGCCCAGTTTTTGGTGTGTTTGGATTAGCTTTGGTGGGCTTTATCATGTTTTGTCAGGTTTTTTCGAATGTTTTGATCACTTCTGTCTGGTTTTCTATTTTGGCGGGTTTGAAACTATTTCTGGATTAGTTTTGGTGGGTTTTAAACTATTTTGGCTCTTTGCGCAGAGATGACGGTGCCGGTTGCGGTGCGCTGCGGGGCGCTCCTTCTCCGGAAAGACGCCTGGCAGCGGCACTTGGGGTACCTCCGCGTCTACCATATTCTGCATTTCTTGCCTTCTACATCTCAGCAAAATGCTTTCCCACTGGGTCTAGCAAGGAGAAACTGTGCCAGCTGAGTAGATGTAGCCCGGCCCGCCCTTTGAAGTTCACAAGTTCTTGGCATCTCAGAGCCTAAAGGGACGAGCGAGGTTATCTATGGTACAAGCACAGCAAAGTTGTCCAAGAATAGCTTCCATTCGAATGCTAATGGCAATTGAAGAGGCAGGCCAGTGGCAAGCCACTATCTTCTAGCAGTTTGAAAGGTGCAGACACAGTGCAGTTGTTGTGTGGCTTCCTTCTTCGCCTCCCAGAAGGTGCCGCGCTCTCCGTCTCTTGCTTGCCAATATGTTGCCGTGTTCCTCTTATTGTTTGGTTTCTTTGGATTTGTTTTTATGATGTTTTGGCGGGTTTTCGGAATGTTTTGGTGGTGTTTTAGAATGTTTTGTTTTCTCTTGTGTTGTTTTTATTGTGTTGGCAGGTTTTGGAATGTCTGGATTCCTTTTGGCAAGTTTTAAAATATTTTGTCGGGTATTTGGAATGTTTTGGTTTGCTTTCATTTGCTTTGATTATGTTTTGGCAAGTTATTGAATGTTTCGATCACTTCTGACTGGTTTGATAGTATTTTGGCATCTTTTCAGAATGTTTTGATCAGTTTTGGCAGGTTCTAAACTATTTTGTCGGGTTTTTGGAATGTTTTGGTTGGTTTTAATTTGTTTTTATGGTGTTTTGCCAAGTTTTTTGAATGTTTTGATCAGTTCTGGCTTGTTTTCTAATGTTTTGGCATCTTTTCAGAATGTTTTGATCAGTTTTGCGGGTCTAAATTATTTTGGCGTGTTTTTGGAATACTCTGGTTGGTTTTGATTTGTTTTTATGATGTTTTGGTGGGTTTTCGGAATGTTTTGTTGGGGTTTTAGAGTGTTTTGTTTTCTCTTGTGTTGTTTTTATTGTGTTGGCAGGTTTTGGAATGTCTGGATTCCTTTTGGCGGGTTTTAAAATATTTTGTCGGGTAGTTGGAAAGTTTTGGATGGTATTCGGAATGTTTGGATTAGTTTTGACGGGTTTTGAAATATTTTGGCGGGTTTTTAGAAGGTTTTGATTTGTTTTGATGATGTTCAGCCCAGTTTTTGGTGTGTTTGGATTAGGTTTGGTGGGCTTTATCATGTTTTGTCAGGTTTTTCCGAATGTTTTGATCACTTCTGTCTGGTTTTCTATTTTGGCGGGTTTGAAACTATTTCTGGATTAGTTTTGGTGTGTTTTAAACTATTTTGGCTCTTTGCGCAGAGATGACGGTGCCGGTTGCGGTGCGCTGCGGGGCGCTCCTTTGCGGAAAGACGCCTGGCAGCGGCACTTGGGGCAGCTCCGCGTCTACCGTATTCTGCCTTTCTTGCCTTCTGCATCTCAGCAAAATGCTTTCCCACTGGGTCTAGCAAGGAGAAACTGTGCCAGCTGAGTAGATGTAGCCCGGCCCGCCCTTTGAAGTTCACAAGTTCTTGGCATCTCAGAGCCTAAAGGGACGAGCGAGGTTATCTATGGTACAAGCACAGCAAAGTTGTCCAAGAATAGCTTCCATTGGAATGCTAATGGCAATTGAAGAGGCAGGCCAGTGGCAAGCCACTATCTTCTAGCAGTTTGAAAGGTGCAGACACAGTGCAGGTGTTGTGCGGCTTCCTTCTTCGCCTCCTAGAAGGTGCCGCGCTCTCCGTCTCTTGCTTGCCAATATGTTGCCGTGTTCCTCTTATTGTTTGGTTTCTTTGTATATTTTTTGAAGATGTTTTGGCGGGTTTTCGGAATGTTTTGGTGGTGTTTTAGAATGTTTTGCTTTCTCTTGTGTTGTTTATATTGTGTTGGCAGGTTTTGGAATGTTTGGATGCCTTTTGGCGGGTTTTAAAATATTTTGGCGCGTATTTGGAATGTTTTTGTTTGCTTTCATTTGCTTTGATTATGTTTTGGCAAGTTATTGAATGTTTCGATCACTTCTGACTGGTTTGATAGTATTTTGGCATCTTTTCAGAATGTTTTGATCAGTTTTGGCAGGTTCTAAACTATTTTGTCCGGATTTGGAATGTTTTGGTTGGTTTTGATTTGTTTTTATGGTGTTTTGCCAAGTTTTTTGAATGTTTTGGTCAGTTCTGGCTGGTTTGATAGTATTTTGGCATCTTTTCAGAATGTTTTGATAAGTTTTGCGGGTCTAAATTATTTTGGCGTGTTTTTGGAATACTCTGGTTGGTTTTGATTTGTTTTTATGATGTTTTGGTGGGTTTTCGGAATGTTTTGTTGGGGTTTTAGAGTGTTTTGTTTTCTCTTGTGTTGTTTTTATTGTGTTGGCAGGTTTTGGAATGTCTGGATTCCTTTTGGCGGGTTTTAAAATATTTTGTCGGGTAGTTGGAAAGTTTTGGATGGTATTCGGAATGTTTTGATTAGTTTTGACGGGTTTTGAAATATTTTGGCGGGTTTTTAGAAGGTTTTGATTTGTTTTGATGATGTTCAGCCCAGTTTTTGGTGTGTTTGGATTAGCTTTGGTGGGCTTTATCCTGTTTTGTCAGGTTTTTTCGAATGTTTTGATCACTTCTGTCTGGTTTTCTATTTTGGCGGGTTTGAAACTATTTCTGGATTAGTTTTGGTGGGTTTTAAACTATTTTGGCTCTTTGCGCAGAGATGACGGTGCCAGTTGCGGTGCGCTGCGGGGCGCTCCTTCTCCGGAAAGACGCCTGGCAGCGGCACTTGTGGCAGCTCCGCGTCTACCGTATTCTGCATTTCATGCCTTCTGCATCTCAGCAAAATGCTTTCCCACTAGGTCTAGCAAGGAGAAACTGTGCCAGCTGAGTAGATGTAGCCCGGCCCGCCCTTTGAAGTTCACAAGTTCTTGGCATCTCAGAGCCTAAAGGGACGAGCGAGGTTATCTATGGTACAAGCACAGCAAAGTTGTCCAAGAATAGCTTCCATTCGAATGCTAATGGCAATTGAAGAGGCAGGCCAGTGGCAAGCCACTATCTTCTAGCAGTTTGAAAGGTGCAGACACAGTGCAGTTGTTGTGTGGCTTCCTTCTTCGCCTCCCAGAAGGTGCCGCGCTCTCCGTCTCTTGCTTGCCAATATGTTGCCGTGTTCCTCTTATTGTTTGGTTTCTTTGGATTTGTTTTGATGATGTTTTGGCGGGTTTTCGGAATGTTTTGGTGGTATTTTAGAATGTTTTGTTTTCTCTTGTGTTGTTTTTATTGTCTTGGCAGGTTTTGGAATTTTTGGATGCCTTTTGGCGGGTTTTAAAATATTTTGGCGGGTATTTGGAATGTTTTGGTTTGCTTTCATTTGCTTTGATTATGTTTTGGCAAGTTATTGAATGTTTCGATCATTTCTGACTGGTTTGATAGTATTTTGGCATCTTTTCAGAATGTTTTGATCAGTTTTGGCAGGTTCTAAACTATTTTGTCGGGTTTTTGGAATGTTTTGGTTGGTTTTGATTTGTTTTTATGGTGTTTTGCCAAGTTTTTTGAATGTTTTGATCAGTTCTGGCTTGTTTTCTAATGTTTTGGCATCTTTTCAGAATGTTTTGATCAGTTTTGCGGGTCTAAATTATTTTGGCGTGTTTTTGGAATACTCTGGTTGGTTTTGATTTGTTTTTATGATGTTTTGGTGGGTTTTCGGAATGTTTTGGTGGGGTTTTAGAATGTTTTGTTTTCTCTTGTGTTGTTTTTATTGTGTTGGCAGGTTTTGGAATGTCTGGATTCCTTTTGGCGGGTTTTAAAATATTTTGGCGGGTATTTGGAAAGTTTTGGATGGTATTCGGAATGTTTGGATTAGTTTTGACGGGTTTTGAAATATTTTGGCGGGTTTTTAGAAGGTTTTGATTTGTTTTGATTTGTTTTGATGATGTTTAGCCCAGTTTTTGGTGTGTTTGGATTAGGTTTGGTGGGCTTTATCATGTTTTGTCAGGTTTTTCCGAATGTTTTGATCACTTCTGTCTGGTTTTCTATTTTGGCGGGTTTGAAACTATTTCTGGATTAGTTTTGGTGGGTTTTAAACTAATTTGGCTCTTTGCGCAGAGATGACGGTGCCGGTTGCGGTGCGCTGCGGGGCGCTCCTTCTGCGGAAAGACGCCTGGCAGCGGCACTTGGGGTACCTCCGCGTCTACCATATTCTGCATTTCTTGCCTTCTACATCTCAGCAAAATGCTTTCCCACTAGGTCTAGCAAGGAGAAACTGTGCCAGCTGAGTAGATGTAGCCCGGCCCGCCCTTTGAAGTTCACAAGTTCTTGGCATCTCAGAGCCTAAAGGGACGAGCGAGGTTATCTATGGTACAAGCACAGCAAAGTTGTCCAAGAATAGCTTCCATTCGAATGCTAATGGCAATTGAAGAGGCAGGCCAGTGGCAAGCCACTATCTTCTAGCAGTTTGAAAGGTGCAGACACAGTGCAGTTGTTGTGTGGCTTCCTTCTTCGCCTCCCAGAAGGTGCCGCGCTCTCCGTCTCTTGCTTGCCAATATGTTGCCGTGTTCCTCTTATTGTTTGGTTTCTTTGGATTTGTTTTGATGATGTTTTGGCGGGTTTTCGGAATGTTTTGGTGGTATTTTAGAATGTTTTGTTTTCTCTTGTGTTGTTTTTATTGTCTTGGCAGGTTTTGGAATGTTTGGATGCCTTTTGGCGGGTTTTAAAATATTTTGGCGGGTATTTGGAATGTTTTGGTTTGCTTTCATTTGCTTTGATTATGTTTTGGCAAGTTATTGAATGTTTCGATCACTTCTGACTGGTTTGATAGTATTTTGGCATCTTTTCAGAATGTTTTGATCAGTTTTGGCAGGTTCTAAACTATTTTGTCGGGATTTGGAATGTTTTGGTTGGTTTTGATTTGTTTTTATGGTGTTTTGCCAAGTTTTTTGAATGTTTTGGTCAGTTCTGGCTTGTTTTCTAATGTTTTGGCATCTTTTCAGAATGTTTTGATAAGTTTTGCGGGTCTAAATTATTTTGGCGTGTTTTTGGAATACTCTGGTTGGTTTTGATTTGTTTTTATGATGTTTTGGTGGGTTTTCGGAATGTTTTGGTGGTGTTTTAGAATGTTTTGTTTTCTCTTGTGTTGTTTTTATTGTGTTGGCAGGTTTTGGAATGTCTGGATTCCTTTTGGCGGGTTTTAAAATATTTTGGCGGGTAGTTGGAAAGTTTTGGATGGTATTCGGAATGTTTTGATTAGTTTTGACGGGTTTTGAAATATTTTGGCGGGTTTTTAGAAGGTTTTGATTTGTTTTGATTTGTTTTGATGATGTTTAGCCCAGTTTTTGGTGTGTTTGGATTAGCTTTGGTGGGCTTTATCATGTTTTGTCAGGTTTTTCCGAATGTTTTGATCACTTCTGTCTGGTTTTCTATTTTGGCGGGTTTGAAACTATTTCTGGATTAGTTTTGGTGGGTTTTAAACTATTTTGGCTCTTTGCGCAGAGATGACGGTGCCGGTTGCGGTGCGCTGCGGGGCGCTCCTTCTGCGGAAAGACGCCTGGCAGCGGCACTTGGGGCAGCTCCGCGTCTACCGTATTCTGCCTTTCTTGCCTTCTGCATCTCAGCAAAATGCTTTCCCACTAGGTCTAGCAAGGAGAAACTGTGCCAGCTGAGTAGATGTAGCCCGGCCCGCCCTTTGAAGTTCACAAGTTCTTGGCATCTCAGAGCCTAAAGGGACGAGCGAGGTTATCTATGGTACAAGCACAGCAAAGTTGTCCAAGAATAGCTTCCATTCGAATGCTAATGGCAATTGAAGAGGCAGGCCAGTGGCAAGCCACTATCTTCTAGCAGTTTGAAAGGTGCAGACACAGTGCAGTTGTTGTGTGGCTTCCTTCTTCGCCTCCCAGAAGGTGCCGCGCTCTCCGTCTCTTGCTTGCCAATATGTTGCCGTGTTCCTCTTATTGTTTGGTTTCTTTGGATTTGTTTTGATGAGGTTTTGGCGGGTTTTCGGAATGTTTTGGTGGTGTTTTAGAATGTTTTGTTTTCTCTTGTGTTGTTTTTATTGTGTTGGCAGGTTTTGGAATGTCTGGATTCCTTTTGGAGAGTTTTAAAATATTTTGTCGGGTATTTGGAATGTTTTGGTTTGCTTTCATTTGCTTTGATTATGTTTTGGCAAGTTATTGAATGTTTCGATCACTTCTGACTGGTTTGATAGTATTTTGGCATCTTTTCAGAATGTTTTGATCAGTTTTGGCAGGTTCTAAACTATTTTGTCGGGTTTTTGGAATGTTTTGGTTGGTTTTGATTTGTTTTTATGGTGTTTTGCCAAGTTTTTTGAATGTTTTGATCAGTTCTGGCTTGTTTTCTAATGTTTTGGCATCTTTTCAGAATGTTTTGATCAGTTTTGCGGGTCTAAATTATTTTGGCGTGTTTTTGGAATACTCTGGTTGGTTTTGATTTGTTTTTATTATGTTTTGGGGGGTTTTCGGAATGTTTTGGTGGGGTTTTAGAATGTTTTGTTTTCTCTTGTGTTGTTTTTATTGTGTTGGCAGGTTTTGGAATGTCTGGATTCCTTTTGGCGGGTTTTAAAATATTTTGGCGGGTAGTTGGAAAGTTTTGGATGGTATTCGGAATGTTTTGATTAGTTTTGACGGGTTTTGAAATATTTTGGCAGGTTTTTAGAAGGTTTTGATTAGTTTTGATGATGTTCAGCCCAGTTTTTGGTGTGTTTGGATTAGCTTTGGTGGGCTTTATCATGTTTTGTCAGGTTTTTTCGAATGTTTTGATCACTTCTGTCTGGTTTTCTATTTTGGCGGGTTTGAAACTATTTCTGGATTAGTTTTGGTGGGTTTTAAACTAATTTGGCTCTTTGCGCAGAGATGACGGTGCCGGTTGCGGTGCGCTGCGGGGCGCTCCTTCTCCGGAAAGACGCCTGGCAGCGGCACTTGTGGCAGCTCCGCGTCTACCGTATTCTGCATTTCATGCCTTCTGCATCTCAGCAAAATGCTTTCCCACTAGGTCTAGCAAGGAGAAACTGTGCCAGCTGAGTAGATGTAGCCCGGCCCGCCCTTTGAAGTTCACAAGTTCTTGGCATCTCAGAGCCTAAAGGGACGAGCGAGGTTATCTATGGTACAAGCACAGCAAAGTTGTCCAAGAATAGCTTCCATTCGAATGCTAATGGCAATTGAAGAGGCAGGCCAGTGGCAAGCCACTATCTTCTAGCAGTTTGAAAGGTGCAGACACAGTGCAGTTGTTGTGTGGCTTCCTTCTTCGCCTCCCAGAAGGTGCCGCGCTCTCCGTCTCTTGCTTGCCAATATGTTGCCGTGTTCCTCTTATTGTTTGGTTTCTTTGGATTTGTTTTGATGATGTTTTGGCGGGTTTTCGGAATGTTTTGGTGGTATTTTAGAATGTTTTGTTTTCTCTTGTGTTGTTTTTATTGTCTTGGCAGGTTTTGGAATTTTTGGATGCCTTTTGGCGGGTTTTAAAATATTTTGGCGGGTATTTGGAATGTTTTGGTTTGCTTTCATTTGCTTTGATTATGTTTTGGCAAGTTATTGAATGTTTCGATCATTTCTGACTGGTTTGATAGTATTTTGGCATCTTTTCAGAATGTTTTGATCAGTTTTGGCAGGTTCTAAACTATTTTGTCGGGTTTTTGGAATGTTTTGGTTGGTTTTGATTTGTTTTTATGGTGTTTTGCCAAGTTTTTTGAATGTTTTGATCAGTTCTGGCTTGTTTTCTAATGTTTTGGCATCTTTTCAGAATGTTTTGATCAGTTTTGCGGGTCTAAATTATTTTGGCGTGTTTTTGGAATACTCTGGTTGGTTTTGATTTGTTTTTATGATGTTTTGGTGGGTTTTCGGAATGTTTTGGTGGGGTTTTAGAATGTTTTGTTTTCTCTTGTGTTGTTTTTATTGTGTTGGCAGGTTTTGGAATGTCTGGATTCCTTTTGGCGGGTTTTAAAATATTTTGGCGGGTATTTGGAAAGTTTTGGATGGTATTCGGAATGTTTGGATTAGTTTTGACGGGTTTTGAAATATTTTGGCGGGTTTTTAGAAGGTTTTGATTTGTTTTGATTTGTTTTGATGATGTTTAGCCCAGTTTTTGGTGTGTTTGGATTAGGTTTGGTGGGCTTTATCATGTTTTGTCAGGTTTTTCCGAATGTTTTGATCACTTCTGTCTGGTTTTCTATTTTGGCGGGTTTGAAACTATTTCTGGATTAGTTTTGGTGGGTTTTAAACTAATTTGGCTCTTTGCGCAGAGATGACGGTGCCGGTTGCGGTGCGCTGCGGGGCGCTCCTTCTGCGGAAAGACGCCTGGCAGCGGCACTTGGGGTACCTCCGCGTCTACCATATTCTGCATTTCTTGCCTTCTACATCTCAGCAAAATGCTTTCCCACTAGGTCTAGCAAGGAGAAACTGTGCCAGCTGAGTAGATGTAGCCCGGCCCGCCCTTTGAAGTTCACAAGTTCTTGGCATCTCAGAGCCTAAAGGGACGAGCGAGGTTATCTATGGTACAAGCACAGCAAAGTTGTCCAAGAATAGCTTCCATTCGAATGCTAATGGCAATTGAAGAGGCAGGCCAGTGGCAAGCCACTATCTTCTAGCAGTTTGAAAGGTGCAGACACAGTGCAGTTGTTGTGTGGCTTCCTTCTTCGCCTCCCAGAAGGTGCCGCGCTCTCCGTCTCTTGCTTGCCAATATGTTGCCGTGTTCCTCTTATTGTTTGGTTTCTTTGGATTTGTTTTGATGATGTTTTGGCGGGTTTTCGGAATGTTTTGGTGGTATTTTAGAATGTTTTGTTTTCTCTTGTGTTGTTTTTATTGTCTTGGCAGGTTTTGGAATGTTTGGATGCCTTTTGGCGGGTTTTAAAATATTTTGGCGGGTATTTGGAATGTTTTGGTTTGCTTTCATTTGCTTTGATTATGTTTTGGCAAGTTATTGAATGTTTCGATCACTTCTGACTGGTTTGATAGTATTTTGGCATCTTTTCAGAATGTTTTGATCAGTTTTGGCAGGTTCTAAACTATTTTGTCGGGATTTGGAATGTTTTGGTTGGTTTTGATTTGTTTTTATGGTGTTTTGCCAAGTTTTTTGAATGTTTTGGTCAGTTCTGGCTTGTTTTCTAATGTTTTGGCATCTTTTCAGAATGTTTTGATAAGTTTTGCGGGTCTAAATTATTTTGGCGTGTTTTTGGAATACTCTGGTTGGTTTTGATTTGTTTTTATGATGTTTTGGTGGGTTTTCGGAATGTTTTGGTGGTGTTTTAGAATGTTTTGTTTTCTCTTGTGTTGTTTTTATTGTGTTGGCAGGTTTTGGAATGTCTGGATTCCTTTTGGCGGGTTTTAAAATATTTTGGCGGGTAGTTGGAAAGTTTTGGATGGTATTCGGAATGTTTTGATTAGTTTTGACGGGTTTTGAAATATTTTGGCGGGTTTTTAGAAGGTTTTGATTTGTTTTGATTTGTTTTGATGATGTTTAGCCCAGTTTTTGGTGTGTTTGGATTAGCTTTGGTGGGCTTTATCATGTTTTGTCAGGTTTTTCCGAATGTTTTGATCACTTCTGTCTGGTTTTCTATTTTGGCGGGTTTGAAACTATTTCTGGATTAGTTTTGGTGGGTTTTAAACTATTTTGGCTCTTTGCGCAGAGATGACGGTGCCGGTTGCGGTGCGCTGCGGGGCGCTCCTTCTGCGGAAAGACGCCTGGCAGCGGCACTTGGGGCAGCTCCGCGTCTACCGTATTCTGCCTTTCTTGCCTTCTGCATCTCAGCAAAATGCTTTCCCACTAGGTCTAGCAAGGAGAAACTGTGCCAGCTGAGTAGATGTAGCCCGGCCCGCCCTTTGAAGTTGACAAGTTCTTGGCATCTCAGAGCCTAAAGGGACGAGCGAGGTTATCTATGGTACAAGCACAGCAAAGTTGTCCAAGAATAGCTTCCATTCGAATGCTAATGGCAATTGAAGAGGCAGGCCAGTGGCAAGCCACTATCTTCTAGCAGTTTGAAAGGTGCAGACACAGTGCAGTTGTTGTGTGGCTTCCTTCTTCGCCTCCCAGAAGGTGCCGCGCTCTCCGTCTCTTGCTTGCCAATATGTTGCCGTGTTCCTCTTATTGTTTGGTTTCTTTGGATTTGTTTTGATGAGGTTTTGGCGGGTTTTCGGAATGTTTTGGTGGTGTTTTAGAATGTTTTGTTTTCTCTTGTGTTGTTTTTATTGTGTTGGCAGGTTTTGGAATGTCTGGATTCCTTTTGGAGAGTTTTAAAATATTTTGTCGGGTATTTGGAATGTTTTGGTTTGCTTTCATTTGCTTTGATTATGTTTTGGCAAGTTATTGAATGTTTCGATCACTTCTGACTGGTTTGATAGTATTTTGGCATCTTTTCAGAATGTTTTGATCAGTTTTGGCAGGTTCTAAACTATTTTGTCGGGTTTTTGGAATGTTTTGGTTGGTTTTGATTTGTTTTTATGGTGTTTTGCCAAGTTTTTTGAATGTTTTGATCAGTTCTGGCTTGTTTTCTAATGTTTTGGCATCTTTTCAGAATGTTTTGATCAGTTTTGCGGGTCTAAATTATTTTGGCGTGTTTTTGGAATACTCTGGTTGGTTTTGATTTGTTTTTATTATGTTTTGGGGGGTTTTCGGAATGTTTTGGTGGGGTTTTAGAATGTTTTGTTTTCTCTTGTGTTGTTTTTATTGTGTTGGCAGGTTTTGGAATGTCTGGATTCCTTTTGGCGGGTTTTAAAATATTTTGGCGGGTAGTTGGAAAGTTTTGGATGGTATTCGGAATGTTTTGATTAGTTTTGACGGGTTTTGAAATATTTTGGCAGGTTTTTAGAAGGTTTTGATTAGTTTTGATGATGTTTAGCCCAGTTTTTGGTGTGTTTGGATTAGGTTTGGTGGGCTTTATCATGTTTTGTCAGGTTTTTCCGAATGTTTTGATCACTTCTGTCTGGTTTTCTATTTTGGCGGGTTTGAAACTATTTCTGGATTAGTTTTGGTGGGTTTTAAACTAATTTGGCTCTTTGCGCAGAGATGACGGTGCCGGTTGCGGTGCGCTGCGGGGCGCTCCTTCTGCGGAAAGACGCCTGGCCGCGGCACTTGGGGTACCTCCGCGTCTACCATATTCTGCATTTCTTGCCTTCTACATCTCAGCAAAATGCTTTCCCACTAGGTCTAGCAAGGAGAAACTGTGCCAGCTGAGTAGATGTAGCCCGGCCCGCCCTTTGAAGTTCACAAGTTCTTGGCATCTCAGAGCCTAAAGGGACGAGCGAGGTTATCTATGGTACAAGCACAGCAAAGTTGTCCAAGAATAGCTTCCATTGGAATGCTAATGGCAATTGAAGAGGCAGGCCAGTGGCAAGCCACTATCTTCTAGCAGTTTGAAAGGTGCAGACACAGTGCAGTTGTTGTGTGGCTTCCTTCTTCGCCTCCCAGAAGGTGCCGCGCTCTCCGTGTCTTGCTTGCCAATATGTTGCCGTGTTCCTCTTATTGTTTGGTTTCTTTGGATTTGTTTTGATGATGTTTTGGCGGGTTTTCGGAATGTTTTGGTGGTATTTTAGAATGTTTTGTTTTCTCTTGTGTTGTTTTTATTGTCTTGGCAGGTTTTGGAATGTTTGGATGCCCTTTGGCGGGTTTTAATATATTTTGGCGGGTATTTGGAATGTTTTGGTTTGCTTTCATTTGCTTTGATTATGTTTTGGCTAGTTATTGAATGTTTCGATCACTTCTGACTGGTTTGATAGTATTTTGGCATCTTTTCAGAATGTTTTGATCAGTTTTGGCAGGTTCTAAACTATTTTGTCGGGATTTGGAATGTTTTGGTTGGTTTTGATTTGTTTTTATGGTGTTTTGCCAAGTTTTTTGAATGTTTTGGTCAGTTCTGGCTGGTTTGATAGTATTTTGGCATCTTTTCAGAATGTTTTGATAAGTTTTGCGGGTCTAAATTATTTTGGCGTGTTTTTGGAATACTCTGGTTGGTTTTGATTTGTTTTTATGATGTTTTGGTGGGTTTTCGGAATGTTTTGGTGGTGTTTTAGAATGTTTTGTTTTCTCTTGTGTTGTTTTTATTGTGTTGGCAGGTTTTGGAATGTCTGGATTCCTTTTGGCGGGTTTTAAAATATTTTGGCGGGTAGTTGGAAAGTTTTGGATGGTATTCGGAATGTTTGGATTAGTTTTGACGGGTTTTGAAATATTTTGGCGGGTTTTTAGAAGGTTTTGATTTGTTTTGATTTGTTTTGATGATGTTTAGCCCAGTTTTTGGTGTGTTTGGATTAGGTTTGGTGGGCTTTATCATGTTTTGTCAGGTTTTTTCGAATGTTTTGATCACTTCTGTCTGGTTTTCTATTTTGGCGGGTTTGAAACTATTTCTGGATTAGTTTTGGTGGGTTTTAAACTATTTTGGCTCTTTGCGCAGAGATGACGGTGCCGGTTGCGGTGCGCTGCGGGGCGCTCCTTCTGCGGAAAGACGCCTGGCAGCGGCACTTGGGGCAGCTCCGCGTCTACCGTATTCTGCATTTCTTGCCTTCTGCATCTCAGCAAAATGCTTTCCCACTAGGTCTAGCAAGGAGAAACTGTGCCAGCTGAGTAGATGTAGCCCGGCCCGCCCTTTGAAGTTGACAAGTTCTTGGCATCTCAGAGCCTAAAGGGACGAGCGAGGTTATCTATGGTACAAGCACAGCAAAGTTGTCCAAGAATAGCTTCCATTCGAATGCTAATGGCAATTGAAGAGGCAGGCCAGTGGCAAGCCACTATCTTCTAGCAGTTTGAAAGGTGCAGACACAGTGCAGTTGTTGTGTGGCTTCCTTCTTCGCCTCCCAGAAGGTGCCGCGCTCTCCGTCTCTTGCTTGCCAATATGTTGCCGTGTTCCTCTTATTGTTTGGTTTCTTTGGATTTGTTTTGATGATGTTTTGGCGGGTTTTCGGAATGTTTTGGTGGTATTTTAGAATGTTTTGTTTTCTCTTGTGTTGTTTTTATTGTCTTGGCAGGTTTTGGAATGTTTGGATGCCTTTTGGCGGGTTTTAAAATATTTTGGCGCGTATTTGGAATGTTTTGGTTTGCTTTCATTTGCTTTGATTATGTTTTGGCAAGTTATTGAATGTTTCGATCATTTCTGACTGGTTTGATAGTATTTTGGCATCTTTTCAGAATGTTTTGATCAGTTTTGGCAGGTTCTAAACTATTTTGTCGGGTTTTTGGAATGTTTTGGTTGGTTTTGATTTGTTTTTATGGTGTTTTGCCAAGTTTTTTGAATGTTTTGATCAGTTCTGGCTTGTTTTCTAATGTTTTGGCATCTTTTCAGAATGTTTTGATCAGTTTTGCGGGTCTAAATTATTTTGGCGTGTTTTTGGAATACTCTGGTTGGTTTTGATTTGTTTTTATGATGTTTTGGTGGGTTTTCGGAATGTTTTGGTGGTGTTTTAGAATGTTTTGTTTTCTCTTGTGTTGTTTTTATTGTGTTGGCAGGTTTTGGAATGTCTGGATTCCTTTTGGCGGGTTTTAAAATATTTTGGCGGGTATTTGGAAAGTTTTGGATGGTATTCGGAATGTTTGGATTAGTTTTGACGGGTTTTGAAATATTTTGGCGGGTTTTTAGAAGGTTTTGATTTGTTTTGATTTGTTTTGATGATGTTTAGCCCAGTTTTTGGTGTGTTTGGATTAGGTTTGGTGGGCTTTATCATGTTTTGTCAGGTTTTTCCGAATGTTTTGATCACTTCTGTCTGGTTTTCTATTTTGGCGGGTTTGAAACTATTTCTGGATTAGTTTTGGTGGGTTTTAAACTAATTTGGCTCTTTGCGCAGAGATGACGGTGCCGGTTGCGGTGCGCTGCGGGGCGCTCCTTCTGCGGAAAGACGCCTGGCAGCGGCACTTGGGGTACCTCCGCGTCTACCATATTCTGCATTTCTTGCCTTCTACATCTCAGCAAAATGCTTTCCCACTAGGTCTAGCAAGGAGAAACTGTGCCAGCTGAGTAGATGTAGCCCGGCCCGCCCTTTGAAGTTCACAAGTTCTTGGCATCTCAGAGCCTAAAGGGACGAGCGAGGTTATCTATGGTACAAGCACAGCAAAGTTGTCCAAGAATAGCTTCCATTCGAATGCTAATGGCAATTGAAGAGGCAGGCCAGTGGCAAGCCACTATCTTCTAGCAGTTTGAAAGGTGCAGACACAGTGCAGTTGTTGTGTGGCTTCCTTCTTCGCCTCCCAGAAGGTGCCGCGCTCTCCGTCTCTTGCTTGCCAATATGTTGCCGTGTTCCTCTTATTGTTTGGTTTCTTTGGATTTGTTTTGATGATGTTTTGGCGGGTTTTCGGAATGTTTTGGTGGTATTTTAGAATGTTTTGTTTTCTCTTGTGTTGTTTTTATTGTCTTGGCAGGTTTTGGAATGTTTGGATGCCTTTTGGCGGGTTTTAAAATATTTTGTCGGGTATTTGGAATGTTTTGGTTTGCTTTCATTTGCTTTGATTATGTTTTGGCAAGTTATTGAATGTTTCGATCACTTCTGACTGGTTTGATAGTATTTTGGCATCTTTTCAGAATGTTTTGATCAGTTTTGGCAGGTTCTAAACTATTTTGTCGGGATTTGGAATGTTTTGGTTGGTTTTGATTTGTTTTTATGGTGTTTTGCCAAGTTTTTTGAATGTTTTGGTCAGTTCTGGCTTGTTTTCTAATGTTTTGGCATCTTTTCAGAATGTTTTGATAAGTTTTGCGGGTCTAAATTATTTTGGCGTGTTTTTGGAATACTCTGGTTGGTTTTGATTTGTTTTTATGATGTTTTGGTGGGTTTTCGGAATGTTTTGGTGGTGTTTTAGAATGTTTTGTTTTCTCTTGTGTTGTTTTTATTGTGTTGGCAGGTTTTGGAATGTCTGGATTCCTTTTGGCGGGTTTTAAAATATTTTGGCGGGTAGTTGGAAAGTTTTGGATGGTATTCGGAATGTTTGGATTAGTTTTGACGGGTTTTGAAATATTTTGGCGGGTTTTTAGAAGGTTTTGATTTGTTTTGATTTGTTTTGATGATGTTTAGCCCAGTTTTTGGTGTGTTTGGATTAGCTTTGGTGGGCTTTATCATGTTTTGTCAGGTTTTTCCGAATGTTTTGATCACTTCTGTCTGGTTTTCTATTTTGGCGGGTTTGAAACTATTTCTGGATTAGTTTTGGTGGGTTTTAAACTATTTTGGCTCTTTGCGCAGAGATGACGGTGCCGGTTGCGGTGCGCTGCGGGGCGCTCCTTCTGCGGAAAGACGCCTGGCAGCGGCACTTGGGGCAGCTCCGCGTCTACCGTATTCTGCCTTTCTTGCCTTCTGCATCTCAGCAAAATGCTTTCCCACTAGGTCTAGCAAGGAGAAACTGTGCCAGCTGAGTAGATGTAGCCCGGCCCGCCCTTTGAAGTTCACAAGTTCTTGGCATCTCAGAGCCTAAAGGGACGAGCGAGGTTATCTATGGTACAAGCACAGCAAAGTTGTCCAAGAATAGCTTCCATTCGAATGCTAATGGCAATTGAAGAGGCAGGCCAGTGGCAAGCCACTATCTTCTAGCAGTTTGAAAGGTGCAGACACAGTGCAGTTGTTGTGTGGCTTCCTTCTTCGCCTCCCAGAAGGTGCCGCGCTCTCCGTCTCTTGCTTGCCAATATGTTGCCGTGTTCCTCTTATTGTTTGGTTTCTTTGGATTTGTTTTGATGAGGTTTTGGCGGGTTTTCGGAATGTTTTGGTGGTGTTTTAGAATGTTTTGTTTTCTCTTGTGTTGTTTTTATTGTCTTGGCAGGTTTTGGAATGTCTGGATGCCTTTTGGAGAGTTTTAAAATATTTTGTCGGGTATTTGGAATGTTTTGGTTTGCTTTCATTTGCTTTGATTATGTTTTGGCTAGTTATTGAATGTTTCGATCACTTCTGACTGGTTTGATAGTATTTTGGCATCTTTTCAGAATGTTTTGATCAGTTTTGGCAGGTTCTAAACTATTTTGTCGGGTTTTTGGAATGTTTTGGTTGGTTTTGATTTGTTTTTATGGTGTTTTGCCAAGTTTTTTGAATGTTTTGATCAGTTCTGGCTTGTTTTCTAATGTTTTGGCATCTTTTCAGAATGTTTTGATCAGTTTTGCGGGTCTAAATTATTTTGGCGTGTTTTTGGAATACTCTGGTTGGTTTTGATTTGTTTTTATTATGTTTTGGGGGGTTTTCGGAATGTTTTGGTGGGGTTTTAGAATGTTTTGTTTTCTCTTGTGTTGTTTTTATTGTGTTGGCAGGTTTTGGAATGTCTGGATTCCTTTTGGCGGGTTTTAAAATATTTTGGCGGGTAGTTGGAAAGTTTTGGATGGTATTCGGAATGTTTTGATTAGTTTTGACGGGTTTTGAAATATTTTGGCGGGTTTTTAGAAGGTTTTGATTTGTTTTGATTTGTTTTGATGATGTTTAGCCCAGTTTTTGGTGTGTTTGGATTAGCTTTGGTGGGCTTTATCATGTTTTGTCAGGTTTTTCCGAATGTTTTGATCACTTCTGTCTGGTTTTCTATTTTGGCGGGTTTGAAACTATTTCTGGATTAGTTTTGGTGGGTTTTAAACTAATTTGGCTCTTTGCGCAGAGATGACGGTGCCGGTTGCGGTGCGCTGCGGGGCGCTCCTTCTGCGGAAAGACGCCTGGCCGCGGCACTTGGGGTACCTCCGCGTCTACCATATTCTGCATTTCTTGCCTTCTACATCTCAGCAAAATGCTTTCCCACTAGGTCTAGCAAGGAGAAACTGTGCCAGCTGAGTAGATGTAGCCCGGCCCGCCCTTTGAAGTTCACAAGTTCTTGGCATCTCAGAGCCTAAAGGGACGAGCGAGGTTATCTATGGTACAAGCACAGCAAAGTTGTCCAAGAATAGCTTCCATTGGAATGCTAATGGCAATTGAAGAGGCAGGCCAGTGGCAAGCCACTATCTTCTAGCAGTTTGAAAGGTGCAGACACAGTGCAGTTGTTGTGTGGCTTCCTTCTTCGCCTCCCAGAAGGTGCCGCGCTCTCCGTGTCTTGCTTGCCAATATGTTGCCGTGTTCCTCTTATTGTTTGGTTTCTTTGGATTTGTTTTGATGATGTTTTGGCGGGTTTTCGGAATGTTTTGGTGGTATTTTAGAATGTTTTGTTTTCTCTTGTGTTGTTTTTATTGTCTTGGCAGGTTTTGGAATGTTTGGATGCCCTTTGGCGGGTTTTAATATATTTTGGCGGGTATTTGGAATGTTTTGGTTTGCTTTCATTTGCTTTGATTATGTTTTGGCTAGTTATTGAATGTTTCGATCACTTCTGACTGGTTTGATAGTATTTTGGCATCTTTTCAGAATGTTTTGATCAGTTTTGGCAGGTTCTAAACTATTTTGTCGGGATTTGGAATGTTTTGGTTGGTTTTGATTTGTTTTTATGGTGTTTTGCCAAGTTTTTTGAATGTTGTGATCAGTTCTGGCTTGTTTTCTAATGTTTTGGCATCTTTTCAGAATGTTTTGATCAGTTTTGCGGGTCTAAATTATTTTGGCGTGTTTTTGGAATACTCTGGTTGGTTTTGATTTGTTTTTATGATGTTTTGGTGGGTTTTCGGAATGTTTTGTTGGGGTTTTAGAGTGTTTTGTTTTCTCTTGTGTTGTTTTTATTGTGTTGGCAGGTTTTGGAATGTCTGGATTCCTTTTGGCGGGTTTTAAAATATTTTGGCGGGTAGTTGGAAAGTTTTGGATGGTATTCGGAATGTTTTGATTAGTTTTGACGGGTTTTGAAATATTTTGGCGGGTTTTTAGAAGGTTTTGATTTGTTTTGATTTGTTTTGATGATGTTTAGCCCAGTTTTTGGTGTGTTTGGATTAGGTTTGGTGGGCTTTATCATGTTTTGTCAGGTTTTTTCGAATGTTTTGATCACTTCTGTCTGGTTTTCTATTTTGGCGGGTTTGAAACTATTTCTGGATTAGTTTTGGTGGGTTTTAAACTATTTTGGCTCTTTGCGCAGAGATGACGGTGCCGGTTGCGGTGCGCTGCGGGGCGCTCCTTCTCCGGAAAGACGCCTGGCAGCGGCACTTGGGGCAGCTCCGCGTCTACCGTATTCTGCATTTCTTGCCTTCTGCATCTCAGCAAAATGCTTTCCCACTAGGTCTAGCAAGGAGAAACTGTGCCAGCTGAGTAGATGTAGCCCGGCCCGCCCTTTGAAGTTCACAAGTTCTTGGCATCTCAGAGCCTAAAGGGACGAGCGAGGTTATCTATGGTACAAGCACAGCAAAGTTGTCCAAGAATAGCTTCCATTCGAATGCTAATGGCAATTGAAGAGGCAGGCCAGTGGCAAGCCACTATCTTCTAGCAGTTTGAAAGGTGCAGACACAGTGCAGTTGTTGTGTGGCTTCCTTCTTCGCCTCCCAGAAGGTGCCGCGCTCTCCGTCTCTTGCTTGCCAATATGTTGCCGTGTTCCTCTTATTGTTTGGTTTCTTTGGATTTGTTTTGATGATGTTTTGGCGGGTTTTCGGAATGTTTTGGTGGTATTTTAGAATGTTTTGTTTTCTCTTGTGTTGTTTTTATTGTCTTGGCAGGTTTTGGAATGTTTGGATGCCTTTTGGCGGGTTTTAAAATATTTTGGCGCGTATTTGGAATGTTTTGGTTTGCTTTCATTTGCTTTGATTATGTTTTGGCAAGTTATTGAATGTTTCGATCATTTCTGACTGGTTTGATAGTATTTTGGCATCTTTTCAGAATGTTTTGATCAGTTTTGGCAGGTTCTAAACTATTTTGTCGGGTTTTTGGAATGTTTTGGTTGGTTTTGATTTGTTTTTATGGTGTTTTGCCAAGTTTTTTGAATGTTTTGATCAGTTCTGGCTTGTTTTCTAATGTTTTGGCATCTTTTCAGAATGTTTTGATCAGTTTTGCGGGTCTAAATTATTTTGGCGTGTTTTTGGAATACTCTGGTTGGTTTTGATTTGTTTTTATGATGTTTTGGTGGGTTTTCGGAATGTTTTGGTGGGGTTTTAGAATGTTTTGTTTTCTCTTGTGTTGTTTTTATTGTGTTGGCAGGTTTTGGAATGTCTGGATTCCTTTTGGCGGGTTTTAAAATATTTTGGCGGGTATTTGGAAAGTTTTGGATGGTATTCGGAATGTTTGGATTAGTTTTGACGGGTTTTGAAATATTTTGGCGGGTTTTTAGAAGGTTTTGATTTGTTTTGATTTGTTTTGATGATGTTTAGCCCAGTTTTTGGTGTGTTTGGATTAGGTTTGGTGGGCTTTATCATGTTTTGTCAGGTTTTTCCGAATGTTTTGATCACTTCTGTCTGGTTTTCTATTTTGGCGGGTTTGAAACTATTTCTGGATTAGTTTTGGTGGGTTTTAAACTAATTTGGCTCTTTGCGCAGAGATGACGGTGCCGGTTGCGGTGCGCTGCGGGGCGCTCCTTCTGCGGAAAGACGCCTGGCAGCGGCACTTGGGGTACCTCCGCGTCTACCATATTCTGCATTTCTTGCCTTCTACATCTCAGCAAAATGCTTTCCCACTAGGTCTAGCAAGGAGAAACTGTGCCAGCTGAGTAGATGTAGCCCGGCCCGCCCTTTGAAGTTCACAAGTTCTTGGCATCTCAGAGCCTAAAGGGACGAGCGAGGTTATCTATGGTACAAGCACAGCAAAGTTGTCCAAGAATAGCTTCCATTCGAATGCTAATGGCAATTGAAGAGGCAGGCCAGTGGCAAGCCACTATCTTCTAGCAGTTTGAAAGGTGCAGACACAGTGCAGTTGTTGTGTGGCTTCCTTCTTCGCCTCCCAGAAGGTGCCGCGCTCTCCGTCTCTTGCTTGCCAATATGTTGCCGTGTTCCTCTTATTGTTTGGTTTCTTTGGATTTGTTTTGATGATGTTTTGGCGGGTTTTCGGAATGTTTTGGTGGTATTTTAGAATGTTTTGTTTTCTCTTGTGTTGTTTTTATTGTGTTGGCAGGTTTTGGAATGTTTGGATGCCCTTTGGCGGGTTTTAAAATATTTTGGCGCGTATTTGGAATGTTTTGGTTTGCTTTCATTTGCTTTGATTATGTTTTGGCAAGTTATTGAATGTTTCGATCACTTCTGACTGGTTTGATAGTATTTTGGCATCTTTTCAGAATGTTTTGATCAGTTTTGGCAGGTTCTAAACTATTTTGTCGGGTTTTTGGAATGTTTTGGTTGGTTTTGATTTGTTTTTATGGTGTTTTGCCAAGTTTTTTGAATGTTTTGGTCAGTTCTGGCTGGTTTGATAGTATTTTGGCATCTTTTCAGAATGTTTTGATAAGTTTTGCGGGTCTAAATTATTTTGGCGTGTTTTTGGAATACTCTGGTTGGTTTTGATTTGTTTTTATGATGTTTTGGTGGGTTTTCGGAATGTTTTGGTGGGGTTTTAGAATGTTTTGTTTTCTCTTGTGTTGTTTTTATTGTGTTGGCAGGTTTTGGAATGTCTGGATTCCTTTTGGCGGGTTTTAAAATATTTTGGCGGGTATTTGGAAAGTTTTGGATGGTATTCGGAATGTTTGGATTAGTTTTGACGGGTTTTGAAATATTTTGGCGGGTTTTTAGAAGGTTTTGATTTGTTTTGATTTGTTTTGATGATGTTTAGCCCAGTTTTTGGTGTGTTTGGATTAGGTTTGGTGGGCTTTATCATGTTTTGTCAGGTTTTTCCGAATGTTTTGATCACTTCTGTCTGGTTTTCTATTTTGGCGGGTTTGAAACTATTTCTGGATTAGTTTTGGTGGGTTTTAAACTAATTTGGCTCTTTGCGCAGAGATGACGGTGCCGGTTGCGGTGCGCTGCGGGGCGCTCCTTCTGCGGAAAGACGCCTGGCCGCGGCACTTGGGGTACCTCCGCGTCTACCATATTCTGCATTTCTTGCCTTCTACATCTCAGCAAAATGCTTTCCCACTAGGTCTAGCAAGGAGAAACTGTGCCAGCTGAGTAGATGTAGCCCGGCCCGCCCTTTGAAGTTCACAAGTTCTTGGCATCTCAGAGCCTAAAGGGACGAGCGAGGTTATCTATGGTACAAGCACAGCAAAGTTGTCCAAGAATAGCTTCCATTGGAATGCTAATGGCAATTGAAGAGGCAGGCCAGTGGCAAGCCACTATCTTCTAGCAGTTTGAAAGGTGCAGACACAGTGCAGTTGTTGTGTGGCTTCCTTCTTCGCCTCCCAGAAGGTGCCGCGCTCTCCGTGTCTTGCTTGCCAATATGTTGCCGTGTTCCTCTTATTGTTTGGTTTCTTTGGATTTGTTTTGATGATGTTTTGGCGGGTTTTCGGAATGTTTTGGTGGTATTTTAGAATGTTTTGTTTTCTCTTGTGTTGTTTTTATTGTCTTGGCAGGTTTTGGAATGTTTGGATGCCCTTTGGCGGGTTTTAATATATTTTGGCGGGTATTTGGAATGTTTTGGTTTGCTTTCATTTGCTTTGATTATGTTTTGGCTAGTTATTGAATGTTTCGATCACTTCTGACTGGTTTGATAGTATTTTGGCATCTTTTCAGAATGTTTTGATCAGTTTTGGCAGGTTCTAAACTATTTTGTCGGGATTTGGAATGTTTTGGTTGGTTTTGATTTGTTTTTATGGTGTTTTGCCAAGTTTTTTGAATGTTGTGATCAGTTCTGGCTTGTTTTCTAATGTTTTGGCATCTTTTCAGAATGTTTTGATCAGTTTTGCGGGTCTAAATTATTTTGGCGTGTTTTTGGAATACTCTGGTTGGTTTTGATTTGTTTTTATGATGTTTTGGTGGGTTTTCGGAATGTTTTGTTGGGGTTTTAGAGTGTTTTGTTTTCTCTTGTGTTGTTTTTATTGTGTTGGCAGGTTTTGGAATGTCTGGATTCCTTTTGGCGGGTTTTAAAATATTTTGGCGGGTAGTTGGAAAGTTTTGGATGGTATTCGGAATGTTTTGATTAGTTTTGACGGGTTTTGAAATATTTTGGCGGGTTTTTAGAAGGTTTTGATTTGTTTTGATTTGTTTTGATGATGTTTAGCCCAGTTTTTGGTGTGTTTGGATTAGGTTTGGTGGGCTTTATCATGTTTTGTCAGGTTTTTTCGAATGTTTTGATCACTTCTGTCTGGTTTTCTATTTTGGCGGGTTTGAAACTATTTCTGGATTAGTTTTGGTGGGTTTTAAACTATTTTGGCTCTTTGCGCAGAGATGACGGTGCCGGTTGCGGTGCGCTGCGGGGCGCTCCTTCTCCGGAAAGACGCCTGGCAGCGGCACTTGGGGCAGCTCCGCGTCTACCGTATTCTGCATTTCTTGCCTTCTGCATCTCAGCAAAATGCTTTCCCACTAGGTCTAGCAAGGAGAAACTGTGCCAGCTGAGTAGATGTAGCCCGGCCCGCCCTTTGAAGTTCACAAGTTCTTGGCATCTCAGAGCCTAAAGGGACGAGCGAGGTTATCTATGGTACAAGCACAGCAAAGTTGTCCAAGAATAGCTTCCATTCGAATGCTAATGGCAATTGAAGAGGCAGGCCAGTGGCAAGCCACTATCTTCTAGCAGTTTGAAAGGTGCAGACACAGTGCAGTTGTTGTGTGGCTTCCTTCTTCGCCTCCCAGAAGGTGCCGCGCTCTCCGTCTCTTGCTTGCCAATATGTTGCCGTGTTCCTCTTATTGTTTGGTTTCTTTGGATTTGTTTTGATGATGTTTTGGCGGGTTTTCGGAATGTTTTGGTGGTATTTTAGAATGTTTTGTTTTCTCTTGTGTTGTTTTTATTGTCTTGGCAGGTTTTGGAATGTTTGGATGCCTTTTGGCGGGTTTTAAAATATTTTGGCGCGTATTTGGAATGTTTTGGTTTGCTTTCATTTGCTTTGATTATGTTTTGGCAAGTTATTGAATGTTTCGATCATTTCTGACTGGTTTGATAGTATTTTGGCATCTTTTCAGAATGTTTTGATCAGTTTTGGCAGGTTCTAAACTATTTTGTCGGGTTTTTGGAATGTTTTGGTTGGTTTTGATTTGTTTTTATGGTGTTTTGCCAAGTTTTTTGAATGTTTTGATCAGTTCTGGCTTGTTTTCTAATGTTTTGGCATCTTTTCAGAATGTTTTGATCAGTTTTGCGGGTCTAAATTATTTTGGCGTGTTTTTGGAATACTCTGGTTGGTTTTGATTTGTTTTTATGATGTTTTGGTGGGTTTTCGGAATGTTTTGGTGGGGTTTTAGAATGTTTTGTTTTCTCTTGTGTTGTTTTTATTGTGTTGGCAGGTTTTGGAATGTCTGGATTCCTTTTGGCGGGTTTTAAAATATTTTGGCGGGTATTTGGAAAGTTTTGGATGGTATTCGGAATGTTTGGATTAGTTTTGACGGGTTTTGAAATATTTTGGCGGGTTTTTAGAAGGTTTTGATTTGTTTTGATTTGTTTTGATGATGTTTAGCCCAGTTTTTGGTGTGTTTGGATTAGGTTTGGTGGGCTTTATCATGTTTTGTCAGGTTTTTCCGAATGTTTTGATCACTTCTGTCTGGTTTTCTATTTTGGCGGGTTTGAAACTATTTCTGGATTAGTTTTGGTGGGTTTTAAACTAATTTGGCTCTTTGCGCAGAGATGACGGTGCCGGTTGCGGTGCGCTGCGGGGCGCTCCTTCTGCGGAAAGACGCCTGGCAGCGGCACTTGGGGTACCTCCGCGTCTACCATATTCTGCATTTCTTGCCTTCTACATCTCAGCAAAATGCTTTCCCACTAGGTCTAGCAAGGAGAAACTGTGCCAGCTGAGTAGATGTAGCCCGGCCCGCCCTTTGAAGTTCACAAGTTCTTGGCATCTCAGAGCCTAAAGGGACGAGCGAGGTTATCTATGGTACAAGCACAGCAAAGTTGTCCAAGAATAGCTTCCATTCGAATGCTAATGGCAATTGAAGAGGCAGGCCAGTGGCAAGCCACTATCTTCTAGCAGTTTGAAAGGTGCAGACACAGTGCAGTTGTTGTGTGGCTTCCTTCTTCGCCTCCCAGAAGGTGCCGCGCTCTCCGTCTCTTGCTTGCCAATATGTTGCCGTGTTCCTCTTATTGTTTGGTTTCTTTGGATTTGTTTTGATGATGTTTTGGCGGGTTTTCGGAATGTTTTGGTGGTATTTTAGAATGTTTTGTTTTCTCTTGTGTTGTTTTTATTGTCTTGGCAGGTTTTGGAATGTTTGGATGCCTTTTGGCGGGTTTTAAAATATTTTGGCGGGTATTTGGAATGTTTTGGTTTGCTTTCATTTGCTTTGATTATGTTTTGGCAAGTTATTGAATGTTTCGATCACTTCTGACTGGTTTGATAGTATTTTGGCATCTTTTCAGAATGTTTTGATCAGTTTTGGCAGGTTCTAAACTATTTTGTCGGGATTTGGAATGTTTTGGTTGGTTTTGATTTGTTTTTATGGTGTTTTGCCAAGTTTTTTGAATGTTTTGGTCAGTTCTGGCTTGTTTTCTAATGTTTTGGCATCTTTTCAGAATGTTTTGATAAGTTTTGCGGGTCTAAATTATTTTGGCGTGTTTTTGGAATACTCTGGTTGGTTTTGATTTGTTTTTATGATGTTTTGGTGGGTTTTCGGAATGTTTTGGTGGTGTTTTAGAATGTTTTGTTTTCTCTTGTGTTGTTTTTATTGTGTTGGCAGGTTTTGGAATGTCTGGATTCCTTTTGGCGGGTTTTAAAATATTTTGGCGGGTATTTGGAAAGTTTTGGATGGTATTCGGAATGTTTGGATTAGTTTTGACGGGTTTTGAAATATTTTGGCGGGTTTTTAGAAGGTTTTGATTTGTTTTGATTTGTTTTGATGATGTTTAGCCCAGTTTTTGGTGTGTTTGGATTAGGTTTGGTGGGCTTTATCATGTTTTGTCAGGTTTTTCCGAATGTTTTGATCACTTCTGTCTGGTTTTCTATTTTGGCGGGTTTGAAACTATTTCTGGATTAGTTTTGGTGGGTTTTAAACTAATTTGGCTCTTTGCGCAGAGATGACGGTGCCGGTTGCGGTGCGCTGCGGGGCGCTCCTTCTGCGGAAAGACGCCTGGCCGCGGCACTTGGGGTACCTCCGCGTCTACCATATTCTGCATTTCTTGCCTTCTACATCTCAGCAAAATGCTTTCCCACTAGGTCTAGCAAGGAGAAACTGTGCCAGCTGAGTAGATGTAGCCCGGCCCGCCCTTTGAAGTTCACAAGTTCTTGGCATCTCAGAGCCTAAAGGGACGAGCGAGGTTATCTATGGTACAAGCACAGCAAAGTTGTCCAAGAATAGCTTCCATTGGAATGCTAATGGCAATTGAAGAGGCAGGCCAGTGGAAAGCCACTATCTTCTAGCAGTTTGAAAGGTGCAGACACAGTGCAGTTGTTGTGTGGCTTCCTTCTTCGCCTCCCAGAAGGTGCCGCGCTCTCCGTGTCTTGCTTGCCAATATGTTGCCGTGTTCCTCTTATTGTTTGGTTTCTTTGGATTTGTTTTGATGATGTTTTGGCGGGTTTTCGGAATGTTTTGGTGGTATTTTAGAATGTTTTGTTTTCTCTTGTGTTGTTTTTATTGTCTTGGCAGGTTTTGGAATGTTTGGATGCCCTTTGGCGGGTTTTAATATATTTTGGCGGGTATTTGGAATGTTTTGGTTTGCTTTCATTTGCTTTGATTATGTTTTGGCTAGTTATTGAATGTTTCGATCACTTCTGACTGGTTTGATAGTATTTTGGCATCTTTTCAGAATGTTTTGATCAGTTTTGGCAGGTTCTAAACTATTTTGTCGGGATTTGGAATGTTTTGGTTGGTTTTGATTTGTTTTTATGGTGTTTTGCCAAGTTTTTTGAATGTTGTGATCAGTTCTGGCTTGTTTTCTAATGTTTTGGCATCTTTTCAGAATGTTTTGATCAGTTTTGCGGGTCTAAATTATTTTGGCGTGTTTTTGGAATACTCTGGTTGGTTTTGATTTGTTTTTATGATGTTTTGGTGGGTTTTCGGAATGTTTTGTTGGGGTTTTAGAGTGTTTTGTTTTCTCTTGTGTTGTTTTTATTGTGTTGGCAGGTTTTGGAATGTCTGGATTCCTTTTGGCGGGTTTTAAAATATTTTGGCGGGTAGTTGGAAAGTTTTGGATGGTATTCGGAATGTTTTGATTAGTTTTGACGGGTTTTGAAATATTTTGGCGGGTTTTTAGAAGGTTTTGATTTGTTTTGATTTGTTTTGATGATGTTTAGCCCAGTTTTTGGTGTGTTTGGATTAGGTTTGGTGGGCTTTATCATGTTTTGTCAGGTTTTTTCGAATGTTTTGATCACTTCTGTCTGGTTTTCTATTTTGGCGGGTTTGAAACTATTTCTGGATTAGTTTTGGTGGGTTTTAAACTATTTTGGCTCTTTGCGCAGAGATGACGGTGCCGGTTGCGGTGCGCTGCGGGGCGCTCCTTCTCCGGAAAGACGCCTGGCAGCGGCACTTGGGGCAGCTCCGCGTCTACCGTATTCTGCATTTCTTGCCTTCTGCATCTCAGCAAAATGCTTTCCCACTAGGTCTAGCAAGGAGAAACTGTGCCAGCTGAGTAGATGTAGCCCGGCCCGCCCTTTGAAGTTCACAAGTTCTTGGCATCTCAGAGCCTAAAGGGACGAGCGAGGTTATCTATGGTACAAGCACAGCAAAGTTGTCCAAGAATAGCTTCCATTCGAATGCTAATGGCAATTGAAGAGGCAGGCCAGTGGCAAGCCACTATCTTCTAGCAGTTTGAAAGGTGCAGACACAGTGCAGTTGTTGTGTGGCTTCCTTCTTCGCCTCCCAGAAGGTGCCGCGCTCTCCGTCTCTTGCTTGCCAATATGTTGCCGTGTTCCTCTTATTGTTTGGTTTCTTTGGATTTGTTTTGATGATGTTTTGGCGGGTTTTCGGAATGTTTTGGTGGTATTTTAGAATGTTTTGTTTTCTCTTGTGTTGTTTTTATTGTCTTGGCAGGTTTTGGAATGTTTGGATGCCTTTTGGCGGGTTTTAAAATATTTTGGCGCGTATTTGGAATGTTTTGGTTTGCTTTCATTTGCTTTGATTATGTTTTGGCAAGTTATTGAATGTTTCGATCATTTCTGACTGGTTTGATAGTATTTTGGCATCTTTTCAGAATGTTTTGATCAGTTTTGGCAGGTTCTAAACTATTTTGTCGGGTTTTTGGAATGTTTTGGTTGGTTTTGATTTGTTTTTATGGTGTTTTGCCAAGTTTTTTGAATGTTTTGATCAGTTCTGGCTTGTTTTCTAATGTTTTGGCATCTTTTCAGAATGTTTTGATCAGTTTTGCGGGTCTAAATTATTTTGGCGTGTTTTTGGAATACTCTGGTTGGTTTTGATTTGTTTTTATGATGTTTTGGTGGGTTTTCGGAATGTTTTGGTGGGGTTTTAGAATGTTTTGTTTTCTCTTGTGTTGTTTTTATTGTGTTGGCAGGTTTTGGAATGTCTGGATTCCTTTTGGCGGGTTTTAAAATATTTTGGCGGGTATTTGGAAAGTTTTGGATGGTATTCGGAATGTTTGGATTAGTTTTGACGGGTTTTGAAATATTTTGGCGGGTTTTTAGAAGGTTTTGATTTGTTTTGATTTGTTTTGATGATGTTTAGCCCAGTTTTTGGTGTGTTTGGATTAGGTTTGGTGGGCTTTATCATGTTTTGTCAGGTTTTTCCGAATGTTTTGATCACTTCTGTCTGGTTTTCTATTTTGGCGGGTTTGAAACTATTTCTGGATTAGTTTTGGTGGGTTTTAAACTAATTTGGCTCTTTGCGCAGAGATGACGGTGCCGGTTGCGGTGCGCTGCGGGGCGCTCCTTCTGCGGAAAGACGCCTGGCAGCGGCACTTGGGGTACCTCCGCGTCTACCATATTCTGCATTTCTTGCCTTCTACATCTCAGCAAAATGCTTTCCCACTAGGTCTAGCAAGGAGAAACTGTGCCAGCTGAGTAGATGTAGCCCGGCCCGCCCTTTGAAGTTCACAAGTTCTTGGCATCTCAGAGCCTAAAGGGACGAGCGAGGTTATCTATGGTACAAGCACAGCAAAGTTGTCCAAGAATAGCTTCCATTCGAATGCTAATGGCAATTGAAGAGGCAGGCCAGTGGCAAGCCACTATCTTCTAGCAGTTTGAAAGGTGCAGACACAGTGCAGTTGTTGTGTGGCTTCCTTCTTCGCCTCCCAGAAGGTGCCGCGCTCTCCGTCTCTTGCTTGCCAATATGTTGCCGTGTTCCTCTTATTGTTTGGTTTCTTTGGATTTGTTTTGATGATGTTTTGGCGGGTTTTCGGAATGTTTTGGTGGTATTTTAGAATGTTTTGTTTTCTCTTGTGTTGTTTTTATTGTCTTGGCAGGTTTTGGAATGTTTGGATGCCTTTTGGCGGGTTTTAAAATATTTTGGCGCGTATTTGGAATGTTTTGGTTTGCTTTCATTTGCTTTGATTATGTTTTGGCAAGTTATTGAATGTTTCGATCATTTCTGACTGGTTTGATAGTATTTTGGCATCTTTTCAGAATGTTTTGATCAGTTTTGGCAGGTTCTAAACTATTTTGTCGGGTTTTTGGAATGTTTTGGTTGGTTTTGATTTGTTTTTATGGTGTTTTGCCAAGTTTTTTGAATGTTTTGATCAGTTCTGGCTTGTTTTCTAATGTTTTGGCATCTTTTCAGAATGTTTTGATCAGTTTTGCGGGTCTAAATTATTTTGGCGTGTTTTTGGAATACTCTGGTTGGTTTTGATTTGTTTTTATGATGTTTTGGTGGGTTTTCGGAATGTTTTGGTGGGGTTTTAGAATGTTTTGTTTTCTCTTGTGTTGTTTTTATTGTGTTGGCAGGTTTTGGAATGTCTGGATTCCTTTTGGCGGGTTTTAAAATATTTTGGCGGGTATTTGGAAAGTTTTGGATGGTATTCGGAATGTTTGGATTAGTTTTGACGGGTTTTGAAATATTTTGGCGGGTTTTTAGAAGGTTTTGATTTGTTTTGATTTGTTTTGATGATGTTTAGCCCAGTTTTTGGTGTGTTTGGATTAGGTTTGGTGGGCTTTATCATGTTTTGTCAGGTTTTTCCGAATGTTTTGATCACTTCTGTCTGGTTTTCTATTTTGGCGGGTTTGAAACTATTTCTGGATTAGTTTTGGTGGGTTTTAAACTAATTTGGCTCTTTGCGCAGAGATGACGGTGCCGGTTGCGGTGCGCTGCGGGGCGCTCCTTCTGCGGAAAGACGCCTGGCAGCGGCACTTGGGGTACCTCCGCGTCTACCATATTCTGCATTTCTTGCCTTCTACATCTCAGCAAAATGCTTTCCCACTAGGTCTAGCAAGGAGAAACTGTGCCAGCTGAGTAGATGTAGCCCGGCCCGCCCTTTGAAGTTCACAAGTTCTTGGCATCTCAGAGCCTAAAGGGACGAGCGAGGTTATCTATGGTACAAGCACAGCAAAGTTGTCCAAGAATAGCTTCCATTCGAATGCTAATGGCAATTGAAGAGGCAGGCCAGTGGCAAGCCACTATCTTCTAGCAGTTTGAAAGGTGCAGACACAGTGCAGTTGTTGTGTGGCTTCCTTCTTCGCCTCCCAGAAGGTGCCGCGCTCTCCGTCTCTTGCTTGCCAATATGTTGCCGTGTTCCTCTTATTGTTTGGTTTCTTTGGATTTGTTTTGATGATGTTTTGGCGGGTTTTCGGAATGTTTTGGTGGTATTTTAGAATGTTTTGTTTTCTCTTGTGTTGTTTTTATTGTCTTGGCAGGTTTTGGAATGTTTGGATGCCTTTTGGCGGGTTTTAAAATATTTTGTCGGGTATTTGGAATGTTTTGGTTTGCTTTCATTTGCTTTGATTATGTTTTGGCAAGTTATTGAATGTTTCGATCACTTCTGACTGGTTTGATAGTATTTTGGCATCTTTTCAGAATGTTTTGATCAGTTTTGGCAGGTTCTAAACTATTTTGTCGGGATTTGGAATGTTTTGGTTGGTTTTGATTTGTTTTTATGGTGTTTTGCCAAGTTTTTTGAATGTTTTGGTCAGTTCTGGCTTGTTTTCTAATGTTTTGGCATCTTTTCAGAATGTTTTGATAAGTTTTGCGGGTCTAAATTATTTTGGCGTGTTTTTGGAATACTCTGGTTGGTTTTGATTTGTTTTTATGATGTTTTGGTGGGTTTTCGGAATGTTTTGGTGGTGTTTTAGAATGTTTTGTTTTCTCTTGTGTTGTTTTTATTGTGTTGGCAGGTTTTGGAATGTCTGGATTCCTTTTGGCGGGTTTTAAAATATTTTGGCGGGTATTTGGAAAGTTTTGGATGGTATTCGGAATGTTTGGATTAGTTTTGACGGGTTTTGAAATATTTTGGCGGGTTTTTAGAAGGTTTTGATTTGTTTTGATTTGTTTTGATGATGTTTAGCCCAGTTTTTGGTGTGTTTGGATTAGGTTTGGTGGGCTTTATCATGTTTTGTCAGGTTTTTCCGAATGTTTTGATCACTTCTGTCTGGTTTTCTATTTTGGCGGGTTTGAAACTATTTCTGGATTAGTTTTGGTGGGTTTTAAACTAATTTGGCTCTTTGCGCAGAGATGACGGTGCCGGTTGCGGTGCGCTGCGGGGCGCTCCTTCTGCGGAAAGACGCCTGGCCGCGGCACTTGGGGTACCTCCGCGTCTACCATATTCTGCATTTCTTGCCTTCTACATCTCAGCAAAATGCTTTCCCACTAGGTCTAGCAAGGAGAAACTGTGCCAGCTGAGTAGATGTAGCCCGGCCCGCCCTTTGAAGTTCACAAGTTCTTGGCATCTCAGAGCCTAAAGGGACGAGCGAGGTTATCTATGGTACAAGCACAGCAAAGTTGTCCAAGAATAGCTTCCATTGGAATGCTAATGGCAATTGAAGAGGCAGGCCAGTGGCAAGCCACTATCTTCTAGCAGTTTGAAAGGTGCAGACACAGTGCAGTTGTTGTGTGGCTTCCTTCTTCGCCTCCCAGAAGGTGCCGCGCTCTCCGTGTCTTGCTTGCCAATATGTTGCCGTGTTCCTCTTATTGTTTGGTTTCTTTGGATTTGTTTTGATGATGTTTTGGCGGGTTTTCGGAATGTTTTGGTGGTATTTTAGAATGTTTTGTTTTCTCTTGTGTTGTTTTTATTGTCTTGGCAGGTTTTGGAATGTTTGGATGCCCTTTGGCGGGTTTTAATATATTTTGGCGGGTATTTGGAATGTTTTGGTTTGCTTTCATTTGCTTTGATTATGTTTTGGCTAGTTATTGAATGTTTCGATCACTTCTGACTGGTTTGATAGTATTTTGGCATCTTTTCAGAATGTTTTGATCAGTTTTGGCAGGTTCTAAACTATTTTGTCGGGATTTGGAATGTTTTGGTTGGTTTTGATTTGTTTTTATGGTGTTTTGCCAAGTTTTTTGAATGTTGTGATCAGTTCTGGCTTGTTTTCTAATGTTTTGGCATCTTTTCAGAATGTTTTGATCAGTTTTGCGGGTCTAAATTATTTTGGCGTGTTTTTGGAATACTCTGGTTGGTTTTGATTTGTTTTTATGATGTTTTGGTGGGTTTTCGGAATGTTTTGTTGGGGTTTTAGAGTGTTTTGTTTTCTCTTGTGTTGTTTTTATTGTGTTGGCAGGTTTTGGAATGTCTGGATTCCTTTTGGCGGGTTTTAAAATATTTTGGCGGGTAGTTGGAAAGTTTTGGATGGTATTCGGAATGTTTTGATTAGTTTTGACGGGTTTTGAAATATTTTGGCGGGTTTTTAGAAGGTTTTGATTTGTTTTGATTTGTTTTGATGATGTTTAGCCCAGTTTTTGGTGTGTTTGGATTAGGTTTGGTGGGCTTTATCATGTTTTGTCAGGTTTTTTCGAATGTTTTGATCACTTCTGTCTGGTTTTCTATTTTGGCGGGTTTGAAACTATTTCTGGATTAGTTTTGGTGGGTTTTAAACTATTTTGGCTCTTTGCGCAGAGATGACGGTGCCGGTTGCGGTGCGCTGCGGGGCGCTCCTTCTCCGGAAAGACGCCTGGCAGCGGCACTTGGGGCAGCTCCGCGTCTACCGTATTCTGCATTTCTTGCCTTCTGCATCTCAGCAAAATGCTTTCCCACTAGGTCTAGCAAGGAGAAACTGTGCCAGCTGAGTAGATGTAGCCCGGCCCGCCCTTTGAAGTTCACAAGTTCTTGGCATCTCAGAGCCTAAAGGGACGAGCGAGGTTATCTATGGTACAAGCACAGCAAAGTTGTCCAAGAATAGCTTCCATTCGAATGCTAATGGCAATTGAAGAGGCAGGCCAGTGGCAAGCCACTATCTTCTAGCAGTTTGAAAGGTGCAGACACAGTGCAGTTGTTGTGTGGCTTCCTTCTTCGCCTCCCAGAAGGTGCCGCGCTCTCCGTCTCTTGCTTGCCAATATGTTGCCGTGTTCCTCTTATTGTTTGGTTTCTTTGGATTTGTTTTGATGATGTTTTGGCGGGTTTTCGGAATGTTTTGGTGGTATTTTAGAATGTTTTGTTTTCTCTTGTGTTGTTTTTATTGTCTTGGCAGGTTTTGGAATGTTTGGATGCCTTTTGGCGGGTTTTAAAATATTTTGGCGCGTATTTGGAATGTTTTGGTTTGCTTTCATTTGCTTTGATTATGTTTTGGCAAGTTATTGAATGTTTCGATCATTTCTGACTGGTTTGATAGTATTTTGGCATCTTTTCAGAATGTTTTGATCAGTTTTGGCAGGTTCTAAACTATTTTGTCGGGTTTTTGGAATGTTTTGGTTGGTTTTGATTTGTTTTTATGGTGTTTTGCCAAGTTTTTTGAATGTTTTGATCAGTTCTGGCTTGTTTTCTAATGTTTTGGCATCTTTTCAGAATGTTTTGATCAGTTTTGCGGGTCTAAATTATTTTGGCGTGTTTTTGGAATACTCTGGTTGGTTTTGATTTGTTTTTATGATGTTTTGGTGGGTTTTCGGAATGTTTTGGTGGGGTTTTAGAATGTTTTGTTTTCTCTTGTGTTGTTTTTATTGTGTTGGCAGGTTTTGGAATGTCTGGATTCCTTTTGGCGGGTTTTAAAATATTTTGGCGGGTATTTGGAAAGTTTTGGATGGTATTCGGAATGTTTGGATTAGTTTTGACGGGTTTTGAAATATTTTGGCGGGTTTTTAGAAGGTTTTGATTTGTTTTGATTTGTTTTGATGATGTTTAGCCCAGTTTTTGGTGTGTTTGGATTAGGTTTGGTGGGCTTTATCATGTTTTGTCAGGTTTTTCCGAATGTTTTGATCACTTCTGTCTGGTTTTCTATTTTGGCGGGTTTGAAACTATTTCTGGATTAGTTTTGGTGGGTTTTAAACTAATTTGGCTCTTTGCGCAGAGATGACGGTGCCGGTTGCGGTGCGCTGCGGGGCGCTCCTTCTGCGGAAAGACGCCTGGCAGCGGCACTTGGGGTACCTCCGCGTCTACCATATTCTGCATTTCTTGCCTTCTACATCTCAGCAAAATGCTTTCCCACTAGGTCTAGCAAGGAGAAACTGTGCCAGCTGAGTAGATGTAGCCCGGCCCGCCCTTTGAAGTTCACAAGTTCTTGGCATCTCAGAGCCTAAAGGGACGAGCGAGGTTATCTATGGTACAAGCACAGCAAAGTTGTCCAAGAATAGCTTCCATTCGAATGCTAATGGCAATTGAAGAGGCAGGCCAGTGGCAAGCCACTATCTTCTAGCAGTTTGAAAGGTGCAGACACAGTGCAGTTGTTGTGTGGCTTCCTTCTTCGCCTCCCAGAAGGTGCCGCGCTCTCCGTCTCTTGCTTGCCAATATGTTGCCGTGTTCCTCTTATTGTTTGGTTTCTTTGGATTTGTTTTGATGATGTTTTGGCGGGTTTTCGGAATGTTTTGGTGGTATTTTAGAATGTTTTGTTTTCTCTTGTGTTGTTTTTATTGTCTTGGCAGGTTTTGGAATGTTTGGATGCCTTTTGGCGGGTTTTAAAATATTTTGTCGGGTATTTGGAATGTTTTGGTTTGCTTTCATTTGCTTTGATTATGTTTTGGCAAGTTATTGAATGTTTCGATCACTTCTGACTGGTTTGATAGTATTTTGGCATCTTTTCAGAATGTTTTGATCAGTTTTGGCAGGTTCTAAACTATTTTGTCGGGATTTGGAATGTTTTGGTTGGTTTTGATTTGTTTTTATGGTGTTTTGCCAAGTTTTTTGAATGTTTTGGTCAGTTCTGGCTTGTTTTCTAATGTTTTGGCATCTTTTCAGAATGTTTTGATAAGTTTTGCGGGTCTAAATTATTTTGGCGTGTTTTTGGAATACTCTGGTTGGTTTTGATTTGTTTTTATGATGTTTTGGTGGGTTTTCGGAATGTTTTGGTGGTGTTTTAGAATGTTTTGTTTTCTCTTGTGTTGTTTTTATTGTGTTGGCAGGTTTTGGAATGTCTGGATTCCTTTTGGCGGGTTTTAAAATATTTTGGCGGGTATTTGGAAAGTTTTGGATGGTATTCGGAATGTTTGGATTAGTTTTGACGGGTTTTGAAATATTTTGGCGGGTTTTTAGAAGGTTTTGATTTGTTTTGATTTGTTTTGATGATGTTTAGCCCAGTTTTTGGTGTGTTTGGATTAGGTTTGGTGGGCTTTATCATGTTTTGTCAGGTTTTTCCGAATGTTTTGATCACTTCTGTCTGGTTTTCTATTTTGGCGGGTTTGAAACTATTTCTGGATTAGTTTTGGTGGGTTTTAAACTAATTTGGCTCTTTGCGCAGAGATGACGGTGCCGGTTGCGGTGCGCTGCGGGGCGCTCCTTCTGCGGAAAGACGCCTGGCAGCGGCACTTGGGGTACCTCCGCGTCTACCATATTCTGCATTTCTTGCCTTCTACATCTCAGCAAAATGCTTTCCCACTAGGTCTAGCAAGGAGAAACTGTGCCAGCTGAGTAGATGTAGCCCGGCCCGCCCTTTGAAGTTCACAAGTTCTTGGCATCTCAGAGCCTAAAGGGACGAGCGAGGTTATCTATGGTACAAGCACAGCAAAGTTGTCCAAGAATAGCTTCCATTCGAATGCTAATGGCAATTGAAGAGGCAGGCCAGTGGCAAGCCACTATCTTCTAGCAGTTTGAAAGGTGCAGACACAGTGCAGTTGTTGTGTGGCTTCCTTCTTCGCCTCCCAGAAGGTGCCGCGCTCTCCGTCTCTTGCTTGCCAATATGTTGCCGTGTTCCTCTTATTGTTTGGTTTCTTTGGATTTGTTTTGATGATGTTTTGGCGGGTTTTCGGAATGTTTTGGTGGTATTTTAGAATGTTTTGTTTTCTCTTGTGTTGTTTTTATTGTCTTGGCAGGTTTTGGAATGTTTGGATGCCTTTTGGCGGGTTTTAAAATATTTTGTCGGGTATTTGGAATGTTTTGGTTTGCTTTCATTTGCTTTGATTATGTTTTGGCAAGTTATTGAATGTTTCGATCACTTCTGACTGGTTTGATAGTATTTTGGCATCTTTTCAGAATGTTTTGATCAGTTTTGGCAGGTTCTAAACTATTTTGTCGGGATTTGGAATGTTTTGGTTGGTTTTGATTTGTTTTTATGATGTTTTGCCAAGTTTTTTGAATGTTTTGGTCAGTTCTGGCTTGTTTTCTAATGTTTTGGCATCTTTTCAGAATGTTTTGATAAGTTTTGCGGGTCTAAATTATTTTGGCGTGTTTTTGGAATACTCTGGTTGGTTTTGATTTGTTTTTATGATGTTTTGGTGGGTTTTCGGAATGTTTTGGTGGTGTTTTAGAATGTTTTGTTTTCTCTTGTGTTGTTTTTATTGTGTTGGCAGGTTTTGGAATGTCTGGATTCCTTTTGGCGGGTTTTAAAATATTTTGGCGGGTAGTTGGAAAGTTTTGGATGGTATTCGGAATGTTTTGATTAGTTTTGACGGGTTTTGAAATATTTTGGCGGGTTTTTAGAAGGTTTTGATTTGTTTTGATTTGTTTTGATGATGTTTAGCCCAGTTTTTGGTGTGTTTGGATTAGCTTTGGTGGGCTTTATCATGTTTTGTCAGGTTTTTCCGAATGTTTTGATCACTTCTGTCTGGTTTTCTATTTTGGCGGGTTTGAAACTATTTCTGGATTAGTTTTGGTGGGTTTTAAACTATTTTGGCTCTTTGCGCAGAGATGACGGTGCCGGTTGCGGTGCGCTGCGGGGCGCTCCTTCTGCGGAAAGACGCCTGGCAGCGGCACTTGGGGCAGCTCCGCGTCTACCGTATTCTGCCTTTCTTGCCTTCTGCATCTCAGCAAAATGCTTTCCCACTAGGTCTAGCAAGGAGAAACTGTGCCAGCTGAGTAGATGTAGCCCGGCCCGCCCTTTGAAGTTCACAAGTTCTTGGCATCTCAGAGCCTAAAGGGACGAGCGAGGTTATCTATGGTACAAGCACAGCAAAGTTGTCCAAGAATAGCTTCCATTCGAATGCTAATGGCAATTGAAGAGGCAGGCCAGTGGCAAGCCACTATCTTCTAGCAGTTTGAAAGGTGCAGACACAGTGCAGTTGTTGTGTGGCTTCCTTCTTCGCCTCCCAGAAGGTGCCGCGCTCTCCGTCTCTTGCTTGCCAATATGTTGCCGTGTTCCTCTTATTGTTTGGTTTCTTTGGATTTGTTTTGATGAGGTTTTGGCGGGTTTTCGGAATGTTTTGGTGGTGTTTTAGAATGTTTTGTTTTCTCTTGTGTTGTTTTTATTGTGTTGGCAGGTTTTGGAATGTCTGGATTCCTTTTGGAGAGTTTTAAAATATTTTGTCGGGTATTTGGAATGTTTTGGTTTGCTTTCATTTGCTTTGATTATGTTTTGGCAAGTTATTGAATGTTTCGATCACTTCTGACTGGTTTGATAGTATTTTGGCATCTTTTCAGAATGTTTTGATCAGTTTTGGCAGGTTCTAAACTATTTTGTCGGGTTTTTGGAATGTTTTGGTTGGTTTTGATTTGTTTTTATGGTGTTTTGCCAAGTTTTTTGAATGTTTTGATCAGTTCTGGCTTGTTTTCTAATGTTTTGGCATCTTTTCAGAATGTTTTGATAAGTTTTGCGGGTCTAAATTATTTTGGCGTGTTTTTGGAATACTCTGGTTGGTTTTGATTTGTTTTTATTATGTTTTGGTGGGTTTTCGGAATGTTTTGGTGGGGTTTTAGAATGTTTTGTTTTCTCTTGTGTTGTTTTTATTGTGTTGGCAGGTTTTGGAATGTCTGGATTCCTTTTGGCGGGTTTTAAAATATTTTGGCGGGTAGTTGGAAAGTTTTGGATGGTATTCGGAATGTTTTGATTAGTTTTGACGGGTTTTGAAATATTTTGGCAGGTTTTTAGAAGGTTTTGATTAGTTTTGATGATGTTCAGCCCAGTTTTTGGTGTGTTTGGATTAGCTTTGGTGGGCTTTATCATGTTTTGTCAGGTTTTTTCGAATGTTTTGATCACTTCTGTCTGGTTTTCTATTTTGGCGGGTTTGAAACTATTTCTGGATTAGTTTTGGTGGGTTTTAAACTAATTTGGCTCTTTGCGCAGAGATGACGGTGCCGGTTGCGGTGCGCTGCGGGGCGCTCCTTCTCCGGAAAGACGCCTGGCAGCGGCACTTGGGGTACCTCCGCGTCTACCATATTCTGCATTTCTTGCCTTCTACATCTCAGCAAAATGCTTTCCCACTAGGTCTAGCAAGGAGAAACTGTGCCAGCTGAGTAGATGTAGCCCGGCCCGCCCTTTGAAGTTCACAAGTTCTTGGCATCTCAGAGCCTAAAGGGACGAGCGAGGTTATCTATGGTACAAGCACAGCAAAGTTGTCCAAGAATAGCTTCCATTCGAATGCTAATGGCAATTGAAGAGGCAGGCCAGTGGCAAGCCACTATCTTCTAGCAGTTTGAAAGGTGCAGACACAGTGCAGTTGTTGTGTGGCTTCCTTCTTCGCCTCCCAGAAGGTGCCGCGCTCTCCGTCTCTTGCTTGCCAATATGTTGCCGTGTTCCTCTTATTGTTTGGTTTCTTTGGATTTGTTTTGATGATGTTTTGGCGGGTTTTCGGAATGTTTTGGTGGTATTTTAGAATGTTTTGTTTTCTCTTGTGTTGTTTTTATTGTGTTGGCAGGTTTTGGAATGTTTGGATGCCTTTTGGCGGGTTTTAAAATATTTTGGCGCGTATTTGGAATGTTTTGGTTTGCTTTCATTTGCTTTGATTATGTTTTGGCAAGTTATTGAATGTTTCGATCACTTCTGACTGGTTTGATAGTATTTTGGCATCTTTTCAGAATGTTTTGATCAGTTTTGGCAGGTTCTAAACTATTTTGTCGGGTTTTTGGAATGTTTTGGTTGGTTTTGATTTGTTTTTATGGTGTTTTGCCAAGTTTTTTGAATGTTTTGGTCAGTTCTGGCTGGTTTGATAGTATTTTGGCATCTTTTCAGAATGTTTTGATAAGTTTTGCGGGTCTAAATTATTTTGGCGTGTTTTTGGAATACTCTGGTTGGTTTTGATTTGTTTTTATGATGTTTTGGTGGGTTTTCGGAATGTTTTGGTGGGGTTTTAGAATGTTTTGTTTTCTCTTGTGTTGTTTTTATTGTGTTGGCAGGTTTTGGAATGTCTGGATTCCTTTTGGCGGGTTTTAAAATATTTTGGCGGGTATTTGGAAAGTTTTGGATGGTATTCGGAATGTTTTGATTAGTTTTGACGGGTTTTGAAATATTTTGGCGGGTTTTTAGAAGGTTTTGATTAGTTTTGATGATGTTCAGCCCAGTTTTTGGTGTGTTTGGATTAGGTTTGGTGGGCTTTATCATGTTTTGTCAGGTTTTTTCGAATGTTTTGATCACTTCTGTCTGGTTTTCTATTTTGGCGGGTTTGAAACTATTTCTGGATTAGTTTTGGTGGGTTTTAAACTATTTTGGCTCTTTGCGCAGAGATGACGGTGCCGGTTGCGGTGCGCTGCGGGGCGCTCCTTCTGCGGAAAGACGCCTGGCAGCGGCACTTGGGGCAGCTCCGCGTCTACCGTATTCTGCATTTCTTGCCTTCTGCATCTCAGCAAAATGCTTTCCCACTAGGTCTAGCAAGGAGAAACTGTGCCAGCTGAGTAGATGTAGCCCGGCCCGCCCTTTGAAGTTCACAAGTTCTTGGCATCTCAGAGCCTAAAGGGACGAGCGAGGTTATCTATGGTACAAGCACAGCAAAGTTGTCCAAGAATAGCTTCCATTCGAATGCTAATGGCAATTGAAGAGGCAGGCCAGTGGCAAGCCACTATCTTCTAGCAGTTTGAAAGGTGCAGACACAGTGCAGTTGTTGTGTGGCTTCCTTCTTCGCCTCCCAGAAGGTGCCGCGCTCTCCGTCTCTTGCTTGCCAATATGTTGCCGTGTTCCTCTTATTGTTTGGTTTCTTTGGATTTGTTTTGATGATGTTTTGGCGGGTTTTCGGAATGTTTTGGTGGTATTTTAGAATGTTTTGTTTTCTCTTGTGTTGTTTTTATTGTCTTGGCAGGTTTTGGAATGTTTGGATGCCTTTTGGCGGGTTTTAAAATATTTTGGCGCGTATTTGGAATGTTTTGGTTTGCTTTCATTTGCTTTGATTATGTTTTGGCAAGTTATTGAATGTTTCGATCACTTCTGACTGGTTTGATAGTATTTTGGCATCTTTTCAGAATGTTTTGATCAGTTTTGGCAGGTTCTAAACTATTTTGTCGGGTTTTTGGAATGTTTTGGTTGGTTTTGATTTGTTTTTATGGTGTTTTGCCAAGTTTTTTGAATGTTTTGATCAGTTCTGGCTTGTTTTCTAATGTTTTGGCATCTTTTCAGAATGTTTTGATCAGTTTTGTGGGTCTAAATTATTTTGGCGTGTTTTTGGAATACTCTGGTTGGTTTTGATTTGTTTTTATGATGTTTTGGTGGGTTTTCGGAATGTTTTGGTGGGGTTTTAGAATGTTTTGTTTTCTCTTGTGTTGTTTTTATTGTGTTGGCAGGTTTTGGAATGTCTGGATTCCTTTTGGCGGGTTTTAAAATATTTTGGCGGGTATTTGGAAAGTTTTGGATGGTATTCGGAATGTTTTGATTAGTTTTGACGGGTTTTGAAATATTTTGGCGGGTTTTTAGAAGGTTTTGATTTGTTTTGATTTGTTTTGATGATGTTTAGCCCAGTTTTTGGTGTGTTTGGATTAGCTTTGGTGGGCTTTATCATGTTTTGTCAGGTTTTTTCGAATGTTTTGATCACTTCTGTCTGGTTTTCTATTTTGGCGGGTTTGAAACTATTTCTGGATTAGTTTTGGTGGGTTTTAAACTAATTTGGCTCTTTGCGCAGAGATGACGGTGCCGGTTGCGGTGCGCTGCGGGGCGCTCCTTCTGCGGAAAGACGCCTGGCAGCGGCACTTGGGGCAGCTCCGCGTCTACCGTATTCTGCCTTTCTTGCCTTCTGCATCTCAGCAAAATGCTTTCCCACTAGGTCTAGCAAGGAGAAACTGTGCCAGCTGAGTAGATGTAGCCCGGCCCGCCCTTTGAAGTTCACAAGTTCTTGGCATCTCAGAGCCTAAAGGGACGAGCGAGGTTATCTATGGTACAAGCACAGCAAAGTTGTCCAAGAATAGCTTCCATTCGAATGCTAATGGCAATTGAAGAGGCAGGCCAGTGGCAAGCCACTATCTTCTAGCAGTTTGAAAGGTGCAGACACAGTGCAGTTGTTGTGTGGCTTCCTTCTTCGCCTCCCAGAAGGTGCCGCGCTCTCCGTCTCTTGCTTGCCAATATGTTGCCGTGTTCCTCTTATTGTTTGGTTTCTTTGGATTTGTTTTTATGATGTTTTGGCGGGTTTTCGGAATGTTTTTGTGGTGTTTTAGAATGTTTTGTTTTCTCTTGTGTTGTTTTTATTGTGTTGGCAGGTTTTGGAATGTCTGGATTCCTTTTGGCGAGTTTTAAAATATTTTGTCGGGTATTTGGAATGTTTTGGTTTGCTTTCATTTGCTTTGATTATGTTTTGGCAAGTTATTGAATGTTTCGATCACTTCTGACTGGTTTGATAGTATTTTGGCATCTTTTCAGAATGTTTTGATCAGTTTTGGCAGGTTCTAAACTATTTTGTCGGGTTTTTGGAATGTTTTGGTTGGTTTTGATTTGTTTTTATGGTGTTTTGCCAAGTTTTTTGAATGTTTTAATCAGTTCTGGCTTGTTTTCTAATGTTTTGGCATCTTTTCAGAATGTTTTGATAAGTTTTGCGGGTCTAAATTATTTTGGCGTGTTTTTGGAATACTCTGGTTGGTTTTGATTTGTTTTTATTATGTTTTGGTGGGTTTTCGGAATGTTTTGTTGGGGTTTTAGAGTGTTTTGTTTTCTCTTGTGTTGTTTTTATTGTGTTGGCAGGTTTTGGAATGTCTGGATTCCTTTTGGCGGGTTTTAAAATATTTTGGCGGGTAGTTGGAAAGTTTTGGATGGTATTCGGAATGTTTTGATTAGTTTTGACGGGTTTTGAAATATTTTGGCGGGTTTTTAGAAGGTTTTGATTAGTTTTGATGATGTTCAGCCCAGTTTTTGGTGTGTTTGGATTAGCTTTGGTGGGCTTTATCATGTTTTGTCAGGTTTTTTCGAATGTTTTGATCACTTCTGTCTGGTTTTCTATTTTGGCGGGTTTGAAACTATTTCTGGATTAGTTTTGGTGGGTTTTAAACTATTTTGGCTCTTTGCGCAGAGATGACGGTGCCGGTTGCGGTGCGCTGCGGGGCGCTCCTTCTCCGGAAAGACGCCTGGCAGCGGCACTTGGGGCAGCTCCGCGTCTACCGTATTCTGCATTTCTTGCCTTCTGCATCTCAGCAAAATGCTTTCCCACTGGGTCTAGCAAGGAGAAACTGTGCCAGCTGAGTAGATGTAGCCCGGCCCGCCCTTTGAAGTTCACAAGTTCTTGGCATCTCAGAGCCTAAAGGGACGAGCGAGGTTATCTATGGTACAAGCACAGCAAAGTTGTCCAAGAATAGCTTCCATTCGAATGCTAATGGCAATTGAAGAGGCAGGCCAGTGGCAAGCCACTATCTTCTAGCAGTTTGAAAGGTGCAGACACAGTGCAGGTGTTGTGCGGCTTCCTTCTTCGCCTCCTAGAAGGTGCCGCGCTCTCCGTCTCTTGCTTGCCAATATGTTGCCGTGTTCCTCTTATTGTTTGGTTTCTTTGTATATTTTTTGAAGATGTTTTGGCGGGTTTTCGGAATGTTTTGGTGGTGTTTTAGAATGTTTTGCTTTCTCTTGTGTTGTTTATATTGTGTTGGCAGGTTTTGGAATGTTTGGATGCCTTTTGGCGGGTTTTAAAATATTTTGGCGCGTATTTGGAATGTTTTGGTTTGCTTTCATTTGCTTTGATTATGTTTTGGCAAGTTATTGAATGTTTCGATCACTTCTGACTGGTTTGATAGTATTTTGGCATCTTTTCAGAATGTTTTGATCAGTTTTGGCAGGTTCTAAACTATTTTGTCCGGATTTGGAATGTTTTGGTTGGTTTTGATTTGTTTTTGTGGTGTTTTGCCAAGTTTTTTGAATGTTTTGATCAGTTCTGGCTGGTTTGATAGTATTTTGGCATCTTTTCAGAATGTTTTGATCAGTTTTGTGGGTCTAAATTATTTTGGCGTGTTTTTGGAATACTCTGGTTGGTTTTGATTTGTTTTTATGATGTTTTGGTGGGTTTTCGGAATGTTTTGGTGGGGTTTTAGAATGTTTTGTTTTCTCTTGTGTTGTTTTTATTGTGTTGGCAGGTTTTGGAATGTCTGGATTCCTTTTGGCGGGTTTTAAAATATTTTGGCGGGTAGTTGGAAAGTTTTGGATGGTATTCGGAATGTTTTGATTAGTTTTGACGGGTTTTGAAATATTTTGGCGGGTTTTTAGAAGGTTTTGATTTGTTTTGATTTGTTTTGATGATGTTTAGCCCAGTTTTTGGTGTGTTTGGATTAGGTTTGGTGGGCTTTATCATGTTTTGTCAGGTTTTTCCGAATGTTTTGATCACTTCTGTCTGGTTTTCTATTTTGGCGGGTTTGAAACTATTTCTGGATTAGTTTTGGTGGGTTTTAAACTATTTTGGCTCTTTGCGCAGAGATGATGGTGCCGGTTGCGGTGCGCTGCGGGGCGCTCCTTCTGCGGAAAGACGCCTGGCAGCGGCACTTGGGGCAGCTCCGCGTCTACCGTATTCTGCCTTTCTTGCCTTCTGCATCTCAGCAAAATGCTTTCCCACTAGGTCTAGCAAGGAGAAACTGTGCCAGCTGAGTAGATGTAGCCCGGCCCGCCCTTTGAAGGTCACAAGTTCTTGGCATCTCAGAGCCTAAAGGGACGAGCGAGGTTATCTATGGTACAAGCACAGCAAAGTTGTCCAAGAATAGCTTCCATTCGAATGCTAATGGCAATTGAAGAGGCAGGCCAGTGGCAAGCCACTATCTTCTAGCAGTTTGAAAGGTGCAGACACAGTGCAGTTGTTGTGTGGCTTCCTTCTTCGCCTCCCAGAAGGTGCCGCGCTCTCCGTCTCTTGCTTGCCAATATGTTGCCGTGTTCCTCTTATTGTTTGGTTTCTTTGGATTTGTTTTGATGATGTTTTGGCGGGTTTTCGGAATGTTTTGGTGGTGTTTTAGAATGTTTTGTTTTCTCTTGTGTTGTTTTTATTGTGTTGGCAGGTTTTGGAATGTCTGGATTCCTTTTGGAGAGTTTTAAAATATTTTGTCGGGTATTTGGAATGTTTTGGTTTGCTTTCATTTGCTTTGATTATGTTTTGGCAAGTTATTGAATGTTTCGATCACTTCTGACTGGTTTGATAGTATTTTGGCATCTTTTCAGAATGTTTTGATCAGTTTTGGCAGGTTCTAAACTATTTTGTCGGGTTTTTGGAATGTTTTGGTTGGTTTTGATTTGTTTTTATGGTGTTTTGCCAAGTTTTTTGAATGTTTTGATCAGTTCTGGCTGGTTTTCTAATGTTTTGGCATCGTTTCAGAATGTTTTGATAAGTTTTGCGGGTCTAAATTATTTTGGCGTGTTTTTGGAATACTCTGGTTGGTTTTGATTTGTTTTTATTATGTTTTGGTGGGTTTTCGGAATGTTTTGGTGGGGTTTTAGAATGTTTTGTTTTCTCTTGTGTTGTTTTTATTGTGTTGGCAGGTTTTGGAATGTCTGGATTCCTTTTGGCGGGTTTTAAAATATTTTGGCGGGTAGTTGGAAAGTTTTGGATGGTATTCGGAATGTTTTGATTAGTTTTGACGGGTTTTGAAATATTTTGGCAGGTTTTTAGAAGGTTTTGATTAGTTTTGATGATGTTCAGCCCAGTTTTTGGTGTGTTTGGATTAGGTTTGGTGGGCTTTATCATGTTTTGTCAGGTTTTTTCGAATGTTTTGATCACTTCTGTCTGGTTTTCTATTTTGGCGGGTTTGAAACTATTTCTGGATTAGTTTTGGTGGGTTTTAAACTATTTTGGCTCTTTGCGCAGAGATGACGGTGCCGGTTGCGGTGCGCTGCGGGGCGCTCCTTCTCCGGAAAGACGCCTGGCAGCGGCACTTGGGGCAGCTCCGCGTCTACCGTATTCTGCATTTCTTGCCTTCTGCATCTCAGCAAAATGCTTTCCCACTAGGTCTAGCAAGGAGAAACTGTGCCAGCTGAGTAGATGTAGCCCGGCCCGCCCTTTGAAGTTCACAAGTTCTTGGCATCTCAGAGCCTAAAGGGACGAGCGAGGTTATCTATGGTACAAGCACAGCAAAGTTGTCCAAGAATAGCTTCCATTCGAATGCTAATGGCAATTGAAGAGGCAGGCCAGTGGCAAGCCACTATCTTCTAGCAGTTTGAAAGGTGCAGACACAGTGCAGTTGTTGTGTGGCTTCCTTCTTCGCCTCCCAGAAGGTGCCGCGCTCTCCGTCTCTTGCTTGCCAATATGTTGCCGTGTTCCTCTTATTGTTTGGTTTCTTTGGATTTGTTTTGATGATGTTTTGGCGGGTTTTCGGAATGTTTTGGTGGTATTTTAGAATGTTTTGTTTTCTCTTGTGTTGTTTTTATTGTGTTGGCAGGTTTTGGAATGTTTGGATGCCCTTTGGCGGGTTTTAAAATATTTTGGCAAGTATTTGGAATGTTTTGGTTTGCTTTCATTTGCTTTGATTATGTTTTGGCAAGTTATTGAATGTTTCGATCACTTCTGACTGGTTTGATAGTATTTTGGCATCTTTTCAGAATGTTTTGATCAGTTTTGGCAGGTTCTAAACTATTTTGTCGGGTTTTTGGAATGTTTTGGTTGGTTTTGATTTGTTTTTATGGTGTTTTGCCAAGTTTTTTGAATGTTTTGGTCAGTTCTGGCTGGTTTGATAGTATTTTGGCATCTTTTCAGAATGTTTTGATAAGTTTTGCGGGTCTAAATTATTTTGGCGTGTTTTTGGAATACTCTGGTTGGTTTTGATTTGTTTTTATGATGTTTTGGTGGGTTTTCGGAATGTTTTGGTGGTGTTTTAGAATGTTTTGTTTTCTCTTGTGTTGTTTTTATTGTGTTGGCAGGTTTTGGAATGTCTGGATTCCTTTTGGCGGGTTTTAAAATATTTTGGCGGGTAGTTGGAAAGTTTTGGCGGGTATTCGGAATGTTTTGATTAGTTTTGACGGGTTTTGAAATATTTTGGCGGGTTTTTAGAAGGTTTTGATTTGTTTTGATTTGTTTTGATGATGTTTAGCCCAGTTTTTGGTGTGTTTGGATTAGGTTTGGTGGGCTTTATCATGTTTTGTCAGGTTTTTCCGAATGTTTTGATCACTTCTGTCTGGTTTTCTATTTTGGCGGGTTTGAAACTATTTCTGGATTAGTTTTGGTGGGTTTTAAACTATTTTGGCTCTTTGCGCAGAGATGACGGTGCCGGTTGCGGTGCGCTGCGGGGCGCTCCTTCTCCGGAAAGACGCCTGGCAGCGGCACTTGGGGCAGCTCCGCGTCTACCGTATTCTGCATTTCTTGCCTTCTGCATCTCAGCAAAATGCTTTCCCACTAGGTCTAGCAAGGAGAAACTGTGCCAGCTGAGTAGATGTAGCCCGGCCCGCCCTTTGAAGTTCACAAGTTCTTGGCATCTCAGAGCCTAAAGGGACGAGCGAGGTTATCTATGGTACAAGCACAGCAAAGTTGTCCAAGAATAGCTTCCATTCGAATGCTAATGGCAATTGAAGAGGCAGGCCAGTGGCAAGCCACTATCTTCTAGCAGTTTGAAAGGTGCAGACACAGTGCAGGTGTTGTGCGGCTTCCTTCTTCGCCTCCTAGAAGTTGCCGCGCTCTCCGTCTCTTGCTTGGCAATATGTTGCCGTGTTCCTCTTATTGTTTGGTTTCTTTGTATATTTTTTGAAGATGTTTTGGCGGGTTTTCGGAATGTTTTGGTGGTATTTTAGAATGTTTTGTTTTCTCTTGTGTTGTTTTTATTGTGTTGGCAGGTTTTGGAATGTTTGGATGCCCTTTGGCGGGTTTTAAAATATTTTGGCGCGTATTTGGAATGTTTTGGTTTGCTTTCATTTGCTTTGATTATGTTTTGGCAAGTTATTGAATGTTTCGATCACTTCTGACTGGTTTGATAGTATTTTGGCATCTTTTCAGAATGTTTTGATCAGTTTTGGCAGGTTCTAAACTATTTTGTCGGGTTTTTGGAATGTTTTGGTTGGTTTTGATTTGTTTTTATGGTGTTTTGCCAAGTTTTTTGAATGTTGTGATCAGTTCTGGCTTGTTTTCTAATGTTTTGGCATCTTTTCAGAATGTTTTGATCAGTTTTGCGGGTCTAAATTATTTTGGCGTGTTTTTGGAATACTCTGGTTGGTTTTGATTTGTTTTTATGATGTTTTGGTGGGTTTTCGGAATGTTTTGTTGGGGTTTTAGAGTGTTTTGTTTTCTCTTGTGTTGTTTTTATTGTGTTGGCAGGTTTTGGAATGTCTGGATTCCTTTTGGCGGGTTTTAAAATATTTTGGCGGGTAGTTGGAAAGTTTTGGATGGTATTCGGAATGTTTTGATTAGTTTTGACGGGTTTTGAAATATTTTGGCGGGTTTTTAGAAGGTTTTGATTAGTTTTGATGATGTTCAGCCCAGTTTTTGGTGTGTTTGGATTAGCTTTGGTGGGCTTTATCATGTTTTGTCAGGTTTTTTCGAATGTTTTGATCACTTCTGTCTGGTTTTCTATTTTGGCGGGTTTGAAACTATTTCTGGATTAGTTTTGGTGGGTTTTAAACTATTTTGGCTCTTTGCGCAGAGATGACGGTGCCGGTTGCGGTGCGCTGCGGGGCGCTCCTTCTCCGGAAAGACGCCTGGCAGCGGCACTTGGGGCAGCTCCGCGTCTACCGTATTCTGCATTTCTTGCCTTCTGCATCTCAGCAAAATGCTTTCCCACTAGGTCTAGCAAGGAGAAACTGTGCCAGCTGAGTAGATGTAGCCCGGCCCGCCCTTTGAAGTTCACAAGTTCTTGGCATCTCAGAGCCTAAAGGGACGAGCGAGGTTATCTATGGTACAAGCACAGCAAAGTTGTCCAAGAATAGCTTCCATTCGAATGCTAATGGCAATTGAAGAGGCAGGCCAGTGGCAAGCCACTATCTTCTAGCAGTTTGAAAGGTGCAGACACAGTGCAGTTGTTGTGTGGCTTCCTTCTTCGCCTCCCAGAAGGTGCCGCGCTCTCCGTCTCTTGCTTGCCAATATGTTGCCGTGTTCCTCTTATTGTTTGGTTTCTTTGGATTTGTTTTGATGATGTTTTGGCGGGTTTTCGGAATGTTTTGGTGGTATTTTAGAATGTTTTGTTTTCTCTTGTGTTGTTTTTATTGTCTTGGCAGGTTTTGGAATGTTTGGATGCCTTTTGGCGGGTTTTAAAATATTTTGGCGCGTATTTGGAATGTTTTGGTTTGCTTTCATTTGCTTTGATTATGTTTTGGCAAGTTATTGAATGTTTCGATCACTTCTGACTGGTTTGATAGTATTTTGGCATCTTTTCAGAATGTTTTGATCAGTTTTGGCAGGTTCTAAACTATTTTGTCGGGTTTTTGGAATGTTTTGGTTGGTTTTGATTTGTTTTTATGGTGTTTTGCCAAGTTTTTTGAATGTTTTGATCAGTTCTGGCTTGTTTTCTAATGTTTTGGCATCTTTTCAGAATGTTTTGATCAGTTTTGCGGGTCTAAATTATTTTGGCGTGTTTTTGGAATACTCTGGTTGGTTTTGATTTGTTTTTATGATGTTTTGGTGGGTTTTCGGAATGTTTTGGTGGGGTTTTAGAATGTTTTGTTTTCTCTTGTGTTGTTTTTATTGTGTTGGCAGGTTTTGGAATGTCTGGATTCCTTTTGGCGGGTTTTAAAATATTTTGGCGGGTAGTTGGAAAGTTTTGGATGGTATTCGGAATGTTTTGATTAGTTTTGACGGGTTTTGAAATATTTTGGCGGGTTTTTAGAAGGTTTTGATTTGTTTTGATTTGTTTTGATGATGTTTAGCCCAGTTTTTGGTGTGTTTGGATTAGGTTTGGTGGGCTTTATCATGTTTTGTCAGGTTTTTCCGAATGTTTTGATCACTTCTGTCTGGTTTTCTATTTTGGCGGGTTTGAAACTATTTCTGGATTAGTTTTGGTGGGTTTTAAACTATTTTGGCTCTTTGCGCAGAGATGACGGTGCCGGTTGCGGTGCGCTGCGGGGCGCTCCTTCTGCGGAAAGACGCCTGGCAGCGGCACTTGGGGCAGCTCCGCGTCTACCGTATTCTGCCTTTCTTGCCTTCTGCATCTCAGCAAAATGCTTTCCCACTAGGTCTAGCAAGGAGAAACTGTGCCAGCTGAGTAGATGTAGCCCGGCCCGCCCTTTGAAGGTCACAAGTTCTTGGCATCTCAGAGCCTAAAGGGACGAGCGAGGTTATCTATGGTACAAGCACAGCAAAGTTGTCCAAGAATAGCTTCCATTCGAATGCTAATGGCAATTGAAGAGGCAGGCCAGTGGCAAGCCACTATCTTCTAGCAGTTTGAAAGGTGCAGACACAGTGCAGGTGTTGTGTGGCTTCCTTCTTCGCCTCCCAGAAGGTGCCGCGCTCTCCGTCTCTTGCTTGCCAATATGTTGCCGTGTTCCTCTTATTGTTTGGTTTCTTTGGATTTGTTTTGATGAGGTTTTGGCGGGTTTTCGGAATGTTTTGGTGGTGTTTTAGAATGTTTTGTTTTCTCTTGTGTTGTTTTTATTGTGTTGGCAGGTTTTGGAATGTCTGGATTCCTTTTGGAGAGTTTTAAAATATTTTGTCGGGTATTTGGAATGTTTTGGTTTGCTTTCATTTGCTTTGATTATGTTTTGGCAAGTTATTGAATGTTTCGATCACTTCTGACTGGTTTGATAGTATTTTGGCATCTTTTCAGAATGTTTTGATCAGTTTTGGCAGGTTCTAAACTATTTTGTCGGGTTTTTGGAATGTTTTGGTTGGTTTTGATTTGTTTTTATGGTGTTTTGCCAAGTTTTTTGAATGTTTTGATCAGTTCTGGCTTGTTTTCTAATGTTTTGGCATCTTTTCAGAATGTTTTGATAAGTTTTGCGGGTCTAAATTATTTTGGCGTGTTTTTGGAATACTCTGGTTGGTTTTGATTTGTTTTTATGATGTTTTGGTGGGTTTTCGGAATGTTTTGGTGGGGTTTTAGAATGTTTTGTTTTCTCTTGTGTTGTTTTTATTGTGTTGGCAGGTTTTGGAATGTCTGGATTCCTTTTGGCGGGTTTTAAAATATTTTGGCGGGTAGTTGGAAAGTTTTGGATGGTATTCGGAATGTTTTGATTAGTTTTGACGGGTTTTGAAATATTTTGGCAGGTTTTTAGAAGGTTTTGATTAGTTTTGATGATGTTCAGCCCAGTTTTTGGTGTGTTTGGATTAGGTTTGGTGGGCTTTATCATGTTTTGTCAGGTTTTTTCGAATGTTTTGATCACTTCTGTCTGGTTTTCTATTTTGGCGGGTTTGAAACTATTTCTGGATTAGTTTTGGTGGGTTTTAAACTATTTTGGCTCTTTGCGCAGAGATGACGGTGCCGGTTGCGGTGCGCTGCGGGGCGCTCCTTCTCCGGAAAGACGCCTGGCAGCGGCACTTGGGGCAGCTCCGCGTCTACCGTATTCTGCATTTCTTGCCTTCTGCATCTCAGCAAAATGCTTTCCCACTGGGTCTAGCAAGGAGAAACTGTGCCAGCTGAGTAGATGTAGCCCGGCCCGCCCTTTGAAGTTCACAAGTTCTTGGCATCTCAGAGCCTAAAGGGACGAGCGAGGTTATCTATGGTACAAGCACAGCAAAGTTGTCCAAGAATAGCTTCCATTCGAATGCTAATGGCAATTGAAGAGGCAGGCCAGTGGCAAGCCACTATCTTCTAGCAGTTTGAAAGGTGCAGACACAGTGCAGTTGTTGTGTAGCTTCCTTCTTCGCCTCCCAGAAGGTGCCGCGCTCTCCGTCTCTTGCTTGCCAATATGTTGCCGTGTTCCTCTTATTGTTTGGTTTCTTTGGATTTGTTTTGATGATGTTTTGGCGGGTTTTCGGAATGTTTTGGTGGTATTTTAGAATGTTTTGTTTTCTCTTGTGTTGTTTTTATTGTGTTGGCAGGTTTTGGAATGTTTGGATGCCCTTTGGCGGGTTTTAAAATATTTTGGCAAGTATTTGGAATGTTTTGGTTTGCTTTCATTTGCTTTGATTATGTTTTGGCAAGTTATTGAATGTTTCGATCACTTCTGACTGGTTTGATAGTATTTTGGCATCTTTTCAGAATGTTTTGATCAGTTTTGGCAGGTTCTAAACTATTTTGTCGGGTTTTTGGAATGTTTTGGTTGGTTTTGATTTGTTTTTATGGTGTTTTGCCAAGTTTTTTGAATGTTTTGGTCAGTTCTGGCTGGTTTGATAGTATTTTGGCATCTTTTCAGAATGTTTTGATAAGTTTTGCGGGTCTAAATTATTTTGGCGTGTTTTTGGAATACTCTGGTTGGTTTTGATTTGTTTTTATGATGTTTTGGTGGGTTTTCGGAATGTTTTGGTGGTGTTTTAGAATGTTTTGTTTTCTCTTGTGTTGTTTTTATTGTGTTGGCAGGTTTTGGAATGTCTGGATTCCTTTTGGCGGGTTTTAAAATATTTTGGCGCGTATTTGGAATGTTTTGGTTTGCTTTCATTTGCTTTGATTATGTTTTGGCAAGTTATTGAATGTTTCGATCACTTCTGACTGGTTTGATAGTATTTTGGCATCTTTTCAGAATGTTTTGATCAGTTTTGGCAGGTTCTAAACTATTTTGTCGGGTTTTTGGAATGTTTTGGTTGGTTTTGATTTGTTTTTATGGTGTTTTGCCAAGTTTTTTGAATGTTGTGATCAGTTCTGGCTTGTTTTCTAATGTTTTGGCATCTTTTCAGAATGTTTTGATCAGTTTTGCGGGTCTAAATTATTTTGGCGTGTTTTTGGAATACTCTGGTTGGTTTTGATTTGTTTTTATGATGTTTTGGTGGGTTTTCGGAATGTTTTGTTGGGGTTTTAGAGTGTTTTGTTTTCTCTTGTGTTGTTTTTATTGTGTTGGCAGGTTTTGGAATGTCTGGATTCCTTTTGGCGGGTTTTAAAATATTTTGGCGGGTAGTTGGAAAGTTTTGGATGGTATTCGGAATGTTTTGATTAGTTTTGACGGGTTTTGAAATATTTTGGCGGGTTTTTAGAAGGTTTTGATTAGTTTTGATGATGTTCAGCCCAGTTTTTGGTGTGTTTGGATTAGCTTTGGTGGGCTTTATCATGTTTTGTCAGGTTTTTTCGAATGTTTTGATCACTTCTGTCTGGTTTTCTATTTTGGCGGGTTTGAAACTATTTCTGGATTAGTTTTGGTGGGTTTTAAACTATTTTGGCTCTTTGCGCAGAGATGACGGTGCCGGTTGCGGTGCGCTGCGGGGCGCTCCTTCTGCGGAAAGACGCCTGGCAGCGGCACTTGGGGCAGCTCCGCGTCTACCGTATTCTGCATTTCTTGCCTTCTGCATCTCAGCAAAATGCTTTCCCACTAGGTCTAGCAAGGAGAAACTGTGCCAGCTGAGTAGATGTAGCCCGGCCCGCCCTTTGAAGTTCACAAGTTCTTGGCATCTCAGAGCCTAAAGGGACGAGCGAGGTTATCTATGGTACAAGCACAGCAAAGTTGTCCAAGAATAGCTTCCATTCGAATGCTAATGGCAATTGAAGAGGCAGGCCAGTGGCAAGCCACTATCTTCTAGCAGTTTGAAAGGTGCAGACACAGTGCAGTTGTTGTGTGGCTTCCTTCTTCGCCTCCCAGAAGGTGCCGCGCTCTCCGTCTCTTGCTTGCCAATATGTTGCCGTGTTCCTCTTATTGTTTGGTTTCTTTGGATTTGTTTTGATGATGTTTTGGCGGGTTTTCGGAATGTTTTGGTGGTATTTTAGAATGTTTTGTTTTCTCTTGTGTTGTTTTTATTGTCTTGGCAGGTTTTGGAATGTTTGGATGCCTTTTGGCGGGTTTTAAAATATTTTGGCGCGTATTTGGAATGTTTTGGTTTGCTTTCATTTGCTTTGATTATGTTTTGGCAAGTTATTGAATGTTTCGATCACTTCTGACTGGTTTGATAGTATTTTGGCATCTTTTCAGAATGTTTTGATCAGTTTTGGCAGGTTCTAAACTATTTTGTCGGGTTTTTGGAATGTTTTGGTTGGTTTTGATTTGTTTTTATGGTGTTTTGCCAAGTTTTTTGAATGTTTTGATCAGTTCTGGCTTGTTTTCTAATGTTTTGGCATCTTTTCAGAATGTTTTGATCAGTTTTGCGGGTCTAAATTATTTTGGCGTGTTTTTGGAATACTCTGGTTGGTTTTGATTTGTTTTTATGATGTTTTGGTGGGTTTTCGGAATGTTTTGGTGGGGTTTTAGAATGTTTTGTTTTCTCTTGTGTTGTTTTTATTGTGTTGGCAGGTTTTGGAATGTCTGGATTCCTTTTGGCGGGTTTTAAAATATTTTGGCGGGTAGTTGGAAAGTTTTGGATGGTATTCGGAATGTTTTGATTAGTTTTGACGGGTTTTGAAATATTTTGGCGGGTTTTTAGAAGGTTTTGATTTGTTTTGATTTGTTTTGATGATGTTTAGCCCAGTTTTTGGTGTGTTTGGATTAGGTTTGGTGGGCTTTATCATGTTTTGTCAGGTTTTTCCGAATGTTTTGATCACTTCTGTCTGGTTTTCTATTTTGGCGGGTTTGAAACTATTTCTGGATTAGTTTTGGTGGGTTTTAAACTATTTTGGCTCTTTGCGCAGAGATGACGGTGCCGGTTGCGGTGCGCTGCGGGGCGCTCCTTCTGCGGAAAGACGCCTGGCAGCGGCACTTGGGGCAGCTCCGCGTCTACCGTATTCTGCATTTCTTGCCTTCTGCATCTCAGCAAAATGCTTTCCCACTAGGTCTAGCAAGGAGAAACTGTGCCAGCTGAGTAGATGTAGCCCGGCCCGCCCTTTGAAGTTCACAAGTTCTTGGCATCTCAGAGCCTAAAGGGACGAGCGAGGTTATCTATGGTACAAGCACAGCAAAGTTGTCCAAGAATAGCTTCCATTCGAATGCTAATGGCAATTGAAGAGGCAGGCCAGTGGCAAGCCACTATCTTCTAGCAGTTTGAAAGGTGCAGACACAGTGCAGGTGTTGTGCGGCTTCCTTCTTCGCCTCCTAGAAGTTGCCGCGCTCTCCGTCTCTTGCTTGGCAATATGTTGCCGTGTTCCTCTTATTGTTTGGTTTCTTTGTATATTTTTTGAAGATGTTTTGGCGGGTTTTCGGAATGTTTTGGTGGTATTTTAGAATGTTTTGTTTTCTCTTGTGTTGTTTTTATTGTGTTGGCAGGTTTTGGAATGTTTGGATGCCCTTTGGCGGGTTTTAAAATATTTTGGCGCGTATTTGGAATGTTTTGGTTTGCTTTCATTTGCTTTGATTATGTTTTGGCAAGTTATTGAATGTTTCGATCACTTCTGACTGGTTTGATAGTATTTTGGCATCTTTTCAGAATGTTTTGATCAGTTTTGGCAGGTTCTAAACTATTTTGTCGGGTTTTTGGAATGTTTTGGTTGGTTTTGATTTGTTTTTATGGTGTTTTGCCAAGTTTTTTGAATGTTGTGATCAGTTCTGGCTTGTTTTCTAATGTTTTGGCATCTTTTCAGAATGTTTTGATCAGTTTTGCGGGTCTAAATTATTTTGGCGTGTTTTTGGAATACTCTGGTTGGTTTTGATTTGTTTTTATGATGTTTTGGTGGGTTTTCGGAATGTTTTGTTGGGGTTTTAGAGTGTTTTGTTTTCTCTTGTGTTGTTTTTATTGTGTTGGCAGGTTTTGGAATGTCTGGATTCCTTTTGGCGGGTTTTAAAATATTTTGGCGGGTAGTTGGAAAGTTTTGGATGGTATTCGGAATGTTTTGATTAGTTTTGACGGGTTTTGAAATATTTTGGCGGGTTTTTAGAAGGTTTTGATTAGTTTTGATGATGTTCAGCCCAGTTTTTGGTGTGTTTGGATTAGCTTTGGTGGGCTTTATCATGTTTTGTCAGGTTTTTTCGAATGTTTTGATCACTTCTGTCTGGTTTTCTATTTTGGCGGGTTTGAAACTATTTCTGGATTAGTTTTGGTGGGTTTTAAACTATTTTGGCTCTTTGCGCAGAGATGACGGTGCCGGTTGCGGTGCGCTGCGGGGCGCTCCTTCTCCGGAAAGACGCCTGGCAGCGGCACTTGGGGCAGCTCCGCGTCTACCGTATTCTGCATTTCTTGCCTTCTGCATCTCAGCAAAATGCTTTCCCACTAGGTCTAGCAAGGAGAAACTGTGCCAGCTGAGTAGATGTAGCCCGGCCCGCCCTTTGAAGTTCACAAGTTCTTGGCATCTCAGAGCCTAAAGGGACGAGCGAGGTTATCTATGGTACAAGCACAGCAAAGTTGTCCAAGAATAGCTTCCATTCGAATGCTAATGGCAATTGAAGAGGCAGGCCAGTGGCAAGCCACTATCTTCTAGCAGTTTGAAAGGTGCAGACACAGTGCAGTTGTTGTGTGGCTTCCTTCTTCGCCTCCCAGAAGGTGCCGCGCTCTCCGTCTCTTGCTTGCCAATATGTTGCCGTGTTCCTCTTATTGTTTGGTTTCTTTGGATTTGTTTTGATGATGTTTTGGCGGGTTTTCGGAATGTTTTGGTGGTATTTTAGAATGTTTTGTTTTCTCTTGTGTTGTTTTTATTGTCTTGGCAGGTTTTGGAATGTTTGGATGCCTTTTGGCGGGTTTTAAAATATTTTGGCGCGTATTTGGAATGTTTTGGTTTGCTTTCATTTGCTTTGATTATGTTTTGGCAAGTTATTGAATGTTTCGATCACTTCTGACTGGTTTGATAGTATTTTGGCATCTTTTCAGAATGTTTTGATCAGTTTTGGCAGGTTCTAAACTATTTTGTCGGGTTTTTGGAATGTTTTGGTTGGTTTTGATTTGTTTTTATGGTGTTTTGCCAAGTTTTTTGAATGTTTTGATCAGTTCTGGCTTGTTTTCTAATGTTTTGGCATCTTTTCAGAATGTTTTGATCAGTTTTGCGGGTCTAAATTATTTTGGCGTGTTTTTGGAATACTCTGGTTGGTTTTGATTTGTTTTTATGATGTTTTGGTGGGTTTTCGGAATGTTTTGGTGGGGTTTTAGAATGTTTTGTTTTCTCTTGTGTTGTTTTTATTGTGTTGGCAGGTTTTGGAATGTCTGGATTCCTTTTGGCGGGTTTTAAAATATTTTGGCGGGTATTTGGAAAGTTTTGGATGGTATTCGGAATGTTTTGATTAGTTTTGACGGGTTTTGAAATATTTTGGCGGGTTTTTAGAAGGTTTTGATTTGTTTTGATTTGTTTTGATGATGTTTAGCCCAGTTTTTGGTGTGTTTGGATTAGCTTTGGTGGGCTTTATCATGTTTTGTCAGGTTTTTTCGAATGTTTTGATCACTTCTGTCTGGTTTTCTATTTTGGCGGGTTTGAAACTATTTCTGGATTAGTTTTGGTGGGTTTTAAACTATTTTGGCTCTTTGCGCAGAGATGACGGTGCCGGTTGCGGTGCGCTGCGGGGCGCTCCTTCTCCGGAAAGACGCCTGGCAGCGGCACTTGGGGCAGCTCCGCGTCTACCGTATTCTGCATTTCTTGCCTTCTGCATCTCAGCAAAATGCTTTCCCACTAGGTCTAGCAAGGAGAAACTGTGCCAGCTGAGTAGATGTAGCCCGGCCCGCCCTTTGAAGTTCACAAGTTCTTGGCATCTCAGAGCCTAAAGGGACGAGCGAGGTTATCTATGGTACAAGCACAGCAAAGTTGTCCAAGAATAGCTTCCATTGGAATGCTAATGGCAATTGAAGAGGCAGGCCAGTGGCAAGCCACTATCTTCTAGCAGTTTGAAAGGTGCAGACACAGTGCAGGTGTTGTGCGGCTTCCTTCTTCGCCTCCTAGAAGGTGCCGCGCTCTCCGTCTCTTGCTTGCCAATATGTTGCCGTGTTCCTCTTATTGTTTGGTTTCTTTGTATATTTTTTGAAGATGTTTTGGCGGGTTTTCGGAATGTTTTGGTGGTGTTTTAGAATGTTTTGCTTTCTCTTGTGTTGTTTATATTGTGTTGGCAGGTTTTGGAATGTTTGGATGCCTTTTGGCGGGTTTTAAAATATTTTGGCGCGTATTTGGAATGTTTTGGTTTGCTTTCATTTGCTTTGATTATGTTTTGGCAAGTTATTGAATGTTTCGATCACTTCTGACTGGTTTGATAGTATTTTGGCATCTTTTCAGAATGTTTTGATCAGTTTTGGCAGGTTCTAAACTATTTTGTCCGGATTTGGAATGTTTTGGTTGGTTTTGATTTGTTTTTATGGTGTTTTGCCAAGTTTTTTGAATGTTTTGATCAGTTCTGGCTGGTTTGATAGTATTTTGGCATCTTTTCAGAATGTTTTGATAAGTTTTGCGGGTCTAAATTATTTTGGCGTGTTTTTGGAATACTCTGGTTGGTTTTGATTTGTTTTTATGATGTTTTGGTGGGTTTTCGGAATGTTTTGTTGGGGTTTTAGAGTGTTTTGTTTTCTCTTGTGTTGTTTTTATTGTGTTGGCATGTTTTGGAATGTCTGGATTCCTTTTGGCGGGTTTTAAAATATTTTGGCGGGTAGTTGGAAAGTTTTGGATGGTATTCGGAATGTTTTGATTAGTTTTGACGGGTTTTGAAATATTTTGGCGGGTTTTTAGAAGGTTTTGATTAGTTTTGATGATGTTCAGCCCAGTTTTTGGTGTGTTTGGATTAGCTTTGATGGGCTTTATCATGTTTTGTCAGGTTTTTTCGAATGTTTTGATCACTTCTGTCTGGTTTTCTATTTTGGCGGGTTTGAAACTATTTCTGGATTAGTTTTGGTGGGTTTTAAACTATTTTGGCTCTTTGCGCAGAGATGACGGTGCCGGTTGCGGTGCGCTCGGGGGGCTCCTTCTGCGGAAAGACGCCTGGCAGCGGCACTTGGGGCAGCTCCGCGTCTACCGTATTCTGCCTTTCTTGCCTTCTGCATCTCAGCAAAATGCTTTCCCACTAGGTCTAGCAAGGAGAAACTGTGCCAGCTGAGTAGATGTAGCCCGGCCCGCCCTTTGAAGTTCACAAGTTCTTGGCATCTCAGAGCCTAAAGGGACGAGCGAGGTTATCTATGGTACAAGCACAGCAAAGTTGTCCAAGAATAGCTTCCATTCGAATGCTAATGGCAATTGAAGAGGCAGGCCAGTGGCAAGCCACTATCTTCTAGCAGTTTGAAAGGTGCAGACACAGTGCAGTTGTTGTGTGGCTTCCTTCTTCGCCTCCCAGAAGGTGCCGCGCTCTCCGTCTCTTGCTTGCCAATATGTTGCCGTGTTCCTCTTATTGTTTGGTTTCTTTGGATTTGTTTTGATGATGTTTTGGCGGGTTTTCGGAATGTTTTGGTGGTATTTTAGAATGTTTTGTTTTCTCTTGTGTTGTTTTTATTGTGTTGGAAGGTTTTGGAATGTTTGGATGCCTTTTGGCGGGTTTTAAAATATTTTGGCGCGTATTTGGAATGTTTTGGTTTGCTTTCATTTGCTTTGATTATGTTTTGGCAAGTTATTGAATGTTTCGATCACTTCTGACTGGTTTGATAGTATTTTGGCATCTTTTCAGAATGTTTTGATCAGTTTTGGCAGGTTCTAAACTATTTTGTCGGGTTTTTGGAATGTTTTGGTTGGTTTTGATTTGTTTTTATGGTGTTTTGCCAAGTTTTTTGAATGTTTTGGTCAGTTCTGGCTGGTTTGATAGTATTTTGGCATCTTTTCAGAATGTTTTGATAAGTTTTGCGGGTCTAAATTATTTTGGCGTGTTTTTGGAATACTCTGGTTGGTTTTGATTTGTTTTTATGATGTTTTGGTGGGTTTTCGGAATGTTTTGGTGGTGTTTTAGAATGTTTTGTTTTCTCTTGTGTTGTTTTTATTGTGTTGGCAGGTTTTGGAATGTCTGGATTCCTTTTGGCGGGTTTTAAAATATTTTGGCGGGTAGTTGGAAAGTTTTGGCGGGTATTCGGAATGTTTTGATTAGTTTTGACGGGTTTTGAAATATTTTGGCGGGTTTTTAGAAGGTTTTGATTTGTTTTGATTTGTTTTGATGATGTTTAGCCCAGTTTTTGGTGTGTTTGGATTAGGTTTGGTGGGCTTTATCATGTTTTGTCAGGTTTTTCCGAATGTTTTGATCACTTCTGTCTGGTTTTCTATTTTGGCGGGTTTGAAACTATTTCTGGATTAGTTTTGGTGGGTTTTAAACTATTTTGGCTCTTTGCGCAGAGATGACGGTGCCGGTTGCGGTGCGCTGCGGGGCGCTCCTTCTGCGGAAAGACGCCTGGCAGCGGCACTTGGGGCAGCTCCGCGTCTACCGTATTCTGCATTTCTTGCCTTCTGCATCTCAGCAAAATGCTTTCCCACTAGGTCTAGCAAGGAGAAACTGTGCCAGCTGAGTAGATGTAGCCCGGCCCGCCCTTTGAAGTTCACAAGTTCTTGGCATCTCAGAGCCTAAAGGGACGAGCGAGGTTATCTATGGTAGGCTGGTGCAGAACTAGCCGCAAGCACAGCAAAGTTGTCCAAGAATAGCTTCCATTCGAATGCTAATGGCAATTGAAGAGGCAGGCCAGTGGCAAGCCACTATCTTCTAGCAGTTTGAAAGGTGCAGACACAGTGCAGTTGTTGTGTGGCTTCCTTCTTCGCCTCCCAGAAGGTGCCGCGCTCTCCGTCTCTTGCTTGCCAATATGTTGCCGTGTTCCTCTTATTGTTTGGTTTCTTTGGATTTGTTTTGATGATGTTTTGGCGGGTTTTCGGAATGTTTTGGTGGTATTTTAGAATGTTTTGTTTTCTCTTGTGTTGTTTTTATTGTGTTGGCAGGTTTTGGAATGTTTGGATGCCCTTTGGCGGGTTTTAAAATATTTTGGCAGGTATTTGGAATGTTTTGGTTTGCTTTCATTTGCTTTGATTATGTTTTGGCAAGTTATTGAATGTTTCGATCACTTCTGACTGGTTTATAGTATTTTGGCATCTTTTCAGAATGTTTTGATCAGTTTTGGCAGGTTCTAAACTATTTTGTCGGGATTTGGAATGTTTTGGTTGGTTTTGATTTGTTTTTATGGTGTTTTGCCAAGTTTTTTGAATGTTTTGATCAGTTCTGGCTGGTTTTCTAATGTTTTGGCATCTTTTCAGAATGTTTTGATCAGTTTTGCGGGTCTAAATTATTTTGGCGTGTTTTTGGAATACTCTGGTTGGTTTTGATTTGTTTTTATGATGTTTTGGTGGGTTTTCGGAATGTTTTGGTGGGGTTTTAGAATGTTTTGTTTTCTCTTGTGTTGTTTTTATTGTGTTGGCAGGTTTTGGAATGTCTGGATTCCTTTTGGCGGGTTTTAAAATATTTTGGCGGGTAGTTGGAAAGTTTTGGATGGTATTCGGAATGTTTGGATTAGTTTTGACGGGTTTTGAAATATTTTGGCGGGTTTTTAGAAGGTTTTGATTTGTTTTGATTTGTTTTGATGATGTTTAGCCCAGTTTTTGGTGTGTTTGGATTAGGTTTGGTGGGCTTTATCATGTTTTGTCAGGTTTTTCCGAATGTTTTGATCACTTCTGTCTGGTTTTCTATTTTGGCGGGTTTGAAACTATTTCTGGATTAGTTTTGGTGGGTTTTAAACTATTTTGGCTCTTTGCGCAGAGATGACGGTGCCGGTTGCGGTGCGCTGCGGGGCGCTCCTTCTGCAGAAAGACGCCTGGCAGCGGCACTTGGGGCAGCTCCGCGTCTACCGTATTCTGCCTTTCTTGCCTTCTGCATCTCAGCAAAATGCTTTCCCACTAGGTCTAGCAAGGAGAAACTGTGCCAGCTGAGTAGATGTAGCCCGGCCCGCCCTTTGAAGTTCACAAGTTCTTGGCATCTCAGAGCCTAAAGGGACGAGCGAGGTTATCTATGGTACAAGCACAGCAAAGTTGTCCAAGAATAGCTTCTATTCGAATGCTAATGGCAATTGAAGAGGCAGGCCAGTGGCAAGCCACTATCTTCTAGCAGTTTGAAAGGTGCAGACACAGTGCAGTTGTTGTGTGGCTTCCTTCTTCGCCTCCCAGAAGGTGCCGCGCTCTCCGTCTCTTGCTTGCCAATATGTTGCCGTGTTCCTCTTATTGTTTGGTTTCTTTGGATTTGTTTTTATGATGTTTTGGCGGGTTTTCGGAATGTTTTGGTGGTGTTTTAGAATGTTTTGTTTTCTCTTGTGTTGTTTTTATTGTGTTGGCAGGTTTTGGAATGTCTGGATTCCTTTTGGCGAGTTTTAAAATATTTTGTCGGGTATTTGGAATGTTTTGGTTTGCTTTCATTTGCTTTGATTATGTTTTGGCAAGTTATTGAATGTTTCGATCACTTCTGACTGGTTTGATAGTATTTTGGCATCTTTTCAGAATGTTTTGATCAGTTTTGGCAGGTTCTAAACTATTTTGTCGGGATTTGGAATGTTTTGGTTGGTTTTGATTTGTTTTTATGGTGTTTTGCCAAGTTTTTTGAATGTTTTGATCAGTTCTGGCTGGTTTTCTAATGTTTTGGCATCTTTTCAGAATGTTTTGATCAGTTTTGCGGGTCTAAATTATTTTGGCGTGTTTTTGGAATACTCTGGTTGGTGTTGATTTGTTTTTATGATGTTTTGGTGGGTTTTCGGAATGTTTTGGTGGGGTTTTAGAATGTTTTGTTTTCTCTTGTGTTGTTTTTATTGTGTTGGCAGGTTTTGGAATGTCTGGATTCCTTTTGGCGGGTTTTAAAATATTTTGGCGGGTATTTGGAAAGTTTTGGATGGTATTCGGAATGTTTGGATTAGTTTTGACGGGTTTTGAAATATTTTGGCGGGTTTTTAGAAGGTTTTGATTTGTTTTGATTTGTTTTGATGATGTTTAGCCCAGTTTTTGGTGTGTTTGGATTAGGTTTGGTGGGCTTTATCATGTTTTGTCAGGTTTTTCCGAATGTTTTGATCACTTCTGTCTGGTTTTCTATTTTGGCGGGTTTGAAACTATTTCTGGATTAGTTTTGGTGGGTTTTAAACTATTTTGGCTCTTTGCGCAGAGATGACGGTGCCGGTTGCGGTGCGCTGCGGGGCGCTCCTTCTGCGGAAAGACGCCTGGCAGCGGCACTTGGGGCAGCTCCGCGTCTACCGTATTCTGCCTTTCTTGCCTTCTGCATCTCAGCAAAATGCTTTCCCACTAGGTCTAGCAAGGAGAAACTGTGCCAGCTGAGTAGATGTAGCCCGGCCCGCCCTTTGAAGTTCACAAGTTCTTGGCATCTCAGAGCCTAAAGGGAAGAGCAAGGTTATCTATGGTAGGCTGGTGCAGAACTAGCCGCAAGCACAGCAAAGTTGTCCAAGAATAGCTTCCATTCGAATGCTAATGGCAATTGAAGAGGCAGGCCAGTGGCAAGCCACTATCTTCTAGCAGTTTGAAAGGTGCAGACACAGTGCAGTTGTTGTGTGGCTTCCTTCTTCGCCTCCCAGAAGGTGCCGCGCTCTCCGTCTCTTGCTTGCCAATATGTTGCCGTGTTCCTCTTATTGTTTGGTTTCTTTGGATTTGTTTTGATGATGTTTTGGCGGGTTTTCGGAATGTTTTGGTGGTATTTTAGAATGTTTTGTTTTCTCTTGTGTTGTTTTTATTGTGTTGGCAGGTTTTGGAATGTTTGGATGCCCTTTGGCGGGTTTTAAAATATTTTGGCAGGTATTTGGAATGTTTTGGTTTGCTTTCATTTGCTTTGATTATGTTTTGGCAAGTTATTGAATGTTTCGATCACTTCTGACTGGTTTATAGTATTTTGGCATCTTTTCAGAATGTTTTGATCAGTTTTGGCAGGTTCTAAACTATTTTGTCGGGATTTGGAATGTTTTGGTTGGTTTTGATTTGTTTTTATGGTGTTTTGCCAAGTTTTTTGAATGTTTTGATCAGTTCTGGCTGGTTTTCTAATGTTTTGGCATCTTTTCAGAATGTTTTGATCAGTTTTGCGGGTCTAAATTATTTTGGCGTGTTTTTGGAATACTCTGGTTGGTGTTGATTTGTTTTGATGATGTTTTGGTGGGTTTTCGGAATGTTTTGGTGGGGTTTTAGAATGTTTTGTTTTCTCTTGTGTTGTTTTTATTGTGTTGGCAGGTTTTGGAATGTCTGGATTCCTTTTGGCGGGTTTTAAAATATTTTGGCGGGTATTTGGAAAGTTTTGGATGGTATTCGGAATGTTTTGATTAGTTTTGACGGGTTTTGAAATATTTTGGCGGGTTTTTAGAAGGTTTTGATTTGTTTTGATTTGTTTTGATGATGTTTAGCCCAGTTTTTGGTGTGTTTGGATTAGGTTTGGTGGGCTTTATCATGTTTTGTCAGGTTTTTCCGAATGTTTTGATCACTTCTGTCTGGTTTTCTATTTTGGCGGGTTTGAAACTATTTCTGGATTAGTTTTGGTGGGTTTTAAACTATTTTGGCTCTTTGCGCAGAGATGACGGTGCCGGTTGCGGTGCGCTGCGGGGCGCTCCTTCTGCGGAAAGACGCCTGGCAGCGGCACTTGGGGCAGCTCCGCGTCTACCGTATTCTGCCTTTCTTGCCTTCTGCATCTCAGCAAAATGCTTTCCCACTAGGTCTAGCAAGGAGAAACTGTGCCAGCTGAGTAGATGTAGCCCGGCCCGCCCTTTGAAGTTCACAAGTTCTTGGCATCTCAGAGCCTAAAGGGACGAGCGAGGTTATCTATGGTACAAGCACAGCAAAGTTGTCCAAGAATAGCTTCTATTCGAATGCTAATGGCAATTGAAGAGGCAGGCCAGTGGCAAGCCACTATCTTCTAGCAGTTTGAAAGGTGCAGACACAGTGCAGTTGTTGTGTGGCTTCCTTCTTCGCCTCCCAGAAGGTGCCGCGCTCTCCGTCTCTTGCTTGCCAATATGTTGCCGTGTTCCTCTTATTGTTTGGTTTCTTTGGATTTGTTTTGATGATGTTTTGGCGGGTTTTCGGAATGTTTTGGTGGTGTTTTAGAATGTTTTGTTTTCTCTTGTGTTGTTTTTATTGTGTTGGCAGGTTTTGGAATGTCTGGATTCCTTTTGGCGAGTTTTAAAATATTTTGTCGGGTATTTGGAATGTTTTGGTTTGCTTTCATTTGCTTTGATTATGTTTTGGCAAGTTATTGAATGTTTCGATCACTTCTGACTGGTTTGATAGTATTTTGGCATCTTTTCAGAATGTTTTGATCAGTTTTGGCAGGTTCTAAACTATTTTGTCGGGATTTGGAATGTTTTGGTTGGTTTTGATTTGTTTTTATGGTGTTTTGCCAAGTTTTTTGAATGTTTTGATCAGTTCTGGCTGGTTTTCTAATGTTTTGGCATCTTTTCAGAATGTTTTGATCAGTTTTGCGGGTCTAAATTATTTTGGCGTGTTTTTGGAATACTCTGGTTGGTGTTGATTTGTTTTTATGATGTTTTGGTGGGTTTTCGGAATGTTTTGGTGGGGTTTTAGAATGTTTTGTTTTCTCTTGTGTTGTTTTTATTGTCTTGGCAGGTTTTGGAATGTCTGGATTCCTTTTGGCGGGTTTTAAAATATTTTGGCGGGTATTTGGAAAGTTTTGGATGGTATTCGGAATGTTTGGATTAGTTTTGACGGGTTTTGAAATATTTTGGCGGGTTTTTAGAAGGTTTTGATTTGTTTTGATTTGTTTTGATGATGTTTAGCCCAGTTTTTGGTGTGTTTGGATTAGGTTTGGTGGGCTTTATCATGTTTTGTCAGGTTTTTCCGAATGTTTTGATCACTTCTGTCTGGTTTTCTATTTTGGCGGGTTTGAAACTATTTCTGGATTAGTTTTGGTGGGTTTTAAACTATTTTGGCTCTTTGCGCAGAGATGACGGTGCCGGTTGCGGTGCGCTGCGGGGCGCTCCTTCTGCGGAAAGACGCCTGGCAGCGGCACTTGGGGCAGCTCCGCGTCTACCGTATTCTGCCTTTCTTGCCTTCTGCATCTCAGCAAAATGCTTTCCCACTAGGTCTAGCAAGGAGAAACTGTGCCAGCTGAGTAGATGTAGCCCGGCCCGCCCTTTGAAGTTCACAAGTTCTTGGCATCTCAGAGCCTAAAGGGAAGAGCAAGGTTATCTATGGTAGGCTGGTGCAGAACTAGCCGCAAGCACAGCAAAGTTGTCCAAGAATAGCTTCCATTCGAATGCTAATGGCAATTGAAGAGGCAGGCCAGTGGCAAGCCACTATCTTCTAGCAGTTTGAAAGGTGCAGACACAGTGCAGTTGTTGTGTGGCTTCCTTCTTCGCCTCCCAGAAGGTGCCGCGCTCTCCGTCTCTTGCTTGCCAATATGTTGCCGTGTTCCTCTTATTGTTTGGTTTCTTTGGATTTGTTTTGATGATGTTTTGGCGGGTTTTCGGAATGTTTTGGTGGTATTTTAGAATGTTTTGTTTTCTCTTGTGTTGTTTTTATTGTGTTGGCAGGTTTTGGAATGTTTGGATGCCCTTTGGCGGGTTTTAAAATATTTTGGCAGGTATTTGGAATGTTTTGGTTTGCTTTCATTTGCTTTGATTATGTTTTGGCAAGTTATTGAATGTTTCGATCACTTCTGACTGGTTTATAGTATTTTGGCATCTTTTCAGAATGTTTTGATCAGTTTTGGCAGGTTCTAAACTATTTTGTCGGGATTTGGAATGTTTTGGTTGGTTTTGATTTGTTTTTATGGTGTTTTGCCAAGTTTTTTGAATGTTTTGATCAGTTCTGGCTGGTTTTCTAATGTTTTGGCATCTTTTCAGAATGTTTTGATCAGTTTTGCGGGTCTAAATTATTTTGGCGTGTTTTTGGAATACTCTGGTTGGTGTTGATTTGTTTTGATGATGTTTTGGTGGGTTTTCGGAATGTTTTGGTGGGGTTTTAGAATGTTTTGTTTTCTCTTGTGTTGTTTTTATTGTGTTGGCAGGTTTTGGAATGTCTGGATTCCTTTTGGCGGGTTTTAAAATATTTTGGCGGGTATTTGGAAAGTTTTGGATGGTATTCGGAATGTTTTGATTAGTTTTGACGGGTTTTGAAATATTTTGGCGGGTTTTTAGAAGGTTTTGATTTGTTTTGATTTGTTTTGATGATGTTTAGCCCAGTTTTTGGTGTGTTTGGATTAGGTTTGGTGGGCTTTATCATGTTTTGTCAGGTTTTTCCGAATGTTTTGATCACTTCTGTCTGGTTTTCTATTTTGGCGGGTTTGAAACTATTTCTGGATTAGTTTTGGTGGGTTTTAAACTATTTTGGCTCTTTGCGCAGAGATGACGGTGCCGGTTGCGGTGCGCTGCGGGGCGCTCCTTCTGCGGAAAGACGCCTGGCAGCGGCACTTGGGGCAGCTCCGCGTCTACCGTATTCTGCCTTTCTTGCCTTCTGCATCTCAGCAAAATGCTTTCCCACTAGGTCTAGCAAGGAGAAACTGTGCCAGCTGAGTAGATGTAGCCCGGCCCGCCCTTTGAAGTTCACAAGTTCTTGGCATCTCAGAGCCTAAAGGGACGAGCGAGGTTATCTATGGTACAAGCACAGCAAAGTTGTCCAAGAATAGCTTCCATTCGAATGCTAATGGCAATTGAAGAGGCAGGCCAGTGGCAAGCCACTATCTTCTAGCAGTTTGAAAGGTGCAGACACAGTGCAGTTGTTGTGTGGCTTCCTTCTTCGCCTCCCAGAAGGTGCCGCGCTCTCCGTCTCTTGCTTGCCAATATGTTGCCGTGTTCCTCTTATTGTTTGGTTTCTTTGGATTTGTTTTTATGATGTTTTGGCGGGTTTTCGGAATGTTTTGGTGGTATTTTAGAATGTTTTGTTTTCTCTTGTGTTGTTTTTATTGTGTTGGCAGGTTTTGGAATGTTTGGATGCACTTTGGCGGGTTTTAAAATATTTTGGCAAGTATATGGAATGTTTTGGTTTGCTTTCATTTGCTTTGATTATGTTTTGGCAAGTTATTGAATGTTTCGATCACTTCTGACTGGTTTGATAGTATTTTGGCATCTTTTCAGAATGTTTTGATCAGTTTTGGCAGGTTCTAAACTATTTTGTCGGGTTTTTGGAATGTTTTGGTTGGTTTTGATTTGTTTTTATGGTGTTTTGCCAAGTTTTTTGAATGTTGTGATCAGTTCTGGCTGGTTTTCTAATGTTTTGGCATCTTTTCAGAATGTTTTGATCAGTTTTGCGGGTCTAAATTATTTTGGCGTGTTTTTGGAATACTCTGGTTGGTTTTGATTTGTTTTTATGATGTTTTGGTGGGTTTTCGGAATGTTTTGGTGGGGTTTTAGAATGTTTTGTTTCCTCTTGTGTTGTTTTTATTGTGTTGGCAGGTTTTGGAATGTCTGGATTCCTTTTGGCGGGTTTTAAAATATTTTGTCGGGTAGTTGGAAAGTTTTGGATGGTATTCGGAATGTTTTGATTAGTTTTGACGGGTTTTGAAATATTTTGGCGGGTTTTTAGAAGGTTTTGATTTGTTTTGATTTGTTTTGATGATGTTAGCCCAGTTTTTGGTGTGTTTGGATTAGGTTTGGTGGGCTTTATCATGTTTTGTCAGGTTTTTCCGAATGTTTTGATCACTTCTGTCTGGTTTTCTATTTTGGCGGGTTTGAAACTATTTCTGGATTAGTTTTGGTGGGTTTTAAACTATTTTGGCTCTTTGCGCAGAGATGACGGTGCCGGTTGCGGTGCGCTGCGGGGCGCTCCTTCTGTGGAAAGACGCCTGGCAGCGGCACTTGGGGCAGCTCCGCGTCTACCGTATTCTGCCTTTCTTGCCTTCTGCATCTCAGCAAAATGCTTTCCCACTAGGTCTAGCAAGGAGAAACTGTGCCAGCTGAGTAGATGTAGCCCGGCCCGCCCTTTGAAGGTCACAAGTTCTTGGCATCTCAGAGCCTAAAGGGACGAGCGAGGTTATCTATGGTACAAGCACAGCAAAGTTGTCCAAGAATAGCTTCCATTCGAATGCTAATGGCAATTGAAGAGGCAGGCCAGTGGCAAGCCACTATCTTCTAGCAGTTTGAAAGGTGCAGACACAGTGCAGTTGTTGTGTGGCTTCCTTCTTCGCCTCCCAGAAGGTGCCGCGCTCTCCGTCTCTTGCTTGCCAATATGTTGCCGTGTTCCTCTTATTGTTTGGTTTCTTTGGATTTGTTTTGATGATGTTTTGGCGGGTTTTCGGAATGTTTTGGTGGTGTTTTAGAATGTTTTGTTTCCTCTTGTGTTGTTTTTATTGTGTTGGCAGGTTTTGGAATGTCTGGATGCCTTTTGGCGGGTTTTAAAATATTTTGTCGGGTATTTGGAATGTTTTGGTTTGCTTTCATTTGCTTTGATTATGTTTTGGCAAGTTATTGAATGTTTCGATCACTTCTGACTGGTTTGATAGTATTTTGGCATCTTTTCAGAATGTTTTGATCAGTTTTGGCAGGTTCTAAACTATTTTGTCGGGTTTTTGGAATGTTTTGGTTGGTTTTGATTTGTTTTTATGGTGTTTTGCCAAGTTTTTTGAATGTTTTGATCAGTTCTGGCTTGTTTTCTAATGTTTTGGCATCTTTTCAGAATGTTTTGATCAGTTTTGCGGGTCTAAATTATTTTGGCGTGTTTTTGGAATACTCTGGTTGGTTTTGATTTGTTTTTATGATGTTTTGGTGGGTTTTCGGAATGTTTTGGTGGGGTTTTAGAATGTTTTGTTTTCTCTTGTGTTGTTTTTATTGTGTTGGCAGGTTTTGGAATGTCTGGATTCCTTTTGGCGGGTTTTAAAATATTTTGGCGGGTATTTGGAAAGTTTTGGCGGGTATTTGGAATGTTTTGATTAGTTTTGACGGGTTTTGAAATATTTTGGCAGGTTTTTAGAAGGTTTTGATTTGTTTTGATTTGTTTTGATGATGTTTAGCCCAGTTTTTGGTGTGTTTGGATTAGGTTTGGTGGGCTTTATCATGTTTTGTCAGGTTTTTCCGAATGTTTTGATCACTTCTGTCTGGTTTTCTATTTTGGCGGGTTTGAAACTATTTCTGGATTAGTTTTGGTGGGTTTTAAACTATTTTGGCTCTTTGCGCAGAGATGACGGTGCCGGTTGCGGTGCGCTGCGGGGCGCTCCTTCTGTGGAAAGACGCCTGGCAGCGGCACTTGGGGCAGCTCCGCGTCTACCGTATTCTGCCTTTCTTGCCTTCTGCATCTCAGCAAAATGCTTTCCCACTAGGTCTAGCAAGGAGAAACTGTGCCAGCTGAGTAGATGTAGCCCGGCCCGCCCTTTGAAGTTCACAAGTTCTTGGCATCTCAGAGCCTAAAGGGACGAGCGAGGTTATCTATGGTACAAGCACAGCAAAGTTGTCCAAGAATAGCTTCCATTCGAATGCTAATGGCAATTGAAGAGGCAGGCCAGTGGCAAGCCACTATCTTCTAGCAGTTTGAAAGGTGCAGACACAGTGCAGTTGTTGTGTGGCTTCCTTCTTCGCCTCCCAGAAGGTGCCGCGCTCTCCGTCTCTTGCTTGCCAATATGTTGCCGTGTTCCTCTTATTGTTTGGTTTCTTTGGATTTGTTTTTATGATGTTTTGGCGGGTTTTCGGAATGTTTTGGTGGTGTTTTAGAATGTTTTGTTTCCTCTTGTGTTGTTTTTATTGTGTTGGCAGGTTTTGGAATGTCTGGATTCCTTTTGGCGGGTTTTAAAATATTTTGGCAAGTATTTGGAATGTTTTGGTTTGCTTTCATTTGCTTTGATTATGTTTTGGCAAGTTATTGAATGTTTCGATCACTTCTGACTGGTTTGATAGTATTTTGGCATCTTTTCAGAATGTTTTGATCAGTTTTGGCAGGTTCTAAACTATTTTGTCGGGTTTTTGGAATGTTTTGGTTGGTTTTGATTTGTTTTTATGGTGTTTTGCCAAGTTTTTTGAATGTTTTAATCAGTTCTGGCTTGTTTTCTAATGTTTTGGCATCTTTTCAGAATGTTTTGATAAGTTTTGCGGGTCTAAATTATTTTGGCGTGTTTTTGGAATACTCTGGTTGGTGTTGATTTGTTTTTATGATGTTTTGGTGGGTTTTCGGAATGTTTTGGTGGGGTTTTAGAATGTTTTGTTTTCTCTTGTGTTGTTTTTATTGTGTTGGCAGGTTTTGGAATGTCTGGATTCCTTTTGGCGGGTTTTAAAATATTTTGGCGGGTATTTGGAAAGTTTTGGCGGGTATTTGGAATGTTTTGATTAGTTTTGACGGGTTTTGAAATATTTTGGCGGGTTTTTAGAAGGTTTTGATTTGTTTTGATTTGTTTTGATGATGTTTAGCCCAGTTTTTGGTGTGTTTGGATTAGGTTTGGTGGGCTTTATCATGTTTTGTCAGGTTTTTCCGAATGTTTTGATCACTTCTGTCTGGTTTTCTATTTTGGCGGGTTTGAAACTATTTCTGGATTAGTTTTGGTGGGTTTTAAACTATTTTGGCTCTTTGCGCAGAGATGACGGTGCCGGTTGCGGTGCGCTGCGGGGCGCTCCTTCTGTGGAAAGACGCCTGGCAGCGGCACTTGGGGCAGCTCCGCGTCTACCGTATTCTGCCTTTCTTGCCTTCTACATCTCAGCAAAATGCTTTCCCACTAGGTCTAGCAAGGAGAAACTGTGCCAGCTGAGTAGATGTAGCCCGGCCCGCCCTTTGAAGGTCACAAGTTCTTGGCATCTCAGAGCCTAAAGGGAAGAGCAAGGTTATCTATGGTAGGCTGGTGCAGAACTAGCCGCAAGCACAGCAAAGTTGTCCAAGAATAGCTTCCATTCGAATGCTAATGGCAATTGAAGAGGCAGGCCAGTGGCAAGCCACTATCTTCTAGCAGTTTGAAAGGTGCAGACACAGTGCAGTTGTTGTGTGGCTTCCTTCTTCGCCTCCCAGAAGGTGCCGCGCTCTCCGTCTCTTGCTTGCCAATATGTTGCCGTGTTCCTCTTATTGTTTGGTTTCTTTGGATTTGTTTTGATGATGTTTTGGCGGGTTTTCGGAATGTTTTGGTGGTATTTTAGAATGTTTTGTTTTCTCTTGTGTTGTTTTTATTGTGTTGGCAGGTTTTGGAATGTTTGGATGCCCTTTGGCGGGTTTTAAAATATTTTGGCAGGTATTTGGAATGTTTTGGTTTGCTTTCATTTGCTTTGATTATGTTTTGGCAAGTTATTGAATGTTTCGATCACTTCTGACTGGTTTGATAGTATTTTGGCATCTTTTCAGAATGTTTTGATCAGTTTTGGCAGGTTCTAAACTATTTTGTCGGGATTTGGAATGTTTTGGTTGGTTTTGATTTGTTTTTATGGTGTTTTGCCAAGTTTTTTGAATGTTTTGATCAGTTCTGGCTGGTTTGATAGTATTTTGGTATCTTTTCAGAATGTTTTGATCAGTTTTGCGGGTCTAAATTATTTTGGCGTGTTTTTGGAATACTCTGGTTGGTTTTGATTTGTTTTTATGATGTTTTGGTGGGTTTTCGGAATGTTTTGGTGGGGTTTTAGAATGTTTTGTTTTCTCTTGTGTTGTTTTTATTGTGTTGGCAGGTTTTGGAATGTCTGGATTCCTTTTGGCGGGTTTTAAAATATTTTGGCGGGTATTTGGAAAGTTTTGGCGGGTATTTGGAATGTTTTGATTAGTTTTGACGGGTTTTGAAATATTTTGGCGGGGTTTTAGAAGGTTTTGATTAGTTTTGATGATGTTCAGCCCAGGTTTTGGTGTGTTTGGATTAGGTTTGGTGGGCTTTATCATGTTTTGTCAGGTTTTTCCGAATGTTTTGATCACTTCTGTCTGGTTTTCTATTTTGGCGGGTTTGAAACTATTTCTGGATTAGTTTTGGTGGGTTTTAAACTATTTTGGCTCTTTGCGCAGAGATGACGGTGCCGGTTGCGGTGCGCTGCGGGGCGCTCCTTCTGCGGAAAGACGCCTGGCAGCGGCACTTGGGGCAGCTCCACGTCTACCGTATTCTGCCTTTCTTGCCTTCTGCATCTCAGCAAAATGCTTTCCCACTAGGTCTAGCAAGGAGAAACTGTGCCAGCTGAGTAGATGTAGCCCGGCCCGCCCTTTGAAGTTCACAAGTTCTTGGCATCTCAGAGCCTAAAGGGACGAGCGAGGTTATCTATGGTACAAGCACAGCAAAGTTGTCCAAGAATAGCTTCTATTCGAATGCTAATGGCAATTGAAGAGGCAGGCCAGTGGCAAGCCACTATCTTCTAGCAGTTTGAAAGGTGCAGACACAGTGCAGTTGTTGTGTGGCTTCCTTCTTCGCCTCCCAGAAGGTGCCGCGCTCTCCGTCTCTTGCTTGCCAATATGTTGCCGTGTTCCTCTTATTGTTTGGTTTCTTTGGATTTGTTTTTATGATGTTTTGGCGGGTTTTCGGAATGTTTTGGTGGTGTTTTAGAATGTTTTGTTTTCTCTTGTGTTGTTTTTATTGTGTTGGCAGGTTTTGGAATGTCTGGATTCCTTTTGGCGAGTTTTAAAATATTTTGTCGGGTATTTGGAATGTTTTGGTTTGCTTTCATTTGCTTTGATTATGTTTTGGCAAGTTATTGAATGTTTCGATCACTTCTGACTGGTTTGATAGTATTTTGGCATCTTTTCAGAATGTTTTGATCAGTTTTGGCAGGTTCTAAACTATTTTGTCGGGATTTGGAATGTTTTGGTTGGTTTTGATTTGTTTTTATGGTGTTTTGCCAAGTTTTTTGAATGTTTTGGTCAGTTCTGGCTGGTTTGATAGTATTTTGGTATCTTTTCAGAATGTTTTGATCAGTTTTGCGGGTCTAAATTATTTTGGCGTGTTTTTGGAATACTCTGGTTGGTTTTGATTTGTTTTTATGATGTTTTGGTGGGTTTTCGGAATGTTTTGGTGGGGTTTTAGAATGTTTTGTTTTCTCTTGTGTTGTTTTTATTGTGTTGGCAGGTTTTGGAATGTCTGGATTCCTTTTGGCGGGTTTTAAAATATTTTGGCGGGTATTTGGAAAGTTTTGGATGGTATTCGGAATGTTTTGATTAGTTTTGACGGGTTTTGAAATATTTTGGCGGGTTTTTAGAAGGTTTTGATTTGTTTTGATTTGTTTTGATGATGTTTAGCCCAGTTTTTGGTGTGTTTGGATTAGGTTTGGTGGGCTTTATCATGTTTTGTCAGGTTTTTCCGAATGTTTTGATCACTTCTGTCTGGTTTTCTATTTTGGCGGGTTTGAAACTATTTCTGGATTAGTTTTGGTGGGTTTTAAACTATTTTGGCTCTTTGCGCAGAGATGACGGTGCCGGTTGCGGTGCGCTGCGGGGCGCTCCTTCTGTGGAAAGACGCCTGGCAGCGGCACTTGGGGCAGCTCCGCGTCTACCGTATTCTGCCTTTCTTGCCTTCTGCATCTCAGCAAAATGCTTTCCCACTAGGTCTAGCAAGGAGAAACTGTGCCAGCTGAGTAGATGTAGCCCGGCCCGCCCTTTGAAGTTCACAAGTTCTTGGCATCTCAGAGCCTAAAGGGACGAGCGAGGTTATCTATGGTACAAGCACAGCAAAGTTGTCCAAGAATAGCTTCCATTCGAATGCTAATGGCAATTGAAGAGGCAGGCCAGTGGCAAGCCACTATCTTCTAGCAGTTTGAAAGGTGCAGACACAGTGCAGTTGTTGTGTGGCTTCCTTCTTCGCCTCCCAGAAGGTGCCGCGCTCTCCGTCTCTTGCTTGCCAATATGTTGCCGTGTTCCTCTTATTGTTTGGTTTCTTTGGATTTGTTTTTATGATGTTTTGGTGGGTTTTCGGAATGTTTTGGTGGTGTTTTAGAATGTTTTGTTTCCTCTTGTGTTGTTTTTATTGTGTTGGCAGGTTTTGGAATGTCTGGATTCCTTTTGGCAGGTTTTAAAATATTTTGGCGGGTATTTGGAATGTTTTGGTTTGCTTTCATTTGCTTTGATTATGTTTTGGCAAGTTATTGAATGTTTCGATCACTTCTGACTGGTTTGATAGTATTTTGGCATCTTTTCAGAATGTTTTGATCAGTTTTGGCAGGTTCTAAACTATTTTGTCGGGTTTTTGGAATGTTTTGGTTGGTTTTGATTTGTTTTTATGGTGTTTTGCCAAGTTTTTTGAATGTTTTGGTCAGTTCTGGCTGGTTTGATAGTATTTTGGTATCTTTTCAGAATGTTTTGATCAGTTTTGCGGGTCTAAATTATTTTGGCGTGTTTTTGGAATACTCTGGTTGGTTTTGATTTGTTTTTATGATGTTTTGGTGGGTTTTCGGAATGTTTTGGTGGGGTTTTAGAATGTTTTGTTTTCTCTTGTGTTGTTTTTATTGTGTTGGCAGGTTTTGGAATGTCTGGATTCCTTTTGGCGGGTTTTAAAATATTTTGGCGGGTATTTGGAAAGTTTTGGATGGTATTCGGAATGTTTTGATTAGTTTTGACGGGTTTTGAAATATTTTGGCGGGTTTTTAGAAGGTTTTGATTTGTTTTGATTTGTTTTGATGATGTTTAGCCCAGTTTTTGGTGTGTTTGGATTAGGTTTGGTGGGCTTTATCATGTTTTGTCAGGTTTTTCCGAATGTTTTGATCACTTCTGTCTGGTTTTCTATTTTGGCGGGTTTTAAACTATTTCTGGATTAGTTTTGGTGGGTTTTAAACTATTTTGGCTCTTTGCGCAGAGATGACGGTGCCGGTTGCGGTGCGCTGCGGGGCGCTCCTTCTGTGGAAAGACGCCTGGCAGCGGCACTTGGGGCAGCTCCGCGTCTACCGTATTCTGCCTTTCTTGCCTTCTGCATCTCAGCAAAATGCTTTCCCACTAGGTCTAGCAAGGAGAAACTGTGCCAGCTGAGTAGATGTAGCCCGGCCCGCCCTTTGAAGGTCACAAGTTCTTGGCATCTCAGAGCCTAAAGGGACGAGCGAGGTTATCTATGGTACAAGCACAGCAAAGTTGTCCAAGAATAGCTTCCATTCGAATGCTAATGGCAATTGAAGAGGCAGGCCAGTGGCAAGCCACTATCTTCTAGCAGTTTGAAAGGTGCAGACACAGTGCAGTTGTTGTGTGGCTTCCTTCTTCGCCTCCCAGAAGGTGCCGCGCTCTCCGTCTCTTGCTTGCCAATATGTTGCCGTGTTCCTCTTATTGTTTGGTTTCTTTGGATTTGTTTTTATGATGTTTTGGCGGGTTTTCGGAATGTTTTGGTGGTGTTTTAGAATGTTTTGTTTCCTCTTGTGTTGTTTTTATTGTGTTGGCAGGTTTTGGAATGTCTGGATTCCTTTTGGCGGGTTTTAAAATATTTTGGCAAGTATATGGAATGTTTTGGTTTGCTTTCATTTGCTTTGATTATGTTTTGGCAAGTTATTGAATGTTTCGATCACTTCTGACTGGTTTGATAGTATTTTGGCATCTTTTCAGAATGTTTTGATCAGTTTTGGCAGGTTCTAAACTATTTTGTCGGGTTTTTGGAATGTTTTGGTTGGTTTTGATTTGTTTTTATGGTGTTTTGCCAAGTTTTTTGAATGTTTTGGTCAGTTCTGGCTGGTTTGATAGTATTTTGGCATCTTTTCAGAATGTTTTGATCAGTTTTGCGGGTCTAAATTATTTTGGCGTGTTTTTGGAATACTCTGGTTGGTTTTGATTTGTTTTTATGATGTTTTGGTGGGTTTTCGGAATGTTTTGGTGGGGTTTTAGAATGTTTTGTTTTCTCTTGTGTTGTTTTTATTGTGTTGGCAGGTTTTGGAATGTCTGGATTCCTTTTGGCGGGTTTTAAAATATTTTGGCGGGTATTTGGAAAGTTTTGGATGGTATTCGGAATGTTTTGATTAGTTTTGACGGGTTTTGAAATATTTTGGCGGGTTTTTAGAAGGTTTTGATTTGTTTTGATTTGTTTTGATGATGTTAGCCCAGTTTTTGGTGTGTTTGGATTAGGTTTGGTGGGCTTTATCATGTTTTGTCAGGTTTTTCCGAATGTTTTGATCACTTCTGTCTGGTTTTCTATTTTGGCGGGTTTGAAACTATTTCTGGATTAGTTTTGGTGGGTTTTAAACTATTTTGGCTCTTTGCGCAGAGATGACGGTGCCGGTTGCGGTGCGCTGCGGGGCGCTCCTTCTGTGGAAAGACGCCTGGCAGCGGCACTTGGGGCAGCTCCGCGTCTACCGTATTCTGCCTTTCTTGCCTTCTGCATCTCAGCAAAATGCTTTCCCACTAGGTCTAGCAAGGAGAAACTGTGCCAGCTGAGTAGATGTAGCCCGGCCCGCCCTTTGAAGTTCACAAGTTCTTGGCATCTCAGAGCCTAAAGGGACGAGCGAGGTTATCTATGGTACAAGCACAGCAAAGTTGTCCAAGAATAGCTTCCATTCGAATGCTAATGGCAATTGAAGAGGCAGGCCAGTGGCAAGCCACTATCTTCTAGCAGTTTGAAAGGTGCAGACACAGTGCAGTTGTTGTGTGGCTTCCTTCTTCGCCTCCCAGAAGGTGCCGCGCTCTCCGTCTCTTGCTTGCCAATATGTTGCCGTGTTCCTCTTATTGTTTGGTTTCTTTGGATTTGTTTTTATGATGTTTTGGTGGGTTTTCGGAATGTTTTGGTGGTGTTTTAGAATGTTTTGTTTCCTCTTGTGTTGTTTTTATTGTGTTGGCAGGTTTTGGAATGTCTGGATTCCTTTTGGCAGGTTTTAAAATATTTTGGCGGGTATTTGGAATGTTTTGGTTTGCTTTCATTTGCTTTGATTATGTTTTGGCAAGTTATTGAATGTTTCGATCACTTCTGACTGGTTTGATAGTATTTTGGCATCTTTTCAGAATGTTTTGATCAGTTTTGGCAGGTTCTAAACTATTTTGTCGGGTTTTTGGAATGTTTTGGTTGGTTTTGATTTGTTTTTATGGTGTTTTGCCAAGTTTTTTGAATGTTTTGGTCAGTTCTGGCTGGTTTGATAGTATTTTGGTATCTTTTCAGAATGTTTTGATCAGTTTTGCGGGTCTAAATTATTTTGGCGTGTTTTTGGAATACTCTGGTTGGTTTTGATTTGTTTTTATGATGTTTTGGTGGGTTTTCGGAATGTTTTGGTGGGGTTTTAGAATGTTTTGTTTTCTCTTGTGTTGTTTTTATTGTGTTGGCAGGTTTTGGAATGTCTGGATTCCTTTTGGCGGGTTTTAAAATATTTTGGCGGGTATTTGGAAAGTTTTGGATGGTATTCGGAATGTTTTGATTAGTTTTGACGGGTTTTGAAATATTTTGGCGGGTTTTTAGAAGGTTTTGATTTGTTTTGATTTGTTTTGATGATGTTTAGCCCAGTTTTTGGTGTGTTTGGATTAGGTTTGGTGGGCTTTATCATGTTTTGTCAGGTTTTTCCGAATGTTTTGATCACTTCTGTCTGGTTTTCTATTTTGGCGGGTTTGAAACTATTTCTGGATTAGTTTTGGTGGGTTTTAAACTATTTTGGCTCTTTGCGCAGAGATGACGGTGCCGGTTGCGGTGCGCTGCGGGGCGCTCCTTCTGTGGAAAGACGCCTGGCAGCGGCACTTGGGGCAGCTCCGCGTCTACCGTATTCTGCCTTTCTTGCCTTCTGCATCTCAGCAAAATGCTTTCCCACTAGGTCTAGCAAGGAGAAACTGTGCCAGCTGAGTAGATGTAGCCCGGCCCGCCCTTTGAAGTTCACAAGTTCTTGGCATCTCAGAGCCTAAAGGGACGAGCGAGGTTATCTATGGTACAAGCACAGCAAAGTTGTCCAAGAATAGCTTCCATTCGAATGCTAATGGCAATTGAAGAGGCAGGCCAGTGGCAAGCCACTATCTTCTAGCAGTTTGAAAGGTGCAGACACAGTGCAGTTGTTGTGTGGCTTCCTTCTTCGCCTCCCAGAAGGTGCCGCGCTCTCCGTCTCTTGCTTGCCAATATGTTGCCGTGTTCCTCTTATTGTTTGGTTTCTTTGGATTTGTTTTTATGATGTTTTGGTGGGTTTTCGGAATGTTTTGGTGGTGTTTTAGAATGTTTTGTTTCCTCTTGTGTTGTTTTTATTGTGTTGGCAGGTTTTGGAATGTCTGGATTCCTTTTGGCAGGTTTTAAAATATTTTGGCGGGTATTTGGAATGTTTTGGTTTGCTTTCATTTGCTTTGATTATGTTTTGGCAAGTTATTGAATGTTTCGATCACTTCTGACTGGTTTGATAGTATTTTGGCATCTTTTCAGAATGTTTTGATCAGTTTTGGCAGGTTCTAAACTATTTTGTCGGGTTTTTGGAATGTTTTGGTTGGTTTTGATTTGTTTTTATGGTGTTTTGCCAAGTTTTTTGAATGTTTTGGTCAGTTCTGGCTGGTTTGATAGTATTTTGGTATCTTTTCAGAATGTTTTGATCAGTTTTGCGGGTCTAAATTATTTTGGCGTGTTTTTGGAATACTCTGGTTGGTTTTGATTTGTTTTTATGATGTTTTGGTGGGTTTTCGGAATGTTTTGGTGGGGTTTTAGAATGTTTTGTTTTCTCTTGTGTTGTTTTTATTGTGTTGGCAGGTTTTGGAATGTCTGGATTCCTTTTGGCGGGTTTTAAAATATTTTGGCGGGTATTTGGAAAGTTTTGGATGGTATTCGGAATGTTTTGATTAGTTTTGACGGGTTTTGAAATATTTTGGCGGGTTTTTAGAAGGTTTTGATTTGTTTTGATTTGTTTTGATGATGTTTAGCCCAGTTTTTGGTGTGTTTGGATTAGGTTTGGTGGGCTTTATCATGTTTTGTCAGGTTTTTCCGAATGTTTTGATCACTTCTGTCTGGTTTTCTATTTTGGCGGGTTTGAAACTATTTCTGGATTAGTTTTGGTGGGTTTTAAACTATTTTGGCTCTTTGCGCAGAGATGACGGTGCCGGTTGCGGTGCGCTGCGGGGCGCTCCTTCTGTGGAAAGACGCCTGGCAGCGGCACTTGGGGCAGCTCCGCGTCTACCGTATTCTGCCTTTCTTGCCTTCTGCATCTCAGCAAAATGCTTTCCCACTAGGTCTAGCAAGGAGAAACTGTGCCAGCTGAGTAGATGTAGCCCGGCCCGCCCTTTGAAGGTCACAAGTTCTTGGCATCTCAGAGCCTAAAGGGACGAGCGAGGTTATCTATGGTACAAGCACAGCAAAGTTGTCCAAGAATAGCTTCCATTCGAATGCTAATGGCAATTGAAGAGGCAGGCCAGTGGCAAGCCACTATCTTCTAGCAGTTTGAAAGGTGCAGACACAGTGCAGTTGTTGTGTGGCTTCCTTCTTCGCCTCCCAGAAGGTGCCGCGCTCTCCGTCTCTTGCTTGCCAATATGTTGCCGTGTTCCTCTTATTGTTTGGTTTCTTTGGATTTGTTTTTATGATGTTTTGGCGGGTTTTCGGAATGTTTTGGTGGTGTTTTAGAATGTTTTGTTTCCTCTTGTGTTGTTTTTATTGTGTTGGCAGGTTTTGGAATGTCTGGATTCCTTTTGGCGGGTTTTAAAATATTTTGGCAAGTATATGGAATGTTTTGGTTTGCTTTCATTTGCTTTGATTATGTTTTGGCAAGTTATTGAATGTTTCGATCACTTCTGACTGGTTTGATAGTATTTTGGCATCTTTTCAGAATGTTTTGATCAGTTTTGGCAGGTTCTAAACTATTTTGTCGGGTTTTTGGAATGTTTTGGTTGGTTTTGATTTGTTTTTATGGTGTTTTGCCAAGTTTTTTGAATGTTTTGGTCAGTTCTGGCTGGTTTGATAGTATTTTGGCATCTTTTCAGAATGTTTTGATCAGTTTTGCGGGTCTAAATTATTTTGGCGTGTTTTTGGAATACTCTGGTTGGTTTTGATTTGTTTTTATGATGTTTTGGTGGGTTTTCGGAATGTTTTGGTGGGGTTTTAGAATGTTTTGTTTTCTCTTGTGTTGTTTTTATTGTGTTGGCAGGTTTTGGAATGTCTGGATTCCTTTTGGCGGGTTTTAAACTATTTCTGGATTAGTTTTGGTGGGTTTTAAACTATTTTGGCTCTTTGCGCAGAGATGACGGTGCCGGTTGCGGTGCGCTGCGGGGCGCTCCTTCTGTGGAAAGACGCCTGGCAGCGGCACTTGGGGCAGCTCCGCGTCTACCGTATTCTGCCTTTCTTGCCTTCTGCATCTCAGCAAAATGCTTTCCCACTAGGTCTAGCAAGGAGAAACTGTGCCAGCTGAGTAGATGTAGCCCGGCCCGCCCTTTGAAGGTCACAAGTTCTTGGCATCTCAGAGCCTAAAGGGACGAGCGAGGTTATCTATGGTACAAGCACAGCAAAGTTGTCCAAGAATAGCTTCCATTCGAATGCTAATGGCAATTGAAGAGGCAGGCCAGTGGCAAGCCACTATCTTCTAGCAGTTTGAAAGGTGCAGACACAGTGCAGTTGTTGTGTGGCTTCCTTCTTCGCCTCCCAGAAGGTGCCGCGCTCTCCGTCTCTTGCTTGCCAATATGTTGCCGTGTTCCTCTTATTGTTTGGTTTCTTTGGATTTGTTTTTATGATGTTTTGGCGGGTTTTCGGAATGTTTTGGTGGTGTTTTAGAATGTTTTGTTTCCTCTTGTGTTGTTTTTATTGTGTTGGCAGGTTTTGGAATGTCTGGATTCCTTTTGGCGGGTTTTAAAATATTTTGGCAAGTATATGGAATGTTTTGGTTTGCTTTCATTTGCTTTGATTATGTTTTGGCAAGTTATTGAATGTTTCGATCACTTCTGACTGGTTTGATAGTATTTTGGCATCTTTTCAGAATGTTTTGATCAGTTTTGGCAGGTTCTAAACTATTTTGTCGGGTTTTTGGAATGTTTTGGTTGGTTTTGATTTGTTTTTATGGTGTTTTGCCAAGTTTTTTGAATGTTTTGGTCAGTTCTGGCTGGTTTGATAGTATTTTGGCATCTTTTCAGAATGTTTTGATCAGTTTTGCGGGTCTAAATTATTTTGGCGTGTTTTTGGAATACTCTGGTTGGTTTTGATTTGTTTTTATGATGTTTTGGTGGGTTTTCGGAATGTTTTGGTGGGGTTTTAGAATGTTTTGTTTTCTCTTGTGTTGTTTTTATTGTGTTGGCAGGTTTTGGAATGTCTGGATTCCTTTTGGCGGGTTTTAAAATATTTTGGCGGGTATTTGGAAAGTTTTGGATGGTATTCGGAATGTTTTGATTAGTTTTGACGGGTTTTGAAATATTTTGGCGGGTTTTTAGAAGGTTTTGATTTGTTTTGATTTGTTTTGATGATGTTTAGCCCAGTTTTTGGTGTGTTTGGATTAGGTTTGGTGGGCTTTATCATGTTTTGTCAGGTTTTTCCGAATGTTTTGATCACTTCTGTCTGGTTTTCTATTTTGGCGGGTTTGAAACTATTTCTGGATTAGTTTTGGTGGGTTTTAAACTATTTTGGCTCTTTGCGCAGAGATGACGGTGCCGGTTGCGGTGCGCTGTGGGGCGCTCCTTCTGTGGAAAGACGCCTGGCAGCGGCACTTGGGGCAGCTCCGCGTCTACCGTATTCTGCCTTTCTTGCCTTCTGCATCTCAGCAAAATGCTTTCCCACTAGGTCTAGCAAGGAGAAACTGTGCCAGCTGAGTAGATGTAGCCCGGCCCGCCCTTTGAAGTTCACAAGTTCTTGGCATCTCAGAGCCTAAAGGGACGAGCGAGGTTATCTATGGTACAAGCACAGCAAAGTTGTCCAAGAATAGCTTCCATTCGAATGCTAATGGCAATTGAAGAGGCAGGCCAGTGGCAAGCCACTATCTTCTAGCAGTTTGAAAGGTGCAGACACAGTGCAGTTGTTGTGTGGCTTCCTTCTTCGCCTCCCAGAAGGTGCCGCGCTCTCCGTCTCTTGCTTGCCAATATGTTGCCGTGTTCCTCTTATTGTTTGGTTTCTTTGGATTTGTTTTTATGATGTTTTGGTGGGTTTTCGGAATGTTTTGGTGGTGTTTTAGAATGTTTTGTTTCCTCTTGTGTTGTTTTTATTGTGTTGGCAGGTTTTGGAATGTCTGGATTCCTTTTGGCAGGTTTTAAAATATTTTGGCGGGTATTTGGAATGTTTTGGTTTGCTTTCATTTGCTTTGATTATGTTTTGGCAAGTTATTGAATGTTTCGATCACTTCTGACTGGTTTGATAGTATTTTGGCATCTTTTCAGAATGTTTTGATCAGTTTTGGCAGGTTCTAAACTATTTTGTCGGGTTTTTGGAATGTTTTGGTTGGTTTTGATTTGTTTTTATGGTGTTTTGCCAAGTTTTTTGAATGTTTTGGTCAGTTCTGGCTGGTTTGATAGTATTTTGGTATCTTTTCAGAATGTTTTGATCAGTTTTGCGGGTCTAAATTATTTTGGCGTGTTTTTGGAATACTCTGGTTGGTTTTGATTTGTTTTTATGATGTTTTGGTGGGTTTTCGGAATGTTTTGGTGGGGTTTTAGAATGTTTTGTTTTCTCTTGTGTTGTTTTTATTGTGTTGGCAGGTTTTGGAATGTCTGGATTCCTTTTGGCGGGTTTTAAAATATTTTGGCGGGTATTTGGAAAGTTTTGGATGGTATTCGGAATGTTTTGATTAGTTTTGACGGGTTTTGAAATATTTTGGCGGGTTTTTAGAAGGTTTTGATTTGTTTTGATTTGTTTTGATGATGTTTAGCCCAGTTTTTGGTGTGTTTGGATTAGGTTTGGTGGGCTTTATCATGTTTTGTCAGGTTTTTCCGAATGTTTTGATCACTTCTGTCTGGTTTTCTATTTTGGCGGGTTTGAAACTATTTCTGGATTAGTTTTGGTGGGTTTTAAACTATTTTGGCTCTTTGCGCAGAGATGACGGTGCCGGTTGCGGTGCGCTGCGGGGCGCTCCTTCTGTGGAAAGACGCCTGGCAGCGGCACTTGGGGCAGCTCCGCGTCTACCGTATTCTGCCTTTCTTGCCTTCTGCATCTCAGCAAAATGCTTTCCCACTAGGTCTAGCAAGGAGAAACTGTGCCAGCTGAGTAGATGTAGCCCGGCCCGCCCTTTGAAGGTCACAAGTTCTTGGCATCTCAGAGCCTAAAGGGACGAGCGAGGTTATCTATGGTACAAGCACAGCAAAGTTGTCCAAGAATAGCTTCCATTCGAATGCTAATGGCAATTGAAGAGGCAGGCCAGTGGCAAGCCACTATCTTCTAGCAGTTTGAAAGGTGCAGACACAGTGCAGTTGTTGTGTGGCTTCCTTCTTCGCCTCCCAGAAGGTGCCGCGCTCTCCGTCTCTTGCTTGCCAATATGTTGCCGTGTTCCTCTTATTGTTTGGTTTCTTTGGATTTGTTTTTATGATGTTTTGGCGGGTTTTCGGAATGTTTTGGTGGTGTTTTAGAATGTTTTGTTTCCTCTTGTGTTGTTTTTATTGTGTTGGCAGGTTTTGGAATGTCTGGATTCCTTTTGGCGGGTTTTAAAATATTTTGGCAAGTATATGGAATGTTTTGGTTTGCTTTCATTTGCTTTGATTATGTTTTGGCAAGTTATTGAATGTTTCGATCACTTCTGACTGGTTTGATAGTATTTTGGCATCTTTTCAGAATGTTTTGATCAGTTTTGGCAGGTTCTAAACTATTTTGTCGGGTTTTTGGAATGTTTTGGTTGGTTTTGATTTGTTTTTATGGTGTTTTGCCAAGTTTTTTGAATGTTTTGGTCAGTTCTGGCTGGTTTGATAGTATTTTGGCATCTTTTCAGAATGTTTTGATCAGTTTTGCGGGTCTAAATTATTTTGGCGTGTTTTTGGAATACTCTGGTTGGTTTTGATTTGTTTTTATGATGTTTTGGTGGGTTTTCGGAATGTTTTGGTGGGGTTTTAGAATGTTTTGTTTTCTCTTGTGTTGTTTTTATTGTGTTGGCAGGTTTTGGAATGTCTGGATTCCTTTTGGCGGGTTTTAAACTATTTCTGGATTAGTTTTGGTGGGTTTTAAACTATTTTGGCTCTTTGCGCAGAGATGACGGTGCCGGTTGCGGTGCGCTGCGGGGCGCTCCTTCTGTGGAAAGACGCCTGGCAGCGGCACTTGGGGCAGCTCCGCGTCTACCGTATTCTGCCTTTCTTGCCTTCTGCATCTCAGCAAAATGCTTTCCCACTAGGTCTAGCAAGGAGAAACTGTGCCAGCTGAGTAGATGTAGCCCGGCCCGCCCTTTGAAGGTCACAAGTTCTTGGCATCTCAGAGCCTAAAGGGACGAGCGAGGTTATCTATGGTACAAGCACAGCAAAGTTGTCCAAGAATAGCTTCCATTCGAATGCTAATGGCAATTGAAGAGGCAGGCCAGTGGCAAGCCACTATCTTCTAGCAGTTTGAAAGGTGCAGACACAGTGCAGTTGTTGTGTGGCTTCCTTCTTCGCCTCCCAGAAGGTGCCGCGCTCTCCGTCTCTTGCTTGCCAATATGTTGCCGTGTTCCTCTTATTGTTTGGTTTCTTTGGATTTGTTTTTATGATGTTTTGGCGGGTTTTCGGAATGTTTTGGTGGTGTTTTAGAATGTTTTGTTTCCTCTTGTGTTGTTTTTATTGTGTTGGCAGGTTTTGGAATGTCTGGATTCCTTTTGGCGGGTTTTAAAATATTTTGGCAAGTATATGGAATGTTTTGGTTTGCTTTCATTTGCTTTGATTATGTTTTGGCAAGTTATTGAATGTTTCGATCACTTCTGACTGGTTTGATAGTATTTTGGCATCTTTTCAGAATGTTTTGATCAGTTTTGGCAGGTTCTAAACTATTTTGTCGGGTTTTTGGAATGTTTTGGTTGGTTTTGATTTGTTTTTATGGTGTTTTGCCAAGTTTTTTGAATGTTTTGGTCAGTTCTGGCTGGTTTGATAGTATTTTGGCATCTTTTCAGAATGTTTTGATCAGTTTTGCGGGTCTAAATTATTTTGGCGTGTTTTTGGAATACTCTGGTTGGTTTTGATTTGTTTTTATGATGTTTTGGTGGGTTTTCGGAATGTTTTGGTGGGGTTTTAGAATGTTTTGTTTTCTCTTGTGTTGTTTTTATTGTGTTGGCAGGTTTTGGAATGTCTGGATTCCTTTTGGCGGGTTTTAAAATATTTTGGCGGGTATTTGGAAAGTTTTGGATGGTATTCGGAATGTTTTGATTAGTTTTGACGGGTTTTGAAATATTTTGGCGGGTTTTTAGAAGGTTTTGATTTGTTTTGATTTGTTTTGATGATGTTAGCCCAGTTTTTGGTGTGTTTGGATTAGGTTTGGTGGGCTTTATCATGTTTTGTCAGGTTTTTCCGAATGTTTTGATCACTTCTGTCTGGTTTTCTATTTTGGCGGGTTTGAAACTATTTCTGGATTAGTTTTGGTGGGTTTTAAACTATTTTGGCTCTTTGCGCAGAGATGACGGTGCCGGTTGCGGTGCGCTGCGGGGCGCTCCTTCTGTGGAAAGACGCCTGGCAGCGGCACTTGGGGCAGCTCCGCGTCTACCGTATTCTGCCTTTCTTGCCTTCTGCATCTCAGCAAAATGCTTTCCCACTAGGTCTAGCAAGGAGAAACTGTGCCAGCTGAGTAGATGTAGCCCGGCCCGCCCTTTGAAGTTCACAAGTTCTTGGCATCTCAGAGCCTAAAGGGACGAGCGAGGTTATCTATGGTACAAGCACAGCAAAGTTGTCCAAGAATAGCTTCCATTCGAATGCTAATGGCAATTGAAGAGGCAGGCCAGTGGCAAGCCACTATCTTCTAGCAGTTTGAAAGGTGCAGACACAGTGCAGTTGTTGTGTGGCTTCCTTCTTCGCCTCCCAGAAGGTGCCGCGCTCTCCGTCTCTTGCTTGCCAATATGTTGCCGTGTTCCTCTTATTGTTTGGTTTCTTTGGATTTGTTTTTATGATGTTTTGGTGGGTTTTCGGAATGTTTTGGTGGTGTTTTAGAATGTTTTGTTTCCTCTTGTGTTGTTTTTATTGTGTTGGCAGGTTTTGGAATGTCTGGATTCCTTTTGGCAGGTTTTAAAATATTTTGGCGGGTATTTGGAATGTTTTGGTTTGCTTTCATTTGCTTTGATTATGTTTTGGCAAGTTATTGAATGTTTCGATCACTTCTGACTGGTTTGATAGTATTTTGGCATCTTTTCAGAATGTTTTGATCAGTTTTGGCAGGTTCTAAACTATTTTGTCGGGTTTTTGGAATGTTTTGGTTGGTTTTGATTTGTTTTTATGGTGTTTTGCCAAGTTTTTTGAATGTTTTGGTCAGTTCTGGCTGGTTTGATAGTATTTTGGTATCTTTTCAGAATGTTTTGATCAGTTTTGCGGGTCTAAATTATTTTGGCGTGTTTTTGGAATACTCTGGTTGGTTTTGATTTGTTTTTATGATGTTTTGGTGGGTTTTCGGAATGTTTTGGTGGGGTTTTAGAATGTTTTGTTTTCTCTTGTGTTGTTTTTATTGTGTTGGCAGGTTTTGGAATGTCTGGATTCCTTTTGGCGGGTTTTAAAATATTTTGGCGGGTATTTGGAAAGTTTTGGATGGTATTCGGAATGTTTTGATTAGTTTTGACGGGTTTTGAAATATTTTGGCGGGTTTTTAGAAGGTTTTGATTTGTTTTGATTTGTTTTGATGATGTTTAGCCCAGTTTTTGGTGTGTTTGGATTAGGTTTGGTGGGCTTTATCATGTTTTGTCAGGTTTTTCCGAATGTTTTGATCACTTCTGTCTGGTTTTCTATTTTGGCGGGTTTGAAACTATTTCTGGATTAGTTTTGGTGGGTTTTAAACTATTTTGGCTCTTTGCGCAGAGATGACGGTGCCGGTTGCGGTGCGCTGCGGGGCGCTCCTTCTGTGGAAAGACGCCTGGCAGCGGCACTTGGGGCAGCTCCGCGTCTACCGTATTCTGCCTTTCTTGCCTTCTGCATCTCAGCAAAATGCTTTCCCACTAGGTCTAGCAAGGAGAAACTGTGCCAGCTGAGTAGATGTAGCCCGGCCCGCCCTTTGAAGGTCACAAGTTCTTGGCATCTCAGAGCCTAAAGGGACGAGCGAGGTTATCTATGGTACAAGCACAGCAAAGTTGTCCAAGAATAGCTTCCATTCGAATGCTAATGGCAATTGAAGAGGCAGGCCAGTGGCAAGCCACTATCTTCTAGCAGTTTGAAAGGTGCAGACACAGTGCAGTTGTTGTGTGGCTTCCTTCTTCGCCTCCCAGAAGGTGCCGCGCTCTCCGTCTCTTGCTTGCCAATATGTTGCCGTGTTCCTCTTATTGTTTGGTTTCTTTGGATTTGTTTTTATGATGTTTTGGCGGGTTTTCGGAATGTTTTGGTGGTGTTTTAGAATGTTTTGTTTCCTCTTGTGTTGTTTTTATTGTGTTGGCAGGTTTTGGAATGTCTGGATTCCTTTTGGCGGGTTTTAAAATATTTTGGCAAGTATATGGAATGTTTTGGTTTGCTTTCATTTGCTTTGATTATGTTTTGGCAAGTTATTGAATGTTTCGATCACTTCTGACTGGTTTGATAGTATTTTGGCATCTTTTCAGAATGTTTTGATCAGTTTTGGCAGGTTCTAAACTATTTTGTCGGGTTTTTGGAATGTTTTGGTTGGTTTTGATTTGTTTTTATGGTGTTTTGCCAAGTTTTTTGAATGTTTTGGTCAGTTCTGGCTGGTTTGATAGTATTTTGGCATCTTTTCAGAATGTTTTGATCAGTTTTGCGGGTCTAAATTATTTTGGCGTGTTTTTGGAATACTCTGGTTGGTTTTGATTTGTTTTTATGATGTTTTGGTGGGTTTTCGGAATGTTTTGGTGGGGTTTTAGAATGTTTTGTTTTCTCTTGTGTTGTTTTTATTGTGTTGGCAGGTTTTGGAATGTCTGGATTCCTTTTGGCGGGTTTTAAAATATTTTGGCGGGTATTTGGAAAGTTTTGGATGGTATTCGGAATGTTTTGATTAGTTTTGACGGGTTTTGAAATATTTTGGCGGGTTTTTAGAAGGTTTTGATTTGTTTTGATTTGTTTTGATGATGTTAGCCCAGTTTTTGGTGTGTTTGGATTAGGTTTGGTGGGCTTTATCATGTTTTGTCAGGTTTTTCCGAATGTTTTGATCACTTCTGTCTGGTTTTCTATTTTGGCGGGTTTGAAACTATTTCTGGATTAGTTTTGGTGGGTTTTAAACTATTTTGGCTCTTTGCGCAGAGATGACGGTGCCGGTTGCGGTGCGCTGCGGGGCGCTCCTTCTGTGGAAAGACGCCTGGCAGCGGCACTTGGGGCAGCTCCGCGTCTACCGTATTCTGCCTTTCTTGCCTTCTGCATCTCAGCAAAATGCTTTCCCACTAGGTCTAGCAAGGAGAAACTGTGCCAGCTGAGTAGATGTAGCCCGGCCCGCCCTTTGAAGTTCACAAGTTCTTGGCATCTCAGAGCCTAAAGGGACGAGCGAGGTTATCTATGGTACAAGCACAGCAAAGTTGTCCAAGAATAGCTTCCATTCGAATGCTAATGGCAATTGAAGAGGCAGGCCAGTGGCAAGCCACTATCTTCTAGCAGTTTGAAAGGTGCAGACACAGTGCAGTTGTTGTGTGGCTTCCTTCTTCGCCTCCCAGAAGGTGCCGCGCTCTCCGTCTCTTGCTTGCCAATATGTTGCCGTGTTCCTCTTATTGTTTGGTTTCTTTGGATTTGTTTTTATGATGTTTTGGTGGGTTTTCGGAATGTTTTGGTGGTGTTTTAGAATGTTTTGTTTCCTCTTGTGTTGTTTTTATTGTGTTGGCAGGTTTTGGAATGTCTGGATTCCTTTTGGCAGGTTTTAAAATATTTTGGCGGGTATTTGGAATGTTTTGGTTTGCTTTCATTTGCTTTGATTATGTTTTGGCAAGTTATTGAATGTTTCGATCACTTCTGACTGGTTTGATAGTATTTTGGCATCTTTTCAGAATGTTTTGATCAGTTTTGGCAGGTTCTAAACTATTTTGTCGGGTTTTTGGAATGTTTTGGTTGGTTTTGATTTGTTTTTATGGTGTTTTGCCAAGTTTTTTGAATGTTTTGGTCAGTTCTGGCTGGTTTGATAGTATTTTGGTATCTTTTCAGAATGTTTTGATCAGTTTTGCGGGTCTAAATTATTTTGGCGTGTTTTTGGAATACTCTGGTTGGTTTTGATTTGTTTTTATGATGTTTTGGTGGGTTTTCGGAATGTTTTGGTGGGGTTTTAGAATGTTTTGTTTTCTCTTGTGTTGTTTTTATTGTGTTGGCAGGTTTTGGAATGTCTGGATTCCTTTTGGCGGGTTTTAAAATATTTTGCCGTGTATTTGGAAAGTTTTGGATGGTATTCGGAATGTTTTGATTAGTTTTGACGGGTTTTGAAATATTTTGGCGGGGTTTTAGAAGGTTTTGATTTGTTTTGATTTGTTTTGATGATGTTAGCCCAGTTTTTGGTGTGTTTGGATTAGGTTTGGTGGGCTTTATCATGTTTTGTCAGGTTTTTCCGAATGTTTTGATCACTTCTGTCTGGTTTTCTATTTTGGCGGGTTTGAAACTATTTCTGGATTAGTTTTGGTGGGTTTTAAACTATTTTGGCTCTTTGCGCAGAGATGACGGTGCCGGTTGCGGTGCGCTGCGGGGCGCTCCTTCTGCGGAAAGACGCCTGGCAGCGGCACTTGGGGCAGCTCCGCGTCTACCGTATTCTGCCTTTCTTGCCTTCTGCATCTCAGCAAAATGCTTTCCCACTAGGTCTAGCAAGGAGAAACTGTGCCAGCTGAGTAGATGTAGCCCGGCCTGCCCTTTGAAGTTCACAAGTTCTTGGCATCTCAGAGCCTAAAGGGAAGAGCAAGGTTATCTATGGTAGGCTGGTGCAGAACTAGCCGCAAGCACAGCAAAGTTGTCCAAGAATAGCTTCCATTCGAATGCTAATGGCAATTGAAGAGGCAGGCCAGTGGCAAGCCACTATCTTCTAGCAGTTTGAAAGGTGCAGACACAGTGCAGTTGTTGTGTGGCTTCCTTCTTCGCCTCCCAGAAGGTGCCGCGCTCTCCGTCTCTTGCTTGCCAATATGTTGCCGTGTTCCTCTTATTGTTTGGTTTCTTTGGATTTGTTTTGATGATGTTTTGGCGGGTTTTCGGAATGTTTTGGTGGTATTTTAGAATGTTTTGTTTTCTCTTGTGTTGTTTTTATTGTGTTGGCAGGTTTTGGAATGTTTGGATGCCCTTTGGCGGGTTTTAAAATATTTTGGCAGGTATTTGGAATGTTTTGGTTTGCTTTCATTTGCTTTGATTATGTTTTGGCAAGTTATTGAATGTTTCGATCACTTCTGACTGGTTTGATAGTATTTTGGCATCTTTTCAGAATGTTTTGATCAGTTTTGGCAGGTTCTAAACTATTTTGTCGGGATTTGGAATGTTTTGGTTGGTTTTGATTTGTTTTTATGGTGTTTTGCCAAGTTTTTTGAATGTTTTGATCAGTTCTGGCTGGTTTTCTAATGTTTTGGCATCTTTTCAGAATGTTTTGATCAGTTTTGCGGGTCTAAATTATTTTGGCGTGTTTTTGGAATACTCTGGTTGGTGTTGATTTGTTTTTATGATGTTTTGGTGGGTTTTCGGAATGTTTTGGTGGGGTTTTAGAATGTTTTGTTTTCTCTTGTGTTGTTTTTATTGTGTTGGCAGGTTTTGGAATGTCTGGATTCCTTTTGGCGGGTTTTAAAATATTTTGGCGGGTATTTGGAAAGTTTTGGATGGTATTCGGAATGTTTTGATTAGTTTTGACGGGTTTTGAAATATTTTGGCGGGTTTTTAGAAGGTTTTGATTTGTTTTGATTTGTTTTGATGATGTTTAGCCCAGTTTTTGGTGTGTTTGGATTAGGTTTGGTGGGCTTTATCATGTTTTGTCAGGTTTTTCCGAATGTTTTGATCACTTCTGTCTGGTTTTCTATTTTGGCGGGTTTGAAACTATTTCTGGATTAGTTTTGGTGGGTTTTAAACTATTTTGGCTCTTTGCGCAGAGATGACGGTGCCGGTTGCGGTGCGCTGCGGGGCGCTCCTTCTGCGGAAAGACGCCTGGCAGCGGCACTTGGGGCAGCTCCGCGTCTACCGTATTCTGCCTTTCTTGCCTTCTGCATCTCAGCAAAATGCTTTCCCACTAGGTCTAGCAAGGAGAAACTGTGCCAGCTGAGTAGATGTAGCCCGGCCCGCCCTTTGAAGGTCACAAGTTCTTGGCATCTCAGAGCCTAAAGGGACGAGCGAGGTTATCTATGGTACAAGCACAGCAAAGTTGTCCAAGAATAGCTTCCATTTGAATGCTAATGGCAATTGAAGAGGCAGGCCAGTGGCAAGCCACTATCTTCTAGCAGTTTGAAAGGTGCAGACACAGTGCAGTTGTTGTGTGGCTTCCTTCTTCGCCTCCCAGAAGGTGCCGCGCTCTCCGTCTCTTGCTTGCCAATATGTTGCCGTGTTCCTCTTATTGTTTGGTTTCTTTGGATTTGTTTTGATGATGTTTTGGCGGGTTTTCGGAATGTTTTGGTGGTATTTTAGAATGTTTTGTTTTCTCTTGTGTTGTTTTTATTGTGTTGGCAGGTTTTGGAATGTTTGGATGCCCTTTGGCGGGTTTTAAAATATTTTGGCAGGTATTTGGAATGTTTTGGTTTGCTTTCATTTGCTTTGATTATGTTTTGGCAAGTTATTGAATGTTTCGATCACTTCTGACTGGTTTATAGTATTTTGGCATCTTTTCAGAATGTTTTGATCAGTTTTGGCAGGTTCTAAACTATTTTGTCGGGATTTGGAATGTTTTGGTTGGTTTTGATTTGTTTTTATGGTGTTTTGCCAAGTTTTTTGAATGTTTTGATCAGTTCTGGCTGGTTTTCTAATGTTTTGGCATCTTTTCAGAATGTTTTGATCAGTTTTGCGGGTCTAAATTATTTTGGCGTGTTTTTGGAATACTCTGGTTGGTGTTGATTTGTTTTTATGATGTTTTGGTGGGTTTTCGGAATGTTTTGGTGGGGTTTTAGAATGTTTTGTTTTCTCTTGTGTTGTTTTTATTGTGTTGGCAGGTTTTGGAATGTCTGGATTCCTTTTGGCGGGTTTTAAAATATTTTGGCGGGTATTTGGAAAGTTTTGGATGGTATTCGGAATGTTTTGATTAGTTTTGACGGGTTTTGAAATATTTTGGCGGGTTTTTAGAAGGTTTTGATTTGTTTTGATTTGTTTTGATGATGTTTAGCCCAGTTTTTGGTGTGTTTGGATTAGGTTTGGTGGGCTTTATCATGTTTTGTCAGGTTTTTCCGAATGTTTTGATCACTTCTGTCTGGTTTTCTATTTTGGCGGGTTTGAAACTATTTCTGGATTAGTTTTGGTGGGTTTTAAACTATTTTGGCTCTTTGCGCAGAGATGACGGTGCCGGTTGCGGTGCGCTGCGGGGCGCTCCTTCTGCGGAAAGACGCCTGGCAGCGGCACTTGGGGCAGCTCCGCGTCTACCGTATTCTGCCTTTCTTGCCTTCTGCATCTCAGCAAAATGCTTTCCCACTAGGTCTAGCAAGGAGAAACTGTGCCAGCTGAGTAGATGTAGCCCGGCCCGCCCTTTGAAGTTCACAAGTTCTTGGCATCTCAGAGCCTAAAGGGACGAGCGAGGTTATCTATGGTACAAGCACAGCAAAGTTGTCCAAGAATAGCTTCTATTCGAATGCTAATGGCAATTGAAGAGGCAGGCCAGTGGCAAGCCACTATCTTCTAGCAGTTTGAAAGGTGCAGACACAGTGCAGTTGTTGTGTGGCTTCCTTCTTCGCCTCCCAGAAGGTGCCGCGCTCTCCGTCTCTTGCTTGCCAATATGTTGCCGTGTTCCTCTTATTGTTTGGTTTCTTTGGATTTGTTTTTATGATGTTTTGGCGGGTTTTCGGAATGTTTTGGTGGTGTTTTAGAATGTTTTGTTTTCTCTTGTGTTGTTTTTATTGTGTTGGCAGGTTTTGGAATGTCTGGATTCCTTTTGGCGAGTTTTAAAATATTTTGTCGGGTATTTGGAATGTTTTGGTTTGCTTTCATTTGCTTTGATTATGTTTTGGCAAGTTATTGAATGTTTCGATCACTTCTGACTGGTTTGATAGTATTTTGGCATCTTTTCAGAATGTTTTGATCAGTTTTGGCAGGTTCTAAACTATTTTGTCGGGATTTGGAATGTTTTGGTTGGTTTTGATTTGTTTTTATGGTGTTTTGCCAAGTTTTTTGAATGTTTTGGTCAGTTCTGGCTGGTTTGATAGTATTTTGGCATCTTTTCAGAATGTTTTGATCAGTTTTGCGGGTCTAAATTATTTTGGCGTGTTTTTGGAATACTCTGGTTGGTTTTGATTTGTTTTTATGATGTTTTGGTGGGTTTTCGGAATGTTTTGGTGGGGTTTTAGAATGTTTTGTTTTCTCTTGTGTTGTTTTTATTGTCTTGGCAGGTTTTGGAATGTCTGGATTCCTTTTGGCGGGTTTTAAAATATTTTGGCGGGTATTTGGAAAGTTTTGGATGGTATTCGGAATGTTTGGATTAGTTTTGACGGGTTTTGAAATATTTTGGCGGGTTTTTAGAAGGTTTTGATTTGTTTTGATTTGTTTTGATGATGTTTAGCCCAGTTTTTGGTGTGTTTGGATTAGGTTTGGTGGGCTTTATCATGTTTTGTCAGGTTTTTCCGAATGTTTTGATCACTTCTGTCTGGTTTTCTATTTTGGCGGGTTTGAAACTATTTCTGGATTAGTTTTGGTGGGTTTTAAACTATTTTGGCTCTTTGCGCAGAGATGACGGTGCCGGTTGCGGTGCGCTGCGGGGCGCTCCTTCTGCGGAAAGACGCCTGGCAGCGGCACTTGGGGCAGCTCCGCGTCTACCGTATTCTGCCTTTCTTGCCTTCTGCATCTCAGCAAAATGCTTTCCCACTAGGTCTAGCAAGGAGAAACTGTGCCAGCTGAGTAGATGTAGCCCGGCCCGCCCTTTGAAGTTCACAAGTTCTTGGCATCTCAGAGCCTAAAGGGAAGAGCAAGGTTATCTATGGTAGGCTGGTGCAGAACTAGCCGCAAGCACAGCAAAGTTGTCCAAGAATAGCTTCCATTCGAATGCTAATGGCAATTGAAGAGGCAGGCCAGTGGCAAGCCACTATCTTCTAGCAGTTTGAAAGGTGCAGACACAGTGCAGTTGTTGTGTGGCTTCCTTCTTCGCCTCCCAGAAGGTGCCGCGCTCTCCGTCTCTTGCTTGCCAATATGTTGCCGTGTTCCTCTTATTGTTTGGTTTCTTTGGATTTGTTTTGATGATGTTTTGGCGGGTTTTCGGAATGTTTTGGTGGTATTTTAGAATGTTTTGTTTTCTCTTGTGTTGTTTTTATTGTGTTGGCAGGTTTTGGAATGTTTGGATGCCCTTTGGCGGGTTTTAAAATATTTTGGCAGGTATTTGGAATGTTTTGGTTTGCTTTCATTTGCTTTGATTATGTTTTGGCAAGTTATTGAATGTTTCGATCACTTCTGACTGGTTTATAGTATTTTGGCATCTTTTCAGAATGTTTTGATCAGTTTTGGCAGGTTCTAAACTATTTTGTCGGGATTTGGAATGTTTTGGTTGGTTTTGATTTGTTTTTATGGTGTTTTGCCAAGTTTTTTGAATGTTTTGATCAGTTCTGGCTGGTTTTCTAATGTTTTGGCATCTTTTCAGAATGTTTTGATCAGTTTTGCGGGTCTAAATTATTTTGGCGTGTTTTTGGAATACTCTGGTTGGTGTTGATTTGTTTTTATGATGTTTTGGTGGGTTTTCGGAATGTTTTGGTGGGGTTTTAGAATGTTTTGTTTTCTCTTGTGTTGTTTTTATTGTCTTGGCAGGTTTTGGAATGTCTGGATTCCTTTTGGCGGGTTTTAAAATATTTTGGCGGGTATTTGGAAAGTTTTGGCGGGTATTTGGAATGTTTTGATTAGTTTTGACGGGTTTTGAAATATTTTGGCGGGTTTTTAGAAGGTTTTGATTTGTTTTGATTTGTTTTGATGATGTTTAGCCCAGTTTTTGGTGTGTTTGGATTAGGTTTGGTGGGCTTTATCATGTTTTGTCAGGTTTTTCCGAATGTTTTGATCACTTCTGTCTGGTTTTCTATTTTGGCGGGTTTGAAACTATTTCTGGATTAGTTTTGGTGGGTTTTAAACTATTTTGGCTCTTTGCGCAGAGATGACGGTGCCGGTTGCGGTGCGCTGCGGGGCGCTCCTTCTGCGGAAAGACGCCTGGCAGCGGCACTTGGGGCAGCTCCGCGTCTACCGTATTCTGCCTTTCTTGCCTTCTGCATCTCAGCAAAATGCTTTCCCACTAGGTCTAGCAAGGAGAAACTGTGCCAGCTGAGTAGATGTAGCCCGGCCCGCCCTTTGAAGGTCACAAGTTCTTGGCATCTCAGAGCCTAAAGGGACGAGCGAGGTTATCTATGGTACAAGCACAGCAAAGTTGTCCAAGAATAGCTTCCATTTGAATGCTAATGGCAATTGAAGAGGCAGGCCAGTGGCAAGCCACTATCTTCTAGCAGTTTGAAAGGTGCAGACACAGTGCAGTTGTTGTGTGGCTTCCTTCTTCGCCTCCCAGAAGGTGCCGCGCTCTCCGTCTCTTGCTTGCCAATATGTTGCCGTGTTCCTCTTATTGTTTGGTTTCTTTGGATTTGTTTTTATGATGTTTTGGCGGGTTTTCGGAATGTTTTGGTGGTATTTTAGAATGTTTTGTTTTCTCTTGTGTTGTTTTTATTGTGTTGGCAGGTTTTGGAATGTCTGGATTCCTTTTGGCGGGTTTTAAAATATTTTGTCGGGTATTTGGAATGTTTTGGTTTGCTTTCATTTGCTTTGATTATGTTTTGGCAAGTTATTGAATGTTTCGATCACTTCTGACTGGTTTGATAGTATTTTGGCATCTTTTCAGAATGTTTTGATCAGTTTTGGCAGGTTCTAAACTATTTTGTCGGGTTTTTGGAATGTTTTGGTTGGTTTTGATTTGTTTTTATGGTGTTTTGCCAAGTTTTTTGAATGTTTTGATCAGTTCTGGCTTGTTTTCTAATGTTTTGGCATCTTTTCAGAATGTTTTGATCAGTTTTGCGGGTCTAAATTATTTTGGCGTGTTTTTGGAATACTCTGGTTGGTTTTGATTTGTTTTTATGATGTTTTGGTGGGTTTTCGGAATGTTTTGGTGGGGTTTTAGAATGTTTTGTTTTCTCTTGTGTTGTTTTTATTGTGTTGGCAGGTTTTGGAATGTCTGGATTCCTTTTGGCGGGTTTTAAAATATTTTGGCGGGTATTTGGAAAGTTTTGGCGGGTATTTGGAATGTTTTGATTAGTTTTGACGGGTTTTGAAATATTTTGGCGGGTTTTTAGAAGGTTTTGATTTGTTTTGATTTGTTTTGATGATGTTTAGCCCAGTTTTTGGTGTGTTTGGATTAGGTTTGGTGGGCTTTATCATGTTTTGTCAGGTTTTTCCGAATGTTTTGATCACTTCTGTCTGGTTTTCTATTTTGGCGGGTTTGAAACTATTTCTGGATTAGTTTTGGTGGGTTTTAAACTATTTTGGCTCTTTGCGCAGAGATGACGGTGCCGGTTGCGGTGCGCTGCGGGGCGCTCCTTCTGCGGAAAGACGCCTGGCAGCGGCACTTGGGGCAGCTCCGCGTCTACCGTATTCTGCCTTTCTTGCCTTCTACATCTCAGCAAAATGCTTTCCCACTAGGTCTAGCAAGGAGAAACTGTGCCAGCTGAGTAGATGTAGCCCGGCCTGCCCTTTGAAGTTCACAAGTTCTTGGCATCTCAGAGCCTAAAGGGAAGAGCAAGGTTATCTATGGATGGCTGGTGCAGAACTAGCCGCAAGCACAGCAAAGTTGTCCAAGAATAGCTTCCATTCGAATGCTAATGGCAATTGAAGAGGCAGGCCAGTGGCAAGCCACTATCTTCTAGCAGTTTGAAAGGTGCAGACACAGTGCAGTTGTTGTGTGGCTTCCTTCTTCGCCTCCCAGAAGGTGCCGCGCTCTCCGTCTCTTGCTTGCCAATATGTTGCCGTGTTCCTCTTATTGTTTGGTTTCTTTGGATTTGTTTTGATGATGTTTTGGCGGCTTTTCGGAATGTTTTGGTGGTATTTTAGAATGTTTTGTTTTCTCTTGTGTTGTTTTTATTGTGTTGGCAGGTTTTGGAATGTTTGGATGCCCTTTGGCGGGTTTTAAAATATTTTGGCAGGTATTTGGAATGTTTTGGTTTGCTTTCATTTGCTTTGATTATGTTTTGGCAAGTTATTGAATGTTTCGATCACTTCTGACTGGTTTGATAGTATTTTGGCATCTTTTCAGAATGTTTTGATCAGTTTTGGCAGGTTCTAAACTATTTTGTCGGGATTTGGAATGTTTTGGTTGGTTTTGATTTGTTTTTATGGTGTTTTGCCAAGTTTTTTGAATGTTTTGATCAGTTCTGGCTGGTTTGATAGTATTTTGGTATCTTTTCAGAATGTTTTGATCAGTTTTGCGGGTCTAAATTATTTTGGCGTGTTTTTGGAATACTCTGGTTGGTTTTGATTTGTTTTTATGATGTTTTGGTGGGTTTTCGGAATGTTTTGGTGGGGTTTTAGAATGTTTTGTTTTCTCTTGTGTTGTTTTTATTGTGTTGGCAGGTTTTGGAATGTCTGGATTCCTTTTGGCGGGTTTTAAAATATTTTGGCGGGTATTTGGAAAGTTTTGGATGGTATTCGGAATGTTTTGATTAGTTTTGACGGGTTTTGAAATATTTTGGCGGGTTTTTAGAAGGTTTTGATTTGTTTTGATTTGTTTTGATGATGTTTAGCCCAGTTTTTGGTGTGTTTGGATTAGGTTTGGTGGGCTTTATCATGTTTTGTCAGGTTTTTCCGAATGTTTTGATCACTTCTGTCTGGTTTTCTATTTTGGCGGGTTTGAAACTATTTCTGGATTAGTTTTGGTGGGTTTTAAACTATTTTGGCTCTTTGCGCAGAGATGACGGTGCCGGTTGCGGTGCGCTGCGGGGCGCTCCTTCTGCGGAAAGACGCCTGGCAGCGGCACTTGGGGCAGCTCCGCGTCTACCGTATTCTGCCTTTCTTGCCTTCTGCATCTCAGCAAAATGCTTTCCCACTAGGTCTAGCAAGGAGAAACTGTGCCAGCTGAGTAGATGTAGCCCGGCCCGCCCTTTGAAGGTCACAAGTTCTTGGCATCTCAGAGCCTAAAGGGACGAGCGAGGTTATCTATGGTACAAGCACAGCAAAGTTGTCCAAGAATAGCTTCCATTTGAATGCTAATGGCAATTGAAGAGGCAGGCCAGTGGCAAGCCACTATCTTCTAGCAGTTTGAAAGGTGCAGACACAGTGCAGTTGTTGTGTGGCTTCCTTCTTCGCCTCCCAGAAGGTGCCGCGCTCTCCGTCTCTTGCTTGCCAATATGTTGCCGTGTTCCTCTTATTGTTTGGTTTCTTTGGATTTGTTTTTATGATGTTTTGGCGGGTTTTCGGAATGTTTTGGTGGTATTTTAGAATGTTTTGTTTTCTCTTGTGTTGTTTTTATTGTGTTGGCAGGTTTTGGAATGTCTGGATTCCTTTTGGCGGGTTTTAAAATATTTTGTCGGGTATTTGGAATGTTTTGGTTTGCTTTCATTTGCTTTGATTATGTTTTGGCAAGTTATTGAATGTTTCGATCACTTCTGACTGGTTTGATAGTATTTTGGCATCTTTTCAGAATGTTTTGATCAGTTTTGGCAGGTTCTAAACTATTTTGTCGGGTTTTTGGAATGTTTTGGTTGGTTTTGATTTGTTTTTATGGTGTTTTGCCAAGTTTTTTGAATGTTTTGATCAGTTCTGGCTTGTTTTCTAATGTTTTGGCATCTTTTCAGAATGTTTTGATCAGTTTTGCGGGTCTAAATTATTTTGGCGTGTTTTTGGAATACTCTGGTTGGTTTTGATTTGTTTTTATGATGTTTTGGTGGGTTTTCGGAATGTTTTGGTGGGGTTTTAGAATGTTTTGTTTTCTCTTGTGTTGTTTTTATTGTGTTGGCAGGTTTTGGAATGTCTGGATTCCTTTTGGCGGGTTTTAAAATATTTTGGCGGGTATTTGGAAAGTTTTGGCGGGTATTTGGAATGTTTTGATTAGTTTTGACGGGTTTTGAAATATTTTGGCGGGTTTTTAGAAGGTTTTGATTTGTTTTGATTTGTTTTGATGATGTTTAGCCCAGTTTTTGGTGTGTTTGGATTAGGTTTGGTGGGCTTTATCATGTTTTGTCAGGTTTTTCCGAATGTTTTGATCACTTCTGTCTGGTTTTCTATTTTGGCGGGTTTGAAACTATTTCTGGATTAGTTTTGGTGGGTTTTAAACTATTTTGGCTCTTTGCGCAGAGATGACGGTGCCGGTTGCGGTGCGCTGCGGGGCGCTCCTTCTGCGGAAAGACGCCTGGCAGCGGCACTTGGGGCAGCTCCGCGTCTACCGTATTCTGCCTTTCTTGCCTTCTACATCTCAGCAAAATGCTTTCCCACTAGGTCTAGCAAGGAGAAACTGTGCCAGCTGAGTAGATGTAGCCCGGCCTGCCCTTTGAAGTTCACAAGTTCTTGGCATCTCAGAGCCTAAAGGGAAGAGCAAGGTTATCTATGGATGGCTGGTGCAGAACTAGCCGCAAGCACAGCAAAGTTGTCCAAGAATAGCTTCCATTCGAATGCTAATGGCAATTGAAGAGGCAGGCCAGTGGCAAGCCACTATCTTCTAGCAGTTTGAAAGGTGCAGACACAGTGCAGTTGTTGTGTGGCTTCCTTCTTCGCCTCCCAGAAGGTGCCGCGCTCTCCGTCTCTTGCTTGCCAATATGTTGCCGTGTTCCTCTTATTGTTTGGTTTCTTTGGATTTGTTTTGATGATGTTTTGGCGGGTTTTCGGAATGTTTTGGTGGTGTTTTAGAATGTTTTGTTTTCTCTTGTGTTGTTTTTATTGTGTTGGCAGGTTTTGGAATGTTTGGATGCCCTTTGGCGGGTTTTAAAATATTTTGGCAGGTATTTGGAATGTTTTGGTTTGCTTTCATTTGCTTTGATTATGTTTTGGCAAGTTATTGAATGTTTCGATCACTTCTGACTGGTTTGATAGTATTTTGGCATCTTTTCAGAATGTTTTGATCAGTTTTGGCAGGTTCTAAACTATTTTGTCGGGATTTGGAATGTTTTGGTTGGTTTTGATTTGTTTTTATGGTGTTTTGCCAAGTTTTTTGAATGTTTTGATCAGTTCTGGCTGGTTTGATAGTATTTTGGTATCTTTTCAGAATGTTTTGATCAGTTTTGCGGGTCTAAATTATTTTGGCGTGTTTTTGGAATACTCTGGTTGGTTTTGATTTGTTTTTATGATGTTTTGGTGGGTTTTCGGAATGTTTTGGTGGGGTTTTAGAATGTTTTGTTTTCTCTTGTGTTGTTTTTATTGTGTTGGCAGGTTTTGGAATGTCTGGATTCCTTTTGGCGGGTTTTAAAATATTTTGGCGGGTAGTTGGAAAGTTTTGGCGGGTATTCGGAATGTTTTGATTAGTTTTGACGGGTTTTGAAATATTTTGGCGGGGTTTTAGAAGGTTTTGATTTGTTTTGATGATGTTCAGCCCAGGTTTTGGTGTGTTTGGATTAGGTTTGGTGGGCTTTATCATGTTTTGTCAGGTTTTTCCGAATGTTTTGATCACTTCTGTCTGGTTTTCTATTTTGGCGGGTTTGAAACTATTTCTGGATTAGTTTTGGTGGGTTTTAAACTATTTTGGCTCTTTGCGCAGAGATGACGGTGCCGGTTGCGGTGCGCTGCGGGGCGCTCCTTCTGTGGAAAGACGCCTGGCAGCGGCACTTGGGGCAGCTCCGCGTCTACCGTATTCTGCCTTTCTTGCCTTCTGCATCTCAGCAAAATGCTTTCCCACTAGGTCTAGCAAGGAGAAACTGTGCCAGCTGAGTAGATGTAGCCCGGCCCGCCCTTTGAAGTTGACAAGTTCTTGGCATCTCAGAGCCTAAAGGGACGAGCGAGGTTATCTATGGTACAAGCACAGCAAAGTTGTCCAAGAATAGCTTCCATTCGAATGCTAATGGCAATTGAAGAGGCAGGCCAGTGGCAAGCCACTATCTTCTAGCAGTTTGAAAGGTGCAGACACAGTGCAGTTGTTGTGTGGCTTCCTTCTTCGCCTCCCAGAAGGTGCCGCGCTCTCCGTCTCTTGCTTGCCAATATGTTGCCGTGTTCCTCTTATTGTTTGGTTTCTTTGGATTTGTTTTTATGATGTTTTGGCGGGTTTTCGGAATGTTTTGGTGGTGTTTTAGAATGTTTTGTTTCCTCTTGTGTTGTTTTTATTGTGTTGGCAGGTTTTGGAATGTCTGGATTCCTTTTGGCAGGTTTTAAAATATTTTGGCGGGTATTTGGAATGTTTTGGTTTGCTTTCATTTGCTTTGATTATGTTTTGGCAAGTTATTGAATGTTTCGATCACTTCTGACTGGTTTGATAGTATTTTGGCATCTTTTCAGAATGTTTTGATCAGTTTTGGCAGGTTCTAAACTATTTTGTCGGGTTTTTGGAATGTTTTGGTTGGTTTTGATTTGTTTTTATGGTGTTTTGCCAAGTTTTTTGAATGTTTTGATCAGTTCTGGCTGGTTTGATAGTATTTTGGTATCTTTTCAGAATGTTTTGATCAGTTTTGCGGGTCTAAATTATTTTGGCGTGTTTTTGGAATACTCTGGTTGGTTTTGATTTGTTTTTATGATGTTTTGGTGGGTTTTCGGAATGTTTTGGTGGGGTTTTAGAATGTTTTGTTTTCTCTTGTGTTGTTTTTATTGTGTTGGCAGGTTTTGGAATGTCTGGATTCCTTTTGGCAGGTTTTAAAATATTTTGGCGGGTATTTGGAAAGTTTTGGATGGTATTCGGAATGTTTTGATTAGTTTTGAGGGGTTTTGAAATATTTTGGCGGGTTTTTAGAAGGTTTTGATTTGTTTTGATTTGTTTTGATGATGTTTAGCCCAGTTTTTGGTGTGTTTGGATTAGGTTTGGTGGGCTTTATCATGTTTTGTCAGGTTTTTCCGAATGTTTTGATCACTTCTGTCTGGTTTTCTATTTTGGCGGGTTTGAAACTATTTCTGGATTAGTTTTGGTGGGTTTTAAACTATTTTGGCTCTTTGCGCAGAGATGACGGTGCCGGTTGCGGTGCGCTGCGGGGCGCTCCTTCTGCGGAAAGACGCCTGGCAGCGGCACTTGGGGCAGCTCCGCGTCTACCGTATTCTGCCTTTCTTGCCTTCTGCATCTCAGCAAAATGCTTTCCCACTAGGTCTAGGAAGGAGAAACTGTGCCAGCTGAGTAGATGTAGCCCGGCCCGCCCTTTGAAGTTCACAAGTTCTTGGCATCTCAGAGCCTAAAGGGACGAGCGAGGTTATCTATGGTACAAGCACAGCAAAGTTGTCCAAGAATAGCTTCCATTCGAATGCTAATGGCAATTGAAGAGGCAGGCCAGTGGCAAGCCACTATCTTCTAGCAGTTTGAAAGGTGCAGACACAGTGCAGTTGTTGTGTGGCTTCCTTCTTCGCCTCCCAGAAGGTGCCGCGCTCTCCGTCTCTTGCTTGCCAATATGTTGCCGTGTTCCTCTTATTGTTTGGTTTCTTTGGATTTGTTTTGATGATGTTTTGGCGGGTTTTCGGAATGTTTTGGTGGTGTTTTAGAATGTTTTGTTTCCTCTTGTGTTGTTTTTATTGTGTTGGCAGGTTTTGGAATGTCTGGATTCCTTTTGGCGGGTTTTAAAATATTTTGGCAAGTATATGGAATGTTTTGGTTTGCTTTCATTTGCTTTGATTATGTTTTGGCAAGTTATTGAATGTTTCGATCACTTCTGACTGGTTTGATAGTATTTTGGCATCTTTTCAGAATGTTTTGATCAGTTTTGGCAGGTTCTAAACTATTTTGTCGGGTTTTTGGAATGTTTTGGTTGGTTTTGATTTGTTTTTATGGTGTTTTGCCAAGTTTTTTGAATGTTGTGATCAGTTCTGGCTGGTTTTCTAATGTTTTGGCATCTTTTCAGAATGTTTTGATCAGTTTTGCGGGTCTAAATTATTTTGGCGTGTTTTTGGAATACTCTGGTTGGTTTTGATTTGTTTTTATGATGTTTTGGTGGGTTTTCGGAATGTTTTGGTGGGGTTTTAGAATGTTTTGTTTTCTCTTGTGTTGTTTTTATTGTGTTGGCAGGTTTTGGAATGTCTGGATTCCTTTTGGCGGGTTTTAAAATATTTTGCCGTGTATTTGGAAAGTTTTGGATGGTATTCGGAATGTTTTGATTAGTTTTGACGGGTTTTGAAATATTTTGGTGGGTTTTTAGAAGGTTTTGATTTGTTTTGATTTGTTTTGATGATGTTCAGCCCAGTTTTTGGTGTGTTTGGATTAGGTTTGGTGGGCTTTATCATGTTTTGTCAGGTTTTTCCGAATGTTTTGATCACTTCTGTCTGGTTTTCTATTTTGGCGGGTTTGAAACTATTTCTGGATTAGTTTTGGTGGGTTTTAAACTATTTTGGCTCTTTGCGCAGAGATGACGGTGCCGGTTGCGGTGCGCTGCGGGGCGCTCCTTCTGCGGAAAGACGCCTGGCAGCGGCACTTGGGGCAGCTCCGCGTCTACCGTATTCTGCCTTTCTTGCCTTCTGCATCTCAGCAAAATGCTTTCCCACTAGGTCTAGCAAGGAGAAACTGTGCCAGCTGAGTAGATGTAGCCCGGCCCGCCCTTTGAAGTTGACAAGTTCTTGGCATCTCAGAGCCTAAAGGGACGAGCGAGGTTATCTATGGTACAAGCACAGCAAAGTTGTCCAAGAATAGCTTCCATTCGAATGCTAATGGCAATTGAAGAGGCAGGCCAGTGGCAAGCCACTATCTTCTAGCAGTTTGAAAGGTGCAGACACAGTGCAGTTGTTGTGTGGCTTCCTTCTTCGCCTCCCAGAAGGTGCCGCGCTCTCCGTCTCTTGCTTGCCAATATGTTGCCGTGTTCCTCTTATTGTTTGGTTTCTTTGGATTTGTTTTGATGATGTTTTGGCGGGTTTTCGGAATGTTTTGGTGGTGTTTTAGAATGTTTTGTTTCCTCTTGTGTTGTTTTTATTGTGTTGGCAGGTTTTGGAATGTCTGGATTCCTTTTGGCAGGTTTTAAAATATTTTGGCGGGTATTTGGAATGTTTTGGTTTGCTTTCATTTGCTTTGATTATGTTTTGGCAAGTTATTGAATGTTTCGATCACTTCTGACTGGTTTGATAGTATTTTGGCATCTTTTCAGAATGTTTTGATCAGTTTTGGCAGGTTCTAAACTATTTTGTCGGGTTTTTGGAATGTTTTGGTTGGTTTTGATTTGTTTTTATGGTGTTTTGCCAAGTTTTTTGAATGTTTTGATCAGTTCTGGCTGGTTTGATAGTATTTTGGCATCTTTTCAGAATGTTTTGATCAGTTTTGCGGGTCTAAATTATTTTGGCGTGTTTTTGGAATACTCTGGTTGGTTTTGATTTGTTTTTATGATGTTTTGGTGGGTTTTCGGAATGTTTTGGTGGGGTTTTAGAATGTTTTGTTTTCTCTTGTGTTGTTTTTATTGTGTTGGCAGGTTTTGGAATGTCTGGATTCCTTTTGGCGGGTTTTAAAATATTTTGCCGTGTATTTGGAAAGTTTTGGATGGTATTCGGAATGTTTTGATTAGTTTTGAGGGGTTTTGAAATATTTTGGCGGGTTTTTAGAAGGTTTTGATTTGTTTTGATTTGTTTTGATGATGTTCAGCCCAGTTTTTGGTGTGTTTGGATTAGGTTTGGTGGGCTTTATCATGTTTTGTCAGGTTTTTCCGAATGTTTTGATCACTTCTGTCTGGTTTTCTATTTTGGCGGGTTTGAAACTATTTCTGGATTAGTTTTGGTGGGTTTTAAACTATTTTGGCTCTTTGCGCAGAGATGACGGTGCCGGTTGCGGTGCGCTGCGGGGCGCTCCTTCTGCGGAAAGACGCCTGGCAGCGGCACTTGGGGCAGCTCCGCGTCTACCGTATTCTGCCTTTCTTGCCTTCTGCATCTCAGCAAAATGCTTTCCCACTAGGTCTAGCAAGGAGAAACTGTGCCAGCTGAGTAGATGTAGCCCGGCCCGCCCTTTGAAGGTCACAAGTTCTTGGCATCTCAGAGCCTAAAGGGACGAGCGAGGTTATCTATGGTACAAGCACAGCAAAGTTGTCCAAGAATAGCTTCCATTCGAATGCTAATGGCAATTGAAGAGGCAGGCCAGTGGCAAGCCACTATCTTCTAGCAGTTTGAAAGGTGCAGACACAGTGCAGTTGTTGTGTGGCTTCCTTCTTCGCCTCCCAGAAGGTGCCGCGCTCTCCGTCTCTTGCTTGCCAATATGTTGCCGTGTTCCTCTTATTGTTTGGTTTCTTTGGATTTGTTTTTATGATGTTTTGGCGGGTTTTCGGAATGTTTTGGTGGTATTTTAGAATGTTTTGTTTTCTCTTGTGTTGTTTTTATTGTCTTGGCAGGTTTTGGAATGTCTGGATTCCTTTTGGCGGGTTTTAAAATATTTTGTCGGGTATTTGGAATGTTTTGGTTTGCTTTCATTTGCTTTGATTATGTTTTGGCAAGTTATTGAATGTTTCGATCACTTCTGACTGGTTTGATAGTATTTTGGCATCTTTTCAGAATGTTTTGATCAGTTTTGGCAGGTTCTAAACTATTTTGTCGGGTTTTTGGAATGTTTTGGTTGGTTTTGATTTGTTTTTATGGTGTTTTGCCAAGTTTTTTGAATGTTTTGATCAGTTCTGGCTTGTTTTCTAATGTTTTGGCATCTTTTCAGAATGTTTTGATCAGTTTTGCGGGTCTAAATTATTTTGGCGTGTTTTTGGAATACTCTGGTTGGTTTTGATTTGTTTTTATGATGTTTTGGTGGGTTTTCGGAATGTTTTGGTGGGGTTTTAGAATGTTTTGTTTTCTCTTGTGTTGTTTTTATTGTGTTGGCAGGTTTTGGAATGTCTGGATTCCTTTGGCGGGTTTTAAAATATTTTGGCGGGTATTTGGAAAGTTTTGGCGGGTATTTGGAATGTTTTGATTAGTTTTGACGGGTTTTGAAATATTTTGGCGGGTTTTTAGAAGGTTTTGATTTGTTTTGATTTGTTTTGATGATGTTTAGCCCAGTTTTTGGTGTGTTTGGATTAGGTTTGGTGGGCTTTATCATGTTTTGTCAGGTTTTTCCGAATGTTTTGATCACTTCTGTCTGGTTTTCTATTTTGGCGGGTTTGAAACTATTTCTGGATTAGTTTTGGTGGGTTTTAAACTATTTTGGCTCTTTGCGCAGAGATGACGGTGCCGGTTGCGGTGCGCTGCGGGGCGCTCCTTCTGTGGAAAGACGCCTGGCAGCGGCACTTGGGGCAGCTCCGCGTCTACCGTATTCTGCCTTTCTTGCCTTCTGCATCTCAGCAAAATGCTTTCCCACTAGGTCTAGCAAGGAGAAACTGTGCCAGCTGAGTAGATGTAGCCCGGCCCGCCCTTTGAAGTTCACAAGTTCTTGGCATCTCAGAGCCTAAAGGGACGAGCGAGGTTATCTATGGTACAAGCACAGCAAAGTTGTCCAAGAATAGCTTCCATTCGAATGCTAATGGCAATTGAAGAGGCAGGCCAGTGGCAAGCCACTATCTTCTAGCAGTTTGAAAGGTGCAGACACAGTGCAGTTGTTGTGTGGCTTCCTTCTTCGCCTCCCAGAAGGTGCCGCGCTCTCCGTCTCTTGCTTGCCAATATGTTGCCGTGTTCCTCTTATTGTTTGGTTTCTTTGGATTTGTTTTTATGATGTTTTGGCGGGTTTTCGGAATGTTTTGGTGGTATTTTAGAATGTTTTGTTTTCTCTTGTGTTGTTTTTATTGTCTTGGCAGGTTTTGGAATGTCTGGATTCCTTTTGGCGGGTTTTAAAATATTTTGTCGGGTATTTGGAATGTTTTGGTTTGCTTTCATTTGCTTTGATTATGTTTTGGCAAGTTATTGAATGTTTCGATCACTTCTGACTGGTTTGATAGTATTTTGGCATCTTTTCAGAATGTTTTGATCAGTTTTGGCAGGTTCTAAACTATTTTGTCGGGTTTTTGGAATGTTTTGGTTGGTTTTGATTTGTTTTTATGGTGTTTTGCCAAGTTTTTTGAATGTTTTGATCAGTTCTGGCTTGTTTTCTAATGTTTTGGCATCTTTTCAGAATGTTTTGATCAGTTTTGCGGGTCTAAATTATTTTGGCGTGTTTTTGGAATACTCTGGTTGGTTTTGATTTGTTTTTATGATGTTTTGGTGGGTTTTCGGAATGTTTTGGTGGGGTTTTAGAATGTTTTGTTTTCTCTTGTGTTGTTTTTATTGTGTTGGCAGGTTTTGGAATGTCTGGATTCCTTTTGGCGGGTTTTAAAATATTTTGGCGGGTATTTGGAAAGTTTTGGCGGGTATTTGGAATGTTTTGATTAGTTTTGACGGGTTTTGAAATATTTTGGCGGGTTTTTAGAAGGTTTTGATTTGTTTTGATTTGTTTTGATGATGTTTAGCCCAGTTTTTGGTGTGTTTGGATTAGGTTTGGTGGGCTTTATCATGTTTTGTCAGGTTTTTCCGAATGTTTTGATCACTTCTGTCTGGTTTTCTATTTTGGCGGGTTTGAAACTATTTCTGGATTAGTTTTGGTGGGTTTTAAACTATTTTGGCTCTTTGCGCAGAGATGACGGTGCCGGTTGCGGTGCGCTGCGGGGCGCTCCTTCTGTGGAAAGACGCCTGGCAGCGGCACTTGGGGCAGCTCCGCGTCTACCGTATTCTGCCTTTCTTGCCTTCTGCATCTCAGCAAAATGCTTTCCCACTAGGTCTAGCAAGGAGAAACTGTGCCAGCTGAGTAGATGTAGCCCGGCCCGCCCTTTGAAGGTCACAAGTTCTTGGCATCTCAGAGCCTAAAGGGACGAGCGAGGTTATCTATGGTACAAGCACAGCAAAGTTGTCCAAGAATAGCTTCCATTCGAATGCTAATGGCAATTGAAGAGGCAGGCCAGTGGCAAGCCACTATCTTCTAGCAGTTTGAAAGGTGCAGACACAGTGCAGTTGTTGTGTGGCTTCCTTCTTCGCCTCCCAGAAGGTGCCGCGCTCTCCGTCTCTTGCTTGCCAATATGTTGCCGTGTTCCTCTTATTGTTTGGTTTCTTTGGATTTGTTTTTATGATGTTTTGGCGGGTTTTCGGAATGTTTTGGTGGTGTTTTAGAATGTTTTGTTTCCTCTTGTGTTGTTTTTATTGTGTTGGCAGGTTTTGGAATGTCTGGATTCCTTTTGGCGGGTTTTAAAATATTTTGTCGGGTATTTGGAATGTTTTGGTTTGCTTTCATTTGCTTTGATTATGTTTTGGCAAGTTATTGAATGTTTCGATCACTTCTGACTGGTTTGATAGTATTTTGGCATCTTTTCAGAATGTTTTGATCAGTTTTGGCAGGTTCTAAACTATTTTGTCGGGTTTTTGGAATGTTTTGGTTGGTTTTGATTTGTTTTTATGGTGTTTTGCCAAGTTTTTTGAATGTTTTAATCAGTTCTGGCTTGTTTTCTAATGTTTTGGCATCTTTTCAGAATGTTTTGATCAGTTTTGCGGGTCTAAATTATTTTGGCGTGTTTTTGGAATACTCTGGTTGGTTTTGATTTGTTTTTATGATGTTTTGGTGGGTTTTCGGAATGTTTTGGTGGGGTTTTAGAATATTTTGTTTTCTCTTGTGTTGTTTTTATTGTGTTGGCAGGTTTTGGAATGTCTGGATTCCTTTTGGCGGGTTTTAAAATATTTTGGCGGGTATTTGGAAAGTTTTGGCGGGTATTTGGAATGTTTTGATTAGTTTTGAGGGGTTTTGAAATATTTTGGCGGGTTTTTAGAAGGTTTTGATTTGTTTTGATTTGTTTTGATGATGTTTAGCCCAGTTTTTGGTGTGTTTGGATTAGGTTTGGTGGGCTTTATCATGTTTTGTCAGGTTTTTCCGAATGTTTTGATCACTTCTGTCTGGTTTTCTATTTTGGCGGGTTTGAAACTATTTCTGGATTAGTTTTGGTGGGTTTTAAACTATTTTGGCTCTTTGCGCAGAGATGACGGTGCCGGTTGCGGTGCGCTGCGGGGCGCTCCTTCTGCGGAAAGACGCCTGGCAGCGGCACTTGGGGCAGCTCCGCGTCTACCGTATTCTGCCTTTCTTGCCTTCTACATCTCAGCAAAATGCTTTCCCACTAGGTCTAGCAAGGAGAAACTGTGCCAGCTGAGTAGATGTAGCCCGGCCTGCCCTTTGAAGTTCACAAGTTCTTGGCATCTCAGAGCCTAAAGGGAAGAGCAAGGTTATCTATGGTAGGCTGGTGCAGAACTAGCCGCAAGCACAGCAAAGTTGTCCAAGAATAGCTTCCATTCGAATGCTAATGGCAATTGAAGAGGCAGGCCAGTGGCAAGCCACTATCTTCTAGCAGTTTGAAAGGTGCAGACACAGTGCAGTTGTTGTGTGGCTTCCTTCTTCGCCTCCCAGAAGGTGCCGCGCTCTCCGTCTCTTGCTTGCCAATATGTTGCCGTGTTCCTCTTATTGTTTGGTTTCTTTGGATTTGTTTTGATGATGTTTTGGCGGGTTTTCGGAATGTTTTGGTGGTATTTTAGAATGTTTTGTTTTCTCTTGTGTTGTTTTTATTGTGTTGGCAGGTTTTGGAATGTTTGGATGCCCTTTGGCGGGTTTTAAAATATTTTGGCAGGTATTTGGAATGTTTTGGTTTGCTTTCATTTGCTTTGATTATGTTTTGGCAAGTTATTGAATGTTTCGATCACTTCTGACTGGTTTGATAGTATTTTGGCATCTTTTCAGAATGTTTTGATCAGTTTTGGCAGGTTCTAAACTATTTTGTCGGGTTTTTGGAATGTTTTGGTTGGTTTTGATTTGTTTTTATGGTGTTTTGCCAAGTTTTTTGAATGTTGTGATCAGTTCTGGCTGGTTTTCTAATGTTTTGGCATCTTTTCAGAATGTTTTGATCAGTTTTGCGGGTCTAAATTATTTTGGCGTGTTTTTGGAATACTCTGGTTGGTTTTGATTTGTTTTTATGATGTTTTGGTGGGTTTTCGGAATGTTTTGGTGGGGTTTTAGAATGTTTTGTTTTCTCTTGTGTTGTTTTTATTGTGTTGGCAGGTTTTGGAATGTCTGGATTCCTTTTGGCGGGTTTTAAAATATTTTGCCGTGTATTTGGAAAGTTTTGGATGGTATTCGGAATGTTTTGATTAGTTTTGACGGGTTTTGAAATATTTTGGTGGGTTTTTAGAAGGTTTTGATTTGTTTTGATTTGTTTTGATGATGTTAGCCCAGTTTTTGGTGTGTTTGGATTAGGTTTGGTGGGCTTTATCATGTTTTGTCAGGTTTTTCCGAATGTTTTGATCACTTCTGTCTGGTTTTCTATTTTGGCGGGTTTGAAACTATTTCTGGATTAGTTTTGGTGGGTTTTAAACTATTTTGGCTCTTTGCGCAGAGATGACGGTGCCGGTTGCGGTGCGCTGCGGGGCGCTCCTTCTGTGGAAAGACGCCTGGCAGCGGCACTTGGGGCAGCTCCGCGTCTACCGTATTCTGCCTTTCTTGCCTTCTGCATCTCAGCAAAATGCTTTCCCACTAGGTCTAGCAAGGAGAAACTGTGCCAGCTGAGTAGATGTAGCCCGGCCCGCCCTTTGAAGTTGACAAGTTCTTGGCATCTCAGAGCCTAAAGGGACGAGCGAGGTTATCTATGGTACAAGCACAGCAAAGTTGTCCAAGAATAGCTTCCATTCGAATGCTAATGGCAATTGAAGAGGCAGGCCAGTGGCAAGCCACTATCTTCTAGCAGTTTGAAAGGTGCAGACACAGTGCAGTTGTTGTGTGGCTTCCTTCTTCGCCTCCCAGAAGGTGCCGCGCTCTCCGTCTCTTGCTTGCCAATATGTTGCCGTGTTCCTCTTATTGTTTGGTTTCTTTGGATTTGTTTTTATGATGTTTTGGCGGGTTTTCGGAATGTTTTGGTGGTGTTTTAGAATGTTTTGTTTCCTCTTGTGTTGTTTTTATTGTGTTGGCAGGTTTTGGAATGTCTGGATTCCTTTTGGCAGGTTTTAAAATATTTTGGCGGGTATTTGGAATGTTTTGGTTTGCTTTCATTTGCTTTGATTATGTTTTGGCAAGTTATTGAATGTTTCGATCACTTCTGACTGGTTTGATAGTATTTTGGCATCTTTTCAGAATGTTTTGATCAGTTTTGGCAGGTTCTAAACTATTTTGTCGGGTTTTTGGAATGTTTTGGTTGGTTTTGATTTGTTTTTATGGTGTTTTGCCAAGTTTTTTGAATGTTGTGATCAGTTCTGGCTGGTTTTCTAATGTTTTGGCATCTTTTCAGAATGTTTTGATCAGTTTTGCGGGTCTAAATTATTTTGGCGTGTTTTTGGAATACTCTGGTTGGTTTTGATTTGTTTTTATGATGTTTTGGTGGGTTTTCGGAATGTTTTGGTGGGGTTTTAGAATGTTTTGTTTTCTCTTGTGTTGTTTTTATTGTGTTGGCAGGTTTTGGAATGTCTGGATTCCTTTTGGCGGGTTTTAAAATATTTTGCCGTGTATTTGGAAAGTTTTGGATGGTATTCGGAATGTTTTGATTAGTTTTGACGGGTTTTGAAATATTTTGGTGGGTTTTTAGAAGGTTTTGATTTGTTTTGATTTGTTTTGATGATGTTAGCCCAGTTTTTGGTGTGTTTGGATTAGGTTTGGTGGGCTTTATCATGTTTTGTCAGGTTTTTCCGAATGTTTTGATCACTTCTGTCTGGTTTTCTATTTTGGCGGGTTTGAAACTATTTCTGGATTAGTTTTGGTGGGTTTTAAACTATTTTGGCTCTTTGCGCAGAGATGACGGTGCCGGTTGCGGTGCGCTGCGGGGCGCTCCTTCTGTGGAAAGACGCCTGGCAGCGGCACTTGGGGCAGCTCCGCGTCTACCGTATTCTGCCTTTCTTGCCTTCTGCATCTCAGCAAAATGCTTTCCCACTAGGTCTAGCAAGGAGAAACTGTGCCAGCTGAGTAGATGTAGCCCGGCCCGCCCTTTGAAGTTGACAAGTTCTTGGCATCTCAGAGCCTAAAGGGACGAGCGAGGTTATCTATGGTACAAGCACAGCAAAGTTGTCCAAGAATAGCTTCCATTCGAATGCTAATGGCAATTGAAGAGGCAGGCCAGTGGCAAGCCACTATCTTCTAGCAGTTTGAAAGGTGCAGACACAGTGCAGTTGTTGTGTGGCTTCCTTCTTCGCCTCCCAGAAGGTGCCGCGCTCTCCGTCTCTTGCTTGCCAATATGTTGCCGTGTTCCTCTTATTGTTTGGTTTCTTTGGATTTGTTTTTATGATGTTTTGGCGGGTTTTCGGAATGTTTTGGTGGTGTTTTAGAATGTTTTGTTTCCTCTTGTGTTGTTTTTATTGTGTTGGCAGGTTTTGGAATGTCTGGATTCCTTTTGGCAGGTTTTAAAATATTTTGGCGGGTATTTGGAATGTTTTGGTTTGCTTTCATTTGCTTTGATTATGTTTTGGCAAGTTATTGAATGTTTCGATCACTTCTGACTGGTTTGATAGTATTTTGGCATCTTTTCAGAATGTTTTGATCAGTTTTGGCAGGTTCTAAACTATTTTGTCGGGTTTTTGGAATGTTTTGGTTGGTTTTGATTTGTTTTTATGGTGTTTTGCCAAGTTTTTTGAATGTTTTGATCAGTTCTGGCTGGTTTGATAGTATTTTGGTATCTTTTCAGAATGTTTTGATCAGTTTTGCGGGTCTAAATTATTTTGGCGTGTTTTTGGAATACTCTGGTTGGTTTTGATTTGTTTTTATGATGTTTTGGTGGGTTTTCGGAATGTTTTGGTGGGGTTTTAGAATGTTTTGTTTTCTCTTGTGTTGTTTTTATTGTGTTGGCAGGTTTTGGAATGTCTGGATTCCTTTTGGCAGGTTTTAAAATATTTTGGCGGGTATTTGGAAAGTTTTGGATGGTATTCGGAATGTTTTGATTAGTTTTGACGGGTTTTGAAATATTTTGGCGGGTTTTTAGAAGGTTTTGATTTGTTTTGATTTGTTTTGATGATGTTTAGCCCAGTTTTTGGTGTGTTTGGATTAGGTTTGGTGGGCTTTATCATGTTTTGTCAGGTTTTTCCGAATGTTTTGATCACTTCTGTCTGGTTTTCTATTTTGGCGGGTTTTAAACTATTTCTGGATTAGTTTTGGTGGGTTTTAAACTATTTTGGCTCTTTGCGCAGAGATGACGGTGCCGGTTGCGGTGCGCTGCGGGGCGCTCCTTCTGCGGAAAGACGCCTGGCAGCGGCACTTGGGGCAGCTCCGCGTCTACCGTATTCTGCCTTTCTTGCCTTCTGCATCTCAGCAAAATGCTTTCCCACTAGGTCTAGCAAGGAGAAACTGTGCCAGCTGAGTAGATGTAGCCCGGCCCGCCCTTTGAAGTTCACAAGTTCTTGGCATCTCAGAGCCTAAAGGGACGAGCGAGGTTATCTATGGTACAAGCACAGCAAAGTTGTCCAAGAATAGCTTCCATTCGAATGCTAATGGCAATTGAAGAGGCAGGCCAGTGGCAAGCCACTATCTTCTAGCAGTTTGAAAGGTGCAGACACAGTGCAGTTGTTGTGTGGCTTCCTTCTTCGCCTCCCAGAAGGTGCCGCGCTCTCCGTCTCTTGCTTGCCAATATGTTGCCGTGTTCCTCTTATTGTTTGGTTTCTTTGGATTTGTTTTTATGATGTTTTGGCGGGTTTTCGGAATGTTTTGGTGGTGTTTTAGAATGTTTTGTTTCCTCTTGTGTTGTTTTTATTGTGTTGGCAGGTTTTGGAATGTCTGGATTCCTTTTGGCGGGTTTTAAAATATTTTGTCGGGTATTTGGAATGTTTTGGTTTGCTTTCATTTGCTTTGATTATGTTTTGGCAAGTTATTGAATGTTTCGATCACTTCTGACTGGTTTGATAGTATTTTGGCATCTTTTCAGAATGTTTTGATCAGTTTTGGCAGGTTCTAAACTATTTTGTCGGGTTTTTGGAATGTTTTGGTTGGTTTTGATTTGTTTTTATGGTGTTTTGCCAAGTTTTTTGAATGTTGTGATCAGTTCTGGCTGGTTTTCTAATGTTTTGGCATCTTTTCAGAATGTTTTGATCAGTTTTGCGGGTCTAAATTATTTTGGCGTGTTTTTGGAATACTCTGGTTGGTTTTGATTTGTTTTTATGATGTTTTGGTGGGTTTTCGGAATGTTTTGGTGGGGTTTTAGAATGTTTTGTTTTCTCTTGTGTTGTTTTTATTGTGTTGGCAGGTTTTGGAATGTCTGGATTCCTTTTGGCGGGTTTTAAAATATTTTGCCGTGTATTTGGAAAGTTTTGGATGGTATTCGGAATGTTTTGATTAGTTTTGACGGGTTTTGAAATATTTTGGCGGGTTTTTAGAAGGTTTTGATTTGTTTTGATTTGTTTTGATGATGTTCAGCCCAGTTTTTGGTGTGTTTGGATTAGGTTTGGTGGGCTTTATCATGTTTTGTCAGGTTTTTCCGAATGTTTTGATCACTTCTGTCTGGTTTTCTATTTTGGCGGGTTTGAAACTATTTCTGGATTAGTTTTGGTGGGTTTTAAACTATTTTGGCTCTTTGCGCAGAGATGACGGTGCCGGTTGCGGTGCGCTGCGGGGCGCTCCTTCTGTGGAAAGACGCCTGGCAGCGGCACTTGGGGCAGCTCCGCGTCTACCGTATTCTGCCTTTCTTGCCTTCTGCATCTCAGCAAAATGCTTTCCCACTAGGTCTAGCAAGGAGAAACTGTGCCAGCTGAGTAGATGTAGCCCGGCCCGCCCTTTGAAGTTGACAAGTTCTTGGCATCTCAGAGCCTAAAGGGACGAGCGAGGTTATCTATGGTACAAGCACAGCAAAGTTGTCCAAGAATAGCTTCCATTCGAATGCTAATGGCAATTGAAGAGGCAGGCCAGTGGCAAGCCACTATCTTCTAGCAGTTTGAAAGGTGCAGACACAGTGCAGTTGTTGTGTGGCTTCCTTCTTCGCCTCCCAGAAGGTGCCGCGCTCTCCGTCTCTTGCTTGCCAATATGTTGCCGTGTTCCTCTTATTGTTTGGTTTCTTTGGATTTGTTTTGATGATGTTTTGGCGGGTTTTCGGAATGTTTTGGTGGTGTTTTAGAATGTTTTGTTTCCTCTTGTGTTGTTTTTATTGTGTTGGCAGGTTTTGGAATGTCTGGATTCCTTTTGGCAGGTTTTAAAATATTTTGGCGGGTATTTGGAATGTTTTGGTTTGCTTTCATTTGCTTTGATTATGTTTTGGCAAGTTATTGAATGTTTCGATCACTTCTGACTGGTTTGATAGTATTTTGGCATCTTTTCAGAATGTTTTGATCAGTTTTGGCAGGTTCTAAACTATTTTGTCGGGTTTTTGGAATGTTTTGGTTGGTTTTGATTTGTTTTTATGGTGTTTTGCCAAGTTTTTTGAATGTTTTGATCAGTTCTGGCTTGTTTTCTAATGTTTTGGCATCTTTTCAGAATGTTTTGATCAGTTTTGCGGGTCTAAATTATTTTGGCGTGTTTTTGGAATACTCTGGTTGGTTTTGATTTGTTTTTATGATGTTTTGGTGGGTTTTCGGAATGTTTTGGTGGGGTTTTAGAATGTTTTGTTTTCTCTTGTGTTGTTTTTATTGTGTTGGCAGGTTTTGGAATGTCTGGATTCCTTTTGGCGGGTTTTAAAATATTTTGGCGGGTATTTGGAAAGTTTTGGCGGGTATTTGGAATGTTTTGATTAGTTTTGACGGGTTTTGAAATATTTTGGCGGGTTTTTAGAAGGTTTTGATTTGTTTTGATTTGTTTTGATGATGTTTAGCCCAGTTTTTGGTGTGTTTGGATTAGGTTTGGTGGGCTTTATCATGTTTTGTCAGGTTTTTCCGAATGTTTTGATCACTTCTGTCTGGTTTTCTATTTTGGCGGGTTTTAAACTATTTCTGGATTAGTTTTGGTGGGTTTTAAACTATTTTGGCTCTTTGCGCAGAGATGACGGTGCCGGTTGCGGTGCGCTGCGGGGCGCTCCTTCTGCGGAAAGACGCCTGGCAGCGGCACTTGGGGCAGCTCCGCGTCTACCGTATTCTGCCTTTCTTGCCTTCTGCATCTCAGCAAAATGCTTTCCCACTAGGTCTAGCAAGGAGAAACTGTGCCAGCTGAGTAGATGTAGCCCGGCCCGCCCTTTGAAGGTCACAAGTTCTTGGCATCTCAGAGCCTAAAGGGACGAGCGAGGTTATCTATGGTACAAGCACAGCAAAGTTGTCCAAGAATAGCTTCCATTCGAATGCTAATGGCAATTGAAGAGGCAGGCCAGTGGCAAGCCACTATCTTCTAGCAGTTTGAAAGGTGCAGACACAGTGCAGTTGTTGTGTGGCTTCCTTCTTCGCCTCCCAGAAGGTGCCGCGCTCTCCGTCTCTTGCTTGCCAATATGTTGCCGTGTTCCTCTTATTGTTTGGTTTCTTTGGATTTGTTTTTATGATGTTTTGGCGGGTTTTCGGAATGTTTTGGTGGTGTTTTAGAATGTTTTGTTTCCTCTTGTGTTGTTTTTATTGTGTTGGCAGGTTTTGGAATGTCTGGATTCCTTTTGGCGGGTTTTAAAATATTTTGTCGGGTATTTGGAATGTTTTGGTTTGCTTTCATTTGCTTTGATTATGTTTTGGCAAGTTATTGAATGTTTCGATCACTTCTGACTGGTTTGATAGTATTTTGGCATCTTTTCAGAATGTTTTGATCAGTTTTGGCAGGTTCTAAACTATTTTGTCGGGTTTTTGGAATGTTTTGGTTGGTTTTGATTTGTTTTTATGGTGTTTTGCCAAGTTTTTTGAATGTTTTAATCAGTTCTGGCTTGTTTTCTAATGTTTTGGCATCTTTTCAGAATGTTTTGATCAGTTTTGCGGGTCTAAATTATTTTGGCGTGTTTTTGGAATACTCTGGTTGGTTTTGATTTGTTTTTATGATGTTTTGGTGGGTTTTCGGAATGTTTTGGTGGGGTTTTAGAATATTTTGTTTTCTCTTGTGTTGTTTTTATTGTGTTGGCAGGTTTTGGAATGTCTGGATTCCTTTTGGCGGGTTTTAAAATATTTTGGCGGGTATTTGGAAAGTTTTGGCGGGTATTTGGAATGTTTTGATTAGTTTTGAGGGGTTTTGAAATATTTTGGCGGGTTTTTAGAAGGTTTTGATTTGTTTTGATTTGTTTTGATGATGTTTAGCCCAGTTTTTGGTGTGTTTGGATTAGGTTTGGTGGGCTTTATCATGTTTTGTCAGGTTTTTCCGAATGTTTTGATCACTTCTGTCTGGTTTTCTATTTTGGCGGGTTTGAAACTATTTCTGGATTAGTTTTGGTGGGTTTTAAACTATTTTGGCTCTTTGCGCAGAGATGACGGTGCCGGTTGCGGTGCGCTGCGGGGCGCTCCTTCTGCGGAAAGACGCCTGGCAGCGGCACTTGGGGCAGCTCCGCGTCTACCGTATTCTGCCTTTCTTGCCTTCTACATCTCAGCAAAATGCTTTCCCACTAGGTCTAGCAAGGAGAAACTGTGCCAGCTGAGTAGATGTAGCCCGGCCTGCCCTTTGAAGTTCACAAGTTCTTGGCATCTCAGAGCCTAAAGGGAAGAGCAAGGTTATCTATGGTAGGCTGGTGCAGAACTAGCCGCAAGCACAGCAAAGTTGTCCAAGAATAGCTTCCATTCGAATGCTAATGGCAATTGAAGAGGCAGGCCAGTGGCAAGCCACTATCTTCTAGCAGTTTGAAAGGTGCAGACACAGTGCAGTTGTTGTGTGGCTTCCTTCTTCGCCTCCCAGAAGGTGCCGCGCTCTCCGTCTCTTGCTTGCCAATATGTTGCCCTGTTCCTCTTATTGTTTGGTTTCTTTGGATTTGTTTTGATGATGTTTTGGCGGGTTTTCGGAATGTTTTGGTGGTATTTTAGAATGTTTTGTTTTCTCTTGTGTTGTTTTTATTGTGTTGGCAGGTTTTGGAATGTTTGGATGCCCTTTGGCGGGTTTTAAAATATTTTGGCAGGTATTTGGAATGTTTTGGTTTGCTTTCATTTGCTTTGATTATGTTTTGGCAAGTTATTGAATGTTTCGATCACTTCTGACTGGTTTGATAGTATTTTGGCATCTTTTCAGAATGTTTTGATCAGTTTTGGTAGGTTCTAAACTATTTTGTCGGGATTTGGAATGTTTTGGTTGGTTTTGATTTGTTTTTATGGTGTTTTGCCAAGTTTTTTGAATGTTTTGATCAGTTCTGGCTGGTTTGATAGTATTTTGGTATCTTTTCAGAATGTTTTGATCAGTTTTGCGGGTCTAAATTATTTTGGCGTGTTTTTGGAATACTCTGGTTGGTTTTGATTTGTTTTTATGATGTTTTGGTGGGTTTTCGGAATGTTTTGGTGGGGTTTTAGAATGTTTTGTTTTCTCTTGTGTTGTTTTTATTGTGTTGGCAGGTTTTGGAATGTCTGGATTCCTTTTGGCGGGTTTTAAAATATTTTGGCGGGTAGTTGGAAAGTTTTGGCGGGTATTCGGAATGTTTTGATTAGTTTTGACGGGTTTTGAAATATTTTGGCGGGGTTTTAGAAGGTTTTGATATGTTTTGATGATGTTCAGCCCAGGTTTTGGTGTGTTTGGATTAGGTTTGGTGGGCTTTATCATGTTTTGTCAGGTTTTTCCGAATGTTTTGATCACTTCTGTCTGGTTTTCTATTTTGGCGGGTTTTAAACTATTTCTGGATTAGTTTTGGTGGGTTTTAAACTATTTTGGCTCTTTGCGCAGAGATGACGGTGCCGGTTGCGGTGCGCTGCGGGGCGCTCCTTCTGCGGAAAGACGCCTGGCAGCGGCACTTGGGGCAGCTCCGCGTCTACCGTATTCTGCCTTTCTTGCCTTCTACATCTCAGCAAAATGCTTTCCCACTAGGTCTAGCAAGGAGAAACTGTGCCAGCTGAGTAGATGTAGCCCGGCCTGCCCTTTGAAGTTCACAAGTTCTTGGCATCTCAGAGCCTAAAGGGAAGAGCAAGGTTATCTATGGATGGCTGGTGCAGAACTAGCCGCAAGCACAGCAAAGTTGTCCAAGAATAGCTTCCATTCGAATGCTAATGGCAATTGAAGAGGCAGGCCAGTGGCAAGCCACTATCTTCTAGCAGTTTGAAAGGTGCAGACACAGTGCAGTTGTTGTGTGGCTTCCTTCTTCGCCTCCCAGAAGGTGCCGCGCTCTCCGTCTCTTGCTTGCCAATATGTTGCCGTGTTCCTCTTATTGTTTGGTTTCTTTGGATTTGTTTTGATGATGTTTTGGCGGGTTTTCGGAATGTTTTGGTGGTATTTTAGAATGTTTTGTTTTCTCTTGTGTTGTTTTTATTGTGTTGGCAGGTTTTGGAATGTTTGGATGCCCTTTGGCGGGTTTTAAAATATTTTGGCAGGTATTTGGAATGTTTTGGTTTGCTTTCATTTGCTTTGATTATGTTTTGGCAAGTTATTGAATGTTTCGATCACTTCTGACTGGTTTGATAGTATTTTGGCATCTTTTCAGAATGTTTTGATCAGTTTTGGCAGGTTCTAAACTATTTTGTCGGGATTTGGAATGTTTTGGTTGGTTTTGATTTGTTTTTATGGTGTTTTGCCAAGTTTTTTGAATGTTTTGATCAGTTCTGGCTGGTTTGATAGTATTTTGGTATCTTTTCAGAATGTTTTGATCAGTTTTGCGGGTCTAAATTATTTTGGCGTGTTTTTGGAATACTCTGGTTGGTTTTGATTTGTTTTTATGATGTTTTGGTGGGTTTTCGGAATGTTTTGGTGGGGTTTTAGAATGTTTTGTTTTCTCTTGTGTTGTTTTTATTGTGTTGGCAGGTTTTGGAATGTCTGGATTCCTTTTGGCGGGTTTTAAAATATTTTGGCGGGTAGTTGGAAAGTTTTGGCGGGTATTCGGAATGTTTTGATTAGTTTTGACGGGTTTTGAAATATTTTGGCGGGTTTTTAGAAGGTTTTGATTTGTTTTGATTTGTTTTGATGATGTTTAGCCCAGTTTTTGGTGTGTTTGGATTAGGTTTGGTGGGCTTTATCATGTTTTGTCAGGTTTTTCCGAATGTTTTGATCACTTCTGTCTGGTTTTCTATTTTGGCGGGTTTTAAACTATTTCTGGATTAGTTTTGGTGGGTTTTAAACTATTTTGGCTCTTTGCGCAGAGATGACGGTGCCGGTTGCGGTGCGCTGCGGGGCGCTCCTTCTGTGGAAAGACGCCTGGCAGCGGCACTTGGGGCAGCTCCGCGTCTACCGTATTCTGCCTTTCTTGCCTTCTGCATCTCAGCAAAATGCTTTCCCACTAGGTCTAGCAAGGAGAAACTGTGCCAGCTGAGTAGATGTAGCCCGGCCCGCCCTTTGAAGGTCACAAGTTCTTGGCATCTCAGAGCCTAAAGGGACGAGCGAGGTTATCTATGGTACAAGCACAGCAAAGTTGTCCAAGAATAGCTTCCATTCGAATGCTAATGGCAATTGAAGAGGCAGGCCAGTGGCAAGCCACTATCTTCTAGCAGTTTGAAAGGTGCAGACACAGTGCAGTTGTTGTGTGGCTTCCTTCTTCGCCTCCCAGAAGGTGCCGCGCTCTCCGTCTCTTGCTTGCCAATATGTTGCCGTGTTCCTCTTATTGTTTGGTTTCTTTGGATTTGTTTTGATGATGTTTTGGCGGGTTTTCGGAATGTTTTGGTGGTGTTTTAGAATGTTTTGTTTCCTCTTGTGTTGTTTTTATTGTGTTGGCAGGTTTTGGAATGTCTGGATTCCTTTTGGCGAGTTTTAAAATATTTTGTCGGGTATTTGGAATGTTTTGGTTTGCTTTCATTTGCTTTGATTATGTTTTGGCAAGTTATTGAATGTTTCGATCACTTCTGACTGGTTTGATAGTATTTTGGCATCTTTTCAGAATGTTTTGATCAGTTTTGGCAGGTTCTAAACTATTTTGTCGGGTTTTTGGAATGTTTTGGTTGGTTTTGATTTGTTTTTATGGTGTTTTGCCAAGTTTTTTGAATGTTTTAATCAGTTCTGGCTTGTTTTCTAATGTTTTGGCATCTTTTCAGAATGTTTTGATCAGTTTTGCGGGTCTAAATTATTTTGGCGTGTTTTTGGAATACTCTGGTTGGTTTTGATTTGTTTTTATGATGTTTTGGTGGGTTTTCGGAATGTTTTGGTGGGGTTTTAGAATGTTTTGTTTTCTCTTGTGTTGTTTTTATTGTGTTGGCAGGTTTTGGAATGTCTGGATTCCTTTTGGCGGGTTTTAAAATATTTTGGCGGGTATTTGGAAAGTTTTGGATGGTATTCGGAATGTTTTGATTAGTTTTGACGGGTTTTGAAATATTTTGGCGGGTTTTTAGAAGGTTTTGATTTGTTTTGATTTGTTTTGATGATGTTCAGCCCAGGTTTTGGTGTGTTTGGATTAGGTTTGGTGGGCTTTATCATGTTTTGTCAGGTTTTTCCGAATGTTTTGATCACTTCTGTCTGGTTTTCTATTTTGGCGGGTTTGAAACTATTTCTGGATTAGTTTTGGTGGGTTTTAAACTATTTTGGCTCTTTGCGCAGAGATGACGGTGCCGGTTGCGGTGCGCTGCGGGGCGCTCCTTCTGCGGAAAGACGCCTGGCAGCGGCACTTGGGGCAGCTCCGCGTCTACCGTATTCTGCCTTTCTTGCCTTCTGCATCTCAGCAAAATGCTTTCCCACTAGGTCTAGCAAGGAGAAACTGTGCCAGCTGAGTAGATGTAGCCCGGCCCGCCCTTTGAAGGTCACAAGTTCTTGGCATCTCAGAGCCTAAAGGGACGAGCGAGGTTATCTATGGTACAAGCACAGCAAAGTTGTCCAAGAATAGCTTCCATTTGAATGCTAATGGCAATTGAAGAGGCAGGCCAGTGGCAAGCCACTATCTTCTAGCAGTTTGAAAGGTGCAGACACAGTGCAGTTGTTGTGTGGCTTCCTTCTTCGCCTCCCAGAAGGTGCCGCGCTCTCCGTCTCTTGCTTGCCAATATGTTGCCGTGTTCCTCTTATTGTTTGGTTTCTTTGGATTTGTTTTGATGATGTTTTGGCGGGTTTTCGGAATGTTTTGGTGGTGTTTTAGAATGTTTTGTTTTCTCTTGTGTTGTTTTTATTGTGTTGGCAGGTTTTGGAATGTCTGGATTCCTTTTGGCAGGTTTTAAAATATTTTGGCGGGTATTTGGAATGTTTTGGTTTGCTTTCATTTGCTTTGATTATGTTTTGGCAAGTTATTGAATGTTTCGATCACTTCTGACTGGTTTGATAGTATTTTGGCATCTTTTCAGAATGTTTTGATCAGTTTTGGCAGGTTCTAAACTATTTTGTCGGGTTTTTGGAATGTTTTGGTTGGTTTTGATTTGTTTTTATGGTGTTTTGCCAAGTTTTTTGAATGTTTTGATCAGTTCTGGCTGGTTTGATAGTATTTTGGTATCTTTTCAGAATGTTTTGATCAGTTTTGCGGGTCTAAATTATTTTGGCGTGTTTTTGGAATACTCTGGTTGGTTTTGATTTGTTTTTATGATGTTTTGGTGGGTTTTCGGAATGTTTTGGTGGGGTTTTAGAATGTTTTGTTTTCTCTTGTGTTGTTTTTATTGTGTTGGCAGGTTTTGGAATGTCTGGATTCCTTTTGGCGGGTTTTAAAATATTTTGGCGGGTATTTGGAATGTTTTGGCGGGTATTTGGAATGTTTTGATTAGTTTTGACGGGTTTTGAAATATTTTGGCGGGTTTTTAGAAGGTTTTGATTTGTTTTGATTTGTTTTGATGATGTTTAGCCCAGTTTTTGGTGTGTTTGGATTAGGTTTGGTGGGCTTTATCATGTTTTGTCAGGTTTTTCCGAATGTTTTGATCACTTCTGTCTGGTTTTCTATTTTGGCGGGTTTGAAACTATTTCTGGATTAGTTTTGGTGGGTTTTAAACTATTTTGGCTCTTTGCGCAGAGATGACGGTGCCGGTTGCGGTGCGCTGCGGGGCGCTCCTTCTGCGGAAAGACGCCCGGCAGCGGCACTTGGGGCAGCTCCGCGTCTACCGTATTCTGCCTTTCTTGCCTTCAGCATCTCAGCAAAATGCTTTCCCACTAGGTCTAGCAAGGAGAAACTGTGCCAGCTGAGTAGATGTAGCCCGGCCCGCCCTTTGAAGGTCACAAGTTCTTGGCATCTCAGAGCCTAAAGGGAAGAGCAAGGTTATCTATGGTAGGCTGGTGCAGAACTAGCCGCAAGCACAGCAAAGTTGTCCAAGAATAGCTTCCATTCGAATGCTAATGGCAATTGAAGAGGCAGGCCAGTGGCAAGCCACTATCTTCTAGCAGTTTGAAAGGTGCAGACACAGTGCAGTTGTTGTGTGGCTTCCTTCTTCGCCTCCCAGAAGGTGCCGCGCTCTCCGTCTCTTGCTTGCCAATATGTTGCCGTGTTCCTCTTATTGTTTGGTTTCTTTGGATTTGTTTTGATGATGTTTTGGCGGGTTTTCGGAATGTTTTGGTGGTGTTTTAGAATGTTTTGTTTTCTCTTGTGTTGTTTTTATTGTGTTGGCAGGTTTTGGAATGTTTGGATGCCCTTTGGCGGGTTTTAAAATATTTTGGCAGGTATTTGGTATGTTTTGGTTTGCTTTCATTTGCTTTGATTATGTTTTGGCAAGTTATTGAATGTTTCGATCACTTCTGACTGGTTTGATAGTATTTTGGCATCTTTTCAGAATGTTTTGATCAGTTTTGGCAGGTTCTAAACTATTTTGTCGGGATTTGGAATGTTTTGGTTGGTTTTGATTTGTTTTTATGGTGTTTTGCCAAGTTTTTTGAATGTTTTGATCAGTTCTGGCTGGTTTGATAGTATTTTGGTATCTTTTCAGAATGTTTTGATCAGTTTTGCGGGTCTAAATTATTTTGGCGTGTTTTTGGAATACTCTGGTTGGTTTTGATTTGTTTTTATGATGTTTTGGTGGGTTTTCGGAATGTTTTGGTGGGGTTTTAGAATGTTTTGTTTTCTCTTGTGTTGTTTTTATTGTGTTGGCAGGTTTTGGAATGTCTGGATTCCTTTTGGCGGGTTTTAAAATATTTTGGCGGGTATTTGGAAAGTTTTGGATGGTATTCGGAATGTTTTGATTAGTTTTGACGGGTTTTGAAATATTTTGGCGGGGTTTTAGAAGGTTTTGATTTGTTTTGATGATGTTCAGCCCAGTTTTTGGTGTGTTTGGATTAGGTTTGGTGGGCTTTATCATGTTTTGTCAGGTTTTTCCGAATGTTTTGATCACTTCTGTCTGGTTTTCTATTTTGGCGGGTTTGAAACTATTTTTGGATTAGTTTTGGCGGGTTTTAAACTATTTTGGCTCTTTGCGCAGAGATGACGGTGCCGGTTGCGGTGCGCTGCGGGGCGCTCCTTCTGCGGAAAGACGCCTGGCAGTGGCACTTGGGGCAGCTCCGCGTCTACCGTATTCTGCCTTTCTTGCCTTCTGCATCTCAGCAAAATGCTTTCCCACTAGGTCTAGCAAGGAGAAACTGTGCCAGCTGAGTAGATGTAGCCCGGCCCGCCCTTTGAAGTTCACAAGTTCTTGGCATCTCAGAGCCTAAAGGGACGAGCGAGGTTATCTATGGTACAAGCACAGCAAAGTTGTCCAAGAATAGCTTCCATTCGAATGCTAATGGCAATTGAAGAGGCAGGCCAGTGGCAAGCCACTATCTTCTAGCAGTTTGAAAGGTGCAGACATAGTGCAGTTGTTGTGTGGCTTCCTTCTTCGCCTCCCAGAAGGTGCCACGCTCTCCGTCTCTTGCTTGCCAATATGTTGCCCTGTTCCTCTTATTGTTTGGTTTCTTTGGATTTGTTTTGATGATGTTTTGGCGGGTTTTCGGAATGTTTTGGTGGTATTTTAGAATGTTTTGTTTTCTCTTGTGTTGTTTTTATTGTGTTGGCAGGTTTTGGAATGTTTGGATGCCCTTTGGCGGGTTTTAAAATATTTTGGCAGGTATTTGGAATGTTTTGGTTTGCTTTCATTTGCTTTGATTATGTTTTGGCAAGTTATTGAATGTTTCGATCACTTCTGACTGGTTTGATAGTATTTTGGCATCTTTTCAGAATGTTTTGATCAGTTTTGGCAGGTTCTAAACTATTTTGTCGGGATTTGGAATGTTTTGGTTGGTTTTGATTTGTTTTTATGGTGTTTTGCCAAGTTTTTTGAATGTTTTGATCAGTTCTGGCTGGTTTGATAGTATTTTGGTATCTTTTCAGAATGTTTTGATCAGTTTTGCGGGTCTAAATTATTTTGGCGTGTTTTTGGAATACTCTGGTTGGTTTTGATTTGTTTTTATGATGTTTTGGTGGGTTTTCGGAATGTTTTGGTGGGGTTTTAGAATGTTTTGTTTTCTCTTGTGTTGTTTTTATTGTGTTGGCAGGTTTTGGAATGTCTGGATTCCTTTTGGCGGGTTTTAAAATATTTTGGCGGGTATTTGGAAAGTTTTGGCGGGTATTCGGAATGTTTTGATTAGTTTTGACGGGTTTTGAAATATTTTGGCGGGGTTTTAGAAGGTTTTGATTTGTTTTGATGATGTTCAGCCCAGTTTTTGGTGTGTTTGGATTAGGTTTGGTGGGCTTTATCATGTTTTGTCAGGTTTTTCCGAATGTTTTGATCACTTCTGTCTGGTTTTCTATTTTGGCGGGTTTGAAACTATTTTTGGATTAGTTTTGGCGGGTTTTAAACTATTTTGGCTCTTTGCGCAGAGATGACGGTGCCGGTTGCGGTGCGCTGCGGGGCGCTCCTTCTGCGGAAAGACGCCTGGCAGCGGCACTTGGGGCAGCTCCGCGTCTACCGTATTCTGTCTTTCTTCCTTCTGCATCTCAGCAAAATGCTTTCCCACTAGGTCTAGCAAGGAGAAACTGTGCCAGCTGAGTAGATGTAGCCCGGCCCGCCCTTTGAAGGTCACAAGTTCTTGGCATCTCAGAGCCTAAAGGGACGAGCGAGGTTATCTATGGTACAAGCACAGCAAAGTTGTCCAAGAATAGCTTCCATTCGAATGCTAATGGCAATTGAAGAGGCAGGCCAGTGGCAAGCCACTATCTTCTAGCAGTTTGAAAGGTGCAGACACAGTGCAGTTGTTGTGTGGCTTCCTTCTTCGCCTCCCAGAAGGTGCCACGCTCTCCGTCTCTTGCTTGCCAATATGTCGCCCTGTTCCTCTTATTGTTTGGTTTCTTTGGATTTGTTTTGATGATGTTTTGGCGGGTTTTCGGAATGTTTTGGTGGTATTTTAGAATGTTTTGTTTTCTCTTGTGTTGTTTTTATTGTCTTGGCAGGTTTTGGAATGTTTGGATGCCCTTTGGCGGGTTTTAAAATATTTTGGCAGGTATTTGGAATGTTTTGGTTTGCTTTCATTTGCTTTGATTATGTTTTGGCAAGTTATTGAATGTTTCGATCACTTCTGACTGGTTTGATAGTATTTTGGCATCTTTTCAGAATGTTTTGATCAGTTTTGGCAGGTTCTAAACTATTTTGTCGGGATTTGGAATGTTTTGGTTGGTTTTGATTTGTTTTTATGGTGTTTTGCCAAGTTTTTTGAATGTTTTGATCAGTTCTGGCTGGTTTGATAGTATTTTGGTATCTTTTCAGAATGTTTTGATCAGTTTTGCGGGTCTAAATTATTTTGGCGTGTTTTTGGAATACTCTGGTTGGTTTTGATTTGTTTTTATGATGTTTTGGTGGGTTTTCGGAATGTTTTGGTGGGGTTTTAGAATGTTTTGTTTTCTCTTGTGTTGTTTTTATTGTGTTGGCAGGTTTTGGAATGTCTGGATTCCTTTTGGCGGGTTTTAAAATATTTTGGCGGGTATTTGGAAAGTTTTGGCGGGTATTCGGAATGTTTTGATTAGTTTTGACGGGTTTTGAAATATTTTGGCGGGGTTTTAGAAGGTTTTGATTTGTTTTGATGATGTTCAGCCCAGTTTTTGGTGTGTTTGGATTAGGTTTGGTGGGCTTTATCATGTTTTGTCAGGTTTTTCCGAATGTTTTGATCACTTCTGTCTGGTTTTCTATTTTGGCGGGTTTGAAACTATTTTTGGATTAGTTTTGGCGGGTTTTAAACTATTTTGGCTCTTTGCGCAGAGATGACCGTGCCGGTTGCGGTGCGCTGCGGGGCGCTCCTTCTGCGGAAAGACGCCCGGCAGCGGCACTTGGGGCAGCTCCGCGTCTACCGTATTCTGTCTTTCTTGCCTTCTGCATCTCAGCAAAATGCTTTCCCACTAGGTCTAGCAAGGAGAAACTGTGCCAGCTGAGTAGATGTAGCCCGGCCCGCCCTTTGAAGGTCACAAGTTCTTGGCATCTCAGAGCCTAAAGGGACGAGCGAGGTTATCTATGGTACAAGCACAGCAAAGTTGTCCAAGAATAGCTTCCATTCGAATGCTAATGGCAATTGAAGAGGCAGGCCAGTGGCAAGCCACTATCTTCTAGCAGTTTGAAAGGTGCAGACACAGTGCAGTTGTTGTGTGGCTTCCTTCTTCGCCTCCCAGAAGGTGCCGCGCTCTCCGTCTCTTGCTTGCCAATATGTTGCCCTGTTCCTCTTATTGTTTGGTTTCTTTGGATTTGTTTTTATGATGTTTTGGCGGGTTTTCGGAATGTTTTGGTGGTATTTTAGAATGTTTTGTTTTCTCTTGTGTTGTTTTTATTGTGTTGGCAGGTTTTGGAATGTTTGGATGCCCTTTGGCGGGTTTTAAAATATTTTGGCAGGTATTTGGAATGTTTTGGTTTGCTTTCATTTGCTTTGATTATGTTTTGGCAAGTTATTGAATGTTTCGATCACTTCTGACTGGTTTGATAGTATTTTGGCATCTTTTCAGAATGTTTTGATCAGTTTTGGCAGGTTCTAAACTATTTTGTCGGGATTTGGAATGTTTTGGTTGGTTTTGATTTGTTTTTATGGTGTTTTGCCAAGTTTTTTGAATGTTTTGATCAGTTCTGGCTGGTTTGATAGTATTTTGGTATCTTTTCAGAATGTTTTGATCAGTTTTGCGGGTCTAAATTATTTTGGCGTGTTTTTGGAATACTCTGGTTGGTTTTGATTTGTTTTTATGATGTTTTGGTGGGTTTTCGGAATGTTTTGGTGGGGTTTTAGAATGTTTTGTTTTCTCTTGTGTTGTTTTTATTGTGTTGGCAGGTTTTGGAATGTCTGGATTCCTTTTGGCGGGTTTTAAAATATTTTGGCGGGTATTTGGAAAGTTTTGGCGGGTATTCGGAATGTTTTGATTAGTTTTGACGGGTTTTGAAATATTTTGGCGGGGTTTTAGAAGGTTTTGATCTGTTTTGATGATGTTCAGCCCAGTTTTTGGTGTGTTTGGATTAGGTTTGGTGGGCTTTATCATGTTTTGTCAGGTTTTTCCGAATGTTTTGATCACTTCTGTCTGGTTTTCTATTTTGGCGGGTTTGAAACTATTTCTGGATTAGTTTTGGTGGGTTTTAAACTATTTTGGCTCTTTGCGCAGAGATGACGGTGCCGGTTGCGGTGCGCTGCGGGGCGCTCCTTCTGCGGAAAGACGCCTGGCAGCGGCACTTGGGGCAGCTCCGCGTCTACCGTATTCTGCCTTTCTTGCCTTCTGCATCTCAGCAAAATGCTTTCCCACTAGGTCTAGCAAGGAGAAACTGTGCCAGCTGAGTAGATGTAGCCCGGCCCGCCCTTTGAAGGTCACAAGTTCTTGGCATCTCAGAGCCTAAAGGGACGAGCGAGGTTATCTATGGTACAAGCACAGCAAAGTTGTCCAAGAATAGCTTCCATTCGAATGCTAATGGCAATTGAAGAGGCAGGCCAGTGGCAAGCCACTATCTTCTAGCAGTTTGAAAGGTGCAGACACAGTGCAGTTGTTGTGTGGCTTCCTTCTTCGCCTCCCAGAAGGTGCCGCGCTCTCCGTCTCTTGCTTGCCAATATGTTGCCGTGTTCCTCTTATTGTTTGGTTTCTTTGGATTTGTTTTGATGATGTTTTGGCGGGTTTTCGGAATGTTTTGGTGGTGTTTTAGAATGTTTTGTTTCCTCTTGTGTTGTTTTTATTGTGTTGGCAGGTTTTGGAATGTCTGGATTCCTTTTGGCGGGTTTTAAAATATTTTGGCAGGTATTTGGAATGTTTTGGTTTGCTTTCATTTGCTTTGATTATGTTTTGGCAAGTTATTGAATGTTTCGATCACTTCTGACTGGTTTGATAGTATTTTGGCATCTTTTCAGAATGTTTTGATCAGTTTTGGCAGGTTCTAAACTATTTTGTCGGGTTTTTGGAATGTTTTGGTTGGTTTTGATTTGTTTTTATGGTGTTTTGCCAAGTTTTTTGAATGTTTTAATCAGTTCTGGCTTGTTTTCTAATGTTTTGGCATCTTTTCAGAATGTTTTGATCAGTTTTGCGGGTCTAAATTATTTTGGCGTGTTTTTGGAATACTCTGGTTGGTTTTGATTTGTTTTTATGATGTTTTGGTGGGTTTTCGGAATGTTTTGGTGGGGTTTTAGAATGTTTTGTTTTCTCTTGTGTTGTTTTTATTGTGTTGGCAGGTTTTGGAATGTCTGGATTCCTTTTGGCGGGTTTTAAAATATTTTGGCGGGTATTTGGAAAGTTTTGGCGGGTATTTGGAATGTTTTGATTAGTTTTGACTGGTTTTGAAATATTTTGGCGGGTTTTTAGAAGGTTTTGATTTGTTTTGATTTGTTTTGATGATGTTTAGCCCAGTTTTTGGTGTGTTTGGATTAGGTTTGGTGGGCTTTATCATGTTTTGTCAGGTTTTTCCGAATGTTTTGATCACTTCTGTCTGGTTTTCTATTTTGGCGGGTTTGAAACTATTTCTGGATTAGTTTTGGTGGGTTTTAAACTATTTTGGCTCTTTGCGCAGAGATGACGGTGCCGGTTGCGGTGCGCTGCGGGGCGCTCCTTCTGTGGAAAGACGCCTGGCAGCGGCACTTGGGGCAGCTCCGCGTCTACCGTATTCTGTCTTTCTTCCTTCTGCATCTCAGCAAAATGCTTTCCCACTAGGTCTAGCAAGGAGAAACTGTGCCAGCTGAGTAGATGTAGCCCGGCCCGCCCTTTGAAGGTCACAAGTTCTTGGCATCTCAGAGCCTAAAGGGACGAGCGAGGTTATCTATGGTACAAGCACAGCAAAGTTGTCCAAGAATAGCTTCCATTCGAATGCTAATGGCAATTGAAGAGGCAGGCCAGTGGCAAGCCACTATCTTCTAGCAGTTTGAAAGGTGCAGACACAGTGCAGTTGTTGTGTGGCTTCCTTCTTCGCCTCCCAGAAGGTGCCACGCTCTCCGTCTCTTGCTTGCCAATATGTTGCCCTGTTCCTCTTATTGTTTGGTTTCTTTGGATTTGTTTTTATGATGTTTTGGCGGGTTTTCGGAATGTTTTGGTGGTATTTTAGAATGTTTTGTTTTCTCTTGTGTTGTTTTTATTGTGTTGGCAGGTTTTGGAATGTTTGGATGCCCTTTGGCGGGTTTTAAAATATTTTGGCAGGTATTTGGAATGTTTTGGTTTGCTTTCATTTGCTTTGATTATGTTTTGGCAAGTTATTGAATGTTTCGATCACTTCTGACTGGTTTGATAGTATTTTGGCATCTTTTCAGAATGTTTTGATCAGTTTTGGCAGGTTCTAAACTATTTTGTCGGGATTTGGAATGTTTTGGTTGGTTTTGATTTGTTTTTATGGTGTTTTGCCAAGTTTTTTGAATGTTTTGATCAGTTCTGGCTGGTTTGATAGTATTTTGGTATCTTTTCAGAATGTTTTGATCAGTTTTGCGGGTCTAAATTATTTTGGCGTGTTTTTGGAATACTCTGGTTGGTTTTGATTTGTTTTTATGATGTTTTGGTGGGTTTTCGGAATGTTTTGGTGGGGTTTTAGAATGTTTTGTTTTCTCTTGTGTTGTTTTTATTGTGTTGGCAGGTTTTGGAATGTCTGGATTCCTTTTGGCGGGTTTTAAAATATTTTGGCGGGTATTTGGAAAGTTTTGGCGGGTATTCGGAATGTTTTGATTAGTTTTGACGGGTTTTGAAATATTTTGGCGGGGTTTTAGAAGGTTTTGATCTGTTTTGATGATGTTCAGCCCAGTTTTTGGTGTGTTTGGATTAGGTTTGGTGGGCTTTATCATGTTTTGTCAGGTTTTTCCGAATGTTTTGATCACTTCTGTCTGGTTTTCTATTTTGGCGGGTTTGAAACTATTTCTGGATTAGTTTTGGTGGGTTTTAAACTATTTTGGCTCTTTGCGCAGAGATGACGGTGCCGGTTGCGGTGCGCTGCGGGGCGCTCCTTCTGCGGAAAGACGCCTGGCAGCGGCACTTGGGGCAGCTCCGCGTCTACCGTATTCTGCCTTTCTTGCCTTCTGCATCTCAGCAAAATGCTTTCCCACTAGGTCTAGCAAGGAGAAACTGTGCCAGCTGAGTAGATGTAGCCCGGCCCGCCCTTTGAAGGTCACAAGTTCTTGGCATCTCAGAGCCTAAAGGGACGAGCGAGGTTATCTATGGTACAAGCACAGCAAAGTTGTCCAAGAATAGCTTCCATTCGAATGCTAATGGCAATTGAAGAGGCAGGCCAGTGGCAAGCCACTATCTTCTAGCAGTTTGAAAGGTGCAGACACAGTGCAGTTGTTGTGTGGCTTCCTTCTTCGCCTCCCAGAAGGTGCCGCGCTCTCCGTCTCTTGCTTGCCAATATGTTGCCGTGTTCCTCTTATTGTTTGGTTTCTTTGGATTTGTTTTGATGATGTTTTGGCGGGTTTTCGGAATGTTTTGGTGGTGTTTTAGAATGTTTTGTTTCCTCTTGTGTTGTTTTTATTGTGTTGGCAGGTTTTGGAATGTCTGGATTCCTTTTGGCGGGTTTTAAAATATTTTGTCGGGTATTTGGAATGTTTTGGTTTGCTTTCATTTGCTTTGATTATGTTTTGGCAAGTTATTGAATGTTTCGATCACTTCTGACTGGTTTGATAGTATTTTGGCATCTTTTCAGAATGTTTTGATCAGTTTTGCGGGTCTAAATTATTTTGGCGTGTTTTTGGAATACTCTGGTTGGTTTTGATTTGTTTTTATGATGTTTTGGTGGGTTTTCGGAATGTTTTGGTGGGGTTTTAGAATGTTTTGTTTTCTCTTGTGTTGTTTTTATTGTGTTGGCAGGTTTTGGAATGTCTGGATTCCTTTTGGCGGGTTTTAAAATATTTTGGCGGGTATTTGGAAAGTTTTGGCGGGTATTTGGAATGTTTTGATTAGTTTTGACTGGTTTTGAAATATTTTGGCGGGTTTTTAGAAGGTTTTGATTTGTTTTGATTTGTTTTGATGATGTTTAGCCCAGTTTTTGGTGTGTTTGGATTAGGTTTGGTGGGCTTTATCATGTTTTGTCAGGTTTTTCCGAATGTTTTGATCACTTCTGTCTGGTTTTCTATTTTGGCGGGTTTGAAACTATTTCTGGATTAGTTTTGGTGGGTTTTAAACTATTTTGGCTCTTTGCGCAGAGATGACGGTGCCGGTTGCGGTGCGCTGCGGGGCGCTCCTTCTGTGGAAAGACGCCTGGCAGCGGCACTTGGGGCAGCTCCGCGTCTACCGTATTCTGCCTTTCTTGCCTTCTGCATCTCAGCAAAATGCTTTCCCACTAGGTCTAGCAAGGAGAAACTGTGCCAGCTGAGTAGATGTAGCCCGGCCTGCCCTTTGAAGTTCACAAGTTCTTGGCATCTCAGAGCCTAAAGGGAAGAGCAAGGTTATCTATGGTAGGCTGGTGCAGAACTAGCCGCAAGCACAACAAAGTTGTCCAAGAATAGCTTCCATTCGAATGCTAATGGCAATTGAAGAGGCAGGCCAGTGGCAAGCCACTATCTTCTAGCAGTTTGAAAGGTGCAGACACAGTGCAGTTGTTGTGTGGCTTCCTTCTTCGCCTCCCAGAAGGTGCCACGCTCTCCGTCTCTTGCTTGCCAATATGTTGCCCTGTTCCTCTTATTGTTTGGTTTCTTTGGATTTGTTTTGATGATGTTTTGGCGGGTTTTCGGAATGTTTTGGTGGTATTTTAGAATGTTTTGTTTTCTCTTGTGTTGTTTTTATTGTGTTGGCAGGTTTTGGAATGTTTGGATGCCCTTTGGCGGGTTTTAAAATATTTTGGCAGGTATTTGGAATGTTTTGGTTTGCTTTCATTTGCTTTGATTATGTTTTGGCAAGTTATTGAATGTTTCGATCACTTCTGACTGGTTTGATAGTATTTTGGCATCTTTTCAGAATGTTTTGATCAGTTTTGGCAGGTTCTAAACTATTTTGTCGGGATTTGGAATGTTTTGGTTTGCTTTCATTTGCTTTGATTATGTTTTGGCAAGTTATTGAATGTTTCGATCACTTCTGACTGGTTTGATAGTATTTTGGCATCTTTTCAGAATGTTTTGATCAGTTTTGGCAGGTTCTAAACTATTTTGTCGGGATTTGGAATGTTTTGGTTGGTTTTGATTTGTTTTTATGGTGTTTTGCCAAGTTTTTTGAATGTTTTGATCAGTTCTGGCTGGTTTGATAGTATTTTGGTATCTTTTCAGAATGTTTTGATCAGTTTTGCGGGTCTAAATTATTTTGGCGTGTTTTTGGAATACTCTGGTTGGTTTTGATTTGTTTTTATGATGTTTTGGTGGGTTTTCGGAATGTTTTGGTGGGGTTTTAGAATGTTTTGTTTTCTCTTGTGTTGTTTTTATTGTGTTGGCAGGTTTTGGAATGTCTGGATTCCTTTTGGCGGGTTTTAAAATATTTTGGCGGGTATTTGGAAAGTTTTGGCGGGTATTCGGAATGTTTTGATTAGTTTTGACGGGTTTTGAAATATTTTGGCGGGGTTTTAGAAGGTTTTGATCTGTTTTGATGATGTTCAGCCCAGTTTTTGGTGTGTTTGGATTAGGTTTGGTGGGCTTTATCATGTTTTGTCAGGTTTTTCCGAATGTTTTGATCACTTCTGTCTGGTTTTCTATTTTGGCGGGTTTGAAACTATTTCTGGATTAGTTTTGGTGGGTTTTAAACTATTTTGGCTCTTTGCGCAGAGATGACGGTGCCGGTTGCGGTGCGCTGCGGGGCGCTCCTTCTGCGGAAAGACGCCTGGCAGCGGCACTTGGGGCAGCTCCGCGTCTACCGTATTCTGCCTTTCTTGCCTTCTGCATCTCAGCAAAATGCTTTCCCACTAGGTCTAGGAAGGAGAAACTGTGCCAGCTGAGTAGATGTAGCCCGGCCCGCCCTTTGAAGGTCACAAGTTCTTGGCATCTCAGAGCCTAAAGGGACGAGCGAGGTTATCTATGGTACAAGCACAGCAAAGTTGTCCAAGAATAGCTTCCATTCGAATGCTAATGGCAATTGAAGAGGCAGGCCAGTGGCAAGCCACTATCTTCTAGCAGTTTGAAAGGTGCAGACACAGTGCAGTTGTTGTGTGGCTTCCTTCTTCGCCTCCCAGAAGGTGCCGCGCTCTCCGTCTCTTGCTTGCCAATATGTTGCCGTGTTCCTCTTATTGTTTGGTTTCTTTGGATTTGTTTTGATGATGTTTTGGCGGGTTTTCGGAATGTTTTGGTGGTGTTTTAGAATGTTTTGTTTCCTCTTGTGTTGTTTTTATTGTGTTGGCAGGTTTTGGAATGTCTGGATTCCTTTTGGCGGGTTTTAAAATATTTTGTCGGGTATTTGGAATGTTTTGGTTTGCTTTCATTTGCTTTGATTATGTTTTGGCAAGTTATTGAATGTTTCGATCACTTCTGACTGGTTTGATAGTATTTTGGCATCTTTTCAGAATGTTTTGATCAGTTTTGGCAGGTTCTAAACTATTTTGTCGGGTTTTTGGAATGTTTTGGTTGGTTTTGATTTGTTTTTATGGTGTTTTGCCAAGTTTTTTGAATGTTTTAATCAGTTCTGGCTTGTTTTCTAATGTTTTGGCATCTTTTCAGAATGTTTTGATCAGTTTTGCGGGTCTAAATTATTTTGGCGTGTTTTTGGAATACTCTGGTTGGTTTTGATTTGTTTTTATGATGTTTTGGTGGGTTTTCGGAATGTTTTGGTGGGGTTTTAGAATGTTTTGTTTTCTCTTGTGTTGTTTTTATTGTGTTGGCAGGTTTTGGAATGTCTGGATTCCTTTTGGCGGGTTTTAAAATATTTTGGCGGGTATTTGGAAAGTTTTGGCGGGTATTTGGAATGTTTTGATTAGTTTTGAGGGGTTTTGAAATATTTTGGCGGGTTTTTAGAAGGTTTTGATTTGTTTTGATTTGTTTTGATGATGTTTAGCCCAGTTTTTGGTGTGTTTGGATTAGGTTTGGTGGGCTTTATCATGTTTTGTCAGGTTTTTCCGAATGTTTTGATCACTTCTGTCTGGTTTTCTATTTTGGCGGGTTTGAAACTATTTCTGGATTAGTTTTGGTGGGTTTTAAACTATTTTGGCTCTTTGCGCAGAGATGACGGTGCCGGTTGCGGTGCGCTGCGGGGCGCTCCTTCTGTGGAAAGACGCCTGGCAGCGGCACTTGGGGCAGCTCCGCGTCTACCGTATTCTGCCTTTCTTGCCTTCTACATCTCAGCAAAATGCTTTCCCACTAGGTCTAGCAAGGAGAAACTGTGCCAGCTGAGTAGATGTAGCCCGGCCCGCCCTTTGAAGGTCACAAGTTCTTGGCATCTCAGAGCCTAAAGGGACGAGCGAGGTTATCTATGGTACAAGCACAGCAAAGTTGTCCAAGAATAGCTTCCATTCGAATGCTAATGGCAATTGAAGAGGCAGGCCAGTGGCAAGCCACTATCTTCTAGCAGTTTGAAAGGTGCAGACACAGTGCAGTTGTTGTGTGGCTTCCTTCTTCGCCTCCCAGAAGGTGCCGCGCTCTCCGTCTCTTGCTTGCCAATATGTTGCCGTGTTCCTCTTATTGTTTGGTTTCTTTGGATTTGTTTTGATGATGTTTTGGCGGGTTTTCGGAATGTTTTGGTGGTATTTTAGAATGTTTTGTTTTCTCTTGTGTTGTTTTTATTGTGTTGGCAGGTTTTGGAATGTTTGGATGCCCTTTGGCGGGTTTTAAAATATTTTGGCAGGTATTTGGAATGTTTTGGTTTGCTTTCATTTGCTTTGATTATGTTTTGGCAAGTTATTGAATGTTTCGATCACTTCTGACTGGTTTGATAGTATTTTGGCATCTTTTCAGAATGTTTTGATCAGTTTTGGCAGGTTCTAAACTATTTTGTCGGGATTTGGAATGTTTTGGTTGGTTTTGATTTGTTTTTATGGTGTTTTGCCAAGTTTTTTGAATGTTTTGATCAGTTCTGGCTGGTTTTCTAATGTTTTGGCATCTTTTCAGAATGTTTTGATCAGTTTTCGGGTCTAAATTATTTTGGCGTGTTTTTGGAATACTCTGGTTGGTTTTGATTTGTTTTTATGATGTTTTGGTGGGTTTTCGGAATGTTTTGGTGGGGTTTTAGAATGTTTTGTTTTCTCTTGTGTTGTTTTTATTGTGTTGGCAGGTTTTGGAATGTCTGGATTCCTTTTGGCGGGTTTTAAAATATTTTGGCGGGTATTTGGAAAGTTTTGGCGGGTATTCGGAATGTTTTGATTAGTTTTGACGGGTTTTGAAATATTTTGGCGGGGTTTTAGAAGGTTTTGATCTGTTTTGATGATGTTCAGCCCAGTTTTTGGTGTGTTTGGATTAGGTTTGGTGGGCTTTATCATGTTTTGTCAGGTTTTTCCGAATGTTTTGATCACTTCTGTCTGGTTTTCTATTTTGGCGGGTTTGAAACTATTTCTGGATTAGTTTTGGTGGGTTTTAAACTATTTTGGCTCTTTGCGCAGAGATGACGGTGCCGGTTGCGGTGCGCTGCGGGGCGCTCCTTCTGCGGAAAGACGCCTGGCAGCGGCACTTGGGGCAGCTCCGCGTCTAGCGTATTCTGCCTTTCTTGCCTTCTACATCTCAGCAAAATGCTTTCCCACTAGGTCTAGCAAGGAGAAACTGTGCCAGCTGAGTAGATGTAGCCCGGCCTGCCCTTTGAAGTTCACAAGTTCTTGGCATCTCAGAGCCTAAAGGGAAGAGCAAGGTTATCTATGGTAGGGTGGTGCAGAACTAGCCGCAAGCACAGCAAAGTTGTCCAAGAATAGCTTCCATTCGAATGCTAATGGCAATTGAAGAGGCAGGCCAGTGGCAAGCCACTATCTTCTAGCAGTTTGAAAGGTGCAGACACAGTGCAGTTGTTGTGTGGCTTCCTTCTTCGCCTCCCAGAAGGTGCCACGCTCTCCGTCTCTTGCTTGCCAATATGTTGCCCTGTTCCTCTTATTGTTTGGTTTCTTTGGATTTGTTTTGATGATGTTTTGGCGGGTTTTCGGAATGTTTTGGTGGTATTTTAGAATGTTTTGTTTTCTCTTGTGTTGTTTTTATTGTGTTGGCAGGTTTTGGAATGTTTGGATGCCCTTTGGCGGGTTTTAAAATATTTTGGCAGGTATTTGGAATGTTTTGGTTTGCTTTCATTTGCTTTGATTATGTTTTGGCAAGTTATTGAATGTTTCGATCACTTCTGACTGGTTTGATAGTATTTTGGCATCTTTTCAGAATGTTTTGATCAGTTTTGGCAGGTTCTAAACTATTTTGTCGGGATTTGGAATGTTTTGGTTGGTTTTGATTTGTTTTTATGGTGTTTTGCCAAGTTTTTTGAATGTTTTGATCAGTTCTGGCTGGTTTGATAGTATTTTGGTACCTTTTCAGAATGTTTTGATCAGTTTTGCGGGTCTAAATTATTTTGGCGTGTTTTTGGAATACTCTGGTTGGTTTTGATTTGTTTTTATGATGTTTTGGTGGGTTTTCGGAATGTTTTGGTGGGGTTTTAGAATGTTTTGTTTTCTCTTGTGTTGTTTTTATTGTGTTGGCAGGTTTTGGAATGTCTGGATTCCTTTTGGCGGGTTTTAAAATATTTTGGCGGGTATTTGGAAAGTTTTGGCGGGTATTCGGAATGTTTTGATTAGTTTTGACGGGTTTTGAAATATTTTGGCGGGGTTTTAGAAGGTTTTGATTTGTTTTGATGATGTTCAGCCCAGTTTTTGGTGTGTTTGGATTAGGTTTGGTGGGCTTTATCATGTTTTGTCAGGTTTTTCCGAATGTTTTGATCACTTCTGTCTGGTTTTCTATTTTGGCGGGTTTGAAACTATTTCTGGATTAGTTTTGGTGGGTTTTAAACTATTTTGGCTCTTTGCGCAGAGATGACGGTGCCGGTTGCGGTGCGCTGCGGGGCGCTCCTTCTGCGGAAAGACGCCTGGCAGCGGCACTTGGGGCAGCTCCGCGTCTACCGTATTCTGCCTTTCTTGCCTTCTGCATCTCAGCAAAATGCTTTCCCACTAGGTCTAGGAAGGAGAAACTGTGCCAGCTGAGTAGATGTAGCCCGGCCCGCCCTTTGAAGGTCACAAGTTCTTGGCATCTCAGAGCCTAAAGGGACGAGCGAGGTTATCTATGGTACAAGCACAGCAAAGTTGTCCAAGAATAGCTTCCATTCGAATGCTAATGGCAATTGAAGAGGCAGGCCAGTGGCAAGCCACTATCTTCTAGCAGTTTGAAAGGTGCAGACACAGTGCAGTTGTTGTGTGGCTTCCTTCTTCGCCTCCCAGAAGGTGCCGCGCTCTCCGTCTCTTGCTTGCCAATATGTTGCCGTGTTCCTCTTATTGTTTGGTTTCTTTGGATTTGTTTTGATGATGTTTTGGCGGGTTTTCGGAATGTTTTGGTGGTGTTTTAGAATGTTTTGTTTCCTCTTGTGTTGTTTTTATTGTGTTGGCAGGTTTTGGAATGTCTGGATTCCTTTTGGCGGGTTTTAAAATATTTTGTCGGGTATTTGGAATGTTTTGGTTTGCTTTCATTTGCTTTGATTATGTTTTGGCAAGTTATTGAATGTTTCGATCACTTCTGACTGGTTTGATAGTATTTTGGCATCTTTTCAGAATGTTTTGATCAGTTTTGGCAGGTTCTAAACTATTTTGTCGGGATTTGGAATGTTTTGGTTGGTTTTGATTTGTTTTTATGGTGTTTTGCCAAGTTTTTTGAATGTTTTGATCAGTTCTGGCTGGTTTGATAGTATTTTGGTATCTTTTCAGAATGTTTTGATCAGTTTTGCGGGTCTAAATTATTTTGGTGTGTTTTTGGAATACTCTGGTTGGTTTTGATTTGTTTTTATGATGTTTTGGTGGGTTTTCGGAATGTTTTGGTGGGGTTTTAGAATGTTTTGTTTTCTCTTGTGTTGTTTTTATTGTGTTGGCAGGTTTTGGAATGTCTGGATTCCTTTTGGCGGGTTTTAAAATATTTTGGCGGGTATTTGGAAAGTTTTGGCGGGTATTCGGAATGTTTTGATTAGTTTTGACGGGTTTTGAAATATTTTGGCGGGGTTTTAGAAGGTTTTGATTTGTTTTGATGATGTTCAGCCCAGTTTTTGGTGTGTTTGGATTAGGTTTGGTGGGCTTTATCATGTTTTGTCAGGTTTTTCCGAATGTTTTGATCACTTCTGTCTGGTTTTCTATTTTGGCGGGTTTTAAACTATTTCTGGATTAGTTTTGGTGGGTTTTAAACTATTTTGGCTCTTTGCGCAGAGATGACGGTGCCGGTTGCGGTGCGCTGCGGGGCGCTCCTTCTGCGGAAAGACGCCTGGCAGCGGCACTTGGGGCAGCTCCGCGTCTACCGTATTCTGCCTTTCTTGCCTTCTGCATCTCAGCAAAATGCTTTCCCACTAGGTCTAGCAAGGAGAAACTGTGCCAGCTGAGTAGATGTAGCCCGGCCCGCCCTTTGAAGGTCACAAGTTCTTGGCATCTCAGAGCCTAAAGGGACGAGCGAGGTTATCTATGGTACAAGCACAGCAAAGTTGTCCAAGAATAGCTTCCATTCGAATGCTAATGGCAATTGAAGAGGCAGGCCAGTGGCAAGCCACTATCTTCTAGCAGTTTGAAAGGTGCAGACACAGTGCAGTTGTTGTGTGGCTTCCTTCTTCGCCTCCCAGAAGGTGCCGCGCTCTCCGTCTCTTGCTTGCCAATATGTTGCCGTGTTCCTCTTATTGTTTGGTTTCTTTGGATTTGTTTTGATGATGTTTTGGCGGGTTTTCGGAATGTTTTGGTGGTGTTTTAGAATGTTTTGTTTCCTCTTGTGTTGTTTTTATTGTGTTGGCAGGTTTTGGAATGTCTGGATTCCTTTTGGCGGGTTTTAAAATATTTTGTCGGGTATTTGGAATGTTTTGGTTTGCTTTCATTTGCTTTGATTATGTTTTGGCAAGTTATTGAATGTTTCGATCACTTCTGACTGGTTTGATAGTATTTTGGCATCTTTTCAGAATGTTTTGATCAGTTTTGGCAGGTTCTAAACTATTTTGTCGGGTTTTTGGAATGTTTTGGTTGGTTTTGATTTGTTTTTATGGTGTTTTGCCAAGTTTTTTGAATGTTTTAATCAGTTCTGGCTTGTTTTCTAATGTTTTGGCATCTTTTCAGAATGTTTTGATCAGTTTTGCGGGTCTAAATTATTTTGGCGTGTTTTTGGAATACTCTGGTTGGTTTTGATTTGTTTTTATGATGTTTTGGTGGGTTTTCGGAATGTTTTGGTGGGGTTTTAGAATGTTTTGTTTTCTCTTGTGTTGTTTTTATGGTGTTGGCAGGTTTTGGAATGTCTGGATTCCTTTTGGCGGGTTTTAAAATATTTTGGCGGGTATTTGGAAAGTTTTGGCGGGTATTCGGAATGTTTTGATTAGTTTTGAGGGGTTTTGAAATATTTTGGCGGGTTTTTAGAAGGTTTTGATTTGTTTTGATTTGTTTTGATGATGTTTAGCCCAGTTTTTGGTGTGTTTGGATTAGGTTTGGTGGGCTTTATCATGTTTTGTCAGGTTTTTCCGAATGTTTTGATCACTTCTGTCTGGTTTTCTATTTTGGCGGGTTTGAAACTATTTCTGGATTAGTTTTGGTGGGTTTTAAACTATTTTGGCTCTTTGCGCAGAGATGACGGTGCCGGTTGCGGTGCGCTGCGGGGCGCTCCTTCTGTGGAAAGACGCCTGGCAGCGGCACTTGGGGCAGCTCCGCGTCTACCGTATTCTGCCTTTCTTGCCTTCTGCATCTCAGCAAAATGCTTTCCCACTAGGTCTAGCAAGGAGAAACTGTGCCAGCTGAGTAGATGTAGCCCGGCCCGCCCTTTGAAGGTCACAAGTTCTTGGCATCTCAGAGCCTAAAGGGACGAGCGAGGTTATCTATGGTACAAGCACAGCAAAGTTGTCCAAGAATAGCTTCCATTCGAATGCTAATGGCAATTGAAGAGGCAGGCCAGTGGCAAGCCACTATCTTCTAGCAGTTTGAAAGGTGCAGACACAGTGCAGTTGTTGTGTGGCTTCCTTCTTCGCCTCCCAGAAGGTGCCGCGCTCTCCGTCTCTTGCTTGCCAATATGTTGCCGTGTTCCTCTTATTGTTTGGTTTCTTTGGATTTGTTTTGATGATGTTTTGGCGGGTTTTCGGAATGTTTTGGTGGTATTTTAGAATGTTTTGTTTTCTCTTGTGTTGTTTTTATTGTGTTGGCAGGTTTTGGAATGTTTGGATGCCCTTTGGCGGGTTTTAAAATATTTTGGCAGGTATTTGGAATGTTTTGGTTTGCTTTCATTTGCTTTGATTATGTTTTGGCAAGTTATTGAATGTTTCGATCACTTCTGACTGGTTTGATAGTATTTTGGCATCTTTTCAGAATGTTTTGATCAGTTTTGGCAGGTTCTAAACTATTTTGTCGGGATTTGGAATGTTTTGGTTGGTTTTGATTTGTTTTTATGGTGTTTTGCCAAGTTTTTTGAATGTTTTGATCAGTTCTGGCTGGTTTTCTAATGTTTTGGCATCTTTTCAGAATGTTTTGATCAGTTTTGCGGGTCTAAATTATTTTGGCGTGTTTTTGGAATACTCTGGTTGGTTTTGATTTGTTTTTATGATGTTTTGGTGGGTTTTCGGAATGTTTTGGTGGGGTTTTAGAATGTTTTGTTTTCTCTTGTGTTGTTTTTATTGTGTTGGCAGGTTTTGGAATGTCTGGATTCCTTTTGGCGGGTTTTAAAATATTTTGGCGGGTATTTGGAAAGTTTTGGCGGGTATTTGGAATGTTTTGATTAGTTTTGAGGGGTTTTGAAATATTTTGGCGGGTTTTTAGAAGGTTTTGATTTGTTTTGATTTGTTTTGATGATGTTTAGCCCAGTTTTTGGTGTGTTTGGATTAGGTTTGGTGGGCTTTATCATGTTTTGTCAGGTTTTTCCGAATGTTTTGATCACTTCTGTCTGGTTTTCTATTTTGGCGGGTTTGAAACTATTTCTGGATTAGTTTTGGTGGGTTTTAAACTATTTTGGCTCTTTGCGCAGAGATGACGGTGCCGGTTGCGGTGCGCTGCGGGGCGCTCCTTCTGCGGAAAGACGCCTGGCAGTGGCACTTGGGGCAGCTCCGCGTCTACCGTATTCTGCATTTCTTGCCTTCTACATCTCAGCAAAATGCTTTCCCACTAGGTCTAGCAAGGAGAAACTGTGCCAGCTGAGTAGATGTAGCCCGGCCTGCCCTTTGAAGTTCACAAGTTCTTGGCATCTCAGAGCCTAAAGGGAAGAGCAAGGTTATCTATGGTAGGCTGGTGCAGAACTAGCCGCAAGCACAGCAAAGTTGTCCAAGAATAGCTTCCATTCGAATGCTAATGGCAATTGAAGAGGCAGGCCAGTGGCAAGCCACTATCTTCTAGCAGTTTGAAAGGTGCAGACACAGTGCAGTTGTTGTGTGGCTTCCTTCTTCGCCTCCCAGAAGGTGCCACGCTCTCCGTCTCTTGCTTGCCAATATGTTGCCCTGTTCCTCTTATTGTTTGGTTTCTTTGGATTTGTTTTTATGATGTTTTGGCGGGTTTTCGGAATGTTTTGGTGGTATTTTAGAATGTTTTGTTTTCTCTTGTGTTGTTTTTATTGTGTTGGCAGGTTTTGGAATGTTTGGATGCCCTTTGGCGGGTTTTAAAATATTTTGGCAGGTATTTGGAATGTTTTGGTTTGCTTTCATTTGCTTTGATTATGTTTTGGCAAGTTATTGAATGTTTCGATCACTTCTGACTGGTTTGATAGTATTTTGGCATCTTTTCAGAATGTTTTGATCAGTTTTGGCAGGTTCTAAACTATTTTGTCGGGATTTGGAATGTTTTGGTTGGTTTTGATTTGTTTTTATGGTGTTTTGCCAAGTTTTTTGAATGTTTTGATCAGTTCTGGCTGGTTTGATAGTATTTTGGTATCTTTTCAGAATGTTTTGATCAGTTTTGCGGGTCTAAATTATTTTGGCGTGTTTTTGGAATACTCTGGTTGGTTTTGATTTGTTTTTATGATGTTTTGGTGGGTTTTCGGAATGTTTTGGTGGGGTTTTAGAATGTTTTGTTTTCTCTTGTGTTGTTTTTATTGTGTTGGCAGGTTTTGGAATGTCTGGATTCCTTTTGGCGGGTTTTAAAATATTTTGGCGGGTATTTGGAAAGTTTTGGCGGGTATTCGGAATGTTTTGATTAGTTTTGACGGGTTTTGAAATATTTTGGCGGGGTTTTAGAAGGTTTTGATTTGTTTTGATGATGTTCAGCCCAGTTTTTGGTGTGTTTGGATTAGCTTTGGTGGGCTTTATCATGTTTTGTCAGGTTTTTCCGAATGTTTTGATCACTTCTGTCTGGTTTTCTATTTTGGCGGGTTTGAAACTATTTTTGGATTAGTTTTGGCGGGTTTTAAACTATTTTGGCTCTTTGCGCAGAGATGACCGTGCCGGTTGCGGTGCGCTGCGGGGCGCTCCTTCTGCGGAAAGACGCCTGGCAGCGGCACTTGGGGCAGCTCCGCGTCTACCGTATTCTGTCTTTCTTCCTTCTGCATCTCAGCAAAATGCTTTCCCACTAGGTCTAGCAAGGAGAAACTGTGCCAGCTGAGTAGATGTAGCCCGGCCCGCCCTTTGAAGGTCACAAGTTCTTGGCATCTCAGAGCCTAAAGGGACGAGCGAGGTTATCTATGGTACAAGCACAGCAAAGTTGTCCAAGAATAGCTTCCATTCGAATGCTAATGGCAATTGAAGAGGCAGGCCAGTGGCAAGCCACTATCTTCTAGCAGTTTGAAAGGTGCAGACACAGTGCAGTTGTTGTGTGGCTTCCTTCTTCGCCTCCCAGAAGGTGCCACGCTCTCCGTCTCTTGCTTGCCAATATGTCGCCCTGTTCCTCTTATTGTTTGGTTTCTTTGGATTTGTTTTTATGATGTTTTGGCGGGTTTTCGGAATGTTTTGGTGGTATTTTAGAATGTTTTGTTTTCTCTTGTGTTGTTTTTATTGTGTTGGCAGGTTTTGGAATGTTTGGATGCCCTTTGGCGGGTTTTAAAATATTTTGGCAGGTATTTGGAATGTTTTGGTTTGCTTTCATTTGCTTTGATTATGTTTTGGCAAGTTATTGAATGTTTCGATCACTTCTGACTGGTTTGATAGTATTTTGGCATCTTTTCAGAATGTTTTGATCAGTTTTGGCAGGTTCTAAACTATTTTGTCGGGATTTGGAATGTTTTGGTTGGTTTTGATTTGTTTTTATGGTGTTTTGCCAAGTTTTTTGAATGTTTTGATCAGTTCTGGCTGGTTTGATAGTATTTTGGTATCTTTTCAGAATGTTTTGATCAGTTTTGCGGGTCTAAATTATTTTGGCGTGTTTTTGGAATACTCTGGTTGGTTTTGATTTGTTTTTATGATGTTTTGGTGGGTTTTCGGAATGTTTTGGTGGGGTTTTAGAATGTTTTGTTTTCTCTTGTGTTGTTTTTATTGTGTTGGCAGGTTTTGGAATGTCTGGATTCCTTTTGGCGGGTTTTAAAATATTTTGGCGGGTATTTGGAAAGTTTTGGCGGGTATTCGGAATGTTTTGATTAGTTTTGACGGGTTTTGAAATATTTTGGCGGGGTTTTAGAAGGTTTTGATTTGTTTTGATGATGTTCAGCCCAGTTTTTGGTGTGTTTGGATTAGCTTTGGTGGGCTTTATCATGTTTTGTCAGGTTTTTCCGAATGTTTTGATCACTTCTGTCTGGTTTTCTATTTTGGCGGGTTTGAAACTATTTTTGGATTAGTTTTGGCGGGTTTTAAACTATTTTGGCTCTTTGCGCAGAGATGACCGTGCCGGTTGCGGTGCGCTGCGGGGCGCTCCTTCTGCGGAAAGACGCCCGGCAGCGGCACTTGGGGCAGCTCCGCGTCTACCGTATTCTGTCTTTCTTGCCTTCTGCATCTCAGCAAAATGCTTTCCCACTAGGTCTAGCAAGGAGAAACTGTGCCAGCTGAGTAGATGTAGCCCGGCCCGCCCTTTGAAGGTCACAAGTTCTTGGCATCTCAGAGCCTAAAGGGACGAGCGAGGTTATCTATGGTACAAGCACAGCAAAGTTGTCCAAGAATAGCTTCCATTCGAATGCTAATGGCAATTGAAGAGGCAGGCCAGTGGCAAGCCACTATCTTCTAGCAGTTTGAAAGGTGCAGACACAGTGCAGTTGTTGTGTGGCTTCCTTCTTCGCCTCCCAGAAGGTGCCGCGCTCTCCGTCTCTTGCTTGCCAATATGTTGCCCTGTTCCTCTTATTGTTTGGTTTCTTTGGATTTGTTTTTATGATGTTTTGGCGGGTTTTCGGAATGTTTTGGTGGTATTTTAGAATGTTTTGTTTTCTCTTGTGTTGTTTTTATTGTGTTGGCAGGTTTTGGAATGTTTGGATGCCCTTTGGCGGGTTTTAAAATATTTTGGCAGGTATTTGGAATGTTTTGGTTTGCTTTCATTTGCTTTGATTATGTTTTGGCAAGTTATTGAATGTTTCGATCACTTCTGACTGGTTTGATAGTATTTTGGCATCTTTTCAGAATGTTTTGATCAGTTTTGGCAGGTTCTAAACTATTTTGTCGGGATTTGGAATGTTTTGGTTGGTTTTGATTTGTTTTTATGGTGTTTTGCCAAGTTTTTTGAATGTTTTGATCAGTTCTGGCTGGTTTGATAGTATTTTGGTATCTTTTCAGAATGTTTTGATCAGTTTTGCGGGTCTAAATTATTTTGGCGTGTTTTTGGAATACTCTGGTTGGTTTTGATTTGTTTTTATGATGTTTTGGTGGGTTTTCGGAATGTTTTGGTGGGGTTTTAGAATGTTTTGTTTTCTCTTGTGTTGTTTTTATTGTGTTGGCAGGTTTTGGAATGTCTGGATTCCTTTTGGCGGGTTTTAAAATATTTTGGCGGGTATTTGGAAAGTTTTGGCGGGTATTCGGAATGTTTTGATTAGTTTTGACGGGTTTTGAAATATTTTGGCGGGGTTTTAGAAGGTTTTGATCTGTTTTGATGATGTTCAGCCCAGTTTTTGGTGTGTTTGGATTAGGTTTGGTGGGCTTTATCATGTTTTGTCAGGTTTTTCCGAATGTTTTGATCACTTCTGTCTGGTTTTCTATTTTGGCGGGTTTGAAACTATTTCTGGATTAGTTTTGGTGGGTTTTAAACTATTTTGGCTCTTTGCGCAGAGATGACGGTGCCGGTTGCGGTGCGCTGCGGGGCGCTCCTTCTGCGGAAAGACGCCTGGCAGCGGCACTTGGGGCAGCTCCGCGTCTACCGTATTCTGCCTTTCTTGCCTTCTGCATCTCAGCAAAATGCTTTCCCACTAGGTCTAGCAAGGAGAAACTGTGCCAGCTGAGTAGATGTAGCCCGGCCCGCCCTTTGAAGGTCACAAGTTCTTGGCATCTCAGAGCCTAAAGGGACGAGCGAGGTTATCTATGGTACAAGCACAGCAAAGTTGTCCAAGAATAGCTTCCATTCGAATGCTAATGGCAATTGAAGAGGCAGGCCAGTGGCAAGCCACTATCTTCTAGCAGTTTGAAAGGTGCAGACACAGTGCAGTTGTTGTGTGGCTTCCTTCTTCGCCTCCCAGAAGGTGCCGCGCTCTCCGTCTCTTGCTTGCCAATATGTTGCCGTGTTCCTCTTATTGTTTGGTTTCTTTGGATTTGTTTTGATGATGTTTTGGCGGGTTTTCGGAATGTTTTGGTGGTGTTTTAGAATGTTTTGTTTCCTCTTGTGTTGTTTTTATTGTGTTGGCAGGTTTTGGAATGTCTGGATTCCTTTTGGCGGGTTTTAAAATATTTTGGCAGGTATTTGGAATGTTTTGGTTTGCTTTCATTTGCTTTGATTATGTTTTGGCAAGTTATTGAATGTTTCGATCACTTCTGACTGGTTTGATAGTATTTTGGCATCTTTTCAGAATGTTTTGATCAGTTTTGGCAGGTTCTAAACTATTTTGTCGGGTTTTTGGAATGTTTTGGTTGGTTTTGATTTGTTTTTATGGTGTTTTGCCAAGTTTTTTGAATGTTTTAATCAGTTCTGGCTTGTTTTCTAATGTTTTGGCATCTTTTCAGAATGTTTTGATCAGTTTTGCGGGTCTAAATTATTTTGGCGTGTTTTTGGAATACTCTGGTTGGTTTTGATTTGTTTTTATGATGTTTTGGTGGGTTTTCGGAATGTTTTGGTGGGGTTTTAGAATGTTTTGTTTTCTCTTGTGTTGTTTTTATTGTGTTGGCAGGTTTTGGAATGTCTGGATTCCTTTTGGCGGGTTTTAAAATATTTTGGCGGGTATTTGGAAAGTTTTGGCGGGTATTTGGAATGTTTTGATTAGTTTTGACTGGTTTTGAAATATTTTGGCGGGTTTTTAGAAGGTTTTGATTTGTTTTGATTTGTTTTGATGATGTTTAGCCCAGTTTTTGGTGTGTTTGGATTAGGTTTGGTGGGCTTTATCATGTTTTGTCAGGTTTTTCCGAATGTTTTGATCACTTCTGTCTGGTTTTCTATTTTGGCGGGTTTGAAACTATTTCTGGATTAGTTTTGGTGGGTTTTAAACTATTTTGGCTCTTTGCGCAGAGATGACGGTGCCGGTTGCGGTGCGCTGCGGGGCGCTCCTTCTGTGGAAAGACGCCTGGCAGCGGCACTTGGGGCAGCTCCGCGTCTACCGTATTCTGTCTTTCTTCCTTCTGCATCTCAGCAAAATGCTTTCCCACTAGGTCTAGCAAGGAGAAACTGTGCCAGCTGAGTAGATGTAGCCCGGCCCGCCCTTTGAAGGTCACAAGTTCTTGGCATCTCAGAGCCTAAAGGGACGAGCGAGGTTATCTATGGTACAAGCACAGCAAAGTTGTCCAAGAATAGCTTCCATTCGAATGCTAATGGCAATTGAAGAGGCAGGCCAGTGGCAAGCCACTATCTTCTAGCAGTTTGAAAGGTGCAGACACAGTGCAGTTGTTGTGTGGCTTCCTTCTTCGCCTCCCAGAAGGTGCCACGCTCTCCGTCTCTTGCTTGCCAATATGTTGCCCTGTTCCTCTTATTGTTTGGTTTCTTTGGATTTGTTTTTATGATGTTTTGGCGGGTTTTCGGAATGTTTTGGTGGTATTTTAGAATGTTTTGTTTTCTCTTGTGTTGTTTTTATTGTGTTGGCAGGTTTTGGAATGTTTGGATGCCCTTTGGCGGGTTTTAAAATATTTTGGCAGGTATTTGGAATGTTTTGGTTTGCTTTCATTTGCTTTGATTATGTTTTGGCAAGTTATTGAATGTTTCGATCACTTCTGACTGGTTTGATAGTATTTTGGCATCTTTTCAGAATGTTTTGATCAGTTTTGGCAGGTTCTAAACTATTTTGTCGGGATTTGGAATGTTTTGGTTGGTTTTGATTTGTTTTTATGGTGTTTTGCCAAGTTTTTTGAATGTTTTGATCAGTTCTGGCTGGTTTGATAGTATTTTGGTATCTTTTCAGAATGTTTTGATCAGTTTTGCGGGTCTAAATTATTTTGGCGTGTTTTTGGAATACTCTGGTTGGTTTTGATTTGTTTTTATGATGTTTTGGTGGGTTTTCGGAATGTTTTGGTGGGGTTTTAGAATGTTTTGTTTTCTCTTGTGTTGTTTTTATTGTGTTGGCAGGTTTTGGTGTGTCTGGATTCCTTTTGGCGGGTTTTAAAATATTTTGGCGGGTATTTGGAAAGTTTTGGCGGGTATTCGGAATGTTTTGATTAGTTTTGACGGGTTTTGAAATATTTTGGCGGGGTTTTAGAAGGTTTTGATCTGTTTTGATGATGTTCAGCCCAGTTTTTGGTGTGTTTGGATTAGGTTTGGTGGGCTTTATCATGTTTTGTCAGGTTTTTCCGAATGTTTTGATCACTTCTGTCTGGTTTTCTATTTTGGCGGGTTTGAAACTATTTCTGGATTAGTTTTGGTGGGTTTTAAACTATTTTGGCTCTTTGCGCAGAGATGACGGTGCCGGTTGCGGTGCGCTGCGGGGCGCTCCTTCTGCGGAAAGACGCCTGGCAGCGGCACTTGGGGCAGCTCCGCGTCTACCGTATTCTGCCTTTCTTGCCTTCTGCATCTCAGCAAAATGCTTTCCCACTAGGTCTAGCAAGGAGAAACTGTGCCAGCTGAGTAGATGTAGCCCGGCCCGCCCTTTGAAGGTCACAAGTTCTTGGCATCTCAGAGCCTAAAGGGACGAGCGAGGTTATCTATGGTACAAGCACAGCAAAGTTGTCCAAGAATAGCTTCCATTCGAATGCTAATGGCAATTGAAGAGGCAGGCCAGTGGCAAGCCACTATCTTCTAGCAGTTTGAAAGGTGCAGACACAGTGCAGTTGTTGTGTGGCTTCCTTCTTCGCCTCCCAGAAGGTGCCGCGCTCTCCGTCTCTTGCTTGCCAATATGTTGCCGTGTTCCTCTTATTGTTTGGTTTCTTTGGATTTGTTTTGATGATGTTTTGGCGGGTTTTCGGAATGTTTTGGTGGTGTTTTAGAATGTTTTGTTTCCTCTTGTGTTGTTTTTATTGTGTTGGCAGGTTTTGGAATGTCTGGATTCCTTTTGGCGGGTTTTAAAATATTTTGTCGGGTATTTGGAATGTTTTGGTTTGCTTTCATTTGCTTTGATTATGTTTTGGCAAGTTATTGAATGTTTCGATCACTTCTGACTGGTTTGATAGTATTTTGGCATCTTTTCAGAATGTTTTGATCAGTTTTGGCAGGTTCTAAACTATTTTGTCGGGTTTTTGGAATGTTTTGGTTGGTTTTGATTTGTTTTTATGGTGTTTTGCCAAGTTTTTTGAATGTTTTAATCAGTTCTGGCTTGTTTTCTAATGTTTTGGCATCTTTTCAGAATGTTTTGATCAGTTTTGCGGGTCTAAATTATTTTGGCGTGTTTTTGGAATACTCTGGTTGGTTTTGATTTGTTTTTATGATGTTTTGGTGGGTTTTCGGAATGTTTTGGTGGGGTTTTAGAATGTTTTGTTTTCTCTTGTGTTGTTTTTATTGTGTTGGCAGGTTTTGGAATGTCTGGATTCCTTTTGGCGGGTTTTAAAATATTTTGGCGGGTATTTGGAAAGTTTTGGCGGGTATTCGGAATGTTTTGATTAGTTTTGACTGGTTTTGAAATATTTTGGCGGGTTTTTAGAAGGTTTTGATTTGTTTTGATTTGTTTTGATGATGTTTAGCCCAGTTTTTGGTGTGTTTGGATTAGGTTTGGTGGGCTTTATCATGTTTTGTCAGGTTTTTCCGAATGTTTTGATCACTTCTGTCTGGTTTTCTATTTTGGCGGGTTTGAAACTATTTCTGGATTAGTTTTGGTGGGTTTTAAACTATTTTGGCTCTTTGCGCAGAGATGACGGTGCCGGTTGCGGTGCGCTGCGGGGCGCTCCTTCTGTGGAAAGACGCCTGGCAGCGGCACTTGGGGCAGCTCCGCGTCTACCGTATTCTGCCTTTCTTGCCTTCTGCATCTCAGCAAAATGCTTTCCCACTAGGTCTAGCAAGGAGAAACTGTGCCAGCTGAGTAGATGTAGCCCGGCCTGCCCTTTGAAGTTCACAAGTTCTTGGCATCTCAGAGCCTAAAGGGAAGAGCAAGGTTATCTATGGTAGGCTGGTGCAGAACTAGCCGCAAGCACAACAAAGTTGTCCAAGAATAGCTTCCATTCGAATGCTAATGGCAATTGAAGAGGCAGGCCAGTGGCAAGCCACTATCTTCTAGCAGTTTGAAAGGTGCAGACACAGTGCAGTTGTTGTGTGGCTTCCTTCTTCGCCTCCCAGAAGGTGCCACGCTCTCCGTCTCTTGCTTGCCAATATGTTGCCCTGTTCCTCTTATTGTTTGGTTTCTTTGGATTTGTTTTGATGATGTTTTGGCGGGTTTTCGGAATGTTTTGGTGGTATTTTAGAATGTTTTGTTTTCTCTTGTGTTGTTTTTATTGTGTTGGCAGGTTTTGGAATGTTTGGATGCCCTTTGGCGGGTTTTAAAATATTTTGGCAGGTATTTGGAATGTTTTGGTTTGCTTTCATTTGCTTTGATTATGTTTTGGCAAGTTATTGAATGTTTCGATCACTTCTGACTGGTTTGATAGTATTTTGGCATCTTTTCAGAATGTTTTGATCAGTTTTGGCAGGTTCTAAACTATTTTGTCGGGATTTGGAATGTTTTGGTTTGCTTTCATTTGCTTTGATTATGTTTTGGCAAGTTATTGAATGTTTCGATCACTTCTGACTGGTTTGATAGTATTTTGGCATCTTTTCAGAATGTTTTGATCAGTTTTGGCAGGTTCTAAACTATTTTGTCGGGATTTGGAATGTTTTGGTTGGTTTTGATTTGTTTTTATGGTGTTTTGCCAAGTTTTTTGAATGTTTTGATCAGTTCTGGCTGGTTTGATAGTATTTTGGTATCTTTTCAGAATGTTTTGATCAGTTTTGCGGGTCTAAATTATTTTGGCGTGTTTTTGGAATACTCTGGTTGGTTTTGATTTGTTTTTATGATGTTTTGGTGGGTTTTCGGAATGTTTTGGTGGGGTTTTAGAATGTTTTGTTTTCTCTTGTCTTGTTTTTATTGTGTTGGCAGGTTTTGGAATGTCTGGATTCCTTTTGGCGGGTTTTAAAATATTTTGGCGGGTATTTGGAAAGTTTTGGCGGGTATTCGGAATGTTTTGATTAGTTTTGACGGGTTTTGAAATATTTTGGCGGGGTTTTAGAAGGTTTTGATCTGTTTTGATGATGTTCAGCCCAGTTTTTGGTGTGTTTGGATTAGGTTTGGTGGGCTTTATCATGTTTTGTCAGGTTTTTCCGAATGTTTTGATCACTTCTGTCTGGTTTTCTATTTTGGCGGGTTTGAAACTATTTCTGGATTAGTTTTGGTGGGTTTTAAACTATTTTGGCTCTTTGCGCAGAGATGACGGTGCCGGTTGCGGTGCGCTGCGGGGCGCTCCTTCTGCGGAAAGACGCCTGGCAGCGGCACTTGGGGCAGCTCCGCGTCTACCGTATTCTGCCTTTCTTGCCTTCTGCATCTCAGCAAAATGCTTTCCCACTAGGTCTAGGAAGGAGAAACTGTGCCAGCTGAGTAGATGTAGCCCGGCCCGCCCTTTGAAGGTCACAAGTTCTTGGCATCTCAGAGCCTAAAGGGACGAGCGAGGTTATCTATGGTACAAGCACAGCAAAGTTGTCCAAGAATAGCTTCCATTCGAATGCTAATGGCAATTGAAGAGGCAGGCCAGTGGCAAGCCACTATCTTCTAGCAGTTTGAAAGGTGCAGACACAGTGCAGTTGTTGTGTGGCTTCCTTCTTCGCCTCCCAAAAGGTGCCGCGCTCTCCGTCTCTTGCTTGCCAATATGTTGCCGTGTTCCTCTTATTGTTTGGTTTCTTTGGATTTGTTTTGATGATGTTTTGGCGGGTTTTCGGAATGTTTTGGTGGTGTTTTAGAATGTTTTGTTTCCTCTTGTGTTGTTTTTATTGTGTTGGCAGGTTTTGGAATGTCTGGATTCCTTTTGGCGGGTTTTAAAATATTTTGTCGGGTATTTGGAATGTTTTGGTTTGCTTTCATTTGCTTTGATTATGTTTTGGCAAGTTATTGAATGTTTCGATCACTTCTGACTGGTTTGATAGTATTTTGGCATCTTTTCAGAATGTTTTGATCAGTTTTGGCAGGTTCTAAACTATTTTGTCGGGTTTTTGGAATGTTTTGGTTGGTTTTGATTTGTTTTTATGGTGTTTTGCCAAGTTTTTTGAATGTTTTAATCAGTTCTGGCTTGTTTTCTAATGTTTTGGCATCTTTTCAGAATGTTTTGATCAGTTTTGCGGGTCTAAATTATTTTGGCGTGTTTTTGGAATACTCTGGTTGGTTTTGATTTGTTTTTATGATGTTTTGGTGGGTTTTCGGAATGTTTTGGTGGGGTTTTAGAATGTTTTGTTTTCTCTTGTGTTGTTTTTATTGTGTTGGCAGGTTTTGGAATGTCTGGATTCCTTTTGGCGGGTTTTAAAATATTTTGGCGGGTATTTGGAAAGTTTTGGCGGGTATTTGGAATGTTTTGATTAGTTTTGAGGGGTTTTGAAATATTTTGGCGGGTTTTTAGAAGGTTTTGATTTGTTTTGATTTGTTTTGATGATGTTTAGCCCAGTTTTTGGTGTGTTTGGATTAGGTTTGGTGGGCTTTATCATGTTTTGTCAGGTTTTTCCGAATGTTTTGATCACTTCTGTCTGGTTTTCTATTTTGGCGGGTTTGAAACTATTTCTGGATTAGTTTTGGTGGGTTTTAAACTATTTTGGCTCTTTGCGCAGAGATGACGGTGCCGGTTGCGGTGCGCTGCGGGGCGCTCCTTCTGTGGAAAGACGCCTGGCAGCGGCACTTGGGGCAGCTCCGCGTCTACCGTATTCTGCCTTTCTTGCCTTCTACATCTCAGCAAAATGCTTTCCCACTAGGTCTAGCAAGGAGAAACTGTGCCAGCTGAGTAGATGTAGCCCGGCCCGCCCTTTGAAGGTCACAAGTTCTTGGCATCTCAGAGCCTAAAGGGACGAGCGAGGTTATCTATGGTACAAGCACAGCAAAGTTGTCCAAGAATAGCTTCCATTCGAATGCTAATGGCAATTGAAGAGGCAGGCCAGTGGCAAGCCACTATCTTCTAGCAGTTTGAAAGGTGCAGACACAGTGCAGTTGTTGTGTGGCTTCCTTCTTCGCCTCCCAGAAGGTGCCGCGCTCTCCGTCTCTTGCTTGCCAATATGTTGCCGTGTTCCTCTTATTGTTTGGTTTCTTTGGATTTGTTTTGATGATGTTTTGGCGGGTTTTCGGAATGTTTTGGTGGTATTTTAGAATGTTTTGTTTTCTCTTGTGTTGTTTTTATTGTGTTGGCAGGTTTTGGAATGTTTGGATGCCCTTTGGCGGGTTTTAAAATATTTTGGCAGGTATTTGGAATGTTTTGGTTTGCTTTCATTTGCTTTGATTATGTTTTGGCAAGTTATTGAATGTTTCGATCACTTCTGACTGGTTTGATAGTATTTTGGCATCTTTTCAGAATGTTTTGATCAGTTTTGGCAGGTTCTAAACTATTTTGTCGGGATTTGGAATGTTTTGGTTGGTTTTGATTTGTTTTTATGGTGTTTTGCCAAGTTTTTTGAATGTTTTGATCAGTTCTGGCTGGTTTTCTAATGTTTTGGCATCTTTTCAGAATGTTTTGATCAGTTTTCGGGTCTAAATTATTTTGGCGTGTTTTTGGAATACTCTGGTTGGTTTTGATTTGTTTTTATGATGTTTTGGTGGGTTTTCGGAATGTTTTGGTGGGGTTTTAGAATGTTTTGTTTTCTCTTGTGTTGTTTTTATTGTGTTGGCAGGTTTTGGAATGTCTGGATTCCTTTTGGCGGGTTTTAAAATATTTTGGCGGGTATTTGGAAAGTTTTGGCGGGTATTCGGAATGTTTTGATTAGTTTTGACGGGTTTTGAAATATTTTGGCGGGGTTTTAGAAGGTTTTGATCTGTTTTGATGATGTTCAGCCCAGTTTTTGGTGTGTTTGGATTAGGTTTGGTGGGCTTTATCATGTTTTGTCAGGTTTTTCCGAATGTTTTGATCACTTCTGTCTGGTTTTCTATTTTGGCGGGTTTGAAACTATTTCTGGATTAGTTTTGGTGGGTTTTAAACTATTTTGGCTCTTTGCGCAGAGATGACGGTGCCGGTTGCGGTGCGCTGCGGGGCGCTCCTTCTGCGGAAAGACGCCTGGCAGCGGCACTTGGGGCAGCTCCGCGTCTAGCGTATTCTGCCTTTCTTGCCTTCTACATCTCAGCAAAATGCTTTCCCACTAGGTCTAGCAAGGAGAAACTGTGCCAGCTGAGTAGATGTAGCCCGGCCTGCCCTTTGAAGTTCACAAGTTCTTGGCATCTCAGAGCCTAAAGGGAAGAGCAAGGTTATCTATGGTAGGCTGGTGCAGAACTAGCCGCAAGCACAGCAAAGTTGTCCAAGAATAGCTTCCATTCGAATGCTAATGGCAATTGAAGAGGCAGGCCAGTGGCAAGCCACTATCTTCTAGCAGTTTGAAAGGTGCAGACACAGTGCAGTTGTTGTGTGGCTTCCTTCTTCGCCTCCCAGAAGGTGCCACGCTCTCCGTCTCTTGCTTGCCAATATGTTGCCCTGTTCCTCTTATTGTTTGGTTTCTTTGGATTTGTTTTGATGATGTTTTGGCGGGTTTTCGGAATGTTTTGGTGGTATTTTAGAATGTTTTGTTTTCTCTTGTGTTGTTTTTATTGTGTTGGCAGGTTTTGGAATGTTTGGATGCCCTTTGGCGGGTTTTAAAATATTTTGGCAGGTATTTGGAATGTTTTGGTTTGCTTTCATTTGCTTTGATTATGTTTTGGCAAGTTATTGAATGTTTCGATCACTTCTGACTGGTTTGATAGTATTTTGGCATCTTTTCAGAATGTTTTGATCAGTTTTGGCAGGTTCTAAACTATTTTGTCGGGATTTGGAATGTTTTGGTTGGTTTTGATTTGTTTTTATGGTGTTTTGCCAAGTTTTTTGAATGTTTTGATCAGTTCTGGCTGGTTTGATAGTATTTTGGTATCTTTTCAGAATGTTTTGATCAGTTTTGCGGGTCTAAATTATTTTGGCGTGTTTTTGGAATACTCTGGTTGGTTTTGATTTGTTTTTATGATGTTTTGGTGGGTTTTCGGAATGTTTTGGTGGGGTTTTAGAATGTTTTGTTTTCTCTTGTGTTGTTTTTATTGTGTTGGCAGGTTTTGGAATGTCTGGATTCCTTTTGGCGGGTTTTAAAATATTTTGGCGGGTATTTGGAAAGTTTTGGCGGGTATTCGGAATGTTTTGATTAGTTTTGACGGGTTTTGAAATATTTTGGCGGGGTTTTAGAAGGTTTTGATTTGTTTTGATGATGTTCAGCCCAGTTTTTGGTGTGTTTGGATTAGGTTTGGTGGGCTTTATCATGTTTTGTCAGGTTTTTCCGAATGTTTTGATCACTTCTGTCTGGTTTTCTATTTTGGCGGGTTTGAAACTATTTCTGGATTAGTTTTGGTGGGTTTTAAACTATTTTGGCTCTTTGCGCAGAGATGACGGTGCCGGTTGCGGTGCGCTGCGGGGCGCTCCTTCTGCGGAAAGACGCCTGGCAGCGGCACTTGGGGCAGCTCCGCGTCTACCGTATTCTGCCTTTCTTGCCTTCTGCATCTCAGCAAAATGCTTTCCCACTAGGTCTAGGAAGGAGAAACTGTGCCAGCTGAGTAGATGTAGCCCGGCCCGCCCTTTGAAGGTCACAAGTTCTTGGCATCTCAGAGCCTAAAGGGACGAGCGAGGTTATCTATGGTACAAGCACAGCAAAGTTGTCCAAGAATAGCTTCCATTCGAATGCTAATGGCAATTGAAGAGGCAGGCCAGTGGCAAGCCACTATCTTCTAGCAGTTTGAAAGGTGCAGACACAGTGCAGTTGTTGTGTGGCTTCCTTCTTCGCCTCCCAGAAGGTGCCGCGCTCTCCGTCTCTTGCTTGCCAATATGTTGCCGTGTTCCTCTTATTGTTTGGTTTCTTTGGATTTGTTTTGATGATGTTTTGGCGGGTTTTCGGAATGTTTTGGTGGTGTTTTAGAATGTTTTGTTTCCTCTTGTGTTGTTTTTATTGTGTTGGCAGGTTTTGGAATGTCTGGATTCCTTTTGGCGGGTTTTAAAATATTTTGTCGGGTATTTGGAATGTTTTGGTTTGCTTTCATTTGCTTTGATTATGTTTTGGCAAGTTATTGAATGTTTCGATCACTTCTGACTGGTTTGATAGTATTTTGGCATCTTTTCAGAATGTTTTGATCAGTTTTGGCAGGTTCTAAACTATTTTGTCGGGATTTGGAATGTTTTGGTTGGTTTTGATTTGTTTTTATGGTGTTTTGCCAAGTTTTTTGAATGTTTTGATCAGTTCTGGCTGGTTTGATAGTATTTTGGTATCTTTTCAGAATGTTTTGATCAGTTTTGCGGGTCTAAATTATTTTGGCGTGTTTTTGGAATACTCTGGTTGGTTTTGATTTGTTTTTATGATGTTTTGGTGGGTTTTCGGAATGTTTTGGTGGGGTTTTAGAATGTTTTGTTTTCTCTTGTGTTGTTTTTATTGTGTTGGCAGGTTTTGGAATGTCTGGATTCCTTTTGGCGGGTTTTAAAATATTTTGGCGGGTATTTGGAAAGTTTTGGCGGGTATTCGGAATGTTTTGATTAGTTTTGACGGGTTTTGAAATATTTTGGCGGGGTTTTAGAAGGTTTTGATTTGTTTTGATGATGTTCAGCCCAGTTTTTGGTGTGTTTGGATTAGGTTTGGTGGGCTTTATCATGTTTTGTCAGGTTTTTCCGAATGTTTTGATCACTTCTGTCTGGTTTTCTATTTTGGCGGGTTTTAAACTATTTCTGGATTAGTTTTGGTGGGTTTTAAACTATTTTGGCTCTTTGCGCAGAGATGACGGTGCCGGTTGCGGTGCGCTGCGGGGCGCTCCTTCTGCGGAAAGACGCCTGGCAGCGGCACTTGGGGCAGCTCCGCGTCTACCGTATTCTGCCTTTCTTGCCTTCTGCATCTCAGCAAAATGCTTTCCCACTAGGTCTAGCAAGGAGAAACTGTGCCAGCTGAGTAGATGTAGCCCGGCCCGCCCTTTGAAGGTCACAAGTTCTTGGCATCTCAGAGCCTAAAGGGACGAGCGAGGTTATCTATGGTACAAGCACAGCAAAGTTGTCCAAGAATAGCTTCCATTCGAATGCTAATGGCAATTGAAGAGGCAGGCCAGTGGCAAGCCACTATCTTCTAGCAGTTTGAAAGGTGCAGACACAGTGCAGTTGTTGTGTGGCTTCCTTCTTCGCCTCCCAGAAGGTGCCGCGCTCTCCGTCTCTTGCTTGCCAATATGTTGCCGTGTTCCTCTTATTGTTTGGTTTCTTTGGATTTGTTTTGATGATGTTTTGGCGGGTTTTCGGAATGTTTTGGTGGTGTTTTAGAATGTTTTGTTTCCTCTTGTGTTGTTTTTATTGTGTTGGCAGGTTTTGGAATGTCTGGATTCCTTTTGGCGGGTTTTAAAATATTTTGTCGGGTATTTGGAATGTTTTGGTTTGCTTTCATTTGCTTTGATTATGTTTTGGCAAGTTATTGAATGTTTCGATCACTTCTGACTGGTTTGATAGTATTTTGGCATCTTTTCAGAATGTTTTGATCAGTTTTGGCAGGTTCTAAACTATTTTGTCGGGTTTTTGGAATGTTTTGGTTGGTTTTGATTTGTTTTTATGGTGTTTTGCCAAGTTTTTTGAATGTTTTAATCAGTTCTGGCTTGTTTTCTAATGTTTTGGCATCTTTTCAGAATGTTTTGATCAGTTTTGCGGGTCTAAATTATTTTGGCGTGTTTTTGGAATACTCTGGTTGGTTTTGATTTGTTTTTATGATGTTTTGGTGGGTTTTCGGAATGTTTTGGTGGGGTTTTAGAATGTTTTGTTTTCTCTTGTGTTGTTTTTATTGTGTTGGCAGGTTTTGGAATGTCTGGATTCCTTTTGGCGGGTTTTAAAATATTTTGGCGGGTATTTGGAAAGTTTTGGCGGGTATTCGGAATGTTTTGATTAGTTTTGAGGGGTTTTGAAATATTTTGGCGGGTTTTTAGAAGGTTTTGATTTGTTTTGATTTGTTTTGATGATGTTTAGCCCAGTTTTTGGTGTGTTTGGATTAGGTTTGGTGGGCTTTATCATGTTTTGTCAGGTTTTTCCGAATGTTTTGATCACTTCTGTCTGGTTTTCTATTTTGGCGGGTTTGAAACTATTTCTGGATTAGTTTTGGTGGGTTTTAAACTATTTTGGCTCTTTGCGCAGAGATGACGGTGCCGGTTGCGGTGCGCTGCGGGGCGCTCCTTCTGTGGAAAGACGCCTGGCAGCGGCACTTGGGGCAGCTCCGCGTCTACCGTATTCTGCCTTTCTTGCCTTCTGCATCTCAGCAAAATGCTTTCCCACTAGGTCTAGCAAGGAGAAACTGTGCCAGCTGAGTAGATGTAGCCCGGCCCGCCCTTTGAAGGTCACAAGTTCTTGGCATCTCAGAGCCTAAAGGGACGAGCGAGGTTATCTATGGTACAAGCACAGCAAAGTTGTCCAAGAATAGCTTCCATTCGAATGCTAATGGCAATTGAAGAGGCAGGCCAGTGGCAAGCCACTATCTTCTAGCAGTTTGAAAGGTGCAGACACAGTGCAGTTGTTGTGTGGCTTCCTTCTTCGCCTCCCAGAAGGTGCCGCGCTCTCCGTCTCTTGCTTGCCAATATGTTGCCGTGTTCCTCTTATTGTTTGGTTTCTTTGGATTTGTTTTGATGATGTTTTGGCGGGTTTTCGGAATGTTTTGGTGGTATTTTAGAATGTTTTGTTTTCTCTTGTGTTGTTTTTATTGTGTTGGCAGGTTTTGGAATGTTTGGATGCCCTTTGGCGGGTTTTAAAATATTTTGGCAGGTATTTGGAATGTTTTGGTTTGCTTTCATTTGCTTTGATTATGTTTTGGCAAGTTATTGAATGTTTCGATCACTTCTGACTGGTTTGATAGTATTTTGGCATCTTTTCAGAATGTTTTGATCAGTTTTGGCAGGTTCTAAACTATTTTGTCGGGATTTGGAATGTTTTGGTTGGTTTTGATTTGTTTTTATGGTGTTTTGCCAAGTTTTTTGAATGTTTTGATCAGTTCTGGCTGGTTTTCTAATGTTTTGGCATCTTTTCAGAATGTTTTGATCAGTTTTGCGGGTCTAAATTATTTTGGCGTGTTTTTGGAATACTCTGGTTGGTTTTGATTTGTTTTTATGATGTTTTGGTGGGTTTTCGGAATGTTTTGGTGGGGTTTTAGAATGTTTTGTTTTCTCTTGTGTTGTTTTTATTGTGTTGGCAGGTTTTGGAATGTCTGGATTCCTTTTGGCGGGTTTTAAAATATTTTGGCGGGTATTTGGAAAGTTTTGGCGGGTATTTGGAATGTTTTGATTAGTTTTGAGGGGTTTTGAAATATTTTGGCGGGTTTTTAGAAGGTTTTGATTTGTTTTGATTTGTTTTGATGATGTTTAGCCCAGTTTTTGGTGTGTTTGGATTAGGTTTGGTGGGCTTTATCATGTTTTGTCAGGTTTTTCCGAATGTTTTGATCACTTCTGTCTGGTTTTCTATTTTGGCGGGTTTGAAACTATTTCTGGATTAGTTTTGGTGGGTTTTAAACTATTTTGGCTCTTTGCGCAGAGATGACGGTGCCGGTTGCGGTGCGCTGCGGGGCGCTCCTTCTGCGGAAAGACGCCTGGCAGTGGCACTTGGGGCAGCTCCGCGTCTACCGTATTCTGCATTTCTTGCCTTCTACATCTCAGCAAAATGCTTTCCCACTAGGTCTAGCAAGGAGAAACTGTGCCAGCTGAGTAGATGTAGCCCGGCCTGCCCTTTGAAGTTCACAAGTTCTTGGCATCTCAGAGCCTAAAGGGAAGAGCAAGGTTATCTATGGTAGGCTGGTGCAGAACTAGCCGCAAGCACAGCAAAGTTGTCCAAGAATAGCTTCCATTCGAATGCTAATGGCAATTGAAGAGGCAGGCCAGTGGCAAGCCACTATCTTCTAGCAGTTTGAAAGGTGCAGACACAGTGCAGTTGTTGTGTGGCTTCCTTCTTCGCCTCCCAGAAGGTGCCACGCTCTCCGTCTCTTGCTTGCCAATATGTTGCCCTGTTCCTCTTATTGTTTGGTTTCTTTGGATTTGTTTTGATGATGTTTTGGCGGGTTTTCGGAATGTTTTGGTGGTATTTTAGAATGTTTTGTTTTCTCTTGTGTTGTTTTTATTGTGTTGGCAGGTTTTGGAATGTTTGGATGCCCTTTGGCGGGTTTTAAAATATTTTGGCAGGTATTTGGAATGTTTTGGTTTGCTTTCATTTGCTTTGATTATGTTTTGGCAAGTTATTGAATGTTTCGATCACTTCTGACTGGTTTGATAGTATTTTGGCATCTTTTCAGAATGTTTTGATCAGTTTTGGCAGGTTCTAAACTATTTTGTCGGGATTTGGAATGTTTTGGTTGGTTTTGATTTGTTTTTATGGTGTTTTGCCAAGTTTTTTGAATGTTTTGATCAGTTCTGGCTGGTTTGATAGTATTTTGGTATCTTTTCAGAATGTTTTGATCAGTTTTGCGGGTCTAAATTATTTTGGCGTGTTTTTGGAATACTCTGGTTGGTTTTGATTTGTTTTTATGATGTTTTGGTGGGTTTTCGGAATGTTTTGGTGGGGTTTTAGAATGTTTTGTTTTCTCTTGTGTTGTTTTTATTGTGTTGGCAGGTTTTGGAATGTCTGGATTCCTTTTGGCGGGTTTTAAAATATTTTGGCGGGTATTTGGAAAGTTTTGGCGGGTATTCGGAATGTTTTGATTAGTTTTGACGGGTTTTGAAATATTTTGGCGGGGTTTTAGAAGGTTTTGATTTGTTTTGATGATGTTCAGCCCAGTTTTTGGTGTGTTTGGATTAGCTTTGGTGGGCTTTATCATGTTTTGTCAGGTTTTTCCGAATGTTTTGATCACTTCTGTCTGGTTTTCTATTTTGGCGGGTTTGAAACTATTTTTGGATTAGTTTTGGCGGGTTTTAAACTATTTTGGCTCTTTGCGCAGAGATGACCGTGCCGGTTGCGGTGCGCTGCGGGGCGCTCCTTCTGCGGAAAGACGCCCGGCAGCGGCACTTGGGGCAGCTCCGCGTCTACCGTATTCTGTCTTTCTTGCCTTCTGCATCTCAGCAAAATGCTTTCCCACTAGGTCTAGCAAGGAGAAACTGTGCCAGCTGAGTAGATGTAGCCCGGCCCGCCCTTTGAAGGTCACAAGTTCTTGGCATCTCAGAGCCTAAAGGGACGAGCGAGGTTATCTATGGTACAAGCACAGCAAAGTTGTCCAAGAATAGCTTCCATTCGAATGCTAATGGCAATTGAAGAGGCAGGCCAGTGGCAAGCCACTATCTTCTAGCAGTTTGAAAGGTGCAGACACAGTGCAGTTGTTGTGTGGCTTCCTTCTTCGCCTCCCAGAAGGTGCCGCGCTCTCCGTCTCTTGCTTGCCAATATGTTGCCCTGTTCCTCTTATTGTTTGGTTTCTTTGGATTTGTTTTTATGATGTTTTGGCGGGTTTTCGGAATGTTTTGGTGGTATTTTAGAATGTTTTGTTTTCTCTTGTGTTGTTTTTATTGTGTTGGCAGGTTTTGGAATGTTTGGATGCCCTTTGGCGGGTTTTAAAATATTTTGGCAGGTATTTGGAATGTTTTGGTTTGCTTTCATTTGCTTTGATTATGTTTTGGCAAGTTATTGAATGTTTCGATCACTTCTGACTGGTTTGATAGTATTTTGGCATCTTTTCAGAATGTTTTGATCAGTTTTGGCAGGTTCTAAACTATTTTGTCGGGATTTGGAATGTTTTGGTTGGTTTTGATTTGTTTTTATGGTGTTTTGCCAAGTTTTTTGAATGTTTTGATCAGTTCTGGCTGGTTTGATAGTATTTTGGTATCTTTTCAGAATGTTTTGATCAGTTTTGCGGGTCTAAATTATTTTGGCGTGTTTTTGGAATACTCTGGTTGGTTTTGATTTGTTTTTATGATGTTTTGGTGGGTTTTCGGAATGTTTTGGTGGGGTTTTAGAATGTTTTGTTTTCTCTTGTGTTGTTTTTATTGTGTTGGCAGGTTTTGGAATGTCTGGATTCCTTTTGGCGGGTTTTAAAATATTTTGGCGGGTATTTGGAAAGTTTTGGCGGGTATTCGGAATGTTTTGATTAGTTTTGACGGGTTTTGAAATATTTTGGCGGGGTTTTAGAAGGTTTTGATCTGTTTTGATGATGTTCAGCCCAGTTTTTGGTGTGTTTGGATTAGGTTTGGTGGGCTTTATCATGTTTTGTCAGGTTTTTCCGAATGTTTTGATCACTTCTGTCTGGTTTTCTATTTTGGCGGGTTTGAAACTATTTCTGGATTAGTTTTGGTGGGTTTTAAACTATTTTGGCTCTTTGCGCAGAGATGACGGTGCCGGTTGCGGTGCGCTGCGGGGCGCTCCTTCTGCGGAAAGACGCCTGGCAGCGGCACTTGGGGCAGCTCCGCGTCTACCGTATTCTGCCTTTCTTGCCTTCTGCATCTCAGCAAAATGCTTTCCCACTAGGTCTAGCAAGGAGAAACTGTGCCAGCTGAGTAGATGTAGCCCGGCCCGCCCTTTGAAGGTCACAAGTTCTTGGCATCTCAGAGCCTAAAGGGACGAGCGAGGTTATCTATGGTACAAGCACAGCAAAGTTGTCCAAGAATAGCTTCCATTCGAATGCTAATGGCAATTGAAGAGGCAGGCCAGTGGCAAGCCACTATCTTCTAGCAGTTTGAAAGGTGCAGACACAGTGCAGTTGTTGTGTGGCTTCCTTCTTCGCCTCCCAGAAGGTGCCGCGCTCTCCGTCTCTTGCTTGCCAATATGTTGCCGTGTTCCTCTTATTGTTTGGTTTCTTTGGATTTGTTTTGATGATGTTTTGGCGGGTTTTCGGAATGTTTTGGTGGTGTTTTAGAATGTTTTGTTTCCTCTTGTGTTGTTTTTATTGTGTTGGCAGGTTTTGGAATGTCTGGATTCCTTTTGGCGGGTTTTAAAATATTTTGTCGGGTATTTGGAATGTTTTGGTTTGCTTTCATTTGCTTTGATTATGTTTTGGCAAGTTATTGAATGTTTCGATCACTTCTGACTGGTTTGATAGTATTTTGGCATCTTTTCAGAATGTTTTGATCAGTTTTGGCAGGTTCTAAACTATTTTGTCGGGTTTTTGGAATGTTTTGGTTGGTTTTGATTTGTTTTTATGGTGTTTTGCCAAGTTTTTTGAATGTTTTAATCAGTTCTGGCTTGTTTTCTAATGTTTTGGCATCTTTTCAGAATGTTTTGATCAGTTTTGCGGGTCTAAATTATTTTGGCGTGTTTTTGGAATACTCTGGTTGGTTTTGATTTGTTTTTATGATGTTTTGGTGGGTTTTCGGAATGTTTTGGTGGGGTTTTAGAATGTTTTGTTTTCTCTTGTGTTGTTTTTATTGTGTTGGCAGGTTTTGGAATGTCTGGATTCCTTTTGGCGGGTTTTAAAATATTTTGGCGGGTATTTGGAAAGTTTTGGCGGGTATTTGGAATGTTTTGATTAGTTTTGAGGGGTTTTGAAATATTTTGGCGGGTTTTTAGAAGGTTTTGATTTGTTTTGATTTGTTTTGATGATGTTTAGCCCAGTTTTTGGTGTGTTTGGATTAGGTTTGGTGGGCTTTATCATGTTTTGTCAGGTTTTTCCGAATGTTTTGATCACTTCTGTCTGGTTTTCTATTTTGGCGGGTTTGAAACTATTTCTGGATTAGTTTTGGTGGGTTTTAAACTATTTTGGCTCTTTGCGCAGAGATGACGGTGCCGGTTGCGGTGCGCTGCGGGGCGCTCCTTCTGTGGAAAGACGCCTGGCAGCGGCACTTGGGGCAGCTCCGCGTCTACCGTATTCTGCCTTTCTTGCCTTCTACATCTCAGCAAAATGCTTTCCCACTAGGTCTAGCAAGGAGAAACTGTGCCAGCTGAGTAGATGTAGCCCGGCCCGCCCTTTGAAGGTCACAAGTTCTTGGCATCTCAGAGCCTAAAGGGACGAGCGAGGTTATCTATGGTACAAGCACAGCAAAGTTGTCCAAGAATAGCTTCCATTCGAATGCTAATGGCAATTGAAGAGGCAGGCCAGTGGCAAGCCACTATCTTCTAGCAGTTTGAAAGGTGCAGACACAGTGCAGTTGTTGTGTGGCTTCCTTCTTCGCCTCCCAGAAGGTGCCGCGCTCTCCGTCTCTTGCTTGCCAATATGTTGCCGTGTTCCTCTTATTGTTTGGTTTCTTTGGATTTGTTTTTATGATGTTTTGGCGGGTTTTCGGAATGTTTTGGTGGTATTTTAGAATGTTTTGTTTTCTCTTGTGTTGTTTTTATTGTGTTGGCAGGTTTTGGAATGTTTGGATGCCCTTTGGCGGGTTTTAAAATATTTTGGCAGGTATTTGGAATGTTTTGGTTTGCTTTCATTTGCTTTGATTATGTTTTGGCAAGTTATTGAATGTTTCGATCACTTCTGACTGGTTTGATAGTATTTTGGCATCTTTTCAGAATGTTTTGATCAGTTTTGGCAGGTTCTAAACTATTTTGTCGGGATTTGGAATGTTTTGGTTGGTTTTGATTTGTTTTTATGGTGTTTTGCCAAGTTTTTTGAATGTTTTGATCAGTTCTGGCTGGTTTTCTAATGTTTTGGCATCTTTTCAGAATGTTTTGATCAGTTTTGCGGGTCTAAATTATTTTGGCGTGTTTTTGGAATACTCTGGTTGGTTTTGATTTGTTTTTATGATGTTTTGGTGGGTTTTCGGAATGTTTTGGTGGGGTTTTAGAATGTTTTGTTTTCTCTTGTGTTGTTTTTATTGTGTTGGCAGGTTTTGGAATGTCTGGATTCCTTTTGGCGGGTTTTAAAATATTTTGGCGGGTATTTGGAAAGTTTTGGCGGGTATTCGGAATGTTTTGATTAGTTTTGACGGGTTTTGAAATATTTTGGCGGGGTTTTAGAAGGTTTTGATTTGTTTTGATGATGTTTAGCCCAGTTTTTGGTGTGTTTGGATTAGGTTTGGTGGGCTTTATCATGTTTTGTCAGGTTTTTCCGAATGTTTTGATCACTTCTGTCTGGTTTTCTATTTTGGCGGGTTTGAAACTATTTCTGGATTAGTTTTGGTGGGTTTTAAACTATTTTGGCTCTTTGCGCAGAGATGACGGTGCCGGTTGCGGTGCGCTGCGGGGCGCTCCTTCTGCGGAAAGACGCCTGGCAGCGGCACTTGGGGCAGCTCCGCGTCTACCGTATTCTGCCTTTCTTGCCTTCTACATCTCAGCAAAATGCTTTCCCACTAGGTCTAGCAAGGAGAAACTGTGCCAGCTGAGTAGATGTAGCCCGGCCTGCCCTTTGAAGTTCACAAGTTCTTGGCATCTCAGAGCCTAAAGGGAAGAGCAAGGTTATCTATGGTAGGCTGGTGCAGAACTAGCCGCAAGCACAGCAAAGTTGTCCAAGAATAGCTTCCATTCGAATGCTAATGGCAATTGAAGAGGCAGGCCAGTGGCAAGCCACTATCTTCTAGCAGTTTGAAAGGTGCAGACACAGTGCAGTTGTTGTGTGGCTTCCTTCTTCGCCTCCCAGAAGGTGCCACGCTCTCCGTCTCTTGCTTGCCAATATGTTGCCCTGTTCCTCTTATTGTTTGGTTTCTTTGGATTTGTTTTGATGATGTTTTGGCGGGTTTTCGGAATGTTTTGGTGGTGTTTTAGAATGTTTTGTTTTCTCTTGTGTTGTTTTTATTGTGTTGGCAGGTTTTGGAATGTTTGGATGCCCTTTGGCGGGTTTTAAAATATTTTGGCAGGTATTTGGAATGTTTTGGTTTGCTTTCATTTGCTTTGATTATGTTTTGGCAAGTTATTGAATGTTTCGATCACTTCTGACTGGTTTGATAGTATTTTGGCATCTTTTCAGAATGTTTTGATCAGTTTTGGCAGGTTCTAAACTATTTTGTCGGGATTTGGAATGTTTTGGTTGGTTTTGATTTGTTTTTATGGTGTTTTGCCAAGTTTTTTGAATGTTTTGATCAGTTCTGGCTGGTTTGATAGTATTTTGGTATCTTTTCAGAATGTTTTGATCAGTTTTGCGGGTCTAAATTATTTTGGCGTGTTTTTGGAATACTCTGGTTGGTTTTGATTTGTTTTTATGATGTTTTGGTGGGTTTTCAGAATGTTTTGGTGGGGTTTTAGAATGTTTTGTTTTCTCTTGTGTTGTTTTTATTGTGTTGGCAGGTTTTGGAATGTCTGGATTCCTTTTGGCGGGTTTTAAAATATTTTGGCGGGTATTTGGAAAGTTTTGGCGGGTATTCGGAATGTTTTGATTAGTTTTGACGGGTTTTGAAATATTTTGGCGGGGTTTTAGAAGGTTTTGATTTGTTTTGATGATGTTCAGCCCAGTTTTTGGTGTGTTTGGATTAGGTTTGGTGGGCTTTATCATGTTTTGTCAGGTTTTTCCGAATGTTTTGATCACTTCTGTCTGGTTTTCTATTTTGGCGGGTTTGAAACTATTTCTGGATTAGTTTTGGTGGGTTTTAAACTATTTTGGCTCTTTGCGCAGAGATGACGGTGCCGGTTGCGGTGCGCTGCGGGGCGCTCCTTCTGCGGAAAGACGCCTGGCAGCGGCACTTGGGGCAGCTCCGCGTCTACCGTATTCTGCCTTTCTTGCCTTCTGCATCTCAGCAAAATGCTTTCCCACTAGGTCTAGCAAGGAGAAACTGTGCCAGCTGAGTAGATGTAGCCCGGCCCGCCCTTTGAAGGTCACAAGTTCTTGGCATCTCAGAGCCTAAAGGGACGAGCGAGGTTATCTATGGTACAAGCACAGCAAAGTTGTCCAAGAATAGCTTCCATTCGAATGCTAATGGCAATTGAAGAGGCAGGCCAGTGGCAAGCCACTATCTTCTAGCAGTTTGAAAGGTGCAGACACAGTGCAGTTGTTGTGTGGCTTCCTTCTTCGCCTCCCAGAAGGTGCCGCGCTCTCCGTCTCTTGCTTGCCAATATGTTGCCGTGTTCCTCTTATTGTTTGGTTTCTTTGGATTTGTTTTGATGATGTTTTGGCGGGTTTTCGGAATGTTTTGGTGGTGTTTTAGAATGTTTTGTTTCCTCTTGTGTTGTTTTTATTGTGTTGGCAGGTTTTGGAATGTCTGGATTCCTTTTGGCGGGTTTTAAAATATTTTGTCGGGTATTTGGAATGTTTTGGTTTGCTTTCATTTGCTTTGATTATGTTTTGGCAAGTTATTGAATGTTTCGATCACTTCTGACTGGTTTGATAGTATTTTGGCATCTTTTCAGAATGTTTTGATCAGTTTTGGCAGGTTCTAAACTATTTTGTCGGGTTTTTGGAATGTTTTGGTTGGTTTTGATTTGTTTTTATGGTGTTTTGCCAAGTTTTTTGAATGTTTTAATCAGTTCTGGCTTGTTTTCTAATGTTTCGGCATCTTTTCAGAATGTTTTGATCAGTTTTGCGGGTCTAAATTATTTTGGCGTGTTTTTGGAATACTCTGGTTGGTTTTGATTTGTTTTTATGATGTTTTGGTGGGTTTTCGGAATGTTTTGGTGGGGTTTTAGAATGTTTTGTTTTCTCTTGTGTTGTTTTTATTGTGTTGGCAGGTTTTGGAATGTCTGGATTCCTTTTGGCGGGTTTTAAAATATTTTGGCGGGTATTTGGAAAGTTTTGGCGGGTATTTGGAATGTTTTGATTAGTTTTGAGGGGTTTTGAAATATTTTGGCGGGTTTTTAGAAGGTTTTGATTTGTTTTGATTTGTTTTGATGATGTTTAGCCCAGTTTTTGGTGTGTTTGGATTAGGTTTGGTGGGCTTTATCATGTTTTGTCAGGTTTTTCCAAATGTTTTGATCACTTCTGTCTGGTTTTCTATTTTGGCGGGTTTGAAACTATTTCTGGATTAGTTTTGGTGGGTTTTAAACTATTTTGGCTCTTTGCGCAGAGATGACGGTGCCGGTTGCGGTGCGCTGCGGGGCGCTCCTTCTGTGGAAAGACGCCTGGCAGCGGCACTTGGGGCAGCTCCGCGTCTACCGTATTCTGCCTTTCTTGCCTTCTGCATCTCAGCAAAATGCTTTCCCACTAGGTCTAGCAAGGAGAAACTGTGCCAGCTGAGTAGATGTAGCCCGGCCCGCCCTTTGAAGGTCACAAGTTCTTGGCATCTCAGAGCCTAAAGGGACGAGCGAGGTTATCTATGGTACAAGCACAGCAAAGTTGTCCAAGAATAGCTTCCATTCGAATGCTAATGGCAATTGAAGAGGCAGGCCAGTGGCAAGCCACTATCTTCTAGCAGTTTGAAAGGTGCAGACACAGTGCAGTTGTTGTGTGGCTTCCTTCTTCGCCTCCCAGAAGGTGCCGCGCTCTCCGTCTCTTGCTTGCCAATATGTTGCCCTGTTCCTCTTATTGTTTGGTTTCTTTGGATTTGTTTTGATGATGTTTTGGCGGGTTTTCGGAATGTTTTGGTGGTATTTTAGAATGTTTTGTTTTCTCTTGTGTTGTTTTTATTGTGTTGGCAGGTTTTGGAATGTTTGGATGCCCTTTGGCGGGTTTTAAAATATTTTGGCAGGTATTTGGAATGTTTTGGTTTGCTTTCATTTGCTTTGATTATGTTTTGGCAAGTTATTGAATGTTTCGATCACTTCTGACTGGTTTGATAGTATTTTGGCATCTTTTCAGAATGTTTTGATCAGTTTTGGCAGGTTCTAAACTATTTTGTCGGGATTTGGAATGTTTTGGTTGGTTTTGATTTGTTTTTATGGTGTTTTGCCAAGTTTTTTGAATGTTTTGATCAGTTCTGGCTGGTTTTCTAATGTTTTGGCATCTTTTCAGAATGTTTTGATCAGTTTTGCGGGTCTAAATTATTTTGGCGTGTTTTTGGAATACTCTGGTTGGTTTTGATTTGTTTTTATGATGTTTTGGTGGGTTTTCGGAATGTTTTGGTGGGGTTTTAGAATGTTTTGTTTTCTCTTGTGTTGTTTTTATTGTGTTGGCAGGTTTTGGAATGTCTGGATTCCTTTTGGCGGGTTTTAAAATATTTTGGCGGGTATTTGGAAAGTTTTGGCGGGTATTTGGAATGTTTTGATTAGTTTTGAGGGGTTTTGAAATATTTTGGCGGGTTTTTAGAAGGTTTTGATTTGTTTTGATTTGTTTTGATGATGTTTAGCCCAGTTTTTGGTGTGTTTGGATTAGGTTTGGTGGGCTTTATCATGTTTTGTCAGGTTTTTCCGAATGTTTTGATCACTTCTGTCTGGTTTTCTATTTTGGCGGGTTTGAAACTATTTCTGGATTAGTTTTGGTGGGTTTTAAACTATTTTGGCTCTTTGCGCAGAGATGACGGTGCCGGTTGCGGTGCGCTGCGGGGCGCTCCTTCTGCGGAAAGACGCCTGGCAGCGGCACTTGGGGCAGCTCCGCGTCTACCGTATTCTGCCTTTCTTGCCTTCTGCATCTCAGCAAAATGCTTTCCCACTAGGTCTAGCAAGGAGAAACTGTGCCAGCTGAGTAGATGTAGCCCGGCCCGCCCTTTGAAGGTCACAAGTTCTTGGCATCTCAGAGCCTAAAGGGACGAGCGAGGTTATCTATGGTACAAGCACAGCAAAGTTGTCCAAGAATAGCTTCCATTCGAATGCTAATGGCAATTGAAGAGGCAGGCCAGTGGCAAGCCACTATCTTCTAGCAGTTTGAAAGGTGCAGACACAGTGCAGTTGTTGTGTGGCTTCCTTCTTCGCCTCCCAGAAGGTGCCGCGCTCTCCGTCTCTTGCTTGCCAATATGTTGCCGTGTTCCTCTTATTGTTTGGTTTCTTTGGATTTGTTTTGATGATGTTTTGGCGGGTTTTCGGAATGTTTTGGTGGTGTTTTAGAATGTTTTGTTTCCTCTTGTGTTGTTTTTATTGTGTTGGCAGGTTTTGGAATGTCTGGATTCCTTTTGGCGGGTTTTAAAATATTTTGTCGGGTATTTGGAATGTTTTGGTTTGCTTTCATTTGCTTTGATTATGTTTTGGCAAGTTATTGAATGTTTCGATCACTTCTGACTGGTTTGATAGTATTTTGGCATCTTTTCAGAATGTTTTGATCAGTTTTGGCAGGTTCTAAACTATTTTGTCGGGTTTTTGGAATGTTTTGGTTGGTTTTGATTTGTTTTTATGGTGTTTTGCCAAGTTTTTTGAATGTTTTAATCAGTTCTGGCTTGTTTTCTAATGTTTCGGCATCTTTTCAGAATGTTTTGATCAGTTTTGCGGGTCTAAATTATTTTGGCGTGTTTTTGGAATACTCTGGTTGGTTTTGATTTGTTTTTATGATGTTTTGGTGGGTTTTCGGAATGTTTTGGTGGGGTTTTAGAATGTTTTGTTTTCTCTTGTGTTGTTTTTATTGTGTTGGCAGGTTTTGGAATGTCTGGATTCCTTTTGGCGGGTTTTAAAATATTTTGGCGGGTATTTGGAAAGTTTTGGCGGGTATTTGGAATGTTTTGATTAGTTTTGAGGGGTTTTGAAATATTTTGGCGGGTTTTTAGAAGGTTTTGATTTGTTTTGATTTGTTTTGATGATGTTTAGCCCAGTTTTTGGTGTGTTTGGATTAGGTTTGGTGGGCTTTATCATGTTTTGTCAGGTTTTTCCAAATGTTTTGATCACTTCTGTCTGGTTTTCTATTTTGGCGGGTTTGAAACTATTTCTGGATTAGTTTTGGTGGGTTTTAAACTATTTTGGCTCTTTGCGCAGAGATGACGGTGCCGGTTGCGGTGCGCTGCGGGGCGCTCCTTCTGTGGAAAGACGCCTGGCAGCGGCACTTGGGGCAGCTCCGCGTCTACCGTATTCTGCCTTTCTTGCCTTCTGCATCTCAGCAAAATGCTTTCCCACTAGGTCTAGCAAGGAGAAACTGTGCCAGCTGAGTAGATGTAGCCCGGCCCGCCCTTTGAAGGTCACAAGTTCTTGGCATCTCAGAGCCTAAAGGGACGAGCGAGGTTATCTATGGTACAAGCACAGCAAAGTTGTCCAAGAATAGCTTCCATTCGAATGCTAATGGCAATTGAAGAGGCAGGCCAGTGGCAAGCCACTATCTTCTAGCAGTTTGAAAGGTGCAGACACAGTGCAGTTGTTGTGTGGCTTCCTTCTTCGCCTCCCAGAAGGTGCCGCGCTCTCCGTCTCTTGCTTGCCAATATGTTGCCCTGTTCCTCTTATTGTTTGGTTTCTTTGGATTTGTTTTGATGATGTTTTGGCGGGTTTTCGGAATGTTTTGGTGGTATTTTAGAATGTTTTGTTTTCTCTTGTGTTGTTTTTATTGTGTTGGCAGGTTTTGGAATGTTTGGATGCCCTTTGGCGGGTTTTAAAATATTTTGGCAGGTATTTGGAATGTTTTGGTTTGCTTTCATTTGCTTTGATTATGTTTTGGCAAGTTATTGAATGTTTCGATCACTTCTGACTGGTTTGATAGTATTTTGGCATCTTTTCAGAATGTTTTGATCAGTTTTGGCAGGTTCTAAACTATTTTGTCGGGATTTGGAATGTTTTGGTTGGTTTTGATTTGTTTTTATGGTGTTTTGCCAAGTTTTTTGAATGTTTTGATCAGTTCTGGCTGGTTTTCTAATGTTTTGGCATCTTTTCAGAATGTTTTGATCAGTTTTGCGGGTCTAAATTATTTTGGCGTGTTTTTGGAATACTCTGGTTGGTTTTGATTTGTTTTTATGATGTTTTGGTGGGTTTTCGGAATGTTTTGGTGGGGTTTTAGAATGTTTTGTTTTCTCTTGTGTTGTTTTTATTGTGTTGGCAGGTTTTGGAATGTCTGGATTCCTTTTGGCGGGTTTTAAAATATTTTGGCGGGTATTTGGAAAGTTTTGGCGGGTATTTGGAATGTTTTGATTAGTTTTGAGGGGTTTTGAAATATTTTGGCGGGTTTTTAGAAGGTTTTGATTTGTTTTGATTTGTTTTGATGATGTTTAGCCCAGTTTTTGGTGTGTTTGGATTAGGTTTGGTGGGCTTTATCATGTTTTGTCAGGTTTTTCCGAATGTTTTGATCACTTCTGTCTGGTTTTCTATTTTGGCGGGTTTGAAACTATTTCTGGATTAGTTTTGGTGGGTTTTAAACTATTTTGGCTCTTTGCGCAGAGATGACGGTGCCGGTTGCGGTGCGCTGCGGGGCGCTCCTTCTGCGGAAAGACGCCTGGCAGCGGCACTTGGGGCAGCTCCGCGTCTACCGTATTCTGCCTTTCTTGCCTTCTGCATCTCAGCAAAATGCTTTCCCACTAGGTCTAGCAAGGAGAAACTGTGCCAGCTGAGTAGATGTAGCCCGGCCCGCCCTTTGAAGGTCACAAGTTCTTGGCATCTCAGAGCCTAAAGGGACGAGCGAGGTTATCTATGGTACAAGCACAGCAAAGTTGTCCAAGAATAGCTTCCATTCGAATGCTAATGGCAATTGAAGAGGCAGGCCAGTGGCAAGCCACTATCTTCTAGCAGTTTGAAAGGTGCAGACACAGTGCAGTTGTTGTGTGGCTTCCTTCTTCGCCTCCCAGAAGGTGCCGCGCTCTCCGTCTCTTGCTTGCCAATATGTTGCCGTGTTCCTCTTATTGTTTGGTTTCTTTGGATTTGTTTTTATGATGTTTTGGCGGGTTTTCGGAATGTTTTGGTGGTGTTTTAGAATGTTTTGTTTCCTCTTGTGTTGTTTTTATTGTGTTGGCAGGTTTTGGAATGTCTGGATTCCTTTTGGCGGGTTTTAAAATATTTTGTCGGGTATTTGGAATGTTTTGGTTTGCTTTCATTTGCTTTGATTATGTTTTGGCAAGTTATTGAATGTTTCGATCACTTCTGACTGGTTTGATAGTATTTTGGCATCTTTTCAGAATGTTTTGATCAGTTTTGGCAGGTTCTAAACTATTTTGTCGGGTTTTTGGAATGTTTTGGTTGGTTTTGATTTGTTTTTATGGTGTTTTGCCAAGTTTTTTGAATGTTTTAATCAGTTCTGGCTTGTTTTCTAATGTTTTGGCATCTTTTCAGAATGTTTTGATCAGTTTTGCGGGTCTAAATTATTTTGGCGTGTTTTTGGAATACTCTGGTTGGTTTTGATTTGTTTTTATGATGTTTTGGTGGGTTTTCGGAATGTTTTGGTGGGGTTTTAGAATGTTTTGTTTTCTCTTGTGTTGTTTTTATTGTGTTGGCAGGTTTTGGAATGTCTGGATTCCTTTTGGCGGGTTTTAAAATATTTTGGCGGGTATTTGGAAAGTTTTGGCGGGTATTTGGAATGTTTTGATTAGTTTTGAGGGGTTTTGAAATATTTTGGCGGGTTTTTAGAAGGTTTTGATTTGTTTTGATTTGTTTTGATGATGTTTAGCCCAGTTTTTGGTGTGTTTGGATTAGGTTTGGTGGGCTTTATCATGTTTTGTCAGGTTTTTCCGAATGTTTTGATCACTTCTGTCTGGTTTTCTATTTTGGCGGGTTTGAAACTATTTCTGGATTAGTTTTGGTGGGTTTTAAACTATTTTGGCTCTTTGCGCAGAGATGACGGTGCCGGTTGCGGTGCGCTGCGGGGCGCTCCTTCTGTGGAAAGACGCCTGGCAGCGGCACTTGGGGCAGCTCCGCGTCTACCGTATTCTGCCTTTCTTGCCTTCTGCATCTCAGCAAAATGCTTTCCCACTAGGTCTAGCAAGGAGAAACTGTGCCAGCTGAGTAGATGTAGCCCGGCCCGCCCTTTGAAGGTCACAAGTTCTTGGCATCTCAGAGCCTAAAGGGACGAGCGAGGTTATCTATGGTACAAGCACAGCAAAGTTGTCCAAGAATAGCTTCCATTCGAATGCTAATGGCAATTGAAGAGGCAGGCCAGTGGCAAGCCACTATCTTCTAGCAGTTTGAAAGGTGCAGACACAGTGCAGTTGTTGTGTGGCTTCCTTCTTCGCCTCCCAGAAGGTGCCGCGCTCTCCGTCTCTTGCTTGCCAATATGTTGCCGTGTTCCTCTTATTGTTTGGTTTCTTTGGATTTGTTTTGATGATGTTTTGGCGGGTTTTCGGAATGTTTTGGTGGTATTTTAGAATGTTTTGTTTTCTCTTGTGTTGTTTTTATTGTGTTGGCAGGTTTTGGAATGTTTGGATGCCCTTTGGCGGGTTTTAAAATATTTTGGCAGGTATTTGGAATGTTTTGGTTTGCTTTCATTTGCTTTGATTATGTTTTGGCAAGTTATTGAATGTTTCGATCACTTCTGACTGGTTTGATAGTATTTTGGCATCTTTTCAGAATGTTTTGATCAGTTTTGGCAGGTTCTAAACTATTTTGTCGGGATTTGGAATGTTTTGGTTGGTTTTGATTTGTTTTTATGGTGTTTTGCCAAGTTTTTTGAATGTTTTGATCAGTTCTGGCTGGTTTTCTAATGTTTTGGCATCTTTTCAGAATGTTTTGATCAGTTTTGCGGGTCTAAATTATTTTGGCGTGTTTTTGGAATACTCTGGTTGGTTTTGATTTGTTTTTATGATGTTTTGGTGGGTTTTCGGAATGTTTTGGAGGGGTTTTAGAATGTTTTGTTTTCTCTTGTGTTGTTTTTATTGTGTTGGCAGGTTTTGGAATGTCTGGATTCCTTTTGGCGGGTTTTAAAATATTTTGGCGGGTATTTGGAAAGTTTTGGCGGGTATTTGGAATGTTTTGATTAGTTTTGAGGGGTTTTGAAATATTTTGGCGGGTTTTTAGAAGGTTTTGATTTGTTTTGATTTGTTTTGATGATGTTTAGCCCAGTTTTTGGTGTGTTTGGATTAGGTTTGGTGGGCTTTATCATGTTTTGTCAGGTTTTTCCGAATGTTTTGATCACTTCTGTCTGGTTTTCTATTTTGGCGGGTTTGAAACTATTTCTGGATTAGTTTTGGTGGGTTTTAAACTATTTTGGCTCTTTGCGCAGAGATGACGGTGCCGGTTGCGGTGCGCTGCGGGGCGCTCCTTCTGCGGAAAGACGCCTGGCAGCGGCACTTGGGGCAGCTCCGCGTCTACCGTATTCTGCCTTTCTTGCCTTCTACATCTCAGCAAAATGCTTTCCCACTAGGTCTAGCAAGGAGAAACTGTGCCAGCTGAGTAGATGTAGCCCGGCCTGCCCTTTGAAGTTCACAAGTTCTTGCCATCTCAGAGCCTAAAGGGAAGAGCAAGGTTATCTATGGTAGGCTGGTGCAGAACTAGCCGCAAGCACAGCAAAGTTGTCCAAGAATAGCTTCCATTCGAATGCTAATGGCAATTGAAGAGGCAGGCCAGTGGCAAGCCACTATCTTCTAGCAGTTTGAAAGGTGCAGACACAGTGCAGTTGTTGTGTGGCTTCCTTCTTCGCCTCCCAGAAGGTGCCACGCTCTCCGTCTCTTGCTTGCCAATATGTTGCCGTGTTCCTCTTATTGTTTGGTTTCTTTGGATTTGTTTTGATGATGTTTTGGCGGGTTTTCGGAATGTTTTGGTGGTATTTTAGAATGTTTTGTTTTCTCTTGTGTTGTTTTTATTGTGTTGGCAGGTTTTGGAATGTTTGGATGCCCTTTGGCGGGTTTTAAAATATTTTGGCAGGTATTTGGAATGTTTTGGTTTGCTTTCATTTGCTTTGATTATGTTTTGGCAAGTTATTGAATGTTTCGATCACTTCTGACTGGTTTGATAGTATTTTGGCATCTTTTCAGAATGTTTTGATCAGTTTTGGCAGGTTCTAAACTATTTTGTCGGGATTTGGAATGTTTTGGTTGGTTTTGATTTGTTTTTATGGTGTTTTGCCAAGTTTTTTGAATGTTTTGATCAGTTCTGGCTTGTTTTCTAATGTTTTGGCATCTTTTCAGAATGTTTTGATCAGTTTTGCGGGTCTAAATTATTTTGGCGTGTTTTTGGAATACTCTGGTTGGTTTTGATTTGTTTTTATTATGTTTTGGTGGGTTTTCGGAATGTTTTGGTGGGGTTTTAGAATGTTTTGTTTTCTCTTGTGTTGTTTTTATTGTGTTGGCAGGTTTTGGAATGTCTGGATTCCTTTTGGCGGGTTTTAAAATATTTTGGCGGGTATTTGGAAAGTTTTGGCGGGTATTCGGAATGTTTTGATTAGTTTTGACGGGTTGTGAAATATTTTGGCGGGGTTTTAGAAGGTTTTGATTTGTTTTGATGATGTTCAGCCCAGTTTTTGGTGTGTTTGGATTAGGTTTGGTGGGCTTTATCATGTTTTGTCAGGTTTTTCCGAATGTTTTGATCACTTCTGTCTGGTTTTCTATTTTGGCGGGTTTGAAACTATTTCTGGATTAGTTTTGGTGGGTTTTAAACTATTTTGGCTCTTTGCGCAGAGATGACGGTGCCGGTTGCGGTGCGCTGCGGGGCGCTCCTTCTGCGGAAAGACGCCTGGCAGCGGCACTTGGGGCAGCTCCGCGTCTACCGTATTCTGCCTTTCTTGCCTTCTGCATCTCAGCAAAATGCTTTCCCACTAGGTCTAGCAAGGAGAAACTGTGCCAGCTGAGTAGATGTAGCCCGGCCCGCCCTTTGAAGGTCACAAGTTCTTGGCATCTCAGAGCCTAAAGGGACGAGCGAGGTTATCTATGGTACAAGCACAGCAAAGTTGTCCAAGAATAGCTTCCATTCGAATGCTAATGGCAATTGAAGAGGCAGGCCAGTGGCAAGCCACTATCTTCTAGCAGTTTGAAAGGTGCAGACACAGTGCAGTTGTTGTGTGGCTTCCTTCTTCGCCTCCCAGAAGGTGCCGCGCTCTCCGTCTCTTGCTTGCCAATATGTTGCCGTGTTCCTCTTATTGTTTGGTTTCTTTGGATTTGTTTTGATGATGTTTTGGCGGGTTTTCGGAATGTTTTGGTGGTGTTTTAGAATGTTTTGTTTCCTCTTGTGTTGTTTTTATTGTGTTGGCAGGTTTTGGAATGTCTGGATTCCTTTTGGCGGGTTTTAAAATATTTTGTCGGGTATTTGGAATGTTTTGGTTTGCTTTCATTTGCTTTGATTATGTTTTGGCAAGTTATTGAATGTTTCGATCACTTCTGACTGGTTTGATAGTATTTTGGCATCTTTTCAGAATGTTTTGATCAGTTTTGGCAGGTTCTAAACTATTTTGTCGGGTTTTTGGAATGTTTTGGTTGGTTTTGATTTGTTTTTATGGTGTTTTGCCAAGTTTTTTGAATGTTTTAATCAGTTCTGGCTTGTTTTCTAATGTTTTGGCATCTTTTCAGAATGTTTTGATCAGTTTTGCGGGTCTAAATTATTTTGGCGTGTTTTTGGAATACTCTGGTTGGTTTTGATTTGTTTTTATGATGTTTTGGTGGGTTTTCGGAATGTTTTGGTGGGGTTTTAGAATGTTTTGTTTTCTCTTGTGTTGTTTTTATTGTGTTGGCAGGTTTTGGAATGTCTGGATTCCTTTTGGCGGGTTTTAAAATATTTTGGCGGGTATTTGGAAAGTTTTGGATGGTATTCGGAATGTTTTGATTAGTTTTGACGGGTTTTGAAATATTTTGGCGGGTTTTTAGAAGGTTTTGATTTGTTTTGATTTGTTTTGATGATGTTTAGCCCAGTTTTTGGTGTGTTTGGATTAGGTTTGGTGGGCTTTATCATGTTTTGTCAGGTTTTTCCGAATGTTTTGATCACTTCTGTCTGGTTTTCTATTTTGGCGGGTTTGAAACTATTTTTGGATTAGTTTTGGCGGGTTTTAAACTATTTTGGCTCTTTGCGCAGAGATGACGGTGCCGGTTGCGGTGCGCTGCGGGGCGCTCCTTCTGCGGAAAGACGCCTGGCAGCGGCACTTGGGGCAGCTCCGCGTCTACCGTATTCTGCCTTTCTTGCCTTCTGCATCTCAGCAAAATGCTTTCCCACTAGGTCTAGCAAGGAGAAACTGTGCCAGCTGAGTAGATGTAGCCCGGCCCGCCCTTTGAAGGTCACAAGTTCTTGGCATCTCAGAGCCTAAAGGGACGAGCGAGGTTATCTATGGTACAAGCACAGCAAAGTTGTCCAAGAATAGCTTCCATTCGAATGCTAATGGCAATTGAAGAGGCAGGCCAGTGGCAAGCCACTATCTTCTAGCAGTTTGAAAGGTGCAGACACAGTGCAGTTGTTGTGTGGCTTCCTTCTTCGCCTCCCAGAAGGTGCCGCGCTCTCCGTCTCTTGCTTGCCAATATGTTGCCGTGTTCCTCTTATTGTTTGGTTTCTTTGGATTTGTTTTGATGATGTTTTGGCGGGTTTTCGGAATGTTTTGGTGGTGTTTTAGAATGTTTTGTTTTCTCTTGTGTTGTTTTTATTGTGTTGGCAGGTTTTGGAATGTTTGGATGCCCTTTGGCGGGTTTTAAAATATTTTGGCAGGTATTTGGAATGTTTTGGTTTGCTTTCATTTGCTTTGATTATGTTTTGGCAAGTTATTGAATGTTTCGATCACTTCTGACTGGTTTGATAGTATTTTGGCATCTTTTCAGAATGTTTTGATCAGTTTTGGCAGGTTCTAAACTATTTTGTCGGGATTTGGAATGTTTTGGTTGGTTTTGATTTGTTTTTATGGTGTTTTGCCAAGTTTTTTGAATGTTTTGATCAGTTCTGGCTGGTTTGATAGTATTTTGGTATCTTTTCAGAATGTTTTGATCAGTTTTGCGGGTCTAAATTATTTTGGCGTGTTTTTGGAATACTCTGGTTGGTTTTGATTTGTTTTTATGATGTTTTGGTGGGTTTTCGGAATGTTTTGGTGGGGTTTTAGAATGTTTTGTTTTCTCTTGTGTTGTTTTTATTGTGTTGGCAGGTTTTGGAATGTCTGGATTCCTTTTGGCGGGTTTTAAAATATTTTGGCGGGTATTTGGAAAGTTTTGGCGGGTATTCGGAATGTTTTGATTAGTTTTGACGGGTTTTGAAATATTTTGGCGGGGTTTTAGAAGGTTTTGATTTGTTTTGATGATGTTCAGCCCAGTTTTTGGTGTGTTTGGATTAGCTTTGGTGGGCTTTATCATGTTTTGTCTGGTTTTTCCGAATGTTTTGATCACTTCTGTCTGGTTTTCTATTTTGGCGGGTTTGAAACTATTTTTGGATTAGTTTTGGCGGGTTTTAAACTATTTTGGCTCTTTGCGCAGAGATGACGGTGCCGGTTGCGGTGCGCTGCGGGGCGCTCCTTCTGCGGAAAGACGCCTGGCAGCGGCACTTGGGGCAGCTCCGCGTCTACCGTATTCTGCCTTTCTTGCCTTCTGCATCTCAGCAAAATGCTTTCCCACTAGGTCTAGCAAGGAGAAACTGTGCCAGCTGAGTAGATGTAGCCCGGCCCGCCCTTTGAAGGTCACAAGTTCTTGGCATCTCAGAGCCTAAAGGGACGAGCGAGGTTATCTATGGTACAAGCACAGCAAAGTTGTCCAAGAATAGCTTCCATTCGAATGCTAATGGCAATTGAAGAGGCAGGCCAGTGGCAAGCCACTATCTTCTAGCAGTTTGAAAGGTGCAGACACAGTGCAGTTGTTGTGTGGCTTCCTTCTTCGCCTCCCAGAAGGTGCCGCGCTCTCCGTCTCTTGCTTGCCAATATGTTGCCGTGTTCCTCTTATTGTTTGGTTTCTTTGGATTTGTTTTTATGATGTTTTGGCGGGTTTTCGGAATGTTTTGGTGGTGTTTTAGAATGTTTTGTTTTCTCTTGTGTTGTTTTTATTGTGTTGGCAGGTTTTGGAATGTTTGGATGCCCTTTGGCGGGTTTTAAAATATTTTGGCAGGTATTTGGAATGTTTTGGTTTGCTTTCATTTGCTTTGATTATGTTTTGGCAAGTTATTGAATGTTTCGATCACTTCTGACTGGTTTGATAGTATTTTGGCATCTTTTCAGAATGTTTTGATCAGTTTTGGCAGGTTCTAAACTATTTTGTCGGGATTTGGAATGTTTTGGTTGGTTTTGATTTGTTTTTATGGTGTTTTGCCAAGTTTTTTGAATGTTTTGATCAGTTCTGGCTGGTTTGATAGTATTTTGGTATCTTTTCAGAATGTTTTGATCAGTTTTGCGGGTCTAAATTATTTTGGCGTGTTTTTGGAATACTCTGGTTGGTTTTGATTTGTTTTTATGATGTTTTGGTGGGTTTTCGGAATGTTTTGGTGGGGTTTTAGAATGTTTTGTTTTCTCTTGTGTTGTTTTTATTGTGTTGGCAGGTTTTGGAATGTCTGGATTCCTTTTGGCGGGTTTTAAAATATTTTGGCGGGTATTTGGAAAGTTTTGGCGGGTATTCGGAATGTTTTGATTAGTTTTGACGGGTTTTGAAATATTTTGGCGGGGTTTTAGAAGGTTTTGATTTGTTTTGATGATGTTCAGCCCAGTTTTTGGTGTGTTTGGATTAGCTTTGGTGGGCTTTATCATGTTTTGTCAGGTTTTTCCGAATGTTTTGATCACTTCTGTCTGGTTTTCTATTTTGGCGGGTTTGAAACTATTTCTGGATTAGTTTTGGTGGGTTTTAAACTATTTTGGCTCTTTGCGCAGAGATGACGGTGCCGGTTGCGGTGCGCTGCGGGGCGCTCCTTCTGCGGAAAGACGCCTGGCAGCGGCACTTGGGGCAGCTCCGCGTCTACCGTATTCTGCCTTTCTTGCCTTCTGCATCTCAGCAAAATGCTTTCCCACTAGGTCTAGCAAGGAGAAACTGTGCCAGCTGAGTAGATGTAGCCCGGCCCGCCCTTTGAAGGTCACAAGTTCTTGGCATCTCAGAGCCTAAAGGGACGAGCGAGGTTATCTATGGTACAAGCACAGCAAAGTTGTCCAAGAATAGCTTCCATTTGAATGCTAATGGCAATTGAAGAGGCAGGCCAGTGGCAAGCCACTATCTTCTAGCAGTTTGAAAGGTGCAGACACAGTGCAGTTGTTGTGTGGCTTCCTTCTTCGCCTCCCAGAAGGTGCCGCGCTCTCCGTCTCTTGCTTGCCAATATGTTGCCGTGTTCCTCTTATTGTTTGGTTTCTTTGGATTTGTTTTGATGATGTTTTGGCGGGTTTTCGGAATGTTTTGGTGGTGTTTTAGAATGTTTTGTTTTCTCTTGTGTTGTTTTTATTGTGTTGGCAGGTTTTGGAATGTTTGGATGCCCTTTGGCGGGTTTTAAAATATTTTGGCAGGTATTTGGAATGTTTTGGTTTGCTTTCATTTGCTTTGATTATGTTTTGGCAAGTTATTGAATGTTTCGATCACTTCTGACTGGTTTGATAGTATTTTGGCATCTTTTCAGAATGTTTTGATCAGTTTTGGCAGGTTCTAAACTATTTTGTCGGGATTTGGAATGTTTTGGTTGGTTTTGATTTGTTTTTATGGTGTTTTGCCAAGTTTTTTGAATGTTTTGATCAGTTCTGGCTGGTTTGATAGTATTTTGGTATCTTTTCAGAATGTTTTGATCAGTTTTGCGGGTCTAAATTATTTTGGCGTGTTTTTGGAATACTCTGGTTGGTTTTGATTTGTTTTTATGATGTTTTGGTGGGTTTTCGGAATGTTTTGGTGGGGTTTTAGAATGTTTTGTTTTCTCTTGTGTTGTTTTTATTGTGTTGGCAGGTTTTGGAATGTCTGGATTCCTTTTGGCGGGTTTTAAAATATTTTGGCGGGTATTTGGAAAGTTTTGGCGGGTATTCGGAATGTTTTGATTAGTTTTGACGGGTTTTGAAATATTTTGGCGGGGTTTTAGAAGGTTTTGATTTGTTTTGATGATGTTCAGCCCAGTTTTTGGTGTGTTTGGATTAGGTTTGGTGGGCTTTATCATGTTTTGTCAGGTTTTTCCGAATGTTTTGATCACTTCTGTCTGGTTTTCTATTTTGGCGGGTTTGAAACTATTTTTGGATTAGTTTTGGCGGGTTTTAAACTATTTTGGCTCTTTGCGCAGAGATGACGGTGCCGGTTGCGGTGCGCTGCGGGGCGCTCCTTCTGCGGAAAGACGCCTGGCAGCGGCACTTGGGGCAGCTCCGCGTCTACCGTATTCTGTCTTTCTTGCCTTCTGCATCTCAGCAAAATGCTTTCCCACTAGGTCTAGCAAGGAGAAACTGTGCCAGCTGAGTAGATGTAGCCCGGCCCGCCCTTTGAAGGTCACAAGTTCTTGGCATCTCAGAGCCTAAAGGGACGAGCGAGGTTATCTATGGTACAAGCACAGCAAAGTTGTCCAAGAATAGCTTCCATTCGAATGCTAATGGCAATTGAAGAGGCAGGCCAGTGGCAAGCCACTATCTTCTAGCAGTTTGAAAGGTGCAGACACAGTGCAGTTGTTGTGTGGCTTCCTTCTTCGCCTCCCAGAAGGTGCCACGCTCTCCGTCTCTTGCTTGCCAATATGTTGCCCTGTTCCTCTTATTGTTTGGTTTCTTTGGATTTGTTTTGATGATGTTTTGGCGGGTTTTCGGAATGTTTTGGTGGTATTTTAGAATGTTTTGTTTTCTCTTGTGTTGTTTTTATTGTGTTGGCAGGTTTTGGAATGTTTGGATGCCCTTTGGCGGGTTTTAAAATATTTTGGCAGGTATTTGGAATGTTTTGGTTTGCTTTCATTTGCTTTGATTATGTTTTGGCAAGTTATTGAATGTTTCGATCACTTCTGACTGGTTTGATAGTATTTTGGCATCTTTTCAGAATGTTTTGATCAGTTTTGGCAGGTTCTAAACTATTTTGTCGGGATTTGGAATGTTTTGGTTGGTTTTGATTTGTTTTTATGGTGTTTTGCCAAGTTTTTTGAATGTTTTGATCAGTTCTGGCTGGTTTGATAGTATTTTGGTATCTTTTCAGAATGTTTTGATCAGTTTTGCGGGTCTAAATTATTTTGGCGTGTTTTTGGAATACTCTGGTTGGTTTTGATTTGTTTTTATGATGTTTTGGTGGGTTTTCGGAATGTTTTGGTGGGGTTTTAGAATGTTTTGTTTTCTCTTGTGTTGTTTTTATTGTGTTGGCAGGTTTTGGAATGTCTGGATTCCTTTTGGCGGGTTTTAAAATATTTTGGCGGGTATTTGGAAAGTTTTGGCGGGTATTCGGAATGTTTTGATTAGTTTTGACGGGTTTTGAAATATTTTGGCGGGGTTTTAGAAGGTTTTGATTTGTTTTGATGATGTTCAGCCCAGTTTTTGGTGTGTTTGGATTAGCTTTGGTGGGCTTTATCATGTTTTGTCAGGTTTTTCCGAATGTTTTGATCACTTCTGTCTGGTTTTCTATTTTGGCGGGTTTGAAACTATTTCTGGATTAGTTTTGGTGGGTTTTAAACTATTTTGGCTCTTTGCGCAGAGATGACGGTGCCGGTTGCGGTGCGCTGCGGGGCGCTCCTTCTGCGGAAAGACGCCTGGCAGCGGCACTTGGGGCAGCTCCGCGTCTACCGTATTCTGCCTTTCTTGCCTTCTGCATCTCAGCAAAATGCTTTCCCACTAGGTCTAGCAAGGAGAAACTGTGCCAGCTGAGTAGATGTAGCCCGGCCCGCCCTTTGAAGGTCACAAGTTCTTGGCATCTCAGAGCCTAAAGGGACGAGCGAGGTTATCTATGGTACAAGCACAGCAAAGTTGTCCAAGAATAGCTTCCATTCGAATGCTAATGGCAATTGAAGAGGCAGGCCAGTGGCAAGCCACTATCTTCTAGCAGTTTGAAAGGTGCAGACACAGTGCAGTTGTTGTGTGGCTTCCTTCTTCGCCTCCCAGAAGGTGCCGCGCTCTCCGTCTCTTGCTTGCCAATATGTTGCCGTGTTCCTCTTATTGTTTGGTTTCTTTGGATTTGTTTTGATGATGTTTTGGCGGGTTTTCGGAATGTTTTGGTGGTGTTTTAGAATGTTTTGTTTTCTCTTGTGTTGTTTTTATTGTGTTGGCAGGTTTTGGAATGTCTGGATGCCCTTTGGCGGGTTTTAAAATATTTTGGCAGGTATTTGGAATGTTTTGGTTTGCTTTCATTTGCTTTGATTATGTTTTGGCAAGTTATTGAATGTTTCGATCACTTCTGACTGGTTTGATAGTATTTTGGCATCTTTTCAGAATGTTTTGATCAGTTTTGGCAGGTTCTAAACTATTTTGTCGGGTTTTTGGAATGTTTTGGTTGGTTTTGATTTGTTTTTATGGTGTTTTGCCAAGTTTTTTGAATGTTTTAATCAGTTCTGGCTTGTTTTCTAATGTTTTGGCATCTTTTCAGAATGTTTTGATCAGTTTTGCGGGTCTAAATTATTTTGGCGTGTTTTTGGAATACTCTGGTTGGTTTTGATTTGTTTTTATGATGTTTTGGTGGGTTTTCGGAATGTTTTGGTGGGGTTTTAGAATGTTTTGTTTTCTCTTGTGTTGTTTTTATTGTGTTGGCAGGTTTTGGAATGTCTGGATTCCTTTTGGCGGGTTTTAAAATATTTTGGCGGGTATTTGGAAAGTTTTGGCGGGTATTCGGAATGTTTTGATTAGTTTTGACGGGTTTTGAAATATTTTGGCGGGGTTTTAGAAGGTTTTGATTTGTTTTGATTTGTTTTGATGATGTTTAGCCCAGTTTTTGGTGTGTTTGAATTAGCTTTGGTGGGCTTTATCATGTTTTGTCAGGTTTTTCCGAATGTTTTGATCACTTCTGTCTGGTTTTCTATTTTGGCGGGTTTGAAACTATTTTTGGATTAGTTTTGGCGGGTTTTAAACTATTTTGGCTCTTTGCGCAGAGATGACGGTGCCGGTTGCGGTGCGCTGCGGGGCGCTCCTTCTGCGGAAAGACGCCTGGCAGCGGCACTTGGGGCAGCTCCGCGTCTACCGTATTCTGCCTTTCTTGCCTTCTGCATCTCAGCAAAATGCTTTCCCACTAGGTCTAGCAAGGAGAAACTGTGCCAGCTGAGTAGATGTAGCCCGGCCCGCCCTTTGAAGGTCACAAGTTCTTGGCATCTCAGAGCCTAAAGGGACGAGCGAGGTTATCTATGGTACAAGCACAGCAAAGTTGTCCAAGAATAGCTTCCATTCGAATGCTAATGGCAATTGAAGAGGCAGGCCAGTGGCAAGCCACTATCTTCTAGCAGTTTGAAAGGTGCAGACACAGTGCAGTTGTTGTGTGGCTTCCTTCTTCGCCTCCCAGAAGGTGCCACGCTCTCCGTCTCTTGCTTGCCAATATGTTGCCCTGTTCCTCTTATTGTTTGGTTTCTTTGGATTTGTTTTGATGATGTTTTGGCGGGTTTTCGGAATGTTTTGGTGGTATTTTAGAATGTTTTGTTTTCTCTTGTGTTGTTTTTATTGTGTTGGCAGGTTTTGGAATGTTTGGATGCCCTTTGGCGGGTTTTAAAATATTTTGGCAGGTATTTGGAATGTTTTGGTTTGCTTTCATTTGCTTTGATTATGTTTTGGCAAGTTATTGAATGTTTCGATCACTTCTGACTGGTTTGATAGTATTTTGGCATCTTTTCAGAATGTTTTGATCAGTTTTGGCAGGTTCTAAACTATTTTGTCGGGATTTGGAATGTTTTGGTTGGTTTTGATTTGTTTTTATGGTGTTTTGCCAAGTTTTTTGAATGTTTTGATCAGTTCTGGCTGGTTTGATAGTATTTTGGTATCTTTTCAGAATGTTTTGATCAGTTTTGCGGGTCTAAATTATTTTGGCGTGTTTTTGGAATACTCTGGTTGGTTTTGATTTGTTTTTATGATGTTTTGGTGGGTTTTCGGAATGTTTTGGTGGGGTTTTAGAATGTTTTGTTTTCTCTTGTGTTGTTTTTATTGTGTTGGCAGGTTTTGGAATGTCTGGATTCCTTTTGGCGGGTATTTGGAAAGTTTTGGCGGGTATTCGGAATGTTTTGATTAGTTTTGACGGGTTTTGAAATATTTTGGCGGGGTTTTAGAAGGTTTTGATTTGTTTTGATGATGTTCAGCCCAGGTTTTGGTGTGTTTGGATTAGGTTTGGTGGGCTTTATCATGTTTTGTCAGGTTTTTCCGAATGTTTTGATCACTTCTGTCTGGTTTTCTATTTTGGCGGGTTTGAAACTATTTCTGGATTAGTTTTGGTGGGTTTTAAACTATTTTGGCTCTTTGCGCAGAGATGACGGTGCCGGTTGCGGTGCGCTGCGGGGCGCTCCTTCTGCGGAAAGACGCCTGGCAGCGGCACTTGGGGCAGCTCCGCGTCTACCGTATTCTGCCTTTCTTGCCTTCTGCATCTCAGCAAAATGCTTTCCCACTAGGTCTAGCAAGGAGAAACTGTGCCAGCTGAGTAGATGTAGCCCGGCCCGCCCTTTGAAGGTCACAAGTTCTTGGCATCTCAGAGCCTAAAGGGACGAGCGAGGTTATCTATGGTACAAGCACAGCAAAGTTGTCCAAGAATAGCTTCCATTCGAATGCTAATGGCAATTGAAGAGGCAGGCCAGTGGCAAGCCACTATCTTCTAGCAGTTTGAAAGGTGCAGACACAGTGCAGGTGTTGTGTGGCTTCCTTCTTCGCCTCCCAGAAGGTGCCGCGCTCTCCGTCTCTTGCTTGCCAATATGTTGCCGTGTTCCTCTTATTGTTTGGTTTCTTTGGATTTGTTTTTATGATGTTTTGGCGGGTTTTCGGAATGTTTTGGTGGTGTTTTAGAATGTTTTGTTTTCTCTTGTGTTGTTTTTATTGTGTTGGCAGGTTTTGGAATGTTTGGATGCCCTTTGGCGGGTTTTAAAATATTTTGGCAGGTATTTGGAATGTTTTGGTTTGCTTTCATTTGCTTTGATTATGTTTTGGCAAGTTATTGAATGTTTCGATCACTTCTGACTGGTTTGATAGTATTTTGGCATCTTTTCAGAATGTTTTGATCAGTTTTGGCAGGTTCTAAACTATTTTGTCGGGATTTGGAATGTTTTGGTTGGTTTTGATTTGTTTTTATGGTGTTTTGCCAAGGTTTTTGAATGTTTTAATCAGTTCTGGCTTGTTTTCTAATATTTTGGCATCTTTTCAGAATGTTTTGATCAGTTTTGCGGGTCTAAATTATTTTGGCGTGTTTTTGGAATACTCTGGTTGGTTTTGATTTGTTTTTATGATGTTTTGGTGGGTTTTCGGAATGTTTTGGTGGGGTTTTAGAATGTTTTGTTTTCTCTTGTGTTGTTTTTATTGTGTTGGCAGGTTTTGGAATGTCTGGATTCCTTTTGGCGGGTTTTAAAATATTTTGGCGGGTATTTGGAAAGTTTTGGCGGGTATTCGGAATGTTTTGATTAGTTTTGACGGGTTTTGAAATATTTTGGCGGGGTTTTAGAAGGTTTTGATTTGTTTTGATGATGTTCAGCCCAGGTTTTGGTGTGTTTGGATTAGGTTTGGTGGGCTTTATCATGTTTTGTCAGGTTTTTCCGAATGTTTTGATCACTTCTGTCTGGTTTTCTATTTTGGCGGGTTTGAAACTATTTCTGGATTAGTTTTGGTGGGTTTTAAACTATTTTGGCTCTTTGCGCAGAGATGACGGTGCCGGTTGCGGTGCGCTGCGGGGCGCTCCTTCTGCGGAAAGACGCCTGGCAGCGGCACTTGGGGCAGCTCCGCGTCTACCGTATTCTGCCTTTCTTGCCTTCTGCATCTCAGCAAAATGCTTTCCCACTAGGTCTAGCAAGGAGAAACTGTGCCAGCTGAGTAGATGTAGCCCGGCCCGCCCTTTGAAGGTCACAAGTTCTTGGCATCTCAGAGCCTAAAGGGACGAGCGAGGTTATCTATGGTACAAGCACAGCAAAGTTGTCCAAGAATAGCTTCCATTCGAATGCTAATGGCAATTGAAGAGGCAGGCCAGTGGCAAGCCACTATCTTCTAGCAGTTTTAAAGGTGCAGACACAGTGCAGTTGTTGTGTGGCTTCCTTCTTCGCCTCCCAGAAGGTGCCGCGCTCTCCGTCTCTTGCTTGCCAATATGTTGCCGTGTTCCTCTTATTGTTTGGTTTCTTTGGATTTGTTTTGATGATGTTTTGGCGGGTTTTCGGAATGTTTTGGTGGTGTTTTAGAATGTTTTGTTTTCTCTTGTGTTGTTTTTATTGTGTTGGCAGGTTTTGGAATGTCTGGATGCCCTTTGGCGGGTTTTAAAATATTTTGGCAGGTATTTGGAATGTTTTGGTTTGCTTTCATTTGCTTTGATTATGTTTTGGCAAGTTATTGAATGTTTCGATCACTTCTGACTGGTTTGATAGTATTTTGGCATCTTTTCAGAATGTTTTGATCAGTTTTGGCAGGTTCTAAACTATTTTGTCGGGTTTTTGGAATGTTTTGGTTGGTTTTGATTTGTTTTTATGGTGTTTTGCCAAGTTTTTTGAATGTTTTAATCAGTTCTGGCTTGTTTTCTAATGTTTTGGCATCTTTTCAGAATGTTTTGATCAGTTTTGCGGGTCTAAATTATTTTGGCGTGTTTTTGGAATACTCTGGTTGGTTTTGATTTGTTTTTATGATGTTTTGGTGGGTTTTCGGAATGTTTTGGTGGGGTTTTAGAATGTTTTGTTTTCTCTTGTGTTGTTTTTATTGTGTTGGCAGGTTTTGGAATGTCTGGATTCCTTTTGGCGGGTTTTAAAATATTTTGGCGGGTATTTGGAAAGTTTTGGCGGGTATTCGGAATGTTTTGATTAGTTTTGACGGGTTTTGAAATATTTTGGCGGGGTTTTAGAAGGTTTTGATTTGTTTTGATGATGTTCAGCCCAGTTTTTGGTGTGTTTGGATTAGGTTTGGTGGGCTTTATCATGTTTTGTCAGGTTTTTCCGAATGTTTTGATCACTTCTGTCTGGTTTTCTATTTTGGCGGGTTTGAAACTATTTTTGGATTAGTTTTGGCGGGTTTTAAACTATTTTGGCTCTTTGCGCAGAGATGACGGTGCCGGTTGCGGTGCGCTGCGGGGCGCTCCTTCTGCGGAAAGACGCCTGGCAGCGGCACTTGGGGCAGCTCCGCGTCTACCGTATTCTGTCTTTCTTGCCTTCTGCATCTCAGCAAAATGCTTTCCCACTAGGTCTAGCAAGGAGAAACTGTGCCAGCTGAGTAGATGTAGCCCGGCCCGCCCTTTGAAGGTCACAAGTTCTTGGCATCTCAGAGCCTAAAGGGACGAGCGAGGTTATCTATGGTACAAGCACAGCAAAGTTGTCCAAGAATAGCTTCCATTCGAATGCTAATGGCAATTGAAGAGGCAGGCCAGTGGCAAGCCACTATCTTCTAGCAGTTTGAAAGGTGCAGACACAGTGCAGTTGTTGTGTGGCTTCCTTCTTCGCCTCCCAGAAGGTGCCACGCTCTCCGTCTCTTGCTTGCCAATATGTTGCCCTGTTCCTCTTATTGTTTGGTTTCTTTGGATTTGTTTTTATGATGTTTTGGCGGGTTTTCGGAATGTTTTGGTGGTATTTTAGAATGTTTTGTTTTCTCTTGTGTTGTTTTTATTGTGTTGGCAGGTTTTGGAATGTTTGGATGCCCTTTGGCGGGTTTTAAAATATTTTGGCAGGTATTTGGAATGTTTTGGTTTGCTTTCATTTGCTTTGATTATGTTTTGGCAAGTTATTGAATGTTTCGATCACTTCTGACTGGTTTGATAGTATTTTGGCATCTTTTCAGAATGTTTTGATCAGTTTTGGCAGGTTCTAAACTATTTTGTCGGGATTTGGAATGTTTTGGTTGGTTTTGATTTGTTTTTATGGTGTTTTGCCAAGTTTTTTGAATGTTTTGATCAGTTCTGGCTGGTTTGATAGTATTTTGGTATCTTTTCAGAATGTTTTGATCAGTTTTGCGGGTCTAAATTATTTTGGCGTGTTTTTGGAATACTCTGGTTGGTTTTGATTTGTTTTTATGATGTTTTGGTGGGTTTTCGGAATGTTTTGGTGGGGTTTTAGAATGTTTTGTTTTCTCTTGTGTTGTTTTTATTGTGTTGGCAGGTTTTGGAATGTCTGGATTCCTTTTGGCGGGTATTTGGAAAGTTTTGGCGGGTATTCGGAATGTTTTGATTAGTTTTGACGGGTTTTGAAATATTTTGGCGGGGTTTTAGAAGGTTTTGATTTGTTTTGATGATGTTCAGCCCAGTTTTTGGTGTGTTTGGATTAGGTTTGGTGGGCTTTATCATGTTTTGTCAGGTTTTTCCGAATGTTTTGATCACTTCTGTCTGGTTTTCTATTTTGGCGGGTTTGAAACTATTTTTGGATTAGTTTTGGCGGGTTTTAAACTATTTTGGCTCTTTGCGCAGAGATGACGGTGCCGGTTGCGGTGCGCTGCGGGGCGCTCCTTCTGCGGAAAGACGCCTGGCAGCGGCACTTGGGGCAGCTCCGCGTCTACCTTATTTTGTCTTTCTTGCCTTCTGCATCTCAGCAAAATGCTTTCCCACTAGGTCTAGCAAGGAGAAACTGTGCCAGCTGAGTAGATGTAGCCCGGCCCGCCCTTTGAAGGTCACAAGTTCTTGGCATCTCAGAGCCTAAAGGGACGAGCGAGGTTATCTATGGTACAAGCACAGCAAAGTTGTCCAAGAATAGCTTCCATTCGAATGCTAATGGCAATTGAAGAGGCAGGCCAGTGGCAAGCCACTATCTTCTAGCAGTTTGAAAGGTGCAGACACAGTGCAGTTGTTGTGTGGCTTCCTTCTTCGCCTCCCAGAAGGTGCCGCGCTCTCCGTCTCTTGCTTGCCAATATGTTGCCGTGTTCCTCTTATTGTTTGGTTTCTTTGGATTTGTTTTGATGATGTTTTGGCGGGTTTTCGGAATGTTTTGGTGGTGTTTTAGAATGTTTTGTTTTCTCTTGTGTTGTTTTTATTGTGTTGGCAGGTTTTGGAATGTTTGGATGCCCTTTGGCGGGTTTTAAAATATTTTGGCAGGTATTTGGAATGTTTTGGTTTGCTTTCATTTGCTTTGATTATGTTTTGGCAAGTTATTGAATGTTTCGATCACTTCTGACTGGTTTGATAGTATTTTGGCATCTTTTCAGAATGTTTTGATCAGTTTTGGCAGGTTCTAAACTATTTTGTCGGGATTTGGAATGTTTTGGTTGGTTTTGATTTGTTTTTATGGTGTTTTGCCAAGTTTTTTGAATGTTTTGATCAGTTCTGGCTGGTTTGATAGTATTTTGGTATCTTTTCAGAATGTTTTGATCAGTTTTGCGGGTCTAAATTATTTTGGCGTGTTTTTGGAATACTCTGGTTGGTTTTGATTTGTTTTTATGATGTTTTGGTGGGTTTTCGGAATGTTTTGGTGGGGTTTTAGAATGTTTTGTTTTCTCTTGTGTTGTTTTTATTGTGTTGGCAGGTTTTGGAATGTCTGGATTCCTTTTGGCGGGTTTTAAAATATTTTGGCGGGTATTTGGAAAGTTTTGGCGGGTATTCGGAATGTTTTGATTAGTTTTGACGGGTTTTGAAATATTTTGGCGGGGTTTTAGAAGGTTTTGATTTGTTTTGATGATGTTCAGCCCAGGTTTTGGTGTGTTTGGATTAGGTTTGGTGGGCTTTATCATGTTTTGTCAGGTTTTTCCGAATGTTTTGATCACTTCTGTCTGGTTTTCTATTTTGGCGGGTTTGAAACTATTTCTGGATTAGTTTTGGTGGGTTTTAAACTATTTTGGCTCTTTGCGCAGAGATGACGGTGCCGGTTGCGGTGCGCTGCGGGGCGCTCCTTCTGCGGAAAGACGCCTGGCAGCGGCACTTGGGGCAGCTCCGCGTCTACCGTATTCTGTCTTTCTTGCCTTCTGCATCTCAGCAAAATGCTTTCCCACTAGGTCTAGCAAGGAGAAACTGTGCCAGCTGAGTAGATGTAGCCCGGCCCGCCCTTTGAAGGTCACAAGTTCTTGGCATCTCAGAGCCTAAAGGGACGAGCGAGGTTATCTATGGTACAAGCACAGCAAAGTTGTCCAAGAATAGCTTCCATTCGAATGCTAATGGCAATTGAAGAGGCAGGCCAGTGGCAAGCCACTATCTTCTAGCAGTTTGAAAGGTGCAGACACAGTGCAGTTGTTGTGTGGCTTCCTTCTTCGCCTCCCAGAAGGTGCCGCGCTCTCCGTCTCTTGCTTGCCAATATGTTGCCGTGTTCCTCTTATTGTTTGGTTTCTTTGGATTTGTTTTGATGATGTTTTGGCGGGTTTTCGGAATGTTTTGGTGGTGTTTTAGAATGTTTTGTTTTCTCTTGTGTTGTTTTTATTGTGTTGGCAGGTTTTGGAATGTTTGGATGCCCTTTGGCGGGTTTTAAAATATTTTGGCAGGTATTTGGAATGTTTTGGTTTGCTTTCATTTGCTTTGATTATGTTTTGGCAAGTTATTGAATGTTTCGATCACTTCTGACTGGTTTGATAGTATTTTGGCATCTTTTCAGAATGTTTTGATCAGTTTTGGCAGGTTCTAAACTATTTTGTCGGGATTTGGAATGTTTTGGTTGGTTTTGATTTGTTTTTATGGTGTTTTGCCAAGTTTTTTGAATGTTTTGATCAGTTCTGGCTGGTTTGATAGTATTTTGGTATCTTTTCAGAATGTTTTGATCAGTTTTGCGGGTCTAAATTATTTTGGCGTGTTTTTGGAATACTCTGGTTGGTTTTGATTTGTTTTTATGATGTTTTGGTGGGTTTTCGGAATGTTTTGGTGGGGTTTTAGAATGTTTTGTTTTCTCTTGTGTTGTTTTTATTGTGTTGGCAGGTTTTGGAATGTCTGGATTCCTTTTGGCGGGTTTTAAAATATTTTGGCGGGTATTTGGAAAGTTTTGGCGGGTATTCGGAATGTTTTGATTAGTTTTGACGGGTTTTGAAATATTTTGGCGGGGTTTTAGAAGGTTTTGATTTGTTTTGATGATGTTCAGCCCAGGTTTTGGTGTGTTTGGATTAGGTTTGGTGGGCTTTATCATGTTTTGTCAGGTTTTTCCGAATGTTTTGATCACTTCTGTCTGGTTTTCTATTTTGGCGGGTTTGAAACTATTTCTGGATTAGTTTTGGTGGGTTTTAAACTATTTTGGCTCTTTGCGCAGAGATGACGGTGCCGGTTGCGGTGCGCTGCGGGGCGCTCCTTCTGCGGAAAGACGCCTGGCAGCGGCACTTGGGGCAGCTCCGCGTCTACCGTATTCTGTCTTTCTTGCCTTCTGCATCTCAGCAAAATGCTTTCCCACTAGGTCTAGCAAGGAGAAACTGTGCCAGCTGAGTAGATGTAGCCCGGCCCGCCCTTTGAAGGTCACAAGTTCTTGGCATCTCAGAGCCTAAAGGGACGAGCGAGGTTATCTATGGTACAAGCACAGCAAAGTTGTCCAAGAATAGCTTCCATTCGAATGCTAATGGCAATTGAAGAGGCAGGCCAGTGGCAAGCCACTATCTTCTAGCAGTTTGAAAGGTGCAGACACAGTGCAGTTGTTGTGTGGCTTCCTTCTTCGCCTCCCAGAAGGTGCCGCGCTCTCCGTCTCTTGCTTGCCAATATGTTGCCGTGTTCCTCTTATTGTTTGGTTTCTTTGGATTTGTTTTGATGATGTTTTGGCGGGTTTTCGGAATGTTTTGGTGGTGTTTTAGAATGTTTTGTTTTCTCTTGTGTTGTTTTTATTGTGTTGGCAGGTTTTGGAATGTTTGGATGCCCTTTGGCGGGTTTTAAAATATTTTGGCAGGTATTTGGAATGTTTTGGTTTGCTTTCATTTGCTTTGATTATGTTTTGGCAAGTTATTGAATGTTTCGATCACTTCTGACTGGTTTGATAGTATTTTGGCATCTTTTCAGAATGTTTTGATCAGTTTTGGCAGGTTCTAAACTATTTTGTCGGGATTTGGAATGTTTTGGTTGGTTTTGATTTGTTTTTATGGTGTTTTGCCAAGTTTTTTGAATGTTTTGATCAGTTCTGGCTGGTTTGATAGTATTTTGGTATCTTTTCAGAATGTTTTGATCAGTTTTGCGGGTCTAAATTATTTTGGCGTGTTTTTGGAATACTCTGGTTGGTTTTGATTTGTTTTTATGATGTTTTGGTGGGTTTTCGGAATGTTTTGGTGGGGTTTTAGAATGTTTTGTTTTCTCTTGTGTTGTTTTTATTGTGTTGGCAGGTTTTGGAATGTCTGGATTCCTTTTGGCGGGTTTTAAAATATTTTGGCGGGTATTTGGAAAGTTTTGGCGGGTATTCGGAATGTTTTGATTAGTTTTGACGGGTTTTGAAATATTTTGGCGGGGTTTTAGAAGGTTTTGATTTGTTTTGATGATGTTCAGCCCAGTTTTTGGTGTGTTTGGATTAGGTTTGGTGGGCTTTATCATGTTTTGTCAGGTTTTTCCGAATGTTTTGATCACTTCTGTCTGGTTTTCTATTTTGGCGGGTTTGAAACTATTTCTGGATTAGTTTTGGTGGGTTTTAAACTATTTTGGCTCTTTGCGCAGAGATGACGGTGCCGGTTGCGGTGCGCTGCGGGGCGCTCCTTCTGCGGAAAGACGCCTGGCAGCGGCACTTGGGGCAGCTCCGCGTCTACCGTATTCTGCCTTTCTTGCCTTCTGCATCTCAGCAAAATGCTTTCCCACTAGGTCTAGCAAGGAGAAACTGTGCCAGCTGAGTAGATGTAGCCCGGCCCGCCCTTTGAAGGTCACAAGTTCTTGGCATCTCAGAGCCTAAAGGGACGAGCGAGGTTATCTATGGTACAAGCACAGCAAAGTTGTCCAAGAATAGCTTCCATTCGAATGCTAATGGCAATTGAAGAGGCAGGCCAGTGGCAAGCCACTATCTTCTAGCAGTTTGAAAGGTGCAGACACAGTGCAGTTGTTGTGTGGCTTCCTTCTTCGCCTCCCAGAAGGTGCCACGCTCTCCGTCTCTTGCTTGCCAATATGTTGCCCTGTTCCTCTTATTGTTTGGTTTCTTTGGATTTGTTTTGATGATGTTTTGGCGGGTTTTCGGAATGTTTTGGTGGTATTTTAGAATGTTTTGTTTTCTCTTGTGTTGTTTTTATTGTGTTGGCAGGTTTTGGAATGTTTGGATGCCCTTTGGCGGGTTTTAAAATATTTTGGCAGGTATTTGGAATGTTTTGGTTTGCTTTCATTTGCTTTGATTATGTTTTGGCAAGTTATTGAATGTTTCGATCACTTCTGACTGGTTTGATAGTATTTTGGCATCTTTTCAGAATGTTTTGATCAGTTTTGGCAGGTTCTAAACTATTTTGTCGGGATTTGGAATGTTTTGGTTGGTTTTGATTTGTTTTTATGGTGTTTTGCCAAGTTTTTTGAATGTTTTGATCAGTTCTGGCTGGTTTGATAGTATTTTGGTATCTTTTCAGAATGTTTTGATCAGTTTTGCGGGTCTAAATTATTTTGGCGTGTTTTTGGAATACTCTGGTTGGTTTTGATTTGTTTTTATGATGTTTTGGTGGGTTTTCGGAATGTTTTGGTGGGGTTTTAGAATGTTTTGTTTTCTCTTGTGTTGTTTTTATTGTGTTGGCAGGTTTTGGAATGTCTGGATTCCTTTTGGCGGGTTTTAAAATATTTTGGCGGGTATTTGGAAAGTTTTGGCGGGTATTCGGAATGTTTTGATTAGTTTTGACGGGTTTTGAAATATTTTGGCGGGGTTTTAGAAGGTTTTGATTTGTTTTGATGATGTTCAGCCCAGGTTTTGGTGTGTTTGGATTAGGTTTGGTGGGCTTTATCATGTTTTGTCAGGTTTTTCCGAATGTTTTGATCACTTCTGTCTGGTTTTCTATTTTGGCGGGTTTGAAACTATTTCTGGATTAGTTTTGGTGGGTTTTAAACTATTTTGGCTCTTTGCGCAGAGATGACGGTGCCGGTTGCGGTGCGCTGCGGGGCGCTCCTTCTGCGGAAAGACGCCTGGCAGCGGCACTTGGGGCAGCTCCGCGTCTACCGTATTCTGTCTTTCTTGCCTTCTGCATCTCAGCAAAATGCTTTCCCACTAGGTCTAGCAAGGAGAAACTGTGCCAGCTGAGTAGATGTAGCCCGGCCCGCCCTTTGAAGGTCACAAGTTCTTGGCATCTCAGAGCCTAAAGGGACGAGCGAGGTTATCTATGGTACAAGCACAGCAAAGTTGTCCAAGAATAGCTTCCATTCGAATGCTAATGGCAATTGAAGAGGCAGGCCAGTGGCAAGCCACTATCTTCTAGCAGTTTGAAAGGTGCAGACACAGTGCAGTTGTTGTGTGGCTTCCTTCTTCGCCTCCCAGAAGGTGCCGCGCTCTCCGTCTCTTGCTTGCCAATATGTTGCCGTGTTCCTCTTATTGTTTGGTTTCTTTGGATTTGTTTTGATGATGTTTTGGCGGGTTTTCGGAATGTTTTGGTGGTGTTTTAGAATGTTTTGTTTTCTCTTGTGTTGTTTTTATTGTGTTGGCAGGTTTTGGAATGTTTGGATGCCCTTTGGCGGGTTTTAAAATATTTTGGCAGGTATTTGGAATGTTTTGGTTTGCTTTCATTTGCTTTGATTATGTTTTGGCAAGTTATTGAATGTTTCGATCACTTCTGACTGGTTTGATAGTATTTTGGCATCTTTTCAGAATGTTTTGATCAGTTTTGGCAGGTTCTAAACTATTTTGTCGGGATTTGGAATGTTTTGGTTGGTTTTGATTTGTTTTTATGGTGTTTTGCCAAGTTTTTTGAATGTTTTGATCAGTTCTGGCTGGTTTGATAGTATTTTGGTATCTTTTCAGAATGTTTTGATCAGTTTTGCGGGTCTAAATTATTTTGGCGTGTTTTTGGAATACTCTGGTTGGTTTTGATTTGTTTTTATGATGTTTTGGTGGGTTTTCGGAATGTTTTGGTGGGGTTTTAGAATGTTTTGTTTTCTCTTGTGTTGTTTTTATTGTGTTGGCAGGTTTTGGAATGTCTGGATTCCTTTTGGCGGGTTTTAAAATATTTTGGCGGGTATTTGGAAAGTTTTGGCGGGTATTCGGAATGTTTTGATTAGTTTTGACGGGTTTTGAAATATTTTGGCGGGGTTTTAGAAGGTTTTGATTTGTTTTGATGATGTTCAGCCCAGGTTTTGGTGTGTTTGGATTAGGTTTGGTGGGCTTTATCATGTTTTGTCAGGTTTTTCCGAATGTTTTGATCACTTCTGTCTGGTTTTCTATTTTGGCGGGTTTGAAACTATTTCTGGATTAGTTTTGGTGGGTTTTAAACTATTTTGGCTCTTTGCGCAGAGATGACGGTGCCGGTTGCGGTGCGCTGCGGGGCGCTCCTTCTGCGGAAAGACGCCTGGCAGCGGCACTTGGGGCAGCTCCGCGTCTACCGTATTCTGTCTTTCTTGCCTTCTGCATCTCAGCAAAATGCTTTCCCACTAGGTCTAGCAAGGAGAAACTGTGCCAGCTGAGTAGATGTAGCCCGGCCCGCCCTTTGAAGGTCACAAGTTCTTGGCATCTCAGAGCCTAAAGGGACGAGCGAGGTTATCTATGGTACAAGCACAGCAAAGTTGTCCAAGAATAGCTTCCATTCGAATGCTAATGGCAATTGAAGAGGCAGGCCAGTGGCAAGCCACTATCTTCTAGCAGTTTGAAAGGTGCAGACACAGTGCAGTTGTTGTGTGGCTTCCTTCTTCGCCTCCCAGAAGGTGCCGCGCTCTCCGTCTCTTGCTTGCCAATATGTTGCCGTGTTCCTCTTATTGTTTGGTTTCTTTGGATTTGTTTTGATGATGTTTTGGCGGGTTTTCGGAATGTTTTGGTGGTGTTTTAGAATGTTTTGTTTTCTCTTGTGTTGTTTTTATTGTGTTGGCAGGTTTTGGAATGTTTGGATGCCCTTTGGCGGGTTTTAAAATATTTTGGCAGGTATTTGGAATGTTTTGGTTTGCTTTCATTTGCTTTGATTATGTTTTGGCAAGTTATTGAATGTTTCGATCACTTCTGACTGGTTTGATAGTATTTTGGCATCTTTTCAGAATGTTTTGATCAGTTTTGGCAGGTTCTAAACTATTTTGTCGGGATTTGGAATGTTTTGGTTGGTTTTGATTTGTTTTTATGGTGTTTTGCCAAGTTTTTTGAATGTTTTGATCAGTTCTGGCTGGTTTGATAGTATTTTGGTATCTTTTCAGAATGTTTTGATCAGTTTTGCGGGTCTAAATTATTTTGGCGTGTTTTTGGAATACTCTGGTTGGTTTTGATTTGTTTTTATGATGTTTTGGTGGGTTTTCGGAATGTTTTGGTGGGGTTTTAGAATGTTTTGTTTTCTCTTGTGTTGTTTTTATTGTGTTGGCAGGTTTTGGAATGTCTGGATTCCTTTTGGCGGGTTTTAAAATATTTTGGCGGGTATTTGGAAAGTTTTGGCGGGTATTCGGAATGTTTTGATTAGTTTTGACGGGTTTTGAAATATTTTGGCGGGGTTTTAGAAGGTTTTGATTTGTTTTGATGATGTTCAGCCCAGTTTTTGGTGTGTTTGGATTAGGTTTGGTGGGCTTTATCATGTTTTGTCAGGTTTTTCCGAATGTTTTGATCACTTCTGTCTGGTTTTCTATTTTGGCGGGTTTGAAACTATTTCTGGATTAGTTTTGGTGGGTTTTAAACTATTTTGGCTCTTTGCGCAGAGATGACGGTGCCGGTTGCGGTGCGCTGCGGGGCGCTCCTTCTGCGGAAAGACGCCTGGCAGCGGCACTTGGGGCAGCTCCGCGTCTACCGTATTCTGCCTTTCTTGCCTTCTGCATCTCAGCAAAATGCTTTCCCACTAGGTCTAGCAAGGAGAAACTGTGCCAGCTGAGTAGATGTAGCCCGGCCCGCCCTTTGAAGGTCACAAGTTCTTGGCATCTCAGAGCCTAAAGGGACGAGCGAGGTTATCTATGGTACAAGCACAGCAAAGTTGTCCAAGAATAGCTTCCATTCGAATGCTAATGGCAATTGAAGAGGCAGGCCAGTGGCAAGCCACTATCTTCTAGCAGTTTGAAAGGTGCAGACACAGTGCAGTTGTTGTGTGGCTTCCTTCTTCGCCTCCCAGAAGGTGCCACGCTCTCCGTCTCTTGCTTGCCAATATGTTGCCCTGTTCCTCTTATTGTTTGGTTTCTTTGGATTTGTTTTGATGATGTTTTGGCGGGTTTTCGGAATGTTTTGGTGGTATTTTAGAATGTTTTGTTTTCTCTTGTGTTGTTTTTATTGTGTTGGCAGGTTTTGGAATGTTTGGATGCCCTTTGGCGGGTTTTAAAATATTTTGGCAGGTATTTGGAATGTTTTGGTTTGCTTTCATTTGCTTTGATTATGTTTTGGCAAGTTATTGAATGTTTCGATCACTTCTGACTGGTTTGATAGTATTTTGGCATCTTTTCAGAATGTTTTGATCAGTTTTGGCAGGTTCTAAACTATTTTGTCGGGATTTGGAATGTTTTGGTTGGTTTTGATTTGTTTTTATGGTGTTTTGCCAAGTTTTTTGAATGTTTTGATCAGTTCTGGCTGGTTTGATAGTATTTTGGTATCTTTTCAGAATGTTTTGATCAGTTTTGCGGGTCTAAATTATTTTGGCGTGTTTTTGGAATACTCTGGTTGGTTTTGATTTGTTTTTATGATGTTTTGGTGGGTTTTCGGAATGTTTTGGTGGGGTTTTAGAATGTTTTGTTTTCTCTTGTGTTGTTTTTATTGTGTTGGCAGGTTTTGGAATGTCTGGATTCCTTTTGGCGGGTTTTAAAATATTTTGGCGGGTATTTGGAAAGTTTTGGCGGGTATTCGGAATGTTTTGATTAGTTTTGACGGGTTTTGAAATATTTTGGCGGGGTTTTAGAAGGTTTTGATTTGTTTTGATGATGTTCAGCCCAGTTTTTGGTGTGTTTGGATTAGCTTTGGTGGGCTTTATCATGTTTTGTCAGGTTTTTCCGAATGTTTTGATCACTTCTGTCTGGTTTTCTATTTTGGCGGGTTTGAAACTATTTCTGGATTAGTTTTGGTGGGTTTTAAACTATTTTGGCTCTTTGCGCAGAGATGACGGTGCCGGTTGCGGTGCGCTGCGGGGCGCTCCTTCTGCGGAAAGACGCCTGGCAGCGGCACTTGGGGCAGCTCCGCGTCTACCGTATTCTGCCTTTCTTGCCTTCTGCATCTCAGCAAAATGCTTTCCCACTAGGTCTAGCAAGGAGAAACTGTGCCAGCTGAGTAGATGTAGCCCGGCCCGCCCTTTGAAGGTCACAAGTTCTTGGCATCTCAGAGCCTAAAGGGACGAGCGAGGTTATCTATGGTACAAGCACAGCAAAGTTGTCCAAGAATAGCTTCCATTCGAATGCTAATGGCAATTGAAGAGGCAGGCCAGTGGCAAGCCACTATCTTCTAGCAGTTTGAAAGGTGCAGACACAGTGCAGTTGTTGTGTGGCTTCCTTCTTCGCCTCCCAGAAGGTGCCACGCTCTCCGTCTCTTGCTTGCCAATATGTTGCCCTGTTCCTCTTATTGTTTGGTTTCTTTGGATTTGTTTTGATGATGTTTTGGCGGGTTTTCGGAATGTTTTGGTGGTATTTTAGAATGTTTTGTTTTCTCTTGTGTTGTTTTTATTGTGTTGGCAGGTTTTGGAATGTTTGGATGCCCTTTGGCGGGTTTTAAAATATTTTGGCAGGTATTTGGAATGTTTTGGTTTGCTTTCATTTGCTTTGATTATGTTTTGGCAAGTTATTGAATGTTTCGATCACTTCTGACTGGTTTGATAGTATTTTGGCATCTTTTCAGAATGTTTTGATCAGTTTTGGCAGGTTCTAAACTATTTTGTCGGGATTTGGAATGTTTTGGTTGGTTTTGATTTGTTTTTATGGTGTTTTGCCAAGTTTTTTGAATGTTTTGATCAGTTCTGGCTGGTTTGATAGTATTTTGGTATCTTTTCAGAATGTTTTGATCAGTTTTGCGGGTCTAAATTATTTTGGCGTGTTTTTGGAATACTCTGGTTGGTTTTGATTTGTTTTTATGATGTTTTGGTGGGTTTTCGGAATGTTTTGGTGGGGTTTTAGAATGTTTTGTTTTCTCTTGTGTTGTTTTTATTGTGTTGGCAGGTTTTGGAATGTCTGGATTCCTTTTGGCGGGTTTTAAAATATTTTGGCGGGTATTTGGAAAGTTTTGGCGGGTATTCGGAATGTTTTGATTAGTTTTGACGGGTTTTGAAATATTTTGGCGGGGTTTTAGAAGGTTTTGATTTGTTTTGATGATGTTCAGCCCAGTTTTTGGTGTGTTTGGATTAGCTTTGGTGGGCTTTATCATGTTTTGTCAGGTTTTTCCGAATGTTTTGATCACTTCTGTCTGGTTTTCTATTTTGGCGGGTTTGAAACTATTTCTGGATTAGTTTTGGTGGGTTTTAAACTATTTTGGCTCTTTGCGCAGAGATGACGGTGCCGGTTGCGGTGCGCTGCGGGGCGCTCCTTCTGCGGAAAGACGCCTGGCAGCGGCACTTGGGGCAGCTCCGCGTCTACCGTATTCTGCCTTTCTTGCCTTCTGCATCTCAGCAAAATGCTTTCCCACTAGGTCTAGCAAGGAGAAACTGTGCCAGCTGAGTAGATGTAGCCCGGCCCGCCCTTTGAAGGTCACAAGTTCTTGGCATCTCAGAGCCTAAAGGGACGAGCGAGGTTATCTATGGTACAAGCACAGCAAAGTTGTCCAAGAATAGCTTCCATTCGAATGCTAATGGCAATTGAAGAGGCAGGCCAGTGGCAAGCCACTATCTTCTAGCAGTTTGAAAGGTGCAGACACAGTGCAGTTGTTGTGTGGCTTCCTTCTTCGCCTCCCAGAAGGTGCCACGCTCTCCGTCTCTTGCTTGCCAATATGTTGCCCTGTTCCTCTTATTGTTTGGTTTCTTTGGATTTGTTTTTATGATGTTTTGGCGGGTTTTCGGAATGTTTTGGTGGTATTTTAGAATGTTTTGTTTTCTCTTGTGTTGTTTTTATTGTGTTGGCAGGTTTTGGAATGTTTGGATGCCCTTTGGCGGGTTTTAAAATATTTTGGCAGGTATTTGGAATGTTTTGGTTTGCTTTCATTTGCTTTGATTATGTTTTGGCAAGTTATTGAATGTTTCGATCACTTCTGACTGGTTTGATAGTATTTTGGCATCTTTTCAGAATGTTTTGATCAGTTTTGGCAGGTTCTAAACTATTTTGTCGGGATTTGGAATGTTTTGGTTGGTTTTGATTTGTTTTTATGGTGTTTTGCCAAGTTTTTTGAATGTTTTGATCAGTTCTGGCTGGTTTGATAGTATTTTGGTATCTTTTCAGAATGTTTTGATCAGTTTTGCGGGTCTAAATTATTTTGGCGTGTTTTTGGAATACTCTGGTTGGTTTTGATTTGTTTTTATGATGTTTTGGTGGGTTTTCGGAATGTTTTGGTGGGGTTTTAGAATGTTTTGTTTTCTCTTGTGTTGTTTTTATTGTGTTGGCAGGTTTTGGAATGTCTGGATTCCTTTTGGCGGGTTTTAAAATATTTTGGCGGGTATTTGGAAAGTTTTGGCGGGTATTCGGAATGTTTTGATTAGTTTTGACGGGTTTTGAAATATTTTGGCGGGGTTTTAGAAGGTTTTGATTTGTTTTGATGATGTTCAGCCCAGTTTTTGGTGTGTTTGGATTAGGTTTGGTGGGCTTTATCATGTTTTGTCAGGTTTTTCCGAATGTTTTGATCACTTCTGTCTGGTTTTCTATTTTGGCGGGTTTGAAACTATTTCTGGATTAGTTTTGGTGGGTTTTAAACTATTTTGGCTCTTTGCGCAGAGATGACGGTGCCGGTTGCGGTGCGCTGCGGGGCGCTCCTTCTGCGGAAAGACGCCTGGCAGCGGCACTTGGGGCAGCTCCGCGTCTACCGTATTCTGCCTTTCTTGCCTTCTGCATCTCAGCAAAATGCTTTCCCACTAGGTCTAGCAAGGAGAAACTGTGCCAGCTGAGTAGATGTAGCCCGGCCCGCCCTTTGAAGGTCACAAGTTCTTGGCATCTCAGAGCCTAAAGGGACGAGCGAGGTTATCTATGGTACAAGCACAGCAAAGTTGTCCAAGAATAGCTTCCATTCGAATGCTAATGGCAATTGAAGAGGCAGGCCAGTGGCAAGCCACTATCTTCTAGCAGTTTGAAAGGTGCAGACACAGTGCAGTTGTTGTGTGGCTTCCTTCTTCGCCTCCCAGAAGGTGCCGCGCTCTCCGTCTCTTGCTTGCCAATATGTTGCCGTGTTCCTCTTATTGTTTGGTTTCTTTGGATTTGTTTTGATGATGTTTTGGCGGGTTTTCGGAATGTTTTGGTGGTGTTTTAGAATGTTTTGTTTTCTCTTGTGTTGTTTTTATTGTGTTGGCAGGTTTTGGAATGTTTGGATGCCCTTTGGCGGGTTTTAAAATATTTTGGCAGGTATTTGGAATGTTTTGGTTTGCTTTCATTTGCTTTGATTATGTTTTGGCAAGTTATTGAATGTTTCGATCACTTCTGACTGGTTTGATAGTATTTTGGCATCTTTTCAGAATGTTTTGATCAGTTTTGGCAGGTTCTAAACTATTTTGTCGGGATTTGGAATGTTTTGGTTGGTTTTGATTTGTTTTTATGGTGTTTTGCCAAGTTTTTTGAATGTTTTGATCAGTTCTGGCTGGTTTGATAGTATTTTGGTATCTTTTCAGAATGTTTTGATCAGTTTTGCGGGTCTAAATTATTTTGGCGTGTTTTTGGAATACTCTGGTTGGTTTTGATTTGTTTTTATGATGTTTTGGTGGGTTTTCGGAATGTTTTGGTGGGGTTTTAGAATGTTTTGTTTTCTCTTGTGTTGTTTTTATTGTGTTGGCAGGTTTTGGAATGTCTGGATTCCTTTTGGCGGGTATTTGGAAAGTTTTGGCGGGTATTCGGAATGTTTTGATTAGTTTTGACGGGTTTTGAAATATTTTGGCGGGGTTTTAGAAGGTTTTGATTTGTTTTGATGATGTTCAGCCCAGTTTTTGGTGTGTTTGGATTAGGTTTGGTGGGCTTTATCATGTTTTGTCAGGTTTTTCCGAATGTTTTGATCACTTCTGTCTGGTTTTCTATTTTGGCGGGTTTGAAACTATTTCTGGATTAGTTTTGGTGGGTTTTAAACTATTTTGGCTCTTTGCGCAGAGATGACGGTGCCGGTTGCGGTGCGCTGCGGGGCGCTCCTTCTGCGGAAAGACGCCTGGCAGCGGCACTTGGGGCAGCTCCGCGTCTACCGTATTCTGCCTTTCTTGCCTTCTGCATCTCAGCAAAATGCTTTCCCACTAGGTCTAGCAAGGAGAAACTGTGCCAGCTGAGTAGATGTAGCCCGGCCCGCCCTTTGAAGGTCACAAGTTCTTGGCATCTCAGAGCCTAAAGGGACGAGCGAGGTTATCTATGGTACAAGCACAGCAAAGTTGTCCAAGAATAGCTTCCATTCGAATGCTAATGGCAATTGAAGAGGCAGGCCAGTGGCAAGCCACTATCTTCTAGCAGTTTGAAAGGTGCAGACACAGTGCAGTTGTTGTGTGGCTTCCTTCTTCGCCTCCCAGAAGGTGCCGCGCTCTCCGTCTCTTGCTTGCCAATATGTTGCCCTGTTCCTCTTATTGTTTGGTTTCTTTGGATTTGTTTTGATGATGTTTTGGCGGGTTTTCGGAATGTTTTGGTGGTATTTTAGAATGTTTTGTTTTCTCTTGTGTTGTTTTTATTGTGTTGGCAGGTTTTGGAATGTTTGGATGCCCTTTGGCGGGTTTTAAAATATTTTGGCAGGTATTTGGAATGTTTTGGTTTGCTTTCATTTGCTTTGATTATGTTTTGGCAAGTTATTGAATGTTTCGATCACTTCTGACTGGTTTGATAGTATTTTGGCATCTTTTCAGAATGTTTTGATCAGTTTTGGCAGGTTCTAAACTATTTTGTCGGGATTTGGAATGTTTTGGTTGGTTTTGATTTGTTTTTATGGTGTTTTGCCAAGTTTTTTGAATGTTTTGATCAGTTCTGGCTGGTTTGATAGTATTTTGGTATCTTTTCAGAATGTTTTGATCAGTTTTGCGGGTCTAAATTATTTTGGCGTGTTTTTGGAATACTCTGGTTGGTTTTGATTTGTTTTTATGATGTTTTGGTGGGTTTTCGGAATGTTTTGGTGGGGTTTTAGAATGTTTTGTTTTCTCTTGTGTTGTTTTTATTGTGTTGGCAGGTTTTGGAATGTCTGGATTCCTTTTGGCGGGTTTTAAAATATTTTGGCGGGTATTTGGAAAGTTTTGGCGGGTATTCGGAATGTTTTGATTAGTTTTGACGGGTTTTGAAATATTTTGGCGGGGTTTTAGAAGGTTTTGATCTGTTTTGATGATGTTCAGCCCAGTTTTTGGTGTGTTTGGATTAGGTTTGGTGGGCTTTATCATGTTTTGTCAGGTTTTTCCGAATGTTTTGATCACTTCTGTCTGGTTTTCTATTTTGGCGGGTTTGAAACTATTTCTGGATTAGTTTTGGTGGGTTTTAAACTATTTTGGCTCTTTGCGCAGAGATGACGGTGCCGGTTGCGGTGCGCTGCGGGGCGCTCCTTCTGCGGAAAGACGCCTGGCAGCGGCACTTGGGGCAGCTCCGCGTCTACCGTATTCTGCCTTTCTTGCCTTCTGCATCTCAGCAAAATGCTTTCCCACTAGGTCTAGCAAGGAGAAACTGTGCCAGCTGAGTAGATGTAGCCCGGCCCGCCCTTTGAAGGTCACAAGTTCTTGGCATCTCAGAGCCTAAAGGGACGAGCGAGGTTATCTATGGTACAAGCACAGCAAAGTTGTCCAAGAATAGCTTCCATTCGAATGCTAATGGCAATTGAAGAGGCAGGCCAGTGGCAAGCCACTATCTTCTAGCAGTTTGAAAGGTGCAGACACAGTGCAGTTGTTGTGTGGCTTCCTTCTTCGCCTCCCAGAAGGTGCCGCGCTCTCCGTCTCTTGCTTGCCAATATGTTGCCGTGTTCCTCTTATTGTTTGGTTTCTTTGGATTTGTTTTGATGATGTTTTGGCGGGTTTTCGGAATGTTTTGGTGGTGTTTTAGAATGTTTTGTTTTCTCTTGTGTTGTTTTTATTGTGTTGGCAGGTTTTGGAATGTTTGGATGCCCTTTGGCGGGTTTTAAAATATTTTGGCAGGTATTTGGAATGTTTTGGTTTGCTTTCATTTGCTTTGATTATGTTTTGGCAAGTTATTGAATGTTTCGATCACTTCTGACTGGTTTGATAGTATTTTGGCATCTTTTCAGAATGTTTTGATCAGTTTTGGCAGGTTCTAAACTATTTTGTCGGGATTTGGAATGTTTTGGTTGGTTTTGATTTGTTTTTATGATGTTTTGGTGGGTTTTCGGAATGTTTTGGTGGGGTTTTAGAATGTTTTGTTTTCTCTTGTGTTGTTTTTATTGTGTTGGCAGGTTTTGGAATGTCTGGATTCCTTTTGGCGGGTTTTAAAATATTTTGGCGGGTATTTGGAAAGTTTTGGCGGGTATTCGGAATGTTTTGATTAGTTTTGACGGGTTTTGAAATATTTTGGCGGGGTTTTAGAAGGTTTTGATTTGTTTTGATGATGTTCAGCCCAGTTTTTGGTGTGTTTGGATTAGGTTTGGTGGGCTTTATCATGTTTTGTCAGGTTTTTCCGAATGTTTTGATCACTTCTGTCTGGTTTTCTATTTTGGCGGGTTTGAAACTATTTCTGGATTAGTTTTGGTGGGTTTTAAACTATTTTGGCTCTTTGCGCAGAGATGACGGTGCCGGTTGCGGTGCGCTGCGGGGCGCTCCTTCTGCGGAAAGACGCCTGGCAGCGGCACTTGGGGCAGCTCCGCGTCTACCGTATTCTGCCTTTCTTGCCTTCTGCATCTCAGCAAAATGCTTTCCCACTAGGTCTAGCAAGGAGAAACTGTGCCAGCTGAGTAGATGTAGCCCGGCCCGCCCTTTGAAGGTCACAAGTTCTTGGCATCTCAGAGCCTAAAGGGACGAGCGAGGTTATCTATGGTACAAGCACAGCAAAGTTGTCCAAGAATAGCTTCCATTCGAATGCTAATGGCAATTGAAGAGGCAGGCCAGTGGCAAGCCACTATCTTCTAGCAGTTTGAAAGGTGCAGACACAGTGCAGTTGTTGTGTGGCTTCCTTCTTCGCCTCCCAGAAGGTGCCACGCTCTCCGTCTCTTGCTTGCCAATATGTTGCCCTGTTCCTCTTATTGTTTGGTTTCTTTGGATTTGTTTTGATGATGTTTTGGCGGGTTTTCGGAATGTTTTGGTGGTATTTTAGAATGTTTTGTTTTCTCTTGTGTTGTTTTTATTGTGTTGGCAGGTTTTGGAATGTTTGGATGCCCTTTGGCGGGTTTTAAAATATTTTGGCAGGTATTTGGAATGTTTTGGTTTGCTTTCATTTGCTTTGATTATGTTTTGGCAAGTTATTGAATGTTTCGATCACTTCTGACTGGTTTGATAGTATTTTGGCATCTTTTCAGAATGTTTTGATCAGTTTTGGCAGGTTCTAAACTATTTTGTCGGGATTTGGAATGTTTTGGTTGGTTTTGATTTGTTTTTATGGTGTTTTGCCAAGTTTTTTGAATGTTTTGATCAGTTCTGGCTGGTTTGATAGTATTTTGGTATCTTTTCAGAATGTTTTGATCAGTTTTGCGGGTCTAAATTATTTTGGCGTGTTTTTGGAATACTCTGGTTGGTTTTGATTTGTTTTTATGATGTTTTGGTGGGTTTTCGGAATGTTTTGGTGGGGTTTTAGAATGTTTTGTTTTCTCTTGTGTTGTTTTTATTGTGTTGGCAGGTTTTGGAATGTCTGGATTCCTTTTGGCGGGTATTTGGAAAGTTTTGGCGGGTATTCGGAATGTTTTGATTAGTTTTGACGGGTTTTGAAATATTTTGGCGGGGTTTTAGAAGGTTTTGATTTGTTTTGATGATGTTCAGCCCAGTTTTTGGTGTGTTTGGATTAGCTTTGGTGGGCTTTATCATGTTTTGTCAGGTTTTTCCGAATGTTTTGATCACTTCTGTCTGGTTTTCTATTTTGGCGGGTTTGAAACTATTTCTGGATTAGTTTTGGTGGGTTTTAAACTATTTTGGCTCTTTGCGCAGAGATGACGGTGCCGGTTGCGGTGCGCTGCGGGGCGCTCCTTCTGCGGAAAGACGCCTGGCAGCGGCACTTGGGGCAGCTCCGCGTCTACCGTATTCTGCCTTTCTTGCCTTCTGCATCTCAGCAAAATGCTTTCCCACTAGGTCTAGCAAGGAGAAACTGTGCCAGCTGAGTAGATGTAGCCCGGCCCGCCCTTTGAAGGTCACAAGTTCTTGGCATCTCAGAGCCTAAAGGGACGAGCGAGGTTATCTATGGTACAAGCACAGCAAAGTTGTCCAAGAATAGCTTCCATTCGAATGCTAATGGCAATTGAAGAGGCAGGCCAGTGGCAAGCCACTATCTTCTAGCAGTTTGAAAGGTGCAGACACAGTGCAGTTGTTGTGTGGCTTCCTTCTTCGCCTCCCAGAAGGTGCCACGCTCTCCGTCTCTTGCTTGCCAATATGTTGCCCTGTTCCTCTTATTGTTTGGTTTCTTTGGATTTGTTTTTATGATGTTTTGGCGGGTTTTCGGAATGTTTTGGTGGTATTTTAGAATGTTTTGTTTTCTCTTGTGTTGTTTTTATTGTGTTGGCAGGTTTTGGAATGTTTGGATGCCCTTTGGCGGGTTTTAAAATATTTTGGCAGGTATTTGGAATGTTTTGGTTTGCTTTCATTTGCTTTGATTATGTTTTGGCAAGTTATTGAATGTTTCGATCACTTCTGACTGGTTTGATAGTATTTTGGCATCTTTTCAGAATGTTTTGATCAGTTTTGGCAGGTTCTAAACTATTTTGTCGGGATTTGGAATGTTTTGGTTGGTTTTGATTTGTTTTTATGGTGTTTTGCCAAGTTTTTTGAATGTTTTGATCAGTTCTGGCTGGTTTGATAGTATTTTGGTATCTTTTCAGAATGTTTTGATCAGTTTTGCGGGTCTAAATTATTTTGGCGTGTTTTTGGAATACTCTGGTTGGTTTTGATTTGTTTTTATGATGTTTTGGTGGGTTTTCGGAATGTTTTGGTGGGGTTTTAGAATGTTTTGTTTTCTCTTGTGTTGTTTTTATTGTGTTGGCAGGTTTTGGAATGTCTGGATTCCTTTTGGCGGGTTTTAAAATATTTTGGCGGGTATTTGGAAAGTTTTGGCGGGTATTCGGAATGTTTTGATTAGTTTTGACGGGTTTTAAAATATTTTGGCGGGGTTTTAGAAGGTTTTGATTTGTTTTGATGATGTTCAGCCCAGTTTTTGGTGTGTTTGGATTAGCTTTGGTGGGCTTTATCATGTTTTGTCAGGTTTTTCCGAATGTTTTGATCACTTCTGTCTGGTTTTCTATTTTGGCGGGTTTGAAACTATTTCTGGATTAGTTTTGGTGGGTTTTAAACTATTTTGGCTCTTTGCGCAGAGATGACGGTGCCGGTTGCGGTGCGCTGCGGGGCGCTCCTTCTGCGGAAAGACGCCTGGCAGCGGCACTTGGGGCAGCTCCGCGTCTACCGTATTCTGCCTTTCTTGCCTTCTGCATCTCAGCAAAATGCTTTCCCACTAGGTCTAGCAAGGAGAAACTGTGCCAGCTGAGTAGATGTAGCCCGGCCCGCCCTTTGAAGGTCACAAGTTCTTGGCATCTCAGAGCCTAAAGGGACGAGCGAGGTTATCTATGGTACAAGCACAGCAAAGTTGTCCAAGAATAGCTTCCATTCGAATGCTAATGGCAATTGAAGAGGCAGGCCAGTGGCAAGCCACTATCTTCTAGCAGTTTGAAAGGTGCAGACACAGTGCAGTTGTTGTGTGGCTTCCTTCTTCGCCTCCCAGAAGGTGCCGCGCTCTCCGTCTCTTGCTTGCCAATATGTTGCCGTGTTCCTCTTATTGTTTGGTTTCTTTGGATTTGTTTTGATGATGTTTTGGCGGGTTTTCGGAATGTTTTGGTGGTGTTTTAGAATGTTTTGTTTTCTCTTGTGTTGTTTTTATTGTGTTGGCAGGTTTTGGAATGTTTGGATGCCCTTTGGCGGGTTTTAAAATATTTTGGCAGGTATTTGGAATGTTTTGGTTTGCTTTCATTTGCTTTGATTATGTTTTGGCAAGTTATTGAATGTTTCGATCACTTCTGACTGGTTTGATAGTATTTTGGCATCTTTTCAGAATGTTTTGATCAGTTTTGGCAGGTTCTAAACTATTTTGTCGGGATTTGGAATGTTTTGGTTGGTTTTGATTTGTTTTTATGGTGTTTTGCCAAGTTTTTTGAATGTTTTGATCAGTTCTGGCTGGTTTGATAGTATTTTGGTATCTTTTCAGAATGTTTTGATCAGTTTTGCGGGTCTAAATTATTTTGGCGTGTTTTTGGAATACTCTGGTTGGTTTTGATTTGTTTTTATGATGTTTTGGTGGGTTTTCGGAATGTTTTGGTGGGGTTTTAGAATGTTTTGTTTTCTCTTGTGTTGTTTTTATTGTGTTGGCAGGTTTTGGAATGTCTGGATTCCTTTTGGCGGGTATTTGGAAAGTTTTGGCGGGTATTCGGAATGTTTTGATTAGTTTTGACGGGTTTTGAAATATTTTGGCGGGGTTTTAGAAGGTTTTGATTTGTTTTGATGATGTTCAGCCCAGTTTTTGGTGTGTTTGGATTAGGTTTGGTGGGCTTTATCATGTTTTGTCAGGTTTTTCCGAATGTTTTGATCACTTCTGTCTGGTTTTCTATTTTGGCGGGTTTGAAACTATTTCTGGATTAGTTTTGGTGGGTTTTAAACTATTTTGGCTCTTTGCGCAGAGATGACGGTGCCGGTTGCGGTGCGCTGCGGGGCGCTCCTTCTGCGGAAAGACGCCTGGCAGCGGCACTTGGGGCAGCTCCGCATCTACCGTATTCTGCCTTTCTTGCCTTCTGCATCTCAGCAAAATGCTTTCCCACTAGGTCTAGCAAGGAGAAACTGTGCCAGCTGAGTAGATGTAGCCCGGCCCGCCCTTTGAAGGTCACAAGTTCTTGGCATCTCAGAGCCTAAAGGGACGAGCGAGGTTATCTATGGTACAAGCACAGCAAAGTTGTCCAAGAATAGCTTCCATTCGAATGCTAATGGCAATTGAAGAGGCAGGCCAGTGGCAAGCCACTATCTTCTAGCAGTTTGAAAGGTGCAGACACAGTGCAGTTGTTGTGTGGCTTCCTTCTTCGCCTCCCAGAAGGTGCCGCGCTCTCCGTCTCTTGCTTGCCAATATGTTGCCCTGTTCCTCTTATTGTTTGGTTTCTTTGGATTTGTTTTGATGATGTTTTGGCGGGTTTTCGGAATGTTTTGGTGGTATTTTAGAATGTTTTGTTTTCTCTTGTGTTGTTTTTATTGTGTTGGCAGGTTTTGGAATGTTTGGATGCCCTTTGGCGGGTTTTAAAATATTTTGGCAGGTATTTGGAATGTTTTGGTTTGCTTTCATTTGCTTTGATTATGTTTTGGCAAGTTATTGAATGTTTCGATCACTTCTGACTGGTTTGATAGTATTTTGGCATCTTTTCAGAATGTTTTGATCAGTTTTGGCAGGTTCTAAACTATTTTGTCGGGATTTGGAATGTTTTGGTTGGTTTTGATTTGTTTTTATGGTGTTTTGCCAAGTTTTTTGAATGTTTTGATCAGTTCTGGCTGGTTTGATAGTATTTTGGTATCTTTTCAGAATGTTTTGATCAGTTTTGCGGGTCTAAATTATTTTGGCGTGTTTTTGGAATACTCTGGTTGGTTTTGATTTGTTTTTATGATGTTTTGGTGGGTTTTCGGAATGTTTTGGTGGGGTTTTAGAATGTTTTGTTTTCTCTTGTGTTGTTTTTATTGTGTTGGCAGGTTTTGGAATGTCTGGATTCCTTTTGGCGGGTTTTAAAATATTTTGGCGGGTATTTGGAAAGTTTTGGCGGGTATTCGGAATGTTTTGATTAGTTTTGACGGGTTTTGAAATATTTTGGCGGGGTTTTAGAAGGTTTTGATCTGTTTTGATGATGTTCAGCCCAGTTTTTGGTGTGTTTGGATTAGGTTTGGTGGGCTTTATCATGTTTTGTCAGGTTTTTCCGAATGTTTTGATCACTTCTGTCTGGTTTTCTATTTTGGCGGGTTTGAAACTATTTCTGGATTAGTTTTGGTGGGTTTTAAACTATTTTGGCTCTTTGCGCAGAGATGACGGTGCCGGTTGCGGTGCGCTGCGGGGCGCTCCTTCTGCGGAAAGACGCCTGGCAGCGGCACTTGGGGCAGCTCCGCGTCTACCGTATTCTGCCTTTCTTGCCTTCTGCATCTCAGCAAAATGCTTTCCCACTAGGTCTAGCAAGGAGAAACTGTGCCAGCTGAGTAGATGTAGCCCGGCCCGCCCTTTGAAGGTCACAAGTTCTTGGCATCTCAGAGCCTAAAGGGACGAGCGAGGTTATCTATGGTACAAGCACAGCAAAGTTGTCCAAGAATAGCTTCCATTCGAATGCTAATGGCAATTGAAGAGGCAGGCCAGTGGCAAGCCACTATCTTCTAGCAGTTTGAAAGGTGCAGACACAGTGCAGTTGTTGTGTGGCTTCCTTCTTCGCCTCCCAGAAGGTGCCGCGCTCTCCGTCTCTTGCTTGCCAATATGTTGCCGTGTTCCTCTTATTGTTTGGTTTCTTTGGATTTGTTTTGATGATGTTTTGGCGGGTTTTCGGAATGTTTTGGTGGTGTTTTAGAATGTTTTGTTTTCTCTTGTGTTGTTTTTATTGTGTTGGCAGGTTTTGGAATGTTTGGATGCCCTTTGGCGGGTTTTAAAATATTTTGGCAGGTATTTGGAATGTTTTGGTTTGCTTTCATTTGCTTTGATTATGTTTTGGCAAGTTATTGAATGTTTCGATCACTTCTGACTGGTTTGATAGTATTTTGGCATCTTTTCAGAATGTTTTGATCAGTTTTGGCAGGTTCTAAACTATTTTGTCGGGATTTGGAATGTTTTGGTTGGTTTTGATTTGTTTTTATGGTGTTTTGCCAAGTTTTTTGAATGTTTTGATCAGTTCTGGCTGGTTTGATAGTATTTTGGTATCTTTTCAGAATGTTTTGATCAGTTTTGCGGGTCTAAATTATTTTGGCGTGTTTTTGGAATACTCTGGTTGGTTTTGATTTGTTTTTATGATGTTTTGGTGGGTTTTCGGAATGTTTTGGTGGGGTTTTAGAATGTTTTGTTTTCTCTTGTGTTGTTTTTATTGTGTTGGCAGGTTTTGGAATGTCTGGATTCCTTTTGGCGGGTTTTAAAATATTTTGGCGGGTATTTGGAAAGTTTTGGCGGGTATTCGGAATGTTTTGATTAGTTTTGACGGGTTTTGAAATATTTTGGCGGGGTTTTAGAAGGTTTTGATTTGTTTTGATGATGTTCAGCCCAGTTTTTGGTGTGTTTGGATTAGGTTTGGTGGGCTTTATCATGTTTTGTCAGGTTTTTCCGAATGTTTTGATCACTTCTGTCTGGTTTTCTATTTTGGCGGGTTTGAAACTATTTCTGGATTAGTTTTGGTGGGTTTTAAACTATTTTGGCTCTTTGCGCAGAGATGACGGTGCCGGTTGCGGTGCGCTGCGGGGCGCTCCTTCTGCGGAAAGACGCCTGGCAGCGGCACTTGGGGCAGCTCCGCGTCTACCGTATTCTGCCTTTCTTGCCTTCTGCATCTCAGCAAAATGCTTTCCCACTAGGTCTAGCAAGGAGAAACTGTGCCAGCTGAGTAGATGTAGCCCGGCCCGCCCTTTGAAGGTCACAAGTTCTTGGCATCTCAGAGCCTAAAGGGACGAGCGAGGTTATCTATGGTACAAGCACAGCAAAGTTGTCCAAGAATAGCTTCCATTCGAATGCTAATGGCAATTGAAGAGGCAGGCCAGTGGCAAGCCACTATCTTCTAGCAGTTTGAAAGGTGCAGACACAGTGCAGTTGTTGTGTGGCTTCCTTCTTCGCCTCCCAGAAGGTGCCACGCTCTCCGTCTCTTGCTTGCCAATATGTTGCCCTGTTCCTCTTATTGTTTGGTTTCTTTGGATTTGTTTTGATGATGTTTTGGCGGGTTTTCGGAATGTTTTGGTGGTATTTTAGAATGTTTTGTTTTCTCTTGTGTTGTTTTTATTGTGTTGGCAGGTTTTGGAATGTTTGGATGCCCTTTGGCGGGTTTTAAAATATTTTGGCAGGTATTTGGAATGTTTTGGTTTGCTTTCATTTGCTTTGATTATGTTTTGGCAAGTTATTGAATGTTTCGATCACTTCTGACTGGTTTGATAGTATTTTGGCATCTTTTCAGAATGTTTTGATCAGTTTTGGCAGGTTCTAAACTATTTTGTCGGGATTTGGAATGTTTTGGTTGGTTTTGATTTGTTTTTATGGTGTTTTGCCAAGTTTTTTGAATGTTTTGATCAGTTCTGGCTGGTTTGATAGTATTTTGGTATCTTTTCAGAATGTTTTGATCAGTTTTGCGGGTCTAAATTATTTTGGCGTGTTTTTGGAATACTCTGGTTGGTTTTGATTTGTTTTTATGATGTTTTGGTGGGTTTTCGGAATGTTTTGGTGGGGTTTTAGAATGTTTTGTTTTCTCTTGTGTTGTTTTTATTGTGTTGGCAGGTTTTGGAATGTCTGGATTCCTTTTGGCGGGTATTTGGAAAGTTTTGGCGGGTATTCGGAATGTTTTGATTAGTTTTGACGGGTTTTGAAATATTTTGGCGGGGTTTTAGAAGGTTTTGATTTGTTTTGATGATGTTCAGCCCAGTTTTTGGTGTGTTTGGATTAGGTTTGGTGGGCTTTATCATGTTTTGTCAGGTTTTTCCGAATGTTTTGATCACTTCTGTCTGGTTTTCTATTTTGGCGGGTTTGAAACTATTTCTGGATTAGTTTTGGTGGGTTTTAAACTATTTTGGCTCTTTGCGCAGAGATGACGGTGCCGGTTGCGGTGCGCTGCGGGGCGCTCCTTCTGCGGAAAGACGCCTGGCAGCGGCACTTGGGGCAGCTCCGCGTCTACCGTATTCTGCCTTTCTTGCCTTCTGCATCTCAGCAAAATGCTTTCCCACTAGGTCTAGCAAGGAGAAACTGTGCCAGCTGAGTAGATGTAGCCCGGCCCGCCCTTTGAAGGTCACAAGTTCTTGGCATCTCAGAGCCTAAAGGGACGAGCGAGGTTATCTATGGTACAAGCACAGCAAAGTTGTCCAAGAATAGCTTCCATTCGAATGCTAATGGCAATTGAAGAGGCAGGCCAGTGGCAAGCCACTATCTTCTAGCAGTTTGAAAGGTGCAGACACAGTGCAGTTGTTGTGTGGCTTCCTTCTTCGCCTCCCAGAAGGTGCCGCGCTCTCCGTCTCTTGCTTGCCAATATGTTGCCGTGTTCCTCTTATTGTTTGGTTTCTTTGGATTTGTTTTTATGATGTTTTGGCGGGTTTTCGGAATGTTTTGGTGGTGTTTTAGAATGTTTTGTTTTCTCTTGTGTTGTTTTTATTGTGTTGGCAGGTTTTGGAATGTTTGGATGCCCTTTGGCGGGTTTTAAAATATTTTGGCAGGTATTTGGAATGTTTTGGTTTGCTTTCATTTGCTTTGATTATGTTTTGGCAAGTTATTGAATGTTTCGATCACTTCTGACTGGTTTGATAGTATTTTGGCATCTTTTCAGAATGTTTTGATCAGTTTTGGCAGGTTCTAAACTATTTTGTCGGGATTTGGAATGTTTTGGTTGGTTTTGATTTGTTTTTATGGTGTTTTGCCAAGTTTTTTGAATGTTTTGATCAGTTCTGGCTGGTTTGATAGTATTTTGGTATCTTTTCAGAATGTTTTGATCAGTTTTGCGGGTCTAAATTATTTTGGCGTGTTTTTGGAATACTCTGGTTGGTTTTGATTTGTTTTTATGATGTTTTGGTGGGTTTTCGGAATGTTTTGGTGGGGTTTTAGAATGTTTTGTTTTCTCTTGTGTTGTTTTTATTGTGTTGGCAGGTTTTGGAATGTCTGGATTCCTTTTGGCGGGTATTTGGAAAGTTTTGGCGGGTATTCGGAATGTTTTGATTAGTTTTGACGGGTTTTGAAATATTTTGGCGGGGTTTTAGAAGGTTTTGATTTGTTTTGATGATGTTCAGCCCAGTTTTTGGTGTGTTTGGATTAGCTTTGGTGGGCTTTATCATGTTTTGTCAGGTTTTTCCGAATGTTTTGATCACTTCTGTCTGGTTTTCTATTTTGGCGGGTTTGAAACTATTTCTGGATTAGTTTTGGTGGGTTTTAAACTATTTTGGCTCTTTGCGCAGAGATGACGGTGCCGGTTGCGGTGCGCTGCGGGGCGCTCCTTCTGCGGAAAGACGCCTGGCAGCGGCACTTGGGGCAGCTCCGCGTCTACCGTATTCTGCCTTTCTTGCCTTCTGCATCTCAGCAAAATGCTTTCCCACTAGGTCTAGCAAGGAGAAACTGTGCCAGCTGAGTAGATGTAGCCCGGCCCGCCCTTTGAAGGTCACAAGTTCTTGGCATCTCAGAGCCTAAAGGGACGAGCGAGGTTATCTATGGTACAAGCACAGCAAAGTTGTCCAAGAATAGCTTCCATTCGAATGCTAATGGCAATTGAAGAGGCAGGCCAGTGGCAAGCCACTATCTTCTAGCAGTTTGAAAGGTGCAGACACAGTGCAGTTGTTGTGTGGCTTCCTTCTTCGCCTCCCAGAAGGTGCCGCGCTCTCCGTCTCTTGCTTGCCAATATGTTGCCGTGTTCCTCTTATTGTTTGGTTTCTTTGGATTTGTTTTGATGGTGTTTTGGCGGGTTTTCGGAATGTTTTGGTGGTGTTTTAGAATGTTTTGTTTTCTCTTGTGTTGTTTTTATTGTGTTGGCAGGTTTTGGAATGTTTGGATGCCCTTTGGCGGGTTTTAAAATATTTTGGCAGGTATTTGGAATGTTTTGGTTTGCTTTCATTTGCTTTGATTATGTTTTGGCAAGTTATTGAATGTTTCGATCACTTCTGACTGGTTTGATAGTATTTTGGCATCTTTTCAGAATGTTTTGATCAGTTTTGGCAGGTTCTAAACTATTTTGTCGGGATTTGGAATGTTTTGGTTGGTTTTGATTTGTTTTTATGGTGTTTTGCCAAGTTTTTTGAATGTTTTGATCAGTTCTGGCTGGTTTGATAGTATTTTGGTATCTTTTCAGAATGTTTTGATCAGTTTTGCGGGTCTAAATTATTTTGGCGTGTTTTTGGAATACTCTGGTTGGTTTTGATTTGTTTTTATGATGTTTTGGTGGGTTTTCGGAATGTTTTGGTGGGGTTTTAGAATGTTTTGTTTTCTCTTGTGTTGTTTTTATTGTGTTGGCAGGTTTTGGAATGTCTGGATTCCTTTTGGCGGGTTTTAAAATATTTTGGCGGGTATTTGGAAAGTTTTGGCGGGTATTCGGAATGTTTTGATTAGTTTTGACGGGTTTTGAAATATTTTGGCGGGGTTTTAGAAGGTTTTGATTTGTTTTGATGATGTTCAGCCCAGTTTTTGGTGTGTTTGGATTAGGTTTGGTGGGCTTTATCATGTTTTGTCAGGTTTTTCCGAATGTTTTGATCACTTCTGTCTGGTTTTCTATTTTGGCGGGTTTGAAACTATTTCTGGATTAGTTTTGGTGGGTTTTAAACTATTTTGGCTCTTTGCGCAGAGATGACGGTGCCGGTTGCGGTGCGCTGCGGGGCGCTCCTTCTGCGGAAAGACGCCTGGCAGCGGCACTTGGGGCAGCTCCGCGTCTACCGTATTCTGCCTTTCTTGCCTTCTGCATCTCAGCAAAATGCTTTCCCACTAGGTCTAGCAAGGAGAAACTGTGCCAGCTGAGTAGATGTAGCCCGGCCCGCCCTTTGAAGGTCACAAGTTCTTGGCATCTCAGAGCCTAAAGGGACGAGCGAGGTTATCTATGGTACAAGCACAGCAAAGTTGTCCAAGAATAGCTTCCATTCGAATGCTAATGGCAATTGAAGAGGCAGGCCAGTGGCAAGCCACTATCTTCTAGCAGTTTGAAAGGTGCAGACACAGTGCAGTTGTTGTGTGGCTTCCTTCTTCGCCTCCCAGAAGGTGCCACGCTCTCCGTCTCTTGCTTGCCAATATGTTGCCCTGTTCCTCTTATTGTTTGGTTTCTTTGGATTTGTTTTGATGATGTTTTGGCGGGTTTTCGGAATGTTTTGGTGGTATTTTAGAATGTTTTGTTTTCTCTTGTGTTGTTTTTATTGTGTTGGCAGGTTTTGGAATGTTTGGATGCCCTTTGGCGGGTTTTAAAATATTTTGGCAGGTATTTGGAATGTTTTGGTTTGCTTTCATTTGCTTTGATTATGTTTTGGCAAGTTATTGAATGTTTCGATCACTTCTGACTGGTTTGATAGTATTTTGGCATCTTTTCAGAATGTTTTGATCAGTTTTGGCAGGTTCTAAACTATTTTGTCGGGATTTGGAATGTTTTGGTTGGTTTTGATTTGTTTTTATGGTGTTTTGCCAAGTTTTTTGAATGTTTTGATCAGTTCTGGCTGGTTTGATAGTATTTTGGTATCTTTTCAGAATGTTTTGATCAGTTTTGCGGGTCTAAATTATTTTGGCGTGTTTTTGGAATACTCTGGTTGGTTTTGATTTGTTTTTATGATGTTTTGGTGGGTTTTCGGAATGTTTTGGTGGGGTTTTAGAATGTTTTGTTTTCTCTTGTGTTGTTTTTATTGTGTTGGCAGGTTTTGGAATGTCTGGATTCCTTTTGGCGGGTTTTAAAATATTTTGGCGGGTATTTGGAAAGTTTTGGCGGGTATTCGGAATGTTTTGATTAGTTTTGACGGGTTTTGAAATATTTTGGCGGGGTTTTAGAAGGTTTTGATTTGTTTTGATGATGTTCAGCCCAGTTTTTGGTGTGTTTGGATTAGGTTTGGTGGGCTTTATCATGTTTTGTCAGGTTTTTCCGAATGTTTTGATCACTTCTGTCTGGTTTTCTATTTTGGCGGGTTTGAAACTATTTCTGGATTAGTTTTGGTGGGTTTTAAACTATTTTGGCTCTTTGCGCAGAGATGACGGTGCCGGTTGCGGTGCGCTGCGGGGCGCTCCTTCTGCGGAAAGACGCCTGGCAGCGGCACTTGGGGCAGCTCCGCGTCTACCGTATTCTGCCTTTCTTGCCTTCTGCATCTCAGCAAAATGCTTTCCCACTAGGTCTAGCAAGGAGAAACTGTGCCAGCTGAGTAGATGTAGCCCGGCCCGCCCTTTGAAGGTCACAAGTTCTTGGCATCTCAGAGCCTAAAGGGACGAGCGAGGTTATCTATGGTACAAGCACAGCAAAGTTGTCCAAGAATAGCTTCCATTCGAATGCTAATGGCAATTGAAGAGGCAGGCCAGTGGCAAGCCACTATCTTCTAGCAGTTTGAAAGGTGCAGACACAGTGCAGTTGTTGTGTGGCTTCCTTCTTCGCCTCCCAGAAGGTGCCACGCTCTCCGTCTCTTGCTTGCCAATATGTTGCCCTGTTCCTCTTATTGTTTGGTTTCTTTGGATTTGTTTTGATGATGTTTTGGCGGGTTTTCGGAATGTTTTGGTGGTATTTTAGAATGTTTTGTTTTCTCTTGTGTTGTTTTTATTGTGTTGGCAGGTTTTGGAATGTTTGGATGCCCTTTGGCGGGTTTTAAAATATTTTGGCAGGTATTTGGAATGTTTTGGTTTGCTTTCATTTGCTTTGATTATGTTTTGGCAAGTTATTGAATGTTTCGATCACTTCTGACTGGTTTGATAGTATTTTGGCATCTTTTCAGAATGTTTTGATCAGTTTTGGCAGGTTCTAAACTATTTTGTCGGGATTTGGAATGTTTTGGTTGGTTTTGATTTGTTTTTATGGTGTTTTGCCAAGTTTTTTGAATGTTTTGATCAGTTCTGGCTGGTTTGATAGTATTTTGGTATCTTTTCAGAATGTTTTCATCAGGTTTGCGGGTCTAAATTATTTTGGCGTGTTTTTGGAATACTCTGGTTGGTTTTGATTTGTTTTTATGATGTTTTGGTGGGTTTTCGGAATGTTTTGGTGGGGTTTTAGAATGTTTTGTTTTCTCTTGTGTTGTTTTTATTGTCTTGGCAGGTTTTGGAATGTCTGGATTCCTTTTGGCGGGTATTTGGAAAGTTTTGGCGGGTATTCGGAATGTTTTGATTAGTTTTGACGGGTTTTGAAATATTTTGGCGGGGTTTTAGAAGGTTTTGATTTGTTTTGATGATGTTCAGCCCAGTTTTTGGTGTGTTTGGATTAGGTTTGGTGGGCTTTATCATGTTTTGTCAGGTTTTTCCGAATGTTTTGATCACTTCTGTCTGGTTTTCTATTTTGGCGGGTTTGAAACTATTTCTGGATTAGTTTTGGTGGGTTTTAAACTATTTTGGCTCTTTGCGCAGAGATGACGGTGCCGGTTGCGGTGCGCTGCGGGGCGCTCCTTCTGCGGAAAGACGCCTGGCAGCGGCACTTGGGGCAGCTCCGCGTCTACCGTATTCTGCCTTTCTTGCCTTCTGCATCTCAGCAAAATGCTTTCCCACTAGGTCTAGCAAGGAGAAACTGTGCCAGCTGAGTAGATGTAGCCCGGCCCGCCCTTTGAAGGTCACAAGTTCTTGGCATCTCAGAGCCTAAAGGGACGAGCGAGGTTATCTATGGTACAAGCACAGCAAAGTTGTCCAAGAATAGCTTCCATTCGAATGCTAATGGCAATTGAAGAGGCAGGCCAGTGGCAAGCCACTATCTTCTAGCAGTTTGAAAGGTGCAGACACAGTGCAGTTGTTGTGTGGCTTCCTTCTTCGCCTCCCAGAAGGTGCCGCGCTCTCCGTCTCTTGCTTGCCAATATGTTGCCGTGTTCCTCTTATTGTTTGGTTTCTTTGGATTTGTTTTTATGATGTTTTGGCGGGTTTTCGGAATGTTTTGGTGGTGTTTTAGAATGTTTTGTTTTCTCTTGTGTTGTTTTTATTGTGTTGGCAGGTTTTGGAATGTTTGGATGCCCTTTGGCGGGTTTTAAAATATTTTGGCAGGTATTTGGAATGTTTTGGTTTGCTTTCATTTGCTTTGATTATGTTTTGGCAAGTTATTGAATGTTTCGATCACTTCTGACTGGTTTGATAGTATTTTGGCATCTTTTCAGAATGTTTTGATCAGTTTTGGCAGGTTCTAAACTATTTTGTCGGGATTTGGAATGTTTTGGTTGGTTTTGATTTGTTTTTATGGTGTTTTGCCAAGTTTTTTGAATGTTTTGATCAGTTCTGGCTGGTTTGATAGTATTTTGGTATCTTTTCAGAATGTTTTGATCAGTTTTGCGGGTCTAAATTATTTTGGCGTGTTTTTGGAATACTCTGGTTGGTTTTGATTTGTTTTTATGATGTTTTGGTGGGTTTTCGGAATGTTTTGGTGGGGTTTTAGAATGTTTTGTTTTCTCTTGTGTTGTTTTTATTGTGTTGGCAGGTTTTGGAATGTCTGGATTCCTTTTGGCGGGTATTTGGAAAGTTTTGGCGGGTATTCGGAATGTTTTGATTAGTTTTGACGGGTTTTGAAATATTTTGGCGGGGTTTTAGAAGGTTTTGATTTGTTTTGATGATGTTCAGCCCAGTTTTTGGTGTGTTTGGATTAGCTTTGGTGGGCTTTATCATGTTTTGTCAGGTTTTTCCGAATGTTTTGATCACTTCTGTCTGGTTTTCTATTTTGGCGGGTTTGAAACTATTTCTGGATTAGTTTTGGTGGGTTTTAAACTATTTTGGCTCTTTGCGCAGAGATGACGGTGCCGGTTGCGGTGCGCTGCGGGGCGCTCCTTCTGCGGAAAGACGCCTGGCAGCGGCACTTGGGGCAGCTCCGCGTCTACCGTATTCTGCCTTTCTTGCCTTCTGCATCTCAGCAAAATGCTTTCCCACTAGGTCTAGCAAGGAGAAACTGTGCCAGCTGAGTAGATGTAGCCCGGCCCGCCCTTTGAAGGTCACAAGTTCTTGGCATCTCAGAGCCTAAAGGGACGAGCGAGGTTATCTATGGTACAAGCACAGCAAAGTTGTCCAAGAATAGCTTCCATTCGAATGCTAATGGCAATTGAAGAGGCAGGCCAGTGGCAAGCCACTATCTTCTAGCAGTTTGAAAGGTGCAGACACAGTGCAGTTGTTGTGTGGCTTCCTTCTTCGCCTCCCAGAAGGTGCCGCGCTCTCCGTCTCTTGCTTGCCAATATGTTGCCGTGTTCCTCTTATTGTTTGGTTTCTTTGGATTTGTTTTGATGGTGTTTTGGCGGGTTTTCGGAATGTTTTGGTGGTGTTTTAGAATGTTTTGTTTTCTCTTGTGTTGTTTTTATTGTGTTGGCAGGTTTTGGAATGTTTGGATGCCCTTTGGCGGGTTTTAAAATATTTTGGCAGGTATTTGGAATGTTTTGGTTTGCTTTCATTTGCTTTGATTATGTTTTGGCAAGTTATTGAATGTTTCGATCACTTCTGACTGGTTTGATAGTATTTTGGCATCTTTTCAGAATGTTTTGATCAGTTTTGGCAGGTTCTAAACTATTTTGTCGGGATTTGGAATGTTTTGGTTGGTTTTGATTTGTTTTTATGGTGTTTTGCCAAGTTTTTTGAATGTTTTGATCAGTTCTGGCTGGTTTGATAGTATTTTGGTATCTTTTCAGAATGTTTTGATCAGTTTTGCGGGTCTAAATTATTTTGGCGTGTTTTTGGAATACTCTGGTTGGTTTTGATTTGTTTTTATGATGTTTTGGTGGGTTTTCGGAATGTTTTGGTGGGGTTTTAGAATGTTTTGTTTTCTCTTGTGTTGTTTTTATTGTGTTGGCAGGTTTTGGAATGTCTGGATTCCTTTTGGCGGGTTTTAAAATATTTTGGCGGGTATTTGGAAAGTTTTGGCGGGTATTCGGAATGTTTTGATTAGTTTTGACGGGTTTTGAAATATTTTGGCGGGGTTTTAGAAGGTTTTGATTTGTTTTGATGATGTTCAGCCCAGTTTTTGGTGTGTTTGGATTAGGTTTGGTGGGCTTTATCATGTTTTGTCAGGTTTTTCCGAATGTTTTGATCACTTCTGTCTGGTTTTCTATTTTGGCGGGTTTGAAACTATTTCTGGATTAGTTTTGGTGGGTTTTAAACTATTTTGGCTCTTTGCGCAGAGATGACGGTGCCGGTTGCGGTGCGCTGCGGGGCGCTCCTTCTGCGGAAAGACGCCTGGCAGCGGCACTTGGGGCAGCTCCGCGTCTACCGTATTCTGCCTTTCTTGCCTTCTGCATCTCAGCAAAATGCTTTCCCACTAGGTCTAGCAAGGAGAAACTGTGCCAGCTGAGTAGATGTAGCCCGGCCCGCCCTTTGAAGGTCACAAGTTCTTGGCATCTCAGAGCCTAAAGGGACGAGCGAGGTTATCTATGGTACAAGCACAGCAAAGTTGTCCAAGAATAGCTTCCATTCGAATGCTAATGGCAATTGAAGAGGCAGGCCAGTGGCAAGCCACTATCTTCTAGCAGTTTGAAAGGTGCAGACACAGTGCAGTTGTTGTGTGGCTTCCTTCTTCGCCTCCCAGAAGGTGCCACGCTCTCCGTCTCTTGCTTGCCAATATGTTGCCCTGTTCCTCTTATTGTTTGGTTTCTTTGGATTTGTTTTGATGATGTTTTGGCGGGTTTTCGGAATGTTTTGGTGGTATTTTAGAATGTTTTGTTTTCTCTTGTGTTGTTTTTATTGTGTTGGCAGGTTTTGGAATGTTTGGATGCCCTTTGGCGGGTTTTAAAATATTTTGGCAGGTATTTGGAATGTTTTGGTTTGCTTTCATTTGCTTTGATTATGTTTTGGCAAGTTATTGAATGTTTCGATCACTTCTGACTGGTTTGATAGTATTTTGGCATCTTTTCAGAATGTTTTGATCAGTTTTGGCAGGTTCTAAACTATTTTGTCGGGATTTGGAATGTTTTGGTTGGTTTTGATTTGTTTTTATGGTGTTTTGCCAAGTTTTTTGAATGTTTTGATCAGTTCTGGCTGGTTTGATAGTATTTTGGTATCTTTTCAGAATGTTTTGATCAGTTTTGCGGGTCTAAATTATTTTGGCGTGTTTTTGGAATACTCTGGTTGGTTTTGATTTGTTTTTATGATGTTTTGGTGGGTTTTCGGAATGTTTTGGTGGGGTTTTAGAATGTTTTGTTTTCTCTTGTGTTGTTTTTATTGTGTTGGCAGGTTTTGGAATGTCTGGATTCCTTTTGGCGGGTATTTGGAAAGTTTTGGCGGGTATTCGGAATGTTTTGATTAGTTTTGACGGGTTTTGAAATATTTTGGCGGGGTTTTAGAAGGTTTTGATTTGTTTTGATGATGTTCAGCCCAGTTTTTGGTGTGTTTGGATTAGCTTTGGTGGGCTTTATCATGTTTTGTCAGGTTTTTCCGAATGTTTTGATCACTTCTGTCTGGTTTTCTATTTTGGCGGGTTTGAAACTATTTCTGGATTAGTTTTGGTGGGTTTTAAACTATTTTGGCTCTTTGCGCAGAGATGACGGTGCCGGTTGCGGTGCGCTGCGGGGCGCTCCTTCTGCGGAAAGACGCCTGGCAGCGGCACTTGGGGCAGCTCCGCGTCTACCGTATTCTGCCTTTCTTGCCTTCTGCATCTCAGCAAAATGCTTTCCCACTAGGTCTAGCAAGGAGAAACTGTGCCAGCTGAGTAGATGTAGCCCGGCCCGCCCTTTGAAGGTCACAAGTTCTTGGCATCTCAGAGCCTAAAGGGACGAGCGAGGTTATCTATGGTACAAGCACAGCAAAGTTGTCCAAGAATAGCTTCCATTCGAATGCTAATGGCAATTGAAGAGGCAGGCCAGTGGCAAGCCACTATCTTCTAGCAGTTTGAAAGGTGCAGACACAGTGCAGTTGTTGTGTGGCTTCCTTCTTCGCCTCCCAGAAGGTGCCGCGCTCTCCGTCTCTTGCTTGCCAATATGTTGCCGTGTTCCTCTTATTGTTTGGTTTCTTTGGATTTGTTTTGATGATGTTTTGGCGGGTTTTCGGAATGTTTTGGTGGTGTTTTAGAATGTTTTGTTTTCTCTTGTGTTGTTTTTATTGTGTTGGCAGGTTTTGGAATGTTTGGATGCCCTTTGGCGGGTTTTAAAATATTTTGGCAGGTATTTGGAATGTTTTGGTTTGCTTTCATTTGCTTTGATTATGTTTTGGCAAGTTATTGAATGTTTCGATCACTTCTGACTGGTTTGATAGTATTTTGGCATCTTTTCAGAATGTTTTGATCAGTTTTGGCAGGTTCTAAACTATTTTGTCGGGATTTGGAATGTTTTGGTTGGTTTTGATTTGTTTTTATGGTGTTTTGCCAAGTTTTTTGAATGTTTTGATCAGTTCTGGCTGGTTTGATAGTATTTTGGTATCTTTTCAGAATGTTTTGATCAGTTTTGCGGGTCTAAATTATTTTGGCGTGTTTTTGGAATACTCTGGTTGGTTTTGATTTGTTTTTATGATGTTTTGGTGGGTTTTCGGAATGTTTTGGTGGGGTTTTAGAATGTTTTGTTTTCTCTTGTGTTGTTTTTATTGTGTTGGCAGGTTTTGGAATGTCTGGATTCCTTTTGGCGGGTATTTGGAAAGTTTTGGCGGGTATTCGGAATGTTTTGATTAGTTTTGACGGGTTTTGAAATATTTTGGCGGGGTTTTAGAAGGTTTTGATTTGTTTTGATGATGTTCAGCCCAGTTTTTGGTGTGTTTGGATTAGGTTTGGTGGGCTTTATCATGTTTTGTCAGGTTTTTCCGAATGTTTTGATCACTTCTGTCTGGTTTTCTATTTTGGCGGGTTTGAAACTATTTCTGGATTAGTTTTGGTGGGTTTTAAACTATTTTGGCTCTTTGCGCAGAGATGACGGTGCCGGTTGCGGTGCGCTGCGGGGCGCTCCTTCTGCGGAAAGACGCCTGGCAGCGGCACTTGGGGCAGCTCCGCGTCTACCGTATTCTGCCTTTCTTGCCTTCTGCATCTCAGCAAAATGCTTTCCCACTAGGTCTAGCAAGGAGAAACTGTGCCAGCTGAGTAGATGTAGCCCGGCCCGCCCTTTGAAGGTCACAAGTTCTTGGCATCTCAGAGCCTAAAGGGACGAGCGAGGTTATCTATGGTACAAGCACAGCAAAGTTGTCCAAGAATAGCTTCCATTCGAATGCTAATGGCAATTGAAGAGGCAGGCCAGTGGCAAGCCACTATCTTCTAGCAGTTTGAAAGGTGCAGACACAGTGCAGTTGTTGTGTGGCTTCCTTCTTCGCCTCCCAGAAGGTGCCGCGCTCTCCGTCTCTTGCTTGCCAATATGTTGCCGTGTTCCTCTTATTGTTTGGTTTCTTTGGATTTGTTTTGATGATGTTTTGGCGGGTTTTCGGAATGTTTTGGTGGTGTTTTAGAATGTTTTGTTTTCTCTTGTGTTGTTTTTATTGTGTTGGCAGGTTTTGGAATGTTTGGATGCCCTTTGGCGGGTTTTAAAATATTTTGGCAGGTATTTGGAATGTTTTGGTTTGCTTTCATTTGCTTTGATTATGTTTTGGCAAGTTATTGAATGTTTCGATCACTTCTGACTGGTTTGATAGTATTTTGGCATCTTTTCAGAATGTTTTGATCAGTTTTGGCAGGTTCTAAACTATTTTGTCGGGATTTGGAATGTTTTGGTTGGTTTTGATTTGTTTTTATGGTGTTTTGCCAAGTTTTTTGAATGTTTTGATCAGTTCTGGCTGGTTTGATAGTATTTTGGTATCTTTTCAGAATGTTTTGATCAGTTTTGCGGGTCTAAATTATTTTGGCGTGTTTTTGGAATACTCTGGTTGGTTTTGATTTGTTTTTATGATGTTTTGGTGGGTTTTCGGAATGTTTTGGTGGGGTTTTAGAATGTTTTGTTTTCTCTTGTGTTGTTTTTATTGTGTTGGCAGGTTTTGGAATGTCTGGATTCCTTTTGGCGGGTATTTGGAAAGTTTTGGCGGGTATTCGGAATGTTTTGATTAGTTTTGACGGGTTTTGAAATATTTTGGCGGGGTTTTAGAAGGTTTTGATTTGTTTTGATGATGTTCAGCCCAGTTTTTGGTGTGTTTGGATTAGCTTTGGTGGGCTTTATCATGTTTTGTCAGGTTTTTCCGAATGTTTTGATCACTTCTGTCTGGTTTTCTATTTTGGCGGGTTTGAAACTATTTCTGGATTAGTTTTGGTGGGTTTTAAACTATTTTGGCTCTTTGCGCAGAGATGACGGTGCCGGTTGCGGTGCGCTGCGGGGCGCTCCTTCTGCGGAAAGACGCCTGGCAGCGGCACTTGGGGCAGCTCCGCGTCTACCGTATTCTGCCTTTCTTGCCTTCTGCATCTCAGCAAAATGCTTTCCCACTAGGTCTAGCAAGGAGAAACTGTGCCAGCTGAGTAGATGTAGCCCGGCCCGCCCTTTGAAGGTCACAAGTTCTTGGCATCTCAGAGCCTAAAGGGACGAGCGAGGTTATCTATGGTACAAGCACAGCAAAGTTGTCCAAGAATAGCTTCCATTCGAATGCTAATGGCAATTGAAGAGGCAGGCCAGTGGCAAGCCACTATCTTCTAGCAGTTTGAAAGGTGCAGACACAGTGCAGTTGTTGTGTGGCTTCCTTCTTCGCCTCCCAGAAGGTGCCGCGCTCTCCGTCTCTTGCTTGCCAATATGTTGCCGTGTTCCTCTTATTGTTTGGTTTCTTTGGATTTGTTTTGATGATGTTTTGGCGGGTTTTCGGAATGTTTTGGTGGTGTTTTAGAATGTTTTGTTTTCTCTTGTGTTGTTTTTATTGTGTTGGCAGGTTTTGGAATGTTTGGATGCCCTTTGGCGGGTTTTAAAATATTTTGGCAGGTATTTGGAATGTTTTGGTTTGCTTTCATTTGCTTTGATTATGTTTTGGCAAGTTATTGAATGTTTCGATCACTTCTGACTGGTTTGATAGTATTTTGGCATCTTTTCAGAATGTTTTGATCAGTTTTGGCAGGTTCTAAACTATTTTGTCGGGATTTGGAATGTTTTGGTTGGTTTTGATTTGTTTTTATGGTGTTTTGCCAAGTTTTTTGAATGTTTTGATCAGTTCTGGCTGGTTTGATAGTATTTTGGTATCTTTTCAGAATGTTTTGATCAGTTTTGCGGGTCTAAATTATTTTGGCGTGTTTTTGGAATACTCTGGTTGGTTTTGATTTGTTTTTATGATGTTTTGGTGGGTTTTCGGAATGTTTTGGTGGGGTTTTAGAATGTTTTGTTTTCTCTTGTGTTGTTTTTATTGTGTTGGCAGGTTTTGGAATGTCTGGATTCCTTTTGGCGGGTATTTGGAAAGTTTTGGCGGGTATTCGGAATGTTTTGATTAGTTTTGACGGGTTTTGAAATATTTTGGCGGGGTTTTAGAAGGTTTTGATTTGTTTTGATGATGTTCAGCCCAGTTTTTGGTGTGTTTGGATTAGCTTTGGTGGGCTTTATCATGTTTTGTCAGGTTTTTCCGAATGTTTTGATCACTTCTGTCTGGTTTTCTATTTTGGCGGGTTTGAAACTATTTCTGGATTAGTTTTGGTGGGTTTTAAACTATTTTGGCTCTTTGCGCAGAGATGACGGTGCCGGTTGCGGTGCGCTGCGGGGCGCTCCTTCTGCGGAAAGACGCCTGGCAGCGGCACTTGGGGCAGCTCCGTGTCTACCGTATTCTGCCTTTCTTGCCTTCTGCATCTCAGCAAAATGCTTTCCCACTAGGTCTAGCAAGGAGAAACTGTGCCAGCTGAGTAGATGTAGCCCGGCCCGCCCTTTGAAGGTCACAAGTTCTTGGCATCTCAGAGCCTAAAGGGACGAGCGAGGTTATCTATGGTACAAGCACAGCAAAGTTGTCCAAGAATAGCTTCCATTCGAATGCTAATGGCAATTGAAGAGGCAGGCCAGTGGCAAGCCACTATCTTCTAGCAGTTTGAAAGGTGCAGACACAGTGCAGTTGTTGTGTGGCTTCCTTCTTCGCCTCCCAGAAGGTGCCGCGCTCTCCGTCTCTTGCTTGCCAATATGTTGCCGTGTTCCTCTTATTGTTTGGTTTCTTTGGATTTGTTTTGATGATGTTTTGGCGGGTTTTCGGAATGTTTTGGTGGTGTTTTAGAATGTTTTGTTTTCTCTTGTGTTGTTTTTATTGTGTTGGCAGGTTTTGGAATGTTTGGATGCCCTTTGGCGGGTTTTAAAATATTTTGGCAGGTATTTGGAATGTTTTGGTTTGCTTTCATTTGCTTTGATTATGTTTTGGCAAGTTATTGAATGTTTCGATCACTTCTGACTGGTTTGATAGTATTTTGGCATCTTTTCAGAATGTTTTGATCAGTTTTGGCAGGTTCTAAACTATTTTGTCGGGATTTGGAATGTTTTGGTTGGTTTTGATTTGTTTTTATGGTGTTTTGCCAAGTTTTTTGAATGTTTTGATCAGTTCTGGCTGGTTTGATAGTATTTTGGTATCTTTTCAGAATGTTTTGATCAGTTTTGCGGGTCTAAATTATTTTGGCGTGTTTTTGGAATACTCTGGTTGGTTTTGATTTGTTTTTATGATGTTTTGGTGGGTTTTCGGAATGTTTTGGTGGGGTTTTAGAATGTTTTGTTTTCTCTTGTGTTGTTTTTATTGTGTTGGCAGGTTTTGGAATGTCTGGATTCCTTTTGGCGGGTATTTGGAAAGTTTTGGCGGGTATTCGGAATGTTTTGATTAGTTTTGACGGGTTTTGAAATATTTTGGCGGGGTTTTAGAAGGTTTTGATTTGTTTTGATGATGTTCAGCCCAGTTTTTGGTGTGTTTGGATTAGGTTTGGTGGGCTTTATCATGTTTTGTCAGGTTTTTCCGAATGTTTTGATCACTTCTGTCTGGTTTTCTATTTTGGCGGGTTTGAAACTATTTCTGGATTAGTTTTGGTGGGTTTTAAACTATTTTGGCTCTTTGCGCAGAGATGACGGTGCCGGTTGCGGTGCGCTGCGGGGCGCTCCTTCTGCGGAAAGACGCCTGGCAGCGGCACTTGGGGCAGCTCCGCGTCTACCGTATTCTGCCTTTCTTGCCTTCTGCATCTCAGCAAAATGCTTTCCCACTAGGTCTAGCAAGGAGAAACTGTGCCAGCTGAGTAGATGTAGCCCGGCCCGCCCTTTGAAGGTCACAAGTTCTTGGCATCTCAGAGCCTAAAGGGACGAGCGAGGTTATCTATGGTACAAGCACAGCAAAGTTGTCCAAGAATAGCTTCCATTCGAATGCTAATGGCAATTGAAGAGGCAGGCCAGTGGCAAGCCACTATCTTCTAGCAGTTTGAAAGGTGCAGACACAGTGCAGTTGTTGTGTGGCTTCCTTCTTCGCCTCCCAGAAGGTGCCGCGCTCTCCGTCTCTTGCTTGCCAATATGTTGCCGTGTTCCTCTTATTGTTTGGTTTCTTTGGATTTGTTTTGATGATGTTTTGGCGGGTTTTCGGAATGTTTTGGTGGTGTTTTAGAATGTTTTGTTTTCTCTTGTGTTGTTTTTATTGTGTTGGCAGGTTTTGGAATGTTTGGATGCCCTTTGGCGGGTTTTAAAATATTTTGGCAGGTATTTGGAATGTTTTGGTTTGCTTTCATTTGCTTTGATTATGTTTTGGCAAGTTATTGAATGTTTCGATCACTTCTGACTGGTTTGATAGTATTTTGGCATCTTTTCAGAATGTTTTGATCAGTTTTGGCAGGTTCTAAACTATTTTGTCGGGATTTGGAATGTTTTGGTTGGTTTTGATTTGTTTTTATGGTGTTTTGCCAAGTTTTTTGAATGTTTTGATCAGTTCTGGCTGGTTTGATAGTATTTTGGTATCTTTTCAGAATGTTTTGATCAGTTTTGCGGGTCTAAATTATTTTGGCGTGTTTTTGGAATACTCTGGTTGGTTTTGATTTGTTTTTATGATGTTTTGGTGGGTTTTCGGAATGTTTTGGTGGGGTTTTAGAATGTTTTGTTTTCTCTTGTGTTGTTTTTATTGTGTTGGCAGGTTTTGGAATGTCTGGATTCCTTTTGGCGGGTATTTGGAAAGTTTTGGCGGGTATTCGGAATGTTTTGATTAGTTTTGACGGGTTTTGAAATATTTTGGCGGGGTTTTAGAAGGTTTTGATTTGTTTTGATGATGTTCAGCCCAGTTTTTGGTGTGTTTGGATTAGCTTTGGTGGGCTTTATCATGTTTTGTCAGGTTTTTCCGAATGTTTTGATCACTTCTGTCTGGTTTTCTATTTTGGCGGGTTTGAAACTATTTCTGGATTAGTTTTGGTGGGTTTTAAACTATTTTGGCTCTTTGCGCAGAGATGACGGTGCCGGTTGCGGTGCGCTGCGGGGCGCTCCTTCTGCGGAAAGACGCCTGGCAGCGGCACTTGGGGCAGCTCCGCGTCTACCGTATTCTGCCTTTCTTGCCTTCTGCATCTCAGCAAAATGCTTTCCCACTAGGTCTAGCAAGGAGAAACTGTGCCAGCTGAGTAGATGTAGCCCGGCCCGCCCTTTGAAGGTCACAAGTTCTTGGCATCTCAGAGCCTAAAGGGACGAGCGAGGTTATCTATGGTACAAGCACAGCAAAGTTGTCCAAGAATAGCTTCCATTCGAATGCTAATGGCAATTGAAGAGGCAGGCCAGTGGCAAGCCACTATCTTCTAGCAGTTTGAAAGGTGCAGACACAGTGCAGTTGTTGTGTGGCTTCCTTCTTCGCCTCCCAGAAGGTGCCGCGCTCTCCGTCTCTTGCTTGCCAATATGTTGCCGTGTTCCTCTTATTGTTTGGTTTCTTTGGATTTGTTTTGATGATGTTTTGGCGGGTTTTCGGAATGTTTTGGTGGTGTTTTAGAATGTTTTGTTTTCTCTTGTGTTGTTTTTATTGTGTTGGCAGGTTTTGGAATGTTTGGATGCCCTTTGGCGGGTTTTAAAATATTTTGGCAGGTATTTGGAATGTTTTGGTTTGCTTTCATTTGCTTTGATTATGTTTTGGCAAGTTATTGAATGTTTCGATCACTTCTGACTGGTTTGATAGTATTTTGGCATCTTTTCAGAATGTTTTGATCAGTTTTGGCAGGTTCTAAACTATTTTGTCGGGATTTGGAATGTTTTGGTTGGTTTTGATTTGTTTTTATGGTGTTTTGCCAAGTTTTTTGAATGTTTTGATCAGTTCTGGCTGGTTTGATAGTATTTTGGTATCTTTTCAGAATGTTTTGATCAGTTTTGCGGGTCTAAATTATTTTGGCGTGTTTTTGGAATACTCTGGTTGGTTTTGATTTGTTTTTATGATGTTTTGGTGGGTTTTCGGAATGTTTTGGTGGGGTTTTAGAATGTTTTGTTTTCTCTTGTGTTGTTTTTATTGTGTTGGCAGGTTTTGGAATGTCTGGATTCCTTTTGGCGGGTATTTGGAAAGTTTTGGCGGGTATTCGGAATGTTTTGATTAGTTTTGACGGGTTTTGAAATATTTTGGCGGGGTTTTAGAAGGTTTTGATTTGTTTTGATGATGTTCAGCCCAGTTTTTGGTGTGTTTGGATTAGGTTTGGTGGGCTTTATCATGTTTTGTCAGGTTTTTCCGAATGTTTTGATCACTTCTGTCTGGTTTTCTATTTTGGCGGGTTTGAAACTATTTCTGGATTAGTTTTGGTGGGTTTTAAACTATTTTGGCTCTTTGCGCAGAGATGACGGTGCCGGTTGCGGTGCGCTGCGGGGCGCTCCTTCTGCGGAAAGACGCCTGGCAGCGGCACTTGGGGCAGCTCCGCGTCTACCGTATTCTGCCTTTCTTGCCTTCTGCATCTCAGCAAAATGCTTTCCCACTAGGTCTAGCAAGGAGAAACTGTGCCAGCTGAGTAGATGTAGCCCGGCCCGCCCTTTGAAGGTCACAAGTTCTTGGCATCTCAGAGCCTAAAGGGACGAGCGAGGTTATCTATGGTACAAGCACAGCAAAGTTGTCCAAGAATAGCTTCCATTCGAATGCTAATGGCAATTGAAGAGGCAGGCCAGTGGCAAGCCACTATCTTCTAGCAGTTTGAAAGGTGCAGACACAGTGCAGTTGTTGTGTGGCTTCCTTCTTCGCCTCCCAGAAGGTGCCGCGCTCTCCGTCTCTTGCTTGCCAATATGTTGCCGTGTTCCTCTTATTGTTTGGTTTCTTTGGATTTGTTTTGATGATGTTTTGGCGGGTTTTCGGAATGTTTTGGTGGTGTTTTAGAATGTTTTGTTTTCTCTTGTGTTGTTTTTATTGTGTTGGCAGGTTTTGGAATGTTTGGATGCCCTTTGGCGGGTTTTAAAATATTTTGGCAGGTATTTGGAATGTTTTGGTTTGCTTTCATTTGCTTTGATTATGTTTTGGCAAGTTATTGAATGTTTCGATCACTTCTGACTGGTTTGATAGTATTTTGGCATCTTTTCAGAATGTTTTGATCAGTTTTGGCAGGTTCTAAACTATTTTGTCGGGATTTGGAATGTTTTGGTTGGTTTTGATTTGTTTTTATGGTGTTTTGCCAAGTTTTTTGAATGTTTTGATCAGTTCTGGCTGGTTTGATAGTATTTTGGTATCTTTTCAGAATGTTTTGATCAGTTTTGCGGGTCTAAATTATTTTGGCGTGTTTTTGGAATACTCTGGTTGGTTTTGATTTGTTTTTATGATGTTTTGGTGGGTTTTCGGAATGTTTTGGTGGGGTTTTAGAATGTTTTGTTTTCTCTTGTGTTGTTTTTATTGTGTTGGCAGGTTTTGGAATGTCTGGATTCCTTTTGGCGGGTTTTAAAATATTTTGGCAGGTATTTGGAAAGTTTTGGCGGGTATTCGGAATGTTTTGATTAGTTTTGACGGGTTTTGAAATATTTTGGCGGGGTTTTAGAAGGTTTTCTTTGTTTTGATGATGTTCAGCCCAGTTTTTGGTGTGTTTGGATTAGGTTTGGTGGGCTTTATCATGTTTTGTCAGGTTTTTCCGAATGTTTTGATCACTTCTGTCTGGTTTTCTATTTTGGCGGGTTTGAAACTATTTCTGGATTAGTTTTGGTGGGTTTTAAACTATTTTGGCTCTTTGCGCAGAGATGACGGTGCCGGTTGCGGTGCGCTGCGGGGCGCTCCTTCTGCGGAAAGACGCCTGGCAGCGGCACTTGGGGCAGCTCCGCGTCTACCGTATTCTGCCTTTCTTGCCTTCTGCATCTCAGCAAAATGCTTTCCCACTAGGTCTAGCAAGGAGAAACTGTGCCAGCTGAGTAGATGTAGCCCGGCCCGCCCTTTGAAGGTCACAAGTTCTTGGCATCTCAGAGCCTGAAGGGACGAGCGAGGTTATCTATGGTACAAGCACAGCAAAGTTGTCCAAGAATAGCTTCCATTCGAATGCTAATGGCAATTGAAGAGGCAGGCCAGTGGCAAGCCACTATCTTCTAGCAGTTTGAAAGGTGCAGACACAGTGCAGTTGTTGTGTGGCTTCCTTCTTCGCCTCCCAGAAGGTGCCGCGCTCTCCGTCTCTTGCTTGCCAATATGTTGCCGTGTTCCTCTTATTGTTTGGTTTCTTTGGATTTGTTTTGATGATGTTTTGGCGGGTTTTCGGAATGTTTTGGTGGTGTTTTAGAATGTTTTGTTTTCTCTTGTGTTGTTTTTATTGTGTTGGCAGGTTTTGGAATGTTTGGATGCCCTTTGGCGGGTTTTAAAATATTTTGGCAGGTATTTGGAATGTTTTGGTTTGCTTTCATTTGCTTTGATTATGTTTTGGCAAGTTATTGAATGTTTCGATCACTTCTGACTGGTTTGATAGTATTTTGGCATCTTTTCAGAATGTTTTGATCAGTTTTGGCAGGTTCTAAACTATTTTGTCGGGATTTGGAATGTTTTGGTTGGTTTTGATTTGTTTTTATGGTGTTTTGCCAAGTTTTTTGAATGTTTTGATCAGTTCTGGCTGGTTTGATAGTATTTTGGTATCTTTTCAGAATGTTTTGATCAGTTTTGCGGGTCTAAATTATTTTGGCGTGTTTTTGGAATACTCTGGTTGGTTTTGATTTGTTTTTATGATGTTTTGGTGGGTTTTCGGAATGTTTTGGTGGGGTTTTAGAATGTTTTGTTTTCTCTTGTGTTGTTTTTATTGTGTTGGCAGGTTTTGGAATGTCTGGATTCCTTTTGGCGGGTTTTAAAATATTTTGGCAGGTATTTGGAAAGTTTTGGCGGGTATTCGGAATGTTTTGATTAGTTTTGACGGGTTTTGAAATATTTTGGCGGGGTTTTAGAAGGTTTTCTTTGTTTTGATGATGTTCAGCCCAGTTTTTGGTGTGTTTGGATTAGCTTTGGTGGGCTTTATCATGTTTTGTCAGGTTTTTCCGAATGTTTTGATCACTTCTGTCTGGTTTTCTATTTTGGCGGGTTTGAAACTATTTCTGGATTAGTTTTGGTGGGTTTTAAACTATTTTGGCTCTTTGCGCAGAGATGACAGTGCCGGTTGCGGTGCGCTGCGGGGCGCTCCTTCTGCGGAAAGACGCCTGGCAGCGGCACTTGGGGCAGCTCCGCGTCTACCGTATTCTGCCTTTCTTGCCTTCTGCATCTCAGCAAAATGCTTTCCCACTAGGTCTAGCAAGGAGAAACTGTGCCAGCTGAGTAGATGTAGCCCGGCCCGCCCTTTGAAGGTCACAAGTTCTTGGCATCTCAGAGCCTAAAGGGACGAGCGAGGTTATCTATGGTACAAGCACAGCAAAGTTGTCCAAGAATAGCTTCCATTCGAATGCTAATGGCAATTGAAGAGGCAGGCCAGTGGCAAGCCACTATCTTCTAGCAGTTTGAAAGGTGCAGACACAGTGCAGTTGTTGTGTGGCTTCCTTCTTCGCCTCCCAGAAGGTGCCACGCTCTCCGTCTCTTGCTTGCCAATATGTTGCCCTGTTCCTCTTATTGTTTGGTTTCTTTTGATTTGTTTTGATGATGTTTTGGCGGGTTTTCGGAATGTTTTGGTGGTATTTTAGAATGTTTTGTTTTCTCTTGTGTTGTTTTTATTGTGTTGGCAGGTTTTGGAATGTTTGGATGCCCTTTGGCGGGTTTTAAAATATTTTGGCAGGTATTTGGAATGTTTTGGTTTGCTTTCATTTGCTTTGATTATGTTTTGGCAAGTTATTGAATGTTTCGATCACTTCTGACTGGTTTGATAGTATTTTGGCATCTTTTCAGAATGTTTTGATCAGTTTTGGCAGGTTCTAAACTATTTTGTCGGGATTTGGAATGTTTTGGTTGGTTTTGATTTGTTTTTATGGTGTTTTGCCAAGTTTTTTGAATGTTTTGATCAGTTCTGGCTGGTTTGATAGTATTTTGGTATCTTTTCAGAATGTTTTGATCAGTTTTGCGGGTCTAAATTATTTTGGCGTGTTTTTGGAATACTCTGGTTGGTTTTGATTTGTTTTTATGATGTTTTGGTGGGTTTTCGGAATGTTTTGGTGGGGTTTTAGAATGTTTTGTTTTCTCTTGTGTTGTTTTTATTGTGTTGGCAGGTTTTGGAATGTCTGGATTCCTTTTGGCGGGTATTTGGAAAGTTTTGGCGGGTATTCGGAATGTTTTGATTAGTTTTGACGGGTTTTGAAATATTTTGGCGGGGTTTTAGAAGGTTTTGATTTGTTTTGATGATGTTCAGCCCAGTTTTTGGTGTGTTTGGATTAGCTTTGGTGGGCTTTATCATGTTTTGTCAGGTTTTTCCGAATGTTTTGATCACTTCTGTCTGGTTTTCTATTTTGGCGGGTTTGAAACTATTTCTGGATTAGTTTTGGTGGGTTTTAAACTATTTTGGCTCTTTGCGCAGAGATGACGGTGCCGGTTGCGGTGCGCTGCGGGGCGCTCCTTCTGCGGAAAGACGCCTGGCAGCGGCACTTGGGGCAGCTCCGCGTCTACCGTATTCTGCCTTTCTTGCCTTCTGCATCTCAGCAAAATGCTTTCCCACTAGGTCTAGCAAGGAGAAACTGTGCCAGCTGAGTAGATGTAGCCCGGCCCGCCCTTTGAAGGTCACAAGTTCTTGGCATCTCAGAGCCTGAAGGGACGAGCGAGGTTATCTATGGTACAAGCACAGCAAAGTTGTCCAAGAATAGCTTCCATTCGAATGCTAATGGCAATTGAAGAGGCAGGCCAGTGGCAAGCCACTATCTTCTAGCAGTTTGAAAGGTGCAGACACAGTGCAGTTGTTGTGTGGCTTCCTTCTTCGCCTCCCAGAAGGTGCCGCGCTCTCCGTCTCTTGCTTGCCAATATGTTGCCGTGTTCCTCTTATTGTTTGGTTTCTTTGGATTTGTTTTGATGATGTTTTGGCGGGTTTTCGGAATGTTTTGGTGGTGTTTTAGAATGTTTTGTTTTCTCTTGTGTTGTTTTTATTGTGTTGGCAGGTTTTGGAATGTTTGGATGCCCTTTGGCGGGTTTTAAAATATTTTGGCAGGTATTTGGAATGTTTTGGTTTGCTTTCATTTGCTTTGATTATGTTTTGGCAAGTTATTGAATGTTTCGATCACTTCTGACTGGTTTGATAGTATTTTGGCATCTTTTCAGAATGTTTTGATCAGTTTTGGCAGGTTCTAAACTATTTTGTCGGGATTTGGAATGTTTTGGTTGGTTTTGATTTGTTTTTATGGTGTTTTGCCAAGTTTTTTGAATGTTTTGATCAGTTCTGGCTGGTTTGATAGTATTTTGGTATCTTTTCAGAATGTTTTGATCAGTTTAGCGGGTCTAAATTATTTTGGCGTGTTTTTGGAATACTCTGGTTGGTTTTGATTTGTTTTTATGATGTTTTGGTGGGTTTTCGGAATGTTTTGGTGGGGTTTTAGAATGTTTTGTTTTCTCTTGTGTTGTTTTTATTGTGTTGGCAGGTTTTGGAATGTCTGGATTCCTTTTGGCGGGTTTTAAAATATTTTGGCAGGTATTTGGAAAGTTTTGGCGGGTATTCGGAATGTTTTGATTAGTTTTGACGGGTTTTGAAATATTTTGGCGGGGTTTTAGAAGGTTTTCTTTGTTTTGATGATGTTCAGCCCAGTTTTTGGTGTGTTTGGATTAGGTTTGGTGGGCTTTATCATGTTTTGTCAGGTTTTTCCGAATGTTTTGATCACTTCTGTCTGGTTTTCTATTTTGGCGGGTTTGAAACTATTTCTGGATTAGTTTTGGTGGGTTTTAAACTATTTTGGCTCTTTGCGCAGAGATGACGGTGCCGGTTGCGGTGCGCTGCGGGGCGCTCCTTCTGCGGAAAGACGCCTGGCAGCGGCACTTGGGGCAGCTCCGCGTCTACCGTATTCTGCCTTTCTTGCCTTCTGCATCTCAGCAAAATGCTTTCCCACTAGGTCTAGCAAGGAGAAACTGTGCCAGCTGAGTAGATGTAGCCCGGCCCGCCCTTTGAAGGTCACAAGTTCTTGGCATCTCAGAGCCTGAAGGGACGAGCGAGGTTATCTATGGTACAAGCACAGCAAAGTTGTCCAAGAATAGCTTCCATTCGAATGCTAATGGCAATTGAAGAGGCAGGCCAGTGGCAAGCCACTATCTTCTAGCAGTTTGAAAGGTGCAGACACAGTGCAGTTGTTGTGTGGCTTCCTTCTTCGCCTCCCAGAAGGTGCCGCGCTCTCCGTCTCTTGCTTGCCAATATGTTGCCGTGTTCCTCTTATTGTTTGGTTTCTTTGGATTTGTTTTGATGATGTTTTGGCGGGTTTTCGGAATGTTTTGGTGGTATTTTAGAATGTTTTGTTTTCTCTTGTGTTGTTTTTATTGTGTTGGCAGGTTTTGGAATGTTTGGATGCCCTTTGGCGGGTTTTAAAATATTTTGGCAGGTATTTGGAATGTTTTGGTTTGCTTTCATTTGCTTTGATTATGTTTTGGCAAGTTATTGAATGTTTCGATCACTTCTGACTGGTTTGATAGTATTTTGGCATCTTTTCAGAATGTTTTGATCAGTTTTGGCAGGTTCTAAACTATTTTGTCGGGATTTGGAATGTTTTGGTTGGTTTTGATTTGTTTTTATGGTGTTTTGCCAAGTTTTTTGAATGTTTTGATCAGTTTTGGCTGGTTTGATAGTATTTTGGTATCTTTTCAGAATGTTTTGATCAGTTTTGCGGGTCTAAATTATTTTGGCGTGTTTTTGGAATACTCTGGTTGGTTTTGATTTGTTTTTATGATGTTTTGGTGGGTTTTCGGAATGTTTTGGTGGGGTTTTAGAATGTTTTGTTTTCTCTTGTGTTGTTTTTATTGTGTTGGCAGGTTTTGGAATGTCTGGATTCCTTTTGGCGGGTTTTAAAATATTTTGGCGGGTATTTGGAAAGTTTTGGCGGGTATTCGGAATGTTTTGATTAGTTTTGACGGGTTTTGAAATATTTTGGCGGGGTTTTAGAAGGTTTTGATTTGTTTTGATGATGTTCAGCCCAGTTTTTGGTGTGTTTGGATTAGCTTTGGTGGGCTTTATCATGTTTTGTCAGGTTTTTCCGAATGTTTTGATCACTTCTGTCTGGTTTTCTATTTTGGCGGGTTTGAAACTATTTCTGGATTAGTTTTGGTGGGTTTTAAACTATTTTGGCTCTTTGCGCAGAGATGACGGTGCCGGTTGCGGTGCGCTGCGGGGCGCTCCTTCTGCGGAAAGACGCCTGGCAGCGGCACTTGGGGCAGCTCCGCGTCTACCGTATTCTGCCTTTCTTGCCTTCTGCATCTCAGCAAAATGCTTTCCCACTAGGTCTAGCAAGGAGAAACTGTGCCAGCTGAGTAGATGTAGCCCGGCCCGCCCTTTGAAGGTCACAAGTTCTTGGCATCTCAGAGCCTAAAGGGACGAGCGAGGTTATCTATGGTACAAGCACAGCAAAGTTGTCCAAGAATAGCTTCCATTCGAATGCTAATGGCAATTGAAGAGGCAGGCCAGTGGCAAGCCACTATCTTCTAGCAGTTTGAAAGGTGCAGACACAGTGCAGTTGTTGTGTGGCTTCCTTCTTCGCCTCCCAGAAGGTGCCACGCTCTCCGTCTCTTGCTTGCCAATATGTTGCCCTGTTCCTCTTATTGTTTGGTTTCTTTGGATTTGTTTTGATGATGTTTTGGCGGGTTTTCGGAATGTTTTGGTGGTATTTTAGAATGTTTTGTTTTCTCTTGTGTTGTTTTTATTGTGTTGGCAGGTTTTGGAATGTTTGGATGCCCTTTGGCGGGTTTTAAAATATTTTGGCAGGTATTTGGAATGTTTTGGTTTGCTTTCATTTGCTTTGATTATGTTTTGGCAAGTTATTGAATGTTTCGATCACTTCTGACTGGTTTGATAGTATTTTGGCATCTTTTCAGAATGTTTTGATCAGTTTTGGCAGGTTCTAAACTATTTTGTCGGGATTTGGAATGTTTTGGTTGGTTTTGATTTGTTTTTATGGTGTTTTGCCAAGTTTTTTGAATGTTTTGATCAGTTCTGGCTGGTTTGATAGTATTTTGGTATCTTTTCAGAATGTTTTGATCAGTTTTGCGGGTCTAAATTATTTTGGCGTGTTTTTGGAATACTCTGGTTGGTTTTGATTTGTTTTTATGATGTTTTGGTGGGTTTTCGGAATGTTTTGGTGGGGTTTTAGAATGTTTTGTTTTCTCTTGTGTTGTTTTTATTGTGTTGGCAGGTTTTGGAATGTCTGGATTCCTTTTGGCGGGTATTTGGAAAGTTTTGGCGGGTATTCGGAATGTTTTGATTAGTTTTGACGAGTTTTGAAATATTTTGGCGGGGTTTTAGAAGGTTTTCTTTGTTTTGATGATGTTCAGCCCAGTTTTTGGTGTGTTTGGATTAGCTTTGGTGGGCTTTATCATGTTTTGTCAGGTTTTTCCGAATGTTTTGATCACTTCTGTCTGGTTTTCTATTTTGGCGGGTTTGAAACTATTTCTGGATTAGTTTTGGTGGGTTTTAAACTATTTTGGCTCTTTGCGCAGAGATGACGGTGCCGGTTGCGGTGCGCTGCGGGGCGCTCCTTCTGCGGAAAGACGCCTGGCAGCGGCACTTGGGGCAGCTCCGCGTCTACCGTATTCTGCCTTTCTTGCCTTCTGCATCTCAGCAAAATGCTTTCCCACTAGGTCTAGCAAGGAGAAACTGTGCCAGCTGAGTAGATGTAGCCCGGCCCGCCCTTTGAAGGTCACAAGTTCTTGGCATCTCAGAGCCTAAAGGGACGAGCGAGGTTATCTATGGTACAAGCACAGCAAAGTTGTCCAAGAATAGCTTCCATTCGAATGCTAATGGCAATTGAAGAGGCAGGCCAGTGGCAAGCCACTATCTTCTAGCAGTTTGAAAGGTGCAGACACAGTGCAGTTGTTGTGTGGCTTCCTTCTTCGCCTCCCAGAAGGTGCCGCGCTCTCCGTCTCTTGCTTGCCAATATGTTGCCGTGTTCCTCTTATTGTTTGGTTTCTTTGGATTTGTTTTTATGATGTTTTGGCGGGTTTTCGGAATGTTTTGGTGGTGTTTTAGAATGTTTTGTTTTCTCTTGTGTTGTTTTTATTGTGTTGGCAGGTTTTGGAATGTTTGGATGCCCTTTGGCGGGTTTTAAAATATTTTGGCAGGTATTTGGAATGTTTTGGTTTGCTTTCATTTGCTTTGATTATGTTTTGGCAAGTTATTGAATGTTTCGATCACTTCTGACTGGTTTGATAGTATTTTGGCATCTTTTCAGAATGTTTTGATCAGTTTTGGCAGGTTCTAAACTATTTTGTCGGGATTTGGAATGTTTTGGTTGGTTTTGATTTGTTTTTATGGTGTTTTGCCAAGTTTTTTGAATGTTTTGATCAGTTCTGGCTGGTTTGATAGTATTTTGGTATCTTTTCAGAATGTTTTGATCAGTTTTGCGGGTCTAAATTATTTTGGCGTGTTTTTGGAATACTCTGGTTGGTTTTGATTTGTTTTTATGATGTTTTGGTGGGTTTTCGGAATGTTTTGGTGGGGTTTTAGAATGTTTTGTTTTCTCTTGTGTTGTTTTTATTGTGTTGGCAGGTTTTGGAATGTCTGGATTCCTTTTGGCGGGTATTTGGAAAGTTTTGGCGGGTATTCGGAATGTTTTGATTAGTTTTGACGGGTTTTGAAATATTTTGGCGGGGTTTTAGAAGGTTTTGATTTGTTTTGATGATGTTCAGCCCAGTTTTTGGTGTGTTTGGATTAGGTTTGGTGGGCTTTATCATGTTTTGTCAGGTTTTTCCGAATGTTTTGATTAGTTTTGACGGGTTTTGAAATATTTTGGCGGGGTTTTAGAAGGTTTTGATTTGTTTTGATGATGTTCAGCCCAGTTTTTGGTGTGTTTGGATTAGCTTTGGTGGGCTTTATCATGTTTTGTCAGGTTTTTCCGAATGTTTTGATCACTTCTGTCTGGTTTTCTATTTTGGCGGGTTTGAAACTATTTCTGGATTAGTTTTGGTGGGTTTTAAACTATTTTGGCTCTTTGCGCAGAGATGACGGTGCCGGTTGCGGTGCGCTGCGGGGCGCTCCTTCTGCGGAAAGACGCCTGGCAGCGGCACTTGGGGCAGCTCCGCATCTACCGTATTCTGCCTTTCTTGCCTTCTGCATCTCAGCAAAATGCTTTCCCACTAGGTCTAGCAAGGAGAAACTGTGCCAGCTGAGTAGATGTAGCCCGGCCCGCCCTTTGAAGGTCACAAGTTCTTGGCATCTCAGAGCCTAAAGGGACGAGCGAGGTTATCTATGGTACAAGCACAGCAAAGTTGTCCAAGAATAGCTTCCATTCGAATGCTAATGGCAATTGAAGAGGCAGGCCAGTGGCAAGCCACTATCTTCTAGCAGTTTGAAAGGTGCAGACACAGTGCAGTTGTTGTGTGGCTTCCTTCTTCGCCTCCCAGAAGGTGCCGCGCTCTCCGTCTCTTGCTTGCCAATATGTTGCCGTGTTCCTCTTATTGTTTGGTTTCTTTGGATTTGTTTTGATGGTGTTTTGGCGGGTTTTCGGAATGTTTTGGTGGTGTTTTAGAATGTTTTGTTTTCTCTTGTGTTGTTTTTATTGTGTTGGCAGGTTTTGGAATGTTTGGATGCCCTTTGGCGGGTTTTAAAATATTTTGGCAGGTATTTGGAATGTTTTGGTTTGCTTTCATTTGCTTTGATTATGTTTTGGCAAGTTATTGAATGTTTCGATCACTTCTGACTGGTTTGATAGTATTTTGGCATCTTTTCAGAATGTTTTGATCAGTTTTGGCAGGTTCTAAACTATTTTGTCGGGATTTGGAATGTTTTGGTTGGTTTTGATTTGTTTTTATGGTGTTTTGCCAAGTTTTTTGAATGTTTTGATCAGTTCTGGCTGGTTTGATAGTATTTTGGTATCTTTTCAGAATGTTTTCATCAGGTTTGCGGGTCTAAATTATTTTGGCGTGTTTTTGGAATACTCTGGTTGGTTTTGATTTGTTTTTATGATGTTTTGGTGGGTTTTCGGAATGTTTTGGTGGGGTTTTAGAATGTTTTGTTTTCTCTTGTGTTGTTTTTATTGTCTTGGCAGGTTTTGGAATGTCTGGATTCCTTTTGGCGGGTATTTGGAAAGTTTTGGCGGGTATTCGGAATGTTTTGATTAGTTTTGACGGGTTTTGAAATATTTTGGCGGGGTTTTAGAAGGTTTTGATTTGTTTTGATGATGTTCAGCCCAGTTTTTGGTGTGTTTGGATTAGCTTTGGTGGGCTTTATCATGTTTTGTCAGGTTTTTCCGAATGTTTTGATCACTTCTGTCTGGTTTTCTATTTTGGCGGGTTTTAAACTATTTCTGGATTAGTTTTGGTGGGTTTTAAACTATTTTGGCTCTTTGCGCAGAGATGACGGTGCCGGTTGCGGTGCGCTGCGGGGCGCTCCTTCTGCGGAAAGACGCCTGGCAGCGGCACTTGGGGCAGCTCCGCGTCTACCGTATTCTGCCTTTCTTGCCTTCTGCATCTCAGCAAAATGCTTTCCCACTAGGTCTAGCAAGGAGAAACTGTGCCAGCTGAGTAGATGTAGCCCGGCCCGCCCTTTGAAGGTCACAAGTTCTTGGCATCTCAGAGCCTAAAGGGACGAGCGAGGTTATCTATGGTACAAGCACAGCAAAGTTGTCCAAGAATAGCTTCCATTCGAATGCTAATGGCAATTGAAGAGGCAGGCCAGTGGCAAGCCACTATCTTCTAGCAGTTTGAAAGGTGCAGACACAGTGCAGTTGTTGTGTGGCTTCCTTCTTCGCCTCCCAGAAGGTGCCACGCTCTCCGTCTCTTGCTTGCCAATATGTTGCCCTGTTCCTCTTATTGTTTGGTTTCTTTGGATTTGTTTTGATGATGTTTTGGCGGGTTTTCGGAATGTTTTGGTGGTATTTTAGAATGTTTTGTTTTCTCTTGTGTTGTTTTTATTGTGTTGGCAGGTTTTGGAATGTTTGGATGCCCTTTGGCGGGTTTTAAAATATTTTGGCAGGTATTTGGAATGTTTTGGTTTGCTTTCATTTGCTTTGATTATGTTTTGGCAAGTTATTGAATGTTTCGATCACTTCTGACTGGTTTGATAGTATTTTGGCATCTTTTCAGAATGTTTTGATCAGTTTTGGCAGGTTCTAAACTATTTTGTCGGGATTTGGAATGTTTTGGTTGGTTTTGATTTGTTTTTATGGTGTTTTGCCAAGTTTTTTGAATGTTTTGATCAGTTCTGGCTGGTTTGATAGTATTTTGGTATCTTTTCAGAATGTTTTCATCAGTTTTGCGGGTCTAAATTATTTTGGCGTGTTTTTGGAATACTCTGGTTGGTTTTGATTTGTTTTTATGATGTTTTGGTGGGTTTTCGGAATGTTTTGGTGGGGTTTTAGAATGTTTTGTTTTCTCTTGTGTTGTTTTTATTGTGTTGGCAGGTTTTGGAATGTCTGGATTCCTTTTGGCGGGTATTTGGAAAGTTTTGGCGGGTATTCGGAATGTTTTGATTAGTTTTGACGGGTTTTGAAATATTTTGGCGGGGTTTTAGAAGGTTTTCTTTGTTTTGATGATGTTCAGCCCAGTTTTTGGTGTGTTTGGATTAGCTTTGGTGGGCTTTATCATGTTTTGTCAGGTTTTTCCGAATGTTTTGATCACTTCTGTCTGGTTTTCTATTTTGGCGGGTTTGAAACTATTTCTGGATTAGTTTTGGTGGGTTTTAAACTATTTTGGCTCTTTGCGCAGAGATGACGGTGCCGGTTGCGGTGCGCTGCGGGGCGCTCCTTCTGCGGAAAGACGCCTGGCAGCGGCACTTGGGGCAGCTCCGCGTCTACCGTATTCTGCCTTTCTTGCCTTCTGCATCTCAGCAAAATGCTTTCCCACTAGGTCTAGCAAGGAGAAACTGTGCCAGCTGAGTAGATGTAGCCCGGCCCGCCCTTTGAAGGTCACAAGTTCTTGGCATCTCAGAGCCTAAAGGGACGAGCGAGGTTATCTATGGTACAAGCACAGCAAAGTTGTCCAAGAATAGCTTCCATTCGAATGCTAATGGCAATTGAAGAGGCAGGCCAGTGGCAAGCCACTATCTTCTAGCAGTTTGAAAGGTGCAGACACAGTGCAGTTGTTGTGTGGCTTCCTTCTTCGCCTCCCAGAAGGTGCCGCGCTCTCCGTCTCTTGCTTGCCAATATGTTGCCGTGTTCCTCTTATTGTTTGGTTTCTTTGGATTTGTTTTGATGATGTTTTGGCGGGTTTTCGGAATGTTTTGGTGGTGTTTTAGAATGTTTTGTTTTCTCTTGTGTTGTTTTTATTGTGTTGGCAGGTTTTGGAATGTTTGGATGCCCTTTGGCGGGTTTTAAAATATTTTGGCAGGTATTTGGAATGTTTTGGTTTGCTTTCATTTGCTTTGATTATGTTTTGGCAAGTTATTGAATGTTTCGATCACTTCTGACTGGTTTGATAGTATTTTGGCATCTTTTCAGAATGTTTTGATCAGTTTTGGCAGGTTCTAAACTATTTTGTCGGGATTTGGAATGTTTTGGTTGGTTTTGATTTGTTTTTATGGTGTTTTGCCAAGTTTTTTGAATGTTTTGATCAGTTCTGGCTGGTTTGATAGTATTTTGGTATCTTTTCAGAATGTTTTGATCAGTTTTGCGGGTCTAAATTATTTTGGCGTGTTTTTGGAATACTCTGGTTGGTTTTGATTTGTTTTTATGATGTTTTGGTGGGTTTTCGGAATGTTTTGGTGGGGTTTTAGAATGTTTTGTTTTCTCTTGTGTTGTTTTTATTGTGTTGGCAGGTTTTGGAATGTCTGGATTCCTTTTGGCGGGTATTTGGAAAGTTTTGGCGGGTATTCGGAATGTTTTGATTAGTTTTGACGGGTTTTGAAATATTTTGGCGGGGTTTTAGAAGGTTTTGATTTGTTTTGATGATGTTCAGCCCAGTTTTTGGTGTGTTTGGATTAGCTTTGGTGGGCTTTATCATGTTTTGTCAGGTTTTTCCGAATGTTTTGATTAGTTTTGACGGGTTTTGAAATATTTTGGCGGGGTTTTAGAAGGTTTTGATTTGTTTTGATGATGTTCAGCCCAGTTTTTGGTGTGTTTGGATTAGCTTTGGTGGGCTTTATCATGTTTTGTCAGGTTTTTCCGAATGTTTTGATCACTTCTGTCTGGTTTTCTATTTTGGCGGGTTTGAAACTATTTCTGGATTAGTTTTGGTGGGTTTTAAACTATTTTGGCTCTTTGCGCAGAGATGACGGTGCCGGTTGCGGTGCGCTGCGGGGCGCTCCTTCTGCGGAAAGACGCCTGGCAGCGGCACTTGGGGCAGCTCCGCATCTACCGTATTCTGCCTTTCTTGCCTTCTGCATCTCAGCAAAATGCTTTCCCACTAGGTCTAGCAAGGAGAAACTGTGCCAGCTGAGTAGATGTAGCCCGGCCCGCCCTTTGAAGGTCACAAGTTCTTGGCATCTCAGAGCCTAAAGGGACGAGCGAGGTTATCTATGGTACAAGCACAGCAAAGTTGTCCAAGAATAGCTTCCATTCGAATGCTAATGGCAATTGAAGAGGCAGGCCAGTGGCAAGCCACTATCTTCTAGCAGTTTGAAAGGTGCAGACACAGTGCAGTTGTTGTGTGGCTTCCTTCTTCGCCTCCCAGAAGGTGCCGCGCTCTCCGTCTCTTGCTTGCCAATATGTTGCCGTGTTCCTCTTATTGTTTGGTTTCTTTGGATTTGTTTTGATGGTGTTTTGGCGGGTTTTCGGAATGTTTTGGTGGTGTTTTAGAATGTTTTGTTTTCTCTTGTGTTGTTTTTATTGTGTTGGCAGGTTTTGGAATGTTTGGATGCCCTTTGGCGGGTTTTAAAATATTTTGGCAGGTATTTGGAATGTTTTGGTTTGCTTTCATTTGCTTTGATTATGTTTTGGCAAGTTATTGAATGTTTCGATCACTTCTGACTGGTTTGATAGTATTTTGGCATCTTTTCAGAATGTTTTGATCAGTTTTGGCAGGTTCTAAACTATTTTGTCGGGATTTGGAATGTTTTGGTTGGTTTTGATTTGTTTTTATGGTGTTTTGCCAAGTTTTTTGAATGTTTTGATCAGTTCTGGCTGGTTTGATAGTATTTTGGTATCTTTTCAGAATGTTTTCATCAGGTTTGCGGGTCTAAATTATTTTGGCGTGTTTTTGGAATACTCTGGTTGGTTTTGATTTGTTTTTATGATGTTTTGGTGGGTTTTCGGAATGTTTTGGTGGGGTTTTAGAATGTTTTGTTTTCTCTTGTGTTGTTTTTATTGTCTTGGCAGGTTTTGGAATGTCTGGATTCCTTTTGGCGGGTATTTGGAAAGTTTTGGCGGGTATTCGGAATGTTTTGATTAGTTTTGACGGGTTTTGAAATATTTTGGCGGGGTTTTAGAAGGTTTTGATTTGTTTTGATGATGTTCAGCCCAGTTTTTGGTGTGTTTGGATTAGCTTTGGTGGGCTTTATCATGTTTTGTCAGGTTTTTCCGAATGTTTTGATCACTTCTGTCTGGTTTTCTATTTTGGCGGGTTTGAAACTATTTCTGGATTAGTTTTGGTGGGTTTTAAACTATTTTGGCTCTTTGCGCAGAGATGACGGTGCCGGTTGCGGTGCGCTGCGGGGCGCTCCTTCTGCGGAAAGACGCCTGGCAGCGGCACTTGGGGCAGCTCCGCGTCTACCGTATTCTGCCTTTCTTGCCTTCTGCATCTCAGCAAAATGCTTTCCCACTAGGTCTAGCAAGGAGAAACTGTGCCAGCTGAGTAGATGTAGCCCGGCCCGCCCTTTGAAGGTCACAAGTTCTTGGCATCTCAGAGCCTAAAGGGACGAGCGAGGTTATCTATGGTACAAGCACAGCAAAGTTGTCCAAGAATAGCTTCCATTCGAATGCTAATGGCAATTGAAGAGGCAGGCCAGTGGCAAGCCACTATCTTCTAGCAGTTTGAAAGGTGCAGACACAGTGCAGTTGTTGTGTGGCTTCCTTCTTCGCCTCCCAGAAGGTGCCACGCTCTCCGTCTCTTGCTTGCCAATATGTTGCCCTGTTCCTCTTATTGTTTGGTTTCTTTGGATTTGTTTTGATGATGTTTTGGCGGGTTTTCGGAATGTTTTGGTGGTATTTTAGAATGTTTTGTTTTCTCTTGTGTTGTTTTTATTGTGTTGGCAGGTTTTGGAATGTTTGGATGCCCTTTGGCGGGTTTTAAAATATTTTGGCAGGTATTTGGAATGTTTTGGTTTGCTTTCATTTGCTTTGATTATGTTTTGGCAAGTTATTGAATGTTTCGATCACTTCTGACTGGTTTGATAGTATTTTGGCATCTTTTCAGAATGTTTTGATCAGTTTTGGCAGGTTCTAAACTATTTTGTCGGGATTTGGAATGTTTTGGTTGGTTTTGATTTGTTTTTATGGTGTTTTGCCAAGTTTTTTGAATGTTTTGATCAGTTCTGGCTGGTTTGATAGTATTTTGGTATCTTTTCAGAATGTTTTCATCAGGTTTGCGGGTCTAAATTATTTTGGCGTGTTTTTGGAATACTCTGGTTGGTTTTGATTTGTTTTTATGATGTTTTGGTGGGTTTTCGGAATGTTTTGGTGGGGTTTTAGAATGTTTTGTTTTCTCTTGTGTTGTTTTTATTGTCTTGGCAGGTTTTGGAATGTCTGGATTCCTTTTGGCGGGTATTTGGAAAGTTTTGGCGGGTATTCGGAATGTTTTGATTAGTTTTGACGGGTTTTGAAATATTTTGGCGGGGTTTTAGAAGGTTTTGATTTGTTTTGATGATGTTCAGCCCAGTTTTTGGTGTGTTTGGATTAGGTTTGGTGGGCTTTATCATGTTTTGTCAGGTTTTTCCGAATGTTTTGATCACTTCTGTCTGGTTTTCTATTTTGGCGGGTTTGAAACTATTTCTGGATTAGTTTTGGTGGGTTTTAAACTATTTTGGCTCTTTGCGCAGAGATGACGGTGCCGGTTGCGGTGCGCTGCGGGGCGCTCCTTCTGCGGAAAGACGCCTGGCAGTGGCACTTGGGGCAGCTCCGCGTCTACCGTATTCTGCCTTTCTTGCCTTCTGCATCTCAGCAAAATGCTTTCCCACTAGGTCTAGCAAGGAGAAACTGTGCCAGCTGAGTAGATGTAGCCCGGCCCGCCCTTTGAAGGTCACAAGTTCTTGGCATCTCAGAGCCTAAAGGGACGAGCGAGGTTATCTATGGTACAAGCACAGCAAAGTTGTCCAAGAATAGCTTCCATTCGAATGCTAATGGCAATTGAAGAGGCAGGCCAGTGGCAAGCCACTATCTTCTAGCAGTTTGAAAGGTGCAGACACAGTGCAGTTGTTGTGTGGCTTCCTTCTTCGCCTCCCAGAAGGTGCCGCGCTCTCCGTCTCTTGCTTGCCAATATGTTGCCGTGTTCCTCTTATTGTTTGGTTTCTTTGGATTTGTTTTTATGATGTTTTGGCGGGTTTTTGGAATGTTTTGGTGGTGTTTTAGAATGTTTTGTTTTCTCTTGTGTTGTTTTTATTGTGTTGGCAGGTTTTGGAATGTTTGGATGCCCTTTGGCGGGTTTTAAAATATTTTGGCAGGTATTTGGAATGTTTTGGTTTGCTTTCATTTGCTTTGATTATGTTTTGGCAAGTTATTGAATGTTTCGATCACTTCTGACTGGTTTGATAGTATTTTGGCATCTTTTCAGAATGTTTTGATCAGTTTTGGCAGGTTCTAAACTATTTTGTCGGGATTTGGAATGTTTTGGTTGGTTTTGATTTGTTTTTATGGTGTTTTGCCAAGTTTTTTGAATGTTTTGATCAGTTCTGGCTGGTTTGATAGTATTTTGGTATCTTTTCAGAATGTTTTGATCAGTTTTGCGGGTCTAAATTATTTTGGCGTGTTTTTGGAATACTCTGGTTGGTTTTGATTTGTTTTTATGATGTTTTGGTGGGTTTTCGGAATGTTTTGGTGGGGTTTTAGAATGTTTTGTTTTCTCTTGTGTTGTTTTTATTATGTTGGCAGGTTTTGGAATGTCTGGATTCCTTTTGGCGGGTATTTGGAAAGTTTTGGCGGGTATTCGGAATGTTTTGATTAGTTTTGACGGGTTTTGAAATATTTTGGCGGGGTTTTAGAAGGTTTTGATTTGTTTTGATGATGTTCAGCCCAGTTTTTGGTGTGTTTGGATTAGGTTTGGTGGGCTTTATCATGTTTTGTCAGGTTTTTCCGAATGTTTTGATCACTTCTGTCTGGTTTTCTATTTTGGCGGGTTTGAAACTATTTCTGGATTAGTTTTGGTGGGTTTTAAACTATTTTGGCTCTTTGCGCAGAGATGACGGTGCCGGTTGCGGTGCGCTGCGGGGCGCTCCTTCTGCGGAAAGACGCCTGGCAGCGGCACTTGGGGCAGCTCCGCGTCTACCGTATTCTGCCTTTCTTGCCTTCTGCATCTCAGCAAAATGCTTTCCCACTAGGTCTAGCAAGGAGAAACTGTGCCAGCTGAGTAGATGTAGCCCGGCCCGCCCTTTGAAGGTCACAAGTTCTTGGCATCTCAGAGCCTAAAGGGACGAGCGAGGTTATCTATGGTACAAGCACAGCAAAGTTGTCCAAGAATAGCTTCCATTCGAATGCTAATGGCAATTGAAGAGGCAGGCCAGTGGCAAGCCACTATCTTCTAGCAGTTTGAAAGGTGCAGACACAGTGCAGTTGTTGTGTGGCTTCCTTCTTCGCCTCCCAGAAGGTGCCGCGCTCTCCGTCTCTTGCTTGCCAATATGTTGCCGTGTTCCTCTTATTGTTTGGTTTCTTTGGATTTGTTTTGATGATGTTTTGGCGGGTTTTCGGAATGTTTTGGTGGTGTTTTAGAATGTTTTGTTTTCTCTTGTGTTGTTTTTATTGTGTTGGCAGGTTTTGGAATGTTTGGATGCCCTTTGGCGGGTTTTAAAATATTTTGGCAGGTATTTGGAATGTTTTGGTTTGCTTTCATTTGCTTTGATTATGTTTTGGCAAGTTATTGAATGTTTCGATCACTTCTGACTGGTTTGATAGTATTTTGGCATCTTTTCAGAATGTTTTGATCAGTTTTGGCAGGTTCTAAACTATTTTGTCGGGATTTGGAATGTTTTGGTTGGTTTTGATTTGTTTTTATGGTGTTTTGCCAAGTTTTTTGAATGTTTTGATCAGTTCTGGCTGGTTTGATAGTATTTTGGTATCTTTTCAGAATGTTTTGATCAGTTTTGCGGGTCTAAATTATTTTGGCGTGTTTTTGGAATACTCTGGTTGGTTTTGATTTGTTTTTATGATGTTTTGGTGGGTTTTCGGAATGTTTTGGTGGGGTTTTAGAATGTTTTGTTTTCTCTTGTGTTGTTTTTATTGTGTTGGCAGGTTTTGGAATGTCTGGATTCCTTTTGGCGGGTATTTGGAAAGTTTTGGCGGGTATTCGGAATGTTTTGATTAGTTTTGACGGGTTTTGAAATATTTTGGCGGGGTTTTAGAAGGTTTTGATTTGTTTTGATGATGTTCAGCCCAGTTTTTGGTGTGTTTGGATTAGCTTTGGTGGGCTTTATCATGTTTTGTCAGGTTTTTCCGAATGTTTTGATCACTTCTGTCTGGTTTTCTATTTTGGCGGGTTTGAAACTATTTCTGGATTAGTTTTGGTGGGTTTTAAACTATTTTGGCTCTTTGCGCAGAGATGACGGTGCCGGTTGCGGTGCGCTGCGGGGCTCTCCTTCTGCGGAAAGACGCCTGGCAGCGGCACTTGGGGCAGCTCCGCGTCTACCGTATTCTGCCTTTCTTGCCTTCTGCATCTCAGCAAAATGCTTTCCCACTAGGTCTAGCAAGGAGAAACTGTGCCAGCTGAGTAGATGTAGCCCGGCCCGCCCTTTGAAGGTCACAAGTTCTTGGCATCTCAGAGCCTAAAGGGACGAGCGAGGTTATCTATGGTACAAGCACAGCAAAGTTGTCCAAGAATAGCTTCCATTCGAATGCTAATGGCAATTGAAGAGGCAGGCCAGTGGCAAGCCACTATCTTCTAGCAGTTTGAAAGGTGCAGACACAGTGCAGTTGTTGTGTGGCTTCCTTCTTCGCCTCCCAGAAGGTGCCGCGCTCTCCGTCTCTTGCTTGCCAATATGTTGCCGTGTTCCTCTTATTGTTTGGTTTCTTTGGATTTGTTTTGATGATGTTTTGGCGGGTTTTCGGAATGTTTTGGTGGTGTTTTAGAATGTTTTGTTTTCTCTTGTGTTGTTTTTATTGTGTTGGCAGGTTTTGGAATGTTTGGATGCCCTTTGGCGGGTTTTAAAATATTTTGGCAGGTATTTGGAATGTTTTGGTTTGCTTTCATTTGCTTTGATTATGTTTTGGCAAGTTATTGAATGTTTCGATCACTTCTGACTGGTTTGATAGTATTTTGGCATCTTTTCAGAATGTTTTGATCAGTTTTGGCAGGTTCTAAACTATTTTGTCGGGATTTGGAATGTTTTGGTTGGTTTTGATTTGTTTTTATGGTGTTTTGCCAAGTTTTTTGAATGTTTTGATCAGTTCTGGCTGGTTTGATAGTATTTTGGTATCTTTTCAGAATGTTTTGATCAGTTTTGCGGGTCTAAATTATTTTGGCGTGTTTTTGGAATACTCTGGTTGGTTTTGATTTGTTTTTATGATGTTTTGGTGGGTTTTCGGAATGTTTTGGTGGGGTTTTAGAATGTTTTGTTTTCTCTTGTGTTGTTTTTATTGTGTTGGCAGGTTTTGGAATGTCTGGATTCCTTTTGGCGGGTATTTGGAAAGTTTTGGCGGGTATTCGGAATGTTTTGATTAGTTTTGACGGGTTTTGAAATATTTTGGCGGGGTTTTAGAAGGTTTTGATTTGTTTTGATGATGTTCAGCCCAGTTTTTGGTGTGTTTGGATTAGGTTTGGTGGGCTTTATCATGTTTTGTCAGGTTTTTCCGAATGTTTTGATCACTTCTGTCTGGTTTTCTATTTTGGCGGGTTTGAAACTATTTCTGGATTAGTTTTGGTGGGTTTTAAACTATTTTGGCTCTTTGCGCAGAGATGACGGTGCCGGTTGCGGTGCGCTGCGGGGCGCTCCTTCTGCGGAAAGACGCCTGGCAGCGGCACTTGGGGCAGCTCCGCGTCTACCGTATTCTGCCTTTCTTGCCTTCTGCATCTCAGCAAAATGCTTTCCCACTAGGTCTAGCAAGGAGAAACTGTGCCAGCTGAGTAGATGTAGCCCGGCCCGCCCTTTGAAGGTCACAAGTTCTTGGCATCTCAGAGCCTAAAGGGACGAGCGAGGTTATCTATGGTACAAGCACAGCAAAGTTGTCCAAGAATAGCTTCCATTCGAATGCTAATGGCAATTGAAGAGGCAGGCCAGTGGCAAGCCACTATCTTCTAGCAGTTTGAAAGGTGCAGACACAGTGCAGTTGTTGTGTGGCTTCCTTCTTCGCCTCCCAGAAGGTGCCGCGCTCTCCGTCTCTTGCTTGCCAATATGTTGCCGTGTTCCTCTTATTGTTTGGTTTCTTTGGATTTGTTTTGATGATGTTTTGGCGGGTTTTCGGAATGTTTTGGTGGTGTTTTAGAATGTTTTGTTTTCTCTTGTGTTGTTTTTATTGTGTTGGCAGGTTTTGGAATGTTTGGATGCCCTTTGGCGGGTTTTAAAATATTTTGGCAGGTATTTGGAATGTTTTGGTTTGCTTTCATTTGCTTTGATTATGTTTTGGCAAGTTATTGAATGTTTCGATCACTTCTGACTGGTTTGATAGTATTTTGGCATCTTTTCAGAATGTTTTGATCAGTTTTGGCAGGTTCTAAACTATTTTGTCGGGATTTGGAATGTTTTGGTTGGTTTTGATTTGTTTTTATGGTGTTTTGCCAAGTTTTTTGAATGTTTTGATCAGTTCTGGCTGGTTTGATAGTATTTTGGTATCTTTTCAGAATGTTTTGATCAGTTTTGCGGGTCTAAATTATTTTGGCGTGTTTTTGGAATACTCTGGTTGGTTTTGATTTGTTTTTATGATGTTTTGGTGGGTTTTCGGAATGTTTTGGTGGGGTTTTAGAATGTTTTGTTTTCTCTTGTGTTGTTTTTATTGTGTTGGCAGGTTTTGGAATGTCTGGATTCCTTTTGGCGGGTATTTGGAAAGTTTTGGCGGGTATTCGGAATGTTTTGATTAGTTTTGACGGGTTTTGAAATATTTTGGCGGGGTTTTAGAAGGTTTTGATTTGTTTTGATGATGTTCAGCCCAGTTTTTGGTGTGTTTGGATTAGCTTTGGTGGGCTTTATCATGTTTTGTCAGGTTTTTCCGAATGTTTTGATCACTTCTGTCTGGTTTTCTATTTTGGCGGGTTTGAAACTATTTCTGGATTAGTTTTGGTGGGTTTTAAACTATTTTGGCTCTTTGCGCAGAGATGACGGTGCCGGTTGCGGTGCGCTGCGGGGCGCTCCTTCTGCGGAAAGACGCCTGGCAGCGGCACTTGGGGCAGCTCCGCGTCTACCGTATTCTGCCTTTCTTGCCTTCTGCATCTCAGCAAAATGCTTTCCCACTAGGTCTAGCAAGGAGAAACTGTGCCAGCTGAGTAGATGTAGCCCGGCCCGCCCTTTGAAGTTGACAAGTTCTTGGCATCTCAGAGCCTAAAGGGACGAGCGAGGTTATCTATGGTACAAGCACAGCAAAGTTGTCCAAGAATAGCTTCCATTCGAATGCTAATGGCAATTGAAGAGGCAGGCCAGTGGCAAGCCACTATCTTCTAGCAGTTTGAAAGGTGCAGACACAGTGCAGTTGTTGTGTGGCTTCCTTCTTCGCCTCCCAGAAGGTGCCGCGCTCTCCGTCTCTTGCTTGCCAATATGTTGCCGTGTTCCTCTTATTGTTTGGTTTCTTTGGATTTGTTTTGATGGTGTTTTGGCGGGTTTTCGGAATGTTTTGGTGGTGTTTTAGAATGTTTTGTTTTCTCTTGTGTTGTTTTTATTGTGTTGGCAGGTTTTGGAATGTTTGGATGCCCTTTGGCGGGTTTTAAAATATTTTGGCAGGTATTTGGAATGTTTTGGTTTGCTTTCATTTGCTTTGATTATGTTTTGGCAAGTTATTGAATGTTTCGATCACTTCTGACTGGTTTGATAGTATTTTGGCATCTTTTCAGAATGTTTTGATCAGTTTTGGCAGGTTCTAAACTATTTTGTCGGGATTTGGAATGTTTTGGTTGGTTTTGATTTGTTTTTATGGTGTTTTGCCAAGTTTTTTGAATGTTTTGGTCAGTTCTGGCTGGTTTGATAGTATTTTGGCATCTTTTCAGAATGTTTTGATCAGTTTTGCGGGTCTAAATTATTTTGGCGTGTTTTTGGAATACTCTGGTTGGTTTTGATTTGTTTTTATGATGTTTTGGTGGGTTTTCGGAATGTTTTGGTGGGGTTTTAGAATGTTTTGTTTTCTCTTGTGTTGTTTTTATTGTGTTGGCAGGTTTTGGAATGTCTGGATTCCTTTTGGCGGGTTTTAAAATATTTTGGCGGGTATTTGGAAAGTTTTGGCGGGTATTCGGAATGTTTTGATTAGTTTTGACGGGTTTTGAAATATTTTGGCGGGGTTTTAGAAGGTTTTGATTTGTTTTGATGATGTTCAGCCCAGTTTTTGGTGTGTTTGGATTAGCTTTGGTGGGCTTTATCATGTTTTGTCAGGTTTTTCCGAATGTTTTGATCACTTCTGTCTGGTTTTCTATTTTGGCGGGTTTGAAACTATTTCTGGATTAGTTTTGGTGGGTTTTAAACTATTTTGGCTCTTTGCGCAGAGATGACGGTGCCGGTTGCGGTGCGCTGCGGGGCGCTCCTTCTGCGGAAAGACGCCTGGCAGCGGCACTTGGGGCAGCTCCGCGTCTACCGTATTCTGCCTTTCTTGCCTTCTGCATCTCAGCAAAATGCTTTCCCACTAGGTCTAGCAAGGAGAAACTGTGCCAGCTGAGTAGATGTAGCCCGGCCCGCCCTTTGAAGGTCACAAGTTCTTGGCATCTCAGAGCCTAAAGGGACGAGCGAGGTTATCTATGGTACAAGCACAGCAAAGTTGTCCAAGAATAGCTTCCATTCGAATGCTAATGGCAATTGAAGAGGCAGGCCAGTGGCAAGCCACTATCTTCTAGCAGTTTGAAAGGTGCAGACACAGTGCAGGTGTTGTGTGGCTTCCTTCTTCGCCTCCCAGAAGGTGCCGCGCTCTCCGTCTCTTGCTTGCCAATATGTTGCCGTGTTCCTCTTATTGTTTGGTTTCTTTGGATTTGTTTTGATGATGTTTTGGCGGGTTTTCGGAATGTTTTGGTGGTGTTTTAGAATGTTTTGTTTTCTCTTGTGTTGTTTTTATTGTGTTGGCAGGTTTTGGAATGTTTGGATGCCCTTTGGCGGGTTTTAAAATATTTTGGCAGGTATTTGGAATGTTTTGGTTTGCTTTCATTTGCTTTGATTATGTTTTGGCAAGTTATTGAATGTTTCGATCACTTCTGACTGGTTTGATAGTATTTTGGCATCTTTTCAGAATGTTTTGATCAGTTTTGGCAGGTTCTAAACTATTTTGTTGGGATTTGGAATGTTTTGGTTGGTTTTGATTTGTTTTTATGGTGTTTTGCCAAGTTTTTTGAATGTTTTGATCAGTTCTGGCTGGTTTGATAGTATTTTGGTATCTTTTCAGAATGTTTTGATCAGTTTTGCGGGTCTAAATTATTTTGGCGTGTTTTTGGAATACTCTGGTTGGTTTTGATTTGTTTTTATGATGTTTTGGTGGGTTTTCGGAATGTTTTGGTGGGGTTTTAGAATGTTTTGTTTTCTCTTGTGTTGTTTTTATTGTCTTGGCAGGTTTTGGAATGTCTGGATTCCTTTTGGCGGGTATTTGGAAAGTTTTGGCGGGTATTCGGAATGTTTTGATTAGTTTTGACGGGTTTTGAAATATTTTGGCGGGGTTTTAGAAGGTTTTGATTTGTTTTGATGATGTTCAGCCCAGTTTTTGGTGTGTTTGGATTAGGTTTGGTGGGCTTTATCATGTTTTGTCAGGTTTTTCCGAATGTTTTGATCACTTCTGTCTGGTTTTCTATTTTGGCGGGTTTGAAACTATTTCTGGATTAGTTTTGGTGGGTTTTAAACTATTTTGGCTCTTTGCGCAGAGATGACGGTGCCGGTTGCGGTGCGCTGCGGGGCGCTCCTTCTGCGGAAAGACGCCTGGCAGTGGCACTTGGGGCAGCTCCGCGTCTACCGTATTCTGCCTTTCTTGCCTTCTGCATCTCAGCAAAATGCTTTCCCACTAGGTCTAGCAAGGAGAAACTGTGCCAGCTGAGTAGATGTAGCCCGGCCCGCCCTTTGAAGGTCACAAGTTCTTGGCATCTCAGAGCCTAAAGGGACGAGCGAGGTTATCTATGGTACAAGCACAGCAAAGTTGTCCAAGAATAGCTTCCATTCGAATGCTAATGGCAATTGAAGAGGCAGGCCAGTGGCAAGCCACTATCTTCTAGCAGTTTGAAAGGTGCAGACACAGTGCAGTTGTTGTGTGGCTTCCTTCTTCGCCTCCCAGAAGGTGCCGCGCTCTCCGTCTCTTGCTTGCCAATATGTTGCCGTGTTCCTCTTATTGTTTGGTTTCTTTGGATTTGTTTTTATGATGTTTTGGCGGGTTTTTGGAATGTTTTGGTGGTGTTTTAGAATGTTTTGTTTTCTCTTGTGTTGTTTTTATTGTGTTGGCAGGTTTTGGAATGTTTGGATGCCCTTTGGCGGGTTTTAAAATATTTTGGCAGGTATTTGGAATGTTTTGGTTTGCTTTCATTTGCTTTGATTATGTTTTGGCAAGTTATTGAATGTTTCGATCACTTCTGACTGGTTTGATAGTATTTTGGCATCTTTTCAGAATGTTTTGATCAGTTTTGGCAGGTTCTAAACTATTTTGTTGGGATTTGGAATGTTTTGGTTGGTTTTGATTTGTTTTTATGGTGTTTTGCCAAGTTTTTTGAATGTTTTGATCAGTTCTGGCTGGTTTGATAGTATTTTGGTATCTTTTCAGAATGTTTTGATCAGTTTTGCGGGTCTAAATTATTTTGGCGTGTTTTTGGAATACTCTGGTTGGTTTTGATTTGTTTTTATGATGTTTTGGTGGGTTTTCGGAATGTTTTGGTGGGGTTTTAGAATGTTTTGTTTTCTCTTGTGTTGTTTTTATTGTGTTGGCAGGTTTTGGAATGTCTGGATTCCTTTTGGCGGGTATTTGGAAAGTTTTGGCGGGTATTCGGAATGTTTTGATTAGTTTTGACGGGTTTTGAAATATTTTGGCGGGGTTTTAGAAGGTTTTGATTTGTTTTGATGATGTTCAGCCCAGTTTTTGGTGTGTTTGGATTAGGTTTGGTGGGCTTTATCATGTTTTGTCAGGTTTTTCCGAATGTTTTGATCACTTCTGTCTGGTTTTCTATTTTGGCGGGTTTGAAACTATTTCTGGATTAGTTTTGGTGGGTTTTAAACTATTTTGGCTCTTTGCGCAGAGATGACGGTGCCGGTTGCGGTGCGCTGCGGGGCGCTCCTTCTGCGGAAAGACGCCTGGCAGCGGCACTTGGGGCAGCTCCGCGTCTACCGTATTCTGCCTTTCTTGCCTTCTGCATCTCAGCAAAATGCTTTCCCACTAGGTCTAGCAAGGAGAAACTGTGCCAGCTGAGTAGATGTAGCCCGGCCCGCCCTTTGAAGGTCACAAGTTCTTGGCATCTCAGAGCCTAAAGGGACGAGCGAGGTTATCTATGGTACAAGCACAGCAAAGTTGTCCAAGAATAGCTTCCATTCGAATGCTAATGGCAATTGAAGAGGCAGGCCAGTGGCAAGCCACTATCTTCTAGCAGTTTGAAAGGTGCAGACACAGTGCAGTTGTTGTGTGGCTTCCTTCTTCGCCTCCCAGAAGGTGCCACGCTCTCCGTCTCTTGCTTGCCAATATGTTGCCCTGTTCCTCTTATTGTTTGGTTTCTTTGGATTTGTTTTGATGATGTTTTGGCGGGTTTTCGGAATGTTTTGGTGGTATTTTAGAATGTTTTGTTTTCTCTTGTGTTGTTTTTATTGTGTTGGCAGGTTTTGGAATGTTTGGATGCCCTTTGGCGGGTTTTAAAATATTTTGGCAGGTATTTGGAATGTTTTGGTTTGCTTTCATTTGCTTTGATTATGTTTTGGCAAGTTATTGAATGTTTCGATCACTTCTGACTGGTTTGATAGTATTTTGGCATCTTTTCAGAATGTTTTGATCAGTTTTGGCAGGTTCTAAACTATTTTGTCGGGATTTGGAATGTTTTGGTTGGTTTTGATTTGTTTTTATGGTGTTTTGCCAAGTTTTTTGAATGTTTTGATCAGTTCTGGCTGGTTTGATAGTATTTTGGTATCTTTTCAGAATGTTTTGATCAGTTTTGCGGGTCTAAATTATTTTGGCGTGTTTTTGGAATACTCTGGTTGGTTTTGATTTGTTTTTATGATGTTTTGGTGGGTTTTCGGAATGTTTTGGTGGGGTTTTAGAATGTTTTGTTTTCTCTTGTGTTGTTTTTATTGTGTTGGCAGGTTTTGGAATGTCTGGATTCCTTTTGGCGGGTTTTAAAATATTTTGGCGGGTATTTGGAAAGTTTTGGCGGGTATTCGGAATGTTTTGATTAGTTTTGACGGGTTTTGAAATATTTTGGCGGGGTTTTAGAAGGTTTTGATTTGTTTTGATGATGTTCAGCCCAGTTTTTGGTGTGTTTGGATTAGGTTTGGTGGGCTTTATCATGTTTTGTCAGGTTTTTCCGAATGTTTTGATCACTTCTGTCTGGTTTTCTATTTTGGCGGGTTTGAAACTATTTCTGGATTAGTTTTGGTGGGTTTTAAACTATTTTGGCTCTTTGCGCAGAGATGACGGTGCCGGTTGCGGTGCGCTGCGGGGCGCTCCTTCTGCGGAAAGACGCCTGGCAGCGGCACTTGGGGCAGCTCCGCGTCTACCGTATTCTGCCTTTCTTGCCTTCTGCATCTCAGCAAAATGCTTTCCCACTAGGTCTAGCAAGGAGAAACTGTGCCAGCTGAGTAGATGTAGCCCGGCCCGCCCTTTGAAGGTCACAAGTTCTTGGCATCTCAGAGCCTAAAGGGACGAGCGAGGTTATCTATGGTACAAGCACAGCAAAGTTGTCCAAGAATAGCTTCCATTCGAATGCTAATGGCAATTGAAGAGGCAGGCCAGTGGCAAGCCACTATCTTCTAGCAGTTTGAAAGGTGCAGACACAGTGCAGTTGTTGTGTGGCTTCCTTCTTCGCCTCCCAGAAGGTGCCGCGCTCTCCGTCTCTTGCTTGCCAATATGTTGCCGTGTTCCTCTTATTGTTTGGTTTCTTTGGATTTGTTTTGATGATGTTTTGGCGGGTTTTCGGAATGTTTTGGTGGTGTTTTAGAATGTTTTGTTTTCTCTTGTGTTGTTTTTATTGTGTTGGCAGGTTTTGGAATGTTTGGATGCCCTTTGGCGGGTTTTAAAATATTTTGGCAGGTATTTGGAATGTTTTGGTTTGCTTTCATTTGCTTTGATTATGTTTTGGCAAGTTATTGAATGTTTCGATCACTTCTGACTGGTTTGATAGTATTTTGGCATCTTTTCAGAATGTTTTGATCAGTTTTGGCAGGTTCTAAACTATTTTGTCGGGATTTGGAATGTTTTGGTTGGTTTTGATTTGTTTTTATGGTGTTTTGCCAAGTTTTTTGAATGTTTTGATCAGTTCTGGCTGGTTTGATAGTATTTTGGTATCTTTTCAGAATGTTTTGATCAGTTTTGCGGGTCTAAATTATTTTGGCGTGTTTTTGGAATACTCTGGTTGGTTTTGATTTGTTTTTATGATGTTTTGGTGGGTTTTCGGAATGTTTTGGTGGGGTTTTAGAATGTTTTGTTTTCTCTTGTGTTGTTTTTATTGTGTTGGCAGGTTTTGGAATGTCTGGATTCCTTTTGGCGGGTATTTGGAAAGTTTTGGCGGGTATTCGGAATGTTTTGATTAGTTTTGACGGGTTTTGAAATATTTTGGCGGGGTTTTAGAAGGTTTTGATTTGTTTTGATGATGTTCAGCCCAGTTTTTGGTGTGTTTGGATTAGCTTTGGTGGGCTTTATCATGTTTTGTCAGGTTTTTCCGAATGTTTTGATCACTTCTGTCTGGTTTTCTATTTTGGCGGGTTTGAAACTATTTCTGGATTAGTTTTGGTGGGTTTTAAACTATTTTGGCTCTTTGCGCAGAGATGACGGTGCCGGTTGCGGTGCGCTGCGGGGCGCTCCTTCTGCGGAAAGACGCCTGGCAGCGGCACTTGGGGCAGCTCCGCGTCTACCGTATTCTGCCTTTCTTGCCTTCTGCATCTCAGCAAAATGCTTTCCCACTAGGTCTAGCAAGGAGAAACTGTGCCAGCTGAGTAGATGTAGCCCGGCCCGCCCTTTGAAGGTCACAAGTTCTTGGCATCTCAGAGCCTAAAGGGACGAGCGAGGTTATCTATGGTACAAGCACAGCAAAGTTGTCCAAGAATAGCTTCCATTCGAATGCTAATGGCAATTGAAGAGGCAGGCCAGTGGCAAGCCACTATCTTCTAGCAGTTTGAAAGGTGCAGACACAGTGCAGTTGTTGTGTGGCTTCCTTCTTCGCCTCCCAGAAGGTGCCGCGCTCTCCGTCTCTTGCTTGCCAATATGTTGCCGTGTTCCTCTTATTGTTTGGTTTCTTTGGATTTGTTTTGATGATGTTTTGGCGGGTTTTCGGAATGTTTTGGTGGTGTTTTAGAATGTTTTGTTTTCTCTTGTGTTGTTTTTATTGTGTTGGCAGGTTTTGGAATGTTTGGATGCCCTTTGGCGGGTTTTAAAATATTTTGGCAGGTATTTGGAATGTTTTGGTTTGCTTTCATTTGCTTTGATTATGTTTTGGCAAGTTATTGAATGTTTCGATCACTTCTGACTGGTTTGATAGTATTTTGGCATCTTTTCAGAATGTTTTGATCAGTTTTGGCAGGTTCTAAACTATTTTGTCGGGATTTGGAATGTTTTGGTTGGTTTTGATTTGTTTTTATGGTGTTTTGCCAAGTTTTTTGAATGTTTTGATCAGTTCTGGCTGGTTTGATAGTATTTTGGTATCTTTTCAGAATGTTTTGATCAGTTTTGCGGGTCTAAATTATTTTGGCGTGTTTTTGGAATACTCTGGTTGGTTTTGATTTGTTTTTATGATGTTTTGGTGGGTTTTCGGAATGTTTTGGTGGGGTTTTAGAATGTTTTGTTTTCTCTTGTGTTGTTTTTATTGTGTTGGCAGGTTTTGGAATGTCTGGATTCCTTTTGGCGGGTATTTGGAAAGTTTTGGCGGGTATTCGGAATGTTTTGATTAGTTTTGACGGGTTTTGAAATATTTTGGCGGGGTTTTAGAAGGTTTTGATTTGTTTTGATGATGTTCAGCCCAGTTTTTGGTGTGTTTGGATTAGGTTTGGTGGGCTTTATCATGTTTTGTCAGGTTTTTCCGAATGTTTTGATCACTTCTGTCTGGTTTTCTATTTTGGCGGGTTTGAAACTATTTCTGGATTAGTTTTGGTGGGTTTTAAACTATTTTGGCTCTTTGCGCAGAGATGACGGTGCCGGTTGCGGTGCGCTGCGGGGCGCTCCTTCTGCGGAAAGACGCCTGGCAGCGGCACTTGGGGCAGCTCCGCGTCTACCGTATTCTGCCTTTCTTGCCTTCTGCATCTCAGCAAAATGCTTTCCCACTAGGTCTAGCAAGGAGAAACTGTGCCAGCTGAGTAGATGTAGCCCGGCCCGCCCTTTGAAGGTCACAAGTTCTTGGCATCTCAGAGCCTAAAGGGATGAGCGAGGTTATCTATGGTACAAGCACAGCAAAGTTGTCCAAGAATAGCTTCCATTCGAATGCTAATGGCAATTGAAGAGGCAGGCCAGTGGCAAGCCACTATCTTCTAGCAGTTTGAAAGGTGCAGACACAGTGCAGTTGTTGTGTGGCTTCCTTCTTCGCCTCCCAGAAGGTGCCGCGCTCTCCGTCTCTTGCTTGCCAATATGTTGCCGTGTTCCTCTTATTGTTTGGTTTCTTTGGATTTGTTTTGATGATGTTTTGGCGGGTTTTCGGAATGTTTTGGTGGTGTTTTAGAATGTTTTGTTTTCTCTTGTGTTGTTTTTATTGTGTTGGCAGGTTTTGGAATGTTTGGATGCCCTTTGGCGGGTTTTAAAATATTTTGGCAGGTATTTGGAATGTTTTGGTTTGCTTTCATTTGCTTTGATTATGTTTTGGCAAGTTATTGAATGTTTCGATCACTTCTGACTGGTTTGATAGTATTTTGGCATCTTTTCAGAATGTTTTGATCAGTTTTGGCAGGTTCTAAACTATTTTGTCGGGATTTGGAATGTTTTGGTTGGTTTTGATTTGTTTTTATGGTGTTTTGCCAAGTTTTTTGAATGTTTTGATCAGTTCTGGCTGGTTTGATAGTATTTTGGTATCTTTTCAGAATGTTTTGATCAGTTTTGCGGGTCTAAATTATTTTGGCGTGTTTTTGGAATACTCTGGTTGGTTTTGATTTGTTTTTATGATGTTTTGGTGGGTTTTCGGAATGTTTTGGTGGGGTTTTAGAATGTTTTGTTTTCTCTTGTGTTGTTTTTATTGTGTTGGCAGGTTTTGGAATGTCTGGATTCCTTTTGGCGGGTATTTGGAAAGTTTTGGCGGGTATTCGGAATGTTTTGATTAGTTTTGACGGGTTTTGAAATATTTTGGCGGGGTTTTAGAAGGTTTTGATTTGTTTTGATGATGTTCAGCCCAGTTTTTGGTGTGTTTGGATTAGGTTTGGTGGGCTTTATCATGTTTTGTCAGGTTTTTCCGAATGTTTTGATCACTTCTGTCTGGTTTTCTATTTTGGCGGGTTTGAAACTATTTCTGGATTAGTTTTGGTGGGTTTTAAACTATTTTGGCTCTTTGCGCAGAGATGACGGTGCCGGTTGCGGTGCGCTGCGGGGCGCTCCTTCTGCGGAAAGACGCCTGGCAGCGGCACTTGGGGCAGCTCCGCGTCTACCGTATTCTGCCTTTCTTGCCTTCTGCATCTCAGCAAAATGCTTTCCCACTAGGTCTAGCAAGGAGAAACTGTGCCAGCTGAGTAGATGTAGCCCGGCCCGCCCTTTGAAGTTGACAAGTTCTTGGCATCTCAGAGCCTAAAGGGACGAGCGAGGTTATCTATGGTACAAGCACAGCAAAGTTGTCCAAGAATAGCTTCCATTCGAATGCTAATGGCAATTGAAGAGGCAGGCCAGTGGCAAGCCACTATCTTCTAGCAGTTTGAAAGGTGCAGACACAGTGCAGTTGTTGTGTGGCTTCCTTCTTCGCCTCCCAGAAGGTGCCGCGCTCTCCGTCTCTTGCTTGCCAATATGTTGCCGTGTTCCTCTTATTGTTTGGTTTCTTTGGATTTGTTTTGATGGTGTTTTGGCGGGTTTTCGGAATGTTTTGGTGGTGTTTTAGAATGTTTTGTTTTCTCTTGTGTTGTTTTTATTGTGTTGGCAGGTTTTGGAATGTTTGGATGCCCTTTGGCGGGTTTTAAAATATTTTGGCAGGTATTTGGAATGTTTTGGTTTGCTTTCATTTGCTTTGATTATGTTTTGGCAAGTTATTGAATGTTTCGATCACTTCTGACTGGTTTGATAGTATTTTGGCATCTTTTCAGAATGTTTTGATCAGTTTTGGCAGGTTCTAAACTATTTTGTCGGGATTTGGAATGTTTTGGTTGGTTTTGATTTGTTTTTATGGTGTTTTGCCAAGTTTTTTGAATGTTTTGATCAGTTCTGGCTGGTTTGATAGTATTTTGGTATCTTTTCAGAATGTTTTGATCAGTTTTGCGGGTCTAAATTATTTTGGCGTGTTTTTGGAATACTCTGGTTGGTTTTGATTTGTTTTTATGATGTTTTGGTGGGTTTTCGGAATGTTTTGGTGGGGTTTTAGAATGTTTTGTTTTCTCTTGTGTTGTTTTTATTGTGTTGGCAGGTTTTGGAATGTCTGGATTCCTTTTGGCGGGTTTTAAAATATTTTGGCGGGTATTTGGAAAGTTTTGGCGGGTATTCGGAATGTTTTGATTAGTTTTGACGGGTTTTGAAATATTTTGGCGGGGTTTTAGAAGGTTTTGATTTGTTTTGATGATGTTCAGCCCAGTTTTTGGTGTGTTTGGATTAGCTTTGGTGGGCTTTATCATGTTTTGTCAGGTTTTTCCGAATGTTTTGATCACTTCTGTCTGGTTTTCTATTTTGGCGGGTTTGAAACTATTTCTGGATTAGTTTTGGTGGGTTTTAAACTATTTTGGCTCTTTGCGCAGAGATGACGGTGCCGGTTGCGGTGCGCTGCGGGGCGCTCCTTCTGCGGAAAGACGCCTGGCAGCGGCACTTGGGGCAGCTCCGCGTCTACCGTATTCTGCCTTTCTTGCCTTCTGCATCTCAGCAAAATGCTTTCCCACTAGGTCTAGCAAGGAGAAACTGTGCCAGCTGAGTAGATGTAGCCCGGCCCGCCCTTTGAAGGTCACAAGTTCTTGGCATCTCAGAGCCTAAAGGGACGAGCGAGGTTATCTATGGTACAAGCACAGCAAAGTTGTCCAAGAATAGCTTCCATTCGAATGCTAATGGCAATTGAAGAGGCAGGCCAGTGGCAAGCCACTATCTTCTAGCAGTTTGAAAGGTGCAGACACAGTGCAGGTGTTGTGTGGCTTCCTTCTTCGCCTCCCAGAAGGTGCCGCGCTCTCCGTCTCTTGCTTGCCAATATGTTGCCGTGTTCCTCTTATTGTTTGGTTTCTTTGGATTTGTTTTGATGATGTTTTGGCGGGTTTTCGGAATGTTTTGGTGGTGTTTTAGAATGTTTTGTTTTCTCTTGTGTTGTTTTTATTGTGTTGGCAGGTTTTGGAATGTTTGGATGCCCTTTGGCGGGTTTTAAAATATTTTGGCAGGTATTTGGAATGTTTTGGTTTGCTTTCATTTGCTTTGATTATGTTTTGGCAAGTTATTGAATGTTTCGATCACTTCTGACTGGTTTGATAGTATTTTGGCATCTTTTCAGAATGTTTTGATCAGTTTTGGCAGGTTCTAAACTATTTTGTCGGGATTTGGAATGTTTTGGTTGGTTTTGATTTGTTTTTATGGTGTTTTGCCAAGTTTTTTGAATGTTTTGATCAGTTCTGGCTGGTTTGATAGTATTTTGGTATCTTTTCAGAATGTTTTGATCAGTTTTGCGGGTCTAAATTATTTTGGCGTGTTTTTGGAATACTCTGGTTGGTTTTGATTTGTTTTTATGATGTTTTGGTGGGTTTTCGGAATGTTTTGGTGGGGTTTTAGAATGTTTTGTTTTCTCTTGTGTTGTTTTTATTGTGTTGGCAGGTTTTGGAATGTCTGGATTCCTTTTGGCGGGTTTTAAAATATTTTGGCGGGTATTTGGAAAGTTTTGGCGGGTATTCAGAATGTTTTGATTAGTTTTGACGGGTTTTGAAATATTTTGGCGGGGTTTTAGAAGGTTTTGATTTGTTTTGATGATGTTCAGCCCAGTTTTTGGTGTGTTTGGATTAGGTTTGGTGGGCTTTATCATGTTTTGTCAGGTTTTTCCGAATGTTTTGATCACTTCTGTCTGGTTTTCTATTTTGGCGGGTTTGAAACTATTTCTGGATTAGTTTTGGTGGGTTTTAAACTATTTTGGCTCTTTGCGCAGAGATGACGGTGCCGGTTGCGGTGCGCTGCGGGGCGCTCCTTCTGCGGAAAGACGCCTGGCAGCGGCACTTGGGGCAGCTCCGCGTCTACCGTATTCTGCCTTTCTTGCCTTCTGCATCTCAGCAAAATGCTTTCCCACTAGGTCTAGCAAGGAGAAACTGTGCCAGCTGAGTAGATGTAGCCCGGCCCGCCCTTTGAAGGTCACAAGTTCTTGGCATCTCAGAGCCTAAAGGGACGAGCGAGGTTATCTATGGTACAAGCACAGCAAAGTTGTCCAAGAATAGCTTCCATTCGAATGCTAATGGCAATTGAAGAGGCAGGCCAGTGGCAAGCCACTATCTTCTAGCAGTTTGAAAGGTGCAGACACAGTGCAGTTGTTGTGTGGCTTCCTTCTTCGCCTCCCAGAAGGTGCCGCGCTCTCCGTCTCTTGCTTGCCAATATGTTGCCGTGTTCCTCTTATTGTTTGGTTTCTTTGGATTTGTTTTGATGATGTTTTGGCGGGTTTTCGGAATGTTTTGGTGGTGTTTTAGAATGTTTTGTTTTCTCTTGTGTTGTTTTTATTGTGTTGGCAGGTTTTGGAATGTTTGGATGCCCTTTGGCGGGTTTTAAAATATTTTGGCAGGTATTTGGAATGTTTTGGTTTGCTTTCATTTGCTTTGATTATGTTTTGGCAAGTTATTGAATGTTTCGATCACTTCTGACTGGTTTGATAGTATTTTGGCATCTTTTCAGAATGTTTTGATCAGTTTTGGCAGGTTCTAAACTATTTTGTCGGGATTTGGAATGTTTTGGTTGGTTTTGATTTGTTTTTATGGTGTTTTGCCAAGTTTTTTGAATGTTTTGATCAGTTCTGGCTGGTTTGATAGTATTTTGGTATCTTTTCAGAATGTTTTGATCAGTTTTGCGGGTCTAAATTATTTTGGCGTGTTTTTGGAATACTCTGGTTGGTTTTGATTTGTTTTTATGATGTTTTGGTGGGTTTTCGGAATGTTTTGGTGGGGTTTTAGAATGTTTTGTTTTCTCTTGTGTTGTTTTTATTGTGTTGGCAGGTTTTGGAATGTCTGGATTCCTTTTGGCGGGTTTTAAAATATTTTGGCAGGTATTTGGAAAGTTTTGGCGGGTATTCGGAATGTTTTGATTAGTTTTGACGGGTTTTGAAATATTTTGGCGGGGTTTTAGAAGGTTTTCTTTGTTTTGATGATGTTCAGCCCAGTTTTTGGTGTGTTTGGATTAGCTTTGGTGGGCTTTATCATGTTTTGTCAGGTTTTTCCGAATGTTTTGATCACTTCTGTCTGGTTTTCTATTTTGGCGGGTTTGAAACTATTTCTGGATTAGTTTTGGTGGGTTTTAAACTATTTTGGCTCTTTGCGCAGAGATGACGGTGCCGGTTGCGGTGCGCTGCGGGGCGCTCCTTCTGCGGAAAGACGCCTGGCAGCGGCACTTGGGGCAGCTCCGCGTCTACCGTATTCTGCCTTTCTTGCCTTCTGCATCTCAGCAAAATGCTTTCCCACTAGGTCTAGCAAGGAGAAACTGTGCCAGCTGAGTAGATGTAGCCCGGCCCGCCCTTTGAAGGTCACAAGTTCTTGGCATCTCAGAGCCTAAAGGGACGAGCGAGGTTATCTATGGTACAAGCACAGCAAAGTTGTCCAAGAATAGCTTCCATTCGAATGCTAATGGCAATTGAAGAGGCAGGCCAGTGGCAAGCCACTATCTTCTAGCAGTTTGAAAGGTGCAGACACAGTGCAGTTGTTGTGTGGCTTCCTTCTTCGCCTCCCAGAAGGTGCCGCGCTCTCCGTCTCTTGCTTGCCAATATGTTGCCGTGTTCCTCTTATTGTTTGGTTTCTTTGGATTTGTTTTGATGATGTTTTGGCGGGTTTTCGGAATGTTTTGGTGGTGTTTTAGAATGTTTTGTTTTCTCTTGTGTTGTTTTTATTGTGTTGGCAGGTTTTGGAATGTTTGGATGCCCTTTGGCGGGTTTTAAAATATTTTGGCAGGTATTTGGAATGTTTTGGTTTGCTTTCATTTGCTTTGATTATGTTTTGGCAAGTTATTGAATGTTTCGATCACTTCTGACTGGTTTGATAGTATTTTGGCATCTTTTCAGAATGTTTTGATCAGTTTTGGCAGGTTCTAAACTATTTTGTCGGGATTTGGAATGTTTTGGTTGGTTTTGATTTGTTTTTATGGTGTTTTGCCAAGTTTTTTGAATGTTTTGATCAGTTCTGGCTGGTTTGATAGTATTTTGGTATCTTTTCAGAATGTTTTGATCAGTTTTGCGGGTCTAAATTATTTTGGCGTGTTTTTGGAATACTCTGGTTGGTTTTGATTTGTTTTTATGATGTTTTGGTGGGTTTTCGGAATGTTTTGGTGGGGTTTTAGAATGTTTTGTTTTCTCTTGTGTTGTTTTTATTGTGTTGGCAGGTTTTGGAATGTCTGGATTCCTTTTGGCGGGTATTTGGAAAGTTTTGGCGGGTATTCGGAATGTTTTGATTAGTTTTGACGGGTTTTGAAATATTTTGGCGGGGTTTTAGAAGGTTTTGATTTGTTTTGATGATGTTCAGCCCAGTTTTTGGTGTGTTTGGATTAGGTTTGGTGGGCTTTATCATGTTTTGTCAGGTTTTTCCGAATGTTTTGATCACTTCTGTCTGGTTTTCTATTTTGGCGGGTTTGAAACTATTTCTGGATTAGTTTTGGTGGGTTTTAAACTATTTTGGCTCTTTGCGCAGAGATGACGGTGCCGGTTGCGGTGCGCTGCGGGGCGCTCCTTCTGCGGAAAGACGCCTGGCAGCGGCACTTGGGGCAGCTCCGCGTCTACCGTATTCTGCCTTTCTTGCCTTCTGCATCTCAGCAAAATGCTTTCCCACTAGGTCTAGCAAGGAGAAACTGTGCCAGCTGAGTAGATGTAGCCCGGCCCGCCCTTTGAAGGTCACAAGTTCTTGGCATCTCAGAGCCTAAAGGGACGAGCGAGGTTATCTATGGTACAAGCACAGCAAAGTTGTCCAAGAATAGCTTCCATTCGAATGCTAATGGCAATTGAAGAGGCAGGCCAGTGGCAAGCCACTATCTTCTAGCAGTTTGAAAGGTGCAGACACAGTGCAGTTGTTGTGTGGCTTCCTTCTTCGCCTCCCAGAAGGTGCCGCGCTCTCCGTCTCTTGCTTGCCAATATGTTGCCGTGTTCCTCTTATTGTTTGGTTTCTTTGGATTTGTTTTGATGATGTTTTGGCGGGTTTTCGGAATGTTTTGGTGGTGTTTTAGAATGTTTTGTTTTCTCTTGTGTTGTTTTTATTGTGTTGGCAGGTTTTGGAATGTTTGGATGCCCTTTGGCGGGTTTTAAAATATTTTGGCAGGTATTTGGAATGTTTTGGTTTGCTTTCATTTGCTTTGATTATGTTTTGGCAAGTTATTGAATGTTTCGATCACTTCTGACTGGTTTGATAGTATTTTGGCATCTTTTCAGAATGTTTTGATCAGTTTTGGCAGGTTCTAAACTATTTTGTCGGGATTTGGAATGTTTTGGTTGGTTTTGATTTGTTTTTATGGTGTTTTGCCAAGTTTTTTGAATGTTTTGATCAGTTCTGGCTGGTTTGATAGTATTTTGGTATCTTTTCAGAATGTTTTGATCAGTTTTGCGGGTCTAAATTATTTTGGCGTGTTTTTGGAATACTCTGGTTGGTTTTGATTTGTTTTTATGATGTTTTGGTGGGTTTTCGGAATGTTTTGGTGGGGTTTTAGAATGTTTTGTTTTCTCTTGTGTTGTTTTTATTGTGTTGGCAGGTTTTGGAATGTCTGGATTCCTTTTGGCGGGTTTTAAAATATTTTGGCAGGTATTTGGAAAGTTTTGGCGGGTATTCGGAATGTTTTGATTAGTTTTGACGGGTTTTGAAATATTTTGGCGGGGTTTTAGAAGGTTTTCTTTGTTTTGATGATGTTCAGCCCAGTTTTTGGTGTGTTTGGATTAGCTTTGGTGGGCTTTATCATGTTTTGTCAGGTTTTTCCGAATGTTTTGATCACTTCTGTCTGGTTTTCTATTTTGGCGGGTTTGAAACTATTTCTGGATTAGTTTTGGTGGGTTTTAAACTATTTTGGCTCTTTGCGCAGAGATGACGGTGCCGGTTGCGGTGCGCTGCGGGGCGCTCCTTCTGCGGAAAGACGCCTGGCAGCGGCACTTGGGGCAGCTCCGCGTCTACCGTATTCTGCCTTTCTTGCCTTCTGCATCTCAGCAAAATGCTTTCCCACTAGGTCTAGCAAGGAGAAACTGTGCCAGCTGAGTAGATGTAGCCCGGCCCGCCCTTTGAAGGTCACAAGTTCTTGGCATCTCAGAGCCTAAAGGGACGAGCGAGGTTATCTATGGTACAAGCACAGCAAAGTTGTCCAAGAATAGCTTCCATTCGAATGCTAATGGCAATTGAAGAGGCAGGCCAGTGGCAAGCCACTATCTTCTAGCAGTTTGAAAGGTGCAGACACAGTGCAGTTGTTGTGTGGCTTCCTTCTTCGCCTCCCAGAAGGTGCCGCGCTCTCCGTCTCTTGCTTGCCAATATGTTGCCGTGTTCCTCTTATTGTTTGGTTTCTTTGGATTTGTTTTGATGATGTTTTGGCGGGTTTTCGGAATGTTTTGGTGGTGTTTTAGAATGTTTTGTTTTCTCTTGTGTTGTTTTTATTGTGTTGGCAGGTTTTGGAATGTTTGGATGCCCTTTGGCGGGTTTTAAAATATTTTGGCAGGTATTTGGAATGTTTTGGTTTGCTTTCATTTGCTTTGATTATGTTTTGGCAAGTTATTGAATGTTTCGATCACTTCTGACTGGTTTGATAGTATTTTGGCATCTTTTCAGAATGTTTTGATCAGTTTTGGCAGGTTCTAAACTATTTTGTCGGGATTTGGAATGTTTTGGTTGGTTTTGATTTGTTTTTATGGTGTTTTGCCAAGTTTTTTGAATGTTTTGATCAGTTCTGGCTGGTTTGATAGTATTTTGGTATCTTTTCAGAATGTTTTGATCAGTTTTGCGGGTCTAAATTATTTTGGCGTGTTTTTGGAATACTCTGGTTGGTTTTGATTTGTTTTTATGATGTTTTGGTGGGTTTTCGGAATGTTTTGGTGGGGTTTTAGAATGTTTTGTTTTCTCTTGTGTTGTTTTTATTGTGTTGGCAGGTTTTGGAATGTCTGGATTCCTTTTGGCGGGTTTTAAAATATTTTGGCAGGTATTTGGAAAGTTTTGGCGGGTATTCGGAATGTTTTGATTAGTTTTGACGGGTTTTGAAATATTTTGGCGGGGTTTTAGAAGGTTTTCTTTGTTTTGATGATGTTCAGCCCAGTTTTTGGTGTGTTTGGATTAGGTTTGGTGGGCTTTATCATGTTTTGTCAGGTTTTTCCGAATGTTTTGATCACTTCTGTCTGGTTTTCTATTTTGGCGGGTTTGAAACTATTTCTGGATTAGTTTTGGTGGGTTTTAAACTATTTTGGCTCTTTGCGCAGAGATGACGGTGCCGGTTGCGGTGCGCTGCGGGGCGCTCCTTCTGCGGAAAGACGCCTGGCAGCGGCACTTGGGGCAGCTCCGCGTCTACCGTATTCTGCCTTTCTTGCCTTCTGCATCTCAGCAAAATGCTTTCCCACTAGGTCTAGCAAGGAGAAACTGTGCCAGCTGAGTAGATGTAGCCCGGCCCGCCCTTTGAAGGTCACAAGTTCTTGGCATCTCAGAGCCTAAAGGGACGAGCGAGGTTATCTATGGTACAAGCACAGCAAAGTTGTCCAAGAATAGCTTCCATTCGAATGCTAATGGCAATTGAAGAGGCAGGCCAGTGGCAAGCCACTATCTTCTAGCAGTTTGAAAGGTGCAGACACAGTGCAGTTGTTGTGTGGCTTCCTTCTTCGCCTCCCAGAAGGTGCCGCGCTCTCCGTCTCTTGCTTGCCAATATGTTGCCGTGTTCCTCTTATTGTTTGGTTTCTTTGGATTTGTTTTGATGATGTTTTGGCGGGTTTTCGGAATGTTTTGGTGGTGTTTTAGAATGTTTTGTTTTCTCTTGTGTTGTTTTTATTGTGTTGGCAGGTTTTGGAATGTTTGGATGCCCTTTGGCGGGTTTTAAAATATTTTGGCAGGTATTTGGAATGTTTTGGTTTGCTTTCATTTGCTTTGATTATGTTTTGGCAAGTTATTGAATGTTTCGATCACTTCTGACTGGTTTGATAGTATTTTGGCATCTTTTCAGAATGTTTTGATCAGTTTTGGCAGGTTCTAAACTATTTTGTCGGGATTTGGAATGTTTTGGTTGGTTTTGATTTGTTTTTATGGTGTTTTGCCAAGTTTTTTGAATGTTTTGATCAGTTCTGGCTGGTTTGATAGTATTTTGGTATCTTTTCAGAATGTTTTGATCAGTTTTGCGGGTCTAAATTATTTTGGCGTGTTTTTGGAATACTCTGGTTGGTTTTGATTTGTTTTTATGATGTTTTGGTGGGTTTTCGGAATGTTTTGGTGGGGTTTTAGAATGTTTTGTTTTCTCTTGTGTTGTTTTTATTGTGTTGGCAGGTTTTGGAATGTCTGGATTCCTTTTGGCGGGTATTTGGAAAGTTTTGGCGGGTATTCGGAATGTTTTGATTAGTTTTGACGGGTTTTGAAATATTTTGGCGGGGTTTTAGAAGGTTTTGATTTGTTTTGATGATGTTCAGCCCAGTTTTTGGTGTGTTTGGATTAGGTTTGGTGGGCTTTATCATGTTTTGTCAGGTTTTTCCGAATGTTTTGATCACTTCTGTCTGGTTTTCTATTTTGGCGGGTTTGAAACTATTTCTGGATTAGTTTTGGTGGGTTTTAAACTATTTTGGCTCTTTGCGCAGAGATGACGGTGCCGGTTGCGGTGCGCTGCGGGGCGCTCCTTCTGCGGAAAGACGCCTGGCAGCGGCACTTGGGGCAGCTCCGCGTCTACCGTATTCTGCCTTTCTTGCCTTCTGCATCTCAGCAAAATGCTTTCCCACTAGGTCTAGCAAGGAGAAACTGTGCCAGCTGAGTAGATGTAGCCCGGCCCGCCCTTTGAAGGTCACAAGTTCTTGGCATCTCAGAGCCTAAAGGGACGAGCGAGGTTATCTATGGTACAAGCACAGCAAAGTTGTCCAAGAATAGCTTCCATTCGAATGCTAATGGCAATTGAAGAGGCAGGCCAGTGGCAAGCCACTATCTTCTAGCAGTTTGAAAGGTGCAGACACAGTGCAGTTGTTGTGTGGCTTCCTTCTTCGCCTCCCAGAAGGTGCCGCGCTCTCCGTCTCTTGCTTGCCAATATGTTGCCGTGTTCCTCTTATTGTTTGGTTTCTTTGGATTTGTTTTGATGATGTTTTGGCGGGTTTTCGGAATGTTTTGGTGGTGTTTTAGAATGTTTTGTTTTCTCTTGTGTTGTTTTTATTGTGTTGGCAGGTTTTGGAATGTTTGGATGCCCTTTGGCGGGTTTTAAAATATTTTGGCAGGTATTTGGAATGTTTTGGTTTGCTTTCATTTGCTTTGATTATGTTTTGGCAAGTTATTGAATGTTTCGATCACTTCTGACTGGTTTGATAGTATTTTGGCATCTTTTCAGAATGTTTTGATCAGTTTTGGCAGGTTCTAAACTATTTTGTCGGGATTTGGAATGTTTTGGTTGGTTTTGATTTGTTTTTATGGTGTTTTGCCAAGTTTTTTGAATGTTTTGATCAGTTCTGGCTGGTTTGATAGTATTTTGGTATCTTTTCAGAATGTTTTGATCAGTTTTGCGGGTCTAAATTATTTTGGCGTGTTTTTGGAATACTCTGGTTGGTTTTGATTTGTTTTTATGATGTTTTGGTGGGTTTTCGGAATGTTTTGGTGGGGTTTTAGAATGTTTTGTTTTCTCTTGTGTTGTTTTTATTGTGTTGGCAGGTTTTGGAATGTCTGGATTAGTTTTGGTGGGTTTTAAAATATTTTGGCGGGTATTTGGAAAGTTTTGGCGGGTATTCGGAATGTTTTGATTAGTTTTGACGGGTTTTGAAATATTTTGGCGGGGTTTTAGAAGGTTTTGATTTGTTTTGATGATGTTCAGCCCAGTTTTTGGTGTGTTTGGATTAGGTTTGGTGGGCTTTATCATGTTTTGTCAGGTTTTTCCGAATGTTTTGATCACTTCTGTCTGGTTTTCTATTTTGGCGGGTTTGAAACTATTTCTGGATTAGTTTTGGTGGGTTTTAAACTATTTTGGCTCTTTGCGCAGAGATGACGGTGCCGGTTGCGGTGCGCTGCGGGGCGCTCCTTCTGCGGAAAGACGCCTGGCAGCGGCACTTGGGGCAGCTCCGCGTCTACCGTATTCTGCCTTTCTTGCCTTCTGCATCTCAGCAAAATGCTTTCCCACTAGGTCTAGCAAGGAGAAACTGTGCCAGCTGAGTAGATGTAGCCCGGCCCGCCCTTTGAAGGTCACAAGTTCTTGGCATCTCAGAGCCTAAAGGGACGAGCGAGGTTATCTATGGTACAAGCACAGCAAAGTTGTCCAAGAATAGCTTCCATTCGAATGCTAATGGCAATTGAAGAGGCAGGCCAGTGGCAAGCCACTATCTTCTAGCAGTTTGAAAGGTGCAGACACAGTGCAGTTGTTGTGTGGCTTCCTTCTTCGCCTCCCAGAAGGTGCCGCGCTCTCCGTCTCTTGCTTGCCAATATGTTGCCGTGTTCCTCTTATTGTTTGGTTTCTTTGGATTTGTTTTGATGATGTTTTGGCGGGTTTTCGGAATGTTTTGGTGGTGTTTTAGAATGTTTTGTTTTCTCTTGTGTTGTTTTTATTGTGTTGGCAGGTTTTGGAATGTTTGGATGCCCTTTGGCGGGTTTTAAAATATTTTGGCAGGTATTTGGAATGTTTTGGTTTGCTTTCATTTGCTTTGATTATGTTTTGGCAAGTTATTGAATGTTTCGATCACTTCTGACTGGTTTGATAGTATTTTGGCATCTTTTCAGAATGTTTTGATCAGTTTTGGCAGGTTCTAAACTATTTTGTTGGGATTTGGAATGTTTTGGTTGGTTTTGATTTGTTTTTATGGTGTTTTGCCAAGTTTTTTGAATGTTTTGATCAGTTCTGGCTGGTTTGATAGTATTTTGGTATCTTTTCAGAATGTTTTGATCAGTTTTGCGGGTCTAAATTATTTTGGCGTGTTTTTGGAATACTCTGGTTGGTTTTGATTTGTTTTTATGATGTTTTGGTGGGTTTTCGGAATGTTTTGGTGGGGTTTTAGAATGTTTTGTTTTCTCTTGTGTTGTTTTTATTGTGTTGGCAGGTTTTGGAATGTCTGGATTCCTTTTGGCGGGTTTTAAAATATTTTGGCGGGTATTTGGAAAGTTTTGGCGGGTATTCGGAATGTTTTGATTAGTTTTGACGGGTTTTGAAATATTTTGGCGGGGTTTTAGAAGGTTTTGATTTGTTTTGATGATGTTCAGCCCAGTTTTTGGTGTGTTTGGATTAGGTTTGGTGGGCTTTATCATGTTTTGTCAGGTTTTTCCGAATGTTTTGATCACTTCTGTCTGGTTTTCTATTTTGGCGGGTTTGAAACTATTTCTGGATTAGTTTTGGTGGGTTTTAAACTATTTTGGCTCTTTGCGCAGAGATGACGGTGCCGGTTGCGGTGCGCTGCGGGGCGCTCCTTCTGTGGAAAGACGCCTGGCAGCGGCACTTGGGGCAGCTCCGCGTCTACCGTATTCTGCCTTTCTTGCCTTCTGCATCTCAGCAAAATGCTTTCCCACTAGGTCTAGCAAGGAGAAACTGTGCCAGCTGAGTAGATGTAGCCCGGCCCGCCCTTTGAAGGTCACAAGTTCTTGGCATCTCAGAGCCTAAAGGGACGAGCGAGGTTATCTATGGTACAAGCACAGCAAAGTTGTCCAAGAATAGCTTCCATTCGAATGCTAATGGCAATTGAAGAGGCAGGCCAGTGGCAAGCCACTATCTTCTAGCAGTTTGAAAGGTGCAGACACAGTGCAGTTGTTGTGTGGCTTCCTTCTTCGCCTCCCAGAAGGTGCCGCGCTCTCCGTCTCTTGCTTGCCAATATGTTGCCGTGTTCCTCTTATTGTTTGGTTTCTTTGGATTTGTTTTGATGGTGTTTTGGCGGGTTTTCGGAATGTTTTGGTGGTGTTTTAGAATGTTTTGTTTTCTCTTGTGTTGTTTTTATTGTGTTGGCAGGTTTTGGAATGTTTGGATGCCCTTTGGCGGGTTTTAAAATATTTTGGCAGGTATTTGGAATGTTTTGGTTTGCTTTCATTTGCTTTGATTATGTTTTGGCAAGTTATTGAATGTTTCGATCACTTCTGACTGGTTTGATAGTATTTTGGCATCTTTTCAGAATGTTTTGATCAGTTTTGGCAGGTTCTAAACTATTTTGTCGGGATTTGGAATGTTTTGGTTGGTTTTGATTTGTTTTTATGGTGTTTTGCCAAGTTTTTTGAATGTTTTGATCAGTTCTGGCTGGTTTGATAGTATTTTGGTATCTTTTCAGAATGTTTTGATCAGTTTTGCGGGTCTAAATTATTTTGGCGTGTTTTTGGAATACTCTGGTTGGTTTTGATTTGTTTTTATGATGTTTTGGTGGGTTTTCGGAATGTTTTGGTGGGGTTTTAGAATGTTTTGTTTTCTCTTGTGTTGTTTTTATTGTGTTGGCAGGTTTTGGAATGTCTGGATTCCTTTTGGCGGGTATTTGGAAAGTTTTGGCGGGTATTCGGAATGTTTTGATTAGTTTTGACGGGTTTTGAAATATTTTGGCGGGGTTTTAGAAGGTTTTGATTTGTTTTGATGATGTTCAGCCCAGTTTTTGGTGTGTTTGGATTAGGTTTGGTGGGCTTTATCATGTTTTGTCAGGTTTTTCCGAATGTTTTGATCACTTCTGTCTGGTTTTCTATTTTGGCGGGTTTGAAACTATTTCTGGATTAGTTTTGGTGGGTTTTAAACTATTTTGGCTCTTTGCGCAGAGATGACGGTGCCGGTTGCGGTGCGCTGCGGGGCGCTCCTTCTGCGGAAAGACGCCTGGCAGCGGCACTTGGGGCAGCTCCGCGTCTACCGTATTCTGCCTTTCTTGCCTTCTGCATCTCAGCAAAATGCTTTCCCACTAGGTCTAGCAAGGAGAAACTGTGCCAGCTGAGTAGATGTAGCCCGGCCCGCCCTTTGAAGGTCACAAGTTCTTGGCATCTCAGAGCCTAAAGGGACGAGCGAGGTTATCTATGGTACAAGCACAGCAAAGTTGTCCAAGAATAGCTTCCATTCGAATGCTAATGGCAATTGAAGAGGCAGGCCAGTGGCAAGCCACTATCTTCTAGCAGTTTGAAAGGTGCAGACACAGTGCAGTTGTTGTGTGGCTTCCTTCTTCGCCTCCCAGAAGGTGCCGCGCTCTCCGTCTCTTGCTTGCCAATATGTTGCCGTGTTCCTCTTATTGTTTGGTTTCTTTGGATTTGTTTTGATGATGTTTTGGCGGGTTTTCGGAATGTTTTGGTGGTGTTTTAGAATGTTTTGTTTTCTCTTGTGTTGTTTTTATTGTGTTGGCAGGTTTTGGAATGTTTGGATGCCCTTTGGCGGGTTTTAAAATATTTTGGCAGGTATTTGGAATGTTTTGGTTTGCTTTCATTTGCTTTGATTATGTTTTGGCAAGTTATTGAATGTTTCGATCACTTCTGACTGGTTTGATAGTATTTTGGCATCTTTTCAGAATGTTTTGATCAGTTTTGGCAGGTTCTAAACTATTTTGTCGGGATTTGGAATGTTTTGGTTGGTTTTGATTTGTTTTTATGGTGTTTTGCCAAGTTTTTTGAATGTTTTGATCAGTTCTGGCTGGTTTGATAGTATTTTGGTATCTTTTCAGAATGTTTTGATCAGTTTTGCGGGTCTAAATTATTTTGGCGTGTTTTTGGAATACTCTGGTTGGTTTTGATTTGTTTTTATGATGTTTTGGTGGGTTTTCGGAATGTTTTGGTGGGGTTTTAGAATGTTTTGTTTTCTCTTGTGTTGTTTTTATTGTGTTGGCAGGTTTTGGAATGTCTGGATTAGTTTTGGTGGGTTTTAAAATATTTTGGCGGGTATTTGGAAAGTTTTGGCGGGTATTCGGAATGTTTTGATTAGTTTTGACAGGTTTTGAAATATTTTGGCGGGGTTTTAGAAGGTTTTGATTTGTTTTGATGATGTTCAGCCCAGTTTTTGGTGTGTTTGGATTAGCTTTGGTGGGCTTTATCATGTTTTGTCAGGTTTTTCCGAATGTTTTGATCACTTCTGTCTGGTTTTCTATTTTGGCGGGTTTGAAACTATTTTTTGATTAGTTTTGGTGGGTTTTAAACTATTTTGGCTCTTTGCGCAGAGATGACGGTGCCGGTTGCGGTGCGCTGCGGGGCGCTCCTTCTGCGGAAAGACGCCTGGCAGCGGCACTTGGGGCAGCTCCGCGTCTACCGTATTCTGCCTTTCTTGCCTTCTGCATCTCAGCAAAATGCTTTCCCACTAGGTCTAGCAAGGAGAAACTGTGCCAGCTGAGTAGATGTAGCCCGGCCCGCCCTTTGAAGGTCACAAGTTCTTGGCATCTCAGAGCCTAAAGGGACGAGCGAGGTTATCTATGGTACAAGCACAGCAAAGTTGTCCAAGAATAGCTTCCATTCGAATGCTAATGGCAATTGAAGAGGCAGGCCAGTGGCAAGCCACTATCTTCTAGCAGTTTGAAAGGTGCAGACACAGTGCAGTTGTTGTGTGGCTTCCTTCTTCGCCTCCCAGAAGGTGCCGCGCTCTCCGTCTCTTGCTTGCCAATATGTTGCCGTGTTCCTCTTATTGTTTGGTTTCTTTGGATTTGTTTTGATGATGTTTTGGCGGGTTTTCGGAATGTTTTGGTGGTGTTTTAGAATGTTTTGTTTTCTCTTGTGTTGTTTTTATTGTGTTGGCAGGTTTTGGAATGTTTGGATGCCCTTTGGCGGGTTTTAAAATATTTTGGCAGGTATTTGGAATGTTTTGGTTTGCTTTCATTTGCTTTGATTATGTTTTGGCAAGTTATTGAATGTTTCGATCACTTCTGACTGGTTTGATAGTATTTTGGCATCTTTTCAGAATGTTTTGATCAGTTTTGGCAGGTTCTAAACTATTTTGTTGGGATTTGGAATGTTTTGGTTGGTTTTGATTTGTTTTTATGGTGTTTTGCCAAGTTTTTTGAATGTTTTGATCAGTTCTGGCTGGTTTGATAGTATTTTGGTATCTTTTCAGAATGTTTTGATCAGTTTTGCGGGTCTAAATTATTTTGGCGTGTTTTTGGAATACTCTGGTTGGTTTTGATTTGTTTTTATGATGTTTTGGTGGGTTTTCGGAATGTTTTGGTGGGGTTTTAGAATGTTTTGTTTTCTCTTGTGTTGTTTTTATTGTGTTGGCAGGTTTTGGAATGTCTGGATTCCTTTTGGCGGGTTTTAAAATATTTTGGCGGGTATTTGGAAAGTTTTGGCGGGTATTCGGAATGTTTTGATTAGTTTTGACGGGTTTTGAAATATTTTGGCGGGGTTTTAGAAGGTTTTGATTTGTTTTGATGATGTTCAGCCCAGTTTTTGGTGTGTTTGGATTAGCTTTGGTGGGCTTTATCATGTTTTGTCAGGTTTTTCCGAATGTTTTGATCACTTCTGTCTGGTTTTCTATTTTGGCGGGTTTGAAACTATTTCTGGATTAGTTTTGGTGGGTTTTAAACTATTTTGGCTCTTTGCGCAGAGATGACGGTGCCGGTTGCGGTGCGCTGCGGGGCGCTCCTTCTGCGGAAAGACGCCTGGCAGCGGCACTTGGGGCAGCTCCGCGTCTACCGTATTCTGCCTTTCTTGCCTTCTGCATCTCAGCAAAATGCTTTCCCACTAGGTCTAGCAAGGAGAAACTGTGCCAGCTGAGTAGATGTAGCCCGGCCCGCCCTTTGAAGTTGACAAGTTCTTGGCATCTCAGAGCCTAAAGGGACGAGCGAGGTTATCTATGGTACAAGCACAGCAAAGTTGTCCAAGAATAGCTTCCATTCGAATGCTAATGGCAATTGAAGAGGCAGGCCAGTGGCAAGCCACTATCTTCTAGCAGTTTGAAAGGTGCAGACACAGTGCAGTTGTTGTGTGGCTTCCTTCTTCGCCTCCCAGAAGGTGCCGCGCTCTCCGTCTCTTGCTTGCCAATATGTTGCCGTGTTCCTCTTATTGTTTGGTTTCTTTGGATTTGTTTTGATGGTGTTTTGGCGGGTTTTCGGAATGTTTTGGTGGTGTTTTAGAATGTTTTGTTTTCTCTTGTGTTGTTTTTATTGTGTTGGCAGGTTTTGGAATGTTTGGATGCCCTTTGGCGGGTTTTAAAATATTTTGGCAGGTATTTGGAATGTTTTGGTTTGCTTTCATTTGCTTTGATTATGTTTTGGCAAGTTATTGAATGTTTCGATCACTTCTGACTGGTTTGATAGTATTTTGGCATCTTTTCAGAATGTTTTGATCAGTTTTGGCAGGTTCTAAACTATTTTGTCGGGATTTGGAATGTTTTGGTTGGTTTTGATTTGTTTTTATGGTGTTTTGCCAAGTTTTTTGAATGTTTTGATCAGTTCTGGCTGGTTTGATAGTATTTTGGTATCTTTTCAGAATGTTTTGATCAGTTTTGCGGGTCTAAATTATTTTGGCGTGTTTTTGGAATACTCTGGTTGGTTTTGATTTGTTTTTATGATGTTTTGGTGGGTTTTCGGAATGTTTTGGTGGGGTTTTAGAATGTTTTGTTTTCTCTTGTGTTGTTTTTATTGTGTTGGCAGGTTTTGGAATGTCTGGATTCCTTTTGGCGGGTTTTAAAATATTTTGGCGGGTATTTGGAAAGTTTTGGCGGGTATTCGGAATGTTTTGATTAGTTTTGACGGGTTTTGAAATATTTTGGCGGGGTTTTAGAAGGTTTTGATTTGTTTTGATGATGTTCAGCCCAGTTTTTGGTGTGTTTGGATTAGCTTTGGTGGGCTTTATCATGTTTTGTCAGGTTTTTCCGAATGTTTTGATCACTTCTGTCTGGTTTTCTATTTTGGCGGGTTTGAAACTATTTCTGGATTAGTTTTGGTGGGTTTTAAACTATTTTGGCTCTTTGCGCAGAGATGACGGTGCCGGTTGCGGTGCGCTGCGGGGCGCTCCTTCTGCGGAAAGACGCCTGGCAGCGGCACTTGGGGCAGCTCCGCGTCTACCGTATTCTGCCTTTCTTGCCTTCTGCATCTCAGCAAAATGCTTTCCCACTAGGTCTAGCAAGGAGAAACTGTGCCAGCTGAGTAGATGTAGCCCGGCCCGCCCTTTGAAGGTCACAAGTTCTTGGCATCTCAGAGCCTAAAGGGACGAGCGAGGTTATCTATGGTACAAGCACAGCAAAGTTGTCCAAGAATAGCTTCCATTCGAATGCTAATGGCAATTGAAGAGGCAGGCCAGTGGCAAGCCACTATCTTCTAGCAGTTTGAAAGGTGCAGACACAGTGCAGGTGTTGTGTGGCTTCCTTCTTCGCCTCCCAGAAGGTGCCGCGCTCTCCGTCTCTTGCTTGCCAATATGTTGCCGTGTTCCTCTTATTGTTTGGTTTCTTTGGATTTGTTTTGATGATGTTTTGGCGGGTTTTCGGAATGTTTTGGTGGTGTTTTAGAATGTTTTGTTTTCTCTTGTGTTGTTTTTATTGTGTTGGCAGGTTTTGGAATGTTTGGATGCCCTTTGGCGGGTTTTAAAATATTTTGGCAGGTATTTGGAATGTTTTGGTTTGCTTTCATTTGCTTTGATTATGTTTTGGCAAGTTATTGAATGTTTCGATCACTTCTGACTGGTTTGATAGTATTTTGGCATCTTTTCAGAATGTTTTGATCAGTTTTGGCAGGTTCTAAACTATTTTGTCGGGATTTGGAATGTTTTGGTTGGTTTTGATTTGTTTTTATGGTGTTTTGCCAAGTTTTTTGAATGTTTTGATCAGTTCTGGCTGGTTTGATAGTATTTTGGTATCTTTTCAGAATGTTTTGATCAGTTTTGCGGGTCTAAATTATTTTGGCGTGTTTTTGGAATACTCTGGTTGGTTTTGATTTGTTTTTATGATGTTTTGGTGGGTTTTCGGAATGTTTTGGTGGGGTTTTAGAATGTTTTGTTTTCTCTTGTGTTGTTTTTATTGTGTTGGCAGGTTTTGGAATGTCTGGATTCCTTTTGGCGGGTTTTAAAATATTTTGGCGGGTATTTGGAAAGTTTTGGCGGGTATTCAGAATGTTTTGATTAGTTTTGACGGGTTTTGAAATATTTTGGCGGGGTTTTAGAAGGTTTTCTTTGTTTTGATGATGTTCAGCCCAGTTTTTGGTGTGTTTGGATTAGCTTTGGTGGGCTTTATCATGTTTTGTCAGGTTTTTCCGAATGTTTTGATCACTTCTGTCTGGTTTTCTATTTTGGCGGGTTTGAAACTATTTCTGGATTAGTTTTGGTGGGTTTTAAACTATTTTGGCTCTTTGCGCAGAGATGACGGTGCCGGTTGCGGTGCGCTGCGGGGCGCTCCTTCTGCGGAAAGACGCCTGGCAGCGGCACTTGGGGCAGCTCCGCGTCTACCGTATTCTGCCTTTCTTGCCTTCTGCATCTCAGCAAAATGCTTTCCCACTAGGTCTAGCAAGGAGAAACTGTGCCAGCTGAGTAGATGTAGCCCGGCCCGCCCTTTGAAGGTCACAAGTTCTTGGCATCTCAGAGCCTAAAGGGACGAGCGAGGTTATCTATGGTACAAGCACAGCAAAGTTGTCCAAGAATAGCTTCCATTCGAATGCTAATGGCAATTGAAGAGGCAGGCCAGTGGCAAGCCACTATCTTCTAGCAGTTTGAAAGGTGCAGACACAGTGCAGTTGTTGTGTGGCTTCCTTCTTCGCCTCCCAGAAGGTGCCGCGCTCTCCGTCTCTTGCTTGCCAATATGTTGCCGTGTTCCTCTTATTGTTTGGTTTCTTTGGATTTGTTTTGATGATGTTTTGGCGGGTTTTCGGAATGTTTTGGTGGTGTTTTAGAATGTTTTGTTTTCTCTTGTGTTGTTTTTATTGTGTTGGCAGGTTTTGGAATGTTTGGATGCCCTTTGGCGGGTTTTAAAATATTTTGGCAGGTATTTGGAATGTTTTGGTTTGCTTTCATTTGCTTTGATTATGTTTTGGCAAGTTATTGAATGTTTCGATCACTTCTGACTGGTTTGATAGTATTTTGGCATCTTTTCAGAATGTTTTGATCAGTTTTGGCAGGTTCTAAACTATTTTGTCGGGATTTGGAATGTTTTGGTTGGTTTTGATTTGTTTTTATGGTGTTTTGCCAAGTTTTTTGAATGTTTTGATCAGTTCTGGCTGGTTTGATAGTATTTTGGTATCTTTTCAGAATGTTTTGATCAGTTTTGCGGGTCTAAATTATTTTGGCGTGTTTTTGGAATACTCTGGTTGGTTTTGATTTGTTTTTATGATGTTTTGGTGGGTTTTCGGAATGTTTTGGTGGGGTTTTAGAATGTTTTGTTTTCTCTTGTGTTGTTTTTATTGTGTTGGCAGGTTTTGGAATGTCTGGATTCCTTTTGGCGGGTTTTAAAATATTTTGGCAGGTATTTGGAAAGTTTTGGCGGGTATTCGGAATGTTTTGATTAGTTTTGACGGGTTTTGAAATATTTTGGCGGGGTTTTAGAAGGTTTTCTTTGTTTTGATGATGTTCAGCCCAGTTTTTGGTGTGTTTGGATTAGCTTTGGTGGGCTTTATCATGTTTTGTCAGGTTTTTCCGAATGTTTTGATCACTTCTGTCTGGTTTTCTATTTTGGCGGGTTTGAAACTATTTCTGGATTAGTTTTGGTGGGTTTTAAACTATTTTGGCTCTTTGCGCAGAGATGACGGTGCCGGTTGCGGTGCGCTGCGGGGCGCTCCTTCTGCGGAAAGACGCCTGGCAGCGGCACTTGGGGCAGCTCCGCGTCTACCGTATTCTGCCTTTCTTGCCTTCTGCATCTCAGCAAAATGCTTTCCCACTAGGTCTAGCAAGGAGAAACTGTGCCAGCTGAGTAGATGTAGCCCGGCCCGCCCTTTGAAGGTCACAAGTTCTTGGCATCTCAGAGCCTAAAGGGACGAGCGAGGTTATCTATGGTACAAGCACAGCAAAGTTGTCCAAGAATAGCTTCCATTCGAATGCTAATGGCAATTGAAGAGGCAGGCCAGTGGCAAGCCACTATCTTCTAGCAGTTTGAAAGGTGCAGACACAGTGCAGTTGTTGTGTGGCTTCCTTCTTCGCCTCCCAGAAGGTGCCGCGCTCTCCGTCTCTTGCTTGCCAATATGTTGCCGTGTTCCTCTTATTGTTTGGTTTCTTTGGATTTGTTTTGATGATGTTTTGGCGGGTTTTCGGAATGTTTTGGTGGTGTTTTAGAATGTTTTGTTTTCTCTTGTGTTGTTTTTATTGTGTTGGCAGGTTTTGGAATGTTTGGATGCCCTTTGGCGGGTTTTAAAATATTTTGGCAGGTATTTGGAATGTTTTGGTTTGCTTTCATTTGCTTTGATTATGTTTTGGCAAGTTATTGAATGTTTCGATCACTTCTGACTGGTTTGATAGTATTTTGGCATCTTTTCAGAATGTTTTGATCAGTTTTGGCAGGTTCTAAACTATTTTGTCGGGATTTGGAATGTTTTGGTTGGTTTTGATTTGTTTTTATGGTGTTTTGCCAAGTTTTTTGAATGTTTTGATCAGTTCTGGCTGGTTTGATAGTATTTTGGTATCTTTTCAGAATGTTTTGATCAGTTTTGCGGGTCTAAATTATTTTGGCGTGTTTTTGGAATACTCTGGTTGGTTTTGATTTGTTTTTATGATGTTTTGGTGGGTTTTCGGAATGTTTTGGTGGGGTTTTAGAATGTTTTGTTTTCTCTTGTGTTGTTTTTATTGTGTTGGCAGGTTTTGGAATGTCTGGATTCCTTTTGGCGGGTTTTAAAATATTTTGGCGGGTATTTGGAAAGTTTTGGCGGGTATTCAGAATGTTTTGATTAGTTTTGACGGGTTTTGAAATATTTTGGCGGGGTTTTAGAAGGTTTTCTTTGTTTTGATGATGTTCAGCCCAGTTTTTGGTGTGTTTGGATTAGCTTTGGTGGGCTTTATCATGTTTTGTCAGGTTTTTCCGAATGTTTTGATCACTTCTGTCTGGTTTTCTATTTTGGCGGGTTTGAAACTATTTCTGGATTAGTTTTGGTGGGTTTTAAACTATTTTGGCTCTTTGCGCAGAGATGACGGTGCCGGTTGCGGTGCGCTGCGGGGCGCTCCTTCTGCGGAAAGACGCCTGGCAGCGGCACTTGGGGCAGCTCCGCGTCTACCGTATTCTGCCTTTCTTGCCTTCTGCATCTCAGCAAAATGCTTTCCCACTAGGTCTAGCAAGGAGAAACTGTGCCAGCTGAGTAGATGTAGCCCGGCCCGCCCTTTGAAGGTCACAAGTTCTTGGCATCTCAGAGCCTAAAGGGACGAGCGAGGTTATCTATGGTACAAGCACAGCAAAGTTGTCCAAGAATAGCTTCCATTCGAATGCTAATGGCAATTGAAGAGGCAGGCCAGTGGCAAGCCACTATCTTCTAGCAGTTTGAAAGGTGCAGACACAGTGCAGTTGTTGTGTGGCTTCCTTCTTCGCCTCCCAGAAGGTGCCGCGCTCTCCGTCTCTTGCTTGCCAATATGTTGCCGTGTTCCTCTTATTGTTTGGTTTCTTTGGATTTGTTTTGATGATGTTTTGGCGGGTTTTCGGAATGTTTTGGTGGTGTTTTAGAATGTTTTGTTTTCTCTTGTGTTGTTTTTATTGTGTTGGCAGGTTTTGGAATGTTTGGATGCCCTTTGGCGGGTTTTAAAATATTTTGGCAGGTATTTGGAATGTTTTGGTTTGCTTTCATTTGCTTTGATTATGTTTTGGCAAGTTATTGAATGTTTCGATCACTTCTGACTGGTTTGATAGTATTTTGGCATCTTTTCAGAATGTTTTGATCAGTTTTGGCAGGTTCTAAACTATTTTGTCGGGATTTGGAATGTTTTGGTTGGTTTTGATTTGTTTTTATGGTGTTTTGCCAAGTTTTTTGAATGTTTTGATCAGTTCTGGCTGGTTTGATAGTATTTTGGTATCTTTTCAGAATGTTTTGATCAGTTTTGCGGGTCTAAATTATTTTGGCGTGTTTTTGGAATACTCTGGTTGGTTTTGATTTGTTTTTATGATGTTTTGGTGGGTTTTCGGAATGTTTTGGTGGGGTTTTAGAATGTTTTGTTTTCTCTTGTGTTGTTTTTATTGTGTTGGCAGGTTTTGGAATGTCTGGATTCCTTTTGGCGGGTTTTAAAATATTTTGGCAGGTATTTGGAAAGTTTTGGCGGGTATTCGGAATGTTTTGATTAGTTTTGACGGGTTTTGAAATATTTTGGCGGGGTTTTAGAAGGTTTTCTTTGTTTTGATGATGTTCAGCCCAGTTTTTGGTGTGTTTGGATTAGCTTTGGTGGGCTTTATCATGTTTTGTCAGGTTTTTCCGAATGTTTTGATCACTTCTGTCTGGTTTTCTATTTTGGCGGGTTTGAAACTATTTCTGGATTAGTTTTGGTGGGTTTTAAACTATTTTGGCTCTTTGCGCAGAGATGACGGTGCCGGTTGCGGTGCGCTGCGGGGCGCTCCTTCTGCGGAAAGACGCCTGGCAGCGGCACTTGGGGCAGCTCCGCGTCTACCGTATTCTGCCTTTCTTGCCTTCTGCATCTCAGCAAAATGCTTTCCCACTAGGTCTAGCAAGGAGAAACTGTGCCAGCTGAGTAGATGTAGCCCGGCCCGCCCTTTGAAGGTCACAAGTTCTTGGCATCTCAGAGCCTAAAGGGACGAGCGAGGTTATCTATGGTACAAGCACAGCAAAGTTGTCCAAGAATAGCTTCCATTCGAATGCTAATGGCAATTGAAGAGGCAGGCCAGTGGCAAGCCACTATCTTCTAGCAGTTTGAAAGGTGCAGACACAGTGCAGTTGTTGTGTGGCTTCCTTCTTCGCCTCCCAGAAGGTGCCGCGCTCTCCGTCTCTTGCTTGCCAATATGTTGCCGTGTTCCTCTTATTGTTTGGTTTCTTTGGATTTGTTTTGATGATGTTTTGGCGGGTTTTCGGAATGTTTTGGTGGTGTTTTAGAATGTTTTGTTTTCTCTTGTGTTGTTTTTATTGTGTTGGCAGGTTTTGGAATGTTTGGATGCCCTTTGGCGGGTTTTAAAATATTTTGGCAGGTATTTGGAATGTTTTGGTTTGCTTTCATTTGCTTTGATTATGTTTTGGCAAGTTATTGAATGTTTCGATCACTTCTGACTGGTTTGATAGTATTTTGGCATCTTTTCAGAATGTTTTGATCAGTTTTGGCAGGTTCTAAACTATTTTGTCGGGATTTGGAATGTTTTGGTTGGTTTTGATTTGTTTTTATGGTGTTTTGCCAAGTTTTTTGAATGTTTTGATCAGTTCTGGCTGGTTTGATAGTATTTTGGTATCTTTTCAGAATGTTTTGATCAGTTTTGCGGGTCTAAATTATTTTGGCGTGTTTTTGGAATACTCTGGTTGGTTTTGATTTGTTTTTATGATGTTTTGGTGGGTTTTCGGAATGTTTTGGTGGGGTTTTAGAATGTTTTGTTTTCTCTTGTGTTGTTTTTATTGTGTTGGCAGGTTTTGGAATGTCTGGATTCCTTTTGGCGGGTATTTGGAAAGTTTTGGCGGGTATTCGGAATGTTTTGATTAGTTTTGACGGGTTTTGAAATATTTTGGCGGGGTTTTAGAAGGTTTTGATTTGTTTTGATGATGTTCAGCCCAGTTTTTGGTGTGTTTGGATTAGGTTTGGTGGGCTTTATCATGTTTTGTCAGGTTTTTCCGAATGTTTTGATCACTTCTGTCTGGTTTTCTATTTTGGCGGGTTTGAAACTATTTCTGGATTAGTTTTGGTGGGTTTTAAACTATTTTGGCTCTTTGCGCAGAGATGACGGTGCCGGTTGCGGTGCGCTGCGGGGCGCTCCTTCTGCGGAAAGACGCCTGGCAGCGGCACTTGGGGCAGCTCCGCGTCTACCGTATTCTGCCTTTCTTGCCTTCTGCATCTCAGCAAAATGCTTTCCCACTAGGTCTAGCAAGGAGAAACTGTGCCAGCTGAGTAGATGTAGCCCGGCCCGCCCTTTGAAGGTCACAAGTTCTTGGCATCTCAGAGCCTAAAGGGACGAGCGAGGTTATCTATGGTACAAGCACAGCAAAGTTGTCCAAGAATAGCTTCCATTCGAATGCTAATGGCAATTGAAGAGGCAGGCCAGTGGCAAGCCACTATCTTCTAGCAGTTTGAAAGGTGCAGACACAGTGCAGTTGTTGTGTGGCTTCCTTCTTCGCCTCCCAGAAGGTGCCGCGCTCTCCGTCTCTTGCTTGCCAATATGTTGCCGTGTTCCTCTTATTGTTTGGTTTCTTTGGATTTGTTTTGATGATGTTTTGGCGGGTTTTCGGAATGTTTTGGTGGTGTTTTAGAATGTTTTGTTTTCTCTTGTGTTGTTTTTATTGTGTTGGCAGGTTTTGGAATGTTTGGATGCCCTTTGGCGGGTTTTAAAATATTTTGGCAGGTATTTGGAATGTTTTGGTTTGCTTTCATTTGCTTTGATTATGTTTTGGCAAGTTATTGAATGTTTCGATCACTTCTGACTGGTTTGATAGTATTTTGGCATCTTTTCAGAATGTTTTGATCAGTTTTGGCAGGTTCTAAACTATTTTGTCGGGATTTGGAATGTTTTGGTTGGTTTTGATTTGTTTTTATGGTGTTTTGCCAAGTTTTTTGAATGTTTTGATCAGTTCTGGCTGGTTTGATAGTATTTTGGTATCTTTTCAGAATGTTTTGATCAGTTTTGCGGGTCTAAATTATTTTGGCGTGTTTTTGGAATACTCTGGTTGGTTTTGATTTGTTTTTATGATGTTTTGGTGGGTTTTCGGAATGTTTTGGTGGGGTTTTAGAATGTTTTGTTTTCTCTTGTGTTGTTTTTATTGTGTTGGCAGGTTTTGGAATGTCTGGATTCCTTTTGGCGGGTATTTGGAAAGTTTTGGCGGGTATTCGGAATGTTTTGATTAGTTTTGACGGGTTTTGAAATATTTTGGCGGGGTTTTAGAAGGTTTTGATTTGTTTTGATGATGTTCAGCCCAGTTTTTGGTGTGTTTGGATTAGGTTTGGTGGGCTTTATCATGTTTTGTCAGGTTTTTCCGAATGTTTTGATCACTTCTGTCTGGTTTTCTATTTTGGCGGGTTTGAAACTATTTCTGGATTAGTTTTGGTGGGTTTTAAACTATTTTGGCTCTTTGCGCAGAGATGACGGTGCCGGTTGCGGTGCGCTGCGGGGCGCTCCTTCTGCGGAAAGACGCCTGGCAGCGGCACTTGGGGCAGCTCCGCGTCTACCGTATTCTGCCTTTCTTGCCTTCTGCATCTCAGCAAAATGCTTTCCCACTAGGTCTAGCAAGGAGAAACTGTGCCAGCTGAGTAGATGTAGCCCGGCCCGCCCTTTGAAGGTCACAAGTTCTTGGCATCTCAGAGCCTAAAGGGACGAGCGAGGTTATCTATGGTACAAGCACAGCAAAGTTGTCCAAGAATAGCTTCCATTCGAATGCTAATGGCAATTGAAGAGGCAGGCCAGTGGCAAGCCACTATCTTCTAGCAGTTTGAAAGGTGCAGACACAGTGCAGTTGTTGTGTGGCTTCCTTCTTCGCCTCCCAGAAGGTGCCGCGCTCTCCGTCTCTTGCTTGCCAATATGTTGCCGTGTTCCTCTTATTGTTTGGTTTCTTTGGATTTGTTTTGATGATGTTTTGGCGGGTTTTCGGAATGTTTTGGTGGTGTTTTAGAATGTTTTGTTTTCTCTTGTGTTGTTTTTATTGTGTTGGCAGGTTTTGGAATGTTTGGATGCCCTTTGGCGGGTTTTAAAATATTTTGGCAGGTATTTGGAATGTTTTGGTTTGCTTTCATTTGCTTTGATTATGTTTTGGCAAGTTATTGAATGTTTCGATCACTTCTGACTGGTTTGATAGTATTTTGGCATCTTTTCAGAATGTTTTGATCAGTTTTGGCAGGTTCTAAACTATTTTGTCGGGATTTGGAATGTTTTGGTTGGTTTTGATTTGTTTTTATGGTGTTTTGCCAAGTTTTTTGAATGTTTTGATCAGTTCTGGCTGGTTTGATAGTATTTTGGTATCTTTTCAGAATGTTTTGATCAGTTTTGCGGGTCTAAATTATTTTGGCGTGTTTTTGGAATACTCTGGTTGGTTTTGATTTGTTTTTATGATGTTTTGGTGGGTTTTCGGAATGTTTTGGTGGGGTTTTAGAATGTTTTGTTTTCTCTTGTGTTGTTTTTATTGTGTTGGCAGGTTTTGGAATGTCTGGATTCCTTTTGGCGGGTTTTAAAATATTTTGGCGGGTATTTGGAAAGTTTTGGCGGGTATTCGGAATGTTTTGATTAGTTTTGACGGGTTTTGAAATATTTTGGCGGGGTTTTAGAAGGTTTTCTTTGTTTTGATGATGTTCAGCCCAGTTTTTGGTGTGTTTGGATTAGCTTTGGTGGGCTTTATCATGTTTTGTCAGGTTTTTCCGAATGTTTTGATCACTTCTGTCTGGTTTTCTATTTTGGCGGGTTTGAAACTATTTCTGGATTAGTTTTGGTGGGTTTTAAACTATTTTGGCTCTTTGCGCTGAGATGACGGTGCCGGTTGCGGTGCGCTGCGGGGCGCTCCTTCTGCGGAAAGACGCCTGGCAGCGGCACTTGGGGCAGCTCCGCGTCTACCGTATTCTGCCTTTCTTGCCTTCTGCATCTCAGCAAAATGCTTTCCCACTAGGTCTAGCAAGGAGAAACTGTGCCAGCTGAGTAGATGTAGCCCGGCCCGCCCTTTGAAGGTCACAAGTTCTTGGCATCTCAGAGCCTAAAGGGACGAGCGAGGTTATCTATGGTACAAGCACAGCAAAGTTGTCCAAGAATAGCTTCCATTCGAATGCTAATGGCAATTGAAGAGGCAGGCCAGTGGCAAGCCACTATCTTCTAGCAGTTTGAAAGGTGCAGACACAGTGCAGTTGTTGTGTGGCTTCCTTCTTCGCCTCCCAGAAGGTGCCGCGCTCTCCGTCTCTTGCTTGCCAATATGTTGCCGTGTTCCTCTTATTGTTTGGTTTCTTTGGATTTGTTTTTATGATGTTTTGGCGGGTTTTCGGAATGTTTTGGTGGTGTTTTAGAATGTTTTGTTTTCTCTTGTGTTGTTTTTATTGTGTTGGCAGGTTTTGGAATGTTTGGATGCCCTTTGGCGGGTTTTAAAATATTTTGGCAGGTATTTGGAATGTTTTGGTTTGCTTTCATTTGCTTTGATTATGTTTTGGCAAGTTATTGAATGTTTCGATCACTTCTGACTGGTTTGATAGTATTTTGGCATCTTTTCAGAATGTTTTGATCAGTTTTGGCAGGTTCTAAACTATTTTGTCGGGATTTGGAATGTTTTGGTTGGTTTTGATTTGTTTTTATGGTGTTTTGCCAAGTTTTTTGAATGTTTTGATCAGTTCTGGCTGGTTTGATAGTATTTTGGTATCTTTTCAGAATGTTTTGATCAGTTTTGCGGGTCTAAATTATTTTGGCGTGTTTTTGGAATACTCTGGTTGGTTTTGATTTGTTTTTATGATGTTTTGGTGGGTTTTCGGAATGTTTTGGTGGGGTTTTAGAATGTTTTGTTTTCTCTTGTGTTGTTTTTATTGTGTTGGCAGGTTTTGGAATGTCTGGATTCCTTTTGGCGGGTTTTAAAATATTTTGGCGGGTATTTGGAAAGTTTTGGCGGGTATTCGGAATGTTTTGATTAGTTTTGACGGGTTTTGAAATATTTTGGCGGGGTTTTAGAAGGTTTTGATTTGTTTTGATGATGTTCAGCCCAGTTTTTGGTGTGTTTGGATTAGGTTTGGTGGGCTTTATCATGTTTTGTCAGGTTTTTCCGAATGTTTTGATCACTTCTGTCTGGTTTTCTATTTTGGCGGGTTTGAAACTATTTCTGGATTAGTTTTGGTGGGTTTTAAACTATTTTGGCTCTTTGCGCAGAGATGACGGTGCCGGTTGCGGTGCGCTGCGGGGCGCTCCTTCTGCGGAAAGACGCCTGGCAGCGGCACTTGGGGCAGCTCCGCGTCTACCGTATTCTGCCTTTCTTGCCTTCTGCATCTCAGCAAAATGCTTTCCCACTAGGTCTAGCAAGGAGAAACTGTGCCAGCTGAGTAGATGTAGCCCGGCCCGCCCTTTGAAGGTCACAAGTTCTTGGCATCTCAGAGCCTAAAGGGACGAGCGAGGTTATCTATGGTACAAGCACAGCAAAGTTGTCCAAGAATAGCTTCCATTCGAATGCTAATGGCAATTGAAGAGGCAGGCCAGTGGCAAGCCACTATCTTCTAGCAGTTTGAAAGGTGCAGACACAGTGCAGTTGTTGTGTGGCTTCCTTCTTCGCCTCCCAGAAGGTGCCGCGCTCTCCGTCTCTTGCTTGCCAATATGTTGCCGTGTTCCTCTTATTGTTTGGTTTCTTTGGATTTGTTTTTATGATGTTTTGGCGGGTTTTCGGAATGTTTTGGTGGTGTTTTAGAATGTTTTGTTTTCTCTTGTGTTGTTTTTATTGTGTTGGCAGGTTTTGGAATGTTTGGATGCCCTTTGGCGGGTTTTAAAATATTTTGGCAGGTATTTGGAATGTTTTGGTTTGCTTTCATTTGCTTTGATTATGTTTTGGCAAGTTATTGAATGTTTCGATCACTTCTGACTGGTTTGATAGTATTTTGGCATCTTTTCAGAATGTTTTGATCAGTTTTGGCAGGTTCTAAACTATTTTGTCGGGATTTGGAATGTTTTGGTTGGTTTTGATTTGTTTTTATGGTGTTTTGCCAAGTTTTTTGAATGTTTTGATCAGTTCTGGCTGGTTTGATAGTATTTTGGTATCTTTTCAGAATGTTTTGATCAGTTTTGCGGGTCTAAATTATTTTGGCGTGTTTTTGGAATACTCTGGTTGGTTTTGATTTGTTTTTATGATGTTTTGGTGGGTTTTCGGAATGTTTTGGTGGGGTTTTAGAATGTTTTGTTTTCTCTTGTGTTGTTTTTATTGTGTTGGCAGGTTTTGGAATGTCTGGATTCCTTTTGGCGGGTTTTAAAATATTTTGGCGGGTATTTGGAAAGTTTTGGCGGGTATTCGGAATGTTTTGATTAGTTTTGACGGGTTTTGAAATATTTTGGCGGGGTTTTAGAAGGTTTTCTTTGTTTTGATGATGTTCAGCCCAGTTTTTGGTGTGTTTGGATTAGCTTTGGTGGGCTTTATCATGTTTTGTCAGGTTTTTCCGAATGTTTTGATCACTTCTGTCTGGTTTTCTATTTTGGCGGGTTTGAAACTATTTCTGGATTAGTTTTGGTGGGTTTTAAACTATTTTGGCTCTTTGCGCAGAGATGACGGTGCCGGTTGCGGTGCGCTGCGGGGCGCTCCTTCTGCGGAAAGACGCCTGGCAGCGGCACTTGGGGCAGCTCCGCGTCTACCGTATTCTGCCTTTCTTGCCTTCTGCATCTCAGCAAAATGCTTTCCCACTAGGTCTAGCAAGGAGAAACTGTGCCAGCTGAGTAGATGTAGCCCGGCCCGCCCTTTGAAGGTCACAAGTTCTTGGCATCTCAGAGCCTAAAGGGACGAGCGAGGTTATCTATGGTACAAGCACAGCAAAGTTGTCCAAGAATAGCTTCCATTCGAATGCTAATGGCAATTGAAGAGGCAGGCCAGTGGCAAGCCACTATCTTCTAGCAGTTTGAAAGGTGCAGACACAGTGCAGTTGTTGTGTGGCTTCCTTCTTCGCCTCCCAGAAGGTGCCGCGCTCTCCGTCTCTTGCTTGCCAATATGTTGCCGTGTTCCTCTTATTGTTTGGTTTCTTTGGATTTGTTTTGATGATGTTTTGGCGGGTTTTCGGAATGTTTTGGTGGTGTTTTAGAATGTTTTGTTTTCTCTTGTGTTGTTTTTATTGTGTTGGCAGGTTTTGGAATGTTTGGATGCCCTTTGGCGGGTTTTAAAATATTTTGGCAGGTATTTGGAATGTTTTGGTTTGCTTTCATTTGCTTTGATTATGTTTTGGCAAGTTATTGAATGTTTCGATCACTTCTGACTGGTTTGATAGTATTTTGGCATCTTTTCAGAATGTTTTGATCAGTTTTGGCAGGTTCTAAACTATTTTGTCGGGATTTGGAATGTTTTGGTTGGTTTTGATTTGTTTTTATGGTGTTTTGCCAAGTTTTTTGAATGTTTTGATCAGTTCTGGCTGGTTTGATAGTATTTTGGTATCTTTTCAGAATGTTTTGATCAGTTTTGCGGGTCTAAATTATTTTGGCGTGTTTTTGGAATACTCTGGTTGGTTTTGATTTGTTTTTATGATGTTTTGGTGGGTTTTCGGAATGTTTTGGTGGGGTTTTAGAATGTTTTGTTTTCTCTTGTGTTGTTTTTATTGTGTTGGCAGGTTTTGGAATGTCTGGATTCCTTTTGGCGGGTATTTGGAAAGTTTTGGCGGGTATTCGGAATGTTTTGATTAGTTTTGACGGGTTTTGAAATATTTTGGCGGGGTTTTAGAAGGTTTTGATTTGTTTTGATGATGTTCAGCCCAGTTTTTGGTGTGTTTGGATTAGGTTTGGTGGGCTTTATCATGTTTTGTCAGGTTTTTCCGAATGTTTTGATCACTTCTGTCTGGTTTTCTATTTTGGCGGGTTTGAAACTATTTCTGGATTAGTTTTGGTGGGTTTTAAACTATTTTGGCTCTTTGCGCAGAGATGACGGTGCCGGTTGCGGTGCGCTGCGGGGCGCTCCTTCTGCGGAAAGACGCCTGGCAGCGGCACTTGGGGCAGCTCCGCGTCTACCGTATTCTGCCTTTCTTGCCTTCTGCATCTCAGCAAAATGCTTTCCCACTAGGTCTAGCAAGGAGAAACTGTGCCAGCTGAGTAGATGTAGCCCGGCCCGCCCTTTGAAGGTCACAAGTTCTTGGCATCTCAGAGCCTAAAGGGACGAGCGAGGTTATCTATGGTACAAGCACAGCAAAGTTGTCCAAGAATAGCTTCCATTCGAATGCTAATGGCAATTGAAGAGGCAGGCCAGTGGCAAGCCACTATCTTCTAGCAGTTTGAAAGGTGCAGACACAGTGCAGTTGTTGTGTGGCTTCCTTCTTCGCCTCCCAGAAGGTGCCGCGCTCTCCGTCTCTTGCTTGCCAATATGTTGCCGTGTTCCTCTTATTGTTTGGTTTCTTTGGATTTGTTTTGATGATGTTTTGGCGGGTTTTCGGAATGTTTTGGTGGTGTTTTAGAATGTTTTGTTTTCTCTTGTGTTGTTTTTATTGTGTTGGCAGGTTTTGGAATGTTTGGATGCCCTTTGGCGGGTTTTAAAATATTTTGGCAGGTATTTGGAATGTTTTGGTTTGCTTTCATTTGCTTTGATTATGTTTTGGCAAGTTATTGAATGTTTCGATCACTTCTGACTGGTTTGATAGTATTTTGGCATCTTTTCAGAATGTTTTGATCAGTTTTGGCAGGTTCTAAACTATTTTGTCGGGATTTGGAATGTTTTGGTTGGTTTTGATTTGTTTTTATGGTGTTTTGCCAAGTTTTTTGAATGTTTTGATCAGTTCTGGCTGGTTTGATAGTATTTTGGTATCTTTTCAGAATGTTTTGATCAGTTTTGCGGGTCTAAATTATTTTGGCGTGTTTTTGGAATACTCTGGTTGGTTTTGATTTGTTTTTATGATGTTTTGGTGGGTTTTCGGAATGTTTTGGTGGGGTTTTAGAATGTTTTGTTTTCTCTTGTGTTGTTTTTATTGTGTTGGCAGGTTTTGGAATGTCTGGATTCCTTTTGGCGGGTTTTAAAATATTTTGGCGGGTATTTGGAAAGTTTTGGCGGGTATTCGGAATGTTTTGATTAGTTTTGACGGGTTTTGAAATATTTTGGCGGGGTTTTAGAAGGTTTTCTTTGTTTTGATGATGTTCAGCCCAGTTTTTGGTGTGTTTGGATTAGCTTTGGTGGGCTTTATCATGTTTTGTCAGGTTTTTCCGAATGTTTTGATCACTTCTGTCTGGTTTTCTATTTTGGCGGGTTTGAAACTATTTCTGGATTAGTTTTGGTGGGTTTTAAACTATTTTGGCTCTTTGCGCTGAGATGACGGTGCCGGTTGCGGTGCGCTGCGGGGCGCTCCTTCTGCGGAAAGACGCCTGGCAGCGGCACTTGGGGCAGCTCCGCGTCTACCGTATTCTGCCTTTCTTGCCTTCTGCATCTCAGCAAAATGCTTTCCCACTAGGTCTAGCAAGGAGAAACTGTGCCAGCTGAGTAGATGTAGCCCGGCCCGCCCTTTGAAGGTCACAAGTTCTTGGCATCTCAGAGCCTAAAGGGACGAGCGAGGTTATCTATGGTACAAGCACAGCAAAGTTGTCCAAGAATAGCTTCCATTCGAATGCTAATGGCAATTGAAGAGGCAGGCCAGTGGCAAGCCACTATCTTCTAGCAGTTTGAAAGGTGCAGACACAGTGCAGTTGTTGTGTGGCTTCCTTCTTCGCCTCCCAGAAGGTGCCGCGCTCTCCGTCTCTTGCTTGCCAATATGTTGCCGTGTTCCTCTTATTGTTTGGTTTCTTTGGATTTGTTTTTATGATGTTTTGGCGGGTTTTCGGAATGTTTTGGTGGTGTTTTAGAATGTTTTGTTTTCTCTTGTGTTGTTTTTATTGTGTTGGCAGGTTTTGGAATGTTTGGATGCCCTTTGGCGGGTTTTAAAATATTTTGGCAGGTATTTGGAATGTTTTGGTTTGCTTTCATTTGCTTTGATTATGTTTTGGCAAGTTATTGAATGTTTCGATCACTTCTGACTGGTTTGATAGTATTTTGGCATCTTTTCAGAATGTTTTGATCAGTTTTGGCAGGTTCTAAACTATTTTGTCGGGATTTGGAATGTTTTGGTTGGTTTTGATTTGTTTTTATGGTGTTTTGCCAAGTTTTTTGAATGTTTTGATCAGTTCTGGCTGGTTTGATAGTATTTTGGTATCTTTTCAGAATGTTTTGATCAGTTTTGCGGGTCTAAATTATTTTGGCGTGTTTTTGGAATACTCTGGTTGGTTTTGATTTGTTTTTATGATGTTTTGGTGGGTTTTCGGAATGTTTTGGTGGGGTTTTAGAATGTTTTGTTTTCTCTTGTGTTGTTTTTATTGTGTTGGCAGGTTTTGGAATGTCTGGATTCCTTTTGGCGGGTTTTAAAATATTTTGGCGGGTATTTGGAAAGTTTTGGCGGGTATTCGGAATGTTTTGATTAGTTTTGACGGGTTTTGAAATATTTTGGCGGGGTTTTAGAAGGTTTTGATTTGTTTTGATGATGTTCAGCCCAGTTTTTGGTGTGTTTGGATTAGGTTTGGTGGGCTTTATCATGTTTTGTCAGGTTTTTCCGAATGTTTTGATCACTTCTGTCTGGTTTTCTATTTTGGCGGGTTTGAAACTATTTCTGGATTAGTTTTGGTGGGTTTTAAACTATTTTGGCTCTTTGCGCAGAGATGACGGTGCCGGTTGCGGTGCGCTGCGGGGCGCTCCTTCTGCGGAAAGACGCCTGGCAGCGGCACTTGGGGCAGCTCCGCGTCTACCGTATTCTGCCTTTCTTGCCTTCTGCATCTCAGCAAAATGCTTTCCCACTAGGTCTAGCAAGGAGAAACTGTGCCAGCTGAGTAGATGTAGCCCGGCCCGCCCTTTGAAGGTCACAAGTTCTTGGCATCTCAGAGCCTAAAGGGACGAGCGAGGTTATCTATGGTACAAGCACAGCAAAGTTGTCCAAGAATAGCTTCCATTCGAATGCTAATGGCAATTGAAGAGGCAGGCCAGTGGCAAGCCACTATCTTCTAGCAGTTTGAAAGGTGCAGACACAGTGCAGTTGTTGTGTGGCTTCCTTCTTCGCCTCCCAGAAGGTGCCGCGCTCTCCGTCTCTTGCTTGCCAATATGTTGCCGTGTTCCTCTTATTGTTTGGTTTCTTTGGATTTGTTTTTATGATGTTTTGGCGGGTTTTCGGAATGTTTTGGTGGTGTTTTAGAATGTTTTGTTTTCTCTTGTGTTGTTTTTATTGTGTTGGCAGGTTTTGGAATGTTTGGATGCCCTTTGGCGGGTTTTAAAATATTTTGGCAGGTATTTGGAATGTTTTGGTTTGCTTTCATTTGCTTTGATTATGTTTTGGCAAGTTATTGAATGTTTCGATCACTTCTGACTGGTTTGATAGTATTTTGGCATCTTTTCAGAATGTTTTGATCAGTTTTGGCAGGTTCTAAACTATTTTGTCGGGATTTGGAATGTTTTGGTTGGTTTTGATTTGTTTTTATGGTGTTTTGCCAAGTTTTTTGAATGTTTTGATCAGTTCTGGCTGGTTTGATAGTATTTTGGTATCTTTTCAGAATGTTTTGATCAGTTTTGCGGGTCTAAATTATTTTGGCGTGTTTTTGGAATACTCTGGTTGGTTTTGATTTGTTTTTATGATGTTTTGGTGGGTTTTCGGAATGTTTTGGTGGGGTTTTAGAATGTTTTGTTTTCTCTTGTGTTGTTTTTATTGTGTTGGCAGGTTTTGGAATGTCTGGATTCCTTTTGGCGGGTTTTAAAATATTTTGGCGGGTATTTGGAAAGTTTTGGCGGGTATTCGGAATGTTTTGATTAGTTTTGACGGGTTTTGAAATATTTTGGCGGGGTTTTAGAAGGTTTTCTTTGTTTTGATGATGTTCAGCCCAGTTTTTGGTGTGTTTGGATTAGCTTTGGTGGGCTTTATCATGTTTTGTCAGGTTTTTCCGAATGTTTTGATCACTTCTGTCTGGTTTTCTATTTTGGCGGGTTTGAAACTATTTCTGGATTAGTTTTGGTGGGTTTTAAACTATTTTGGCTCTTTGCGCAGAGATGACGGTGCCGGTTGCGGTGCGCTGCGGGGCGCTCCTTCTGCGGAAAGACGCCTGGCAGCGGCACTTGGGGCAGCTCCGCGTCTACCGTATTCTGCCTTTCTTGCCTTCTGCATCTCAGCAAAATGCTTTCCCACTAGGTCTAGCAAGGAGAAACTGTGCCAGCTGAGTAGATGTAGCCCGGCCCGCCCTTTGAAGGTCACAAGTTCTTGGCATCTCAGAGCCTAAAGGGACGAGCGAGGTTATCTATGGTACAAGCACAGCAAAGTTGTCCAAGAATAGCTTCCATTCGAATGCTAATGGCAATTGAAGAGGCAGGCCAGTGGCAAGCCACTATCTTCTAGCAGTTTGAAAGGTGCAGACACAGTGCAGTTGTTGTGTGGCTTCCTTCTTCGCCTCCCAGAAGGTGCCGCGCTCTCCGTCTCTTGCTTGCCAATATGTTGCCGTGTTCCTCTTATTGTTTGGTTTCTTTGGATTTGTTTTGATGATGTTTTGGCGGGTTTTCGGAATGTTTTGGTGGTGTTTTAGAATGTTTTGTTTTCTCTTGTGTTGTTTTTATTGTGTTGGCAGGTTTTGGAATGTTTGGATGCCCTTTGGCGGGTTTTAAAATATTTTGGCAGGTATTTGGAATGTTTTGGTTTGCTTTCATTTGCTTTGATTATGTTTTGGCAAGTTATTGAATGTTTCGATCACTTCTGACTGGTTTGATAGTATTTTGGCATCTTTTCAGAATGTTTTGATCAGTTTTGGCAGGTTCTAAACTATTTTGTCGGGATTTGGAATGTTTTGGTTGGTTTTGATTTGTTTTTATGGTGTTTTGCCAAGTTTTTTGAATGTTTTGATCAGTTCTGGCTGGTTTGATAGTATTTTGGTATCTTTTCAGAATGTTTTGATCAGTTTTGCGGGTCTAAATTATTTTGGCGTGTTTTTGGAATACTCTGGTTGGTTTTGATTTGTTTTTATGATGTTTTGGTGGGTTTTCGGAATGTTTTGGTGGGGTTTTAGAATGTTTTGTTTTCTCTTGTGTTGTTTTTATTGTGTTGGCAGGTTTTGGAATGTCTGGATTCCTTTTGGCGGGTTTTAAAATATTTTGGCGGGTATTTGGAAAGTTTTGGCGGGTATTCGGAATGTTTTGATTAGTTTTGACGGGTTTTGAAATATTTTGGCGGGGTTTTAGAAGGTTTTGATTTGTTTTGATGATGTTCAGCCCAGTTTTTGGTGTGTTTGGATTAGCTTTGGTGGGCTTTATCATGTTTTGTCAGGTTTTTCCGAATGTTTTGATCACTTCTGTCTGGTTTTCTATTTTGGCGGGTTTGAAACTATTTCTGGATTAGTTTTGGTGGGTTTTAAACTATTTTGGCTCTTTGCGCTGAGATGACGGTGCCGGTTGCGGTGCGCTGCGGGGCGCTCCTTCTGCGGAAAGACGCCTGGCAGCGGCACTTGGGGCAGCTCCGCGTCTACCGTATTCTGCCTTTCTTGCCTTCTGCATCTCAGCAAAATGCTTTCCCACTAGGTCTAGCAAGGAGAAACTGTGCCAGCTGAGTAGATGTAGCCCGGCCCGCCCTTTGAAGGTCACAAGTTCTTGGCATCTCAGAGCCTAAAGGGACGAGCGAGGTTATCTATGGTACAAGCACAGCAAAGTTGTCCAAGAATAGCTTCCATTCGAATGCTAATGGCAATTGAAGAGGCAGGCCAGTGGCAAGCCACTATCTTCTAGCAGTTTGAAAGGTGCAGACACAGTGCAGTTGTTGTGTGGCTTCCTTCTTCGCCTCCCAGAAGGTGCCGCGCTCTCCGTCTCTTGCTTGCCAATATGTTGCCGTGTTCCTCTTATTGTTTGGTTTCTTTGGATTTGTTTTTATGATGTTTTGGCGGGTTTTCGGAATGTTTTGGTGGTGTTTTAGAATGTTTTGTTTTCTCTTGTGTTGTTTTTATTGTGTTGGCAGGTTTTGGAATGTTTGGATGCCCTTTGGCGGGTTTTAAAATATTTTGGCAGGTATTTGGAATGTTTTGGTTTGCTTTCATTTGCTTTGATTATGTTTTGGCAAGTTATTGAATGTTTCGATCACTTCTGACTGGTTTGATAGTATTTTGGCATCTTTTCAGAATGTTTTGATCAGTTTTGGCAGGTTCTAAACTATTTTGTCGGGATTTGGAATGTTTTGGTTGGTTTTGATTTGTTTTTATGGTGTTTTGCCAAGTTTTTTGAATGTTTTGATCAGTTCTGGCTGGTTTGATAGTATTTTGGTATCTTTTCAGAATGTTTTGATCAGTTTTGCGGGTCTAAATTATTTTGGCGTGTTTTTGGAATACTCTGGTTGGTTTTGATTTGTTTTTATGATGTTTTGGTGGGTTTTCGGAATGTTTTGGTGGGGTTTTAGAATGTTTTGTTTTCTCTTGTGTTGTTTTTATTGTGTTGGCAGGTTTTGGAATGTCTGGATTCCTTTTGGCGGGTTTTAAAATATTTTGGCGGGTATTTGGAAAGTTTTGGCGGGTATTCGGAATGTTTTGATTAGTTTTGACGGGTTTTGAAATATTTTGGCGGGGTTTTAGAAGGTTTTGATTTGTTTTGATGATGTTCAGCCCAGTTTTTGGTGTGTTTGGATTAGGTTTGGTGGGCTTTATCATGTTTTGTCAGGTTTTTCCGAATGTTTTGATCACTTCTGTCTGGTTTTCTATTTTGGCGGGTTTGAAACTATTTCTGGATTAGTTTTGGTGGGTTTTAAACTATTTTGGCTCTTTGCGCAGAGATGACGGTGCCGGTTGCGGTGCGCTGCGGGGCGCTCCTTCTGCGGAAAGACGCCTGGCAGCGGCACTTGGGGCAGCTCCGCGTCTACCGTATTCTGCCTTTCTTGCCTTCTGCATCTCAGCAAAATGCTTTCCCACTAGGTCTAGCAAGGAGAAACTGTGCCAGCTGAGTAGATGTAGCCCGGCCCGCCCTTTGAAGGTCACAAGTTCTTGGCATCTCAGAGCCTAAAGGGACGAGCGAGGTTATCTATGGTACAAGCACAGCAAAGTTGTCCAAGAATAGCTTCCATTCGAATGCTAATGGCAATTGAAGAGGCAGGCCAGTGGCAAGCCACTATCTTCTAGCAGTTTGAAAGGTGCAGACACAGTGCAGTTGTTGTGTGGCTTCCTTCTTCGCCTCCCAGAAGGTGCCGCGCTCTCCGTCTCTTGCTTGCCAATATGTTGCCGTGTTCCTCTTATTGTTTGGTTTCTTTGGATTTGTTTTTATGATGTTTTGGCGGGTTTTCGGAATGTTTTGGTGGTGTTTTAGAATGTTTTGTTTTCTCTTGTGTTGTTTTTATTGTGTTGGCAGGTTTTGGAATGTTTGGATGCCCTTTGGCGGGTTTTAAAATATTTTGGCAGGTATTTGGAATGTTTTGGTTTGCTTTCATTTGCTTTGATTATGTTTTGGCAAGTTATTGAATGTTTCGATCACTTCTGACTGGTTTGATAGTATTTTGGCATCTTTTCAGAATGTTTTGATCAGTTTTGGCAGGTTCTAAACTATTTTGTCGGGATTTGGAATGTTTTGGTTGGTTTTGATTTGTTTTTATGGTGTTTTGCCAAGTTTTTTGAATGTTTTGATCAGTTCTGGCTGGTTTGATAGTATTTTGGTATCTTTTCAGAATGTTTTGATCAGTTTTGCGGGTCTAAATTATTTTGGCGTGTTTTTGGAATACTCTGGTTGGTTTTGATTTGTTTTTATGATGTTTTGGTGGGTTTTCGGAATGTTTTGGTGGGGTTTTAGAATGTTTTGTTTTCTCTTGTGTTGTTTTTATTGTGTTGGCAGGTTTTGGAATGTCTGGATTCCTTTTGGCGGGTTTTAAAATATTTTGGCGGGTATTTGGAAAGTTTTGGCGGGTATTCGGAATGTTTTGATTAGTTTTGACGGGTTTTGAAATATTTTGGCGGGGTTTTAGAAGGTTTTGATTTGTTTTGATGATGTTCAGCCCAGTTTTTGGTGTGTTTGGATTAGCTTTGGTGGGCTTTATCATGTTTTGTCAGGTTTTTCCGAATGTTTTGATCACTTCTGTCTGGTTTTCTATTTTGGCGGGTTTGAAACTATTTCTGGATTAGTTTTGGCGGGTTTTAAACTATTTTGGCTCTTTGCGCAGAGATGACGGTGCCGGTTGCGGTGCGCTGCGGGGCGCTCCTTCTGCGGAAAGACGCCTGGCAGCGGCACTTGGGGCAGCTCCGCGTCTACCGTATTCTGCCTTTCTTGCCTTCTGCATCTCAGCAAAATGCTTTCCCACTAGGTCTAGCAAGGAGAAACTGTGCCAGCTGAGTAGATGTAGCCCGGCCCGCCCTTTGAAGGTCACAAGTTCTTGGCATCTCAGAGCCTAAAGGGACGAGCGAGGTTATCTATGGTACAAGCACAGCAAAGTTGTCCAAGAATAGCTTCCATTCGAATGCTAATGGCAATTGAAGAGGCAGGCCAGTGGCAAGCCACTATCTTCTAGCAGTTTGAAAGGTGCAGACACAGTGCAGTTGTTGTGTGGCTTCCTTCTTCGCCTCCCAGAAGGTGCCACGCTCTCCGTCTCTTGCTTGCCAATATTTTGCCCTGTTCCTCTTATTGTTTGGTTTCTTTGGATTTGTTTTGATGATGTTTTGGCGGGTTTTCGGAATGTTTTGGTGGTATTTTAGAATGTTTTGTTTTCTCTTGTGTTGTTTTTATTGTGTTGGCAGGTTTTGGAATGTTTGGATGCCCTTTGGCGGGTTTTAAAATATTTTGGCAGGTATTTGGAATGTTTTGGTTTGCTTTCATTTGCTTTGATTATGTTTTGGCAAGTTATTGAATGTTTCGATCACTTCTGACTGGTTTGATAGTATTTTGGCATCTTTTCAGAATGTTTTGATCAGTTTTGGCAGGTTCTAAACTATTTTGTCGGGATTTGGAATGTTTTGGTTGGTTTTGATTTGTTTTTATGGTGTTTTGCCAAGTTTTTTGAATGTTTTGATCAGTTCTGGCTGGTTTGATAGTATTTTGGTATCTTTTCAGAATGTTTTGATCAGTTTTGCGGGTCTAAATTATTTTGGCGTGTTTTTGGAATACTCTGGTTGGTTTTGATTTGTTTTTATGATGTTTTGGTGGGTTTTCGGAATGTTTTGGTGGGGTTTTAGAATGTTTTGTTTTCTCTTGTGTTGTTTTTATTGTGTTGGCAGGTTTTGGAATGTCTGGATTCCTTTTGGCGGGTTTTAAAATATTTTGGCGGGTATTTGGAAAGTTTTGGCGGGTATTCGGAATGTTTTGATTAGTTTTGACGGGTTTTGAAATATTTTGGCGGGGTTTTAGAAGGTTTTGATTTGTTTTGATGATGTTCAGCCCAGTTTTTGGTGTGTTTGGATTAGCTTTGGTGGGCTTTATCATGTTTTGTCAGGTTTTTCCGAATGTTTTGATCACTTCTGTCTGGTTTTCTATTTTGGCGGGTTTGAAACTATTTCTGGATTAGTTTTGGTGGGTTTTAAACTATTTTGGCTCTTTGCGCAGAGATGACGGTGCCGGTTGCGGTGCGCTGCGGGGCGCTCCTTCTGCGGAAAGACGCCTGGCAGCGGCACTTGGGGCAGCTCCGCGTCTACCGTATTCTGCCTTTCTTGCCTTCTGCATCTCAGCAAAATGCTTTCCCACTAGGTCTAGCAAGGAGAAACTGTGCCAGCTGAGTAGATGTAGCCCGGCCCGCCCTTTGAAGGTCACAAGTTCTTGGCATCTCAGAGCCTAAAGGGACGAGCGAGGTTATCTATGGTACAAGCACAGCAAAGTTGTCCAAGAATAGCTTCCATTCGAATGCTAATGGCAATTGAAGAGGCAGGCCAGTGGCAAGCCACTATCTTCTAGCAGTTTGAAAGGTGCAGACACAGTGCAGTTGTTGTGTGGCTTCCTTCTTCGCCTCCCAGAAGGTGCCGCGCTCTCCGTCTCTTGCTTGCCAATATGTTGCCGTGTTCCTCTTATTGTTTGGTTTCTTTGGATTTGTTTTGATGATGTTTTGGCGGGTTTTCGGAATGTTTTGGTGGTGTTTTAGAATGTTTTGTTTTCTCTTGTGTTGTTTTTATTGTGTTGGCAGGTTTTGGAATGTTTGGATGCCCTTTGGCGGGTTTTAAAATATTTTGGCAGGTATTTGGAATGTTTTGGTTTGCTTTCATTTGCTTTGATTATGTTTTGGCAAGTTATTGAATGTTTCGATCACTTCTGACTGGTTTGATAGTATTTTGGCATCTTTTCAGAATGTTTTGATCAGTTTTGGCAGGTTCTAAACTATTTTGTCGGGATTTGGAATGTTTTGGTTGGTTTTGATTTGTTTTTATGGTGTTTTGCCAAGTTTTTTGAATGTTTTGATCAGTTCTGGCTGGTTTGATAGTATTTTGGTATCTTTTCAGAATGTTTTGATCAGTTTTGCGGGTCTAAATTATTTTGGCGTGTTTTTGGAATACTCTGGTTGGTTTTGATTTGTTTTTATGATGTTTTGGTGGGTTTTCGGAATGTTTTGGTGGGGTTTTAGAATGTTTTGTTTTCTCTTGTGTTGTTTTTATTGTGTTGGCAGGTTTTGGAATGTCTGGATTCCTTTTGGCGGGTTTTAAAATATTTTGGCGGGTATTTGGAAAGTTTTGGCGGGTATTCGGAATGTTTTGATTAGTTTTGACGGGTTTTGAAATATTTTGGCGGGGTTTTAGAAGGTTTTGATTTGTTTTGATGATGTTCAGCCCAGTTTTTGGTGTGTTTGGATTAGGTTTGGTGGGCTTTATCATGTTTTGTCAGGTTTTTCCGAATGTTTTGATCACTTCTGTCTGGTTTTCTATTTTGGCGGGTTTGAAACTATTTCTGGATTAGTTTTGGCGGGTTTTAAACTATTTTGGCTCTTTGCGCAGAGATGACGGTGCCGGTTGCGGTGCGCTGCGGGGCGCTCCTTCTGCGGAAAGACGCCTGGCAGCGGCACTTGGGGCAGCTCCGCATCTACCGTATTCTGCCTTTCTTGCCTTCTGCATCTCAGCAAAATGCTTTCCCACTAGGTCTAGCAAGGAGAAACTGTGCCAGCTGAGTAGATGTAGCCCGGCCCGCCCTTTGAAGGTCACAAGTTCTTGGCATCTCAGAGCCTAAAGGGACGAGCGAGGTTATCTATGGTACAAGCACAGCAAAGTTGTCCAAGAATAGCTTCCATTCGAATGCTAATGGCAATTGAAGAGGCAGGCCAGTGGCAAGCCACTATCTTCTAGCAGTTTGAAAGGTGCAGACACAGTGCAGTTGTTGTGTGGCTTCCTTCTTCGCCTCCCAGAAGGTGCCACGCTCTCCGTCTCTTGCTTGCCAATATGTTGCCCTGTTCCTCTTATTGTTTGGTTTCTTTGGATTTGTTTTGATGATGTTTTGGCGGGTTTTCGGAATGTTTTGGTGGTATTTTAGAATGTTTTGTTTTCTCTTGTGTTGTTTTTATTGTGTTGGCAGGTTTTGGAATGTTTGGATGCCCTTTGGCGGGTTTTAAAATATTTTGGCAGGTATTTGGAATGTTTTGGTTTGCTTTCATTTGCTTTGATTATGTTTTGGCAAGTTATTGAATGTTTCGATCACTTCTGACTGGTTTGATAGTATTTTGGCATCTTTTCAGAATGTTTTGATCAGTTTTGGCAGGTTCTAAACTATTTTGTCGGGATTTGGAATGTTTTGGTTGGTTTTGATTTGTTTTTATGGTGTTTTGCCAAGTTTTTTGAATGTTTTGATCAGTTCTGGCTGGTTTGATAGTATTTTGGTATCTTTTCAGAATGTTTTGATCAGTTTTGCGGGTCTAAATTATTTTGGCGTGTTTTTGGAATACTCTGGTTGGTTTTGATTTGTTTTTATGATGTTTTGGTGGGTTTTCGGAATGTTTTGGAGGGGTTTTAGAATGTTTTGTTTTCTCTTGTGTTGTTTTTATTGTGTTGGCAGGTTTTGGAATGTCTGGATTCCTTTTGGCGGGTTTTAAAATATTTTGGCAGGTATTTGGAAAGTTTTGGCGGGTATTCGGAATGTTTTGATTAGTTTTGACGGGTTTTGAAATATTTTGGCGGGGTTTTAGAAGGTTTTGATTTGTTTTGATGATGTTCAGCCCAGTTTTTGGTGTGTTTGGATTAGCTTTGGTGGGCTTTATCATGTTTTGTCAGGTTTTTCCGAATGTTTTGATCACTTCTGTCTGGTTTTCTATTTTGGCGGGTTTGAAACTATTTCTGGATTAGTTTTGGTGGGTTTTAAACTATTTTGGCTCTTTGCGCAGAGATGACGGTGCCGGTTGCGGTGCGCTGCGGGGCGCTCCTTCTGCGGAAAGACGCCTGGCAGCGGCACTTGGGGCAGCTCCGCGTCTACCGTATTCTGCCTTTCTTGCCTTCTGCATCTCAGCAAAATGCTTTCCCACTAGGTCTAGCAAGGAGAAACTGTGCCAGCTGAGTAGATGTAGCCCGGCCCGCCCTTTGAAGGTCACAAGTTCTTGGCATCTCAGAGCCTAAAGGGACGAGCGAGGTTATCTATGGTACAAGCACAGCAAAGTTGTCCAAGAATAGCTTCCATTCGAATGCTAATGGCAATTGAAGAGGCAGGCCAGTGGCAAGCCACTATCTTCTAGCAGTTTGAAAGGTGCAGACACAGTGCAGGTGTTGTGTGGCTTCCTTCTTCGCCTCCCAGAAGGTGCCGCGCTCTCCATCTCTTGCTTGCCAATATGTTGCCGTGTTCCTCTTATTGTTTGGTTTCTTTGGATTTGTTTTGATGATGTTTTGGCGGGTTTTCGGAATGTTTTGGTGGTGTTTTAGAATGTTTTGTTTTCTCTTGTGTTGTTTTTATTGTGTTGGCAGGTTTTGGAATGTTTGGATGCCCTTTGGCGGGTTTTAAAATATTTTGGCAGGTATTTGGAATGTTTTGGTTTGCTTTCATTTGCTTTGATTATGTTTTGGCAAGTTATTGAATGTTTCGATCACTTCTGACTGGTTTGATAGTATTTTGGCATCTTTTCAGAATGTTTTGATCAGTTTTGGCAGGTTCTAAACTATTTTGTCGGGATTTGGAATGTTTTGGTTGGTTTTGATTTGTTTTTATGGTGTTTTGCCAAGTTTTTTGAATGTTTTGATCAGTTCTGGCTGGTTTGATAGTATTTTGGTATCTTTTCAGAATGTTTTGATCAGTTTTGCGGGTCTAAATTATTTTGGCGTGTTTTTGGAATACTCTGGTTGGTTTTGATTTGTTTTTATGATGTTTTGGTGGGTTTTCGGAATGTTTTGGTGGGGTTTTAGAATGTTTTGTTTTCTCTTGTGTTGTTTTTATTGTGTTGGCAGGTTTTGGAATGTCTGGATTCCTTTTGGCGGGTTTTAAAATATTTTGGCGGGTATTTGGAAAGTTTTGGCGGGTATTCGGAATGTTTTGATTAGTTTTGACGGGTTTTGAAATATTTTGGCGGGGTTTTAGAAGGTTTTGATTTGTTTTGATGATGTTCAGCCCAGTTTTTGGTGTGTTTGGATTAGGTTTGGTGGGCTTTATCATGTTTTGTCAGGTTTTTCCGAATGTTTTGATCACTTCTGTCTGGTTTTCTATTTTGGCGGGTTTGAAACTATTTCTGGATTAGTTTTGGTGGGTTTTAAACTATTTTGGCTCTTTGCGCAGAGATGACGGTGCCGGTTGCGGTGCGCTGCGGGGCGCTCCTTCTGCGGAAAGACGCCTGGCAGCGGCACTTGGGGCAGCTCCGCGTCTACCGTATTCTGCCTTTCTTGCCTTCTGCATCTCAGCAAAATGCTTTCCCACTAGGTCTAGCAAGGAGAAACTGTGCCAGCTGAGTAGATGTAGCCCGGCCCGCCCTTTGAAGGTCACAAGTTCTTGGCATCTCAGAGCCTAAAGGGACGAGCGAGGTTATCTATGGTACAAGCACAGCAAAGTTGTCCAAGAATAGCTTCCATTCGAATGCTAATGGCAATTGAAGAGGCAGGCCAGTGGCAAGCCACTATCTTCTAGCAGTTTGAAAGGTGCAGACACAGTGCAGTTGTTGTGTGGCTTCCTTCTTCGCCTCCTAGAAGGTGCCGCGCTCTCCGTCTCTTGCTTGCCAATATGTTGCCGTGTTCCTCTTATTGTTTGGTTTCTTTGGATTTGTTTTGATGATGTTTTGGCGGGTTTTCGGAATGTTTTGGTGGTGTTTTAGAATGTTTTGTTTTCTCTTGTGTTGTTTTTATTGTGTTGGCAGGTTTTGGAATGTTTGGATGCCCTTTGGCGGGTTTTAAAATATTTTGGCAGGTATTTGGAATGTTTTGGTTTGCTTTCATTTGCTTTGATTATGTTTTGGCAAGTTATTGAATGTTTCGATCACTTCTGACTGGTTTGATAGTATTTTGGCATCTTTTCAGAATGTTTTGATCAGTTTTGGCAGGTTCTAAACTATTTTGTTGGGATTTGGAATGTTTTGGTTGGTTTTGATTTGTTTTTATGGTGTTTTGCCAAGTTTTTTGAATGTTTTGATCAGTTCTGGCTGGTTTGATAGTATTTTGGTATCTTTTCAGAATGTTTTGATCAGTTTTGCGGGTCTAAATTATTTTGGCGTGTTTTTGGAATACTCTGGTTGGTTTTGATTTGTTTTTATGATGTTTTGGTGGGTTTTCGGAATGTTTTGGTGGGGTTTTAGAATGTTTTGTTTTCTCTTGTGTTGTTTTTATTGTGTTGGCAGGTTTTGGAATGTCTGGATTCCTTTTGGCGGGTTTTAAAATATTTTGGCGGGTATTTGGAAAGTTTTGGCGGGTTTTCGGAATATTTTGATTAGTTTTGACGGGTTTTGAAATATTTTGGCGGGGTTTTAGAAGGTTTTGATTTGTTTTGATGATGTTCAGCCCAGTTTTTGGTGTGTTTGGATTAGGTTTGGTGGGCTTTATCATGTTTTGTCAGGTTTTTCCGAATGTTTTGATCACTTCTGTCTGGTTTTCTATTTTGGCGGGTTTGAAACTATTTTTTGATTAGTTTTGGCGGGTTTTAAACTATTTTGGCTCTTTGCGCTGAGATGACGGTGCCGGTTGCGGTGCGCTGCGGGGCGCTCCTTCTGCGGAAAGACGCCTGGCAGCGGCACTTGGGGCAGCTCCGCGTCTACCGTATTCTGTCTTTCTTGCCTTCTGCATCTCAGCAAAATGCTTTCCCACTAGGTCTAGCAAGGAGAAACTGTGCCAGCTGAGTAGATGTAGCCCGGCCCGCCCTTTGAAGGTCACAAGTTCTTGGCATCTCAGAGCCTAAAGGGACGAGCGAGGTTATCTATGGTACAAGCACAGCAAAGTTGTCCAAGAATAGCTTCCATTCGAATGCTAATGGCAATTGAAGAGGCAGGCCAGTGGCAAGCCACTATCTTCTAGCAGTTTGAAAGGTGCAGACACAGTGCAGTTGTTGTGTGGCTTCCTTCTTCGCCTCCCAGAAGGTGCCGCGCTCTCCGTCTCTTGCTTGCCAATATGTTGCCGTGTTCCTCTTATTGTTTGGTTTCTTTGGATTTGTTTTGATGATGTTTTGGCGGGTTTTCGGAATGTTTTGGTGGTGTTTTAGAATGTTTTGTTTTCTCTTGTGTTGTTTTTATTGTGTTGGCAGGTTTTGGAATGTTTGGATGCCCTTTGGCGGGTTTTAAAATATTTTGGCAGGTATTTGGAATGTTTTGGTTTGCTTTCATTTGCTTTGATTATGTTTTGGCAAGTTATTGAATGTTTCGATCACTTCTGACTGGTTTGATAGTATTTTGGCATCTTTTCAGAATGTTTTGATCAGTTTTGGCAGGTTCTAAACTATTTTGTCGGGATTTGGAATGTTTTGGTTGGTTTTGATTTGTTTTTATGGTGTTTTGCCAAGTTTTTTGAATGTTTTGATCAGTTCTGGCTGGTTTGATAGTATTTTGGTATCTTTTCAGAATGTTTTGATCAGTTTTGCGGGTCTAAATTATTTTGGCGTGTTTTTGGAATACTCTGGTTGGTTTTGATTTGTTTTTATGATGTTTTGGTGGGTTTTCGGAATGTTTTGGTGGGGTTTTAGAATGTTTTGTTTTCTCTTGTGTTGTTTTTATTGTCTTGGCAGGTTTTGGAATGTCTGGATTCCTTTTGGCGGGTTTTAAAATATTTTGGCAGGTATTTGGAAAGTTTTGGCGGGTATTCGGAATGTTTTGATTAGTTTTGACGGGTTTTGAAATATTTTGGCGGGGTTTTAGAAGGTTTTCTTTGTTTTGATGATGTTCAGCCCAGTTTTTGGTGTGTTTGGATTAGGTTTGGTGGGCTTTATCATGTTTTGTCAGGTTTTTCCGAATGTTTTGATCACTTCTGTCTGGTTTTCTATTTTGGCGGGTTTGAAACTATTTCTGGATTAGTTTTGGTGGGTTTTAAACTATTTTGGCTCTTTGCGCAGAGATGACGGTGCCGGTTGCGGTGCGCTGCGGGGCGCTCCTTCTGCGGAAAGACGCCTGGCAGAGGCACTTGGGGCAGCTCCGCGTCTACCGTATTCTGCCTTTCTTGCCTTCTGCATCTCAGCAAAATGCTTTCCCACTAGGTCTAGCAAGGAGAAACTGTGCCAGCTGAGTAGATGTAGCCCGGCCCGCCCTTTGAAGGTCACAAGTTCTTGGCATCTCAGAGCCTAAAGGGACGAGCGAGGTTATCTATGGTACAAGCACAGCAAAGTTGTCCAAGAATAGCTTCCATTCGAATGCTAATGGCAATTGAAGAGGCAGGCCAGTGGCAAGCCACTATCTTCTAGCAGTTTGAAAGGTGCAGACACAGTGCAGTTGTTGTGTGGCTTCCTTCTTCGCCTCCCAGAAGGTGCCGCGCTCTCCGTCTCTTGCTTGCCAATATGTTGCCGTGTTCCTCTTATTGTTTGGTTTCTTTGGATTTGTTTTGATGATGTTTTGGCGGGTTTTCGGAATGTTTTGGTGGTGTTTTAGAATGTTTTGTTTTCTCTTGTGTTGTTTTTATTGTGTTGGCAGGTTTTGGAATGTTTGGATGCCCTTTGGCGGGTTTTAAAATATTTTGGCAGGTATTTGGAATGTTTTGGTTTGCTTTCATTTGCTTTGATTATGTTTTGGCAAGTTATTGAATGTTTCGATCACTTCTGACTGGTTTGATAGTATTTTGGCATCTTTTCAGAATGTTTTGATCAGTTTTGGCAGGTTCTAAACTATTTTGTCGGGATTTGGAATGTTTTGGTTGGTTTTGATTTGTTTTTATGGTGTTTTGCCAAGTTTTTTGAATGTTTTGATCAGTTCTGGCTGGTTTGATAGTATTTTGGTATCTTTTCAGAATGTTTTGATCAGTTTTGCGGGTCTAAATTATTTTGGCGTGTTTTTGGAATACTCTGGTTGGTTTTGATTTGTTTTTATGATGTTTTGGTGGGTTTTCGGAATGTTTTGGTGGGGTTTTAGAATGTTTTGTTTTCTCTTGTGTTGTTTTTATTGTGTTGGCAGGTTTTGGAATGTCTGGATTCCTTTTGGCGGGTTTTAAAATATTTTGGCAGGTATTTGGAAAGTTTTGGCGGGTATTCGGAATGTTTTGATTAGTTTTGACGGGTTTTGAAATATTTTGGCGGGGTTTTAGAAGGTTTTCTTTGTTTTGATGATGTTCAGCCCAGTTTTTGGTGTGTTTGGATTAGCTTTGGTGGGCTTTATCATGTTTTGTCAGGTTTTTCCGAATGTTTTGATCACTTCTGTCTGGTTTTCTATTTTGGCGGGTTTGAAACTATTTCTGGATTAGTTTTGGTGGGTTTTAAACTATTTTGGCTCTTTGCGCAGAGATGACAGTGCCGGTTGCGGTGCGCTGCGGGGCGCTCCTTCTGCGGAAAGACGCCTGGCAGCGGCACTTGGGGCAGCTCCGCGTCTACCGTATTCTGCCTTTCTTGCCTTCTGCATCTCAGCAAAATGCTTTCCCACTAGGTCTAGCAAGGAGAAACTGTGCCAGCTGAGTAGATGTAGCCCGGCCCGCCCTTTGAAGGTCACAAGTTCTTGGCATCTCAGAGCCTAAAGGGACGAGCGAGGTTATCTATGGTACAAGCACAGCAAAGTTGTCCAAGAATAGCTTCCATTCGAATGCTAATGGCAATTGAAGAGGCAGGCCAGTGGCAAGCCACTATCTTCTAGCAGTTTGAAAGGTGCAGACACAGTGCAGTTGTTGTGTGGCTTCCTTCTTCGCCTCCCAGAAGGTGCCGCGCTCTCCGTCTCTTGCTTGCCAATATGTTGCCGTGTTCCTCTTATTGTTTGGTTTCTTTGGATTTGTTTTGATGATGTTTTGGCGGGTTTTCGGAATGTTTTGGTGGTGTTTTAGAATGTTTTGTTTTCTCTTGTGTTGTTTTTATTGTGTTGGCAGGTTTTGGAATGTTTGGATGCCCTTTGGCGGGTTTTAAAATATTTTGGCAGGTATTTGGAATGTTTTGGTTTGCTTTCATTTGCTTTGATTATGTTTTGGCAAGTTATTGAATGTTTCGATCACTTCTGACTGGTTTGATAGTATTTTGGCATCTTTTCAGAATGTTTTGATCAGTTTTGGCAGGTTCTAAACTATTTTGTCGGGATTTGGAATGTTTTGGTTGGTTTTGATTTGTTTTTATGGTGTTTTGCCAAGTTTTTTGAATGTTTTGATCAGTTCTGGCTGGTTTGATAGTATTTTGGTATCTTTTCAGAATGTTTTGATCAGTTTTGCGGGTCTAAATTATTTTGGCGTGTTTTTGGAATACTCTGGTTGGTTTTGATTTGTTTTTATGATGTTTTGGTGGGTTTTCGGAATGTTTTGGTGGGGTTTTAGAATGTTTTGTTTTCTCTTGTGTTGTTTTTATTGTGTTGGCAGGTTTTGGAATGTCTGGATTCCTTTTGGCGGGTTTTAAAATATTTTGGCAGGTATTTGGAAAGTTTTGGCGGGTATTCGGAATGTTTTGATTAGTTTTGACGGGTTTTGAAATATTTTGGCGGGGTTTTAGAAGGTTTTCTTTGTTTTGATGATGTTCAGCCCAGTTTTTGGTGTGTTTGGATTAGGTTTGGTGGGCTTTATCATGTTTTGTCAGGTTTTTCCGAATGTTTTGATCACTTCTGTCTGGTTTTCTATTTTGGCGGGTTTGAAACTATTTTTTGATTAGTTTTGGCGGGTTTTAAACTATTTTGGCTCTTTGCGCAGAGATGACGGTGCCGGTTGCGGTGCGCTGCGGGGCGCTCCTTCTGCGGAAAGACGCCTGGCAGCGGCACTTGGGGCAGCTCCGCGTCTACCGTATTCTGTCTTTCTTGCCTTCTGCATCTCAGCAAAATGCTTTCCCACTAGGTCTAGCAAGGAGAAACTGTGCCAGCTGAGTAGATGTAGCCCGGCCCGCCCTTTGAAGGTCACAAGTTCTTGGCATCTCAGAGCCTAAAGGGACGAGCGAGGTTATCTATGGTACAAGCACAGCAAAGTTGTCCAAGAATAGCTTCCATTCGAATGCTAATGGCAATTGAAGAGGCAGGCCAGTGGCAAGCCACTATCTTCTAGCAGTTTGAAAGGTGCAGACACAGTGCAGTTGTTGTGTGGCTTCCTTCTTCGCCTCCCAGAAGGTGCCGCGCTCTCCGTCTCTTGCTTGCCAATATGTTGCCGTGTTCCTCTTATTGTTTGGTTTCTTTGGATTTGTTTTGATGATGTTTTGGCGGGTTTTCGGAATGTTTTGGTGGTGTTTTAGAATGTTTTGTTTTCTCTTGTGTTGTTTTTATTGTGTTGGCAGGTTTTGGAATGTTTGGATGCCCTTTGGCGGGTTTTAAAATATTTTGGCAGGTATTTGGAATGTTTTGGTTTGCTTTCATTTGCTTTGATTATGTTTTGGCAAGTTATTGAATGTTTCGATCACTTCTGACTGGTTTGATAGTATTTTGGCATCTTTTCAGAATGTTTTGATCAGTTTTGGCAGGTTCTAAACTATTTTGTCGGGATTTGGAATGTTTTGGTTGGTTTTGATTTGTTTTTATGGTGTTTTGCCAAGTTTTTTGAATGTTTTGATCAGTTCTGGCTGGTTTGATAGTATTTTGGTATCTTTTCAGAATGTTTTGATCAGTTTTGCGGGTCTAAATTATTTTGGCGTGTTTTTGGAATACTCTGGTTGGTTTTGATTTGTTTTTATGATGTTTTGGTGGGTTTTCGGAATGTTTTGGTGGGGTTTTAGAATGTTTTGTTTTCTCTTGTGTTGTTTTTATTGTGTTGGCAGGTTTTGGAATGTCTGCATTCCTTTTGGCGGGTTTTAAAATATTTTGGCAGGTATTTGGAAAGTTTTGGCGGGTATTCGGAATGTTTTGATTAGTTTTGACGGGTTTTGAAATATTTTGGCGGGGTTTTAGAAGGTTTTCTTTGTTTTGATGATGTTCAGCCCAGTTTTTGGTGTGTTTGGATTAGGTTTGGTGGGCTTTATCATGTTTTGTCAGGTTTTTCCGAATGTTTTGATCACTTCTGTCTGGTTTTCTATTTTGGCGGGTTTGAAACTATTTCTGGATTAGTTTTGGTGGGTTTTAAACTATTTTGGCTCTTTGCGCAGAGATGACGGTGCCGGTTGCGGTGCGCTGCGGGGCGCTCCTTCTGCGGAAAGACGCCTGGCAGCGGCACTTGGGGCAGCTCCGCGTCTACCGTATTCTGTCTTTCTTGCCTTCTGCATCTCAGCAAAATGCTTTCCCACTAGGTCTAGCAAGGAGAAACTGTGCCAGCTGAGTAGATGTAGCCCGGCCCGCCCTTTGAAGGTCACAAGTTCTTGGCATCTCAGAGCCTAAAGGGACGAGCGAGGTTATCTATGGTACAAGCACAGCAAAGTTGTCCAAGAATAGCTTCCATTCGAATGCTAATGGCAATTGAAGAGGCAGGCCAGTGGCAAGCCACTATCTTCTAGCAGTTTGAAAGGTGCAGACACAGTGCAGTTGTTGTGTGGCTTCCTTCTTCGCCTCCTAGAAGGTGCCACGCTCTCCGTCTCTTGCTTGCCAATATGTTGCCCTGTTCCTCTTATTGTTTGGTTTCTTTGGATTTGTTTTTATGATGTTTTGGCGGGTTTTCGGAATGTTTTGGTGGTATTTTAGAATGTTTTGTTTTCTCTTGTGTTGTTTTTATTGTGTTGGCAGGTTTTGGAATGTTTGGATGCCCTTTGGCGGGTTTTAAAATATTTTGGCAGGTATTTGGAATGTTTTGGTTTGCTTTCATTTGCTTTGATTATGTTTTGGCAAGTTATTGAATGTTTCGATCACTTCTGACTGGTTTGATAGTATTTTGGCATCTTTTCAGAATGTTTTGATCAGTTTTGGCAGGTTCTAAACTATTTTGTCGGGATTTGGAATGTTTTGGTTGGTTTTGATTTGTTTTTATGGTGTTTTGCCAAGTTTTTTGAATGTTTTGATCAGTTCTGGCTGGTTTGATAGTATTTTGGTATCTTTTCAGAATGTTTGGATCAGTTTTCGGGTCTAAATTATTTTGGCGTGTTTTTGGAATACTCTGGTTGGTTTTGATTTGTTTTTATGATGTTTTGGTGGGTTTTCGGAATGTTTTGGTGGGGTTTTAGAATGTTTTGTTTTCTCTTGTGTTGTTTTTATTGTGTTGGCAGGTTTTGGAATGTCTGGATTCCTTTTGGCGGGTTTTAAAATATTTTGGCAGGTATTTGGAAAGTTTTGGCGGGTATTCGGAATGTTTTGATTAGTTTTGACGGGTTTTGAAATATTTTGGCGGGGTTTTAGAAGGTTTTCTTTGTTTTGATGATGTTCAGCCCAGTTTTTGGTGTGTTTGGATTAGCTTTGGTGGGCTTTATCATGTTTTGTCAGGTTTTTTCGAATGTTTTGATCACTTCTGTCTGGTTTTCTATTTTGGCGGGTTTGAAACTATTTCTGGATTAGTTTTGGTGGGTTTTAAACTATTTTGGCTCTTTGCGCAGAGATGACGGTGCCGGTTGCGGTGCGCTGCGGGGCGCTCCTTCTGCGGAAAGACGCCTGGCAGCGGCACTTGGGGCAGCTCCGCGTCTACCGTATTCTGCCTTTCTTGCCTTCTGCATCTCAGCAAAATGCTTTCCCACTAGGTCTAGCAAGGAGAAACTGTGCCAGCTGAGTAGATGTAGCCCGGCCCGCCCTTTGAAGGTCACAAGTTCTTGGCATCTCAGAGCCTAAAGGGACGAGCGAGGTTATCTATGGTACAAGCACAGCAAAGTTGTCCAAGAATAGCTTCCATTCGAATGCTAATGGCAATTGAAGAGGCAGGCCAGTGGCAAGCCACTATCTTCTAGCAGTTTGAAAGGTGCAGACACAGTGCAGTTGTTGTGTGGCTTCCTTCTTCGCCTCCCAGAAGGTGCCGCGCTCTCCGTCTCTTGCTTGCCAATATGTTGCCGTGTTCCTCTTATTGTTTGGTTTCTTTGGATTTGTTTTGATGATGTTTTGGCGGGTTTTCGGAATGTTTTGGTGGTGTTTTAGAATGTTTTGTTTTCTCTTGTGTTGTTTTTATTGTGTTGGCAGGTTTTGGAATGTTTGGATGCCCTTTGGCGGGTTTTAAAATATTTTGGCAGGTATTTGGAATGTTTTGGTTTGCTTTCATTTGCTTTGATTATGTTTTGGCAAGTTATTGAATGTTTCGATCACTTCTGACTGGTTTGATAGTATTTTGGCATCTTTTCAGAATGTTTTGATCAGTTTTGGCAGGTTCTAAACTATTTTGTCGGGATTTGGAATGTTTTGGTTGGTTTTGATTTGTTTTTATGGTGTTTTGCCAAGTTTTTTGAATGTTTTGATCAGTTCTGGCTGGTTTGATAGTATTTTGGTATCTTTTCAGAATGTTTTGATCAGTTTTGCGGGTCTAAATTATTTTGGCGTGTTTTTGGAATACTCTGGTTGGTTTTGATTTGTTTTTATGATGTTTTGGTGGGTTTTCGGAATGTTTTGGTGGGGTTTTAGAATGTTTTGTTTTCTCTTGTGTTGTTTTTATTGTGTTGGCAGGTTTTGGAATGTCTGGATTCCTTTTGGCGGGTTTTAAAATATTTTGGCAGGTATTTGGAAAGTTTTGGCGGGTATTCGGAATGTTTTGATTAGTTTTGACGGGTTTTGAAATATTTTGGCGGGGTTTTAGAAGGTTTTCTTTGTTTTGATGATGTTCAGCCCAGTTTTTGGTGTGTTTGGATTAGGTTTGGTGGGCTTTATCATGTTTTGTCAGGTTTTTCCGAATGTTTTGATCACTTCTGTCTGGTTTTCTATTTTGGCGGGTTTGAAACTATTTCTGGATTAGTTTTGGTGGGTTTTAAACTATTTTGGCTCTTTGCGCAGAGATGACGGTGCCGGTTGCGGTGCGCTGTGGGGCGCTCCTTCTGCGGAAAGACGCCTGGCAGCGGCACTTGGGGCAGCTCCGCGTCTACCGTATTCTGCCTTTCTTGCCTTCTGCATCTCAGCAAAATGCTTTCCCACTAGGTCTAGCAAGGAGAAACTGTGCCAGCTGAGTAGATGTAGCCCGGCCCGCCCTTTGAAGGTCACAAGTTCTTGGCATCTCAGAGCCTAAAGGGACGAGCGAGGTTATCTATGGTACAAGCACAGCAAAGTTGTCCAAGAATAGCTTCCATTCGAATGCTAATGGCAATTGAAGAGGCAGGCCAGTGGCAAGCCACTATCTTCTAGCAGTTTGAAAGGTGCAGACACAGTGCAGTTGTTGTGTGGCTTCCTTCTTCGCCTCCCAGAAGGTGCCGCGCTCTCCGTCTCTTGCTTGCCAATATGTTGCCCTGTTCCTCTTATTGTTTGGTTTCTTTGGATTTGTTTTGATGATGTTTTGGCGGGTTTTCGGAATGTTTTGGTGGTGTTTTAGAATGTTTTGTTTTCTCTTGTGTTGTTTTTATTGTGTTGGCAGGTTTTGGAATGTTTGGATGCCCTTTGGCGGGTTTTAAAATATTTTGGCAGGTATTTGGAATGTTTTGGTTTGCTTTCATTTGCTTTGATTATGTTTTGGCAAGTTATTGAATGTTTCGATCACTTCTGACTGGTTTGATAGTATTTTGGCATCTTTTCAGAATGTTTTGATCAGTTTTGGCAGGTTCTAAACTATTTTGTCGGGATTTGGAATGTTTTGGTTGGTTTTGATTTGTTTTTATGGTGTTTTGCCAAGTTTTTTGAATGTTTTGATCAGTTCTGGCTGGTTTGATAGTATTTTGGTATCTTTTCAGAATGTTTTGATCAGTTTTGCGGGTCTAAATTATTTTGGCGTGTTTTTGGAATACTCTGGTTGGTTTTGATTTGTTTTTATGATGTTTTGGTGGGTTTTCGGAATGTTTTGGTGGGGTTTTAGAATGTTTTGTTTTCTCTTGTGTTGTTTTTATTGTGTTGGCAGGTTTTGGAATGTCTGGATTCCTTTTGGCGGGTTTTAAAATATTTTGGCGGGTATTTGGAAAGTTTTGGCGGGTATTCGGAATGTTTTGATTAGTTTTGACGGGTTTTGAAATATTTTGGCGGGGTTTTAGAAGGTTTTGATTTGTTTTGATGATGTTCAGCCCAGTTTTTGGTGTGTTTGGATTAGGTTTGGTGGGCTTTATCATGTTTTGTCAGGTTTTTCCGAATGTTTTGATCACTTCTGTCTGGTTTTCTATTTTGGCGGGTTTGAAACTATTTCTGGATTAGTTTTGGTGGGTTTTAAACTATTTTGGCTCTTTGCGCAGAGATGACGGCGCCGGTTGCGGTGCACTGCGGGGCGCTCCTTCTGCGGAAAGACGCCTGGCAGCGGCACTTGGGGCAGCTCCGCGTCTACCGTATTCTGCCTTTCTTGCCTTCTGCATCTCAGCAAAATGCTTTCCCACTAGGTCTAGCAAGGAGAAACTGTGCCAGCTGAGTAGATGTAGCCCGGCCCGCCCTTTGAAGGTCACAAGTTCTTGGCATCTCAGAGCCTAAAGGGACGAGCGAGGTTATCTATGGTACAAGCACAGCAAAGTTGTCCAAGAATAGCTTCCATTCGAATGCTAATGGCAATTGAAGAGGCAGGCCAGTGGCAAGCCACTATCTTCTAGCAGTTTGAAAGGTGCAGACACAGTGCAGTTGTTGTGTGGCTTCCTTCTTCGCCTCCCAGAAGGTGCCGCGCTCTCCGTCTCTTGCTTGCCAATATGTTGCCGTGTTCCTCTTATTGTTTGGTTTCTTTGGATTTGTTTTGATGATGTTTTGGCGGGTTTTCGGAATGTTTTGGTGGTGTTTTAGAATGTTTTGTTTTCTCTTGTGTTGTTTTTATTGTGTTGGCAGGTTTTGGAATGTTTGGATGCCCTTTGGCGGGTTTTAAAATATTTTGGCAGGTATTTGGAATGTTTTGGTTTGCTTTCATTTGCTTTGATTATGTTTTGGCAAGTTATTGAATGTTTCGATCACTTCTGACTGGTTTGATAGTATTTTGGCATCTTTTCAGAATGTTTTGATCAGTTTTGGCAGGTTCTAAACTATTTTGTCGGGATTTGGAATGTTTTGGTTGGTTTTGATTTGTTTTTATGGTGTTTTGCCAAGTTTTTTGAATGTTTTGATCAGTTCTGGCTGGTTTGATAGTATTTTGGTATCTTTTCAGAATGTTTTGATCAGTTTTGCGGGTCTAAATTATTTTGGCGTGTTTTTGGAATACTCTGGTTGGTTTTGATTTGTTTTTATGATGTTTTGGTGGGTTTTCGGAATGTTTTGGTGGGGTTTTAGAATGTTTTGTTTTCTCTTGTGTTGTTTTTATTGTGTTGGCAGGTTTTGGAATGTCTGGATTCCTTTTGGCGGGTTTTAAAATATTTTGGCGGGTATTTGGAAAGTTTTGGCGGGTATTCGGAATGTTTTGATTAGTTTTGACGGGTTTTGAAATATTTTGGCGGGGTTTTAGAAGGTTTTGATTTGTTTTGATGATGTTCAGCCCAGTTTTTGGTGTGTTTGGATTAGGTTTGGTGGGCTTTATCATGTTTTGTCAGGTTTTTCCGAATGTTTTGATCACTTCTGTCTGGTTTTCTATTTTGGCGGGTTTGAAACTATTTCTGGATTAGTTTTGGTGGGTTTTAAACTATTTTGGCTCTTTGCGCAGAGATGACGGCGCCGGTTGCGGTGCGCTGCGGGGCGCTCCTTCTGCGGAAAGACGCCTGGCAGCGGCACTTGGGGCAGCTCCGCGTCTACCGTATTCTGCCTTTCTTGCCTTCTGCATCTCAGCAAAATGCTTTCCCACTAGGTCTAGCAAGGAGAAACTGTGCCAGCTGAGTAGATGTAGCCCGGCCCGCCCTTTGAAGGTCACAAGTTCTTGGCATCTCAGAGCCTGAAGGGACGAGCGAGGTTATCTATGGTACAAGCACAGCAAAGTTGTCCAAGAATAGCTTCCATTCGAATGCTAATGGCAATTGAAGAGGCAGGCCAGTGGCAAGCCACTATCTTCTAGCAGTTTGAAAGGTGCAGACACAGTGCAGTTGTTGTGTGGCTTCCTTCTTCGCCTCCCAGAAGGTGCCGCGCTCTCCGTCTCTTGCTTGCCAATATGTTGCCGTGTTCCTCTTATTGTTTGGTTTCTTTGGATTTGTTTTGATGATGTTTTGGCGGGTTTTCGGAATGTTTTGGTGGTGTTTTAGAATGTTTTGTTTTCTCTTGTGTTGTTTTTATTGTGTTGGCAGGTTTTGGAATGTTTGGATGCCCTTTGGCGGGTTTTAAAATATTTTGGCAGGTATTTGGAATGTTTTGGTTTGCTTTCATTTGCTTTGATTATGTTTTGGCAAGTTATTGAATGTTTCGATCACTTCTGACTGGTTTGATAGTATTTTGGCATCTTTTCAGAATGTTTTGATCAGTTTTGGCAGGTTCTAAACTATTTTGTCGGGATTTGGAATGTTTTGGTTGGTTTTGATTTGTTTTTATGGTGTTTTGCCAAGTTTTTTGAATGTTTTGATCAGTTCTGGCTGGTTTGATAGTATTTTGGTATCTTTTCAGAATGTTTTGATCAGTTTTGCGGGTCTAAATTATTTTGGCGTGTTTTTGGAATACTCTGGTTGGTTTTGATTTGTTTTTATGATGTTTTGGTGGGTTTTCGGAATGTTTTGGTGGGGTTTTAGAATGTTTTGTTTTCTCTTGTGTTGTTTTTATTGTGTTGGCAGGTTTTGGAATGTCTGGATTCCTTTTGGCGGGTTTTAAAATATTTTGGCGGGTATTTGGAAAGTTTTGGCGGGTATTCGGAATGTTTTGATTAGTTTTGACGGGTTTTGAAATATTTTGGCGGGGTTTTAGAAGGTTTTGATTTGTTTTGATGATGTTCAGCCCAGTTTTTGGTGTGTTTGGATTAGGTTTGGTGGGCTTTATCATGTTTTGTCAGGTTTTTCCGAATGTTTTGATTACTTCTGTCTGGTTTTCTATTTTGGCGGGTTTGAAACTATTTCTGGATTAGTTTTGGTGGGTTTTAAACTATTTTGGCTCTTTGCGCAGAGATGACGGCGCCGGTTGCGGTGCACTGCGGGGCGCTCCTTCTGCGGAAAGACGCCTGGCAGCGGCACTTGGGGCAGCTCCGCGTCTACCGTATTCTGCCTTTCTTGCCTTCTGCATCTCAGCAAAATGCTTTCCCACTAGGTCTAGCAAGGAGAAACTGTGCCAGCTGAGTAGATGTAGCCCGGCCCGCCCTTTGAAGGTCACAAGTTCTTGGCATCTCAGAGCCTGAAGGGACGAGCGAGGTTATCTATGGTACAAGCACAGCAAAGTTGTCCAAGAATAGCTTCCATTCGAATGCTAATGGCAATTGAAGAGGCAGGCCAGTGGCAAGCCACTATCTTCTAGCAGTTTGAAAGGTGCAGACACAGTGCAGTTGTTGTGTGGCTTCCTTCTTCGCCTCCCAGAAGGTGCCGCGCTCTCCGTCTCTTGCTTGCCAATATGTTGCCCTGTTCCTCTTATTGTTTGGTTTCTTTGGATTTGTTTTTATGATGTTTTGGCGGGTTTTCGGAATGTTTTGGTGGTGTTTTAGAATGTTTTGTTTTCTCTTGTGTTGTTTTTATTGTGTTGGCAGGTTTTGGAATGTTTGGATGCCCTTTGGCGGGTTTTAAAATATTTTGGCAGGTATTTGGAATGTTTTGGTTTGCTTTCATTTGCTTTGATTATGTTTTGGCAAGTTATTGAATGTTTCGATCACTTCTGACTGGTTTGATAGTATTTTGGCATCTTTTCAGAATGTTTTGATCAGTTTTGGCAGGTTCTAAACTATTTTGTCGGGATTTGGAATGTTTTGGTTGGTTTTGATTTGTTTTTATGGTGTTTTGCCAAGTTTTTTGAATGTTTTGATCAGTTCTGGCTGGTTTGATAGTATTTTGGCATCTTTTCAGAATGTTTTGATCAGTTTTGGCAGGTTCTAAACTATTTTGTCGGGATTTGGAATGTTTTGGTTGGTTTTGATTTGTTTTTATGGTGTTTTGCCAAGTTTTTTGAATGTTTTGATCAGTTCTGGCTGGTTTGATAGTATTTTGGTATCTTTTCAGAATGTTTTGATCAGTTTTGCGGGTCTAAATTATTTTGGCGTGTTTTTGGAATACTCTGGTTGGTTTTGATTTGTTTTTATGATGTTTTGGTGGGTTTTCGGAATGTTTTGGTGGGGTTTTAGAATGTTTTGTTTTCTCTTGTGTTGTTTTTATTGTGTTGGCAGGTTTTGGAATGTCTGGATTCCTTTTGGCGGGTTTTAAAATATTTTGGCGGGTATTTGGAAAGTTTTGGCGGGTATTCGGAATGTTTTGATTAGTTTTGACGGGTTTTGAAATATTTTGGCGGGGTTTTAGAAGGTTTTGATTTGTTTTGATGATGTTCAGCCCAGTTTTTGGTGTGTTTGGATTAGGTTTGGTGGGCTTTATCATGTTTTGTCAGGTTTTTCCGAATGTTTTGATCACTTCTGTCTGGTTTTCTATTTTGGCGGGTTTGAAACTATTTCTGGATTAGTTTTGGTGGGTTTTAAACTATTTTGGCTCTTTGCGCAGAGATGACGGTGCCGGTTGCGGTGCGCTGCGGGGCGCTCCTTCTGCGGAAAGACGCCTGGCAGCGGCACTTGGGGCAGCTCCGCGTCTACCGTATTCTGCCTTTCTTGCCTTCTGCATCTCAGCAAAATGCTTTCCCACTAGGTCTAGCAAGGAGAAACTGTGCCAGCTGAGTAGATGTAGCCCGGCCCGCCCTTTGAAGGTCACAAGTTCTTGGCATCTCAGAGCCTAAAGGGACGAGCGAGGTTATCTATGGTACAAGCACAGCAAAGTTGTCCAAGAATAGCTTCCATTCGAATGCTAATGGCAATTGAAGAGGCAGGCCAGTGGCAAGCCACTATCTTCTAGCAGTTTGAAAGGTGCAGACACAGTGCAGTTGTTGTGTGGCTTCCTTCTTCGCCTCCCAGAAGGTGCCGCGCTCTCCGTCTCTTGCTTGCCAATATGTTGCCGTGTTCCTCTTATTGTTTGGTTTCTTTGGATTTGTTTTGATGATGTTTTGGCGGGTTTTCGGAATGTTTTGGTGGTGTTTTAGAATGTTTTGTTTTCTCTTGTGTTGTTTTTATTGTGTTGGCAGGTTTTGGAATGTTTGGATGCCCTTTGGCGGGTTTTAAAATATTTTGGCAGGTATTTGGAATGTTTTGGTTTGCTTTCATTTGCTTTGATTATGTTTTGGCAAGTTATTGAATGTTTCGATCACTTCTGACTGGTTTGATAGTATTTTGGCATCTTTTCAGAATGTTTTGATCAGTTTTGGCAGGTTCTAAACTATTTTGTCGGGATTTGGAATGTTTTGGTTGGTTTTGATTTGTTTTTATGGTGTTTTGCCAAGTTTTTTGAATGTTTTGATCAGTTCTGGCTGGTTTGATAGTATTTTGGTATCTTTTCAGAATGTTTTGATCAGTTTTGCGGGTCTAAATTATTTTGGCGTGTTTTTGGAATACTCTGGTTGGTTTTGATTTGTTTTTATGATGTTTTGGTGGGTTTTCGGAATGTTTTGGTGGGGTTTTAGAATGTTTTGTTTTCTCTTGTGTTGTTTTTATTGTGTTGGCAGGTTTTGGAATGTCTGGATTCCTTTTGGCGGGTTTTAAAATATTTTGGCGGGTATTTGGAAAGTTTTGGCGGGTATTCGGAATGTTTTGATTAGTTTTGACGGGTTTTGAAATATTTTGGCGGGGTTTTAGAAGGTTTTGATTTGTTTTGATGATGTTCAGCCCAGTTTTTGGTGTGTTTGGATTAGGTTTGGTGGGCTTTATCATGTTTTGTCAGGTTTTTCCGAATGTTTTGATCACTTCTGTCTGGTTTTCTATTTTGGCGGGTTTGAAACTATTTCTGGATTAGTTTTGGTGGGTTTTAAACTATTTTGGCTCTTTGCGCAGAGATGACGGCGCCGGTTGCGGTGCGCTGCGGGGCGCTCCTTCTGCGGAAAGACGCCTGGCAGCGGCACTTGGGGCAGCTCCGCGTCTACCGTATTCTGCCTTTCTTGCCTTCTGCATCTCAGCAAAATGCTTTCCCACTAGGTCTAGCAAGGAGAAACTGTGCCAGCTGAGTAGATGTAGCCCGGCCCGCCCTTTGAAGGTCACAAGTTCTTGGCATCTCAGAGCCTGAAGGGACGAGCGAGGTTATCTATGGTACAAGCACAGCAAAGTTGTCCAAGAATAGCTTCCATTCGAATGCTAATGGCAATTGAAGAGGCAGGCCAGTGGCAAGCCACTATCTTCTAGCAGTTTGAAAGGTGCAGACACAGTGCAGTTGTTGTGTGGCTTCCTTCTTCGCCTCCCAGAAGGTGCCGCGCTCTCCGTCTCTTGCTTGCCAATATGTTGCCCTGTTCCTCTTATTGTTTGGTTTCTTTGGATTTGTTTTGATGATGTTTTGGCGGGTTTTCGGAATGTTTTGGTGGTGTTTTAGAATGTTTTGTTTTCTCTTGTGTTGTTTTTATTGTGTTGGCAGGTTTTGGAATGTTTGGATGCCCTTTGGCGGGTTTTAAAATATTTTGGCAGGTATTTGGAATGTTTTGGTTTGCTTTCATTTGCTTTGATTATGTTTTGGCAAGTTATTGAATGTTTCGATCACTTCTGACTGGTTTGATAGTATTTTGGCATCTTTTCAGAATGTTTTGATCAGTTTTGGCAGGTTCTAAACTATTTTGTCGGGATTTGGAATGTTTTGGTTGGTTTTGATTTGTTTTTATGGTGTTTTGCCAAGTTTTTTGAATGTTTTGATCAGTTCTGGCTGGTTTGATAGTATTTTGGTATCTTTTCAGAATGTTTTGATCAGTTTTGCGGGTCTAAATTATTTTGGCGTGTTTTTGGAATACTCTGGTTGGTTTTGATTTGTTTTTATGATGTTTTGGTGGGTTTTCGGAATGTTTTGGTGGGGTTTTAGAATGTTTTGTTTTCTCTTGTGTTGTTTTTATTGTGTTGGCAGGTTTTGGAATGTCTGGATTCCTTTTGGCGGGTTTTAAAATATTTTGGCAGGTATTTGGAAAGTTTTGGCGGGTATTCGGAATGTTTTGATTAGTTTTGACGGGTTTTGAAATATTTTGGCGGGGTTTTAGAAGGTTTTCTTTGTTTTGATGATGTTCAGCCCAGTTTTTGGTGTGTTTGGATTAGGTTTGGTGGGCTTTATCATGTTTTGTCAGGTTTTTCCGAATGTTTTGATCACTTCTGTCTGGTTTTCTATTTTGGCGGGTTTGAAACTATTTCTGGATTAGTTTTGGTGGGTTTTAAACTATTTTGGCTCTTTGCGCAGAGATGACGGTGCCGGTTGCGGTGCGCTGCGGGGCGCTCCTTCTGCGGAAAGACGCCTGGCAGCGGCACTTGGGGCAGCTCCGCGTCTACCGTATTCTGCCTTTCTTGCCTTCTGCATCTCAGCAAAATGCTTTCCCACTAGGTCTAGCAAGGAGAAACTGTGCCAGCTGAGTAGATGTAGCCCGGCCCGCCCTTTGAAGGTCACAAGTTCTTGGCATCTCAGAGCCTGAAGGGACGAGCGAGGTTATCTATGGTACAAGCACAGCAAAGTTGTCCAAGAATAGCTTCCATTCGAATGCTAATGGCAATTGAAGAGGCAGGCCAGTGGCAAGCCACTATCTTCTAGCAGTTTGAAAGGTGCAGACACAGTGCAGTTGTTGTGTGGCTTCCTTCTTCGCCTCCCAGAAGGTGCCGCGCTCTCCGTCTCTTGCTTGCCAATATGTTGCCGTGTTCCTCTTATTGTTTGGTTTCTTTGGATTTGTTTTGATGATGTTTTGGCGGGTTTTCGGAATGTTTTGGTGGTGTTTTAGAATGTTTTGTTTTCTCTTGTGTTGTTTTTATTGTGTTGGCAGGTTTTGGAATGTTTGGATGCCCTTTGGCGGGTTTTAAAATATTTTGGCAGGTATTTGGAATGTTTTGGTTTGCTTTCATTTGCTTTGATTATGTTTTGGCAAGTTATTGAATGTTTCGATCACTTCTGACTGGTTTGATAGTATTTTGGCATCTTTTCAGAATGTTTTGATCAGTTTTGGCAGGTTCTAAACTATTTTGTCGGGATTTGGAATGTTTTGGTTGGTTTTGATTTGTTTTTATGGTGTTTTGCCAAGTTTTTTGAATGTTTTGATCAGTTCTGGCTGGTTTGATAGTATTTTGGTATCTTTTCAGAATGTTTTGATCAGTTTTGCGGGTCTAAATTATTTTGGCGTGTTTTTGGAATACTCTGGTTGGTTTTGATTTGTTTTTATGATGTTTTGGTGGGTTTTCGGAATGTTTTGGTGGGGTTTTAGAATGTTTTGTTTTCTCTTGTGTTGTTTTTATTGTGTTGGCAGGTTTTGGAATGTCTGGATTCCTTTTGGCGGGTTTTAAAATATTTTGGCGGGTATTTGGAAAGTTTTGGCGGGTATTCGGAATGTTTTGATTAGTTTTGACGGGTTTTGAAATATTTTGGCGGGGTTTTAGAAGGTTTTCTTTGTTTTGATGATGTTCAGCCCAGTTTTTGGTGTGTTTGGATTAGGTTTGGTGGGCTTTATCATGTTTTGTCAGGTTTTTCCGAATGTTTTGATCACTTCTGTCTGGTTTTCTATTTTGGCGGGTTTGAAACTATTTCTGGATTAGTTTTGGTGGGTTTTAAACTATTTTGGCTCTTTGCGCAGAGATGACGGTGCCGGTTGCGGTGCGCTGCGGGGCGCTCCTTCTGCGGAAAGACGCCTGGCAGCGGCACTTGGGGCAGCTCCGCGTCTACCGTATTCTGCCTTTCTTGCCTTCTGCATCTCAGCAAAATGCTTTCCCACTAGGTCTAGCAAGGAGAAACTGTGCCAGCTGAGTAGATGTAGCCCGGCCCGCCCTTTGAAGGTCACAAGTTCTTGGCATCTCAGAGCCTGAAGGGACGAGCGAGGTTATCTATGGTACAAGCACAGCAAAGTTGTCCAAGAATAGCTTCCATTCGAATGCTAATGGCAATTGAAGAGGCAGGCCAGTGGCAAGCCACTATCTTCTAGCAGTTTGAAAGGTGCAGACACAGTGCAGTTGTTGTGTGGCTTCCTTCTTCGCCTCCCAGAAGGTGCCGCGCTCTCCGTCTCTTGCTTGCCAATATGTTGCCGTGTTCCTCTTATTGTTTGGTTTCTTTGGATTTGTTTTGATGATGTTTTGGCGGGTTTTCGGAATGTTTTGGTGGTGTTTTAGAATGTTTTGTTTTCTCTTGTGTTGTTTTTATCGTGTTGGCAGGTTTTGGAATGTTTGGATGCCCTTTGGCGGGTTTTAAAATATTTTGGCAGGTATTTGGAATGTTTTGGTTTGCTTTCATTTGCTTTGATTATGTTTTGGCAAGTTATTGAATGTTTCGATCACTTCTGACTGGTTTGATAGTATTTTGGCATCTTTTCAGAATGTTTTGATCAGTTTTGGCAGGTTCTAAACTATTTTGTCGGGATTTGGAATGTTTTGGTTGGTTTTGATTTGTTTTTATGGTGTTTTGCCAAGTTTTTTGAATGTTTTGATCAGTTCTGGCTGGTTTGATAGTATTTTGGCATCTTTTCAGAATGTTTTGATCAGTTTTGGCAGGTTCTAAACTATTTTGTCGGGATTTGGAATGTTTTGGTTGGTTTTGATTTGTTTTTATGGTGTTTTGCCAAGTTTTTTGAATGTTTTGATCAGTTCTGGCTGGTTTGATAGTATTTTGGTATCTTTTCAGAATGTTTTGATCAGTTTTGCGGGTCTAAATTATTTTGGCGTGTTTTTGGAATACTCTGGTTGGTTTTGATTTGTTTTTATGATGTTTTGGTGGGTTTTCGGAATGTTTTGGTGGGGTTTTAGAATGTTTTGTTTTCTCTTGTGTTGTTTTTATTGTGTTGGCAGGTTTTGGAATGTCTGGATTCCTTTTGGCGGGTTTTAAAATATTTTGGCGGGTATTTGGAAAGTTTTGGCGGGTATTCGGAATGTTTTGATTAGTTTTGACGGGTTTTGAAATATTTTGGCGGGGTTTTAGAAGGTTTTGATTTGTTTTGATGATGTTCAGCCCAGTTTTTGGTGTGTTTGGATTAGGTTTGGTGGGCTTTATCATGTTTTGTCAGGTTTTTCCGAATGTTTTGATCACTTCTGTCTGGTTTTCTATTTTGGCGGGTTTGAAACTATTTCTGGATTAGTTTTGGTGGGTTTTAAACTATTTTGGCTCTTTGCGCAGAGATGACGGCGCCGGTTGCGGTGCGCTGCGGGGCGCTCCTTCTGCGGAAAGACGCCTGGCAGCGGCACTTGGGGCAGCTCCGCGTCTACCGTATTCTGCCTTTCTTGCCTTCTGCATCTCAGCAAAATGCTTTCCCACTAGGTCTAGCAAGGAGAAACTGTGCCAGCTGAGTAGATGTAGCCCGGCCCGCCCTTTGAAGGTCACAAGTTCTTGGCATCTCAGAGCCTGAAGGGACGAGCGAGGTTATCTATGGTACAAGCACAGCAAAGTTGTCCAAGAATAGCTTCCATTCGAATGCTAATGGCAATTGAAGAGGCAGGCCAGTGGCAAGCCACTATCTTCTAGCAGTTTGAAAGGTGCAGACACAGTGCAGTTGTTGTGTGGCTTCCTTCTTCGCCTCCCAGAAGGTGCCGCGCTCTCCGTCTCTTGCTTGCCAATATGTTGCCGTGTTCCTCTTATTGTTTGGTTTCTTTGGATTTGTTTTGATGATGTTTTGGCGGGTTTTCGGAATGTTTTGGTGGTGTTTTAGAATGTTTTGTTTTCTCTTGTGTTGTTTTTATTGTGTTGGCAGGTTTTGGAATGTTTGGATGCCCTTTGGCGGGTTTTAAAATATTTTGGCAGGTATTTGGAATGTTTTGGTTTGCTTTCATTTGCTTTGATTATGTTTTGGCAAGTTATTGAATGTTTCGATCACTTCTGACTGGTTTGATAGTATTTTGGCATCTTTTCAGAATGTTTTGATCAGTTTTGGCAGGTTCTAAACTATTTTGTCGGGATTTGGAATGTTTTGGTTGGTTTTGATTTGTTTTTATGGTGTTTTGCCAAGTTTTTTGAATGTTTTGATCAGTTCTGGCTGGTTTGATAGTATTTTGGTATCTTTTCAGAATGTTTTGATCAGTTTTGCGGGTCTAAATTATTTTGGCGTGTTTTTGGAATACTCTGGTTGGTTTTGATTTGTTTTTATGATGTTTTGGTGGGTTTTCGGAATGTTTTGGTGGGGTTTTAGAATGTTTTGTTTTCTCTTGTGTTGTTTTTATTGTGTTGGCAGGTTTTGGAATGTCTGGATTCCTTTTGGCGGGTTTTAAAATATTTTGGCGGGTATTTGGAAAGTTTTGGCGGGTATTCGGAATGTTTTGATTAGTTTTGACGGGTTTTGAAATATTTTGGCGGGGTTTTAGAAGGTTTTGATTTGTTTTGATGATGTTCAGCCCAGTTTTTGGTGTGTTTGGATTAGGTTTGGTGGGCTTTATCATGTTTTGTCAGGTTTTTCCGAATGTTTTGATCACTTCTGTCTGGTTTTCTATTTTGGCGGGTTTGAAACTATTTCTGGATTAGTTTTGGTGGGTTTTAAACTATTTTGGCTCTTTGCGCAGAGATGACGGCGCCGGTTGCGGTGCACTGCGGGGCGCTCCTTCTGCGGAAAGACGCCTGGCAGCGGCACTTGGGGCAGCTCCGCGTCTACCATATTCTGCCTTTCTTGCCTTCTGCATCTCAGCAAAATGCTTTCCCACTAGGTCTAGCAAGGAGAAACTGTGCCAGCTGAGTAGATGTAGCCCGGCCCGCCCTTTGAAGGTCACAAGTTCTTGGCATCTCAGAGCCTAAAGGGACGAGCGAGGTTATCTATGGTACAAGCACAGCAAAGTTGTCCAAGAATAGCTTCCATTCGAATGCTAATGGCAATTGAAGAGGCAGGCCAGTGGTAAGCCACTATCTTCTAGCAGTTTGAAAGGTGCAGACACAGTGCAGTTGTTGTGTGGCTTCCTTCTTCGCCTCCCAGAAGGTGCCGCGCTCTCCGTCTCTTGCTTGCCAATATGTTGCCGTGTTCCTCTTATTGTTTGGTTTCTTTGGATTTGTTTTTATGATGTTTTGGCGGGTTTTCGGAATGTTTTGGTGGTGTTTTAGAATGTTTTGTTTTCTCTTGTGTTGTTTTTATTGTGTTGGCAGGTTTTGGAATGTTTGGATGCCCTTTGGCGGGTTTTAAAATATTTTGGCAGGTATTTGGAATGTTTTGGTTTGCTTTCATTTGCTTTGATTATGTTTTGGCAAGTTATTGAATGTTTCGATCACTTCTGACTGGTTTGATAGTATTTTGGCATCTTTTCAGAATGTTTTGATCAGTTTTGGCAGGTTCTAAACTATTTTGTCGGGATTTGGAATGTTTTGGTTGGTTTTGATTTGTTTTTATGGTGTTTTGCCAAGTTTTTTGAATGTTTTGATCAGTTCTGGCTGGTTTGATAGTATTTTGGTATCTTTTCAGAATGTTTTGATCAGTTTTGCGGGTCTAAATTATTTTGGCGTGTTTTTGGAATACTCTGGTTGGTTTTGATTTGTTTTTATGATGTTTTGGTGGGTTTTCGGAATGTTTTGGTGGGGTTTTAGAATGTTTTGTTTTCTCTTGTGTTGTTTTTATTGTGTTGGCAGGTTTTGGAATGTCTGGATTCCTTTTGGCGGGTATTTGGAAAGTTTTGGCGGGTATTCGGAATGTTTTGATTAGTTTTGACGGGTTTTGAAATATTTTGGCGGGGTTTTAGAAGGTTTTGATTTGTTTTGATGATGTTCAGCCCAGTTTTTGGTGTGTTTGGATTAGGTTTGGTGGGCTTTATCATGTTTTGTCAGGTTTTTCCGAATGTTTTGATCACTTCTGTCTGGTTTTCTATTTTGGCGGGTTTGAAACTATTTCTGGATTAGTTTTGGTGGGTTTTAAACTATTTTGGCTCTTTGCGCAGAGATGACGGTGCCGGTTGCGGTGCGCTGCGGGGCGCTCCTTCTGCGGAAAGACGCCTGGCAGCGGCACTTGGGGCAGCTCCGCGTCTACCGTATTCTGCCTTTCTTGCCTTCTGCATCTCAGCAAAATGCTTTCCCACTAGGTCTAGCAAGGAGAAACTGTGCCAGCTGAGTAGATGTAGCCCGGCCCGCCCTTTGAAGGTCACAAGTTCTTGGCATCTCAGAGCCTAAAGGGACGAGCGAGGTTATCTATGGTACAAGCACAGCAAAGTTGTCCAAGAATAGCTTCCATTCGAATGCTAATGGCAATTGAAGAGGCAGGCCAGTGGCAAGCCACTATCTTCTAGCAGTTTGAAAGGTGCAGACACAGTGCAGTTGTTGTGTGGCTTCCTTCTTCGCCTCCCAGAAGGTGCCACGCTCTCCGTCTCTTGCTTGCCAATATGTTGCCCTGTTCCTCTTATTGTTTGGTTTCTTTGGATTTGTTTTGATGATGTTTTGGCGGGTTTTCGGAATGTTTTGGTGGTATTTTAGAATGTTTTGTTTTCTCTTGTGTTGTTTTTATTGTGTTGGCAGGTTTTGGAATGTTTGGATGCCCTTTGGCGGGTTTTAAAATATTTTGGCAGGTATTTGGAATGTTTTTGTTTGCTTTCATTTGCTTTGATTATGTTTTGGCAAGTTATTGAATGTTTCGATCACTTCTGACTGGTTTGATAGTATTTTGGCATCTTTTCAGAATGTTTTGATCAGTTTTGGCAGGTTCTAAACTATTTTGTCGGGATTTGGAATGTTTTGGTTGGTTTTGATTTGTTTTTATGGTGTTTTGCCAAGTTTTTTGAATGTTTTGATCAGTTCTGGCTGGTTTGATAGTATTTTGGTATCTTTTCAGAATGTTTTGATCAGTTTTGCGGGTCTAAATTATTTTGGCGTGTTTTTGGAATACTCTGGTTGGTTTTGATTTGTTTTTATGATGTTTTGGTGGGTTTTCGGAATGTTTTGGTGGGGTTTTAGAATGTTTTGTTTTCTCTTGTGTTGTTTTTATTGTGTTGGCAGGTTTTGGAATGTCTGGATTCCTTTTGGCGGGTTTTAAAATATTTTGGCGGGTATTTGGAAAGTTTTGGCGGGTATTCGGAATGTTTTGATTAGTTTTGACGGGTTTTGAAATATTTTGGCGGGGTTTTAGAAGGTTTTGATTTGTTTTGATGATGTTCAGCCCAGTTTTTGGTGTGTTTGGATTAGCTTTGGTGGGCTTTATCATGTTTTGTCAGGTTTTTCCGAATGTTTTGATCACTTCTGTCTGGTTTTCTATTTTGGCGGGTTTGAAACTATTTTTGGATTAGTTTTGGCGGGTTTTAAACTATTTTGGCTCTTTGCGCAGAGATGACGGTGCCGGTTGCGGTGCGCTGCGGGGCGCTCCTTCTGCGGAAAGACGCCTGGCAGCGGCACTTGGGACAGCTCCGCGTCTACCGTATTCTGCCTTTCTTGCCTTCTGCATCTCAGCAAAATGCTTTCCCACTAGGTCTAGCAAGGAGAAACTGTGCCAGCTGAGTAGATGTAGCCCGGCCCGCCCTTTGAAGGTCACAAGTTCTTGGCATCTCAGAGCCTAAAGGGACGAGCGAGGTTATCTATGGTACAAGCACAGCAAAGTTGTCCAAGAATAGCTTCCATTCGAATGCTAATGGCAATTGAAGAGGCAGGCCAGTGGCAAGCCACTATCTTCTAGCAGTTTGAAAGGTGCAGACACAGTGCAGTTGTTGTGTGGCTTCCTTCTTCGCCTCCCAGAAGGTGCCACGCTCTCCGTCTCTTGCTTGCCAATATGTTGCCCTGTTCCTCTTATTGTTTGGTTTCTTTGGATTTGTTTTTATGATGTTTTGGCAGGTTTTCGGAGTGTTTTGGTGGTATTTTAGAATGTTTTGTTTTCTCTTGTGTTGTTTTTATTGTGTTGGCAGGTTTTGGAATGTTTGGATGCCCTTTGGCGGGTTTTAAAATATTTTGGCAGGTATTTGGAATGTTTTGGTTTGCTTTCATTTGCTTTGATTATGTTTTGGCAAGTTATTGAATGTTTCGATCACTTCTGACTGGTTTGATAGTATTTTGGCATCTTTTCAGAATGTTTTGATCAGTTTTGGCAGGTTCTAAACTATTTTGTCGGGATTTGGAATGTTTTGGTTGGTTTTGATTTGTTTTTATGGTGTTTTGCCAAGTTTTTTGAATGTTTTGATCAGTTCTGGCTGGTTTGATAGTATTTTGGTATCTTTTCAGAATGTTTTGATCAGTTTTGCGGGTCTAAATTATTTTGGCGTGTTTTTGGAATACTCTGGTTGGTTTTGATTTGTTTTTATGATGTTTTGGTGGGTTTTCGGAATGTTTTGGTGGGGTTTTAGAATGTTTTGTTTTCTCTTGTGTTGTTTTTATTGTGTTGGCAGGTTTTGGAATGTCTGGATTCCTTTTGGCGGGTTTTAAAATATTTTGGCGGGTATTTGGAAAGTTTTGGCGGGTATTCGGAATGTTTTGATTAGTTTTGACGGGTTTTGAAATATTTTGGCGGGGTTTTAGAAGGTTTTCTTTGTTTTGATGATGTTCAGCCCAGTTTTTGGTGTGTTTGGATTAGGTTTGGTGGGCTTTATCATGTTTTGTCAGGTTTTTCCGAATGTTTTGATCACTTCTGTCTGGTTTTCTATTTTGGCGGGTTTGAAACTATTTCTGGATTAGTTTTGGCGGGTTTTAAACTATTTTGGCTCTTTGCGCAGAGATGACGGTGCCGGTTGCGGTGCACTGCGGGGCGCTCCTTCTGCGGAAAGACGCCTGGCAGCGGCACTTGGGGCAGCTCCGCGTCTACCGTATTCTGCCTTTCTTGCCTTCTGCATCTCAGCAAAATGCTTTCCCACTAGGTCTAGCAAGGAGAAACTGTGCCAGCTGAGTAGATGTAGCCCGGCCCGCCCTTTGAAGGTCACAAGTTCTTGGCATCTCAGAGCCTAAAGGGACGAGCGAGGTTATCTATGGTACAAGCACAGCAAAGTTGTCCAAGAATAGCTTCCATTCGAATGCTAATGGCAATTGAAGAGGCAGGCCAGTGGCAAGCCACTATCTTCTAGCAGTTTGAAAGGTGCAGACACAGTGCAGTTGTTGTGTGGCTTCCTTCTTCGCCTCCCAGAAGGTGCCACGCTCTCCGTCTCTTGCTTGCCAATATGTTGCCCTGTTCCTCTTATTGTTTGGTTTCTTTGGATTTGTTTTGATGATGTTTTGGCGGGTTTTCGGAATGTTTTGGTGGTATTTTAGAATGTTTTGTTTTCTCTTGTGTTGTTTTTATTGTGTTGGCAGGTTTTGGAATGTTTGGATGCCCTTTGGCGGGTTTTAAAATATTTTGGCAGGTATTTGGAATGTTTTGGTTTGCTTTCATTTGCTTTGATTATGTTTTGGCAAGTTATTGAATGTTTCGATCACTTCTGACTGGTTTGATAGTATTTTGGCATCTTTTCAGAATGTTTTGATCAGTTTTGGCAGGTTCTAAACTATTTTGTCGGGATTTGGAATGTTTTGGTTGGTTTTGATTTGTTTTTATGGTGTTTTGCCAAGTTTTTTGAATGTTTTGATCAGTTCTGGCTGGTTTGATAGTATTTTGGTATCTTTTCAGAATGTTTTGATCAGTTTTGCGGGTCTAAATTATTTTGGCGTGTTTTTGGAATACTCTGGTTGGTTTTGATTTGTTTTTATGATGTTTTGGTGGGTTTTCGGAATGTTTTGGTGGGGTTTTAGAATGTTTTGTTTTCTCTTGTGTTGTTTTTATTGTGTTGGCAGGTTTTGGAATGTCTGGATTCCTTTTGGCGGGTTTTAAAATATTTTGGCAGGTATTTGGAAAGTTTTGGCGGGTATTCGGAATGTTTTGATTAGTTTTGACGGGTTTTGAAATATTTTGGCGGGGTTTTAGAAGGTTTTCTTTGTTTTGATGATGTTCAGCCCAGTTTTTGGTGTGTTTGGATTAGGTTTGGTGGGCTTTATCATGTTTTGTCAGGTTTTTCCGAATGTTTTGATCACTTCTGTCTGGTTTTCTATTTTGGCGGGTTTGAAACTATTTCTGGATTAGTTTTGGTGGGTTTTAAACTATTTTGGCTCTTTGCGCAGAGATGACGGTGCCGGTTGCGGTGCGCTGCGGGGCGCTCCTTCTGCGGAAAGACGCCTGGCAGCGGCACTTGGGGCAGCTCCGCGTCTACCGTATTCTGCCTTTCTTGCCTTCTGCATCTCAGCAAAATGCTTTCCCACTAGGTCTAGCAAGGAGAAACTGTGCCAGCTGAGTAGATGTAGCCCGGCCCGCCCTTTGAAGGTCACAAGTTCTTGGCATCTCAGAGCCTGAAGGGACGAGCGAGGTTATCTATGGTACAAGCACAGCAAAGTTGTCCAAGAATAGCTTCCATTCGAATGCTAATGGCAATTGAAGAGGCAGGCCAGTGGCAAGCCACTATCTTCTAGCAGTTTGAAAGGTGCAGACACAGTGCAGTTGTTGTGTGGCTTCCTTCTTCGCCTCCCAGAAGGTGCCGCGCTCTCCGTCTCTTGCTTGCCAATATGTTGCCGTGTTCCTCTTATTGTTTGGTTTCTTTGGATTTGTTTTGATGATGTTTTGGCGGGTTTTCGGAATGTTTTGGTGGTGTTTTAGAATGTTTTGTTTTCTCTTGTGTTGTTTTTATTGTGTTGGCAGGTTTTGGAATGTTTGGATGCCCTTTGGCGGGTTTTAAAATATTTTGGCAGGTATTTGGAATGTTTTGGTTTGCTTTCATTTGCTTTGATTATGTTTTGGCAAGTTATTGAATGTTTCGATCACTTCTGACTGGTTTGATAGTATTTTGGCATCTTTTCAGAATGTTTTGATCAGTTTTGGCAGGTTCTAAACTATTTTGTCGGGATTTGGAATGTTTTGGTTGGTTTTGATTTGTTTTTATGGTGTTTTGCCAAGTTTTTTGAATGTTTTGATCAGTTCTGGCTGGTTTGATAGTATTTTGGTATCTTTTCAGAATGTTTTGATCAGTTTTGCGGGTCTAAATTATTTTGGCGTGTTTTTGGAATACTCTGGTTGGTTTTGATTTGTTTTTATGATGTTTTGGTGGGTTTTCGGAATGTTTTGGTGGGGTTTTAGAATGTTTTGTTTTCTCTTGTGTTGTTTTTATTGTGTTGGCAGGTTTTGGAATGTCTGGATTCCTTTTGGCGGGTTTTAAAATATTTTGGCGGGTATTTGGAAAGTTTTGGCGGGTATTCGGAATGTTTTGATTAGTTTTGACGGGTTTTGAAATATTTTGGCGGGGTTTTAGAAGGTTTTCTTTGTTTTGATGATGTTCAGCCCAGTTTTTGGTGTGTTTGGATTAGGTTTGGTGGGCTTTATCATGTTTTGTCAGGTTTTTCCGAATGTTTTGATCACTTCTGTCTGGTTTTCTATTTTGGCGGGTTTGAAACTATTTCTGGATTAGTTTTGGTGGGTTTTAAACTATTTTGGCTCTTTGCGCAGAGATGACGGTGCCGGTTGCGGTGCGCTGCGGGGCGCTCCTTCTGCGGAAAGACGCCTGGCAGCGGCACTTGGGGCAGCTCCGCGTCTACCGTATTCTGCCTTTCTTGCCTTCTGCATCTCAGCAAAATGCTTTCCCACTAGGTCTAGCAAGGAGAAACTGTGCCAGCTGAGTAGATGTAGCCCGGCCCGCCCTTTGAAGGTCACAAGTTCTTGGCATCTCAGAGCCTGAAGGGACGAGCGAGGTTATCTATGGTACAAGCACAGCAAAGTTGTCCAAGAATAGCTTCCATTCGAATGCTAATGGCAATTGAAGAGGCAGGCCAGTGGCAAGCCACTATCTTCTAGCAGTTTGAAAGGTGCAGACACAGTGCAGTTGTTGTGTGGCTTCCTTCTTCGCCTCCCAGAAGGTGCCGCGCTCTCCGTCTCTTGCTTGCCAATATGTTGCCGTGTTCCTCTTATTGTTTGGTTTCTTTGGATTTGTTTTGATGATGTTTTGGCGGGTTTTCGGAATGTTTTGGTGGTGTTTTAGAATGTTTTGTTTTCTCTTGTGTTGTTTTTATTGTGTTGGCAGGTTTTGGAATGTTTGGATGCCCTTTGGCGGGTTTTAAAATATTTTGGCAGGTATTTGGAATGTTTTGGTTTGCTTTCATTTGCTTTGATTATGTTTTGGCAAGTTATTGAATGTTTCGATCACTTCTGACTGGTTTGATAGTATTTTGGCATCTTTTCAGAATGTTTTGATCAGTTTTGGCAGGTTCTAAACTATTTTGTCGGGATTTGGAATGTTTTGGTTGGTTTTGATTTGTTTTTATGGTGTTTTGCCAAGTTTTTTGAATGTTTTGATCAGTTCTGGCTGGTTTGATAGTATTTTGGTATCTTTTCAGAATGTTTTGATCAGTTTTGCGGGTCTAAATTATTTTGGCGTGTTTTTGGAATACTCTGGTTGGTTTTGATTTGTTTTTATGATGTTTTGGTGGGTTTTCGGAATGTTTTGGTGGGGTTTTAGAATGTTTTGTTTTCTCTTGTGTTGTTTTTATTGTGTTGGCAGGTTTTGGAATGTCTGGATTCCTTTTGGCGGGTTTTAAAATATTTTGGCAGGTATTTGGAAAGTTTTGGCGGGTATTCGGAATGTTTTGATTAGTTTTGACGGGTTTTGAAATATTTTGGCGGGGTTTTAGAAGGTTTTCTTTGTTTTGATGATGTTCAGCCCAGTTTTTGGTGTGTTTGGATTAGGTTTGGTGGGCTTTATCATGTTTTGTCAGGTTTTTCCGAATGTTTTGATCACTTCTGTCTGGTTTTCTATTTTGGCGGGTTTGAAACTATTTCTGGATTAGTTTTGGTGGGTTTTAAACTATTTTGGCTCTTTGCGCAGAGATGACGGTGCCGGTTGCGGTGCGCTGCGGGGCGCTCCTTCTGCGGAAAGACGCCTGGCAGCGGCACTTGGGGCAGCTCCGCGTCTACCGTATTCTGCCTTTCTTGCCTTCTGCATCTCAGCAAAATGCTTTCCCACTAGGTCTAGCAAGGAGAAACTGTGCCAGCTGAGTAGATGTAGCCCGGCCCGCCCTTTGAAGGTCACAAGTTCTTGGCATCTCAGAGCCTGAAGGGACGAGCGAGGTTATCTATGGTACAAGCACAGCAAAGTTGTCCAAGAATAGCTTCCATTCGAATGCTAATGGCAATTGAAGAGGCAGGCCAGTGGCAAGCCACTATCTTCTAGCAGTTTGAAAGGTGCAGACACAGTGCAGTTGTTGTGTGGCTTCCTTCTTCGCCTCCCAGAAGGTGCCGCGCTCTCCGTCTCTTGCTTGCCAATATGTTGCCGTGTTCCTCTTATTGTTTGGTTTCTTTGGATTTGTTTTGATGATGTTTTGGCGGGTTTTCGGAATGTTTTGGTGGTGTTTTAGAATGTTTTGTTTTCTCTTGTGTTGTTTTTATTGTGTTGGCAGGTTTTGGAATGTTTGGATGCCCTTTGGCGGGTTTTAAAATATTTTGGCAGGTATTTGGAATGTTTTGGTTTGCTTTCATTTGCTTTGATTATGTTTTGGCAAGTTATTGAATGTTTCGATCACTTCTGACTGGTTTGATAGTATTTTGGCATCTTTTCAGAATGTTTTGATCAGTTTTGGCAGGTTCTAAACTATTTTGTCGGGATTTGGAATGTTTTGGTTGGTTTTGATTTGTTTTTATGGTGTTTTGCCAAGTTTTTTGAATGTTTTGATCAGTTCTGGCTGGTTTGATAGTATTTTGGTATCTTTTCAGAATGTTTTGATCAGTTTTGCGGGTCTAAATTATTTTGGCGTGTTTTTGGAATACTCTGGTTGGTTTTGATTTGTTTTTATGATGTTTTGGTGGGTTTTCGGAATGTTTTGGTGGGGTTTTAGAATGTTTTGTTTTCTCTTGTGTTGTTTTTATTGTGTTGGCAGGTTTTGGAATGTCTGGATTCCTTTTGGCGGGTTTTAAAATATTTTGGCGGGTATTTGGAAAGTTTTGGCGGGTATTCGGAATGTTTTGATTAGTTTTGACGGGTTTTGAAATATTTTGGCGGGGTTTTAGAAGGTTTTGATTTGTTTTGATGATGTTCAGCCCAGTTTTTGGTGTGTTTGGATTAGGTTTGGTGGGCTTTATCATGTTTTGTCAGGTTTTTCCGAATGTTTTGATCACTTCTGTCTGGTTTTCTATTTTGGCGGGTTTGAAACTATTTCTGGATTAGTTTTGGCGGGTTTTAAACTATTTTGGCTCTTTGCGCAGAGATGACGGTGCCGGTTGCGGTGCGCTGCGGGGCGCTCCTTCTGCGGAAAGACGCCTGGCAGCGGCACTTGGGGCAGCTCCGCGTCTACCGTATTCTGCCTTTCTTGCCTTCTGCATCTCAGCAAAATGCTTTCCCACTAGGTCTAGCAAGGAGAAACTGTGCCAGCTGAGTAGATGTAGCCCGGCCCGCCCTTTGAAGGTCACAAGTTCTTGGCATCTCAGAGCCTAAAGGGACGAGCGAGGTTATCTATGGTACAAGCACAGCAAAGTTGTCCAAGAATAGCTTCCATTCGAATGCTAATGGCAATTGAAGAGGCAGGCCAGTGGCAAGCCACTATCTTCTAGCAGTTTGAAAGGTGCAGACACAGTGCAGTTGTTGTGTGGCTTCCTTCTTCGCCTCCCAGAAGGTGCCGCGCTCTCCGTCTCTTGCTTGCCAATATGTTGCCGTGTTCCTCTTATTGTTTGGTTTCTTTGGATTTGTTTTGATGATGTTTTGGCGGGTTTTCGGAATGTTTTGGTGGTGTTTTAGAATGTTTTGTTTTCTCTTGTGTTGTTTTTATTGTGTTGGCAGGTTTTGGAATGTTTGGATGCCCTTTGGCGGGTTTTAAAATATTTTGGCAGGTATTTGGAATGTTTTGGTTTGCTTTCATTTGCTTTGATTATGTTTTGGCAAGTTATTGAATGTTTCGATCACTTCTGACTGGTTTGATAGTATTTTGGCATCTTTTCAGAATGTTTTGATCAGTTTTGGCAGGTTCTAAACTATTTTGTCGGGATTTGGAATGTTTTGGTTGGTTTTGATTTGTTTTTTATGGTGTTTTGCCAAGTTTTTTGAATGTTTTGATCAGTTCTGGCTGGTTTGATAGTATTTTGGTATCTTTTCAGAATGTTTTGATCAGTTTTGCGGGTCTAAATTATTTTGGCGTGTTTTTGGAATACTCTGGTTGGTTTTGATTTGTTTTTATGATGTTTTGGTGGGTTTTCGGAATGTTTTGGTGGGGTTTTAGAATGTTTTGTTTTCTCTTGTGTTGTTTTTATTGTGTTGGCAGGTTTTGGAATGTCTGGATTCCTTTTGGCGGGTTTTAAAATATTTTGGCGGGTATTTGGAAAGTTTTGGCGGGTATTCGGAATGTTTTGATTAGTTTTGACGGGTTTTGAAATATTTTGGCGGGGTTTTAGAAGGTTTTGATTTGTTTTGATGATGTTCAGCCCAGTTTTTGGTGTGTTTGGATTAGGTTTGGTGGGCTTTATCATGTTTTGTCAGGTTTTTCCGAATGTTTTGATCACTTCTGTCTGGTTTTCTATTTTGGCGGGTTTGAAACTATTTCTGGATTAGTTTTGGCGGGTTTTAAACTATTTTGGCTCTTTGCGCAGAGATGACGGTGCCGGTTGCGGTGCGCTGCGGGGCGCTCCTTCTGCGGAAAGACGCCTGGCAGCGGCACTTGGGGCAGCTCCGCGTCTACCGTATTCTGCCTTTCTTGCCTTCTGCATCTCAGCAAAATGCTTTCCCACTAGGTCTAGCAAGGAGAAACTGTGCCAGCTGAGTAGATGTAGCCCGGCCCGCCCTTTGAAGGTCACAAGTTCTTGGCATCTCAGAGCCTAAAGGGACGAGCGAGGTTATCTATGGTACAAGCACAGCAAAGTTGTCCAAGAATAGCTTCCATTCGAATGCTAATGGCAATTGAAGAGGCAGGCCAGTGGCAAGCCACTATCTTCTAGCAGTTTGAAAGGTGCAGACACAGTGCAGTTGTTGTGTGGCTTCCTTCTTCGCCTCCCAGAAGGTGCCGCGCTCTCCGTCTCTTGCTTGCCAATATGTTGCCGTGTTCCTCTTATTGTTTGGTTTCTTTGGATTTGTTTTGATGATGTTTTGGCGGGTTTTCGGAATGTTTTGGTGGTGTTTTAGAATGTTTTGTTTTCTCTTGTGTTGTTTTTATTGTGTTGGCAGGTTTTGGAATGTTTGGATGCCCTTTGGCGGGTTTTAAAATATTTTGGCAGGTATTTGGAATGTTTTGGTTTGCTTTCATTTGCTTTGATTATGTTTTGGCAAGTTATTGAATGTTTCGATCACTTCTGACTGGTTTGATAGTATTTTGGCATCTTTTCAGAATGTTTTGATCAGTTTTGGCAGGTTCTAAACTATTTTGTCGGGATTTGGAATGTTTTGGTTGGTTTTGATTTGTTTTTATGGTGTTTTGCCAAGTTTTTTGAATGTTTTGATCAGTTCTGGCTGGTTTGATAGTATTTTGGTATCTTTTCAGAATGTTTTGATCAGTTTTGTGGGTCTAAATTATTTTGGCGTGTTTTTGGAATACTCTGGTTGGTTTTGATTTGTTTTTATGATGTTTTGGTGGGTTTTCGGAATGTTTTGGTGGGGTTTTAGAATGTTTTGTTTTCTCTTGTGTTGTTTTTATTGTGTTGGCAGGTTTTGGAATGTCTGGATTCCTTTTGGCGGGTTTTAAAATATTTTGGCGGGTATTTGGAAAGTTTTGGCGGGTATTCGGAATGTTTTGATTAGTTTTGACGGGTTTTGAAATATTTTGGCGGGGTTTTAGAAGGTTTTGATTTGTTTTGATGATGTTCAGCCCAGTTTTTGGTGTGTTTGGATTAGGTTTGGTGGGCTTTATCATGTTTTGTCAGGTTTTTCCGAATGTTTTGATCACTTCTGTCTGGTTTTCTATTTTGGCGGGTTTGAAACTATTTCTGGATTAGTTTTGGCGGGTTTTAAACTATTTTGGCTCTTTGCGCAGAGATGACGGTGCCGGTTGCGGTGCGCTGCGGGGCGCTCCTTCTGCGGAAAGACGCCTGGCAGCGGCACTTGGGGCAGCTCCGCGTCTACCGTATTCTGCCTTTCTTGCCTTCTGCATCTCAGCAAAATGCTTTCCCACTAGGTCTAGCAAGGAGAAACTGTGCCAGCTGAGTAGATGTAGCCCGGCCCGCCCTTTGAAGGTCACAAGTTCTTGGCATCTCAGAGCCTGAAGGGACGAGCGAGGTTATCTATGGTACAAGCACAGCAAAGTTGTCCAAGAATAGCTTCCATTCGAATGCTAATGGCAATTGAAGAGGCAGGCCAGTGGCAAGCCACTATCTTCTAGCAGTTTGAAAGGTGCAGACACAGTGCAGTTGTTGTGTGGCTTCCTTCTTCGCCTCCCAGAAGGTGCCACGCTCTCCGTCTCTTGCTTGCCAATATGTTGCCGTGTTCCTCTTATTGTTTGGTTTCTTTGGATTTGTTTTGATGATGTTTTGGCGGGTTTTCGGAATGTTTTGGTGGTGTTTTAGAATGTTTTGTTTTCTCTTGTGTTGTTTTTATTGTGTTGGCAGGTTTTGGAATGTTTGGATGCCCTTTGGCGGGTTTTAAAATATTTTGGCAGGTATTTGGAATGTTTTGGTTTGCTTTCATTTGCTTTGATTATGTTTTGGCAAGTTATTGAATGTTTCGATCACTTCTGACTGGTTTGATAGTATTTTGGCATCTTTTCAGAATGTTTTGATCAGTTTTGGCAGGTTCTAAACTATTTTGTCGGGATTTGGAATGTTTTGGTTGGTTTTGATTTGTTTTTTATGGTGTTTTGCCAAGTTTTTTGAATGTTTTGATCAGTTCTGGCTGGTTTGATAGTATTTTGGTATCTTTTCAGAATGTTTTGATCAGTTTTGCGGGTCTAAATTATTTTGGCGTGTTTTTGGAATACTCTGGTTGGTTTTGATTTGTTTTTATGATGTTTTGGTGGGTTTTCGGAATGTTTTGGTGGGGTTTTAGAATGTTTTGTTTTCTCTTGTGTTGTTTTTATTGTGTTGGCAGGTTTTGGAATGTCTGGATTCCTTTTGGCGGGTTTTAAAATATTTTGGCAGGTATTTGGAAAGTTTTGGCGGGTATTCGGAATGTTTTGATTAGTTTTGACGGGTTTTGAAATATTTTGGCGGGGTTTTAGAAGGTTTTCTTTGTTTTGATGATGTTCAGCCCAGTTTTTGGTGTGTTTGGATTAGGTTTGGTGGGCTTTATCATGTTTTGTCAGGTTTTTCCGAATGTTTTGATCACTTCTGTCTGGTTTTCTATTTTGGCGGGTTTGAAACTATTTCTGGATTAGTTTTGGTGGGTTTTAAACTATTTTGGCTCTTTGCGCAGAGATGACGGTGCCGGTTGCGGTGCGCTGCGGGGCGCTCCTTCTGCGGAAAGACGCCTGGCAGCGGCACTTGGGACAGCTCCGCGTCTACCGTATTCTGCCTTTCTTGCCTTCTGCATCTCAGCAAAATGCTTTCCCACTAGGTCTAGCAAGGAGAAACTGTGCCAGCTGAGTAGATGTAGCCCGGCCCGCCCTTTGAAGGTCACAAGTTCTTGGCATCTCAGAGCCTGAAGGGACGAGCGAGGTTATCTATGGTACAAGCACAGCAAAGTTGTCCAAGAATAGCTTCCATTCGAATGCTAATGGCAATTGAAGAGGCAGGCCAGTGGCAAGCCACTATCTTCTAGCAGTTTGAAAGGTGCAGACACAGTGCAGTTGTTGTGTGGCTTCCTTCTTCGCCTCCCAGAAGGTGCCGCGCTCTCCGTCTCTTGCTTGCCAATATGTTGCCGTGTTCCTCTTATTGTTTGGTTTCTTTGGATTTGTTTTGATGATGTTTTGGCGGGTTTTCGGAATGTTTTGGTGGTGTTTTAGAATGTTTTGTTTTCTCTTGTGTTGTTTTTATTGTGTTGGCAGGTTTTGGAATGTTTGGATGCCCTTTGGCGGGTTTTAAAATATTTTGTCGGGTATTTGGAATGTTTTGGTTTGCTTTCATTTGCTTTGATTATGTTTTGGCAAGTTATTGAATGTTTCGATCACTTCTGACTGGTTTGATAGTATTTTGGCATCTTTTCAGAATGTTTTGATCAGTTTTGGCAAGTTCTAAACTATTTTGTCGGGATTTGGAATGTTTTGGTTGGTTTTGATTTGTTTTTATGGTGTTTTGCCAAGTTTTTTGAATGTTTTGATCAGTTCTGGCTGGTTTGATAGTATTTTGGTATCTTTTCAGAATGTTTTGATCAGTTTTGCGGGTCTAAATTATTTTGGCGTGTTTTTGGAATACTCTGGTTGGTTTTGATTTGTTTTTATGATGTTTTGGTGGGTTTTCGGAATGTTTTGGTGGGGTTTTAGAATGTTTTGTTTTCTCTTGTGTTGTTTTTATTGTGTTGGCAGGTTTTGGAATGTCTGGATTCCTTTTGGCGGGTTTTAAAATATTTTGGCGGGTATTTGGAAAGTTTTGGCGGGTATTCGGAATGTTTTGATTAGTTTTGACGGGTTTTGAAATATTTTGGCGGGGTTTTAGAAGGTTTTGATTTGTTTTGATGATGTTCAGCCCAGTTTTTGGTGTGTTTGGATTAGGTTTGGTGGGCTTTATCATGTTTTGTCAGGTTTTTCCGAATGTTTTGATCACTTCTGTCTGGTTTTCTATTTTGGCGGGTTTGAAACTATTTCTGGATTAGTTTTGGCGGGTTTTAAACTATTTTGGCTCTTTGCGCAGAGATGACGGTGCCGGTTGCGGTGCGCTGCGGGGCGCTCCTTCTGCGGAAAGACGCCTGGCAGCGGCACTTGGGGCAGCTCCGCGTCTACCGTATTCTGCCTTTCTTGCCTTCTGCATCTCAGCAAAATGCTTTCCCACTAGGTCTAGCAAGGAGAAACTGTGCCAGCTGAGTAGATGTAGCCCGGCCCGCCCTTTGAAGGTCACAAGTTCTTGGCATCTCAGAGCCTAAAGGGACGAGCGAGGTTATCTATGGTACAAGCACAGCAAAGTTGTCCAAGAATAGCTTCCATTCGAATGCTAATGGCAATTGAAGAGGCAGGCCAGTGGCAAGCCACTATCTTCTAGCAGTTTGAAAGGTGCAGACACAGTGCAGTTGTTGTGTGGCTTCCTTCTTCGCCTCCCAGAAGGTGCCGCGCTCTCCGTCTCTTGCTTGCCAATATGTTGCCGTGTTCCTCTTATTGTTTGGTTTCTTTGGATTTGTTTTGATGATGTTTTGGCGGGTTTTCGGAATGTTTTGGTGGTGTTTTAGAATGTTTTGTTTTCTCTTGTGTTGTTTTTATTGTGTTGGCAGGTTTTGGAATGTTTGGATGCCCTTTGGCGGGTTTTAAAATATTTTGGCAGGTATTTGGAATGTTTTGGTTTGCTTTCATTTGCTTTGATTATGTTTTGGCAAGTTATTGAATGTTTCGATCACTTCTGACTGGTTTGATAGTATTTTGGCATCTTTTCAGAATGTTTTGATCAGTTTTGGCAGGTTCTAAACTATTTTGTCGGGATTTGGAATGTTTTGGTTGGTTTTGGTTTGTTTTTATGATGTTTTGGCCGGATTTCAGAATATTTTGGCTGGGTTTTAGAATGTTTTGTTTTCTCTTGTGTTGTTTTTATTGTGTTGGCAGGTTTTGGAATGTCTGGATTCCTTTTGGCGGGTTTTAAAATATTTTGGCAGGTATTTGGAATGGTTTGGATGGTTTTCGGAATGTTTTGATTAGTTTTGACGGGTTTTGAAATATTTTGGCGGGTTTTTAGTAGGTTTTGATTTGTTCTGGTTTGTTTTGATGATGTTTAGCCCAGTTTTTGGTGTGTTTGGATTAGGTTTGGTGGGCTTTATCATGTTTTGTCAGGTTTTTTCGAATGTTTTGATCACTTCTGTCTGGTTTTCTATTTTGGCGGGTTTGAATCTATTTTTTGATTAGTTTTGGCGGGTTTTAAACTATTTTGGCTCTTTGCGCAGAGATGACGGTGCTGGTTGCGGTGTGCTCCGGGGCGCTCCTTCTGCAGAAAGACGCCTGGCAGCAGCACTTGGGACAGTTCCGCGTCTCCGTATTCTGCCTTTCTTGCCTTCTGCATCTCAGCAAAATGCTTTCCCACTAGGTCTAGCAAGGAGAAACTGTGCCAGCTGAGTAGATGTAGCCCGGCCCGCCCTTTGAAGGTCACAAGTTCTTGGCATCTCAGAGCCTAAAGGGAAGAGCAAGGTTATCTATGGTAGGCTGGGGCAGAACTAGCCACAAGCACAGCAAAGTTGTCCAAGAATAGCTTCCATTCGAATGCTAATGGCAATTGAAGAGGCAGGCCAGTGGCAAGCCACTATCTTCTAGCAGTTTGAAAGGTGCAGACACAGTGCAGGTGTTGTGTGGCTTCCTTCTTCGCCTCCCAGAAGTTGCCGCGCTCTCCGTCTCTTGCTTGCCAATATGTTGCCGTGTTCCTCTTATTGTTTGGTTTCTTTGGATTTGTTTTTATGATGTTTTGGCAGGTTTTCGGAATGTTTTGGTGGGGTTTTAGAATGTTTTGTTTTCTCTTGTGTTGTTTTTATTGTGTTGGCAGGTTTTGGAATGTCTGGATTCCTTTTGGCGGGTTTTAAAATATTTTGGCGGGTATTTGGAATGTTTTGGTTTGCTTTCATTTGCTTTGATTATGTTTTGGCAAGTTATTGAATGTTTCGATCACTTCTGACTGGTTTGATAGTATTTTGGCATCTTTTCAGAATGTTTTGATCAGTTTTGGCAGGTTCTAAACTATTTTGTCGGGATTTGGAATGTTTTGGTTGGTTTTGATTTGTTTTTATGGTGTTTTGCCAAGTTTTTTGAATGTTTTGGTCAGTTCTGGCTGGTTTGATAGTATTTTGGTATCTTTTCAGAATGTTTTGATAAGTTTTGCGGGTCTAAATTATTTTGGCGTGTTTTTGGAATACTCTGGTTGGTTTTGATTTGTTTTTATGATGTTTTGGTGGGTTTTCGGAATGTTTTGGTGGGGTTTTAGAATGTTTTGTTTTCTCTTGTGTTGTTTTTATTGTGTTGGCAGGTTTTGGAATGTCTGGATTCCTTTTGGCGGGTTTTAAAATATTTTGGCGGGTATTTGGAAAGTTTTGGATGGTATTTGGAATGTTTTGATTAGTTTTGACGGGTTTTGAAATATTTTGGCAGGTTTTTAGAAGATTTTGATTAGTTTTGTTGATGTCTAGCCCAGTTTTTGGTGTGTTTGGTTTAGGTTTGGTGGGCTTTATCATGTTTTGTCAGGTTTTTCCGAATGTTTTGATCACTTCTGTCTGGTTTTCTATTTTGGCGGGTTTGAAACTATTTTTTGATTAGTTTTGGTGGGTTTTAAACTATTTTGGCTCTTTGCGCAGAGATGACGGTGCCGGTTGCAGTGCGCTCTGGGGCGCTCCTTCTGCGGAGAGGCGCCTGGCAGCGGCACTTGGGGCAGCTCCACGTCTACCGTATTCTGCCTTTCTTGCCTTCTGCATCTCAGCAAAATGCTTTCCCACTAGGTCTAGCAAGGAGAAACTGTGCCAGCTGAGTAGATGTAGCCCGGCCCGCCCTTTGAAGTTCACAAGTTCTTGGCATCTCAGAGCCTAAAGGGACGAGCGAGGTTATCTATGGTACAAGCACAGCAAAGTTGTCCAAGAATAGCTTCCATTCGAATGCTAATGGCAATTGAAGAGGCAGGCCAGTGGCAAGCCACTATCTTCTAGCAGTTTGAAAGGTGCAGACACAGTGCAGTTGTTGTGTGGCTTCCTTCTTCGCCTCCCAGAAGGTGCCGCGCTCTCCGTCTCTTGCTTGCCAATATGTTGCCCTGTTCCTCTTATTGTTTGGTTTCTTTGGATTTGTTTTGATGATGTTTTGGCGGGTTTTCGGAATGTTTTGGTGGTATTTTAGAATGTTTTGTTTTCTCTTGTGTTGTTTTTATTGTGTTGGCAGGTTTTGGAATGTTTGGATTCCTTTTGGCGTGTTTTAAAATATTTTGGCAGGTATTTGGAATGTTTTTGTTTGCTTTCATTTGCTTTGATTATGTTTTGGCAAGTTATTGAATGTTTCGATCACTTCTGACTGGTTTGATAGTATTTTGGCATCTTTTCAGAATGTTTTGATCAGTTTTGGCAGGTTCTAAACTATTTTGTCGGGTTTTTGGAATGTTTTGGTTGGTTTTGGTTTGTTTTTATGATGTTTTGGCCGGATTTCAGAATATTTTGGCTGGGTTTTAGAATGTTTTGTTTTCTCTTGTGTTGTTTTTATTGTGTTGGCAGGTTTTGGAATGTCTGGATTCCTTTTGGCGGGTTTTAAAATATTTTGGCGGGTATTTGGAAAGGTTTGGATGGTTTTCGGAATGTTTTGATTAGTTTTGACGGGTTTTGAAATATTTTGGCGGGTTTTTAGTAGGTTTTGATTTGTTTTGGTTTGTTTTGATGATGTTTAGCCCAGTTTTTGGTGTGTTTGGATTAGGTTTGGTGGGCTTTATCATGTTTTGTCAGGTTTTTTCGAATGTTTTGATCACTTCTGTCTGGTTTTCTATTTTGGCGGGTTTGAAACTATTTCTGGATTAGTTTTGGTGGGTTTTAAACTATTTTGGCTCTTTGCGCAGAGATGACGGTGCCGGTTGCGGTGCGCTGCGGGGCGCTCCTTCTGTGGAAAGACGCCTGGCAGCGGCGCTTGGGGCAGCTCCGCTTCTCCGTATTCTGCATTTCTTGCCTTCTGCATCTCAGCAAAATGCTTTCCCACTAGGTCTAGCAAGGAGAAACTGTGCCAGCTGAGTAGATGTAGCCCGGCCCGCCCTTTGAAGGTCACGAGTTCTTGGCATCTCAGAGCCTAAAGGGACGAGCGAGGTTATCTATGGTACAAGCACAGCAAAGTTGTCCAAGAATAGCTTCCATTCGAATGCTAATGGCAATTGAAGAGGCAGGCCAGTGGCAAGCCACTATCTTCTAGCAGTTTGAAAGGTGCAGACACAGTGCAGGTGTTGTGCGGCTTCCTTCTTCGCCTCCTAGAAGGTGCCACGCTCTCTCTGTCTCTTGCTTGCCAATATGTTGCCGTGTTCCTCTTATTGTTTGGTTTCTTTGGATTTGTTTTTATGATGTTTTGGCGGGTTTTCGGAATGTTTTGGTGGTGTTTTAGAATGTTTTGTTTTCTCTTGTGTTGTTTTTATTGTCTTGGCAGGTTTTGGAATGTCTGGATTCCTTTTGGCGGGTTTTAAAATATTTTGGCGGGTATTTGGAATGTTTTGGATGGTATTTGGAATGTTTTGATTAGTTTTGACGGGTTTTGAAATATTTTGGCTGGTTTTTAGAAGGTTTTGATTTGTTTTGGTTATGTTTGGCCCAGTTTTTGGTGTGTTTGGATTAGGTTTGGTGGGCTTTATCATGTTTTGTCAGGTTTTTTCGAATGTTTTGATCACTTCTGTCTGGTTTTCTATTTTGGCGGGTTTGAATCTATTTTTTGATTAGTTTTGGCGGGTTTTAAACTATTTTGGCTCTTTGCGCAGAGATGACGGTGCTGGTTGCGGTGCGCTCCGGGGCGCTCCTTCTGCAGAAAGACGCCTGGCAGCAGCACTTGGGACAGTTCCGCGTCTCCGTATTCTGCATTTCTTGCCTTCTGCATCTCAGCAAAATGCTTTCCCACTAGGTCTAGCAAGGAGAAACTGTGCCAGCTGAGTAGATGTAGCCCGGCCCGCCCTTTGAAGTTGACAAGTTCTTGGCATCTCAGAGCCTAAAGGGAAGAGCAAGGTTATCTATGGTAGGCTGGGGCAGAACTAGCCGCAAGCACAGCAAAGTTGTCCAAGAATAGCTTCCATTCGAATGCTAATGGCAATTGAAGAGGCAGGCCAGTGGCAAGCCACTATCTTCTAGCAGTTTGAAAGGTGCAGACACAGTGCAGGTGTTGTGCGACTTCCTTCTTCGCCTCCTAGAAGGTGCCGCGCTCTCCGTCTCTTGCTTGCCAATATGTTGCCGTGTTCCTCTTATTGTTTGGTTTGTTTTTGGTGGTTTTTATGATGTTTTGGCGGGTTTTCGGAGTGGTTTGATCAGGTCTGGCTGGTTTGATAATATTTTGTCAGGTTTTTGTAGGTTTTGTTTTGTTTAGATTTGTTTTGAATATGTTTTGGCAGGTATTTGGAATGTTTTGGTTTGTTTTGATTTGTTTTTAAAATGTTTTGATGGGTGTTTTTGCTTCATTTTAGCGGGTTAAAAAATAATTTGGCTGGTATTCAGTATGTTTCGGTTGGGTTTCATTTGTTTTTATTACGTTTTGTTAAGTTTTGTGAATGTTTTGATCACCTCTGTCTGTTTTTATAATATTTTGGCGTCTTTTCAGAATGTTTTGATCAGTTTTGGTGGGTTCTAAAATATTTTGGCTCTTTTTTAGAATGTTTTGTTTTGTTTTGATTCGTTTTTAATATGATTTTGCAGGTTTTCATAATGTTTTGGTCGGTTTTCAAAAATGTTTTGGTTTGTTTTGATTTGTTTTGAATATGTTTTGGTGGGTTTTGGAATGTTTTGATTTGTTTTGTCTACTTTAAAATATTTTGGCATGTATTTTGAAGGTTTTGGTTGGTTTTCATTTGTTTTTATTATGTTTTGGCAAGTTTTTTTATGGTTTGATAAGTTCTGTCTGGTTTTATAATGTTTTGGCCGGTTTTCAGAATGTTTTGATCAGTTCTGGCTGGTTTTATATTTTGTCGGGTTTTTAGAATTTATAATATTTTGGCTCTTCTCGCAGAGATTATGGTGCCAGTTGCGGGGCGCTTTGTGGCCCTCCTGCGGCATGACGCCTGGCAGTGGAACTTACGTTCTAAGGCTCTGTATCCAGACGCAATGTGCCACCAGACGCCACTGTGGCCGCTTTGACAGTGCTACGTGCCTCCTGTAAACTGACATCAGGAACATAGGCACATGAGTTTTTTTATCCCAGGGAAAATGGTCGCGTCCCTGTCCATGGGAAAGAGTCCTGCAGTGAATGGCTGCCTGCTAAAATTCCGAAGATCACAGGATGCCTCCCAGATGCAACTGCCACCAAATGCAACCTTGGCTGTGTTGCAGTCCATTTTGGGAGGGGGCACCCTGGGGAGTCACCGGAGGGCCCCCTAGGCTGTGAGTGCACTGGCAGCAGCTGGCAGGCAAGGAGATTCCACAGGGATTCTGAGGGTGCAGATTAGATGAGGGTTTATTTGGGGTCCCATCCCCGGGAACAGCATGGTTTCTGAGGGAAAAAGGGGGAAGGGGGAGAGGGAAGGAGGGGGAGCCGAGGGGAGGGAAGGGCCAACAGGGTAGGAAGGCGAAGAGGGAGGAAAGGCTAAGAGAGCAACTGGTCTCACTAGCATGGTTTATAAGGCAGATTGAAAGTGGGCACGGAATGAGACTTGTGCCAATGGGATTACAGATACGGGATGCTCCAGGACAGGACCACAGGCTTGGGATAGACAATAACTTTTGGAGGGGTGAGACAGAGCACACCATTTTAATAAAATGCAATACTACATGGATGGTTTGACAGTGCCAAGTGTCTCCTGCAAATTGACATCAGGAACCTGGACTGGTAAGTTTTGTTTCCCAGTTAAAAGGGCCAGCAGTTGTGTAAAACGGCCAGTGGCAGGGAGTGGCCCGCTGCCTGCTGAAATTCCAAAGGTAGCAGGATGCCTCCAGGACACAAAGTGCAAAGATCAGCAAGTCTGGCTGGTATGACAGTAACACGTGCCACCTGTGAACTATCAAGAAACTGGGCTGATGAGTTTTGTTTCCCAGGGAAAAGGGCCAGCATTTGGGTCCAACCACCAGTGGCCCAGACAGTCCGGATGCCTGCTGAAATTCCAAAGGTCGCAGGATGCCACCCAGACCCAATGGGCCAACATCAACAACGGTGGCTGTTTTGAACATGACAAGTGCCTCCTGCAAACTGACATCAGGCATCTGGCCTGGTCAGATTCGTTCTCCAGGCAAAAGGCCCAGTGTTCGTTTGCAGGTGACAGTGGCCCAGAGTGGGTGGCTGACTGCCGAAATTCCGAATACCGTAGGATGCCTCCCAGTTCCAAGCTGAAAGCAAATGCAGCTGTGGCTTATTATTCAGTGAAAAGTGCCTCCTGCAAACTGACAACAGGAACCTGACCTGGTGAGTTTTGTTTCTCTGGGGAATAGCCATAGTTCCAGGCCAGCTTCCAGTGGACCGTAGCAGCAGGGTGCTTCTTAAAATTCCGTACATCTCAGGATACCTGCCAGAAGCAAGGCACCACCAGAGGAAAGTGTGGCTGGTTGAACAGTGCCAAGTGCCTCTTGCAAACTGACATCAGGAAATTGGCCTGCTGAGTTTTGTTTCTCTGGGGAAAGGCCATTGTTCATGTCCAGGGCCTGCTGGCACCCAATGGCCGGCTGCATTCGGAAACTCTGAATGTCCCAGGATGCCTCCAAGACGCAAGGTGCCAGCACAGGCAAGTGTGGCTTGTTTCACAGTGCCATGTGCCTCCTGCAAACGGACATCAGGAACCTGGCCTGCTGAGTTTTGTGACTCATAGGAAAGGCCATGGTTGGAGTCCTGGTTCCCGTGGCCTGGGGCGGCAAGCTGTGTGCTGAAATTCCGCACGTCTCAGGATGCCTTGAGGACACAAGGTGCCACCAGGGGCAAATGTGGCTGGTTTGAGAGTGCCACGTGCCTCCTGCAAACTGACCTCAGGAACCTGGCCTGCTGAGTTTTGTTTCTCTGGGGAAAGGCCATAGATCGTGCCCAGTTTCCGGTGGCCCGTAGTGGCCGTGTGCATTTTGAACTTCGGAATGTCTCAGGATGCCTCCCAGAAGCAATGTGCCACCAGAGGCAAGTGAGGCTGGTTTGACAGTGCCATATGCCTCCTGCAAAGTGACATCAGGAAGCTGGCCTGCTGAGTTTTATTTCTCTGGGGAAAGGCCATGGTTCCTGGCCAGGTTCCGGTCTCCCACAGTGGCCGGCTGTGTGCTGAAATTCCCAAAGTCTCCAGATACCTCCCAGAAGCAAGGTGCAAGCAAAGGCAACTGTGGCTGGTTGAACAGTGCCAAGTCCCTCCTGCAAACTGACCTCAGGAAAATGGCCTGGTGAGTTTTGTTTGTCTGGCGACAAGCCATCATTGCTGTATTAGACCACTGGCTGAGATGGCGGGCTGCCTGCTGAAATTCCGAACTTCTCGAGATGCCTCGCAGACGCAAGGAGCCATCACAGGCAAATGTGGTTGATTTGACATTGCCAAGCGCCTCCTGCAAACGGACATCAGGAACCTTACCTGAGTTTTGTTTCTCATAGGAACGGCCATAGTTCGTGTCTTGGTAACCGTTTCCCGGCATGGCAAGCTGCCTCCTGAAATTCAGCACGTCTCAGGATGCCTTCCAGAAGCAAGGCGCCAGCAGAGGCAACTGTGGCTGGTTGAACAGTGCCAAGTGCGTCCGGCAAACTGCCATCAGGACCCTGGCCTGCTGAGTTTTCTTTCTCTGGGGAAAGACCATAGTTCCTGTCCAGGTTCCTGTCTCCCGCAGGGGCTGTCTGCCTGCCTAAATTCAGAAAGTCTTCAAATGCCTACCAAGAAGAAAGGTGCCACCACAGGCAAGTGTGGCTGGTTTCAGAGTGCCAAGCGCTTCCTGTCAACAGGCCTCAGGAAACTGGCCTGGTGAGTTTTGTTTCTGAGAGAAAAGGTATCCTTCCTGTCCAGGGTCTGGTGGCTCGGAGAGGCCTGGTGCCTGCTGAAATTCCGAACCTCCCAATATACCAGCCAGAAGCAAGGTGACACCACTGGCAACCATGGCTGGTTGGACGGTGCCAAATGCCTTCTGCAAACTGACAATGAGAACCTTGCCTGGTGAGTTTAGTTTCTCTGGGGAACGGCCATAGTTCCTGGCCAGCTTCCGGTGGATCGTAGCAGCAGGGTGCTTCTTAAAATTCCGAACATCTCAGGATACATGCCAGAAGCAAGGCACCGCCAGAGGCAAGTGAGTCAGGTTTGAGAGTGCCATGTGCCTCCTGCAAAGTGACATCAGGAACCTGGCCTGGTGAGTTTTGTTTCTCTGGGGAAAGGCCATGGTTCCTGGCCAGGTTCCGGTCTCCCACAGTGGCCAGCTGAGTGCTGAAATTCCCAAAGTCTCCAGATACCTCCCAGAAGCAAGATGCAAGCAGAGGCAATTGTGGCTGGTTTGAGAGTGCCAAGTGCCTCCTGCAAACGGACCTCAGGAACCTGGCCTGCTGAGTTTTGTTTCTCTGGGGAAAGGCCATAGTTCCTGTCCACCTTCCCGGGGCCCGTAGTGGCTGTGTGCATTTTGAACTTCCGAATATCTCAGGATGCCTCCCTGAAGTAAGGTGCCAGCACAGGCAACTATGGCTGGTTTGACAGTAGCAAGTGTCTCCTGCAAACTGACCTCAGGAATCTGGCCTGGTGAGTTTTGTTTCTGAGAGAAAAGCTATCCTTCCTGTCCAGGGTCTGGTGGCTCGGAGAGGCCTGGTGCCTGCTGAAATTCTGAATCTCCCAATATACCAGCAAGAAGCAAAGTGCCGCCACTGGCAACCATGGCTGGTTGGACAGTGCCAAATGCCTCTTGCAAACTGACATCAGGAACTTGGCCTGGTGAGTTTTGTTTCTCTGGGGAAAGGCCATCGTTCGTGTCCAGGGCCTGCTGGCACCCAATGGACGGCTGCATTCTGAAATTCCGAATGTCCCAGGATGCCTCGCAGAAGCAAGGTGCCAGCACAGGCGAGTGGCTTGCTGGACAGTGCAAAATGCCTCCTGCAAACTGACAACAGGAACCTGGCCTGGTGAGTTTTGTTTCTCAGGGGAACGGCCATAGTTCCAGGCCAGCTTCCGGTGGACCGTAGCTGCAGGGTGCTTCTTAAAATTCCGAACATCTCAGGATACATGCCAGAAGCAAGGCACTACCAGAGGCAAGTGTGGCTCTTGAACTCTGCCATGTGCCCCTTGCAAACTCACATCAGGAAGCTGGCCTGGTGAGCTTTGCGTCTCATAGGAAAGGTCATGGTTGGTGTCCTGGTTCCCGTGGCCCGGGGCGGCATGCAGCCTGCCGAAATTCCGCGGGTCTGAGGATGCCTCCCTGAAGCAAGGTGCCACCACGGGCAAATATGGCTGGTTTGAGAGTGCCAAGTGCCTCCTGCAAACGGACATCAGGAGCCTGGCCTGCTGAGTTTTGTTTCTCTGGGGAAAGGCCATACTTCTCGTGCAGGGCCTGCTGGCACCCAATTGGCGGCTTCATTCTGAAATTCGGAATGTCCCAGGATGCCTCCAAGACGCAAGGTGCCAGCACAGGCAAGTGTGGCTTGTTGGACAGTGCCAAGTGTCTCCTGCAAACTCACATCAGGAACTTGGCCTGGTGAGTTTTGTGACTCATAGGAAAGGCCATGGTTCGAGTCCTGGGTCCCGAGTCCCGGGGCGGCACACTGCCTGCCGAAATTCCACGCGTCTCAGGATTCCTCCCTGAAGCAAGGTGCCATCACGGGCAAATGTGGCTGGTTGGAGAGTGCCAAGTGCCTCCTGCAAACGGACATCAGGAACCTGGCCTGCTGAGTTTTGTTTCTCCGGGGAAAGGCCATAGTTCATGTCCACCTTCCGGTGGCCCATAGTTGCCGTGTGCATTCTCAAATTCTGAATGTCTCCGGATGCCTCCAAGACGCAAGGTGCCAGCACAGGCAACTATGGCTGGTATGACAGTAGCAAGTGCCTCCTGCAAACTGACCTCAGGAATCTGGCCTGCTGAGTTTTGTTTCTGAGAGAAAAGGCCATGGTTCATGTCCTGGTTCCAGGCGGCCCAGTGTGGCCGGGTGCCTCTTAAAATTCCGAACATCTCCGGATGCCTCCCAGAAGCAAGGTGCCGCCAGAGGCAAGTGAGTCAGGTTTGAGAGTGCCATGTGCCTCCTGCAAAGTGACATCAGGAACCTGGCCTGGTGAGTTTTGTTTTTCTGGGGAAAGGCCATGGTTCCTGGCCAGGTTCCGGTCTCCCACAGTGGCCGGCTGAGTGCTGAAATTCCCAAAGTCTCCAGATACCTCCCAGAAGCAAGATGCAAGCAGAGGCAATTGTGGCTGGTTTGAGAGTGCCATATGGCTCCTGCAAACTGACCTCAGGAACCTGGCCTGCTGAGTTTTGTTTCTCTGGGGAAAGGCCATAGTTCCTGTCCACCTTCCGGGGGCCAGTAGTGGCTGTGTGCATTTTGACCTTCCGAATATCTCAGGATGCCTCCCTGAAGCAAGATGCCACCACAGGCAACTATGGCTGGTTTGACAGTAGCAAGTGCCTCCTGCAAACTGACCTCAGGAATCTGGCCTGGTGAGTTTTGTTTCTGAGAGAAAAGCTATCCTTCCTGTCCAGGGTCTGGTGGCTCGGAGAGGCCTGGTGCCTGCTGAAATTCTGAATCTCCCATTATACCAGCAAGAAGCAAAGTGCCGCCACTGGCAACCATGGCTGGTTGGACAGTGCCAAATGCCTCTTGCAAACTGACATCAGAAACTTGGCCTGGTGAGTTTTGTTTCTCTGGGGAAAGGCCATCGTTCGTGTCCAGGGCCTGCTGGCACCCAATGGACGGCTGCATTCTGAAATTCCGAATGTCCCAGGATGCCTCGCAGAAGCAAGGTGCCAGCACAGGCGAGTGGCTTGCTGGACAGTGCAAAATGCCTCCTGCAAACTGACAACAGGAACCGGGCCTGCTGAGTTATGTTTCTCAGAGAAAAGGTATCCTTCCTGTCCCGGGTCTGATGGCTCGGAGAGGCCTGGTGCCTGCTGAAATTCCGAACCTCCCAATATACCAGCGAGATGCAAGGTGCCACCACTGGCAACCATGGCTGGTTGGACAGCGCCAAATGCCTCCTGCAAACTGACATGAGGAACCTGGCCTGGTGAGTTTTGTTTCTCAGGGGAACGGCCATAGTTCCAGGCCTGCTGCCGGCGGACCGTAGCTGCAGGGTTCTTCTTAAAATTACGAACATCTCAGGATACATGCCAGAAGCAAGGCACCAGCAGAGGAAAGTGTGGCTGGTTGAACAGTGCCAAGTGCCTCTTGCAAACTGACAACAGGAACCTGGCCTGGTGAGTTTTGTTTCTCAGGGGAACGGCCATAGTTCCAGGCCAGCTTCCGGTGGGCCGTAGCTGCAGGGTGCTTCTTAAAATTCCGAACATCTCAGGATACATGCCAGAAGCAAGGCACCACCAGAGGCAAGTGTGGCTGGTTGAACAGTGCCAAGTGCCTCTTACAAACTGACATCAGGAAGCTGGCCTGGTGAGATTTGTTTCTCTGGGGAAAGGCCATTCTTTGTGTCCAGGGCCTGCTGGCACCCAATAGCCGGCTGCATTCTGAAATTCGGAATGTCTCAGGTTACCTCCAAGGCGCAAGGTGCCAGCACAGGCAGGTGTGGCTTGTTGAACAGTGACAAGTGCCTCCTGCAAACAGACATCAGGAACATGGCCTGGTGAGTTTTATTTCGCAGAGAAAAGGCCATCGTTCGTGTCCCGGGTCCCGTGGCCCCGGGGTGGCAAGCTGCCTGCCTAAATTCCGCAGGTCTGAGGATGCCTCCCTGAAGCAAGGTGCCACTACGGGCAAATGTGGCTGGTTTGAGAGTGCCAAGCGCCTCCTGCAAACGGACATCAGGAATCTGGCCTGGTGAGTTTTGTTTCTGAGAGAAAAGGTATCCTTCCTGTCCCGGGTCTGATGGCTCGGAGAGGCCTGGTGCCTGCTGAAATTCCGAACCTCCCAATATACCAGCGAGATGCAAGGTGCCACCACTGGCAACCATGGCTGGTTGGACAGCGCCAAATGCCTCCTGCAAACTGACATGAGGAACCTGGCCGGGTGAGTTTTGTTTCTCAGGGGAACGGCCATAGTTCCAGGCCTGCTGCCGGCGGACCGTAGCTGCAGGGTTCTTCTTAAAATTCCGAACATCTCAGGATACATGCCAGAAGCAAGGCACCAGCAGAGGAAAGTGTGGCTGGTTGAACAGTGCCAAGTGCCTCTTGCAAACTGACATCAGGAACTTGGCCTGCTGAGCTTTGTTTCTCTGGGGAAAGGCCATCGTTCTTGTCCAGGGCCTGCTGGCACCCAATGGCTGGCTGCATTCTGAAATTCCGAATGTCCCAGGGTGCCTCCAAGACGCAAGGTGCCACCACAGGCAAGCGTGGCTTGTTGGACAGTGCCAAGTGCCTCCTGCAAACTCACATCAGGAACCTGGACTGCTGAGTTTTGTGACTCATAGGAAAGGCCATGGTTCGAGTCCTGGGTCCCGTGGCCCGGGTTGGCGACACACTGCCTGCCGAAATTCCACGCGTCTCAGGATTCCTCCCTGAAGCAAGGTGCCATCACGGGCAAATGTGGCTGGTTTGAGAGTGCCAAGTGCCTCCTGCAAACGGACATCAGGAACCTGGCCTGCTGAGTTTTGTTTCTCTGGGGAAAGGCCATAGTTCATGTCCACCTTCCGGTGGCCCATAGTTGCCATGTGCATTCTCAAATTCGGAATGTCACAGGATGCCTCCAAGACGCAAGGTGCCAGCACAGGCAACTATGGCTGGTTTGAGAGTGCCAAGTGCCTCCTGGAAACTGACCTCAGGAACCAGGCCTGCTGAGTTTTGTTTATTAGAGAAAAGGCCATGGTTCATGTCCTGGTTCCAGGCGGCCCAGTGTGGCCGGGTGCCTCTTAAAATTCCGAACATCTCCGGATGCCTCCCAGAAGCAAGGTGCCGCCAGAGGCAAGTGAGTCAGGTTTGAGAGTGCCATGTGCCTCCTGCAAAGTGACATCAGGAACCTGGCCTGGTGAGTTTTGTTTCTCTGGGGAAAGGCCATGGTTCCTGGCCAGGTTCCGGTCTCCCACAGTGGCCGGCTGAGTTCTGAAAGCCCCAAAGTCTCCAGATACCTCCCAGAAGCAAGATGCAAGCAGAGGCAATTGTGGCTGGTTTGAGAGTGCCATATGGCTCCTGCACACTGACCTCAGGAACCTGACCTGCTGAGTTTTGTTTCTCTGGGGAAAGGCCATAGTTCATGTCCACCTTCCGGGGGCCCGTAGTGGCTGTGTGCATTTTGACCTTCCGAATATCTCAGGATGCCTCCCTGAAGCAAGATGCCACCACAGGCAACTATGGCTGGTTTGACAGTAGCAAGTGCCTCCTGCAAACTGACCTCAGGAATCTGGCCTGGTGAGTTTTGTTTCTGAGAGAAAAGCTATCCTTCCTGTCCAGGGTCTGGTGGCTCAGAGGGGCCTGGTGCCTGCTGAAATTCTGAATCTCCCAATATACCAGCAAGAAGCAAGGTGCCGCCAATGGCAACCATGGCTGGTTGGACAGAGACAAGTGCCTCTTGCAAATTGACATCAGGAACCCGGCCTGCTGAGTTTTGTTTCTCTGGGGAAAGGCCATCGTTCGTGTCCAGGGCCTGCTGGCACCCAATGGCCGCCTGCATTCTGAAATTCAGAATGTCCCAGGATGCCTCCAAGACGCAAGATGCCAGTACAGGCAGCTATGGCTGGTTTGACAGTGTCAAGTGCCTCCTTCAAATTGACCTCAGGAACCTGGCCTGCTGAGTTTTGTTTCTGAGAGAAAAGGCCATGGTTCATGTCCAGGTTCCGGTGGCCCAGGGTGGCCGGATGCCACTTAAAATTCCGAACATCTCAGGATGCCTCCCAGAATCAAGGTGCCTCTAGAGGCAAGTGAGGCTGGTTTGAGAGTGCCATATGCCTCCTGCAACGTGACATCAGGAAGCTGGCCTGCTGAGTTTTATTTCTCTGGGGAAAGGCCATGGTTCCTGGCCAAGTTCCGGTCTCCCACAGTGGCCGGCTGTGTGCTGAAATTCCCAAAGTCTCCAGATACCTCCCAGAAGCAAGGTGCAAGCAGAGGCAACTGTGGCTGGTTGAACAGTGCCAAGTGCCTCCTGCAAACTGACCTCAGGAACCTGGCCTGCTGAGTTTTGTTTCTCTGGGGAAAGGCCATAATTTGTGTGCACCTTCCAATGGCCAATAGTGGCCGTGTGCATTTTGAACTTCGGAATGTCTCAGGATGCCTCCCTGAAGCAAGCTACCACCACAGGCAACTATGGCTGGTTTGACAGTAGCAAGTGCCTCCTGCAAACTGACCTCAGGAATCTGGCCTGGTGAGTTTTGTTTCTGAGAGAAAAGGTATCCTTCCTGTCCAGGGTCTGGTGGCTCGGAGAGGCCTGGTGCCTGCTGAAATTCCGAACCTCCCAATATACCAGCAAGAAGCAAGGTGCCACCAGGGGCAAATGTGGCTGGTTGGACAGTGCCAAAAGCCTCTTGCAAACTGACATCAGGAACTTGGCCTGTTGAGTTTTGTTTCTCTGGGGAAAGGCCATCGTTCGTTTCCAGGGCCTGCTGGCACCCAATGGCCGGCTGCATTCTGAAATTCCGAATGTCCCAGCATGCCTACAAGACGCAAGGTGCCAGCACAGGCACGTGTGGCTTGTTGGACAGTGCCAAGTGCCTCCTGCAAACGGATATCAGGAACCTGGCCTGGTGAGTTTTGTTTCTTAGGGGAATGGCCATAGTTCCAGGCCAACTTCCGGTGGACAGTAGCTGCAGGGTGCTTCTTAAAATTCCGAACAACTCAGGATACATGCCAGAAGCAAGGCACCACCAGAGGCAACTGTGGCTGGTTGAACAGTGCCAAGTGCCTCTTGCAAACTGACATCAGGAACTTGGCCTGGCGAGTTTTGTGTCTCATAGGAAAGGCCATGGTTGGTGTCCTGGTTCCCGTGGCCCGGGCCGGCATGCCGCCTGCCGAAATTCCGCAGGTCTGCGGATGCCTCCCTGAAGCAAGGTGCCACCACGGGCAAATGTGGCTGGTTTGAGAGTGCCAAGTGCCTCCTGCAAACAGACATCAGGACCCTGGCCTGCTGAGTTTTGTTTCTCTGGGGAAAGGCCATAGTTCGTGTCCACCTTCTGGTGGCCGGTAGTAGGCATGTGCATTTTGAACTTCGGAATGTCTCAGGATGCACCCCTGAAGCAAGATACCAGCACAGGCAACCTATGGCTGGTTTGACAGTAGCACGTGCCTCCTGCAAACTCACCTCAGGAATCTGGCCTGCTGAGTTTTGTTTCTCAGAGAAAAGGTATCCTTTCTGTCCAGGGTCTGGTGGCTCGGAGAGGCCTGGTGACCAGCTGAAATTCCGAACCTCCCAATATACCAGCCAGAAGCAAGGTGCCACCAGGAGCAACCATGGCTGGTTGAACAGTGCCAAGTGCCTCTTGCAAATTGACATCAGGAACTTGGCCTGGTGAGTTTTGTTTCTCTGGGGAAAGGCCATCGTTCGTGTCCAGGGCCTGCTGGCACCCAATGGCCGGCTGCATTCTGAAATTCGGAATGTCCCAGGATGCCTCCAAGACGCAAGGTGCCAGCACAGGCACGTGTGGCTTGTTGGACAGTGCCAAGTGCCTCCTGCAAACGGACATCAGGAACATGGCCTGGTGAGTTTTGTGTCTCATAGGAAAGGCCATGGTTCGAGTCCTGGGTCCCGAGTCCCGGGGCGGCACACTGCCTGCCGAAATTCCACACGTCTCAGGATTCCTCCCTGAAGCAAGGTGCCATCACGGGCAAATGTGGCTGGTTTGAGAGTGCCAAGTGCCTCCTGCAAACAGACATCAGGAACCTGGCCTGCTGAGTTTTGTTTGTCTGGGGAAAGGCCATAGTTCCTGTCCACCTTCCGGTGGCCGGTAGTTGCCATGTGCATTTTGAACTTCGGAATGTCTCCGGATGCCACCAAGAAGCAAGGTGCCACAACAGGCAAATATGGCTGGTTTGACAGTAGCAAGTGCCTCCTACAAACTGACCTCGGGAACCTGGCCTGCTGAGTTTTGTTTCTCTGGGGAAAGGCCATAGTTCATGTCCACCTTCCTGTGGCCCGTATTGGCCGTGTGCATTTTGAACTTCCGAACGTCTCAGGATGCCTCCCAGAAGAAAGGTGCCGCCAGAGACAAGTGAGGCTGGTTTGACAGTGCCATATGCCTCCTGCAAAGTGACATCAGGAACCCGGCCTGCTGAGTTTTATTTCTCTGGGGAAAGGCCATGGTTCCTGGCCAGGTTCCGGTCTCCCACAGTGGCCGGCTGTTTGCTGAAATTCCCAAAGTCTCCAGATACCTCCCAGAAGCAAGGTGCAAGCAGAGGCAACTGTGGCTGGTTGAACAGTGCCAAGTGCCTCCTGCAAACTGACCTCAGGAACCTGGCCTGCTGAGTTTTGTTTCTCTGGGGAAAGGCCATAATTCCTGTGCACCTTCCAGTGGCCAATAGTGGCCGTGTGCATTTTGAACTTCGGAATGTCTCAGGATGCCTCCCTGAAGCAAGCTACCACCACAGGCAACTATGGCTGGTTTGACTGTAGCAAGTGCCTCCTGCAAACTGACCTCAGGAATCTGGCCTGGTGAGTTTTGTTTCTGAGAGAAAAGGTATCCTTCCTGTCCAGGGTTTGGTGGCTCGGAGAGGCCTGGTGCCTGCTGAAATTCCGAACCTCCCAATATACCAGCCAGAAGCAAGGTGCCACCAGGGGCAAATGTGGCTGGTTGGACAGTGCCAATGCCTCCTGCAAACTGACAACAGGAACCTGGCCTGGTGAGTTTTGTTTCTCAGGGGAACGGCCATAGTTCCAGGCCAGCTTCCGGTGGACCATAGCTGCAGGGTGCTTCTTAAAATTCCGAACATCTCAGGATACATGCCAGAAGCAAGGCACCACCAGAGGCAAGCGTGGCTGGTTGAACAGTGCCAAGTACCTCCTGCAAACGGACATCAGGAACTTGGCCTGGTGAGTTTTTTTTCTGAGAGAAAATGCCATCGTTCTTGTCCTGGGTCCCGTGGCCCCGGGGTGGCAAGCTGCCTGCCGAAATTCCGCAGGTGTGAGGATGCCTCCCTGAAGCAAGGTGCCACCACGGGCAAATGTGGCTGGTTTGAGAGTGCCAAGTGCCTCCTGCAAACGGACCTCAGGAACCTGGCCTGCTGAGTTTTGATTCTCTGGGGAAAGGCCATACTTCATGTCCAGATTCCGGTGGCCGGTAGTAGCCGTCTGCATTCTGAAATTCGGAATGTCACAGGATGCCTCCAAGACGCAAGGTGCCAGCACAGGCAACTATGGCTGGTTTGAGAGTGCCACGTGCCTCCTGCAAACTGACCTCAGGAACCTGGCCTGCTGAGTTTTGTTTCTCTGGGGAAAGGCCATAGTTTGTGTCCACCTTCCTGTGGCCCGTATTGGCCGTGTGCATTTTGAACTTCCGAACGTCTCAGGATGCCTCCCAGAAGCAAGGTGCCGCCAGAGGCAAGTGAGGCTGGTTTGACAGTGCCATATGCCTCCTGCAAAGTGACATCAGGAAGCTGGCCTGCTGAGTTTTATTTCTCTGGGGAAAGGCCATGGTTCCTGGCCAGGTTCCGGTCTCCCACAGTGGCCGGCTGTGTGCTGAAATTCCCAAAGTCTCCAGATACCTCCCAGAAGCAAGGTGCAAGCAGAGGCAACTGTGGCTGGTTTGACAGTAGCAAGTGCCTCCTGCAAACTGACCTCAGGAATCTGGCCTGGTGAGTTTTCTTTCTGAGAGAAAAGGTATCCTTCCTGTCCAGGGTCTGGTGGCTCGGAGAGGCCTGGTGCCTGCTGAACTTCCGAACCTCCCAATACACCAGCAAGAAGGAAGGCACCACAAGAGGCAAGTGTGGCTGGTTGAACAGTGCCAAGTGCCTCTTGCAAATGGACATCAGGAACTTGGCCTGTTGAGTTTTTTTTCTCTGGGGAAAGGCCATCGTTCGTGTCCAGGGCCTGCTGGCACCCAATGGCCGGCTGCATTCTGAAATTCAGAATGTCCCAGGATGCCTCCAAGACGCAAGATGCCAGTACAGGCATGTGTGGCTTGTTGGACAGTGCCAAGTGCCTCCTGCAAACTGACCTCAGGAACCTTGCCTGCTGAGTTTTGTTTCTGAGAGAAAAGGCCATGGTTCATGTCCAGGTTCCGGTGCCCCAGTGTGTCCGGGTACCTCTTAAAATTCTGAAAATCTCAGGATGCCTCCCAGACGCATGGTGCCAGCACAGGCAAGTGTGGCTTGTTTAACAGTAGCAAGTGCCTCCTGCAAAGTGACATCAGGAAGCTGGCCTGCTGAGTTTTGTTTCTCCGGGGAAAGGCCATGGTTTATGGCCAGGTTCCGGTCTCCCACAGTGGCCGGCTGTGTGCTGAAATTCCCAGAGTCTCCAGATACCTCCCAGAAGCAAGGTGCAAGCAGAGGCAACTGTGGCTGGTTGAACAGTGCCAAGTTCCTCCTGCAAACAGACATCAGGAACCTGGCCTGCTGAGTTTTGTTTCTCTGGGGAAAGGCCATACTTCATGTCCAGATTCCGGTGGCCCGTAGTAGCCGTGTGCATTCTGAAATTCGGAATGTCTCAGGATGCCTCCAAGACGCAAGGTGCCAGCACAGGCAACTATGGCTGGTATGACAGCAGCAAGTGCCTCCTGCAAACTGACCTCAGGAACCTGGCCTGCTGAGTTTTGTTTATTAGAGAAAAGGCCATGGTTCATGTCCTGGTTCCCGTGGCCCAGTGTGGCCTGGTGCCTCTTAAAATTCCAAACATCTCAGAATACCTTCCTGAAGCTAGGTGCCAGCACAGGCAAATGTGGCTGGTTTGAGAGTGCCACGTGCCTCCTGCAAACTGACCTCAGGAACCTGGCCTGCTGAGATTTGTTTCTCTGGGGAAAGGCCATAGTTCGTGTCCACCTTCCTGTGGCCCGTATCGACCTTGTGCATTTTGAACTTCCGAACGTCTCAGGATGCCTCCCAGAAGCAAGGTGCCGACAGAGGCAAGTGAGGCTGGTTTGACAGTGCCATATGCCTCCCGCAAAGTGACATCAGGAAGCCGGCCTGCTGAGTTTTATTTCTCTGGGGAAAGGCCATGGTTCCTGGCCAGGTTCCGGTCTCCCACAGTGGCCGGCTGTGTGCTGAAATTCCCAAAGTCTCCAGATACCTCCCAGAAGCAAGGTGCAAGCAGAGGCAACTGTGGCTGGTTGAACAGTGCCAAGTGCCTCCTGCAAACTGACCTCAGGAACCTGGCCTGCTGAGTTTTGTTTCTCTGGGGAAAGGCCATAGTTCGTGTGCACCTTCCAGTGGCCAATAGTGGCCGTGTGCATTTTGAACTTCGGAATGTCTCAGGATGCCTCCTTGAAGCAAGCTACCACCACAGGCAACTATGGCTGGTTTGACAGCAGCAAGTGCCTCCTGCAAAATGACCTCAGGAATCTGGCCTGGTGAGTTTTGTTTCTGAGAGAAAAGGTATCCTTCCTGTCCAGGGTCTGGTGGCTCGGAGAGGCCTGGTGCCTGCTGAAATTCCGAACCTCCCAATATACCAGCCAGAAGCAAGGTGCCACCAGGGGCAAATGTGTCTGGTTCGTCAGTGCCAAATGCCTCTTGCAAACTGACATCAGGAACTTGGCCTGGTGAGTTTTGTTTCTCTGGGGAAAGGCCATCGTTCGTGTCCAGGGCCTGCTGGCACCCAATGGCCGGCTCCATTCTGAAATTCCGAATGTCCCAGCATGCCTACAAGATGCAAGGTGCCAGCACAGGCACGTGTGGCTTGTTGGACAGTTCAAAATGCCTCCTGCAAATTGACAACAGGGACCTGGCCTGAGGAGTTTTGTTTCTCAGAGAATAGGTATCCTTCCTGTCCAGGGTCTGGTGGCTCGGAGAGGCCTGGTGCCTGCTGAAATTCCGAACCTCCCAATATACCAGGCAGAGGCAAGGTGTCACCACTGGCAACCATGGCTGGTTGGACAGTGGCAAATGCCACCTGCAAACTGACAACAGGAACCTGGCCTGGTGAGTTTTGATTCTGAGAGAAAAGGTATCCTTCCTGTCCAGGGTCTGGTGGCTCGGAGAGGCCTGGTGCCTGCTGAACTTCCGAACCTCCCAATACACCAGCAAGAAGCAATGCACCACAAGAGGCAAGTGTGGCTGGTTGAACAGTGCCAAGTGCCTCTTGCAAACGGACATCAGGAACTTGGCCTGGTGAGTTTTGTTTCTCTGGGGAACGGCCATCGTTCGTGTCCAGGGCCTGCTGGCACCCAATGGCCGGCTGCATTCTGAAATTCCTAATGTCCCAGGATGCCTCCAAGACACAAGATGCCAGTAAAGGCATGTGTGGCTTGTTGGACAGTGCCAAGTGCCTCCTGCAAACTGACCTCAGGAACCGTGCCTGCTGAGTTTTGTTTCTGAGAGAAAAGGCCATGGTTCATGTCCAGGTTCCGGTGCCCCAGTGTGTCCGAGTACCTCTTCAAATTCCGAACATCTCAGGATGCCTCCCAGAAGCATGGTGCCAGCACAGGCAAGTGTGGCTTGTTTAACAGCAGCAAATGCCTCCTGCAAAGTGACATCAGGAAGCTGGCCTGCTGAGTTTTGTTTCTCCGGGGAAAGGCCATGGTTTATGGCCAGGTTCCGGTCTCCCACAGAGGCCGGCTGTGTGCTGAAATTCCCAGAGTCTCCAGATACCTCCCAGAAACAAGGTGCAAGCAGAGGCAACTGTGGCTGGTTGAACAGTGCCAAGTTCCTCCTGCAAACAGACATCAGGAACCTGGCCTGCTGAGATTTGTTTCTCTGGGGAAAGGCCATACTTCATGTCCAGATTCCGGTGGCCCGTAGTAGCCGTGTGCAATCTGAAATTCGGAATGTCTCAGGATGTCTCCAAGACGCAAGGTGCCAGCACAGGCAACTATGGCAGGTTTGACAGTAGCAAGTGCCTCCTGCAAACTGACCTCAGGAACCTGGCCTGCTGAGTTTTGTTTCTGAGAGAAAAGGCCACCGTTCATGTCCAGGTTCCTGTGGCCCAGTGTGGCCTGGTGCCTCTTAAACTTCCGAACATCTCGGGATGCCTCCCAGAAGCAAGGTGCCGCCAGAGGCAAGTGAGGCTGGTTTGACAGTGCCATATGCCTCCTGCAAAGTGACATCAGGAAGCTGGCCTGCTGAGTTTTATTTCTCTGGGGAAAGGCCATGGTTCCTGGCCAGGTTCCGGTCTCCCACAGTGGCCGGCTGTGTGCTGAAATTCCCAAAGTCTCCAGATACCTCCTAGAAGCAAGGTGCAAGCAGAGGCAACTGTGGCTGGTTGAACAATGCCATATGGCTCCTGCAAACTGACCTCAGGAACCTGGCCTGCTGAGTTTTGTTTCTCTGGGGAAAGGCCATAGTTCGTGTGCACCTTCCAGTGGCCAATAGTGGCCGTGTGCATTTTGAACTTCGGAATGTCTCAGGATGCCTCCCTGAAGCAAGCTACCACCACAGGCAACTATGGCTGGTTTGACAGCAGCAAGTGCCTCCTGCAAACTGACCTCAGGAATCTGGCCTGTTGAGTTTTGTTTCTGAGAGAAAAGGTATCCTTCCTGTCCAGGGTCTGGTGGCTCGGAGAGGCCTGGTGCCTGCTGAAATTCCGAACCTCCCAATATACCAGCCAGAAGCAAGGTGCCACCAGGGGCAAATGTGGCTGGTTGGACAGTGCCAATGCCTCCTGCAAACTGACAACAGGAACCTGACCTGGTGAGTTTTGTTTCTCAGGGGAACGGCCATAGTTCCAGGCCAGCTTCCGGTGGACCATAGCTGCAGGGTGCTTCTTAAAATTCCGAACATCTCAAGATACATGCCAGAAGCAAGGCACCACCAGAGGCAAGTGTGGCTGGTTGAACAGTGCCAAGTGCCTCCTGCAAACGGACATCAGGAACCTGGCCTGGTGAGTTTTTTTTCTGAGAGAAAAGGCCATCGTTCGTGTCCTGGGTCCCGTGGCCCCGGGGTGGCAAGCTGCCTGCCGAAATTCCGCAGGTCTGAGGATGCCTCCCTGAAGCAAGGTGCCACCACGGGCAAATGTGGCTGGTTTGAGAGTGCCAAGTGCCTCCTGCAAACGGACCTCAGGAACCTGGCCTGCTGAGTTTTGTTTCTCTGGGGAAAGGCCATACTTCATGTCCAGATTCCGGTGGCCGGTAGTAGCCGTGTGCATTCTGAAATTCGGAATGTCACAGGATGCCTCCAAGACGCAAGGTGCCACCACAGGCAACAATGGCTGGTTTGAGAGTGCCAAGTGCCTCCTGCAAACTGACCTCAGGAACCTGGCCTGCTGAGTTTTGTTTCTGAGAGAAAAGGCCATGGTTCATGTCCTGGTTCTGGTGGCCCAGGGTGGCCTGGTGCCTCTTAACATTCCGAACATCTCAGAATGCCTTCCTGAAGCTAGGTGCCACCAGGGGCAAATGTGGCTGGTTTGAGAGTGCCACGTGCCTCCTGGAAACTGACCTCAGGAACCTGGCCTGCTGAGTTTTGTTTCTCTGGGGAAAGGCCATAGTTCGTGTCCACCTTCCTGTGGCCAATAGTGGCCGTGTGCATTTTGAACTTCCGAACGTCTCAGGATGCCTCCCAGAAGCAAGGTGCCGCCAGAGGCAAGTGAGGCTGGTTTGACAGTGCCATATGCCTCCTGCAAAGTGACATCAGGAAGCTGGCCTGCTGAGTTTTATTTCTCTGGGGAAAGGCCATGGTTCCTGGCCAGGTTCCGGTCTCCCACAGTGGCCGGCTGTGTGCTGAAATTCCCAAAGTCTCCAGATACCTCCCAGAAGCAAGGTGCAAGCAAAGGCAACTGTGGCTGGTTGAACAGTGAGAAGTGCCTCCTGCAAACTGACCTCAGGAACCTGGCCTGCTGAGTTTTGTTTCTCTGGGGAAAGGCCATAGTTCGTGTGCACCTTCCAGTGGCCAATAGTGGCCGTGTGCATTTTGAACTTCGGAATGTCTCCGGATGCCTCCCTGAAGCAAGCTACCACCACAGGCAACTATGGCTGGTTTGACAGCAGCAAGTGCCTCCTGCAAACTGACCTCAGGAATCTGGCCTGCTGAGTTTTGTTTCTGAGGGGAAAGGTATCCTTCCAGTCCCGGGTCTGGTGGCTCGGAGAGGCCTGGTGCCTGCTGAAATTCCGAACCTCCCAATATACCAGCCAGAAGCAAGGTGCCACCAGGGGCAAATGTGGCTGGTTGGACAGTGCCAATTTCTCCTCCAAACTGACAACAGGAACCTGACAACAGGTGAGTTTTGTTTCTCAGGGGAAAGGCCATAGTTCGTGTGCACCTTCCAGTGGCCAATAGTGGCCGTGTGTATTTTGAAATTCGGAATGTCTCAGGATTCCTCCCTGAAGCAAGATGCCACCACAGGCAACTATGGCTGGTTTGACAGTAGCAAGTGCCTCCTGCAAACTGACCTCAGGAATCTGGCCTGGTGAGTTTTGTTTCTGAGAGAAAAGGCCATCGTTCATGTCCTGGTTCCTGTGGCTCAGTGTGGCCTGGTGCCTCTTAACATTCCGAACATCTCAGGATGCCTCCCTGAAGCCAGATGCCACAACAGGCAACTACGGCAGGTTTGACAGTAGCAAGTGCCTCCTGCAAACTCACCTCGGGAATCTGGCCTGGTGAGTTTTGTTTCTCAGAGAAAAGGTATCCTTCCTGTCCAGGGTCTGGTGGCTCGGAGAGGCCTGGTGACCAGCTGAAATTCCGAACCTCCCAATATACCAGCCAGAAGCAAGGTGCCACCAGGGGCAAATGTGGCTGGTTGGACAGTGCCAAATGCCTCCTGCAAACAGATAACAGGAACCTGGCCTGGTGAGTTTTGTTTCTCAGGGGAACGGCCATAGTTCCAGGCCAGCTTCCGGAGGACCGTAGCTGCAGGGTGCTTCTTAAAATTCTGAACATCTCAGGATACATGCCAGAAGCAAGGCACCACCAGAGGCAAGTGTGGCTGGTTGAACAGTGCCAAGTGCCTCTTGCAAACTGACATCAGGAACTTGGCCTGCTGAGTTTTGTTTCTCTGGGGAAAGGCCATCGTTCGTGTCCAGGGCCTGCTGGCACAAAATGCCCGGCTGCATTCTGAAATTCCGAATGTCCCAGGATGCCTCCAAGACGCAAGGTGCCAGCACAGGCAAGTGTGGCTTGTTGGACAGTGCCAAGTGCCTCCTGCAAACTCACATCAGGAACTTGGCCTGGTGAGTTTTGTGTCTCATAGGAAAGGCCATGGTTCGAGTCCTGGGTCCCGAGTCCCGGGGCGGCATACTGCCTGCCGAAATTCCGCGCGTCTCCGGATTCCTCCCTGAAGCAAGGTGCCATCACGGGCAAATGTGGCTGGTTTGAGAGTGCCATGTGCCTCCTGCAAACAGACATCAGGAACCTGGCCTGCTGAGTTTTGTTTCTCTGGGGAAAGGCCATAGTTCATGTCCACCTTCCGGTGGCCGGTAGTTGCCATGTGCATTTTGAACTTCGGAATGTCTCCGGATGCCACCAAGAAGCAAGGTGCCAGCACAGGCAACTATGGCAGGTTTGACAGTAGCAAGTGCCTCCTGCAAACTGACCTCAGGAACCTGGCCTGCTGAGTTTTGTTTCTGAGAGAAAAGGCCACCGTTCATGTCCAGGTTCCTGTGGCCCAGTGTGGCCTGGTGCCTCTTAAACTTCCGAACATCTCGGGATGCCTCCCAGAAGCAAGGTGCCGCCAGAGGCAAGTGAGGCTGGTTTGACAGTGCCATATGCCTCCTGCAAAGTGACAACAGGAAGCTGGCCTGCTGAGTTTTATTTCTCTGGGGAAAGGCCATGGTTCCTAGCCAGGTTCCGGTCTCCCACAGTGGCCGGCTGTGTGCTGAAATTCCCAAAGTCTCCAGATACCTCCTAGAAGCAAGGTGCAAGCAGAGGCAACTGTGGCTGGTTGAACAATGCCATATGGCTCCTGCAAACTGACCTCAGGAACCTGGCCTGCTGAGTTTTGTTTCTCTGGGGAAAGGCCATAGTTCGTGTGCACCTTCCAGTGGCCAATAGTGGCCGTGTGCATTTTGAACTTCGGAATGTCTCAGGATGCCTCCCTGAAGCAAGCTACCACCACAGGCAACTATGGCTGGTTTGACAGCAGCAAGTGCCTCCTGCAAACTGACCTCAGGAATCTGGCCTGTTGAGTTTTGTTTCTGAGAGAAAAGGTATCCTTCCTGTCCAGGGTCTGGTGGCTCGGAGAGGCCTGGTGCCTGCTGAAATTCCGAACCTCCCAATATACCAGCCAGAAGCAAGGTGCCACCAGGGGCAAATGTGGCTGGTTGGACAGTGCCAATGCCTCCTGCAAACTGACAACAGGAACCTGACCTGGTGAGTTTTGTTTCTCAGGGGAACGGCCATAGTTCCAGGCCAGCTTCCGGTGGACCATAGCTGCAGGGTGCTTCTTAAAATTCCGAACATCTCAAGATACATGCCAGAAGCAAGGCACCACCAGAGGCAAGTGTGGCTGGTTGAACAGTGCCAAGTGCCTCCTGCAAACGGACATCAGGAACCTGGCCTGGTGAGTTTTTTTTCTGAGAGAAAAGGCCATCGTTCGTGTCCTGGGTCCCGTGGCCCCGGGGTGGCAAGCTGCCTGCCGAAATTCCGCAGGTCTGAGGATGCCTCCCTGAAGCAAGGTGCCACCACGGGCAAATGTGGCTGGTTTGAGAGTGCCAAGTGCCTCCTGCAAACGGACCTCAGGAACCTGGCCTGCTGAGTTTTGTTTCTCTGGGGAAAGGCCATACTTCATGTCCAGATTCCGGTGGCCGGTAGTAGCCGTGTGCATTCTGAAATTCGGAATGTCACAGGATGCCTCCAAGACGCAAGGTGCCAGCACAGGCAACTACGGCTTGTTTGAGAGTGCCAAGTGCCTCCTGCAAACTGACCTCAGGAACCTGGCCTGCTGAGTTTTGTTTCTGAGAGAAAAGGCCATGGTTCATGTCCTGGTTCCGGTGGCCCAGGGTGGCCTGGTGCCTCTTAACATTCCGAACATCTCAGAATGCCTTCCTGAAGCTAGGTGCCACCAGGGGCAAATGTGGCTGGTTTGAGAGTGCCACGTGCCTCCTGCAAACTTACCTCAGGAACCTGGCCTGCTGAGTTTTGTTTCTCTGGGGAAAGGCCATAGTTCGTGTCCACCTTCCTGTGGCCCGTATTGGCCGTGTGCATTTTGAACTTCCGAACGTCTCAGGATGCCTCCCAGAAGCAAGGTGCCGCCAGAGGCAAGTGAGGCTGGTTTGACAGTGCCATATGCCTCCTGCAAAGTGACATCAGGAAGCTGGCCTGCTGAGTTTTATTTCTCTGGGGAAAGGCCATGGTTCCTAGCCAGGTTCCGGTCTCCCACAGTGGCCGGCTGTGTGCTGAAATTCCCAAAGTCTCCAGATACCTCCCAGAAGCAAGGTGCCAGCAGAGGCAACTGTGGCTGGTTTGACAGTGCCAAGTTCCTCCTGCAAAGTGACAGCGGGAACCTGGCCTGCTGAGTTTTGTTTCTCTGGGGAAAGGCCATAGTTGGTGTGCACCTTCCAGTGGCCAATAGTGGCCGTGTGCATTTTGAACTTCGGAATGTCTCCGGATGCCTCCCTGAAGCAAGCTACCACCACAGGCAACTATGGCTGGTTTGACAGCAGCAAGTGCCTCCTGCAAACTGACCTCAGGAATCTGGCCCGGTGAGTTTTGTTTCTGAGAGAAAAGGTATCCTTCCTGTCCAGGGTCTGGTGGCTCGGAGAGGCCTGGTGCCTGCTGAAATTCCGAACCTCCCAATATACCAGCCAGAAGCAAGGTGCCACCAGGGGCAAATGTGGCTGGTTGGACAGTGCCAATGCCTCTTGCAAACTGACAACAGGAACCTGACCTGGTGAGTTTTGTTTCTCAGGGGAACGGCCATAGTTCCAGGCCAGCTTCCGGTGGACCATAGCTGCAGGGTGCTTCTTAAAATTCCGAACATCTCAAGATACATGCCAGAAGCAAGGCACCACCAGAGGCAAGTGTGGCTGGTTGAACAGTGCCAAGTGCCTCCTGCAAACGGACATCAGGAACTTGGCCTGGTGAGTTTTGTTTCTGAGAGAAAAGGCCATCGTTCGTGTCCTGGGTCCCGTGGCCCCGGGGTGGCAAGCTGCCTGCCGAAATTCCGCAGGTCTGAGGATGCCTCCCTGAAGCAAGGTGCCACCACGGGCAAATGTGGCTGGTTTGAGAGTGCCAAGTGCCTCCTGCAAACGGACCTCAGGAACCTGGCCTGCTGAGTTTTGTTTCTCTGGGGAAAGGCCATACTTCATGTCCAGATTCCGGTGGCCGGTAGTAGCCGTGTGCATTCTGAAATTCGGAATGTCCCAGGATGCCTCCAAGACGCAAGGTGCCAGCTGAGGCAACTATGGCTTGTTTGAGAGTGCCAAGTGCCTCCTGCAAACTGACCTCAGGAACCTGGCCTGCTGAGTTTTGTTTCTGAGAGAAAAGGTCATGGTTCATGTCCTGGTTCCGGTGGCCCAGGGTGGCCTGGTGCCTCTTAACATTCCGAACATCTCAGAATGCCTTCCTGAAGCTAGGTGCCACCAGGGGCAAATGTGGCTGGTTTGAGAGTGCCACGTGCCTCCTGCAAACTGACCTCAGGAACCTGGCCTGCTGAGTTTTGTTTCTCTGGGGAAAGGCCATAGTTCGTGTCCACCTTCCTGTGGCCCGTATTGGCCGTGTGCATTTTGAACTTCCGAACGTCTCAGGATGCCTCCCAGAAGCAAGGTGCCGCCAGAGGCAAGTGAGGCTGGTTTGACAGTGCCATATGCCTCCTGCAAAGTGACATCAGGAAGCTGGCCTCCTGAGTTTTGTTTCTCTGGGGAAAGGCCATGGTTCCTGGCCAGGTTCCGGTCTCCCACAGTGGCCGGCTGTGTGCTGAAATTCCCAAAGTCTCCAGATACTTCCCAAAAGCAAGGTGCCAGCAGAGGCAACTGTGGCTGGTTTGACAGTGCCAAGTTCCTCCTGCAAAGTGACAGCGGGAACCTGGCCTGCTGAGTTTTGTTTCTCTGGGGAAAGGCCATAGTTCGTGTGCACCTTCCAGTGGCCAATAGTGGCCGTGTGCATTTTGAACTTCGGAATGTCTCAGGATGCCTCCCTGAAGCAAGCTACCACCACAGGCAACTATGGCTGGTTTGACAGCAGCAAGTGCCTCCTGCAAACTGACCTCAGGAATCTGGCCTGGTGAGTTTTGTTTCTGAGAGAAAAGGTATCCTTCCTGTCCAGGGTCTTGTGGCTCGGAGAGGCCTGGTGCCTGCTGAAATTCCGAACCTCCCAATATACCAGCCAGAAGCAAGGTGCCACCAGGGGCAAATGTGGCTGGTTGGACAGTGCCAATGCCTCCTGCAAACTGACAACAGGAACCTGACCTGGTGAGTTTTGTTTCTCAGGGGAATGGCCATAGTTCCAGGCCAGCTTCCGGTGGACCATAGCTGCAGGGTGCTTCTTAAAATTCCGAACATCTCAAGATACATGCCAGAAGCAAGGCACCACCAGAGGCAAGTGTGGCTGGTTGAACAGTGCCAAGTGCCTCCTGCAAACTGACCTCAGGAACCTGGCTTGCTGAGTTTTGTTTCTGAGAGAAAAGGTCATGGTTCATGTCCTGGTTCCGGTGGCCCAGTGTGGCCTGGTGCCTCTTAACATTCCGAACATCTCAGAATGCCTTCCTGAAGCTAGGTGCCACCAGGGGCAAATGTGGCTGGTTTGAGAGTGCCAAGTGCCTCCTGCAAACTGACCTCAGGAACCTGGCCTGCTGAGTTTTGTTTCTCTGGGGAAAGGCCATAGTTCGTGTCACCCTTCCTGTGGCCCGTATTGGCCGTGTGCATTTTGAACTTCCGAATGTCTCAGGATGCCTCCCTGAAGCAAGCTACCACCACAGGCAACTATGGCTGGTTTGACAGCAGCAAGTGCCTCCTGCAAACTGACCTCAGGAACCTGGCCTGCTGAGTTTTGTTTCTCTGGGGAAAGGCCATAGTTCGTGTCCACCTTCCTGTGGCCCGTATTGGCCGTGTGCATTTTGAACTTCCGAACGTCTCAGGATGCCTCCAAGACGCAAGGTGCCAGCACAGGCAACTATGGCTGGTTTGAGAGTGCCAAGTGCCTCCTGCAAACTCCGGAAGCTGGCCTGCTGAGTTTTGTTTCTGATAGAAAAGGCCATGGTTCATGTCCTGGTTCCGGTGGCCCAGGGTGGCCTGGTGCCTCTTAACATTCCGAACATCTCAGAATGCCTTCCTGAAGCTAGGTGCCACCAGGGGCAAATGTGGCTGGTTTGAGAGTGCCACGTGCCTCCTGCAAACTGACCTCAGGAACCTGGCCTGCTGAGTTTTGTTTCTCTGGGGAAAGGCCATAGTTCATGTCCACCTTCCGGTGGCCGGTAGTTGCCATGTGCATTTTGAACTTCGGAATGTCTCCGGATGCCACCAAGAAGCAAGGTGCCAGCACAGGCAACTATGGCAGGTTTGACAGTAGCAAGTGCCTCCTGCAAACTGACCTCAGGAACCTGGCCTGCTGAGTTTTGTTTCTGAGAGAAAAGGCCACCGTTCATGTCCAGGTTCCTGTGGCCCAGTGTGGCCTGGTGCCTCTTAAACTTCCGAACATCTCGGGATGCCTCCCAGAAGCAAGGTGCCGCCAGAGGCAAGTGAGGCTGGTTTGACAGTGCCATATGCCTCCTGCAAAGTGACATCAGGAAGCTGGCCTGCTGAGTTTTATTTCTCTGGGGAAAGGCCATGGTTCCTAGCCAGGTTCCGGTCTCCCACAGTGGCCGGCTGTGTGCTGAAATTCCCAAAGTCTCCAGATACCTCCTAGAAGCAAGGTGCAAGCAGAGGCAACTGTGGCTGGTTGAACAATGCCATATGGCTCCTGCAAACTGACCTCAGGAACCTGGCCTGCTGAGTTTTGTTTCTCTGGGGAAAGGCCATAGTTCGTGTGCACCTTCCAGTGGCCAATAGTGGCCGTGTGCATTTTGAACTTCGGAATGTCTCAGGATGCCTCCCTGAAGCAAGCTACCACCACAGGCAACTATGGCTGGTTTGACAGCAGCAAGTGCCTCCTGCAAACTGACCTCAGGAATCTGGCCTGGTGAGTTTTGTTTCTGAGAGAAAAGGTATCCTTCCTGTCCAGGGTCTGGTGGCTCGGAGAGGCCTGGTGCCTGATGAAATTCCGAACCTCCCAATATACCAGCCAGAAGCAAGGTGCCACCAGGGGCAAATGTGGCTGGTTGGACAGTGCCAATGCCTCCTGCAAACTGACAACAGGAACCTGACCTGGTGAGTTTTGTTTCTCAGGGGAACGGCCATAGTTCCAGGCCAGCTTCCGGTGGACCATAGCTGCAGGGTGCTTCTTAAAATTCCGAACATCTCAAGATACATGCCAGAAGCAAGGCACCACCAGAGGCAAGTGTGGCTGGTTGAACAGTGCCAAGTGCCTCCTGCAAACGGACATCAGGAACCTGGCCTGGTGAGATTTTTTTCTGAGAGAAAAGGCCATCGTTCGTGTCCTGGGTCCCGTGGCCCCGGGGTGGCAAGCTGCCTGCCGAAATTCCGCAGGTCTGAGGATGCCTCCCTGAAGCAAGGTGCCACCACGGGCAAATGTGGCTGGTTTGAGAGTGCCAAGTGCCTCCTGCAAACGGACCTCAGGAACCTGGCCTGCTGAGTTTTGTTTCTCTGGGGAAAGGCCATACTTCATGTCCAGATTCCGGTGGCCGGTAGTAGCCGTGTGCATTCTGAAATTCGGAATGTCACAGGATGCCTCCAAGACGCAAGGTGCCACCACAGGCAACAATGGCTGGTTTGAGAGTGCCAAGTGCCTCCTGCAAACTGACCTCAGGAACCTGGCCTGCTGAGTTTTGTTTCTGAGAGAAAAGGCCATGGTTCATGTCCTGGTTCTGGTGGCCCAGGGTGGCCTGGTGCCTCTTAAAATTCCGAACATCTCAGAATGCCTTCCTGAAGCTAGGTGCCACCAGGGGCAAATGTGGCTGGTTTGAGAGTGCCACGTGCCTCCTGGAAACTGACCTCAGGAACCTGGCCTGCTGAGTTTTGTTTCTCTGGGGAAAGGCCATAGTTCGTGTCCACCTTCCTGTGGCCAATAGTGGCCGTGTGCATTTTGAACTTCCGAACGTCTCAGGATGCCTCCCAGAAGCAAGGTGCCGCCAGAGGCAAGTGAGGCTGGTTTGACAGTGCCATATGCCTCCTGCAAAGTGACATCAGGAAGCTGGCCTGCTGAGTTTTATTTCTCTGGGGAAAGGCCATGGTTCCTGGCCAGGTTCCGGTCTCCCACAGTGGCCGGCTGTGTGCTGAAATTCCCAAAGTCTCCAGATACTTCCCAAAAGAAAGGTGCAAGCAGAGGCAACTGTGGCTGCTAGAACAGTGCCAAGTGCCTCCTGCAAACTAACCTCAGGAACCTGGCCTGCTGAGTTTTGTTTCTCTGGGGAAAGGCCATAGTTCGTGTGCACCTTCCAGTGGCCAATAGTGGCCGTGTGCATTTTGAACTTCGGAATGTCTCAGGATGCCTCCCTGAAGCAAGCTACCACCACAGGCAACTATGGCTGGTTTGACAGCAGCAAGTGCCTCCTGCAAACTGACCTCAGGAATCTGGCCTGGTGAGTTTTGTTTCTGAGAGAAAAGCTATCCTTCCTGTCCAGGGTCTGGTGGCTCGGAGAGGCCTGGTGCCTGCTGAAATTCCGAACCTCCCAATATACCAGCCAGAAGCAAGGTGCCACCAGGGGCAAATGTGGCTGGTTGGACAGTGCCAATGCCTCCTGCAAACTGACAACAGGAACCTGACCTGGTGAGTTTTGTTTCTCAGGGGAACGGCCATAGTTCCAGGCCAGCTTCCGGTGGACCATAGCTGCAGGGTGCTTCTTAAAATTCCGAACATCTCAGGATACATGCCAGAAGCAAGGCACCACCAGAGGCAAGTGTGGCTGGTTGAACAGTGCCAAGTGCCTCCTGCAAACGGACATCAGGAACCTGGCCTGATGAGTTTTTTTTCTGAGAGAAAAGGCCATCGTTCGTGTCCTGGGTCCCGTGGCCCCGGGGTGGCAAGCTGCCTGCCGAAATTCCGCAGGTCTGAGGATGCCTCCCTGAAGCAAGGTGCCACCACGGGCAAATGTGGCTGGTTTGAGAGTGCCAAGTGCCTCCTGCAAACGGACCTCAGGAACCTGGCCTGCTGAGTTTTGTTTCTCTGGGGAAAGGCCATACTTCATGTCCAGATTCCGGTGGCCGGTAGTAGCCGTCTGCATTCTGAAATTCGGAATGTCACAGGATGCCTCCAAGACGCAAGGTGCCAGCACAGGCAACTACGGCTTGTTTGAGAGTGCCAAGTGCCTCCTGCAAACTGACCTCAGGAAGCTGGCCTGCTGAGTTTTGTTTCTGAGAGAAAAGGTCATGGTTCATGTCCTGGTTCCGGTGGCCCAGGGTGGCCTGGTGCCTCTTAACATTCCGAACATCTCAGAATGCCTTCCTGAAGCTAGGTGCCACCAGGGGCAAATGTGGCTGGTTTGAGAGTGCCACGTGCCTCCTGCAAACTGACCTCAGGAACCTGGCCTGCTGAGTTTTGTTTCTCTGGGGAAAGGCCATAGTTCGTGTCCACCTTCCTGTGGCCCGTATTGGCCGTGTGCATTTTGAACTTCCGAACGTCTCAGGATGCCTCCCAGAAGCAAGGTGCCGCCAGAGGCAAGTGAGGCTGGTTTGACAGTGCCATATGCCTCCTGCAAAGTGACATCAGGAAGCTGGCCTGCTGAGTTTTGTTTCTCTGGGGAAAGGCCATGGTTCCTGGCCAGGTTCCGGTCTCCCACAGTGGCCAGCTGTGTGCTGAAATTCCCAAAGTCTCCAGATACCTCCCAGAAGCAAGGTGCCAGCAGAGGCAACTGTGGCTGGTTGAACAGTGCCAAGTGCCTCCTGCAAACTGACCTCAGGAACCTGGCCTGCTGAGTTTTGTTTCTCTGGGGAAAGGCCATAGTTCGTGTGCACCTTCCAGTGGCCAATAGTGGCCGTGTGCATTTTGAACTTCGGAATGTCTCAGGATGCCTCCCTGAAGCAAGCTACCACCACAGGCAACTATGGCTGGTTTGACAGCAGCAAGTGCCTCCTGCAAACTGACCTCAGGAATCTGGCCTGGTGAGTTTTGTTTCTGAGAGAAAAGGTATCCTTCCTGTCCAGGGTCTGGTGGCTCGTAGAGGCCTGGTGCCTGCTGAAATTCCGAACCTCCCAATATACCAGCCAGAAGCAAGGTGCCACCAGGGGCAAATGTGGCTGGTTGGACAGTGCCAATGCCTCTTGCAAACTGACAACAGGAACCTGACCTGGTGAGTTTTGTTTCTCAGGGGAACGGCCATAGTTCCAGGCCAGCTTCCGGTGGACCATAGCTGCAGGGTGCTTCTTAAAATTCCGAACATCTCAGGATACATGCCAGAAGCAAGGCACCACCAGAGGCAAGGGTGGCTGGTTGAACAGTGCCAAGTGCCTCCTGCAAACGGACATCAGGAACCTGGCCTGATGAGTTTTTTTTCTGAGAGAAAAGGCCATCGTTCGTGTCCTGGGTCCCGTGGCCCCGGGGTGGCAAGCTGCCTGCCGAAATTCCGCAGGTCTGAGGATGCCTCCCTGAAGCAAGGTGCCACCACGGGCAAATGTGGCTGGTTTGAGAGTGCCAAGTGCCTCCTGCAAACGGACCTCAGGAACCTGGCCTGCTGAGTTTTGTTTCTCTGGGGAAAGGCCATACTTCATGTCCAGATTCCGGTGGCCGGTAGTAGCCGTGTGCATTCTGAAATTCGGAATGTCACAGGATGCCTCCAAGACGCAAGGTGCCAGCACAGGCAACTACGGCTTGTTTGAGAGTGCCAAGTGCCTCCTGCAAACTGACCTCAGGAAGCTGGCCTGCTGAGTTTTGTTTCTGAGAGAAAAGGTCATGGTTCATGTCCTGGTTCCGGTGGCCCAGGGTGGCCTGGTGCCTCTTAACATTCCGAACATCTCAGAATGCCTTCCTGAAGCTAGGTGCCACCAGGGGCAAATGTGGCTGGTTTGAGAGTGCCACGTGCCTCCTGCAAACTGACCTCAGGAACCTGGCCTGCTGAGTTTTGTTTCTCTGGGGAAAGGCCATAGTTCGTGTCCACCTTCCTGTGGCCCGTATTGGCCGTGTGCATTTTGAACTTCCGAACGTCTCAGGATGCCTCTCAGAAGCAAGGTGCCGCCAGAGGCAAGTGAGGCTGGTTTGACAGTGCCATATGCCTCCTGCAAAGTGACATCAGGAAGCTGGCCTGCTGAGTTTTGTTTCTCTGGGGAAAGGCCATGGTTCCTGGCCAGGTTCCGGTCTCCCACAGTGGCCAGCTGTGTGCTGAAATTCCCAAAGTCTCCAGATACCTCCCAGAAGCAAGGTGCCAGCAGAGGCAACTGTGGCTGGTTGAACAGTGCCAAGTGCCTCCTGCAAACTGACCTCAGGAACCTGGCCTGCTGAGTTTTGTTTCTCTGGGGAAAGGCCATAGTTCGTGTGCACCTTCCAGTGGCCAATAGTGGCCGTGTGCATTTTGAACTTCGGAATGTCTCAGGATGCCTCCCTGAAGCAAGCTACCACCACAGGCAACTATGGCTGGTTTGACAGCAGCAAGTGCCTCCTGCAAACTGACCTCAGGAATCTGGCCTGGTGAGTTTTGTTTCTGAGAGAAAAGGTATCCTTCCTGTCCAGGGTCTGGTGGCTCGTAGAGGCCTGGTGCCTGCTGAAATTCCGAACCTCCCAATATACCAGCCAGAAGCAAGGTGCCACCAGGGGCAAATGTGGCTGGTTGGACAGTGCCAATGCCTCTTGCAAACTGACAACAGGAACCTGACCTGGTGAGTTTTGTTTCTCAGGGGAACGGCCATAGTTCCAGGCCAGCTTCCGGTGGACCATAGCTGCAGGGTGCTTCTTAAAATTCCGAACATCTCAGGATACATGCCAGAAGCAAGGCACCACCAGAGGCAAGTGTGGCTGGTTGAACAGTGCCAAGTGCCTCCTGCAAACTGACATCAGGAACCTGGCCTGATGAGTTTTTTTTCTGAGAGAAAAGGCCATCGTTCGTGTCCTGGGTCCCGTGGCCCCGGGGTGGCAAGCTGCCTGCCGAAATTCCGCAGGTCTGAGGATGCCTCCCTGAAGCAAGGTGCCACCACGGGCAAATGTGGCTGGTTTGAGAGTGCCAAGTGCCTCCTGCAAACGGACCTCAGGAACCTGGCCTGCTGAGTTTTGTTTCTCTGGGGAAAGGCCATACTTCATGTCCAGATTCCGGTGGCCGGTAGTAGCCGTGTGCATTCTGAAATTCGGAATGTCACAGGATGCCTCCAAGACGCAAGGTGCCAGCACAGGCAACTACGGCTTGTTTGAGAGTGCCAAGTGCCTCCTGCAAACTGACCTCAGGAAGCTGGCCTGCTGAGTTTTGTTTCTGAGAGAAAAGGTCATGGTTCATGTCCTGGTTCCGGTGGCCCAGGGTGGCCTGGTGCCTCTTAACATTCCGAACATCTCAGAATGCCTTCCTGAAGCTAGGTGCCACCAGGGGCAAATGTGGCTGGTTTGAGAGTGCCACGTGCCTCCTGCAAACTGACCTCAGGAACCTGGCCTGCTGAGTTTTGTTTCTCTGGGGAAAGGCCATAGTTCGTGTCCACCTTCCTGTGGCCCGTATTGGCCGTGTGCATTTTGAACTTCCGAACGTCTCAGGATGCCTCCCAGAAGCAAGGTGCCGCCAGAGGCAAGTGAGGCTGGTTTGACAGTGCCATATGCCTCCTGCAAAGTGACATCAGGAAGCTGGCCTGCTGAGTTTTGTTTCTCTGGGGAAAGGCCATGGTTCCTGGCCAGGTTCCGGTCTCCCACAGTGGCCAGCTGTGTGCTGAAATTCCCAAAGTCTCCAGATACCTCCCAGAAGCAAGGTGCCAGCAGAGGCAACTGTGGCTGGTTGAACAGTGCCAAGTGCCTCCTGCAAACTGACCTCAGGAACCTGGCCTGCTGAGTTTTGTTTCTCTGGGGAAAGGCCATAGTTCGTGTGCACCTTCCAGTGGCCAATAGTGGCCGTGTGCATTTTGAACTTCGGAATGTCTCAGGATGCCTCCCTGAAGCAAGCTACCACCACAGGCAACTATGGCTGGTTTGACAGCAGCAAGTGCCTCCTGCAAACTGACCTCAGGAATCTGGCCTGCTGAGTTTTGTTTCTGAGAGAAAAGGTATCCTTCCTGTCCAGGGTCTGGTGGCTCGTAGAGGCCTGGTGCCTGCTGAAATTCCGAACCTCCCAATATACCAGCCAGAAGCAAGGTGCCACCAGGGGCAAATGTGGCTGGTTGGACAGTGCCAATGCCTCTTGCAAACTGACAACAGGAACCTGACCTGGTGAGTTTTGTTTCTCAGGGGAACGGCCATAGTTCCAGGCCAGCTTCCGGTGGACCATAGCTGCAGGGTGCTTCTTAAAATTCCGAACATCTCAGGATACATGCCAGAAGCAAGGCACCACCAGAGGCAAGTGTGGCTGGTTGAACAGTGCCAAGTGCCTCCTGCAAACGGACATCAGGAACCTGGCCTGATGAGTTTTTTTTCTGAGAGAAAAGGCCATCGTTCGTGTCCTGGGTCCCGTGGCCCCGGGGTGGCAAGCTGCCTGCCGAAATTCCGCAGGTCTGAGGATGCCTCCCTGAAGCAAGGTGCCACCACGGGTAAATGTGGCTGGTTTGAGAGTGCCAAGTGCCTCCTGCAAACGGACCTCAGGAACCTGGCCTGCTGAGTTTTGTTTCTCTGGGGAAAGGCCATACTTCATGTCCAGATTCCGGTGGCCGGTAGTAGCCGTGTGCATTCTGAAATTCGGAATGTCACAGGATGCCTCCAAGACGCAAGGTGCCAGCACAGGCAACTACGGCTTGTTTGAGAGTGCCAAGTGCCTCCTGCAAACTGACCTCAGGAAGCTGGCCTGCTGAGTTTTGTTTCTGAGAGAAAAGGTCATGGTTCATGTCCTGGTTCCGGTGGCCCAGGGTGGCCTGGTGCCTCTTAACATTCCGAACATCTCAGAATGCCTTCCTGAAGCTAGGTGCCACCAGGGGCAAATGTGGCTGGTTTGAGAGTGCCACGTGCCTCCTGCAAACTGACCTCAGGAACCTGGCCTGCTGAGTTTTGTTTCTCTGGGGAAAGGCCATAGTTCGTGTCCACCTTCCTGTGGCCCGTATTGGCCGTGTGCATTTTGAACTTCCGAACGTCTCAGGATGCCTCCCAGAAGCAAGGTGCCGCCAGAGGCAAGTGAGGCTGGTTTGACAGTGCCATATGCCTCCTGCAAAGTGACATCAGGAAGCTGGCCTGCTGAGTTTTGTTTCTCTGGGGAAAGGCCATGGTTCCTGGCCAGGTTCCGGTCTCCCACAGTGGCCAGCTGTGTGCTGAAATTCCCAAAGTCTCCAGATACCTCCCAGAAGCAAGCTACCACCACAGGCAACTATGGCTGGTTTGACAGCAGCAAGTGCCTCCTGCAAACTGACCTCAGGAATCTGGCCTGGTGAGTTTTGTTTCTGAGAGAAAAGGTATCCTTCCTGTCCAGGGTCTGGTGGCTCGGAGAGGCCTGGTGCCTGCTGAAATTCCGAACCTCCCAATATACCAGCCAGAAGCAAGGTGCCACCAGGGGCAAATGTGGCTGGTTGGACAGTGCCAATGCCTCCTGCAAACTGACAACAGGAACCTGACCTGGTGAGTTTTGTTTCTCAGGGGAACGGCCATAGTTCCAGGCCAGCTTCCGGTGGACCATAGCTGCAGGGTGCTTCTTAAAATTCCGAACATCTCAAGATACATGCCAGAAGCAAGGCACCACCAGAGGCAAGTGTGGCTGGTTGAACAGTGCCAAGTGCCTCCTGCAAACGGACATCAGGAACTTGGCCTGGTGAGTTTTGTTTCTGAGAGAAAAGGCCATCGTTCGTGTCCTGGGTCCCGTGGCCCCGGGGTGGCAAGCTGCCTGCCGAAATTCCGCAGGTCTGAGGATGCCTCCCTGAAGCAAGGTGCCACCACGGGCAAATGTGGCTGGTTTGAGAGTGCCAAGTGCCTCCTGCAAACGGACCTCAGGAACCTGGCCTGCTGAGTTTTGTTTCTCTGGGGAAAGGCCATACTTCATGTCCAGATTCCGGTGGCCGGTAGTAGCCGTGTGCATTCTGAAATTCGGAATGTCACAGGATGCCTCCAAGACGCAAGGTGCCAGCACAGGCAACTACGGCTTGTTTGAGAGTGCCAAGTGCCTCCTGCAAACTGACCTCAGGAAGCTGGCCTGCTGAGTTTTGTTTCTGAGAGAAAAGGTCATGGTTCATGTCCTGGTTCCGGTGGCCCAGGGTGGCCTGGTGCCTCTTAACATTCCGAACATCTCAGAATGCCTTCCTGAAGCTAGGTGCCACCAGGGGCAAATGTGGCTGGTTTGAGAGTGCCACGTGCCTCCTGCAAACTGACCTCAGGAACCTGGCCTGCTGAGTTTTGTTTCTCTGGGGAAAGGCCATAGTTCGTGTCCACCTTCCTGTGGCCCGTATTGGCCGTGTGCATTTTGAACTTCCGAACGTCTCAGGATGCCTCCCAGAAGCAAGGTGCCGCCAGAGGCAAGTGAGGCTGGTTTGACAGTGCCATATGCCTCCTGCAAAGTGACATCAGGAAGCTGGCCTGCTGAGTTTTATTTCTCTGGGAATGGCCATGGTTCCTGGCCAGGTTCCGGTCTCCCACAGTGGCCGGCTGTGTGCTGAAATTCCCAAAGTCTCCAGATACCTCCCAGAAGCAAGGTGCCAGCAGAGGCAACTGTGGCTGGTTTGACAGTGCCAAGTTCCTCCTGCAAAGTGACAGCGGGAACCTGGCCTGCTGAGTTTTGTTTCTCTGGGGAAAGGCCATAGTTCGTGTGCACCTTCCAGTGGCCAATAGTGGCCGTGTGCATTTTGAACTTTGGAATGTCTCAGGATGCCTCCCTGAAGCAAGCTACCACCACAGGCAACTATGGCTGGTTTGACAGCAGCAAGTGCCTCCTGCAAACTGACCTCAGGAATCTGGCCTGGTGAGTTTTGTTTCTGAGAGAAAAGGTATCCTTCCTGTCCAGGGTCTGGTGGCTCGGAGAGGCCTGGTGCCTGCTGAAATTCCGAACCTCCCAATATACCAGCCAGAAGCAAGGTGCCACCAGGGGCAAATGTGGCTGGTTGGACAGTGCCAATGCCTCCTGCAAACTGACAACAGGAACCTGACCTGGTGAGTTTTGTTTCTCAGGGGAACGGCCATAGTTCCAGGCCAGCTTCCGGTGGACCATAGCTGCAGGGTGCTTCTTAAAATTCCGAACATCTCAAGATACATGCCAGAAGCAAGGCACCACCAGAGGCAAGTGTGGCTGGTTGAACAGTGCCAAGTGCCTCCTGCAAACGGACATCAGGAACTTGGCCTGGTGAGTTTTGTTTCTGAGAGAAAAGGCCATCGTTCGTGTCCTGGGTCCCGTGGCCCCGGGGTGGCAAGCTGCCTGCCGAAATTCCGCAGGTCTGAGGATGCCTCCCTGAAGCAAGGTGCCACCACGGGCAAATGTGGCTGGTTTGAGAGTGCCAAGTGCCTCCTGCAAACGGACCTCAGGAACCTGGCCTGCTGAGTTTTGTTTCTCTGGGGAAAGGCCATACTTCATGTCCAGATTCCGGTGGCCGGTAGTAGCCGTGTGCATTCTGAAATTCGGAATGTCACAGGATGCCTCCAAGACGCAAGGTGCCAGCACAGGCAACTACGGCTTGTTTGAGAGTGCCAAGTGCCTCCTGCAAACTGACCTCAGGAAGCTGGCCTGCTGAGTTTTGTTTCTGAGAGAAAAGGTCATGGTTCATGTCCTGGTTCCGGTGGCCCAGGGTGGCCTGGTGCCTCTTAACATTCCGAACATCTCAGAATGCCTTCCTGAAGCTAGGTGCCACCAGGGGCAAATGTGGCTGGTTTGAGAGTGCCACGTGCCTCCTGCAAACTGACCTCAGGAACCTGGCCTGCTGAGTTTTGTTTCTCTGGGGAAAGGCCATAGTTCGTGTCCACCTTCCTGTGGCCCGTATTGGCCGTGTGCATTTTGAACTTCCGAACGTCTCAGGATGCCTCCCAGAAGCAAGGTGCCGCCAGAGGCAAGTGAGGCTGGTTTGACAGTGCCATATGCCTCCTGCAAAGTGACATCAGGAAGCTGGCCTGCTGAGTTTTGTTTCTCTGGGGAAAGGCCATGGTTCCTGGCCAGGTTCCGGTCTCCCACAGTGGCCAGCTGTGTGCTGAAATTCCCAAAGTCTCCAGATACCTCCCAGAAGCAAGGTGCCAGCAGAGGCAACTGTGGCTGGTTGAACAGTGCCAAGTGCCTCCTGCAAACTGACCTCAGGAACCTGGCCTGCTGAGTTTTGTTTCTCTGGGGAAAGGCCATAGTTCGTGTGCACCTTCCAGTGGCCAATAGTGGCCGTGTGCATTTTGAACTTCGGAATGTCTCAGGATGCCTCCCTGAAGCAAGCTACCACCACAGGCAACTATGGCTGGTTTGACAGCAGCAAGTGCCTCCTGCAAACTGACCTCAGGAATCTGGCCTGCTGAGTTTTGTTTCTGAGAGAAAAGGTATCCTTCCTGTCCAGGGTCTGGTGGCTCGTAGAGGCCTGGTGCCTGCTGAAATTCCGAACCTCCCAATATACCAGCCAGAAGCAAGGTGCCACCAGGGGCAAATGTGGCTGGTTGGACAGTGCCAATGCCTCTTGCAAACTGACAACAGGAACCTGACCTGGTGAGTTTTGTTTCTCAGGGGAACGGCCATAGTTCCAGGCCAGCTTCCGGTGGACCATAGCTGCAGGGTGCTTCTTAAAATTCCGAACATCTCAGGATACATGCCAGAAGCAAGGCACCACCAGAGGCAAGTGTGGCTGGTTGAACAGTGCCAAGTGCCTCCTGCAAACGGACATCAGGAACTTGGCCTGGTGAGTTTTGTTTCTGAGAGAAAAGGCCATCGTTCATGTCCTGGGTCCCGTGGCCCCGGGGTGGCAAGCTGCCTGCCGAAATTCCGCAGGTCTGAGGATGCCTCCCTGAAGGAAGGTGCCACCACGGGCAAATGTGGCTGGTTTGAGAGTGCCAAGTGCCTCCTGCAAACGGACCTCAGGAACCTGGCCTGCTGAGTTTTGTTTCTCTGGGGAAAGGCCATACTTCTTGTCCAGATTCCGGTGGCCGGTAGTAGCCGTGTGCATTCTGAAATTCGGAATGTCACAGGATGCCTCCAAGACGCAAGGTGCCAGCACAGGCAACTACGGCTTGTTTGAGAGTGCCAAGTGCCTCCTGCAAACTGACCTCAGGAACCTGGCCTGCTGAGTTTTGTTTCTGAGAGAAAAGGCCATGGTTCATGTCCTGGTTCCGGTGGCCCAGGGTGGCCTGGTGCCTCTTAACATTCCGAACATCTCAGAATGCCTTCCTGAAGCTAGGTGCCACCAGGGGCAAATGTGGCTGGTTTGAGAGTGCCACGTGCCTCCTGCAAACTGACCTCAGGAACCTGGCCTGCTGAGTTTTGTTTCTCTGGGGAAAGGCCATAGTTCGTGTGCACCTTCCAGTGGCCAATAGTGGCCGTGTGCATTTTGAACTTCGGAATGTCTCAGGATGCCTCCCTGAAGCAAGCTACCACCACAGGCAACTATGGCTGGTTTGACAGCAGCAAGTGCCTCCTGCAAACTGACCTCAGGAATCTGGCCTGGTGAGTTTTGTTTCTGAGAGAAAAGGTATCCTTCCTGTCCAGGGTCTGGTGGCTCGGAGAGGCCTGGTGCCTGCTGAAATTCCGAACCTCCCAATATACCAGCCAGAAGCAAGGTGCCACCAGGGGCAAATGTGGCTGGTTGGACAGTGCCAATGCCTCCTGCAAACTGACAACAGGAACCTGACCTGGTGAGTTTTGTTTCTCAGGGGAACGGCCATAGTTCCAGGCCAGCTTCCGGTGGACCATAGCTGCAGGGTGCTTCTTAAAATTCCGAACATCTCAAGATACATGCCAGAAGCAAGGCACCACCAGAGGCAAGTGTGGCTGGTTGAACAGTGCCAAGTGCCTCCTGCAAACGGACATCAGGAACTTGGCCTGGTGAGTTTTGTTTCTGAGAGAAAAGGCCATCGTTCGTGTCCTGGGTCCCGTGGCCCCGGGGTGGCAAGCTGCCTGCCGAAATTCCGCAGGTCTGAGGATGCCTCCCTGAAGCAAGGTGCCACCACGGGCAAATGTGGCTGGTTTGAGAGTGCCAAGTGCCTCCTGCAAACGGACCTCAGGAACCTGGCCTGCTGAGTTTTGTTTCTCTGGGGAAAGGCCATACTTCATGTCCAGATTCCGGTGGCCGGTAGTAGCCGTGTGCATTCTGAAATTCGGAATGTCCCAGGATGCCTCCAAGACGCAAGGTGCCAGCTGAGGCAACTATGGCTTGTTTGAGAGTGCCAAGTGCCTCCTGCAAACTGACCTCAGGAACCTGGCCTGCTGAGTTTTGTTTCTGAGAGAAAAGGTCATGGTTCATGTCCTGGTTCCGGTGGCCCAGGGTGGCCTGGTGCCTCTTAACATTCCGAACATCTCAGAATGCCTTCCTGAAGCTAGGTGCCACCAGGGGCAAATGTGGCTGGTTTGAGAGTGCCACGTGCCTCCTGCAAACTGACCTCAGGAACCTGGCCTGCTGAGTTTTGTTTCTCTGGGGAAAGGCCATAGTTCGTGTCCACCTTCCTGTGGCCCGTATTGGCCGTGTGCATTTTGAACTTCCGAACGTCTCAGGATGCCTCCCAGAAGCAAGGTGCCGCCAGAGGCAAGTGAGGCTGGTTTGACAGTGCCATATGCCTCCTGCAAAGTGACATCAGGAAGCTGGCCTGCTGAGTTTTGTTTCTCTGGGGAAAGGCCATGGTTCCTGGCCAGGTTCCGGTCTCCCACAGTGGCCGGCTGTGTGCTGAAATTCCCAAAGTCTCCAGATACTTCCCAAAAGCAAGGTGCCAGCAGAGGCAACTGTGGCTGGTTTGACAGTGCCAAGTTCCTCCTGCAAAGTGACAGCGGGAACCTGGCCTGCTGAGTTTTGTTTCTCTGGGGAAAGGCCATAGTTCGTGTGCACCTTCCAGTGGCCAATAGTGGCCGTGTGCATTTTGAACTTCGGAATGTCTCAGGATGCCTCCCTGAAGCAAGCTACCACCACAGGCAACTATGGCTGGTTTGACAGCAGCAAGTGCCTCCTGCAAACTGACCTCAGGAATCTGGCCTGGTGAGTTTTGTTTCTGAGAGAAAAGGTATCCTTCCTGTCCAGGGTCTTGTGGCTCGGAGAGGCCTGGTGCCTGCTGAAATTCCGAACCTCCCAATATACCAGCCAGAAGCAAGGTGCCACCAGGGGCAAATGTGGCTGGTTGGACAGTGCCAATGCCTCCTGCAAACTGACAACAGGAACCTGACCTGGTGAGTTTTGTTTCTCAGGGGAACGGCCATAGTTCCAGGCCAGCTTCCGGTGGACCATAGCTGCAGGGTGCTTCTTAAAATTCCGAACATCTCAAGATACATGCCAGAAGCAAGGCACCACCAGAGGCAAGTGTGGCTGGTTGAACAGTGCCAAGTGCCTCCTGCAAACTGACCTCAGGAACCTGGCTTGCTGAGTTTTGTTTCTGAGAGAAAAGGTCATGGTTCATGTCCTGGTTCCGGTGGCCCAGTGTGGCCTGGTGCCTCTTAACATTCCGAACATCTCAGAATGCCTTCCTGAAGCTAGGTGCCACCAGGGGCAAATGTGGCTGGTTTGAGAGTGCCAAGTGCCTCCTGCAAACTGACCTCAGGAACCTGGCCTGCTGAGTTTTGTTTCTCTGGGGAAAGGCCATAGTTCGTGTCACCCTTCCTGTGGCCCGTATTGGCCGTGTGCATTTTGAACTTCCGAATGTCTCAGGATGCCTCCCAGAAGCAAGGTGACACCAGAGGCAAGTGAGGCTGGTTTGACAGTGCCATATGCCTCCTGCAAAGTGACATCAGGAAGCTGGCCTCCTGAGTTTTGTTTCTCTGGGGAAAGGCCATGGTTCCTGGCCAGGTTCCGGTCTCCCACAGTGGCCGGCTGTGTGCTGAAATTCCCAAAGTCTCCAGATACCTCCCAGAAGCAAGGTGCAAGCAGAGGCAACTGTGGCTGGTTGAACAGTGCCAAGTGCCTCCTGCAAACTGACCTCAGGAACCTGGCCTGCTGAGTTTTGTTTCTCTGGGGAAAGGCCATAGTTCGTGTGCACCTTCCAGTGGCCAATAGTGGCCGTGTGCATTTTGAACTTCGGAATGTCTCAGGATGCCTCCCTGAAGCAAGCTACCACCACAGGCAACTATGGCTGGTTTGACAGCAGCAAGTGCCTCCTGCAAACTGACCTCAGGAATCTGGCCTGGTGAGTTTTGTTTCTGAGAGAAAAGGTATCCTTCCTGTCCAGGGTCTGGTGGCTCGGAGAGGCCTGGTGCCTGATGAAATTCCGAACCTCCCAATATACCAGCAAGAAGCAAGGTGCCACCAGGGGCAAATGTGGCTGGTTGAACAGTGCCAATGCCTCCTGCAAACTGACAACAGGAACCTGACCTGGTGAGTTTTGTTTCTCAGGGGAATGGCCATAGTTCCAGGCCAGCTTCCGGTGGACCATAGCTGCAGGGTGCTTCTTAAAATTCCGAACATCTCAAGATACATGCCAGAAGCAAGGCACCACCAGAGGCAAGTGTGGCTGGTTGAACAGTGCCAAGTGCCTCCTGCAAACTGACATCAGGAACCTGGCCTGGTGAGTTTTTTTTCTGAGAGAAAAGGCCATCGTTCGTGTCCTGGGTCCCGTGGCCCCGGGGTGGCAAGCTGCCTGCCGAAATTCCGCAGGTCTGAGGATGCCTCCCTGAAGCAAGGTGCCACCACGGGCAAATGTGGCTGGTTTGAGAGTGCCAAGTGCCTCCTGAAAACGGACCTCAGGAACCTGGCCTGCTGAGTTTTGTTTCTCTGGGGAAAGGCCATACTTCATGTCCAGATTCCGGTGGCCGGTAGTAGCCGTGTGCATTCTGAAATTCGGAATGTCCCAGGATGCCTCCAAGACGCAAGGTGCCAGCTGAGGCAACTATGGCTTGTTTGAGAGTGCCAAGTGCCTCCTGCAAACTGACCTCAGGAACCTGGCCTGCTGAGTTTTGTTTCTGAGAGAAAAGGTCATGGTTCATGTCCTGGTTCCGGTGGCCCAGGGTGGCCTGGTGCCTCTTAACATTCCGAACATCTCAGAATGCCTTCCTGAAGCTAGGTGCCACCAGGGGCAAATGTGGCTGGTTTGAGAGTGCCACGTGCCTCCTGCAAACTGACCTCAGGAACCTGGCCTGCTGAGTTTTGTTTCTCTGGGGAAAGGTCATAGTTCGTGTCCACCTTCCTGTGGCCCGTATTGGCCGTGTGCATTTTGAACTTCCGAACGTCTCAGGATGCCTCCCAGAAGCAAGGTGCCGCCAGAGGCAAGTGAGGCTGGTTTGACAGTGCCATATGCCTCCTGCAAAGTGACATCAGGAAGCTGGCCTGCTGAGTTTTGTTTCTCTGGGGAAAGGCCATGGTTCCTGGCCAGGTTCCGGTCTCCCACAGTGGCCGGCTGTGTGCTGAAATTCCCAAAGTCTCCAGATACTTCCCAAAAGCAACGTGCAAGCAGAGGCAACTGTGGCTGGTTGAACAGTGCCAAGTGCCTCCTGCAAACTGACCTCAGGAACCTGGCCTGCTGAGTTTTGTTTCTCTGGGGAAAGGCCATAGTTCGTGTGCACCTTCCAGTGGCCAATAGTGGCCGTGTGCATTTTGAACTTCGGAATGTCTCAGGATGCCTCCCTGAAGCAAGCTACCACCACAGGCAACTATGGCTGGTTTGACAGCAGCAAGTGCCTCCTGCAAACTGACCTCAGGAACCTGGCCTGCTGAGTTTTGTTTCTCTGGGGAAAGGCCATAGTTCGTGTGCACCTTCCAGTGGCCCGTATTGGCCGTGTGCATTTTGAACTTCGGAATGTCTCAGGATGCCTCCCTGAAGCAAGCTACCACCACAGGCAACTATGGCTGGTTTGACAGCAGCAAGTGCCTCCTGCAAACTGACCTCAGGAATCTGGCCTGGTGAGTTTTGTTTCTGAGAGAAAAGGTATCCTTCCTGTCCAGGGTCTGGTGGCTCGGAGAGGCCTGGTGCCTGCTGAAATTCCGAACCTCCCAATATACCAGCCAGAAGCAAGGTGCCACCAGGGGCAAATGTGGCTGGTTGGACAGTGCCAATGCCTCCTGCAAACTGACAACAGGAACCTGACCTGGTGAGTTTTGTTTCTCAGGGGAACGGCCATAGTTCCAGGCCAGCTTCCGGTGGACCATAGCTGCAGGGTGCTTCTTAAAATTCCGAACATCTCAAGATACATGCCAGAAGCAAGGCACCACCAGAGGCAAGTGTGGCTGGTTGAACAGTGCCAAGTGCCTCCTGCAAACGGACATCAGGAACTTGGCCTGGTGAGTTTTGTTTCTGAGAGAAAAGGCCATCGTTCGTGTCCTGGGTCCCGTGGCCCCGGGGTGGCAAGCTGCCTGCCGAAATTCCGCAGGTCTGAGGATGCCTCCCTGAAGCAAGGTGCCACCACGGGCAAATGTGGCTGGTTTGAGAGTGCCAAGTGCCTCCTGCAAACGGACCTCAGGAACCTGGCCTGCTGAGTTTTGTTTCTCTGGGGAAAGGCCATACTTCATGTCCAGATTCCGGTGGCCGGTAGTAGCCGTGTGCATTCTGAAATTCGGAATGTCCCAGGATGCCTCCAAGACGCAAGGTGCCAGCTGAGGCAACTATGGCTTGTTTGAGAGTGCCAAGTGCCTCCTGCAAACTGACCTCAGGAACCTGGCCTGCTGAGTTTTGTTTCTGAGAGAAAAGGTCATGGTTCATGTCCTGGTTCCGGTGGCCCAGGGTGGCCTGGTGCCTCTTAACATTCCGAACATCTCAGAATGCCTTCCTGAAGCTAGGTGCCACCAGGGGCAAATGTGGCTGGTTTGAGAGTGCCACGTGCCTCCTGCAAACTGACCTCAGGAACCTGGCCTGCTGAGTTTTGTTTCTCTGGGGAAAGGCCATAGTTCGTGTCCACCTTCCTGTGGCCCGTATTGGCCGTGTGCATTTTGAACTTCCGAACGTCTCAGGATGCCTCCCAGAAGCAAGGTGCCGCCAGAGGCAAGTGAGGCTGGTTTGACAGTGCCATATGCCTCCTGCAAAGTGACATCAGGAAGCTGGCCTGCTGAGTTTTGTTTCTCTGGGGAAAGGCCATGGTTCCTGGCCAGGTTCCGGTCTCCCACAGTGGCCGGCTGTGTGCTGAAATTCCCAAAGTCTCCAGATACTTCCCAAAAGCAAGGTGCCAGCAGAGGCAACTGTGGCTGGTTTGACAGTGCCAAGTTCCTCCTGCAAAGTGACAGCGGGAACCTGGCCTGCTGAGTTTTGTTTCTCTGGGGAAAGGCCATAGTTCGTGTGCACCTTCCAGTGGCCAATAGTGGCCGTGTGCATTTTGAACTTCGGAATGTCTCAGGATGCCTCCCTGAAGCAAGCTACCACCACAGGCAACTATGGCTGGTTTGACAGCAGCAAGTGCCTCCTGCAAACTGACCTCAGGAATCTGGCCTGGTGAGTTTTGTTTCTGAGAGAAAAGGTATCCTTCCTGTCCAGGGTCTTGTGGCTCGGAGAGGCCTGGTGCCTGCTGAAATTCCGAACCTCCCAATATACCAGCCAGAAGCAAGGTGCCACCAGGGGCAAATGTGGCTGGTTGGACAGTGCCAATGCCTCCTGCAAACTGACAACAGGAACCTGACCTGGTGAGTTTTGTTTCTCAGGGGAACGGCCATAGTTCCAGGCCAGCTTCCGGTGGACCATAGCTGCAGGGTGCTTCTTAAAATTCCGAACATCTCAAGATACATGCCAGAAGCAAGGCACCACCAGAGGCAAGTGTGGCTGGTTGAACAGTGCCAAGTGCCTCCTGCAAACTGACCTCAGGAACCTGGCTTGCTGAGTTTTGTTTCTGAGAGAAAAGGTCATGGTTCATGTCCTGGTTCCGGTGGCCCAGTGTGGCCTGGTGCCTCTTAACATTCCGAACATCTCAGAATGCCTTCCTGAAGCTAGGTGCCACCAGGGGCAAATGTGGCTGGTTTGAGAGTGCCAAGTGCCTCCTGCAAACTGACCTCAGGAACCTGGCCTGCTGAGTTTTGTTTCTCTGGGGAAAGGCCATAGTTCGTGTCACCCTTCCTGTGGCCCGTATTGGCCGTGTGCATTTTGAACTTCCGAATGTCTCAGGATGCCTCCCAGAAGCAAGGTGACACCAGAGGCAAGTGAGGCTGGTTTGACAGTGCCATATGCCTCCTGCAAAGTGACATCAGGAAGCTGGCCTCCTGAGTTTTGTTTCTCTGGGGAAAGGCCATGGTTCCTGGCCAGGTTCCGGTCTCCCACAGTGGCCGGCTGTGTGCTGAAATTCCCAAAGTCTTCAGATACCTCCCAGAAGCAAGGTGCCAGCAGAGGCAACTGTGGCTGGTTTGACAGTGCCAAGTTCCTCCTGCAAAGTGACAGCGGGAACCTGGCCTGCTGAGTTTTGTTTCTCTGGGGAAAGGCCATAGTTCGTGTGCACCTTCCAGTGGCCAATAGTGGCCGTGTGCATTTTGAACTTTGGAATGTCTCAGGATGCCTCCCTGAAGCAAGCTACCACCACAGGCAACTATGGCTGGTTTGACAGCAGCAAGTGCCTCCTGCAAACTGACCTCAGGAATCTGGCCTGGTGAGTTTTGTTTCTGAGAGAAAAGGTATCCTTCCTGTCCAGGGTCTGGTGGCTCGGAGAGGCCTGGTGCCTGCTGAAATTCCGAACCTCCCAATATACCAGCCAGAAGCAAGGTGCCACCAGGGGCAAATGTGGCTGGTTGGACAGTGCCAATGCCTCCTGCAAACTGACAACAGGAACCTGACCTGGTGAGTTTTGTTTCTCAGGGGAACGGCCATAGTTCCAGGCCAGCTTCCGGTGGACCATAGCTGCAGGGTGCTTCTTAAAATTCCGAACATCTCAAGATACATGCCAGAAGCAAGGCACCACCAGAGGCAAGTGTGGCTGGTTGAACAGTGCCAAGTGCCTCCTGCAAACGGACATCAGGAACTTGGCCTGGTGAGTTTTGTTTCTGAGAGAAAAGGCCATCGTTCGTGTCCTGGGTCCCGTGGCCCCGGGGTGGCAAGCTGCCTGCCGAAATTCCGCAGGTCTGAGGATGCCTCCCTGAAGCAAGGTGCCACCACGGGCAAATGTGGCTGGTTTGAGAGTGCCAAGTGCCTCCTGCAAACGGACCTCAGGAACCTGGCCTGCTGAGTTTTGTTTCTCTGGGGAAAGGCCATACTTCATGTCCAGATTCCGGTGGCCGGTAGTAGCCGTGTGCATTCTGAAATTCGGAATGTCACAGGATGCCTCCAAGACGCAAGGTGCCAGCACAGGCAACTACGGCTTGTTTGAGAGTGCCAAGTGCCTCCTGCAAACTGACCTCAGGAAGCTGGCCTGCTGAGTTTTGTTTCTGAGAGAAAAGGTCATGGTTCATGTCCTGGTTCCGGTGGCCCAGGGTGGCCTGGTGCCTCTTAACATTCCGAACATCTCAGAATGCCTTCCTGAAGCTAGGTGCCACCAGGGGCAAATGTGGCTGGTTTGAGAGTGCCACGTGCCTCCTGCAAACTGACCTCAGGAACCTGGCCTGCTGAGTTTTGTTTCTCTGGGGAAAGGCCATAGTTCGTGTCCACCTTCCTGTGGCCCGTATTGGCCGTGTGCATTTTGAACTTCCGAACGTCTCAGGATGCCTCCCAGAAGCAAGGTGCCGCCAGAGGCAAGTGAGGCTGGTTTGACAGTGCCATATGCCTCCTGCAAAGTGACATCAGGAAGCTGGCCTGCTGAGTTTTGTTTCTCTGGGGAAAGGCCATGGTTCCTGGCCAGGTTCCGGTCTCCCACAGTGGCCAGCTGTGTGCTGAAATTCCCAAAGTCTCCAGATACCTCCCAGAAGCAAGGTGCCAGCAGAGGCAACTGTGGCTGGTTGAACAGTGCCAAGTGCCTCCTGCAAACTGACCTCAGGAACCTGGCCTGCTGAGTTTTGTTTCTCTGGGGAAAGGCCATAGTTCGTGTGCACCTTCCAGTGGCCAATAGTGGCCGTGTGCATTTTGAACTTCGGAATGTCTCAGGATGCCTCCCTGAAGCAAGCTACCACCACAGGCAACTATGGCTGGTTTGACAGCAGCAAGTGCCTCCTGCAAACTGACCTCAGGAATCTGGCCTGCTGAGTTTTGTTTCTGAGAGAAAAGGTATCCTTCCTGTCCAGGGTCTGGTGGCTCGTAGAGGCCTGGTGCCTGCTGAAATTCCGAACCTCCCAATATACCAGCCAGAAGCAAGGTGCCACCAGGGGCAAATGTGGCTGGTTGGACAGTGCCAATGCCTCTTGCAAACTGACAACAGGAACCTGACCTGGTGAGTTTTGTTTCTCAGGGGAACGGCCATAGTTCCAGGCCAGCTTCCGGTGGACCATAGCTGCAGGGTGCTTCTTAAAATTCCGAACATCTCAGGATACATGCCAGAAGCAAGGCACCACCAGAGGCAAGTGTGGCTGGTTGAACAGTGCCAAGTGCCTCCTGCAAACGGACATCAGGAACTTGGCCTGGTGAGTTTTGTTTCTGAGAGAAAAGGCCATCGTTCATGTCCTGGGTCCCGTGGCCCCGGGGTGGCAAGCTGCCTGCCGAAATTCCGCAGGTCTGAGGATGCCTCCCTGAAGGAAGGTGCCACCACGGGCAAATGTGGCTGGTTTGAGAGTGCCAAGTGCCTCCTGCAAACGGACCTCAGGAACCTGGCCTGCTGAGTTTTGTTTCTCTGGGGAAAGGCCATACTTCTTGTCCAGATTCCGGTGGCCGGTAGTAGCCGTGTGCATTCTGAAATTCGGAATGTCACAGGATGCCTCCAAGACGCAAGGTGCCAGCACAGGCAACTACGGCTTGTTTGAGAGTGCCAAGTGCCTCCTGCAAACTGACCTCAGGAACCTGGCCTGCTGAGTTTTGTTTCTGAGAGAAAAGGCCATGGTTCATGTCCTGGTTCCGGTGGCCCAGGGTGGCCTGGTGCCTCTTAACATTCCGAACATCTCAGAATGCCTTCCTGAAGCTAGGTGCCACCAGGGGCAAATGTGGCTGGTTTGAGAGTGCCACGTGCCTCCTGCAAACTGACCTCAGGAACCTGGCCTGCTGAGTTTTGTTTCTCTGGGGAAAGGCCATAGTTCGTGTGCACCTTCCAGTGGCCAATAGTGGCCGTGTGCATTTTGAACTTCGGAATGTCTCAGGATGCCTCCCTGAAGCAAGCTACCACCACAGGCAACTATGGCTGGTTTGACAGCAGCAAGTGCCTCCTGCAAACTGACCTCAGGAATCTGGCCTGGTGAGTTTTGTTTCTGAGAGAAAAGGTATCCTTCCTGTCCAGGGTCTGGTGGCTCGGAGAGGCCTGGTGCCTGCTGAAATTCCGAACCTCCCAATATACCAGCCAGAAGCAAGGTGCCACCAGGGGCAAATGTGGCTGGTTGGACAGTGCCAATGCCTCCTGCAAACTGACAACAGGAACCTGACCTGGTGAGTTTTGTTTCTCAGGGGAACGGCCATAGTTCCAGGCCAGCTTCCGGTGGACCATAGCTGCAGGGTGCTTCTTAAAATTCCGAACATCTCAAGATACATGCCAGAAGCAAGGCACCACCAGAGGCAAGTGTGGCTGGTTGAACAGTGCCAAGTGCCTCCTGCAAACGGACATCAGGAACTTGGCCTGGTGAGTTTTGTTTCTGAGAGAAAAGGCCATCGTTCGTGTCCTGGGTCCCGTGGCCCCGGGGTGGCAAGCTGCCTGCCGAAATTCCGCAGGTCTGAGGATGCCTCCCTGAAGCAAGGTGCCACCACGGGCAAATGTGGCTGGTTTGAGAGTGCCAAGTGCCTCCTGCAAACGGACCTCAGGAACCTGGCCTGCTGAGTTTTGTTTCTCTGGGGAAAGGCCATACTTCATGTCCAGATTCCGGTGGCCGGTAGTAGCCGTGTGCATTCTGAAATTCGGAATGTCCCAGGATGCCTCCAAGACGCAAGGTGCCAGCTGAGGCAACTATGGCTTGTTTGAGAGTGCCAAGTGCCTCCTGCAAACTGACCTCAGGAACCTGGCCTGCTGAGTTTTGTTTCTGAGAGAAAAGGTCATGGTTCATGTCCTGGTTCCGGTGGCCCAGGGTGGCCTGGTGCCTCTTAACATTCCGAACATCTCAGAATGCCTTCCTGAAGCTAGGTGCCACCAGGGGCAAATGTGGCTGGTTTGAGAGTGCCACGTGCCTCCTGCAAACTGACCTCAGGAACCTGGCCTGCTGAGTTTTGTTTCTCTGGGGAAAGGCCATAGTTCGTGTCCACCTTCCTGTGGCCCGTATTGGCCGTGTGCATTTTGAACTTCCGAACGTCTCAGGATGCCTCCCAGAAGCAAGGTGCCGCCAGAGGCAAGTGAGGCTGGTTTGACAGTGCCATATGCCTCCTGCAAAGTGACATCAGGAAGCTGGCCTGCTGAGTTTTGTTTCTCTGGGGAAAGGCCATGGTTCCTGGCCAGGTTCCGGTCTCCCACAGTGGCCGGCTGTGTGCTGAAATTCCCAAAGTCTCCAGATACTTCCCAAAAGCAAGGTGCCAGCAGAGGCAACTGTGGCTGGTTTGACAGTGCCAAGTTCCTCCTGCAAAGTGACAGCGGGAACCTGGCCTGCTGAGTTTTGTTTCTCTGGGGAAAGGCCATAGTTCGTGTGCACCTTCCAGTGGCCAATAGTGGCCGTGTGCATTTTGAACTTCGGAATGTCTCAGGATGCCTCCCTGAAGCAAGCTACCACCACAGGCAACTATGGCTGGTTTGACAGCAGCAAGTGCCTCCTGCAAACTGACCTCAGGAATCTGGCCTGGTGAGTTTTGTTTCTGAGAGAAAAGGTATCCTTCCTGTCCAGGGTCTTGTGGCTCGGAGAGGCCTGGTGCCTGCTGAAATTCCGAACCTCCCAATATACCAGCCAGAAGCAAGGTGCCACCAGGGGCAAATGTGGCTGGTTGGACAGTGCCAATGCCTCCTGCAAACTGACAACAGGAACCTGACCTGGTGAGTTTTGTTTCTCAGGGGAACGGCCATAGTTCCAGGCCAGCTTCCGGTGGACCATAGCTGCAGGGTGCTTCTTAAAATTCCGAACATCTCAAGATACATGCCAGAAGCAAGGCACCACCAGAGGCAAGTGTGGCTGGTTGAACAGTGCCAAGTGCCTCCTGCAAACTGACCTCAGGAACCTGGCTTGCTGAGTTTTGTTTCTGAGAGAAAAGGTCATGGTTCATGTCCTGGTTCCGGTGGCCCAGTGTGGCCTGGTGCCTCTTAACATTCCGAACATCTCAGAATGCCTTCCTGAAGCTAGGTGCCACCAGGGGCAAATGTGGCTGGTTTGAGAGTGCCAAGTGCCTCCTGCAAACTGACCTCAGGAACCTGGCCTGCTGAGTTTTGTTTCTCTGGGGAAAGGCCATAGTTCGTGTCACCCTTCCTGTGGCCCGTATTGGCCGTGTGCATTTTGAACTTCCGAATGTCTCAGGATGCCTCCCAGAAGCAAGGTGACACCAGAGGCAAGTGAGGCTGGTTTGACAGTGCCATATGCCTCCTGCAAAGTGACATCAGGAAGCTGGCCTGCTGAGTTTTGTTTCTCTGGGGAAAGGCCATGGTTCCTGGCCAGGTTCCGGTCTCCCACAGTGGCCGGCTGTGTGCTGAAATTCCCAAAGTCTCCAGATACCTCCCAGAAGCAAGGTGCAAGCAGAGGCAAGTGTGGCTGGTTGAACAGTGCCAAGTGCCTCCTGCAAACTGACCTCAGGAACCTGGCCTGCTGAGTTTTGTTTCTCTGGGGAAAGGCCATAGTTCGTGTGCACCTTCCAGTGGCCAATAGTGGCCGTGTGCATTTTGAACTTCGGAATGTCTCAGGATGCCTCCCTGAAGCAAGCTACCACCACAGGCAACTATGGCTGGTTTGACAGCAGCAAGTGCCTCCTGCAAACTGACCTCAGGAATCTGGCCTGGTGAGTTTTGTTTCTGAGAGAAAAGGTATCCTTCCTGTCCAGGGTCTGGTGGCTCGGAGAGGCCTGGTGCCTGATGAAATTCCGAACCTCCCAATATACCAGCAAGAAGCAAGGTGCCACCAGGGGCAAATGTGGCTGGTTGAACAGTGCCAATGCCTCCTGCAAACTGACAACAGGAACCTGACCTGGTGAGTTTTGTTTCTCAGGGGAATGGCCATAGTTCCAGGCCAGCTTCCGGTGGACCATAGCTGCAGGGTGCTTCTTAAAATTCCGAACATCTCAAGATACATGCCAGAAGCAAGGCACCACCAGAGGCAAGTGTGGCTGGTTGAACAGTGCCAAGTGCCTCCTGCAAACTGACATCAGGAACCTGGCCTGGTGAGTTTTTTTTCTGAGAGAAAAGGCCATCGTTCGTGTCCTGGGTCCCGTGGCCCCGGGGTGGCAAGCTGCCTGCCGAAATTCCGCAGGTCTGAGGATGCCTCCCTGAAGCAAGGTGCCACCACGGGCAAATGTGGCTGGTTTGAGAGTGCCAAGTGCCTCCTGAAAACGGACCTCAGGAACCTGGCCTGCTGAGTTTTGTTTCTCTGGGGAAAGGCCATACTTCATGTCCAGATTCCGGTGGCCGGTAGTAGCCGTGTGCATTCTGAAATTCGGAATGTCCCAGGATGCCTCCAAGACGCAAGGTGCCAGCTGAGGCAACTATGGCTTGTTTGAGAGTGCCAAGTGCCTCCTGCAAACTGACCTCAGGAACCTGGCCTGCTGAGTTTTGTTTCTGAGAGAAAAGGTCATGGTTCATGTCCTGGTTCCGGTGGCCCAGGGTGGCCTGGTGCCTCTTAACATTCCGAACATCTCAGAATGCCTTCCTGAAGCTAGGTGCCACCAGGGGCAAATGTGGCTGGTTTGAGAGTGCCACGTGCCTCCTGCAAACTGACCTCAGGAACCTGGCCTGCTGAGTTTTGTTTCTCTGGGGAAAGGTCATAGTTCGTGTCCACCTTCCTGTGGCCCGTATTGGCCGTGTGCATTTTGAACTTCCGAACGTCTCAGGATGCCTCCCAGAAGCAAGGTGCCGCCAGAGGCAAGTGAGGCTGGTTTGACAGTGCCATATGCCTCCTGCAAAGTGACATCAGGAAGCTGGCCTGCTGAGTTTTGTTTCTCTGGGGAAAGGCCATGGTTCCTGGCCAGGTTCCGGTCTCCCACAGTGGCCGGCTGTGTGCTGAAATTCCCAAAGTCTCCAGATACTTCCCAAAAGCAACGTGCAAGCAGAGGCAACTGTGGCTGGTTGAACAGTGCCAAGTGCCTCCTGCAAACTGACCTCAGGAACCTGGCCTGCTGAGTTTTGTTTCTCTGGGGAAAGGCCATAGTTCGTGTGCACCTTCCAGTGGCCAATAGTGGCCGTGTGCATTTTGAACTTCGGAATGTCTCAGGATGCCTCCCTGAAGCAAGCTACCACCACAGGCAACTATGGCTGGTTTGACAGCAGCAAGTGCCTCCTGCAAACTGACCTCAGGAACCTGGCCTGCTGAGTTTTGTTTCTCTGGGGAAAGGCCATAGTTCGTGTGCACCTTCCAGTGGCCCGTATTGGCCGTGTGCATTTTGAACTTCGGAATGTCTCAGGATGCCTCCCTGAAGCAAGCTACCACCACAGGCAACTATGGCTGGTTTGACAGCAGCAAGTGCCTCCTGCAAACTGACCTCAGGAATCTGGCCTGGTGAGTTTTGTTTCTGAGAGAAAAGGTATCCTTCCTGTCCAGGGTCTGGTGGCTCGGAGAGGCCTGGTGCCTGCTGAAATTCCGAACCTCCCAATATACCAGCCAGAAGCAAGGTGCCACCAGGGGCAAATGTGGCTGGTTGGACAGTGCCAATGCCTCCTGCAAACTGACAACAGGAACCTGACCTGGTGAGTTTTGTTTCTCAGGGGAACGGCCATAGTTCCAGGCCAGCTTCCGGTGGACCATAGCTGCAGGGTGCTTCTTAAAATTCCGAACATCTCAAGATACATGCCAGAAGCAAGGCACCACCAGAGGCAAGTGTGGCTGGTTGAACAGTGCCAAGTGCCTCCTGCAAACGGACATCAGGAACTTGGCCTGGTGAGTTTTGTTTCTGAGAGAAAAGGCCATCGTTCGTGTCCTGGGTCCCGTGGCCCCGGGGTGGCAAGCTGCCTGCCGAAATTCCGCAGGTCTGAGGATGCCTCCCTGAAGCAAGGTGCCACCACGGGCAAATGTGGCTGGTTTGAGAGTGCCAAGTGCCTCCTGCAAACGGACCTCAGGAACCTGGCCTGCTGAGTTTTGTTTCTCTGGGGAAAGGCCATACTTCATGTCCAGATTCCGGTGGCCGGTAGTAGCCGTGTGCATTCTGAAATTCGGAATGTCACAGGATGCCTCCAAGACGCAAGGTGCCAGCACAGGCAACTACGGCTTGTTTGAGAGTGCCAAGTGCCTCCTGCAAACTGACCTCAGGAAGCTGGCCTGCTGAGTTTTGTTTCTGAGAGAAAAGGTCATGGTTCATGTCCTGGTTCCGGTGGCCCAGGGTGGCCTGGTGCCTCTTAACATTCCGAACATCTCAGAATGCCTTCCTGAAGCTAGGTGCCACCAGGGGCAAATGTGGCTGGTTTGAGAGTGCCACGTGCCTCCTGCAAACTGACCTCAGGAACCTGGCCTGCTGAGTTTTGTTTCTCTGGGGAAAGGCCATAGTTCGTGTCCACCTTCCTGTGGCCCGTATTGGCCGTGTGCATTTTGAACTTCCGAACGTCTCAGGATGCCTCCCAGAAGCAAGGTGCCGCCAGAGGCAAGTGAGGCTGGTTTGACAGTGCCATATGCCTCCTGCAAAGTGACATCAGGAAGCTGGCCTGCTGAGTTTTGTTTCTCTGGGGAAAGGCCATGGTTCCTGGCCAGGTTCCGGTCTCCCACAGTGGCCGGCTGTGTGCTGAAATTCCCAAAGTCTCCAGATACTTCCCAAAAGCAAGGTGCCAGCAGAGGCAACTGTGGCTGGTTTGACAGTGCCAAGTTCCTCCTGCAAAGTGACAGCGGGAACCTGGCCTGCTGAGTTTTGTTTCTCTGGGGAAAGGCCATAGTTCGTGTGCACCTTCCAGTGGCCAATAGTGGCCGTGTGCATTTTGAACTTCGGAATGTCTCAGGATGCCTCCCTGAAGCAAGCTACCACCACAGGCAACTATGGCTGGTTTGACAGCAGCAAGTGCCTCCTGCAAACTGACCTCAGGAATCTGGCCTGGTGAGTTTTGTTTCTGAGAGAAAAGGTATCCTTCCTGTCCAGGGTCTTGTGGCTCGGAGAGGCCTGGTGCCTGCTGAAATTCCGAACCTCCCAATATACCAGCCAGAAGCAAGGTGCCACCAGGGGCAAATGTGGCTGGTTGGACAGTGCCAATGCCTCCTGCAAACTGACAACAGGAACCTGACCTGGTGAGTTTTGTTTCTCAGGGGAACGGCCATAGTTCCAGGCCAGCTTCCGGTGGACCATAGCTGCAGGGTGCTTCTTAAAATTCCGAACATCTCAAGATACATGCCAGAAGCAAGGCACCACCAGAGGCAAGTGTGGCTGGTTGAACAGTGCCAAGTGCCTCCTGCAAACTGACCTCAGGAACCTGGCTTGCTGAGTTTTGTTTCTGAGAGAAAAGGTCATGGTTCATGTCCTGGTTCCGGTGGCCCAGTGTGGCCTGGTGCCTCTTAACATTCCGAACATCTCAGAATGCCTTCCTGAAGCTAGGTGCCACCAGGGGCAAATGTGGCTGGTTTGAGAGTGCCAAGTGCCTCCTGCAAACTGACCTCAGGAACCTGGCCTGCTGAGTTTTGTTTCTCTGGGGAAAGGCCATAGTTCGTGTCACCCTTCCTGTGGCCCGTATTGGCCGTGTGCATTTTGAACTTCCGAATGTCTCAGGATGCCTCCCAGAAGCAAGGTGACACCAGAGGCAAGTGAGGCTGGTTTGACAGTGCCATATGCCTCCTGCAAAGTGACATCAGGAAGCTGGCCTCCTGAGTTTTGTTTCTCTGGGGAAAGGCCATGGTTCCTGGCCAGGTTCCGGTCTCCCACAGTGGCCGGCTGTGTGCTGAAATTCCCAAAGTCTTCAGATACCTCCCAGAAGCAAGGTGCAAGCAGAGGCAACTGTGGCTGGTTGAACAGTGCCAAGTGCCTCCTGCAAACTGACCTCAGGAACCTGGCCTGCTGAGTTTTGTTTCTCTGGGGAAAGGCCATAGTTCGTGTGCACCTTCCAGTGGCCAATAGTGGCCGTGTGCATTTTGAACTTCGGAATGTCTCAGGATGCCTCCCTGAAGCAAGCTACCACCACAGGCAACTATGGCTGGTTTGACAGCAGCAAGTGCCTCCTGCAAACTGACCTCAGGAATCTGGCCTGGTGAGTTTTGTTTCTGAGAGAAAAGGTATCCTTCCTGTCCAGGGTCTGGTGGCTCGGAGAGGCCTGGTGCCTGATGAAATTCCGAACCTCCCAATATACCAGCAAGAAGCAAGGTGCCACCAGGGGCAAATGTGGCTGGTTGAACAGTGCCAATGCCTCCTGCAAACTGACAACAGGAACCTGACCTGGTGAGTTTTGTTTCTCAGGGGAATGGCCATAGTTCCAGGCCAGCTTCCGGTGGACCATAGCTGCAGGGTGCTTCTTAAAATTCCGAACATCTCAAGATACATGCCAGAAGCAAGGCACCACCAGAGGCAAGTGTGGCTGGTTGAACAGTGCCAAGTGCCTCCTGCAAACTGACATCAGGAACCTGGCCTGGTGAGTTTTTTTTCTGAGAGAAAAGGCCATCGTTCGTGTCCTGGGTCCCGTGGCCCCGGGGTGGCAAGCTGCCTGCCGAAATTCCGCAGGTCTGAGGATGCCTCCCTGAAGCAAGGTGCCACCACGGGCAAATGTGGCTGGTTTGAGAGTGCCAAGTGCCTCCTGCAAACGGACCTCAGGAACCTGGCCTGCTGAGTTTTGTTTCTCTGGGGAAAGGCCATACTTCATGTCCAGATTCCGGTGGCCGGTAGTAGCCGTGTGCATTCTGAAATTCGGAATGTCCCAGGATGCCTCCAAGACGCAAGGTGCCAGCTGAGGCAACTATGGCTTGTTTGAGAGTGCCAAGTGCCTCCTGCAAACTGACCTCAGGAACCTGGCCTGCTGAGTTTTGTTTCTGAGAGAAAAGGTCATGGTTCATGTCCTGGTTCCGGTGGCCCAGGGTGGCCTGGTGCCTCTTAACATTCCGAACATCTCAGAATGCCTTCCTGAAGCTAGGTGCCACCAGGGGCAAATGTGGCTGGTTTGAGAGTGCCACGTGCCTCCTGCAAACTGACCTCAGGAACCTGGCCTGCTGAGTTTTGTTTCTCTGGGGAAAGGTCATAGTTCGTGTCCACCTTCCTGTGGCCCGTATTGGCCGTGTGCATTTTGAACTTCCGAACGTCTCAGGATGCCTCCCAGAAGCAAGGTGCCGCCAGAGGCAAGTGAGGCTGGTTTGACAGTGCCATATGCCTCCTGCAAAGTGACATCAGGAAGCTGGCCTGCTGAGTTTTGTTTCTCTGGGGAAAGGCCATGGTTCCTGGCCAGGTTCCGGTCTCCCACAGTGGCCGGCTGTGTGCTGAAATTCCCAAAGTCTCCAGATACTTCCCAAAAGCAACGTGCAAGCAGAGGCAACTGTGGCTGGTTGAACAGTGCCAAGTGCCTCCTGCAAACTGACCTCAGGAACCTGGCCTGCTGAGTTTTGTTTCTCTGGGGAAAGGCCATAGTTCGTGTGCACCTTCCAGTGGCCAATAGTGGCCGTGTGCATTTTGAACTTCGGAATGTCTCAGGATGCCTCCCTGAAGCAAGCTACCACCACAGGCAACTATGGCTGGTTTGACAGCAGCAAGTGCCTCCTGCAAACTGACCTCAGGAACCTGGCCTGCTGAGTTTTGTTTCTCTGGGGAAAGGCCATAGTTCGTGTCCACCTTCCTGTGGCCCGTATTGGCCGTGTGCATTTTGAACTTCCGAACGTCTCAGGATGCCTCCAAGACGCAAGGTGCCAGCACAGGCAACTATGGCTGGTTTGAGAGTGCCAAGTGCCTCCTGCAAACTCCGGAAGCTGGCCTGCTGAGTTTTGTTTCTGAGAGAAAAGGCCATGGTTCATGTCCTGGTTCCGGTGGCCCAGGGTGGCCTGGTGCCTCTTAACATTCCGAACATCTCAGAATGCCTTCCTGAAGCAAGGTGCCACCAGGGGCAAATGTGGCTGGTTTGAGAGTGCCACGTGCCTCCTGCAAACTGACCTCAGGAACCTGGCCTGCTGAGTTTTGTTTCTCTGGGGAAAGGTCATAGTTCGTGTCCACCTTCCTGTGGCCCGTATTGGCCGTGTGCATTTTGAACTTCCGAACGTCTCAGGATGCCTCCCAGAAGCAAGGTGCCGCCAGAGGCAAGTGAGGCTGGTTTGACAGTGCCATATGCCTCCTGCAAAGTGACATCAGGAAGCTGGCCTGCTGAGTTTTGTTTCTCTGGGGAAAGGCCATGGTTCCTGGCCAGGTTCCGGTCTCCCACAGTGGCCGGCTGTGTGCTGAAATTCCCAAAGTCTCCAGATACCTCCCAGAAGCAAGGTGCCAGCAGAGGCAACTGTGGCTGGTTTGACAGTGCCAAGTTCCTCCTGCAAAGTGACAGCGGGAACCTGGCCTGCTGAGTTTTGTTTCTCTGGGGAAAGGCCATAGTTCGTGTGCACCTTCCAGTGGCCAATAGTGGCCGTGTGCATTTTGAACTTCGGAATGTCTCAGGATGCCTCCCTGAAGCAAGCTACCACCACAGGCAACTATGGCTGGTTTGACAGCAGCAAGTGCCTCCTGCAAACTGACCTCAGGAATCTGGCCTGGTGAGTTTTGTTTCTGAGAGAAAAGGTATCCTTCCTGTCCAGGGTCTGGTGGCTCGGAGAGGCCTGGTGCCTGCTGAAATTCCGAACCTCCCAATATACCAGCCAGAAGCAAGGTGCCACCAGGGGCAAATGTGGCTGGTTGGACAGTGCCAATGCCTCCTGCAAACTGACAACAGGAACCTGACCTGGTGAGTTTTGTTTCTCAGGGGAACGGCCATAGTTCCAGGCCAGCTTCCGGTGGACCATAGCTGCAGGGTGCTTCTTAAAATTCCGAACATCTCAAGATACATGCCAGAAGCAAGGCACCACCAGAGGCAAGTGTGGCTGGTTGAACAGTGCCAAGTGCCTCCTGCAAACGGACATCAGGAACTTGGCCTGGTGAGTTTTGTTTCTGAGAGAAAAGGCCATCGTTCGTGTCCTGGGTCCCGTGGCCCCGGGGTGGCAAGCTGCCTGCCGAAATTCCGCAGGTCTGAGGATGCCTCCCTGAAGCAAGGTGCCACCACGGGCAAATGTGGCTGGTTTGAGAGTGCCAAGTGCCTCCTGCAAACGGACCTCAGGAACCTGGCCTGCTGAGTTTTGTTTCTCTGGGGAAAGGCCATACTTCATGTCCAGATTCCGGTGGCCGGTAGTAGCCGTGTGCATTCTGAAATTCGGAATGTCCCAGGATGCCTCCAAGACGCAAGGTGCCAGCTGAGGCAACTATGGCTTGTTTGAGAGTGCCAAGTGCCTCCTGCAAACTGACCTCAGGAACCTGGCCTGCTGAGTTTTGTTTCTGAGAGAAAAGGTCATGGTTCATGTCCTGGTTCCGGTGGCCCAGGGTGGCCTGGTGCCTCTTAACATTCCGAACATCTCAGAATGCCTTCCTGAAGCTAGGTGCCACCAGGGGCAAATGTGGCTGGTTTGAGAGTGCCACGTGCCTCCTGCAAACTGACCTCAGGAACCTGGCCTGCTGAGTTTTGTTTCTCTGGGGAAAGGCCATAGTTCGTGTCCACCTTCCTGTGGCCCGTATTGGCCGTGTGCATTTTGAACTTCCGAACGTCTCAGGATGCCTCCCAGAAGCAAGGTGCCGCCAGAGGCAAGTGAGGCTGGTTTGACAGTGCCATATGCCTCCTGCAAAGTGACATCAGGAAGCTGGCCTCCTGAGTTTTGTTTCTCTGGGGAAAGGCCATGGTTCCTGGCCAGGTTCCGGTCTCCCACAGTGGCCGGCTGTGTGCTGAAATTCCCAAAGTCTCCAGATACTTCCCAAAAGCAAGGTGCCAGCAGAGGCAACTGTGGCTGGTTTGACAGTGCCAAGTTCCTCCTGCAAAGTGACAGCGGGAACCTGGCCTGCTGAGTTTTGTTTCTCTGGGGAAAGGCCATAGTTCGTGTGCACCTTCCAGTGGCCAATAGTGGCCGTGTGCATTTTGAACTTCGGAATGTCTCAGGATGCCTCCCTGAAGCAAGCTACCACCACAGGCAACTATGGCTGGTTTGACAGCAGCAAGTGCCTCCTGCAAACTGACCTCAGGAATCTGGCCTGGTGAGTTTTGTTTCTGAGAGAAAAGGTATCCTTCCTGTCCAGGGTCTTGTGGCTCGGAGAGGCCTGGTGCCTGCTGAAATTCCGAACCTCCCAATATACCAGCCAGAAGCAAGGTGCCACCAGGGGCAAATGTGGCTGGTTGGACAGTGCCAATGCCTCCTGCAAACTGACAACAGGAACCTGACCTGGTGAGTTTTGTTTCTCAGGGGAACGGCCATAGTTCCAGGCCAGCTTCCGGTGGACCATAGCTGCAGGGTGCTTCTTAAAATTCCGAACATCTCAAGATACATGCCAGAAGCAAGGCACCACCAGAGGCAAGTGTGGCTGGTTGAACAGTGCCAAGTGCCTCCTGCAAACTGACCTCAGGAACCTGGCTTGCTGAGTTTTGTTTCTGAGAGAAAAGGTCATGGTTCATGTCCTGGTTCCGGTGGCCCAGTGTGGCCTGGTGCCTCTTAACATTCCGAACATCTCAGAATGCCTTCCTGAAGCTAGGTGCCACCAGGGGCAAATGTGGCTGGTTTGAGAGTGCCAAGTGCCTCCTGCAAACTGACCTCAGGAACCTGGCCTGCTGAGTTTTGTTTCTCTGGGGAAAGGCCATAGTTCGTGTCACCCTTCCTGTGGCCCGTATTGGCCGTGTGCATTTTGAACTTCCGAATGTCTCAGGATGCCTCCCAGAAGCAAGGTGACACCAGAGGCAAGTGAGGCTGGTTTGACAGTGCCATATGCCTCCTGCAAAGTGACATCAGGAAGCTGGCCTCCTGAGTTTTGTTTCTCTGGGGAAAGGCCATGGTTCCTGGCCAGGTTCCGGTCTCCCACAGTGGCCGGCTGTGTGCTGAAATTCCCAAAGTCTCCAGATACCTCCCAGAAGCAAGGTGCAAGCAGAGGCAACTGTGGCTGGTTGAACAGTGCCAAGTGCCTCCTGCAAACTGACCTCAGGAACCTGGCCTGCTGAGTTTTGTTTCTCTGGGGAAAGGCCATAGTTCGTGTGCACCTTCCAGTGGCCAATAGTGGCCGTGTGCATTTTGAACTTCGGAATGTCTCAGGATGCCTCCCTGAAGCAAGCTACCACCACAGGCAACTATGGCTGGTTTGACAGCAGCAAGTGCCTCCTGCAAACTGACCTCAGGAATCTGGCCTGGTGAGTTTTGTTTCTGAGAGAAAAGGTATCCTTCCTGTCCAGGGTCTGGTGGCTCGGAGAGGCCTGGTGCCTGATGAAATTCCGAACCTCCCAATATACCAGCAAGAAGCAAGGTGCCACCAGGGGCAAATGTGGCTGGTTGAACAGTGCCAATGCCTCCTGCAAACTGACAACAGGAACCTGACCTGGTGAGTTTTGTTTCTCAGGGGAATGGCCATAGTTCCAGGCCAGCTTCCGGTGGACCATAGCTGCAGGGTGCTTCTTAAAATTCCGAACATCTCAAGATACATGCCAGAAGCAAGGCACCACCAGAGGCAAGTGTGGCTGGTTGAACAGTGCCAAGTGCCTCCTGCAAACGGACATCAGGAACCTGGCCTGGTGAGTTTTTTTTCTGAGAGAAAAGGCCATCGTTCGTGTCCTGGGTCCCGTGGCCCCGGGGTGGCAAGCTGCCTGCCGAAATTCCGCAGGTCTGAGGATGCCTCCCTGAAGCAAGGTGCCACCACAGGCAAATGTGGCTGGTTTGAGAGTGCCAAGTGCCTCCTGCAAACGGACCTCAGGAACCTGGCCTGCTGAGTTTTGTTTCTCTGGGGAAAGGCCATACTTCATGTCCAGATTCCGGTGGCCGGTAGTAGCCGTGTGCATTCTGAAATTCGGAATGTCCCAGGATGCCTCCAAGACGCAAGGTGCCAGCTGAGGCAACTATGGCTTGTTTGAGAGTGCCAAGTGCCTCCTGCAAACTGACCTCAGGAACCTGGCCTGCTGAGTTTTGTTTCTGAGAGAAAAGGTCATGGTTCATGTCCTGGTTCCGGTGGCCCAGGGTGGCCTGGTGCCTCTTAACATTCCGAACATCTCAGAATGCCTTCCTGAAGCTAGGTGCCACCAGGGGCAAATGTGGCTGGTTTGAGAGTGCCACGTGCCTCCTGCAAACTGACCTCAGGAACCTGGCCTGCTGAGTTTTGTTTCTCTGGGGAAAGGTCATAGTTCGTGTCCACCTTCCTGTGGCCCGTATTGGCCGTGTGCATTTTGAACTTCCGAACGTCTCAGGATGCCTCCCAGAAGCAAGGTGCCGCCAGAGGCAAGTGAGGCTGGTTTGACAGTGCCATATGCCTCCTGCAAAGTGACATCAGGAAGCTGGCCTGCTGAGTTTTGTTTCTCTGGGGAAAGGCCATGGTTCCTGGCCAGGTTCCGGTCTCCCACAGTGGCCGGCTGTGTGCTGAAATTCCCAAAGTCTCCAGATACTTCCCAAAAGCAAGGTGCAAGCAGAGGCAACTGTGGCTGGTTGAACAGTGCCAAGTGCCTCCTGCAAACTGACCTCAGGAACCTGGCCTGCTGAGTTTTGTTTCTCTGGGGAAAGGCCATAGTTCGTGTGCACCTTCCAGTGGCCAATAGTGGCCGTGTGCATTTTGAACTTCGGAATGTCTCAGGATGCCTCCCTGAAGCAAGCTACCACCACAGGCAACTATGGCTGGTTTGACAGCAGCAAGTGCCTCCTGCAAACTGACCTCAGGAACCTGGCCTGCTGAGTTTTGTTTCTCTGGGGAAAGGCCATAGTTCGTGTCCACCTTCCTGTGGCCCGTATTGGCCGTGTGCATTTTGAACTTCCGAACGTCTCAGGATGCCTCCAAGACGCAAGGTGCCAGCACAGGCAACTATGGCTGGTTTGAGAGTGCCAAGTGCCTCCTGCAAACTCCGGAAGCTGGCCTGCTGAGTTTTGTTTCTGAGAGAAAAGGCCATGGTTCATGTCCTGGTTCCGGTGGCCCGGGGTGGCCTGGTGCCTCTTAACATTCCGAACATCTCAGAATGCCTTCCTGAAGCTAGGTGCCACCAGGGGCAAATGTGGCTGGTTTGAGAGTGCCACGTGCCTCCTGCAAACTGACCTCAGGAACCTGGCCTGCTGAGTTTTGTTTCTCTGGGGAAAGGCCATAGTTCGTGTCCACCTTCCTGTGGCCCGTATTGGCCGTGTGCATTTTGAACTTCCGAACGTCTCAGGATGCCTCCCAGAAGCAAGGTGCCGCCAGAGGCAAGTGAGGCTGGTTTGACAGTGCCATATGCCTCCTGCAAAGTGACATCAGGAAGCTGGCCTGCTGAGTTTTGTTTCTCTGGGGAAAGGCCATGGTTCCTGGCCAGGTTCCGGTCTCCCACAGTGGCCGGCTGTGTGCTGAAATTCCCAAAGTCTCCAGATACTTCCCAAAAGCAAGGTGCAAGCAGAGGCAAGTGTGGCTGGTTGAACAGAGCCCAAGCGCCTCCTGCAAACTGACCTCAGGAACCTGGCCTGCTGAGTTTTGTTTCTCTGGGGAAAGGCCATAGTTTGTGTGCACCTTCCAGTGGCCAATAGTGGCCGTGTGCATTTTGAACTTCGGAATGTCTCAGGATGCCTCCCTGAAGCAAGCTACCACCACAGGCAACTATGGCTGGTTTGACAGCAGCAAGTGCCTCCTGCAAACTGACCTCAGGAATCTGGCCTGGTGAGTTTTGTTTCTGAGAGAAAAGGTATCCTTCCTGTCCAGGGTCTGGTGGCTTGGAGAGGCCTGGTGCCTGCTGAAATTCCGAACCTCCCAATATACCAGCCAGAAGCAAGGTGCCACCAGGGGCAAATGTGGCTGGTTGGACAGTGCCAATGCCTCTTGCAAACTGACAACAGGAACCTGACCTGGTGAGTTTTGTTTCTCAGGGGAATGGCCATAGTTCCAGGCCAGCTTCCGGTGGACCATAGCTGCAGGGTGCTTCTTAAAATTCCGAACATCTCAGGATACATGCCAGAAGCAAGGCACCACCAGAGGCAAGTGTGGCTGGTTGAACAGTGCCAAGTGCCTCCTGCAAGCTGACCTCAGGAACCTGGCTTGCTGAGTTTTGTTTCTGAGAGAAAAGGTCATGGTTCATGTCCTGGTTCCGGTGGCCCAGTGTGGCCTGGTGCCTCTTAACATTCCGAACATCTCAGAATGCCTTCCTGAAGCAAGGTGCCACCAGGGGCAAATGTGGCTGGTTTGAGAGTGCCACGTGCCTCCTGCAAACTGACCTCAGGAACCTGGCCTGCTGAGTTTTGTTTCTCTGGGGAAAGGCCATAGTTCGTGTCCACCTTCCTGTGGCCCGTATTGGCCGTGTGCATTTTGAACTTCCGAATGTCTCAGGATGCCTCCCAGAAGCAAGGTGCCGCCAGAGGCAAGTGAGGCTGGTTTGACAGTGCCATATGCCTCCTGCAAAGTGACATCAGGAAGCTGGCCTGCTGAGTTTTGTTTCTCTGGGGAAAGGCCATGGTTCCTGGCCAGGTTCCGGTCTCCCACAGTGGCCGGCTGTGTGCTGAAATTCCCAAAGTCTCCAGATACCTCCCAGAAGCAAGGTGCAAGCAGAGGCAACTGTGGCTGGTTGAACAGTGCCAAGTGCCTCCTGCAAACTGACCTCAGGAACCTGGCCTGCTGAGTTTTGTTTCTCTGGGGAAAGGCCATAGTTCGTGTGCACCTTCCAGTGGCCAATAGTGGCCGTGTGCATTTTGAACTTCGGAATGTCTCAGGATGCCTCCCTGAAGCAAGCTACCACCACAGGCAGCTATGGCTGGTTTGACAGCAGCAAGTGCCTCCTGCAAACAGACCTCAGGAATCTGGCCTGGTGAGTTTTGTTTCTGAGAGAAAAGGTATCCTTCCTGTCCAGGGTCTGGTGGCTCGGAGAGGCCTGGTGCCTGCTGAAATTCCGAACCTCCCAATATACCAGCCAGAAGCAAGGTGCCACCAGGGGCAAATGTGGCTGGTTGGACAGTGCCAATGCCTCTTGCAAACTGACAACAGGAACCTGACCTGGTGAGTTTTGTTTCTCAGGGGAACGGCCATAGTTCCAGGCCAGCTTCCGGTGGACCATAGCTGCAGGGTGCTTCTTAAAATTCCGAACATCTCAGGATACATGCCAGAAGCAAGGCACCACCAGAGGCAAGTGTGGCTGGTTGAACAGTGCCAAGTGCCTCCTGCAAACGGACATCAGGAACTTGGCCTGGTGAGTTTTTTTTCTGAGAGAAAAGGCCATCGTTCGTGTCCTGGGTCCCGTGGCCCCGGGGTGGCAAGCTGCCTGCCGAAATTCCGCAGGTCTGAGGATGCCTCCCTGAAGCAAGGCGCCACCATAGGCAAATGTGGCTGGTTTGAGAGTGCCAAGTGCCTCCTGCAAACGGACCTCAGGAACCTGGCCTGCTGAGTTTTGTTTCTCTGGGGAAAGGCCATACTTCATGTCCAGATTCCGGTGGCCGGTAGTAGCCGTGTGCATTCTGAAATTCGGAATGTCACAGGATGCCTCCAAGACGCAAGGTGCCAGCACAGGCAACTATGGCTGGTTTGAGAGTGCCAAGTGCCTCCTGCAAACTCAGGAAGCTGGCCTGCTGAGTTTTGTTTCTGAGAGAAAAGGCCATGGTTCATGTCCTGGTTCTGGTGGCCCAGGGTGGCCTGGTGCCTCTTAACATTCCGAACATCTCAGAATGCCTTCCTGAAGCTAGGTGCCACCAGGGGCAAATGTGGCTGGTTTGAGAGTGCCACGTGCCTCCTGCAAACTGACCTCAGGAACCTGGCCTGCTGAGTTTTGTTTCTCTGGGGAAAGGCCATAGTTCGTGTCCACCTTCCTCTGGCCCGTATTGGCCGTGTGCATTTTGAACTTCCGAACGTCTCAGGATGCCTCCCAGAAGCAAGGTGCCGCCAGAGGCAAGTGAGGCTGGTTTGACAGTGCCATATGCCTCCTGCAAAGTGACATCAGGAAGCTGGCCTGCTGAGTTTTATTTCTCTGGGGAAAGGCCATGGTTCCTGGCCAGGTTCCGGTCTCCCACAGTGGCCGGCTGTGTGCTGAAATTCCCAAAGTCTCCAGATACCTCCCAGAAGCAAGGTGCAAGCAGAGGCAAGTGTGGCTGGTTGAACAGTGCCAAGCGCCTCCTGCAAACTGACCTCAGGAACCTGGCCTGCTGAGTTTTGTTTCTCTGGGGAAAGGCCATAGTTCGTGTGCACCTTCCAGTGGCCCGTATTGGCCGTGTGCATTTTGAACTTCGGAATGTCTCAGGATGCCTCCCTGAAGCAAGCTACCACCACAGGCAACTATGGCTGGTTTGACAGCAGCAAGTGCCTCCTGCAAACTGACCTCAGGAATCTGGCCTGGTGAGTTTTGTTTCTGAGAGAAAAGGTATCCTTCCTGTCCAGGGTCTGGTGGCTCGGAGAGGCCTGGTGCCTGCTGAAATTCCGAACCTCCCAATATACCAGCCAGAAGCAAGGTGCCACCAGGGGCAAATGTGGCTGGTTGGACAGTGCCAATGCCTCTTGCAAACTGACAACAGGAACCTGACCTGGTGAGTTTTGTTTCTCAGGGGAACGGCCATAGTTCCAGGCCAGCTTCCGGTGGACCATAGCTGCAGGGTGCTTCTTAAAATTCCGAACATCTCAGGATACATGCCAGAAGCAAGGCACCACCAGAGGCAAGTGTGGCTGGTTGAACAGTGCCAAGTGCCTCCTGCAAGCTGACCTCAGGAACCTGGCTTGCTGAGTTTTGTTTCTGAGAGAAAAGGTCATGGTTCATGTCCTGGTTCCGGTGGCCCAGTGTGGCCTGGTGCCTCTTAACATTCCGAACATCTCAGAATGCCTTCCTGAAGCAAGGTGCCACCAGGGGCAAATGTGGCTGGTTTGAGAGTGCCACGTGCCTCCTGCAAACTGACCTCAGGAACCTGGCCTGCTGAGTTTTGTTTCTCTGGGGAAAGGCCATAGTTCGTGTCCACCTTCCTGTGGCCCGTATTGGCCGTGTGCATTTTGAACTTCCGAATGTCTCAGGATGCCTCCCAGAAGCAAGGTGCCGCCAGAGGCAAGTGAGGCTGGTTTGACAGTGCAATATGCCTCCTGCAAAGTGACATCAGGAAGCTGGCCTCCTGACTTTTGTTTCTCTGGGGAAAGGCCATGGTTCCTGGCCAGGTTCCGGTCTCCCACAGTGGCCGGCTGTGTGCTGAAATTCCCAAAGTCTCCAGATACCTCCCAGAAGCAAGGTGCAAGCAGAGGCAACTGTGGCTGGTTGAACAGTGCCAAGTGCCTCCTGCAAACTGACCTCAGGAACCTGGCTTGCTGAGTTTTGTTTCTGAGAGAAAAGGTCATGGTTCATGTCCTGGTTCCGGTGGCCCAGTGTGGCCTGGTGCCTCTTAACATTCCGAACATCTCAGAATGCCTTCCTGAAGCAAGGTGCCACCAGGGGCAAATGTGGCTGGTTTGAGAGTGCCACGTGCCTCCTGCAAACTGACCTCAGGAACCTGGCCTGCTGAGTTTTGTTTCTCTGGGGAAAGGCCATAGTTCGTGTCCACCTTCCTGTGGCCCGTATTGGCCGTGTGCATTTTGAACTTCCGAATGTCTCAGGATGCCTCCCAGAAGCAAGGTGCCGCCAGAGGCAAGTGAGGCTGGTTTGACAGTGCCATATGCCTCCTGCAAAGTGACATCAGGAAGCTGGCCTGCTGAGTTTTGTTTCTCTGGGGAAAGGCCATGGTTCCTGGCCAGGTTCCGGTCTCCCACAGTGGCCGGCTGTGTGCTGAAATTCCCAAAGTCTCCAGATACCTCCCAGAAGCAAGGTGCAAGCAGAGGCAACTGTGGCTGGTTGAACAGTGCCAAGTGCCTCCTGCAAACTGACCTCAGGAACCTGGCCTGCTGAGTTTTGTTTCTCTGGGGAAAGGCCATAGTTCGTGTGCACCTTCCAGTGGCCAATAGTGGCCGTGTGCATTTTGAACTTCGGAATGTCTCAGGATGCCTCCCTGAAGCAAGCTACCACCACAGGCAGCTATGGCTGGTTTGACAGCAGCAAGTGCCTCCTGCAAACAGACCTCAGGAATCTGGCCTGGTGAGTTTTGTTTCTGAGAGAAAAGGTATCCTTCCTGTCCAGGGTCTGGTGGCTTGGAGAGGCCTGGTGCCTGCTGAAATTCCGAACCTCCCAATATACCAGCCAGAAGCAAGGTGCCACCAGGGGCAAATGTGGCTGGTTGGACAGTGCCAATGCCTCCTGCAAACTGACAACAGGAACCTGACCTGGTGAGTTTTGTTTCTCAGGGGAACGGCCATAGTTCCAGGCCAGCTTCCGGTGGACCATAGCTGCAGGTTGCTTCTTAAAATTCCGAACATCTCAGGATACATGCCAGAAGCAAGGCACCACCAGAGGCAAGTGTGGCTGGTTGAACAGTGCCAAGTGCCTCCTGCAAACGGACATCAGCAACTTGGCCTGGTGAGGTTTTTTTCTGAGAGAAAAGGCCATCGTTCGTGTCCTGGGTCCCGTGGCCCCGGGGTGGCAAGCTGCCTGCCGAAATTCCGCAGGTCTGAGGATGCCTCCCTGAAGCAAGGTGCCACCACGGGCAAATGTGGCTGGTTTGAAAGTGCCAAGTGCCTCCTGCAAACGGACCTCAGGAACCTGGCCTGCTGAGTTTTGTTTCTCTGGGGAAAGGCCATAGTTCCTGTGCACCTTCCAGTGGCCAATAGTGGCCGTGTGCATTTTGAACTTCGGAATGTCTCAGGATGCCTCCCTGAAGCAAGCTACCACCACAGGCAACTATGGCTGGTTTGACAGCAGCAAGTGCCTCCTGCAAACTGACCTCAGGAATCTGGCCTGGTGAGTTTTGTTTCTGAGAGAAAAGGTATCCTTCCTGTCCAGGGTCTGGTGGCTCGGAGAGGCCTGGTGCCTGCTGAAATTCCGAACCTCCCAATATACCAGCCAGAAGCAAGGTGCCACCAGGGGCAAATGTGGCTGGTTGGAAAGTGCCAATGCCTCTTGCAAACTGACAACAGGAACCTGACCTGGTGAGTTTTGTTTCTCAGGGGAACGGCCATAGTTCCAGGCCAGCTTCCGGTGGACCATAGCTGCAGGGTGCTTCTTAAAATTCCGAACATCTCAGGATACATGCCAGAAGCAAGGCACCACCAGAGGCAAGTGTGGCTGGTTGAACAGTGCCAAGTGCCTCCTGCAAACGGACATCAGGAACTTGGCCTGGTGAGTTTTTTTTCTGAGAGAAAAGGCCATCGTTCGTGTCCTGGGTCCCGTGGCCCCGGGGTGGCAAGCTGCCTGCCGAAATTCCGCAGGTCTGAGGATGCCTCCCTGAAGCAAGGCGCCACCATAGGCAAATGTGGCTGGTTTGAGAGTGCCAAGTGCCTCCTGCAAACGGACCTCAGGAACCTGGCCTGCTGAGTTTTGTTTCTCTGGGGAAAGGCCATACTTCATGTCCAGATTCCGGTGGCCGGTAGTAGCCGTGTGCATTCTGAAATTCGGAATGTCACAGGATGCCTCCAAGACGCAAGGTGCCAGCACAGGCAACTATGGCTGGTTTGAGAGTGCCAAGTGCCTCCTGCAAACTCAGGAAGCTGGCCTGCTGAGTTTTGTTTCTGAGAGAAAAGGCCATGGTTCATGTCCTGGTTCTGGTGGCCCAGGGTGGCCTGGTGCCTCTTAACATTCCGAACATCTCAGAATGCCTTCCTGAAGCTAGGTGCCACCAGGGGCAAATGTGGCTGGTTTGAGAGTGCCACGTGCCTCCTGCAAACTGACCTCAGGAACCTGGCCTGCTGAGTTTTGTTTCTCTGGGGAAAGGCCATAGTTCGTGTCCACCTTCCTCTGGCCCGTATTGGCCGTGTGCATTTTGAACTTCCGAACGTCTCAGGATGCCTCCCAGAAGCAAGGTGCCGCCAGAGGCAAGTGAGGCTGGTTTGACAGTGCCATATGCCTCCTGCAAAGTGACATCAGGAAGCTGGCCTGCTGAGTTTTATTTCTCTGGGGAAAGGCCATGGTTCCTGGCCAGGTTCCGGTCTCCCACAGTGGCCGGCTGTGTGCTGAAATTCCCAAAGTCTCCAGATACCTCCCAGAAGCAAGGTGCAAGCAGAGGCAAGTGTGGCTGGTTGAACAGTGCCAAGCGCCTCCTGCAAACTGACCTCAGGAACCTGGCCTGCTGAGTTTTGTTTCTCTGGGGAAAGGCCATAGTTCGTGTGCACCTTCCAGTGGCCCGTATTGGCCGTGTGCATTTTGAACTTCGGAATGTCTCAGGATGCCTCCCTGAAGCAAGCTACCACCACAGGCAACTATGGCTGGTTTGACAGCAGCAAGTGCCTCCTGCAAACTGACCTCAGGAATCTGGCCTGGTGAGTTTTGTTTCTGAGAGAAAAGGTATCCTTCCTGTCCAGGGTCTGGTGGCTCGTAGAGGCCTGGTGCCTGCTGAAATTCCGAACCTCCCAATATACCAGCCAGAAGCAAGGTGCCACCAGGGGCAAATGTGGCTGGTTGGACAGTGCCAATGCCTCTTGCAAACTGACAACAGGAACCTGACCTGGTGAGTTTTGTTTCTCAGGGGAACGGCCATAGTTCCAGGCCAGCTTCCGGTGGACCATAGCTGCAGGGTGCTTCTTAAAATTCCGAACATCTCAGGATACATGCCAGAAGCAAGGCACCACCAGAGGCAAGTGTGGCTGGTTGAACAGTGCCAAGTGCCTCCTGCAAGCTGACCTCAGGAACCTGGCTTGCTGAGTTTTGTTTCTGAGAGAAAAGGTCATGGTTCATGTCCTGGTTCCGGTGGCCCAGTGTGGCCTGGTGCCTCTTAACATTCCGAACATCTCAGAATGCCTTCCTGAAGCAAGGTGCCACCAGGGGCAAATGTGGCTGGTTTGAGAGTGCCACGTGCCTCCTGCAAACTGACCTCAGGAACCTGGCCTGCTGAGTTTTGTTTCTCTGGGGAAAGGCCATAGTTCGTGTCCACCTTCCTGTGGCCCGTATTGGCCGTGTGCATTTTGAACTTCCGAATGTCTCAGGATGCCTCCCAGAAGCAAGGTGCCGCCAGAGGCAAGTGAGGCTGGTTTGACAGTGCAATATGCCTCCTGCAAAGTGACATCAGGAAGCTGGCCTCCTGACTTTTGTTTCTCTGGGGAAAGGCCATGGTTCCTGGCCAGGTTCCGGTCTCCCACAGTGGCCGGCTGTGTGCTGAAATTCCCAAAGTCTCCAGATACCTCCCAGAAGCAAGGTGCAAGCAGAGGCAACTGTGGCTGGTTGAACAGTGCCAAGTGCCTCCTGCAAACTGACCTCAGGAACCTGGCCTGCTGAGTTTTGTTTCTCTGGGGAAAGGCCATAGTTCGTGTGCACCTTCCAGTGGCCAATAGTGGCCGTGTGCATTTTGAACTTCGGAATGTCTCAGGATGCCTCCCAGAAGCAAGCTACCACCACAGGCAGCTATGGCTGGTTTGACAGCAGCAAGTGCCTCCTGCAAACAGACCTCAGGAATCTGGCCTGGTGAGTTTTGTTTCTGAGAGAAAAGGTATCCTTCCTGTCCAGGGTCTGGTGGCTTGGAGAGGCCTGGTGCCTGCTGAAATTCCGAACCTCCCAATATACCAGCCAGAAGCAAGGTGCCACCAGGGGCAAATGTGGCTGGTTGGACAGTGCCAATGCCTCCTGCAAACTGACAACAGGAACCTGACCTGGTGAGTTTTGTTTCTCAGGGGAACGGCCATAGTTCCAGGCCAGCTTCCGGTGGACCATAGCTGCAGGTTGCTTCTTAAAATTCCGAACATCTCAGGATACATGCCAGAAGCAAGGCACCACCAGAGGCAAGTGTGGCTGGTTGAACAGTGCCAAGTGCCTCCTGCAAACGGACATCAGCAACTTGGCCTGGTGAGGTTTTTTTCTGAGAGAAAAGGCCATCGTTCGTGTCCTGGGTCCCGTGGCCCCGGGGTGGCAAGCTGCCTGCCGAAATTCCGCAGGTCTGAGGATGCCTCCCTGAAGCAAGGTGCCACCACGGGCAAATGTGGCTGGTTTGAAAGTGCCAAGTGCCTCCTGCAAACGGACCTCAGGAACCTGGCCTGCTGAGTTTTGTTTCTCTGGGGAAAGGCCATAGTTCGTGTGCACCTTCCAGTGGCCAATAGTGGCCGTGTGCATTTTGAACTTCGGAATGTCTCAGGATGCCTCCCTGAAGCAAGCTACCACCACAGGCAACTATGGCTGGTTTGACAGCAGCAAGTGCCTCCTGCAAACTGACCTCAGGAATCTGGCCTGGTGAGTTTTGTTTCTGAGAGAAAAGGTATCCTTCCTGTCCAGGGTCTGGTGGCTCGGAGAGGCCTGGTGCCTGCTGAAATTCCGAACCTCCCAATATACCAGCCAGAAGCAAGGTGCCACCAGGGGCAAATGTGGCTGGTTGGACAGTGCCAATGCCTCTTGCAAACTGACAACAGGAACCTGACCTGGTGAGTTTTGTTTCTCAGGGGAACGGCCATAGTTCCAGGCCAGCTTCCGGTGGACCATAGCTGCAGGGTGCTTCTTAAAATTCCGAACATCTCAGGATACATGCCAGAAGCAAGGCACCACCAGAGGCAAGTGTGGCTGGTTGAACAGTGCCAAGTGCCTCCTGCAAACGGACATCAGGAACTTGGCCTGGTGAGTTTTTTTTCTGAGAGAAAAGGCCATCGTTCGTGTCCTGGGTCCCGTGGCCCCGGGGTGGCAAGCTGCCTGCCGAAATTCCGCAGGTCTGAGGATGCCTCCCTGAAGCAAGGCGCCACCATAGGCAAATGTGGCTGGTTTGAGAGTGCCAAGTGCCTCCTGCAAACGGACCTCAGGAACCTGGCCTGCTGAGTTTTGTTTCTCTGGGGAAAGGCCATACTTCATGTCCAGATTCCGGTGGCCGGTTGTAGCCGTGTGCATTCTGAAATTCGGAACGTCTCAGGATGCCTCCAAGACGCAAGGTGCCAGCACAGGCAACTATGGCTGGTTTGAGAGTGCCAAGTGCCTCCTGCAAACTCAGGAAGCTGGCCTGCTGAGTTTTGTTTCTGAGAGAAAAGGCCATGGTTCATGTCCTGGTTCTGGTGGCCCAGGGTGGCCTGGTGCCTCTTAACATTCCGAACATCTCAGAATGCCTTCCTGAAGCTAGGTGCCACCAGGGGCAAATGTGGCTGGTTTGAGAGTGCCACGTGCCTCCTGCAAACTGACCTCAGGAACCTGGCCTGCTGAGTTTTGTTTCTCTGGGGAAAGGCCATAGTTCGTGTCCACCTTCCTGTGGCCCGTATTGGCCGTGTGCATTTTGAACTTCCGAACGTCTCAGGATGCCTCCCAGAAGCAAGGTGCCGCCAGAGGCAAGTGAGGCTGGTTTGACAGTGCCATATGCCTCCTGCAAAGTGACATCAGGAAGCTGGCCTGCTGAGTTTTATTTCTCTGGGGAAAGGCCATGGTTCCTGGCCAGGTTCCGGTCTCCCACAGTGGCCGGCTGTGTGCTGAAATTCCCAAAGTCTCCAGATACCTCCCAGAAGCAAGGTGCAAGCAGAGGCAAGTGTGGCTGGTTGAACAGTGCCAAGCGCCTCCTGCAAACGGACCTCAGGAACCTGGCCTGCTGAGTTTTGTTTCTCTGGGGAAAGGCCATAGTTCGTGTGCACCTTCCAGTGGCCAATAGTGGCCGTGTGCATTTTGAACTTCGGAATGTCTCAGGATGCCTCCCTGAAGCAAGCTACCACCACAGGCAACTATGGCTGGTTTGACAGCAGCAAGTGCCTCCTGCAAACTGACCTCAGGAATCTGGCCTGGTGAGTTTTGTTTCTGAGAGAAAAGGTATCCTTCCTGTCCAGGGTCTGGTGGCTCGGAGAGGCCTGGTGCCTGCTGAAATTCCGAACCTCCCAATATACCAGCCAGAAGCAAGGTGCCACCAGGGGCAAATGTGGCTGGTTGGACAGTGCCAATGCCTCTTGCAAACTGACAACAGGAACCTGACCTGGTGAGTTTTGTTTCTCAGGGGAACGGCCATAGTTCCAGGCCAGCTTCCGGTGGACCATAGCTGCAGGTTGCTTCTTAAAATTCCGAACATCTCAGGATATACCAGCCAGAAGCAAGGCACCACCAGAGGCAAGTGTGGCTGGTTGAACAGTGCCAAGTGCCTCCTGCAAACGGACATCAGCAACTTGGCCTGGTGAGTTTTGTTTCTGAGAGAAAAGGCCATCGTTCGTGTCCTGGGTCCCGTGGCCCCGGGGTGGCAAGCTGCCTGCCGAAATTCCGCAGGTCTGAGGATGCCTCCCTGAAGCAAGGCGCCACCACGGGCAAATGTGGCTGGTTTGAGAGTGCCAAGTGCCTCCTGCAAACGGACCTCAGGAACCTGGCCTGCTGAGTTTTGTTTCTCTGGGGAAAGGCCATACTTCATGTCCAGATTCCGGTGGCCGGTAGTAGCCGTGTGCATTCTGAAATTCGGAATGTCACAGGATGCCTCCAAGACGCAAGGTGCCAGCACAGGCAACTATGGCTGGTTTGAGAGTGCCAAGTGCCTCCTGCAAACTGACCTCAGGAACCTGGCCTGCTGAGTTTTGTTTCTGAGAGAAAAGGCCATGGTTCATGTCCTGGTTCCGGTGGCCCAGGGTGGCCTGGTGCCTCTTAACATTCCGAACATCTCAGAATGCCTTCCTGAAGCTAGGTGCCACCAGGGGCAAATGTGGCTGGTTTGAGAGTGCCACGTGCCTCCTGCAAACTGACCTCAGGAACCTGGCCTGCTGAGTTTTGTTTCTCTGGGGAAAGGCCATAGTTCGTGTCCACCTTCCTGTGGCCCGTATTGGCCGTGTGCATTTGGAACTTCCGAACGTCTCAGGATGCCTCCCAGAAGCAAGGTGCCGCCAGAGGCAAGTGAGGCTGGTTTGACAGTGCCATATGCCTCCTGCAAAGTGACATCAGGAAGCTGGCCTGCTGAGTTTTGTTTCTCTGGGGAAAGGCCATGGTTCCTGGCCAGGTTCCGGTCTCCCACAGTGGCCGGCTGTGTGCTGAAATTCCCAAAGTCTCCAGATACTTCCCAAAAGCAAGGTGCAAGCAGAGGCAACTGTGGCTGGTTGAACAGTGCCAAGTGCCTCCTGCAAACTGACCTCAGGAACCTGGCCTGCTGAGTTTTGTTTCTCTGGGGAAAGGCCATAGTTCGTGTGCAGCTTCCAGTGGCCAATAGTGGCCGTGTGCATTTTGAACTTCGGAATGTCTCAGGATGCCTCCCTGAAGCAAGCTACCACCACAGGCAACTATGGCTGGTTTGACAGCAGCAAGTGCCTCCTGCAAACTGACCTCAGGAATCTGGCCTGGTGAGTTTTGTTTCTGAGAGAAAAGGTATCCTTCCTGTCCAGGGTCTGGTGGCTCGGAGAGGCCTGGTGCCTGCTGAAATTCCGAACCTCCCAATATACCAGCCAGAAGCAAGGTGCCACCAGGGGCAAATGTGGCTGGTTGGACAGTGCCAATGCCTCCTGCAAACTGACAACAGGAACCTGACCTGGTGAGTTTTGTTTCTCAGGGGAACGGCCATAGTTCCAGGCCAGCTTCCGGTGGACCATAGCTGCAGGGTGCTTCTTAAAATTCCGAACATCTCAAGATACATGCCAGAAGCAAGGCACCACCAGAGGCAAGTGTGGCTGGTTGAACAGTGCCAAGTGCCTCCTGCAAACGGACATCAGGAACTTGGCCTGGTGAGTTTTTTTTCTGAGAGAAAAGGCCATCGTTCGTGTCCTGGGTCCCGTGGCCCCGGGGTGGCAAGCTGCCTGCCGAAATTCCGCAGGTCTGAGGATGCCTCCCTGAAGCAAGGTGCCACCACGGGCAAATGTGGCTGGTTTGAGAGTGCCAAGTGCCTCCTGCAAACGGACCTCAGGAACCTGGCCTGCTGAGTTTTGTTTCTCTGGGGAAAGGCCATACTTCATGTCCAGATTCCGGTGGCCGGTAGTAGCCGTGTGCATTCTGAAATTCGGAATGTCACAGGATGCCTCCAAGACGCAAGGTGCCAGCACAGGCAACTATGGCTTGTTTGAGAGTGCCAAGTGCCTCCTGCAAACTGACCTCAGGAAGCTGGCCTGCTGAGTTTTGTTTCTGAGAGAAAAGGCCATGGTTCATGTCCTGGTTCCGGTGGCCCAGGGTGGCCTGGTGCCTCTTAACATTCCGAACATCTCAGAATGCCTTCCTGAAGCTAGGTGCCACCAGGGGCAAATGTGGCTGGTTTGAGAGTGCCACGTGCCTCCTGCAAACTGACCTCAGGAACCTGGCCTGCTGAGTTTTGTTTCTCTGGGGAAAGGCCATAGTTCGTGTCCACCTTCCTCTGGCCCGTATTGGCCGTGTGCATTTTGAACTTCCGAACGTCTCAGGATGCCTCCCAGAAGCAAGGTGCCGCCAGAGGCAAGTGAGGCTGGTTTGACAGTGCCATATGCCTCCTGCAACGTGACATCAGGAAGCTGGCCTGCTGAGTTTTGTTTCTCTGGGGAAAGGCCATGGTTCCTGGCCAGGTTCCGGTCTCCCACAGTGGCCGGCTGTGTGCTGAAATTCCCAAAGTCTCCAGATACCTCCCAGAAGCAAGGTGCAAGCAGAGGCAACTGTGGCTGGTTGAACAGTGCCAAGTGCCTCCTGCAAACTGACCTCAGGAACCTGGCCTGCTGAGTTTTGTTTCTCTGGGGAAAGGCCATAGTTCGTGTGCACCTTCCAGTGGCCAATAGTGGCCGTGTGCATTTTGAACTTCGGAATGTCTCAGGATGCCTCCCTGAAGCAAGCTACCACCACAGGCAACTATGGCTGGTTTGACAGCAGCAAGTGCCTCCTGCAAACTGACCTCAGGAATCTGGCCTGGTGAGTTTTGTTTCTGAGAGAAAAGGTATCCTTCCTGTCCAGGGTCTGGTGGCTCGGAGAGGCCTGGTGCCTGCTGAAATTCCGAACCTCCCAATATACCAGCCAGAAGCAAGGTGCCACCAGGGGCAAATGTGGCTGGTTGGACAGTGCCAATGCCTCCTGCAAACTGACAACAGGAACCTGACCTGGTGAGTTTTGTTTCTCAGGGGAACGGCCATAGTTCCAGGCCAGCTTCCGGTGGACCATAGCTGCAGGGTGCTTCTTAAAATTCCGAACATCTCAAGATACATGCCAGAAGCAAGGCACCACCAGAGGCAAGTGTGGCTGGTTGAACAGTGCCAAGTGCCTCCTGCAAACGGACATCAGGAACTTGGCCTGGTGAGTTTTTTTTCTGAGAGAAAAGGCCATCGTTCGTGTCCTGGGTCCCGTGGCCCCGGGGTGGCAAGCTGCCTGCCGAAATTCCGCAGGTCTGAGGATGCCTCCCTGAAGCAAGGTGCCACCACGGGCAAATGTGGCTGGTTTGAGAGTGCCAAGTGCCTCCTGCAAACGGACCTCAGGAACCTGGCCTGCTGAGTTTTGTTTCTCTGGGGAAAGGCCATACTTCATGTCCAGATTCCGGTGGCCGGTAGTAGCCGTGTGCATTCTGAAATTCGGAATGTCACAGGATGCCTCCAAGACGCAAGGTGCCAGCACAGGCAACTATGGCTTGTTTGAGAGTGCCAAGTGCCTCCTGCAAACTGACCTCAGGAAGCTGGCCTGCTGAGTTTTGTTTCTGAGAGAAAAGGCCATGGTTCATGTCCTGGTTCCGGTGGCCCAGGGTGGCCTGGTGCCTCTTAACATTCCGAACATCTCAGAATGCCTTCCTGAAGCTAGGTGCCACCAGGGGCAAATGTGGCTGGTTTGAGAGTGCCACGTGCCTCCTGCAAACTGACCTCAGGAACCTGGCCTGCTGAGTTTTGTTTCTCTGGGGAAAGGCCATAGTTCGTGTCCACCTTCCTCTGGCCCGTATTGGCCGTGTGCATTTTGAACTTCCGAACGTCTCAGGATGCCTCCCAGAAGCAAGGTGCCGCCAGAGGCAAGTGAGGCTGGTTTGACAGTGCCATATGCCTCCTGCAACGTGACATCAGGAAGCTGGCCTGCTGAGTTTTGTTTCTCTGGGGAAAGGCCATGGTTCCTGGCCAGGTTCCGGTCTCCCACAGTGGCCGGCTGTGTGCTGAAATTCCCAAAGTCTCCAGATACTTCCCAAAAGCAAGGTGCAAGCAGAGGCAACTGTGGCTGGTTGAACAGTGCCAAGTGCCTCCTGCAAACTGACCTCAGGAACCTGGCCTGCTGAGTTTTGTTTCTCTGGGGAAAGGCCATAGTTCGTGTGCACCTTCCAGTGGCCAATAGTGGCCGTGTGCATTTTGAACTTCGGAATGTCTCAGGATGCCTCCCTGAAGCAAGCTACCACCACAGGCAACTATGGCTGGTTTGACAGCAGCAAGTGCCTCCTGCAAACTGACCTCAGGAATCTGGCCTGGTGAGTTTTGTTTCTGAGAGAAAAGGTATCCTTCCTGTCCAGGGTCTGGTGGCTCGGAGAGGCCTGGTGCCTGCTGAAATTCCGAACCTCCCAATATACCAGCCAGAAGCAAGGTGCCACCAGGGGCAAATGTGGCTGGTTGGACAGTGCCAATGCCTCCTGCAAACTGACAACAGGAACCTGACCTGGTGAGTTTTGTTTCTCAGGGGAACGGCCATAGTTCCAGGCCAGCTTCCGGTGGACCATAGCTGCAGGGTGCTTCTTAAAATTCCGAACATCTCAAGATACATGCCAGAAGCAAGGCACCACCAGAGGCAAGTGTGGCTGGTTGAACAGTGCCAAGTGCCTCCTGCAAACGGACATCAGGAACTTGGCCTGGTGAGTTTTGTTTCTGAGAGAAAAGGCCATCGTTCGTGTCCTGGGTCCCGTGGCCCCGGGGTGGCAAGCTGCCTGCCGAAATTCCGCAGGTCTGAGGATGCCTCCCTGAAGCAAGGTGCCACCACGGGCAAATGTGGCTGGTTTGAGAGTGCCAAGTGCCTCCTGCAAACGGACCTCAGGAACCTGGCCTGCTGAGTTTTGTTTCTCTGGGGAAAGGCCATACTTCATGTCCAGATTCCGGTGGCCGGTAGTAGCCGTGTGCATTCTGAAATTCAGAATGTCACAGGATGCCTCCAAGACGCAAGGTGCCAGCACAGGCAACTATGGCTGGTTTGAGAGTGCCAAGTGCCTCCTGCAAACTGACCTCAGGAACCTGGCTTGCTGAGTTTTGTTTCTGAGAGAAAAGGTCATGGTTCATGTCCTGGTTCCGGTGGCCCAGTGTGGCCTGGTGCCTCTTAACATTCCGAACATCTCAGAATGCCTTCCTGAAGCAAGGTGCCACCAGGGGCAAATGTGGCTGGTTTGAGAGTGCCACGTGCCTCCTGCAAACTGACCTCAGGAACCTGGCCTGCTGAGTTTTGTTTCTCTGGGGAAAGGCCATAGTTCGTGTCCACCTTCCTCTGGCCCGTATTGGCCGTGTGCATTTTGAACTTCCGAACGTCTCAGGATGCCTCCCAGAAGCAAGGTGCCGCCAGAGGCAAGTGAGGCTGGTTTGACAGTGCCATATGCCTCCTGCAACGTGACATCAGGAAGCTGGCCTGCTGAGTTTTGTTTCTCTGGGGAAAGGCCATGGTTCCTGGCCAGGTTCCGGTCTCCCACAGTGGCCGGCTGTGTGCTGAAATTCCCAAAGTCTCCAGATACCTCCCAGAAGCAAGGTGCAAGCAGAGGCAAGTGTGGCTGGTTGAACAGTGCCAAGCGCCTCCTGCAAACTGACCTCAGGAACCTGGCCTGCTGAGTTTTGTTTCTCTGGGGAAAGGCCATAGTTCGTGTGCACCTTCCAGTGGCCCGTATTGGCCGTGTGCATTTTGAACTTCGGAATGTCTCAGGATGCCTCCCTGAAGCAAGCTACCACCACAGGCAACTATGGCTGGTTTGACAGCAGCAAGTGCCTCCTGCAAACTGACCTCAGGAATCTGGCCTGGTGAGTTTTGTTTCTGAGAGAAAAGGTATCCTTCCTGTCCAGGGTCTGGTGGCTCGGAGAGGCCTGGTGCCTGCTGAAATTCCGAACCTCCCAATATACCAGCCAGAAGCAAGGTGCCACCAGGGGCAAATGTGGCTGGTTGGACAGTGCCAATGCCTCTTGCAAACTGACAACAGGAACCTGACCTGGTGAGTTTTGTTTCTCAGGGGAACGGCCATAGTTCCAGGCCAGCTTCCGGTGGACCATAGCTGCAGGGTGCTTCTTAAAATTCCGAACATCTCAGGATACATGCCAGAAGCAAGGCACCACCAGAGGCAAGTGTGGCTGGTTGAACAGTGCCAAGTGCCTCCTGCAAGCTGACCTCAGGAACCTGGCTTGCTGAGTTTTGTTTCTGAGAGAAAAGGTCATGGTTCATGTCCTGGTTCCGGTGGCCCAGTGTGGCCTGGTGCCTCTTAACATTCCGAACATCTCAGAATGCCTTCCTGAAGCAAGGTGCCACCAGGGGCAAATGTGGCTGGTTTGAGAGTGCCACGTGCCTCCTGCAAACTGACCTCAGGAACCTGGCCTGCTGAGTTTTGTTTCTCTGGGGAAAGGCCATAGTTCGTGTCCACCTTCCTGTGGCCCGTATTGGCCGTGTGCATTTTGAACTTCCGAATGTCTCAGGATGCCTCCCAGAAGCAAGGTGCCGCCAGAGGCAAGTGAGGCTGGTTTGACAGTGCAATATGCCTCCTGCAAAGTGACATCAGGAAGCTGGCCTCCTGACTTTTGTTTCTCTGGGGAAAGGCCATGGTTCCTGGCCAGGTTCCGGTCTCCCACAGTGGCCGGCTGTGTGCTGAAATTCCCAAAGTCTCCAGATACCTCCCAGAAGCAAGGTGCAAGCAGAGGCAACTGTGGCTGGTTGAACAGTGCCAAGTGCCTCCTGCAAACTGACCTCAGGAACCTGGCTTGCTGAGTTTTGTTTCTGAGAGAAAAGGTCATGGTTCATGTCCTGGTTCCGGTGGCCCAGTGTGGCCTGGTGCCTCTTAACATTCCGAACATCTCAGAATGCCTTCCTGAAGCAAGGTGCCACCAGGGGCAAATGTGGCTGGTTTGAGAGTGCCACGTGCCTCCTGCAAACTGACCTCAGGAACCTGGCCTGCTGAGTTTTGTTTCTCTGGGGAAAGGCCATAGTTCGTGTCCACCTTCCTGTGGCCCGTATTGGCCGTGTGCATTTTGAACTTCCGAATGTCTCAGGATGCCTCCCAGAAGCAAGGTGCCGCCAGAGGCAAGTGAGGCTGGTTTGACAGTGCCATATGCCTCCTGCAAAGTGACATCAGGAAGCTGGCCTGCTGAGTTTTGTTTCTCTGGGGAAAGGCCATGGTTCCTGGCCAGGTTCCGGTCTCCCACAGTGGCCGGCTGTGTGCTGAAATTCCCAAAGTCTCCAGATACCTCCCAGAAGCAAGGTGCAAGCAGAGGCAACTGTGGCTGGTTGAACAGTGCCAAGTGCCTCCTGCAAACTGACCTCAGGAACCTGGCCTGCTGAGTTTTGTTTCTCTGGGGAAAGGCCATAGTTCGTGTGCACCTTCCAGTGGCCAATAGTGGCCGTGTGCATTTTGAACTTCGGAATGTCTCAGGATGCCTCCCTGAAGCAAGCTACCACCACAGGCAGCTATGGCTGGTTTGACAGCAGCAAGTGCCTCCTGCAAACAGACCTCAGGAATCTGGCCTGGTGAGTTTTGTTTCTGAGAGAAAAGGTATCCTTCCTGTCCAGGGTCTGGTGGCTTGGAGAGGCCTGGTGCCTGCTGAAATTCCGAACCTCCCAATATACCAGCCAGAAGCAAGGTGCCACCAGGGGCAAATGTGGCTGGTTGGACAGTGCCAATGCCTCCTGCAAACTGACAACAGGAACCTGACCTGGTGAGTTTTGTTTCTCAGGGGAACGGCCATAGTTCCAGGCCAGCTTCCGGTGGACCATAGCTGCAGGTTGCTTCTTAAAATTCCGAACATCTCAGGATACATGCCAGAAGCAAGGCACCACCAGAGGCAAGTGTGGCTGGTTGAACAGTGCCAAGTGCCTCCTGCAAACGGACATCAGCAACTTGGCCTGGTGAGGTTTTTTTCTGAGAGAAAAGGCCATCGTTCGTGTCCTGGGTCCCGTGGCCCCGGGGTGGCAAGCTGCCTGCCGAAATTCCGCAGGTCTGAGGATGCCTCCCTGAAGCAAGGTGCCACCACGGGCAAATGTGGCTGGTTTGAAAGTGCCAAGTGCCTCCTGCAAACGGACCTCAGGAACCTGGCCTGCTGAGTTTTGTTTCTCTGGGGAAAGGCCATAGTTCCTGTGCACCTTCCAGTGGCCAATAGTGGCCGTGTGCATTTTGAACTTCGGAATGTCTCAGGATGCCTCCCTGAAGCAAGCTACCACCACAGGCAACTATGGCTGGTTTGACAGCAGCAAGTGCCTCCTGCAAACTGACCTCAGGAATCTGGCCTGGTGAGTTTTGTTTCTGAGAGAAAAGGTATCCTTCCTGTCCAGGGTCTGGTGGCTCGGAGAGGCCTGGTGCCTGCTGAAATTCCGAACCTCCCAATATACCAGCCAGAAGCAAGGTGCCACCAGGGGCAAATGTGGCTGGTTGGACAGTGCCAATGCCTCTTGCAAACTGACAACAGGAACCTGACCTGGTGAGTTTTGTTTCTCAGGGGAACGGCCATAGTTCCAGGCCAGCTTCCGGTGGACCATAGCTGCAGGGTGCTTCTTAAAATTCCGAACATCTCAGGATACATGCCAGAAGCAAGGCACCACCAGAGGCAAGTGTGGCTGGTTGAACAGTGCCAAGTGCCTCCTGCAAACGGACATCAGGAACTTGGCCTGGTGAGTTTTTTTTCTGAGAGAAAAGGCCATCGTTCGTGTCCTGGGTCCCGTGGCCCCGGGGTGGCAAGCTGCCTGCCGAAATTCCGCAGGTCTGAGGATGCCTCCCTGAAGCAAGGCGCCACCATAGGCAAATGTGGCTGGTTTGAGAGTGCCAAGTGCCTCCTGCAAACGGACCTCAGGAACCTGGCCTGCTGAGTTTTGTTTCTCTGGGGAAAGGCCATACTTCATGTCCAGATTCCGGTGGCCGGTAGTAGCCGTGTGCATTCTGAAATTCGGAATGTCACAGGATGCCTCCAAGACGCAAGGTGCCAGCACAGGCAACTATGGCTGGTTTGAGAGTGCCAAGTGCCTCCTGCAAACTCAGGAAGCTGGCCTGCTGAGTTTTGTTTCTGAGAGAAAAGGCCATGGTTCATGTCCTGGTTCTGGTGGCCCAGGGTGGCCTGGTGCCTCTTAACATTCCGAACATCTCAGAATGCCTTCCTGAAGCTAGGTGCCACCAGGGGCAAATGTGGCTGGTTTGAGAGTGCCACGTGCCTCCTGCAAACTGACCTCAGGAACCTGGCCTGCTGAGTTTTGTTTCTCTGGGGAAAGGCCATAGTTCGTGTCCACCTTCCTCTGGCCCGTATTGGCCGTGTGCATTTTGAACTTCCGAACGTCTCAGGATGCCTCCCAGAAGCAAGGTGCCGCCAGAGGCAAGTGAGGCTGGTTTGACAGTGCCATATGCCTCCTGCAAAGTGACATCAGGAAGCTGGCCTGCTGAGTTTTATTTCTCTGGGGAAAGGCCATGGTTCCTGGCCAGGTTCCGGTCTCCCACAGTGGCCGGCTGTGTGCTGAAATTCCCAAAGTCTCCAGATACCTCCCAGAAGCAAGGTGCAAGCAGAGGCAAGTGTGGCTGGTTGAACAGTGCCAAGCGCCTCCTGCAAACTGACCTCAGGAACCTGGCCTGCTGAGTTTTGTTTCTCTGGGGAAAGGCCATAGTTCGTGTGCACCTTCCAGTGGCCCGTATTGGCCGTGTGCATTTTGAACTTCGGAATGTCTCAGGATGCCTCCCTGAAGCAAGCTACCACCACAGGCAACTATGGCTGGTTTGACAGCAGCAAGTGCCTCCTGCAAACTGACCTCAGGAATCTGGCCTGGTGAGTTTTGTTTCTGAGAGAAAAGGTATCCTTCCTGTCCAGGGTCTGGTGGCTCGTAGAGGCCTGGTGCCTGCTGAAATTCCGAACCTCCCAATATACCAGCCAGAAGCAAGGTGCCACCAGGGGCAAATGTGGCTGGTTGGACAGTGCCAATGCCTCTTGCAAACTGACAACAGGAACCTGACCTGGTGAGTTTTGTTTCTCAGGGGAACGGCCATAGTTCCAGGCCAGCTTCCGGTGGACCATAGCTGCAGGGTGCTTCTTAAAATTCCGAACATCTCAGGATACATGCCAGAAGCAAGGCACCACCAGAGGCAAGTGTGGCTGGTTGAACAGTGCCAAGTGCCTCCTGCAAGCTGACCTCAGGAACCTGGCTTGCTGAGTTTTGTTTCTGAGAGAAAAGGTCATGGTTCATGTCCTGGTTCCGGTGGCCCAGTGTGGCCTGGTGCCTCTTAACATTCCGAACATCTCAGAATGCCTTCCTGAAGCAAGGTGCCACCAGGGGCAAATGTGGCTGGTTTGAGAGTGCCACGTGCCTCCTGCAAACTGACCTCAGGAACCTGGCCTGCTGAGTTTTGTTTCTCTGGGGAAAGGCCATAGTTCGTGTCCACCTTCCTGTGGCCCGTATTGGCCGTGTGCATTTTGAACTTCCGAATGTCTCAGGATGCCTCCCAGAAGCAAGGTGCCGCCAGAGGCAAGTGAGGCTGGTTTGACAGTGCAATATGCCTCCTGCAAAGTGACATCAGGAAGCTGGCCTCCTGACTTTTGTTTCTCTGGGGAAAGGCCATGGTTCCTGGCCAGGTTCCGGTCTCCCACAGTGGCCGGCTGTGTGCTGAAATTCCCAAAGTCTCCAGATACCTCCCAGAAGCAAGGTGCAAGCAGAGGCAACTGTGGCTGGTTGAACAGTGCCAAGTGCCTCCTGCAAACTGACCTCAGGAACCTGGCCTGCTGAGTTTTGTTTCTCTGGGGAAAGGCCATAGTTCGTGTGCACCTTCCAGTGGCCAATAGTGGCCGTGTGCATTTTGAACTTCGGAATGTCTCAGGATGCCTCCCAGAAGCAAGCTACCACCACAGGCAGCTATGGCTGGTTTGACAGCAGCAAGTGCCTCCTGCAAACAGACCTCAGGAATCTGGCCTGGTGAGTTTTGTTTCTGAGAGAAAAGGTATCCTTCCTGTCCAGGGTCTGGTGGCTTGGAGAGGCCTGGTGCCTGCTGAAATTCCGAACCTCCCAATATACCAGCCAGAAGCAAGGTGCCACCAGGGGCAAATGTGGCTGGTTGGACAGTGCCAATGCCTCCTGCAAACTGACAACAGGAACCTGACCTGGTGAGTTTTGTTTCTCAGGGGAACGGCCATAGTTCCAGGCCAGCTTCCGGTGGACCATAGCTGCAGGTTGCTTCTTAAAATTCCGAACATCTCAGGATACATGCCAGAAGCAAGGCACCACCAGAGGCAAGTGTGGCTGGTTGAACAGTGCCAAGTGCCTCCTGCAAACGGACATCAGCAACTTGGCCTGGTGAGGTTTTTTTCTGAGAGAAAAGGCCATCGTTCGTGTCCTGGGTCCCGTGGCCCCGGGGTGGCAAGCTGCCTGCCGAAATTCCGCAGGTCTGAGGATGCCTCCCTGAAGCAAGGTGCCACCACGGGCAAATGTGGCTGGTTTGAAAGTGCCAAGTGCCTCCTGCAAACGGACCTCAGGAACCTGGCCTGCTGAGTTTTGTTTCTCTGGGGAAAGGCCATAGTTCGTGTGCACCTTCCAGTGGCCAATAGTGGCCGTGTGCATTTTGAACTTCGGAATGTCTCAGGATGCCTCCCTGAAGCAAGCTACCACCACAGGCAACTATGGCTGGTTTGACAGCAGCAAGTGCCTCCTGCAAACTGACCTCAGGAATCTGGCCTGGTGAGTTTTGTTTCTGAGAGAAAAGGTATCCTTCCTGTCCAGGGTCTGGTGGCTCGGAGAGGCCTGGTGCCTGCTGAAATTCCGAACCTCCCAATATACCAGCCAGAAGCAAGGTGCCACCAGGGGCAAATGTGGCTGGTTGGACAGTGCCAATGCCTCTTGCAAACTGACAACAGGAACCTGACCTGGTGAGTTTTGTTTCTCAGGGGAACGGCCATAGTTCCAGGCCAGCTTCCGGTGGACCATAGCTGCAGGGTGCTTCTTAAAATTCCGAACATCTCAGGATACATGCCAGAAGCAAGGCACCACCAGAGGCAAGTGTGGCTGGTTGAACAGTGCCAAGTGCCTCCTGCAAACGGACATCAGGAACTTGGCCTGGTGAGTTTTTTTTCTGAGAGAAAAGGCCATCGTTCGTGTCCTGGGTCCCGTGGCCCCGGGGTGGCAAGCTGCCTGCCGAAATTCCGCAGGTCTGAGGATGCCTCCCTGAAGCAAGGCGCCACCATAGGCAAATGTGGCTGGTTTGAGAGTGCCAAGTGCCTCCTGCAAACGGACCTCAGGAACCTGGCCTGCTGAGTTTTGTTTCTCTGGGGAAAGGCCATACTTCATGTCCAGATTCCGGTGGCCGGTTGTAGCCGTGTGCATTCTGAAATTCGGAACGTCTCAGGATGCCTCCAAGACGCAAGGTGCCAGCACAGGCAACTATGGCTGGTTTGAGAGTGCCAAGTGCCTCCTGCAAACTCAGGAAGCTGGCCTGCTGAGTTTTGTTTCTGAGAGAAAAGGCCATGGTTCATGTCCTGGTTCTGGTGGCCCAGGGTGGCCTGGTGCCTCTTAACATTCCGAACATCTCAGAATGCCTTCCTGAAGCTAGGTGCCACCAGGGGCAAATGTGGCTGGTTTGAGAGTGCCACGTGCCTCCTGCAAACTGACCTCAGGAACCTGGCCTGCTGAGTTTTGTTTCTCTGGGGAAAGGCCATAGTTCGTGTCCACCTTCCTGTGGCCCGTATTGGCCGTGTGCATTTTGAACTTCCGAACGTCTCAGGATGCCTCCCAGAAGCAAGGTGCCGCCAGAGGCAAGTGAGGCTGGTTTGACAGTGCCATATGCCTCCTGCAAAGTGACATCAGGAAGCTGGCCTGCTGAGTTTTATTTCTCTGGGGAAAGGCCATGGTTCCTGGCCAGGTTCCGGTCTCCCACAGTGGCCGGCTGTGTGCTGAAATTCCCAAAGTCTCCAGATACCTCCCAGAAGCAAGGTGCAAGCAGAGGCAAGTGTGGCTGGTTGAACAGTGCCAAGCGCCTCCTGCAAACGGACCTCAGGAACCTGGCCTGCTGAGTTTTGTTTCTCTGGGGAAAGGCCATAGTTCGTGTGCACCTTCCAGTGGCCAATAGTGGCCGTGTGCATTTTGAACTTCGGAATGTCTCAGGATGCCTCCCTGAAGCAAGCTACCACCACAGGCAACTATGGCTGGTTTGACAGCAGCAAGTGCCTCCTGCAAACTGACCTCAGGAATCTGGCCTGGTGAGTTTTGTTTCTGAGAGAAAAGGTATCCTTCCTGTCCAGGGTCTGGTGGCTCGGAGAGGCCTGGTGCCTGCTGAAATTCCGAACCTCCCAATATACCAGCCAGAAGCAAGGTGCCACCAGGGGCAAATGTGGCTGGTTGGACAGTGCCAATGCCTCTTGCAAACTGACAACAGGAACCTGACCTGGTGAGTTTTGTTTCTCAGGGGAACGGCCATAGTTCCAGGCCAGCTTCCGGTGGACCATAGCTGCAGGTTGCTTCTTAAAATTCCGAACATCTCAGGATATACCAGCCAGAAGCAAGGCACCACCAGAGGCAAGTGTGGCTGGTTGAACAGTGCCAAGTGCCTCCTGCAAACGGACATCAGCAACTTGGCCTGGTGAGTTTTGTTTCTGAGAGAAAAGGCCATCGTTCGTGTCCTGGGTCCCGTGGCCCCGGGGTGGCAAGCTGCCTGCCGAAATTCCGCAGGTCTGAGGATGCCTCCCTGAAGCAAGGCGCCACCACGGGCAAATGTGGCTGGTTTGAGAGTGCCAAGTGCCTCCTGCAAACGGACCTCAGGAACCTGGCCTGCTGAGTTTTGTTTCTCTGGGGAAAGGCCATACTTCATGTCCAGATTCCGGTGGCCGGTAGTAGCCGTGTGCATTCTGAAATTCGGAATGTCACAGGATGCCTCCAAGACGCAAGGTGCCAGCACAGGCAACTATGGCTGGTTTGAGAGTGCCAAGTGCCTCCTGCAAACTGACCTCAGGAACCTGGCCTGCTGAGTTTTGTTTCTGAGAGAAAAGGCCATGGTTCATGTCCTGGTTCCGGTGGCCCAGGGTGGCCTGGTGCCTCTTAACATTCCGAACATCTCAGAATGCCTTCCTGAAGCTAGGTGCCACCAGGGGCAAATGTGGCTGGTTTGAGAGTGCCACGTGCCTCCTGCAAACTGACCTCAGGAACCTGGCCTGCTGAGTTTTGTTTCTCTGGGGAAAGGCCATAGTTCGTGTCCACCTTCCTGTGGCCCGTATTGGCCGTGTGCATTTGGAACTTCCGAACGTCTCAGGATGCCTCCCAGAAGCAAGGTGCCGCCAGAGGCAAGTGAGGCTGGTTTGACAGTGCCATATGCCTCCTGCAAAGTGACATCAGGAAGCTGGCCTGCTGAGTTTTGTTTCTCTGGGGAAAGGCCATGGTTCCTGGCCAGGTTCCGGTCTCCCACAGTGGCCGGCTGTGTGCTGAAATTCCCAAAGTCTCCAGATACTTCCCAAAAGCAAGGTGCAAGCAGAGGCAACTGTGGCTGGTTGAACAGTGCCAAGTGCCTCCTGCAAACTGACCTCAGGAACCTGGCCTGCTGAGTTTTGTTTCTCTGGGGAAAGGCCATAGTTCGTGTGCAGCTTCCAGTGGCCAATAGTGGCCGTGTGCATTTTGAACTTCGGAATGTCTCAGGATGCCTCCCTGAAGCAAGCTACCACCACAGGCAACTATGGCTGGTTTGACAGCAGCAAGTGCCTCCTGCAAACTGACCTCAGGAATCTGGCCTGGTGAGTTTTGTTTCTGAGAGAAAAGGTATCCTTCCTGTCCAGGGTCTGGTGGCTCGGAGAGGCCTGGTGCCTGCTGAAATTCCGAACCTCCCAATATACCAGCCAGAAGCAAGGTGCCACCAGGGGCAAATGTGGCTGGTTGGACAGTGCCAATGCCTCCTGCAAACTGACAACAGGAACCTGACCTGGTGAGTTTTGTTTCTCAGGGGAACGGCCATAGTTCCAGGCCAGCTTCCGGTGGACCATAGCTGCAGGGTGCTTCTTAAAATTCCGAACATCTCAAGATACATGCCAGAAGCAAGGCACCACCAGAGGCAAGTGTGGCTGGTTGAACAGTGCCAAGTGCCTCCTGCAAACGGACATCAGGAACTTGGCCTGGTGAGTTTTTTTTCTGAGAGAAAAGGCCATCGTTCGTGTCCTGGGTCCCGTGGCCCCGGGGTGGCAAGCTGCCTGCCGAAATTCCGCAGGTCTGAGGATGCCTCCCTGAAGCAAGGTGCCACCACGGGCAAATGTGGCTGGTTTGAGAGTGCCAAGTGCCTCCTGCAAACGGACCTCAGGAACCTGGCCTGCTGAGTTTTGTTTCTCTGGGGAAAGGCCATACTTCATGTCCAGATTCCGGTGGCCGGTAGTAGCCGTGTGCATTCTGAAATTCGGAATGTCACAGGATGCCTCCAAGACGCAAGGTGCCAGCACAGGCAACTATGGCTTGTTTGAGAGTGCCAAGTGCCTCCTGCAAACTGACCTCAGGAAGCTGGCCTGCTGAGTTTTGTTTCTGAGAGAAAAGGCCATGGTTCATGTCCTGGTTCCGGTGGCCCAGGGTGGCCTGGTGCCTCTTAACATTCCGAACATCTCAGAATGCCTTCCTGAAGCTAGGTGCCACCAGGGGCAAATGTGGCTGGTTTGAGAGTGCCACGTGCCTCCTGCAAACTGACCTCAGGAACCTGGCCTGCTGAGTTTTGTTTCTCTGGGGAAAGGCCATAGTTCGTGTCCACCTTCCTGTGGCCCGTATTGGCCGTGTGCATTTGGAACTTCCGAACGTCTCAGGATGCCTCCCAGAAGCAAGGTGCCGCCAGAGGCAAGTGAGGCTGGTTTGACAGTGCCATATGCCTCCTGCAAAGTGACATCAGGAAGCTGGCCTGCTGAGTTTTGTTTCTCTGGGGAAAGGCCATGGTTCCTGGCCAGGTTCCGGTCTCCCACAGTGGCCGGCTGTGTGCTGAAATTCCCAAAGTCTCCAGATACTTCCCAAAAGCAAGGTGCAAGCAGAGGCAACTGTGGCTGGTTGAACAGTGCCAAGTGCCTCCTGCAAACTGACCTCAGGAACCTGGCCTGCTGAGTTTTGTTTCTCTGGGGAAAGGCCATAGTTCGTGTGCAGCTTCCAGTGGCCAATAGTGGCCGTGTGCATTTTGAACTTCGGAATGTCTCAGGATGCCTCCCTGAAGCAAGCTACCACCACAGGCAACTATGGCTGGTTTGACAGCAGCAAGTGCCTCCTGCAAACTGACCTCAGGAATCTGGCCTGGTGAGTTTTGTTTCTGAGAGAAAAGGTATCCTTCCTGTCCAGGGTCTGGTGGCTCGGAGAGGCCTGGTGCCTGCTGAAATTCCGAACCTCCCAATATACCAGCCAGAAGCAAGGTGCCACCAGGGGCAAATGTGGCTGGTTGGACAGTGCCAATGCCTCCTGCAAACTGACAACAGGAACCTGACCTGGTGAGTTTTGTTTCTCAGGGGAACGGCCATAGTTCCAGGCCAGCTTCCGGTGGACCATAGCTGCAGGGTGCTTCTTAAAATTCCGAACATCTCAAGATACATGCCAGAAGCAAGGCACCACCAGAGGCAAGTGTGGCTGGTTGAACAGTGCCAAGTGCCTCCTGCAAACGGACATCAGGAACTTGGCCTGGTGAGTTTTTTTTCTGAGAGAAAAGGCCATCGTTCGTGTCCTGGGTCCCGTGGCCCCGGGGTGGCAAGCTGCCTGCCGAAATTCCGCAGGTCTGAGGATGCCTCCCTGAAGCAAGGTGCCACCACGGGCAAATGTGGCTGGTTTGAGAGTGCCAAGTGCCTCCTGCAAACGGACCTCAGGAACCTGGCCTGCTGAGTTTTGTTTCTCTGGGGAAAGGCCATACTTCATGTCCAGATTCCGGTGGCCGGTAGTAGCCGTGTGCATTCTGAAATTCGGAATGTCACAGGATGCCTCCAAGACGCAAGGTGCCAGCACAGGCAACTATGGCTTGTTTGAGAGTGCCAAGTGCCTCCTGCAAACTGACCTCAGGAAGCTGGCCTGCTGAGTTTTGTTTCTGAGAGAAAAGGCCATGGTTCATGTCCTGGTTCCGGTGGCCCAGGGTGGCCTGGTGCCTCTTAACATTCCGAACATCTCAGAATGCCTTCCTGAAGCTAGGTGCCACCAGGGGCAAATGTGGCTGGTTTGAGAGTGCCACGTGCCTCCTGCAAACTGACCTCAGGAACCTGGCCTGCTGAGTTTTGTTTCTCTGGGGAAAGGCCATAGTTCGTGTCCACCTTCCTCTGGCCCGTATTGGCCGTGTGCATTTTGAACTTCCGAACGTCTCAGGATGCCTCCCAGAAGCAAGGTGCCGCCAGAGGCAAGTGAGGCTGGTTTGACAGTGCCATATGCCTCCTGCAACGTGACATCAGGAAGCTGGCCTGCTGAGTTTTGTTTCTCTGGGGAAAGGCCATGGTTCCTGGCCAGGTTCCGGTCTCCCACAGTGGCCGGCTGTGTGCTGAAATTCCCAAAGTCTCCAGATACCTCCCAGAAGCAAGGTGCAAGCAGAGGCAACTGTGGCTGGTTGAACAGTGCCAAGTGCCTCCTGCAAACTGACCTCAGGAACCTGGCCTGCTGAGTTTTGTTTCTCTGGGGAAAGGCCATAGTTCGTGTGCACCTTCCAGTGGCCAATAGTGGCCGTGTGCATTTTGAACTTCGGAATGTCTCAGGATGCCTCCCTGAAGCAAGCTACCACCACAGGCAACTATGGCTGGTTTGACAGCAGCAAGTGCCTCCTGCAAACTGACCTCAGGAATCTGGCCTGGTGAGTTTTGTTTCTGAGAGAAAAGGTATCCTTCCTGTCCAGGGTCTGGTGGCTCGGAGAGGCCTGGTGCCTGCTGAAATTCCGAACCTCCCAATATACCAGCCAGAAGCAAGGTGCCACCAGGGGCAAATGTGGCTGGTTGGACAGTGCCAATGCCTCCTGCAAACTGACAACAGGAACCTGACCTGGTGAGTTTTGTTTCTCAGGGGAACGGCCATAGTTCCAGGCCAGCTTCCGGTGGACCATAGCTGCAGGGTGCTTCTTAAAATTCCGAACATCTCAAGATACATGCCAGAAGCAAGGCACCACCAGAGGCAAGTGTGGCTGGTTGAACAGTGCCAAGTGCCTCCTGCAAACGGACATCAGGAACTTGGCCTGGTGAGTTTTTTTTCTGAGAGAAAAGGCCATCGTTCGTGTCCTGGGTCCCGTGGCCCCGGGGTGGCAAGCTGCCTGCCGAAATTCCGCAGGTCTGAGGATGCCTCCCTGAAGCAAGGTGCCACCACGGGCAAATGTGGCTGGTTTGAGAGTGCCAAGTGCCTCCTGCAAACGGACCTCAGGAACCTGGCCTGCTGAGTTTTGTTTCTCTGGGGAAAGGCCATACTTCATGTCCAGATTCCGGTGGCCGGTAGTAGCCGTGTGCATTCTGAAATTCGGAATGTCACAGGATGCCTCCAAGACGCAAGGTGCCAGCACAGGCAACTATGGCTTGTTTGAGAGTGCCAAGTGCCTCCTGCAAACTGACCTCAGGAAGCTGGCCTGCTGAGTTTTGTTTCTGAGAGAAAAGGCCATGGTTCATGTCCTGGTTCCGGTGGCCCAGGGTGGCCTGGTGCCTCTTAACATTCCGAACATCTCAGAATGCCTTCCTGAAGCTAGGTGCCACCAGGGGCAAATGTGGCTGGTTTGAGAGTGCCACGTGCCTCCTGCAAACTGACCTCAGGAACCTGGCCTGCTGAGTTTTGTTTCTCTGGGGAAAGGCCATAGTTCGTGTCCACCTTCCTCTGGCCCGTATTGGCCGTGTGCATTTTGAACTTCCGAACGTCTCAGGATGCCTCCCAGAAGCAAGGTGCCGCCAGAGGCAAGTGAGGCTGGTTTGACAGTGCCATATGCCTCCTGCAACGTGACATCAGGAAGCTGGCCTGCTGAGTTTTGTTTCTCTGGGGAAAGGCCATGGTTCCTGGCCAGGTTCCGGTCTCCCACAGTGGCCGGCTGTGTGCTGAAATTCCCAAAGTCTCCAGATACTTCCCAAAAGCAAGGTGCAAGCAGAGGCAACTGTGGCTGGTTGAACAGTGCCAAGTGCCTCCTGCAAACTGACCTCAGGAACCTGGCCTGCTGAGTTTTGTTTCTCTGGGGAAAGGCCATAGTTCGTGTGCACCTTCCAGTGGCCAATAGTGGCCGTGTGCATTTTGAACTTCGGAATGTCTCAGGATGCCTCCCTGAAGCAAGCTACCACCACAGGCAACTATGGCTGGTTTGACAGCAGCAAGTGCCTCCTGCAAACTGACCTCAGGAATCTGGCCTGGTGAGTTTTGTTTCTGAGAGAAAAGGTATCCTTCCTGTCCAGGGTCTGGTGGCTCGGAGAGGCCTGGTGCCTGCTGAAATTCCGAACCTCCCAATATACCAGCCAGAAGCAAGGTGCCACCAGGGGCAAATGTGGCTGGTTGGACAGTGCCAATGCCTCCTGCAAACTGACAACAGGAACCTGACCTGGTGAGTTTTGTTTCTCAGGGGAACGGCCATAGTTCCAGGCCAGCTTCCGGTGGACCATAGCTGCAGGGTGCTTCTTAAAATTCCGAACATCTCAAGATACATGCCAGAAGCAAGGCACCACCAGAGGCAAGTGTGGCTGGTTGAACAGTGCCAAGTGCCTCCTGCAAACGGACATCAGGAACTTGGCCTGGTGAGTTTTGTTTCTGAGAGAAAAGGCCATCGTTCGTGTCCTGGGTCCCGTGGCCCCGGGGTGGCAAGCTGCCTGCCGAAATTCCGCAGGTCTGAGGATGCCTCCCTGAAGCAAGGTGCCACCACGGGCAAATGTGGCTGGTTTGAGAGTGCCAAGTGCCTCCTGCAAACGGACCTCAGGAACCTGGCCTGCTGAGTTTTGTTTCTCTGGGGAAAGGCCATACTTCATGTCCAGATTCCGGTGGCCGGTAGTAGCCGTGTGCATTCTGAAATTCAGAATGTCACAGGATGCCTCCAAGACGCAAGGTGCCAGCACAGGCAACTATGGCTGGTTTGAGAGTGCCAAGTGCCTCCTGCAAACTGACCTCAGGAACCTGGCTTGCTGAGTTTTGTTTCTGAGAGAAAAGGTCATGGTTCATGTCCTGGTTCCGGTGGCCCAGTGTGGCCTGGTGCCTCTTAACATTCCGAACATCTCAGAATGCCTTCCTGAAGCAAGGTGCCACCAGGGGCAAATGTGGCTGGTTTGAGAGTGCCACGTGCCTCCTGCAAACTGACCTCAGGAACCTGGCCTGCTGAGTTTTGTTTCTCTGGGGAAAGGCCATAGTTCGTGTCCACCTTCCTCTGGCCCGTATTGGCCGTGTGCATTTTGAACTTCCGAACGTCTCAGGATGCCTCCCAGAAGCAAGGTGCCGCCAGAGGCAAGTGAGGCTGGTTTGACAGTGCCATATGCCTCCTGCAACGTGACATCAGGAAGCTGGCCTGCTGAGTTTTGTTTCTCTGGGGAAAGGCCATGGTTCCTGGCCAGGTTCCGGTCTCCCACAGTGGCCGGCTGTGTGCTGAAATTCCCAAAGTCTCCAGATACCTCCCAGAAGCAAGGTGCAAGCAGAGGCAACTGTGGCTGGTTGAACAGTGCCAAGTGCCTCCTGCAAACTGACCTCAGGAACCTGGCCTGCTGAGTTTTGTTTCTCTGGGGAAAGGCCATAGTTCGTGTGCACCTTCCAGTGGCCAATAGTGGCCGTGTGCATTTTGAACTTCGGAATGTCTCAGGATGCCTCCCTGAAGCAAGCTACCACCACAGGCAACTATGGCTGGTTTGACAGCAGCAAGTGCCTCCTGCAAACTGACCTCAGGAATCTGGCCTGGTGAGTTTTGTTTCTGAGAGAAAAGGTATCCTTCCTGTCCAGGGTCTGGTGGCTCGGAGAGGCCTGGTGCCTGCTGAAATTCCGAACCTCCCAATATACCAGCCAGAAGCAAGGTGCCACCAGGGGCAAATGTGGCTGGTTGGACAGTGCCAATGCCTCCTGCAAACTGACAACAGGAACCTGACCTGGTGAGTTTTGTTTCTCAGGGGAACGGCCATAGTTCCAGGCCAGCTTCCGGTGGACCATAGCTGCAGGGTGCTTCTTAAAATTCCGAACATCTCAAGATACATGCCAGAAGCAAGGCACCACCAGAGGCAAGTGTGGCTGGTTGAACAGTGCCAAGTGCCTCCTGCAAACGGACATCAGGAACTTGGCCTGGTGAGTTTTTTTTCTGAGAGAAAAGGCCATCGTTCGTGTCCTGGGTCCCGTGGCCCCGGGGTGGCAAGCTGCCTGCCGAAATTCCGCAGGTCTGAGGATGCCTCCCTGAAGCAAGGTGCCACCACGGGCAAATGTGGCTGGTTTGAGAGTGCCAAGTGCCTCCTGCAAACGGACCTCAGGAACCTGGCCTGCTGAGTTTTGTTTCTCTGGGGAAAGGCCATACTTCATGTCCAGATTCCGGTGGCCGGTAGTAGCCGTGTGCATTCTGAAATTCGGAATGTCACAGGATGCCTCCAAGACGCAAGGTGCCAGCACAGGCAACTATGGCTTGTTTGAGAGTGCCAAGTGCCTCCTGCAAACTGACCTCAGGAAGCTGGCCTGCTGAGTTTTGTTTCTGAGAGAAAAGGCCATGGTTCATGTCCTGGTTCCGGTGGCCCAGGGTGGCCTGGTGCCTCTTAACATTCCGAACATCTCAGAATGCCTTCCTGAAGCTAGGTGCCACCAGGGGCAAATGTGGCTGGTTTGAGAGTGCCACGTGCCTCCTGCAAACTGACCTCAGGAACCTGGCCTGCTGAGTTTTGTTTCTCTGGGGAAAGGCCATAGTTCGTGTCCACCTTCCTCTGGCCCGTATTGGCCGTGTGCATTTTGAACTTCCGAACGTCTCAGGATGCCTCCCAGAAGCAAGGTGCCGCCAGAGGCAAGTGAGGCTGGTTTGACAGTGCCATATGCCTCCTGCAACGTGACATCAGGAAGCTGGCCTGCTGAGTTTTGTTTCTCTGGGGAAAGGCCATGGTTCCTGGCCAGGTTCCGGTCTCCCACAGTGGCCGGCTGTGTGCTGAAATTCCCAAAGTCTCCAGATACTTCCCAAAAGCAAGGTGCAAGCAGAGGCAACTGTGGCTGGTTGAACAGTGCCAAGTGCCTCCTGCAAACTGACCTCAGGAACCTGGCCTGCTGAGTTTTGTTTCTCTGGGGAAAGGCCATAGTTCGTGTGCACCTTCCAGTGGCCAATAGTGGCCGTGTGCATTTTGAACTTCGGAATGTCTCAGGATGCCTCCCTGAAGCAAGCTACCACCACAGGCAACTATGGCTGGTTTGACAGCAGCAAGTGCCTCCTGCAAACTGACCTCAGGAATCTGGCCTGGTGAGTTTTGTTTCTGAGAGAAAAGGTATCCTTCCTGTCCAGGGTCTGGTGGCTCGGAGAGGCCTGGTGCCTGCTGAAATTCCGAACCTCCCAATATACCAGCCAGAAGCAAGGTGCCACCAGGGGCAAATGTGGCTGGTTGGACAGTGCCAATGCCTCCTGCAAACTGACAACAGGAACCTGACCTGGTGAGTTTTGTTTCTCAGGGGAACGGCCATAGTTCCAGGCCAGCTTCCGGTGGACCATAGCTGCAGGGTGCTTCTTAAAATTCCGAACATCTCAAGATACATGCCAGAAGCAAGGCACCACCAGAGGCAAGTGTGGCTGGTTGAACAGTGCCAAGTGCCTCCTGCAAACGGACATCAGGAACTTGGCCTGGTGAGTTTTGTTTCTGAGAGAAAAGGCCATCGTTCGTGTCCTGGGTCCCGTGGCCCCGGGGTGGCAAGCTGCCTGCCGAAATTCCGCAGGTCTGAGGATGCCTCCCTGAAGCAAGGTGCCACCACGGGCAAATGTGGCTGGTTTGAGAGTGCCAAGTGCCTCCTGCAAACGGACCTCAGGAACCTGGCCTGCTGAGTTTTGTTTCTCTGGGGAAAGGCCATACTTCATGTCCAGATTCCGGTGGCCGGTAGTAGCCGTGTGCATTCTGAAATTCAGAATGTCACAGGATGCCTCCAAGACGCAAGGTGCCAGCACAGGCAACTATGGCTGGTTTGAGAGTGCCAAGTGCCTCCTGCAAACTGACCTCAGGAACCTGGCTTGCTGAGTTTTGTTTCTGAGAGAAAAGGTCATGGTTCATGTCCTGGTTCCGGTGGCCCAGTGTGGCCTGGTGCCTCTTAACATTCCGAACATCTCAGAATGCCTTCCTGAAGCAAGGTGCCACCAGGGGCAAATGTGGCTGGTTTGAGAGTGCCACGTGCCTCCTGCAAACTGACCTCAGGAACCTGGCCTGCTGAGTTTTGTTTCTCTGGGGAAAGGCCATAGTTCGTGTCCACCTTCCTGTGGCCCGTATTGGCCGTGTGCATTTTGAACTTCCGAACGTCTCAGGATGCCTCCCAGAAGCAAGGTGCCGCCAGAGGCAAGTGAGGCTGGTTTGACAGTGCCATATGCCTCCTGCAAAGTGACATCAGGAAGCTGGCCTGCTGAGTTTTGTTTCTCTGGGGAAAGGCCATGGTTCCTGGCCAGGTTCCGGTCTCCCACAGTGGCCGGCTGTGTGCTGAAATTCCCAAAGTCTCCAGATACCTCCCAGAAGCAAGGTGCAAGCAGAGGCAACTGTGGCTGGTTGAACAGTGCCAAGTGCCTCCTGCAAACTGACCTCAGGAACCTGGCCTGCTGAGTTTTGTTTCTCTGGGGAAAGGCCATAGTTCGTGTGCACCTTCCAGTGGCCAATAGTGGCCATGTGCATTTTGAACTTCGGAATGTCTCAGGATGCCTCCCTGAAGCAAGCTACCACCACAGGCAACTATGGCTGGTTTGACAGCAGCAAGTGCCTCCTGCAAACTGACCTCAGGAATCTGGCCTGGTGAGTTTTGTTTCTGAGAGAAAAGGTATCCTTCCTGTCCAGGGTCTGGTGGCTCGGAGAGGCCTGGTGCCTGCTGAAATTCCGAACCTCCCAATATACCAGCCAGAAGCAAGGTGCCACCAGGGGCAAATGTGGCTGGTTGGACAGTGCCAATGCCTCTTGCAAACTGACAACAGGAACCTGACCTGGTGAGTTTTGTTTCTCAGGGGAACGGCCATAGTTCCAGGCCAGCTTCCGGTGGACCATAGCTGCAGGTTGCTTCTTAAAATTCCGAACATCTCAGGATATACCAGCCAGAAGCAAGGCACCACCAGAGGCAAGTGTGGCTGGTTGAACAGTGCCAAGTGCCTCCTGCAAACGGACATCAGCAACTTGGCCTGGTGAGTTTTGTTTCTGAGAGAAAAGGCCATCGTTCGTGTCCTGGGTCCCGTGGCCCCGGGGTGGCAAGCTGCCTGCCGAAATTCCGCAGGTCTGAGGATGCCTCCCTGAAGCAAGGCGCCACCACGGGCAAATGTGGCTGGTTTGAGAGTGCCAAGTGCCTCCTGCAAACGGACCTCAGGAACCTGGCCTGCTGAGTTTTGTTTCTCTGGGGAAAGGCCATACTTCATGTCCAGATTCCGGTGGCCGGTAGTAGCCGTGTGCATTCTGAAATTCGGAATGTCACAGGATGCCTCCAAGACGCAAGGTGCCAGCACAGGCAACTATGGCTGGTTTGAGAGTGCCAAGTGCCTCCTGCAAACTGACCTCAGGAACCTGGCCTGCTGAGTTTTGTTTCTGAGAGAAAAGGCCATGGTTCATGTCCTGGTTCCGGTGGCCCAGGGTGGCCTGGTGCCTCTTAACATTCCGAACATCACAGAATGCCTTCCTGAAGCTAGGTGCCACCAGGGGCAAATGTGGCTGGTTTGAGAGTGCCACGTGCCTCCTGCAAACTGACCTCAGGAACCTGGCCTGCTGAGTTTTGTTTCTCTGGGGAAAGGCCATAGTTCGTGTCCACCTTCCTGTGGCCCATATTGGCCGTGTGCATTTTGAACTTCCGAACGTCTCAGGATGCCTCCCAGAAGCAAGGTGCCGCCAGAGGCAAGTGAGGCTGGTTTGACAGTGCCATATGCCTCCTGCAAAGTGACATCAGGAAGCTGGCCTGCTGAGTTTTATTTCTCTGGGGAAAGGCCATGGTTCCTGGCCAGGTTCCGGTCTCCCACAGTGGCCGGCTGTGTGCTGAAATTCCCAAAGTCTCCAGATACCTCCCAGAAGCAAGGTGCAAGCAGAGGCAAGTGTGGCTGGTTGAACAGTGCCAAGCGCCTCCTGCAAACTGACCTCAGGAACCTGGCCTGCTGAGTTTTGTTTCTCTGGGGAAAGGCCATAGTTCGTGTGCACCTTCCAGTGGCCAATAGTGGCCGTGTTCATTTTGAACTTCGGAATGTCTCAGGATGCCTCCCTGAAGCAAGCTACCACCACAGGCAACTATGGCTGGTTTGACAGCAGCAAGTGCCTCCTGCAAACTGACCTCAGGAATCTGGCCTGGTGAGTTTTGTTTCTGAGAGAAAAGGTATCCTTCCTGTCCAGGGTCTGGTGGCTCGGAGAGGCCTGGTGCCTGCTGAAATTCCGAACCTCCCAATATACCAGCCAGAAGCAAGGTGCCACCAGGGGCAAATGTGGCTGGTTGGACAGTGCCAATGCCTCTTGCAAACTGACAACAGGAACCTGACCTGGTGAGTTTTGTTTCTCAGGGGAACGGCCATAGTTCCAGGCCAGCTTCCGGTGGACCATAGCTGCAGGGTGCTTCTTAAAATTCCGAACATCTCAGGATACATGCCAGAAGCAAGGCACCACCAGAGGCAAGTGTGGCTGGTTGAACAGTGCCAAGTGCCTCCTGCAAGCTGACCTCAGGAACCTGGCTTGCTGAGTTTTGTTTCTGAGAGAAAAGGTCATGGTTCATGTCCTGGTTCCGGTGGCCCAGTGTGGCCTGGTGCCTCTTAACATTCCGAACATCTCAGAATGCCTTCCTGAAGCAAGGTGCCACCAGGGGCAAATGTGGCTGGTTTGAGAGTGCCACGTGCCTCCTGCAAACTGACCTCAGGAACCTGGCCTGCTGAGTTTTGTTTCTCTGGGGAAAGGCCATAGTTCGTGTCCACCTTCCTGTGGCCCGTATTGGCCGTGTGCATTTTGAACTTCCGAACGTCTCAGGATGCCTCCCAGAAGCAAGGTGCCGCCAGAGGCAAGTGAGGCTGGTTTGACAGTGCCATATGCCTCCTGCAAAGTGACATCAGGAAGCTGGCCTGCTGAGTTTTGTTTCTCTGGGGAAAGGCCATGGTTCCTGGCCAGGTTCCGGTCTCCCACAGTGGCCGGCTGTGTGCTGAAATTCCCAAAGTCTCCAGATACCTCCCAGAAGCAAGGTGCAAGCAGAGGCAACTGTGGCTGGTTGAACAGTGCCAAGTGCCTCCTGCAAACTGACCTCAGGAACCTGGCCTGCTGAGTTTTGTTTCTCTGGGGAAAGGCCATAGTTCGTGTGCACCTTCCAGTGGCCAATAGTGGCCGTGTGCATTTTGAACTTCGGAATGTCTCAGGATGCCTCCCTGAAGCAAGCTACCACCACAGGCAACTATGGCTGGTTTGACAGCAGCAAGTGCCTCCTGCAAACTGACCTCAGGAATCTGGCCTGGTGAGTTTTGTTTCTGAGAGAAAAGGTATCCTTCCTGTCCAGGGTCTGGTGGCTCGGAGAGGCCTGGTGCCTGCTGAAATTCCGAACCTCCCAATATACCAGCCAGAAGCAAGGTGCCACCAGGGGCAAATGTGGCTGGTTGGACAGTGCCAATGCCTCCTGCAAACTGACAACAGGAACCTGACCTGGTGAGTTTTGTTTCTCAGGGGAACGGCCATAGTTCCAGGCCAGCTTCCGGTGGACCATAGCTGCAGGTTGCTTCTTAAAATTCCGAACATCTCAGGATACATGCCAGAAGCAAGGCACCACCAGAGGCAAGTGTGGCTGGTTGAACAGTGCCAAGTGCCTCCTGCAAACGGACATCAGCAACTTGGCCTGGTGAGGTTTTTTTCTGAGAGAAAAGGCCATCGTTCGTGTCCTGGGTCCCGTGGCCCCGGGGTGGCAAGCTGCCTGCCGAAATTCCGCAGGTCTGAGGATGCCTCCCTGAAGCAAGGTGCCACCACGGGCAAATGTGGCTGGTTTGAAAGTGCCAAGTGCCTCCTGCAAACGGACCTCAGGAACCTGGCCTGCTGAGTTTTGTTTCTCTGGGGAAAGGCCATAGTTCGTGTGCACCTTCCAGTGGCCAATAGTGGCCGTGTGCATTTTGAACTTCGGAATGTCTCAGGATGCCTCCCTGAAGCAAGCTACCACCACAGGCAACTATGGCTGGTTTGACAGCAGCAAGTGCCTCCTGCAAACTGACCTCAGGAATCTGGCCTGCTGAGTTTTGTTTCTGAGAGAAAAGGTATCCTTCCTGTCCAGGGTCTGGTGGCTCGGAGAGGCCTGGTGCCTGCTGAAATTCCGAACCTCCCAATATACCAGCCAGAAGCAAGGTGCCACCAGGGGCAAATGTGGCTGGTTGGACAGTGCCAATGCCTCTTGCAAACTGACAACAGGAACCTGACCTGGTGAGTTTTGTTTCTCAGGGGAACGGCCATAGTTCCAGGCCAGCTTCCGGTGGACCATAGCTGCAGGGTGCTTCTTAAAATTCCGAACATCTCAGGATACATGCCAGAAGCAAGGCACCACCAGAGGCAAGTGTGGCTGGTTGAACAGTGCCAAGTGCCTCCTGCAAACGGACATCAGGAACTTGGCCTGGTGAGTTTTTTTTCTGAGAGAAAAGGCCATCGTTCGTGTCCTGGGTCCCGTGGCCCCGGGGTGGCAAGCTGCCTGCCGAAATTCCGCAGGTCTGAGGATGCCTCCCTGAAGCAAGGCGCCACCATAGGCAAATGTGGCTGGTTTGAGAGTGCCAAGTGCCTCCTGCAAACGGACCTCAGGAACCTGGCCTGCTGAGTTTTGTTTCTCTGGGGAAAGGCCATACTTCATGTCCAGATTCCGGTGGCCGGTAGTAGCCGTGTGCATTCTGAAATTCGGAATGTCACAGGATGCCTCCAAGACGCAAGGTGCCAGCACAGGCAACTATGGCTGGTATGAGAGTGCCAAGTGCCTCCTGCAAACTCAGGAAGCTGGCCTGCTGAGTTTTGTTTCTGAGAGAAAAGGCCATGGTTCATGTCCTGGTTCTGGTGGCCCAGGGTGGCCTGGTGCCTCTTAACATTCCGAACATCTCAGAATGCCTTCCTGAAGCTAGGTGCCACCAGGGGCAAATGTGGCTGGTTTGAGAGTGCCACGTGCCTCCTGCAAACTGACCTCAGGAACCTGGCCTGCTGAGTTTTGTTTCTCTGGGGAAAGGCCATAGTTCGTGTCCACCTTCCTGTGGCCCGTATTGGCCGTGTGCATTTTGAACTTCCGAACGTCTCAGGATGCCTCCCAGAAGCAAGGTGCCGCCAGAGGCAAGTGAGGCTGGTTTGACAGTGCCATATGCCTCCTGCAAAGTGACATCAGGAAGCTGGCCTGCTGAGTTTTATTTCTCTGGGGAAAGGCCATGGTTCCTGGCCAGGTTCCGGTCTCCCACAGTGGCCGGCTGTGTGCTGAAATTCCCAAAGTCTCCAGATACCTCCCAGAAGCAAGGTGCAAGCAGAGGCAAGTGTGGCTGGTTGAACAGTGCCAAGCGCCTCCTGCAAACGGACCTCAGGAACCTGGCCTGCTGAGTTTTGTTTCTCTGGGGAAAGGCCATAGTTCGTGTGCACCTTCCAGTGGCCAATAGTGGCCGTGTGCATTTTGAACTTCGGAATGTCTCAGGATGCCTCCCTGAAGCAAGCTACCACCACAGGCAACTATGGCTGGTTTGACAGCAGCAAGTGCCTCCTGCAAACTGACCTCAGGAATCTGGCCTGGTGAGTTTTGTTTCTGAGAGAAAAGGTATCCTTCCTGTCCAGGGTCTGGTGGCTCGGAGAGGCCTGGTGCCTGCTGAAATTCCGAACCTCCCAATATACCAGCCAGAAGCAAGGTGCCACCAGGGGCAAATGTGGCTGGTTGGACAGTGCCAATGCCTCCTGCAAACTGACAACAGGAACCTGACCTGGTGAGTTTTGTTTCTCAGGGGAACGGCCATAGTTCCAGGCCAGCTTCCGGTGGACCATAGCTGCAGGTTGCTTCTTAAAATTCCGAACATCTCAGGATATACCAGCCAGAAGCAAGGCACCACCAGAGGCAAGTGTGGCTGGTTGAACAGTGCCAAGTGCCTCCTGCAAACGGACATCAGCAACTTGGCCTGGTGAGTTTTGTTTCTGAGAGAAAAGGCCATCGTTCGTGTCCTGGGTCCCGTGGCCCCGGGGTGGCAAGCTGCCTGCCGAAATTCCGCAGGTCTGAGGATGCCTCCCTGAAGCAAGGCGCCACCACGGGCAAATGTGGCTGGTTTGAGAGTGCCAAGTGCCTCCTGCAAACGGACCTCAGGAACCTGGCCTGCTGAGTTTTGTTTCTCTGGGGAAAGGCCATACTTCATGTCCAGATTCCGGTGGCCGGTAGTAGCCGTGTGCATTCTGAAATTCGGAATGTCACAGGATGCCTCCAAGACGCAAGGTGCCAGCACAGGCAACTATGGCTGGTTTGAGAGTGCCAAGTGCCTCCTGCAAACTGACCTCAGGAAGCTGGCCTGCTGAGTTTTGTTTCTGAGAGAAAAGGCCATGGTTCATGTCCTGGTTCCGGTGGCCCAGGGTGGCCTGGTGCCTCTTAACATTCCGAACATCTCAGAATGCCTTCCTGAAGCTAGGTGCCACCAGGGGCAAATGTGGCTGGTTTGAGAGTGCCACGTGCCTCCTGCAAACTGACCTCAGGAACCTGGCCTGCTGAGTTTTGTTTCTCTGGGGAAAGGCCATAGTTCGTGTCCACCTTCCTGTGGCCCATATTGGCCGTGTGCATTTTGAACTTCCGAACGTCTCAGGATGCCTCCCAGAAGCAAGGTGCCGCCAGAGGCAAGTGAGGCTGGTTTGACAGTGCCATATGCCTCCTGCAAAGTGACATCAGGAAGCTGGCCTGCTGAGTTTTATTTCTCTGGGGAAAGGCCATGGTTCCTGGCCAGGTTCCGGTCTCCCACAGTGGCCGGCTGTGTGCTGAAATTCCCAAAGTCTCCAGATACCTCCCAGAAGCAAGGTGCAAGCAGAGGCAAGTGTGGCTGGTTGAACAGTGCCAAGCGCCTCCTGCAAACTGACCTCAGGAACCTGGCCTGCTGAGTTTTGTTTCTCTGGGGAAAGGCCATAGTTCGTGTGCACCTTCCAGTGGCCAATAGTGGCCGTGTTCATTTTGAACTTCGGAATGTCTCAGGATGCCTCCCTGAAGCAAGCTACCACCACAGGCAACTATGGCTGGTTTGACAGCAGCAAGTGCCTCCTGCAAACTGACCTCAGGAATCTGGCCTGGTGAGTTTTGTTTCTGAGAGAAAAGGTATCCTTCCTGTCCAGGGTCTGGTGGCTCGGAGAGGCCTGGTGCCTGCTGAAATTCCGAACCTCCCAATATACCAGCCAGAAGCAAGGTGCCACCAGGGGCAAATGTGGCTGGTTGGACAGTGCCAATGCCTCTTGCAAACTGACAACAGGAACCTGACCTGGTGAGTTTTGTTTCTCAGGGGAACGGCCATAGTTCCAGGCCAGCTTCCGGTGGACCATAGCTGCAGGGTGCTTCTTAAAATTCCGAACATCTCAGGATACATGCCAGAAGCAAGGCACCACCAGAGGCAAGTGTGGCTGGTTGAACAGTGCCAAGTGCCTCCTGCAAGCTGACCTCAGGAACCTGGCTTGCTGAGTTTTGTTTCTGAGAGAAAAGGTCATGGTTCATGTCCTGGTTCCGGTGGCCCAGTGTGGCCTGGTGCCTCTTAACATTCCGAACATCTCAGAATGCCTTCCTGAAGCAAGGTGCCACCAGGGGCAAATGTGGCTGGTTTGAGAGTGCCACGTGCCTCCTGCAAACTGACCTCAGGAACCTGGCCTGCTGAGTTTTGTTTCTCTGGGGAAAGGCCATAGTTCGTGTCCACCTTCCTGTGGCCCGTATTGGCCGTGTGCATTTTGAACTTCCGAACGTCTCAGGATGCCTCCCAGAAGCAAGGTGCCGCCAGAGGCAAGTGAGGCTGGTTTGACAGTGCCATATGCCTCCTGCAAAGTGACATCAGGAAGCTGGCCTGCTGAGTTTTGTTTCTCTGGGGAAAGGCCATGGTTCCTGGCCAGGTTCCGGTCTCCCACAGTGGCCGGCTGTGTGCTGAAATTCCCAAAGTCTCCAGATACCTCCCAGAAGCAAGGTGCAAGCAGAGGCAACTGTGGCTGGTTGAACAGTGCCAAGTGCCTCCTGCAAACTGACCTCAGGAACCTGGCCTGCTGAGTTTTGTTTCTCTGGGGAAAGGCCATAGTTCGTGTGCACCTTCCAGTGGCCAATAGTGGCCGTGTGCATTTTGAACTTCGGAATGTCTCAGGATGCCTCCCTGAAGCAAGCTACCACCACAGGCAACTATGGCTGGTTTGACAGCAGCAAGTGCCTCCTGCAAACTGACCTCAGGAATCTGGCCTGGTGAGTTTTGTTTCTGAGAGAAAAGGTATCCTTCCTGTCCAGGGTCTGGTGGCTCGGAGAGGCCTGGTGCCTGCTGAAATTCCGAACCTCCCAATATACCAGCCAGAAGCAAGGTGCCACCAGGGGCAAATGTGGCTGGTTGGACAGTGCCAATGCCTCCTGCAAACTGACAACAGGAACCTGACCTGGTGAGTTTTGTTTCTCAGGGGAACGGCCATAGTTCCAGGCCAGCTTCCGGTGGACCATAGCTGCAGGTTGCTTCTTAAAATTCCGAACATCTCAGGATACATGCCAGAAGCAAGGCACCACCAGAGGCAAGTGTGGCTGGTTGAACAGTGCCAAGTGCCTCCTGCAAACGGACATCAGCAACTTGGCCTGGTGAGGTTTTTTTCTGAGAGAAAAGGCCATCGTTCGTGTCCTGGGTCCCGTGGCCCCGGGGTGGCAAGCTGCCTGCCGAAATTCCGCAGGTCTGAGGATGCCTCCCTGAAGCAAGGTGCCACCACGGGCAAATGTGGCTGGTTTGAAAGTGCCAAGTGCCTCCTGCAAACGGACCTCAGGAACCTGGCCTGCTGAGTTTTGTTTCTCTGGGGAAAGGCCATAGTTCGTGTGCACCTTCCAGTGGCCAATAGTGGCCGTGTGCATTTTGAACTTCGGAATGTCTCAGGATGCCTCCCTGAAGCAAGCTACCACCACAGGCAACTATGGCTGGTTTGACAGCAGCAAGTGCCTCCTGCAAACTGACCTCAGGAATCTGGCCTGGTGAGTTTTGTTTCTGAGAGAAAAGGTATCCTTCCTGTCCAGGGTCTGGTGGCTCGGAGAGGCCTGGTGCCTGCTGAAATTCCGAACCTCCCAATATACCAGCCAGAAGCAAGGTGCCACCAGGGGCAAATGTGGCTGGTTGGACAGTGCCAATGCCTCTTGCAAACTGACAACAGGAACCTGACCTGGTGAGTTTTGTTTCTCAGGGGAACGGCCATAGTTCCAGGCCAGCTTCCGGTGGACCATAGCTGCAGGGTGCTTCTTAAAATTCCGAACATCTCAGGATACATGCCAGAAGCAAGGCACCACCAGAGGCAAGAGTGGCTGGTTGAACAGTGCCAAGTGCCTCCTGCAAACGGACATCAGGAACTTGGCCTGGTGAGTTTTTTTTCTGAGAGAAAAGGCCATCGTTCGTGTCCTGGGTCCCGTGGCCCCGGGGTGGCAAGCTGCCTGCCGAAATTCCGCAGGTCTGAGGATGCCTCCCTGAAGCAAGGCGCCACCATAGGCAAATGTGGCTGGTTTGAGAGTGCCAAGTGCCTCCTGCAAACGGACCTCAGGAACCTGGCCTGCTGAGTTTTGTTTCTCTGGGGAAAGGCCATACTTCATGTCCAGATTCCGGTGGCCGGTAGTAGCCGTGTGCATTCTGAAATTCGGAATGTCACAGGATGCCTCCAAGACGCAAGGTGCCAGCACAGGCAACTATGGCTGGTATGAGAGTGCCAAGTGCCTCCTGCAAACTCAGGAAGCTGGCCTGCTGAGTTTTGTTTCTGAGAGAAAAGGCCATGGTTCATGTCCTGGTTCTGGTGGCCCAGGGTGGCCTGGTGCCTCTTAACATTCCGAACATCTCAGAATGCCTTCCTGAAGCTAGGTGCCACCAGGGGCAAATGTGGCTGGTTTGAGAGTGCCACGTGCCTCCTGCAAACTGACCTCAGGAACCTGGCCTGCTGAGTTTTGTTTCTCTGGGGAAAGGCCATAGTTCGTGTCCACCTTCCTGTGGCCCGTATTGGCCGTGTGCATTTTGAACTTCCGAACGTCTCAGGATGCCTCCCAGAAGCAAGGTGCCGCCAGAGGCAAGTGAGGCTGGTTTGACAGTGCCATATGCCTCCTGCAAAGTGACATCAGGAAGCTGGCCTGCTGAGTTTTATTTCTCTGGGGAAAGGCCATGGTTCCTGGCCAGGTTCCGGTCTCCCACAGTGGCCGGCTGTGTGCTGAAATTCCCAAAGTCTCCAGATACCTCCCAGAAGCAAGGTGCAAGCAGAGGCAAGTGTGGCTGGTTGAACAGTGCCAAGCGCCTCCTGCAAACTGACCTCAGGAACCTGGCCTGCTGAGTTTTGTTTCTCTGGGGAAAGGCCATAGTTCGTGTGCACCTTCCAGTGGCCAATAGTGGCCGTGTGCATTTTGAACTTCGGAATGTCTCAGGATGCCTCCCTGAAGCAAGCTACCACCACAGGCAACTATGGCTGGTTTGACAGCAGCAAGTGCCTCCTGCAAACTGACCTCAGGAATCTGGCCTGGTGAGTTTTGTTTCTGAGAGAAAAGGTATCCTTCCTGTCCAGGGTCTGGTGGCTCGGAGAGGCCTGGTGCCTGCTGAAATTCCGAACCTCCCAATATACCAGCCAGAAGCAAGGTGCCACCAGGGGCAAATGTGGCTGGTTGGACAGTGCCAATGCCTCCTGCAAACTGACAACAGGAACCTGACCTGGTGAGTTTTGTTTCTCAGGGGAACGGCCATAGTTCCAGGCCAGCTTCCGGTGGACCATAGCTGCAGGGTGCTTCTTAAAATTCCGAACATCTCAGGATACATGCCAGAAGCAAGGCACCACCAGAGGCAAGTGTGGCTGGTTGAACAGTGCCAAGTGCCTCCTGCAAACGGACATCAGCAACTTGGCCTGGTGAGTTTTTTTTCTGAGAGAAAAGGCCATCGTTCGTGTCCTGGGTCCCGTGGCCCCGGGGTGGCAAGCTGCCTGCCGAAATTCCGCAGGTCTGAGGATGCCTCCCTGAAGCAAGGTGCCACCACGGGCAAATGTGGCTGGTTTGAGAGTGCCAAGTGCCTCCTGCAAACGGACCTCAGGAACCTGGCCTGCTGAGTTTTGTTTCTCTGGGGAAAGGCCATACTTCATGTCCAGATTCCGGTGGCCGGTAGTAGCCGTGTGCATTCTGAAATTCGGAATGTCACAGGATGCCTCCAAGACGCAAGGTGCCAGCACAGGCAACTATGGCTGGTTTGAGAGTGCCAAGTGCCTCCTGCAAACTGACCTCAGGAAGCTGGCCTGCTGAGTTTTGTTTCTGAGAGAAAAGGCCATGGTTCATGTCCTGGTTCCGGTGGCCCAGGGTGGCCTGGTGCCTCTTAACATTCCGAACATCTCAGAATGCCTTCCTGAAGCTAGGTGCCACCAGGGGCAAATGTGGCTGGTTTGAGAGTGCCACGTGCCTCCTGCAAACTGACCTCAGGAACCTGGCCTGCTGAGTTTTGTTTCTCTGGGGAAAGGCCATAGTTCGTGTCCACCTTCCTGTGGCCCGTATTGGCCGTGTGCATTTTGAACTTCCGAACGTCTCAGGATGCCTCCCAGAAGCAAGGTGCCGCCAGAGGCAAGTGAGGCTGGTTTGACAGTGCCATATGCCTCCTGCAAAGTGACATCAGGAAGCTGGCCTGCTGAGTTTTATTTCTCTGGGGAAAGGCCATGGTTCCTGGCCAGGTTCCGGTCTCCCACAGTGGCCGGCTGTGTGCTGAAATTCCCAAAGTCTCCAGATACTTCCCAAAAGCAAGGTGCAAGCAGAGGCAACTGTGGCTGGTTGAACAGTGCCAAGTGCCTCCTGCAAACTGACCTCAGGAACCTGGCCTGCTGAGTTTTGTTTCTCTGGGGAAAGGCCATAGTTCGTGTGCACCTTCCAGTGGCCAATAGTGGCCGTGTGCATTTTGAACTTCGGAATGTCTCAGGATGCCTCCCTGAAGCAAGCTACCACCACAGGCAACTATGGCTGGTTTGACAGCAGCAAGTGCCTCCTGCAAACTGACCTCAGGAATCTGGCCTGGTGAGTTTTGTTTCTGAGAGAAAAGGTATCCTTCCTGTCCAGGGTCTGGTGGCTCGGAGAGGCCTGGTGCCTGCTGAAATTCCGAACCTCCCAATATACCAGCCAGAAGCAAGGTGCCACCAGGGGCAAATGTGGCTGGTTGGACAGTGCCAATGCCTCCTGCAAACTGACAACAGGAACCTGACCTGGTGAGTTTTGTTTCTCAGGGGAACGGCCATAGTTCCAGGCCAGCTTCCGGTGGACCATAGCTGCAGGTTGCTTCTTAAAATTCCGAACATCTCAGGATACATGCCAGAAGCAAGGCACCACCAGAGGCAAGTGTGGCTGGTTGAACAGTGCCAAGTGCCTCCTGCAAACGGACATCAGCAACTTGGCCTGGTGAGGTTTTTTTCTGAGAGAAAAGGCCATCGTTCGTGTCCTGGGTCCCGTGGCCCCGGGGTGGCAAGCTGCCTGCCGAAATTCCGCAGGTCTGAGGATGCCTCCCTGAAGCAAGGTGCCACCACGGGCAAATGTGGCTGGTTTGAAAGTGCCAAGTGCCTCCTGCAAACGGACCTCAGGAACCTGGCCTGCTGAGTTTTGTTTCTCTGGGGAAAGGCCATAGTTCGTGTGCACCTTCCAGTGGCCAATAGTGGCCGTGTGCATTTTGAACTTCGGAATGTCTCAGGATGCCTCCCTGAAGCAAGCTACCACCACAGGCAACTATGGCTGGTTTGACAGCAGCAAGTGCCTCCTGCAAACTGACCTCAGGAATCTGGCCTGGTGAGTTTTGTTTCTGAGAGAAAAGGTATCCTTCCTGTCCAGGGTCTGGTGGCTCGGAGAGGCCTGGTGCCTGCTGAAATTCCGAACCTCCCAATATACCAGCCAGAAGCAAGGTGCCACCAGGGGCAAATGTGGCTGGTTGGACAGTGCCAATGCCTCCTGCAAACTGACAACAGGAACCTGACCTGGTGAGTTTTGTTTCTCAGGGGAACGGCCATAGTTCCAGGCCAGCTTCCGGTGGACCATAGCTGCAGGGTGCTTCTTAAAATTCTGAACATCTCAGGATACATGCCAGAAGCAAGGCACCACCAGAGGCAAGTGTGGCTGGTTGAACAGTGCCAAGTGCCTCCTGCAAACGGACATCAGGAACTTGGCCTGGTGAGTTTTTTTTCTGAGAGAAAAGGCCATCGTTCGTGTCCTGGGTCCCGTGGCCCCGGGGTGGCAAGCTGCCTGCCGAAATTCCGCAGGTCTGAGGATGCCTCCCTGAAGCAAGGTGCCACCACGGGCAAATGTGGCTGGTTTGAGAGTGCCAAGTGCCTCCTGCAAACGGACCTCAGGAACCTGGCCTGCTGAGTTTTGTTTCTCTGGGGAAAGGCCATACTTCATGTCCAGATTCCGGTGGCCGGTAGTAGCCGTGTGCATTCTGAAATTCGGAATGTCACAGGATGCCTCCAAGACGCAAGGTGCCAGCACAGGCAACTATGGCTGGTTTGAGAGTGCCAAGTGCCTCCTGCAAACTGACCTCAGGAACCTGGCTTGCTGAGTTTTGTTTCTGAGAGAAAAGGTCATGGTTCATGTCCTGGTTCCGGTGGCCCAGTGTGGCCTGGTGCCTCTTAACATTCCGAACATCTCAGAATGCCTTCCTGAAGCTAGGTGCCACCAGGGGCAAATGTGGCTGGTTTGAGAGTGCCAAGTGCCTCCTGCAAACTGACCTCAGGAACCTGGCCTGCTGAGTTTTGTTTCTCTGGGGAAAGGCCATAGTTCGTGTCCACCTTCCTGTGGCCCGTATTGGCCGTGTGCATTTTGAACTTCCAAACGTCTCAGGATGCCTCCCAGAAGCAAGGTGCCGCCAGAGGCAAGTGAGGCTGGTTTGAGAGTGCCATATGCCTCCTGCAAAGTGACATCAGGAAGCTGGCCTGCTGAGTTTTGTTTCTCTGGGGAAAGGCCATGGTTCCTGGCCAGGTTCCGGTCTCCCACAGTGGCCGGCTGTGTGCTGAAATTCCCAAAGTCTCCAGATACTTCCCAGAAGCAAGGTGCAAGCAGAGGCAACTGTGGCTGGTTGAACAGTGCCAAGTGCCTCCTGCAAACTAACCTCAGGAACCTGGCCTGCTGAGTTTTGTTTCTCTGGGGAAAGGCCATAGTTCGTGTGCACCTTCCAGTGGCCAATAGTGGCCGTGTGCATTTTGAACTTCGGAATGTCTCAGGATGCCTCCCTGAAGCAAGCTACCACCACAGGCAACTATGGCTGGTTTGACAGCAGCAAGTGCCTCCTGCAAACTGACCTCAGGAATCTGGCCTGGTGAGTTTTGTTTCTGAGAGAAAAGCTATCCTTCCTGTCCAGGGTCTGGTGGCTCGGAGAGGCCTGGTGCCTGCTGAAATTCCGAACCTCCCAATATACCAGCCAGAAGCAAGGTGCCACCAGGGGCAAATGTGGCTGGTTGGACAGTGCCAATGCCTCTTGCAAACTGACAACAGGAACCTGACCTGGTGAGTTTTGTTTCTCAGGGGAACGGCCATAGTTCCAGGCCAGCTTCCGGTGGACCATAGCTGCAGGGTGCTTCTTAAAATTCCGAACATCTCAGGATACATGCCAGAAGCAAGGCACCACCAGAGGCAAGTGTGGCTGGTTGAACAGTGCCAAGTGCCTCCTGCAAACGGACATCAGGAACTTGGCCTGGTGAGTTTTTTTTCTGAGAGAAAAGGCCATCGTTCGTGTCCTGGGTCCCGTGGCCCCGGGGTGGCAAGCTGCCTGCCGAAATTCCGCAGGTCTGAGGATGCCTCCCTGAAGCAAGGCGCCACCATAGGCAAATGTGGCTGGTTTGAGAGTGCCAAGTGCCTCCTGCAAACGGACCTCAGGAACCTGGCCTGCTGAGTTTTGTTTCTCTGGGGAAAGGCCATACTTCATGTCCAGATTCCGGTGGCCGGTAGTAGCCGTGTGCATTCTGAAATTCGGAATGTCACAGGATGCCTCCAAGACGCAAGGTGCCAGCACAGGCAACTATGGCTGGTATGAGAGTGCCAAGTGCCTCCTGCAAACTCAGGAAGCTGGCCTGCTGAGTTTTGTTTCTGAGAGAAAAGGCCATGGTTCATGTCCTGGTTCTGGTGGCCCAGGGTGGCCTGGTGCCTCTTAACATTCCGAACATCTCAGAATGCCTTCCTGAAGCTAGGTGCCACCAGGGGCAAATGTGGCTGGTTTGAGAGTGCCACGTGCCTCCTGCAAACTGACCTCAGGAACCTGGCCTGCTGAGTTTTGTTTCTCTGGGGAAAGGCCATAGTTCGTGTCCACCTTCCTCTGGCCCGTATTGGCCGTGTGCATTTTGAACTTCCGAACGTCTCAGGATGCCTCCCAGAAGCAAGGTGCCGCCAGAGGCAAGTGAGGCTGGTTTGACAGTGCCATATGCCTCCTGCAAAGTGACATCAGGAAGCTGGCCTGCTGAGTTTTATTTCTCTGGGGAAAGGCCATGGTTCCTGGCCAGGTTCCGGTCTCCCACAGTGGCTGGCTGTGTGCTGAAATTCCCAAAGTCTCCAGATACCTCCCAGAAGCAAGGTGCAAGCAGAGGCAAGTGTGGCTGGTTGAACAGTGCCAAGTGCCTCCTGCAAACTGACCTCAGGAACCTGGCCTGCTGAGTTTTGTTTCTCTGGGGAAAGGCCATAGTTCGTGTGCACCTTCCAGTGGCCAATAGTGGCCGTGTGCATTTTGAACTTCGGAATGTCTCAGGATGCCTCCCTGAAGCAAGCTACCACCACAGGCAACTATGGCTGGTTTGACAGCAGCAAGTGCCTCCTGCAAACTGACCTCAGGAATCTGGCCTGGTGAGTTTTGTTTCTGAGAGAAAAGGTATCCTTCCTGTCCAGGGTCTGGTGGCTCGGAGAGGCCTGGTGCCTGCTGAAATTCCGAACCTCCCAATATACCAGCCAGAAGCAAGGTGCCACCAGGGGCAAATGTGGCTGGTTGGACAGTGCCAATGCCTCCTGCAAACTGACAACAGGAACCTGACCTGGTGAGTTTTGTTTCTCAGGGGAACGGCCATAGTTCCAGGCCAGCTTCCGGTGGACCATAGCTGCAGGGTGCTTCTTAAAATTCCGAACATCTCAGGATACATGCCAGAAGCAAGGCACCACCAGAGGCAAGTGTGGCTGGTTGAACAGTGCCAAGTGCCTCCTGCAAACGGACATCAGCAACTTGGCCTGGTGAGGTTTTTTTCTGAGAGAAAAGGCCATCGTTCGTGTCCTGGGTCCCGTGGCCCCGGGGTGGCAAGCTGCCTGCCGAAATTCCGCAGGTCTGAGGATGCCTCCCTGAAGCAAGGTGCCACCACGGGCAAATGTGGCTGGTTTGAGAGTGCCAAGTGCCTCCTGCAAACGGACCTCAGGAACCTGGCCTGCTGAGTTTTGTTTCTCTGGGGAAAGGCCATACTTCATGTCCAGATTCCGGTGGCCGGTAGTAGCCGTGTGCATTCTGAAATTCGGAATGTCACAGGATGCCTCCAAGACGCAAGGTGCCAGCACAGGCAACTACGGCTGGTTTGAGAGTGCCAAGTGCCTCCTGCAAACTGACCTCAGGAAGCTGGCCTGCTGAGTTTTGTTTCTGAGAGAAAAGGCCATGGTTCATGTCCTGGTTCCGGTGGCCCAGGGTGGCCTGGTGCCTCTTAACATTCCGAACATCTCAGAATGCCTTCCTGAAGCTAGGTGCCACCAGGGGCAAATGTGGCTGGTTTGAGAGTGCCACGTGCCTCCTGCAAACTGACCTCAGGAACCTGGCCTGCTGAGTTTTGTTTCTCTGGGGAAAGGCCATAGTTCGTGTCCACCTTCCTGTGGCCCGTATTGGCCGTGTGCATTTTGAACTTCCGAACGTCTCAGGATGCCTCCCAGAAGCAAGGTGCCGCCAGAGGCAAGTGAGGCTGGTTTGACAGTGCCATATGCCTCCTGCAAAGTGACATCAGGAAGCTGGCCTGCTGAGTTTTGTTTCTCTGGGGAAAGGCCATGGTTCCTGGCCAGGTTCCGGTCTCCCACAGTGGCCGGCTGTGTGCTGAAATTCCCAAAGTCTCCAGATACTTCCCAAAAGCAAGGTGCAAGCAGAGGCAACTGTGGCTGGTTGAACAGTGCCAAGTGCCTCCTGCAAACTGACCTCAGGAACCTGGCCTGCTGAGTTTTGTTTCTCTGGGGAAAGGCCATAGTTCGTGTGCACCTTCCAGTGGCCAATAGTGGCCGTGTGCATTTTGAACTTCGGAATGTCTCAGGATGCCTCCCTGAAGCAAGCTACCACCACAGGCAACTATGGCTGGTTTGACAGCAGCAAGTGCCTCCTGCAAACTGACCTCAGGAATCTGGCCTGGTGAGTTTTGTTTCTGAGAGAAAAGCTATCCTTCCTGTCCAGGGTCTGGTGGCTCGGAGAGGCCTGGTGCCTGCTGAAATTCCGAACCTCCCAATATACCAGCCAGAAGCAAGGTGCCACCAGGGGCAAATGTGGCTGGTTGGACAGTGCCAATGCCTCCTGCAAACTGACAACAGGAACCTGACCTGGTGAGTTTTGTTTCTCAGGGGAACGGCCATAGTTCCAGGCCAGCTTCCGGTGGACCATAGCTGCAGGGTGCTTCTTAAAATTCCGAACATCTCAGGATACATGCCAGAAGCAAGGCACCACCAGAGGCAAGTGTGGCTGGTTGAACAGTGCCAAGTGCCTCCTGCAAACGGACATCAGGAACTTGGCCTGGTGAGTTTTTTTTCTGAGAGAAAAGGCCATCGTTCGTGTCCTGGGTCCCGTGGCCCCGGGGTGGCAAGCTGCCTGCCGAAATTCCGCAGGTCTGAGGATGCCTCCCTGAAGCAAGGTGCCACCAGGGGCAAATGTGGCTGGTTTGAGAGTGCCAAGTGCCTCCTGCAAACGGACATCAGGAACCTGGCCTGCTGAGTTTTGTTTCTCTGGGGAAAGGCCATACTTCATGTCCAGATTCCGGTGGCCGGTAGTAGCCGTGTGCATTCTGAAATTCGGAATGTCACAGGATGCCTCCAAGACGCAAGGTGCCAGCACAGGCAACTATGGCTTGTTTGAGAGTGCCAAGTGCCTCCTGCAAACTGACCTCAGGAAGCTGGCCTGCTGAGTTTTGTTTCTGAGAGAAAAGGCCATGGTTCATGTCCTGGTTCCGGTGGCCCAGGGTGGCCTGGTGCCTCTTAACATTCCGAACATCTCAGAATGCCTTCCTGAAGCTAGGTGCCACCATGGGCAAATGTGGCTGGTTTGAGAGTGCCACGTGCCTCCTGCAAACTGACCTCAGGAACCTGGCCTGCTGAGTTTTGTTTCTCTGGGGAAAGGCCATAGTTCGTGTCCACCTTCCTGTGGCCCGTATTGGCCGTGTGCATTTTGAACTTCCGAACGTCTCAGGATGCCTCCCAGAAGCAAGGTGCCGCCAGAGGCAAGTGAGGCTGGTTTGACAGTGCCATATGCCTCCTGCAAAGTGACATCAGGAAGCTGGCCTGCTGAGTTTTGTTTCTCTGGGGAAAGGCCATGGTTCCTGGCCAGGTTCCGGTCTCCCACAGTGGCCGGCTGTGTGCTGAAATTCCCAAAGTCTCCAGATACTTCCCAAAAGCAAGGTGCAAGCAGAGGCAACTGTGGCTGGTTGAACAGTGCCAAGTGCCTCCTGCAAACTGACCTCAGGAACCTGGCCTGCTGAGTTTTGTTTCTCTGGGGAAAGGCCATAGTTCGTGTGCACCTTCCAGTGGCCAATAGTGGCCGTGTGCATTTTGAACTTCGGAATGTCTCAGGATGCCTCCCTGAAGCAAGCTACCACCACAGGCAACTATGGCTGGTTTGACAGCAGCAAGTGCCTCCTGCAAACTGACCTCAGGAATCTGGCCTGGTGAGTTTTGTTTCTGAGAGAAAAGGTATCCTTCCTGTCCAGGGTCTGGTGGCTCGGAGAGGCCTGGTGCCTGCTGAAATTCCGAACCTCCCAATATACCAGCCAGAAGCAAGGTGCCACCAGGGGCAAATGTGGCTGGTTGGACAGTGCCAATGCCTCCTGCAAACTGACAACAGGAACCTGACCTGGTGAGTTTTGTTTCTCAGGGGAACGGCCATAGTTCCAGGCCAGCTTCCGGTGGACCATAGCTGCAGGGTGCTTCTTAAAATTCCGAACATCTCAGGATACATGCCAGAAGCAAGGCACCACCAGAGGCAAGTGTGGCTGGTTGAACAGTGCCAAGTGCCTCCTGCAAACGGACATCAGGAACTTGGCCTGGTGAGTTTTTTTTCTGAGAGAAAAGGCCATCGTTCGTGTCCTGGGTCCCGTGGCCCCGGGGTGGCAAGCTGCCTGCCGAAATTCCGCAGGTCTGAGGATGCCTCCCTGAAGCAAGGTGCCACCAGGGGCAAATGTGGCTGGTTTGAGAGTGCCAAGTGCCTCCTGCAAACGGACATCAGGAACCTGGCCTGCTGAGTTTTGTTTCTCTGGGGAAAGGCCATACTTCATGTCCAGATTCCGGTGGCCGGTAGTAGCCGTGTGCATTCTGAAATTCGGAATGTCACAGGATGCCTCCAAGACGCAAGGTGCCAGCACAGGCAACTATGGCTTGTTTGAGAGTGCCAAGTGCCTCCTGCAAACTGACCTCAGGAAGCTGGCCTGCTGAGTTTTGTTTCTGAGAGAAAAGGCCATGGTTCATGTCCTGGTTCCGGTGGCCCAGGGTGGCCTGGTGCCTCTTAACATTCCGAACATCTCAGAATGCCTTCCTGAAGCTAGGTGCCACCATGGGCAAATGTGGCTGGTTTGAGAGTGCCACGTGCCTCCTGCAAACTGACCTCAGGAACCTGGCCTGCTGAGTTTTGTTTCTCTGGGGAAAGGCCATAGTTCGTGTCCACCTTCCTGTGGCCCGTATTGGCCGTGTGCATTTTGAACTTCCGAACGTCTCAGGATGCCTCCCAGAAGCAAGGTGCCGCCAGAGGCAAGTGAGGCTGGTTTGACAGTGCCATATGCCTCCTGCAAAGTGACATCAGGAAGCTGGCCTGCTGAGTTTTGTTTCTCTGGGGAAAGGCCATGGTTCCTGGCCAGGTTCCGGTCTCCCACAGTGGCCGGCTGTGTGCTGAAATTCCCAAAGTCTCCAGATACTTCCCAAAAGCAAGGTGCAAGCAGAGGCAACTGTGGCTGGTTGAACAGTGCCAAGTGCCTCCTGCAAACTGACCTCAGGAACCTGGCCTGCTGAGTTTTGTTTCTCTGGGGAAAGGCCATAGTTCGTGTGCAGCTTCCAGTGGCCAATAGTGGCCGTGTGCATTTTGAACTTCGGAATGTCTCAGGATGCCTCCCTGAAGCAAGCTACCACCACAGGCAACTATGGCTGGTTTGACAGCAGCAAGTGCCTCCTGCAAACTGACCTCAGGAATCTGGCCTGGTGAGTTTTGTTTCTGAGAGAAAAGGTATCCTTCCTGTCCAGGGTCTGGTGGCTCGGAGAGGCCTGGTGCCTGCTGAAATTCCGAACCTCCCAATATACCAGCCAGAAGCAAGGTGCCACCAGGGGCAAATGTGGCTGGTTGGACAGTGCCAATGCCTCCTGCAAACTGACAACAGGAACCTGACCTGGTGAGTTTTGTTTCTCAGGGGAACGGCCATAGTTCCAGGCCAGCTTCCGGTGGACCATAGCTGCAGGGTGCTTCTTAAAATTCTGAACATCTCAGGATACATGCCAGAAGCAAGGCACCACCAGAGGCAAGTGTGGCTGGTTGAACAGTGCCAAGTGCCTCCTGCAAACGGACATCAGGAACTTGGCCTGGTGAGTTTTTTTTCTGAGAGAAAAGGCCATCGTTCGTGTCCTGGGTCCCGTGGCCCCGGGGTGGCAAGCTGCCTGCCGAAATTCCGCAGGTCTGAGGATGCCTCCCTGAAGCAAGGTGCCACCACGGGCAAATGTGGCTGGTTTGAGAGTGCCAAGTGCCTCCTGCAAACGGACCTCAGGAACCTGGCCTGCTGAGTTTTGTTTCTCTGGGGAAAGGCCATACTTCATGTCCAGATTCCGGTGGCCGGTAGTAGCCGTGTGCATTCTGAAATTCGGAATGTCACAGGATGCCTCCAAGACGCAAGGTGCCAGCACAGGCAACTATGGCTGGTTTGAGAGTGCCAAGTGCCTCCTGCAAACTGACCTCAGGAACCTGGCTTGCTGAGTTTTGTTTCTGAGAGAAAAGGTCATGGTTCATGTCCTGGTTCCGGTGGCCCAGTGTGGCCTGGTGCCTCTTAACATTCCGAACATCTCAGAATGCCTTCCTGAAGCTAGGTGCCACCAGGGGCAAATGTGGCTGGTTTGAGAGTGCCAAGTGCCTCCTGCAAACTGACCTCAGGAACCTGGCCTGCTGAGTTTTGTTTCTCTGGGGAAAGGCCATAGTTCGTGTCCACCTTCCTGTGGCCCGTATTGGCCGTGTGCATTTTGAACTTCCGAACGTCTCAGGATGCCTCCCAGAAGCAAGGTGCCGCCAGAGGCAAGTGAGGCTGGTTTGAGAGTGCCATATGCCTCCTGCAAAGTGACATCAGGAAGCTGGCCTGCTGAGTTTTGTTTCTCTGGGGAAAGGCCATGGTTCCTGGCCAGGTTCCGGTCTCCCACAGTGGCCGGCTGTGTGCTGAAATTCCCAAAGTCTCCAGATACTTCCCAGAAGCAAGGTGCAAGCAGAGGCAACTGTGGCTGGTTGAACAGTGCCAAGTGCCTCCTGCAAACTAACCTCAGGAACCTGGCCTGCTGAGTTTTGTTTCTCTGGGGAAAGGCCATAGTTCGTGTGCACCTTCCAGTGGCCAATAGTGGCCGTGTGCATTTTGAACTTCGGAATGTCTCAGGATGCCTCCCTGAAGCAAGCTACCACCACAGGCAACTATGGCTGGTTTGACAGCAGCAAGTGCCTCCTGCAAACTGACCTCAGGAATCTGGCCTGGTGAGTTTTGTTTCTGAGAGAAAAGCTATCCTTCCTGTCCAGGGTCTGGTGGCTCGGAGAGGCCTGGTGCCTGCTGAAATTCCGAACCTCCCAATATACCAGCCAGAAGCAAGGTGCCACCAGGGGCAAATGTGGCTGGTTGGACAGTGCCAATGCCTCTTGCAAACTGACAACAGGAACCTGACCTGGTGAGTTTTGTTTCTCAGGGGAACGGCCATAGTTCCAGGCCAGCTTCCGGTGGACCATAGCTGCAGGGTGCTTCTTAAAATTCCGAACATCTCAGGATACATGCCAGAAGCAAGGCACCACCAGAGGCAAGTGTGGCTGGTTGAACAGTGCCAAGTGCCTCCTGCAAACGGACATCAGGAACTTGGCCTGGTGAGTTTTTTTTCTGAGAGAAAAGGCCATCGTTCGTGTCCTGGGTCCCGTGGCCCCGGGGTGGCAAGCTGCCTGCCGAAATTCCGCAGGTCTGAGGATGCCTCCCTGAAGCAAGGCGCCACCATAGGCAAATGTGGCTGGTTTGAGAGTGCCAAGTGCCTCCTGCAAACGGACCTCAGGAACCTGGCCTGCTGAGTTTTGTTTCTCTGGGGAAAGGCCATACTTCATGTCCAGATTCCGGTGGCCGGTAGTAGCCGTGTGCATTCTGAAATTCGGAATGTCACAGGATGCCTCCAAGACGCAAGGTGCCAGCACAGGCAACTATGGCTGGTATGAGAGTGCCAAGTGCCTCCTGCAAACTCAGGAAGCTGGCCTGCTGAGTTTTGTTTCTGAGAGAAAAGGCCATGGTTCATGTCCTGGTTCTGGTGGCCCAGGGTGGCCTGGTGCCTCTTAACATTCCGAACATCTCAGAATGCCTTCCTGAAGCTAGGTGCCACCAGGGGCAAATGTGGCTGGTTTGAGAGTGCCACGTGCCTCCTGCAAACTGACCTCAGGAACCTGGCCTGCTGAGTTTTGTTTCTCTGGGGAAAGGCCATAGTTCGTGTCCACCTTCCTCTGGCCCGTATTGGCCGTGTGCATTTTGAACTTCCGAACGTCTCAGGATGCCTCCCAGAAGCAAGGTGCCGCCAGAGGCAAGTGAGGCTGGTTTGACAGTGCCATATGCCTCCTGCAAAGTGACATCAGGAAGCTGGCCTGCTGAGTTTTATTTCTCTGGGGAAAGGCCATGGTTCCTGGCCAGGTTCCGGTCTCCCACAGTGGCTGGCTGTGTGCTGAAATTCCCAAAGTCTCCAGATACCTCCCAGAAGCAAGGTGCAAGCAGAGGCAAGTGTGGCTGGTTGAACAGTGCCAAGCGCCTCCTGCAAACTGACCTCAGGAACCTGGCCTGCTGAGTTTTGTTTCTCTGGGGAAAGGCCATAGTTCGTGTGCACCTTCCAGTGGCCAATAGTGGCCGTGTGCATTTTGAACTTCAGAATGTCTCAGGATGCCTCCCTGAAGCAAGCTACCACCACAGGCAACTATGGCTGGTTTGACAGCAGCAAGTGCCTCCTGCAAACTGACCTCAGGAATCTGGCCTGGTGAGTTTTGTTTCTGAGAGAAAAGGTATCCTTCCTGTCCAGGGTCTGGTGGCTCGGAGAGGCCTGGTGCCTGCTGAAATTCCGAACCTCCCAATATACCAGCCAGAAGCAAGGTGCCACCAGGGGCAAATGTGGCTGGTTGGACAGTGCCAATGCCTCCTGCAAACTGACAACAGGAACCTGACCTGGTGAGTTTTGTTTCTCAGGGGAACGGCCATAGTTCCAGGCCAGCTTCCGGTGGACCATAGCTGCAGGGTGCTTCTTAAAATTCCGAACATCTCAGGATACATGCCAGAAGCAAGGCACCACCAGAGGCAAGTGTGGCTGGTTGAACAGTGCCAAGTGCCTCCTGCAAACGGACATCAGCAACTTGGCCTGGTGAGGTTTTTTTCTGAGAGAAAAGGCCATCGTTCGTGTCCTGGGTCCCGTGGCCCCGGGGTGGCAAGCTGCCTGCCGAAATTCCGCAGGTCTGAGGATGCCTCCCTGAAGCAAGGTGCCACCACGGGCAAATGTGGCTGGTTTGAGAGTGCCAAGTGCCTCCTGCAAACGGACCTCAGGAACCTGGCCTGCTGAGTTTTGTTTCTCTGGGGAAAGGCCATACTTCATGTCCAGATTCCGGTGGCCGGTAGTAGCCGTGTGCATTCTGAAATTCGGAATGTCACAGGATGCCTCCAAGACGCAAGGTGCCAGCACAGGCAACTACGGCTGGTTTGAGAGTGCCAAGTGCCTCCTGCAAACTGACCTCAGGAAGCTGGCCTGCTGAGTTTTGTTTCTGAGAGAAAAGGCCATGGTTCATGTCCTGGTTCCGGTGGCCCAGGGTGGCCTGGTGCCTCTTAACATTCCGAACATCTCAGAATGCCTTCCTGAAGCTAGGTGCCACCAGGGGCAAATGTGGCTGGTTTGAGAGTGCCACGTGCCTCCTGCAAACTGACCTCAGGAACCTGGCCTGCTGAGTTTTGTTTCTCTGGGGAAAGGCCATAGTTCGTGTCCACCTTCCTGTGGCCCGTATTGGCCGTGTGCATTTTGAACTTCCGAACGTCTCAGGATGCCTCCCAGAAGCAAGGTGCCGCCAGAGGCAAGTGAGGCTGGTTTGACAGTGCCATATGCCTCCTGCAAAGTGACATCAGGAAGCTGGCCTGCTGAGTTTTGTTTCTCTGGGGAAAGGCCATGGTTCCTGGCCAGGTTCCGGTCTCCCACAGTGGCCGGCTGTGTGCTGAAATTCCCAAAGTCTCCAGATACTTCCCAAAAGCAAGGTGCAAGCAGAGGCAACTGTGGCTGGTTGAACAGTGCCAAGTGCCTCCTGCAAACTGACCTCAGGAACCTGGCCTGCTGAGTTTTGTTTCTCTGGGGAAAGGCCATAGTTCGTGTGCACCTTCCAGTGGCCAATAGTGGCCGTGTGCATTTTGAACTTCGGAATGTCTCAGGATGCCTCCCTGAAGCAAGCTACCACCACAGGCAACTATGGCTGGTTTGACAGCAGCAAGTGCCTCCTGCAAACTGACCTCAGGAATCTGGCCTGGTGAGTTTTGTTTCTGAGAGAAAAGCTATCCTTCCTGTCCAGGGTCTGGTGGCTCGGAGAGGCCTGGTGCCTGCTGAAATTCCGAACCTCCCAATATACCAGCCAGAAGCAAGGTGCCACCAGGGGCAAATGTGGCTGGTTGGACAGTGCCAATGCCTCCTGCAAACTGACAACAGGAACCTGACCTGGTGAGTTTTGTTTCTCAGGGGAACGGCCATAGTTCCAGGCCAGCTTCCGGTGGACCATAGCTGCAGGGTGCTTCTTAAAATTCCGAACATCTCAGGATACATGCCAGAAGCAAGGCACCACCAGAGGCAAGTGTGGCTGGTTGAACAGTGCCAAGTGCCTCCTGCAAACGGACATCAGGAACTTGGCCTGGTGAGTTTTTTTTCTGAGAGAAAAGGCCATCGTTCGTGTCCTGGGTCCCGTGGCCCCGGGGTGGCAAGCTGCCTGCCGAAATTCCGCAGGTCTGAGGATGCCTCCCTGAAGCAAGGTGCCACCAGGGGCAAATGTGGCTGGTTTGAGAGTGCCAAGTGCCTCCTGCAAACGGACATCAGGAACCTGGCCTGCTGAGTTTTGTTTCTCTGGGGAAAGGCCATACTTCATGTCCAGATTCCGGTGGCCGGTAGTAGCCGTGTGCATTCTGAAATTCGGAATGTCACAGGATGCCTCCAAGACGCAAGGTGCCAGCACAGGCAACTATGGCTTGTTTGAGAGTGCCAAGTGCCTCCTGCAAACTGACCTCAGGAAGCTGGCCTGCTGAGTTTTGTTTCTGAGAGAAAAGGCCATGGTTCATGTCCTGGTTCCGGTGGCCCAGGGTGGCCTGGTGCCTCTTAACATTCCGAACATCTCAGAATGCCTTCCTGAAGCTAGGTGCCACCATGGGCAAATGTGGCTGGTTTGAGAGTGCCACGTGCCTCCTGCAAACTGACCTCAGGAACCTGGCCTGCTGAGTTTTGTTTCTCTGGGGAAAGGCCATAGTTCGTGTCCACCTTCCTGTGGCCCGTATTGGCCGTGTGCATTTTGAACTTCCGAACGTCTCAGGATGCCTCCCAGAAGCAAGGTGCCGCCAGAGGCAAGTGAGGCTGGTTTGACAGTGCCATATGCCTCCTGCAAAGTGACATCAGGAAGCTGGCCTGCTGAGTTTTGTTTCTCTGGGGAAAGGCCATGGTTCCTGGCCAGGTTCCGGTCTCCCACAGTGGCCGGCTGTGTGCTGAAATTCCCAAAGTCTCCAGATACTTCCCAAAAGCAAGGTGCAAGCAGAGGCAACTGTGGCTGGTTGAACAGTGCCAAGTGCCTCCTGCAAACTGACCTCAGGAACCTGGCCTGCTGAGTTTTGTTTCTCTGGGGAAAGGCCATAGTTCGTGTGCACCTTCCAGTGGCCAATAGTGGCCGTGTGCATTTTGAACTTCGGAATGTCTCAGGATGCCTCCCTGAAGCAAGCTACCACCACAGGCAACTATGGCTGGTTTGACAGCAGCAAGTGCCTCCTGCAAACTGACCTCAGGAATCTGGCCTGGTGAGTTTTGTTTCTGAGAGAAAAGCTATCCTTCCTGTCCAGGGTCTGGTGGCTCGGAGAGGCCTGGTGCCTGCTGAAATTCCGAACCTCCCAATATACCAGCCAGAAGCAAGGTGCCACCAGGGGCAAATGTGGCTGGTTGGACAGTGCCAATGCCTCCTGCAAACTGACAACAGGAACCTGACCTGGTGAGTTTTGTTTCTCAGGGGAACGGCCATAGTTCCAGGCCAGCTTCCGGTGGACCATAGCTGCAGGGTGCTTCTTAAAATTCCGAACATCTCAGGATACATGCCAGAAGCAAGGCACCACCAGAGGCAAGTGTGGCTGGTTGAACAGTGCCAAGTGCCTCCTGCAAACGGACATCAGGAACTTGGCCTGGTGAGTTTTTTTTCTGAGAGAAAAGGCCATCGTTCGTGTCCTGGGTCCCGTGGCCCCGGGGTGGCAAGCTGCCTGCCGAAATTCCGCAGGTCTGAGGATGCCTCCCTGAAGCAAGGTGCCACCAGGGGCAAATGTGGCTGGTTTGAGAGTGCCAAGTGCCTCCTGCAAACGGACATCAGGAACCTGGCCTGCTGAGTTTTGTTTCTCTGGGGAAAGGCCATACTTCATGTCCAGATTCCGGTGGCCGGTAGTAGCCGTGTGCATTCTGAAATTCGGAATGTCACAGGATGCCTCCAAGACGCAAGGTGCCAGCACAGGCAACTATGGCTTGTTTGAGAGTGCCAAGTGCCTCCTGCAAACTGACCTCAGGAAGCTGGCCTGCTGAGTTTTGTTTCTGAGAGAAAAGGCCATGGTTCATGTCCTGGTTCCGGTGGCCCAGGGTGGCCTGGTGCCTCTTAACATTCCGAACATCTCAGAATGCCTTCCTGAAGCTAGGTGCCACCATGGGCAAATGTGGCTGGTTTGAGAGTGCCACGTGCCTCCTGCAAACTGACCTCAGGAACCTGGCCTGCTGAGTTTTGTTTCTCTGGGGAAAGGCCATAGTTCGTGTCCACCTTCCTGTGGCCCGTATTGGCCGTGTGCATTTTGAACTTCCGAACGTCTCAGGATGCCTCCCAGAAGCAAGGTGCCGCCAGAGGCAAGTGAGGCTGGTTTGACAGTGCCATATGCCTCCTGCAAAGTGACATCAGGAAGCTGGCCTGCTGAGTTTTGTTTCTCTGGGGAAAGGCCATGGTTCCTGGCCAGGTTCCGGTCTCCCACAGTGGCCGGCTGTGTGCTGAAATTCCCAAAGTCTCCAGATACTTCCCAAAAGCAAGGTGCAAGCAGAGGCAACTGTGGCTGGTTGAACAGTGCCAAGTGCCTCCTGCAAACTGACCTCAGGAACCTGGCCTGCTGAGTTTTGTTTCTCTGGGGAAAGGCCATAGTTCGTGTGCAGCTTCCAGTGGCCAATAGTGGCCGTGTGCATTTTGAACTTCGGAATGTCTCAGGATGCCTCCCTGAAGCAAGCTACCACCACAGGCAACTATGGCTGGTTTGACAGCAGCAAGTGCCTCCTGCAAACTGACCTCAGGAATCTGGCCTGGTGAGTTTTGTTTCTGAGAGAAAAGGTATCCTTCCTGTCCAGGGTCTGGTGGCTCGGAGAGGCCTGGTGCCTGCTGAAATTCCGAACCTCCCAATATACCAGCCAGAAGCAAGGTGCCACCAGGGGCAAATGTGGCTGGTTGGACAGTGCCAATGCCTCCTGCAAACTGACAACAGGAACCTGACCTGGTGAGTTTTGTTTCTCAGGGGAACGGCCATAGTTCCAGGCCAGCTTCCGGTGGACCATAGCTGCAGGGTGCTTCTTAAAATTCCGAACATCTCAAGATACATGCCAGAAGCAAGGCACCACCAGAGGCAAGTGTGGCTGGTTGAACAGTGCCAAGTGCCTCCTGCAAACGGACATCAGGAACTTGGCCTGGTGAGTTTTGTTTCTGAGAGAAAAGGCCATCGTTCGTGTCCTGGGTCCCGTGGCCCCGGGGTGGCAAGCTGCCTGCCGAAATTCCGCAGGTCTGAGGATGCCTCCCTGAAGCAAGGTGCCACCACGGGCAAATGTGGCTGGTTTGAGAGTGCCAAGTGCCTCCTGCAAACGGACCTCAGGAACCTGGCCTGCTGAGTTTTGTTTCTCTGGGGAAAGGCCATACTTCATGTCCAGATTCCGGTGGCCGGTAGTAGCCGTGTGCATTCTGAAATTCGGAATGTCACAGGATGCCTCCAAGACGCAAGGTGCCAGCACAGGCAACTATGGCTGGTTTGAGAGTGCCAAGTGCCTCCTGCAAACTGACCTCAGGAAGCTGGCCTGCTGAGTTTTGTTTCTGAGAGAAAAGGCCATGGTTCATGTCCTGGTTCCGGTGGCCCAGGGTGGCCTGGTGCCTCTTAACATTCCGAACATCTCAGAATGCCTTCCTGAAGCTAGGTGCCACCAGGGGCAAATGTGGCTGGTTTGAGAGTGCCACGTGCCTCCTGCAAACTGACCTCAGGAACCTGGCCTGCTGAGTTTTGTTTCTCTGGGGAAAGGCCATAGTTCGTGTCCACCTTCCTGTGGCCCGTATTGGCCGTGTGCATTTTGAACTTCCGAACGTCTCAGGATGCCTCCCAGAAGCAAGGTGCCGCCAGAGGCAAGTGAGGCTGGTTTGACAGTGCCATATGCCTCCTGCAAAGTGACATCAGGAAGCTGGCCTCCTGAGTTTTATTTCTCTGGGGAAAGGCCATGGTTCCTGGCCAGGTTCCGGTCTCCCACAGTGGCCGGCTGTGTGCTGAAATTCCCAAAGTCTCCAGATACCTCCCAGAAGCAAGGTGCCAGCAGAGGCAACTGTGGCTGGTTTGACAGTGCCAAGTTCCTCCTGAAAAGTGACAGCGGGAACCTGGCCTGCTGAGTTTTGTTTCTCTGGGGAAAGGCCATAGTTCGTGTGCACCTTCCAGTGGCCAATAGTGGCCGTGTGCATTTTGAACTTCGGAATGTCTCAGGATGCCTCCCTGAAGCAAGCTACCACCACAGGCAACTATGGCTGGTTTGACAGCAGCAAATGCCTCCTGCAAACTGACCTCAGGAATCTGGCCTGGTGAGTTTTGTTTCTGAGAGAAAAGGTATCCTTCCTGTCCAGGGTCTGGTGGCTCGGAGAGGCCTGGTGCCTGCTGAAATTCCGAACCTCCCAATATACCAGCCAGAAGCAAGGTGCCACCAGGGGCAAATGTGGCTGGTTGGACAGTGCCAATGCCTCTTGCAAACTGACAACAGGAACCTGACCTGGTGAGTTTTGTTTCTCAGGGGAACGGCCATAGTTCCAGGCCAGCTTCCGGTGGACCATAGCTGCAGGGTGCTTCTTAAAATTCCGAACATCTCAGGATACATGCCAGAAGCAAGGCACCACCAGAGGCAAGTGTGGCTGGTTGAACAGTGCCAAGTGCCTCCTGCAAACGGACATCAGGAACTTGGCCTGGTGAGTTTTTTTTCTGAGAGAAAAGGCCATCGTTCGTGTCCTGGGTCCCGTGGCCCCGGGGTGGCAAGCTGCCTGCCGAAATTCCGCAGGTCTGAGGATGCCTCCCTGAAGCAAGGTGCCACCACGGGCAAATGTGGCTGGTTTGAGAGTGCCAAGTGCCTCCTGCAAACGGACCTCAGGAACCTGGCCTGCTGAGTTTTGTTTCTCTGGGGAAAGGCCATACTTCATGTCCAGATTCCGGTGGCCGGTAGTAGCCGTGTGCATTCTGAAATTCAGAATGTCACAGGATGCCTCCAAGACGCAAGGTGCCAGCACAGGCAACTATGGCTGGTTTGAGAGTGCCAAGTGCCTCCTGCAAACTGACCTCAGGAAGCTGGCCTGCTGAGTTTTGTTTCTGAGAGAAAAGGCCATGGTTCATGTCCTGGTTCCGGTGGCCCAGGGTGGCCTGGTGCCTCTTAACATTCCGAACATCTCAGAATGCCTTCCTGAAGCTAGGTGCCACCAGGGGCAAATGTGGCTGGTTTGAGAGTGCCACGTGCCTCCTGCAAACTGACCTCAGGAACCTGGCCTGCTGAGTTTTGTTTCTCTGGGGAAAGGCCATAGTTCGTGTCCACCTTCCTGTGGCCCGTATTGGCCGTGTGCATTTTGAACTTCCGAACGTCTCAGGATGCCTCCCAGAAGCAAGATGCCGCCAGAGGCAAGTGAGGCTGGTTTGACAGTGCCATATGCCTCCTGCAAAGTGACATCAGGAAGCTGGCCTGCTGAGTTTTGTTTCTCTGGGGAAAGGCCATGGTTCCTGGCCAGGTTCCGGTCTCCCACAGTGGCCGGCTGTGTGCTGAAATTCCCAAAGTCTCCAGATACTTCCCAAAAGCAAGGTGCAAGCAGAGGCAATTGTGGCTGGTTGAACAGTGCCAAGTGCCTCCTGCAAACTGACCTCAGGAACCTGGCCTGCTGAGTTTTGTTTCTCTGGGGAAAGGCCATAGTTCGTGTGCACCTTCCAGTGGCCAATAGTGGCCGTGTGCATTTTGAACTTCGGAATGTCTCAGGATGCCTCCCTGAAGCAAGCTACCACCACAGGCAACTATGGCTGGTTTGACAGCAGCAAGTGCCTCCTGCAAACTGACCTCAGGAATCTGGCCTGGTGAGTTTTGTTTCTGAGAGAAAAGGTATCCTTCCTGTCCAGGGTCTGGTGGCTCGGAGAGGCCTGGTGCCTGCTGAAATTCCGAACCTCCCAATATACCAGCCAGAAGCAAGGTGCCACCAGGGGCAAATGTGGCTGGTTGGACAGTGCCAATGCCTCCTGCAAACTGACAACAGGAACCTGACCTGGTGAGTTTTGTTTCTCAGGGGAACGGCCATAGTTCCAGGCCAGCTTCCGGTGGACCATAGCTGCAGGGTGCTTCTTAAAATTCCGAACATCTCAAGATACATGCCAGAAGCAAGGCACCACCAGAGGCAAGTGTGGCTGGTTGAACAGTGCCAAGTGCCTCCTGCAAACGGACATCAGGAACTTGGCCTGGTGAGTTTTGTTTCTGAGAGAAAAGGCCATCGTTCGTGTCCTGGGTCCCGTGGCCCCGGGGTGGCAAGCTGCCTGCCGAAATTCCGCAGGTCTGAGGATGCCTCCCTGAAGCAAGGTGCCACCACGGGCAAATGTGGCTGGTTTGAGAGTGCCAAGCGCCTCCTGCAAACGGACCTCAGGAACCTGGCCTGCTGAGTTTTGTTTCTCTGGGGAAAGGCCATACTTCATGTCCAGATTCCAGTGGCCGGTAGTAGCCGTGTGCATTCTGAAATTCGGAATGTCACAGGATGCCTCCAAGACGCAAGGTGCCAGCACAGGCAACTATGGCTGGTTTGAGAGTGCCAAGTGCCTCCTGCAAACTGACCTCAGGAAGCTGGCCTGCTGAGTTTTGTTTCTGAGAGAAAAGGCCATGGTTCATGTCCTGGTTCCGGTGGCCCAGGGTGGCCTGGTGCCTCTTAACATTCCGAACATCTCAGAATGCCTTCCTGAAGCTAGGTGCCACCAGGGGCAAATGTGGCTGGTTTGAGAGTGCCACGTGCCTCCTGCAAACTGACCTCAGGAACCTGGCCTGCTGAGTTTTGTTTCTCTGGGGAAAGGCCATAGTTCGTGTCCACCTTCCTGTGGCCCGTATTGGCCGTGTGCATTTTGAACTTCCGAACGTCTCAGGATGCCTCCCAGAAGCAAGGTGCCGCCAGAGGCAAGTGAGGCTGGTTTGACAGTGCCATATGCCTCCTGCAAAGTGACATCAGGAAGCTGGCCTGCTGAGTTTTGTTTCTCTGGGGAAAGGCCATGGTTCCTGGCCAGGTTCCGGTCTCCCACAGTGGCCGGCTGTGTGCTGAAATTCCCAAAGTCTCCAGATACTTCCCAAAAGCAAGGTGCAAGCAGAGGCAACTGTGGCTGGTTGAACAGTGCCAAGTGCCTCCTGCAAACTGACCTCAGGAACCTGGCCTGCTGAGTTTTGTTTCTCTGGGGAAAGGCCATAGTTCGTGTGCACCTTCCAGTGGCCAATAGTGGCCGTGTGCATTTTGAACTTCGGAATGTCTCAGGATGCCTCCCTGAAGCAAGCTACCACCACAGGCAACTATGGCTGGTTTGACAGCAGCAAGTGCCTCCTGCAAACTGACCTCAGGAATCTGGCCTGGTGAGTTTTGTTTCTGAGAGAAAAGGTATCCTTCCTGTCCAGGGTCTGGTGGCTCGGAGAGGCCTGGTGCCTGCTGAAATTCCGAACCTCCCAATATACCAGCCAGAAGCAAGGTGCCACCAGGGGCAAATGTGGCTGGTTGGACAGTGCCAATGCCTCCTGCAAACTGACAACAGGAACCTGACCTGGTGAGTTTTGTTTCTCAGGGGAACGGCCATAGTTCCAGGCCAGCTTCCGGTGGACCATAGCTGCAGGGTGCTTCTTAAAATTCCGAACATCTCAGGATACATGCCAGAAGCAAGGCACCACCAGAGGCAAGTGTGGCTGGTTGAACAGTGCCAAGTGCCTCCTGCAAACGGACATCAGGAACTTGGCCTGGTGAGTTTTTTTTCTGAGAGAAAAGGCCATCGTTCGTGTCCTGGGTCCCGTGGCCCCGGGGTGGCAAGCTGCCTGCCGAAATTCCGCAGGTCTGAGGATGCCTCCCTGAAGCAAGGTGCCACCACGGGCAAATGTGGCTGGTTTGAGAGTGCCAAGTGCCTCCTGCAAACGGACCTCAGGAACCTGGCCTGCTGAGTTTTGTTTCTCTGGGGAAAGGCCATACTTCATGTCCAGATTCCGGTGGCCGGTAGTAGCCGTGTGCATTCTGAAATTCGGAATGTCACAGGATGCCTCCAAGACGCAAGGTGCCAGCACAGGCAACTATGGCTGGTTTGAGAGTGCCAAGTGCCTCCTGCAAACTGACCTCAGGAAGCTGGCCTGCTGAGTTTTGTTTCTGAGAGAAAAGGCCATGGTTCATGTCCTGGTTCCGGTGGCCCAGGGTGGCCTGGTGCCTCTTAACATTCCGAACATCTCAGAATGCCTTCCTGAAGCTAGGTGCCACCAGGGGCAAATGTGGCTGGTTTGAGAGTGCCAAGTGCCTCCAGCAAACTGACCTCAGGAACCTGGCCTGCTGAGTTTTGTTTCTCTGGGGAAAGGCCATAGTTCGTGTCCACCTTCCTGTGGCCCGTATTGGCCGTGTGCATTTTGAACTTCCGAACGTCTCAGGATGCCTCCCAGAAGCAAGGTGCCGCCAGAGGCAAGTGAGGCTGGTTTGACAGTGCCATATGCCTCCTGCAAAGTGACATCAGGAAGCTGGCCTGCTGAGTTTTATTTCTCTGGGGAAAGGCCATGGTTACTGGCCAGGTTCCGGTCTCCCACAGTGGCCGGCTGTGTGCTGAAATTCCCAAAGTCTCCAGATACCTCCCAGAAGCAAGGTGCCAGCAGAGGCAACTGTGGCTGGTTGAACAGTGCCAAGTGCCTCCTGCAAAGTGACAGCGGGAACCTGGCCTGCTGAGTTTTGTTTCTCTGGGGAAAGGCCATAGTTCGTGTGCACCTTCCAGTGGCCAATAGTGGCCGTGTGCATTTTGAACTTCGGAATGTCTCAGGATGCCTCCCTGAAGCAAGCTACCACCACAGGCATCTATGGCTGGTTTGACAGCAGCAAGTGCCTCCTGCAAACTGACCTCAGGAACCTGGCCTGCTGAGTTTTGTTTCTCTGGGGAAAGGCCATAGTTCGTGTCCACCTTCCTGTGGCCCGTATTGGCCGTGTGCATTTTGAACTTCCGAACGTCTCAGGATGCCTCCAAGACGCAAGGTGCCAGCACAGGCAACTATGGCTGGTTTGAGAGTGCCAAGTGCCTCCTGCAAACTGACCTCAGGAACCTGGCCTGCTGAGTTTTGTTTCTGAGAGAAAAGGCCATGGTCCATGTCCTGGTTCCGGTGGCCCAGGGTGGCCTGGTGCCTCTTAACATTCCGAACATCTCAGAATGCCTTCCTGAAGCTAGGTGCCACCAGGGGCAAATGTGGCTGGTTTGAGAGTGCCACGTGCCTCCTGCAAACTGACCTCAGGAACCTGGCCTGCTGAGTTTTGTTTCTCTGGGGAAAGGCCATAGTTCGTGTCCACCTTCCTGTGGCCCGTATTGGCCGTGTGCATTTTGAACTTCCGAACGTCTCAGGATGCCTCCCAGAAGCAAGGTGCCGCCAGAGGCAAGTGAGGCTGGTTTGACAGTGCCATATGCCTCCTGCAAAGTGACATCAGGAAGCTGGCCTGCTGAGTTTTATTTCTCTGGGGAAAGGCCATGGTTCCTGGCCAGGTTCCGGTCTCCCACAGTGGCCGGCTGTGTGCTGAAATTCCCAAAGTCTCCAGATACCTCCCAGAAGCAAGGTGCAAGCAGAGGCAACTGTGGCTGGTTGAACAGTGCCAAGTGCCTCCTGCAAACTGACCTCAGGAACCTGGCCTGCTGAGTTTTGTTTCTCTGGGGAAAGGCCATAGTTCGTGTGCACCTTCCAGTGGCCAATAGTGGCCGTGTGCATTTTGAACTTCGGAATGTCTCAGGATGCCTCCCTGAAGCAAGCTACCACCACAGGCAACTATGGCTGGTTTGGCAGCAGCAAGTGCCTCCTGCAAACTGACCTCAGGAATCTGGCCTGGTGAGTTTTGTTTCTGAGAGAAAAGGTATCCTTCCTGTCCAGGGTCTGGTGGCTCGGAGAGGCCTGGTGCCTGCTGAAATTCCGAACCTCCCAATATACCAGCCAGAAGCAAGGTGCCACCAGGGGCAAATGTGGCTGGTTGGACAGTGCCAATGCCTCTTGCAAACTGACAACAGGAACCTGACCTGGTGAGTTTTGTTTCTCAGGGGAACGGCCATAGTTCCAGGCCAGCTTCCGGTGGACCATAGCTGCAGGGTGCTTCTTAAAATTCCGAACATCTCAGGATACATGCCAGAAGCAAGGCACCACCAGAGGCAAGTGTGGCTGGTTGAACAGTGCCAAGTGCCTCCTGCAAACGGACATCAGGAACTTGGCCTGGTGAGTTTTTTTTCTGAGAGAAAAGGCCATCGTTCGTGTCCTGGGTCCCGTGGCCCCGGGGTGGCAAGCTGCCTGCCGAAATTCCGCAGGTCTGAGGATGCCTCCCTGAAGCAAGGTGCCACCACGGGCAAATGTGGCTGGTTTGAGAGTGCCAAGTGCCTCCTGCAAACGGACCTCAGGAACCTGGCCTGCTGAGTTTTGTTTCTCTGGGGAAAGGCCATACTTCATGTCCAGATTCCGGTGGCCGGTAGTAGCCGTGTGCATTCTGAAATTCGGAATGTCACAGGATGCCTCCAAGACGCAAGGTGCCAGCACAGGCAACTATGGCTGGTTTGAGAGTGCCAAGTGCCTCCTGCAAACTGACCTCAGGAACCTGGCTTGCTGAGTTTTGTTTCTGAGAGAAAAGGTCATGGTTCATGTCCTGGTTCCGGTGGCCCAGTGTGGCCTGGTGCCTCTTAACATTCCGAACATCTCAGAATGCCTTCCTGAAGCTAGGTGCCACCATGGGCAAATGTGGCTGGTTTGAGAGTGCCACGTGCCTCCTGCAAACGGACCTCAGGAACCTGGCCTGCTGAGTTTTGTTTCTCTGGGGAAAGGCCATAGTTCGTGTCCACCTTCCTGTGGCCCGTATTGGCCGTGTGCATTTTGAACTTCCGAACGTCTCAGGATGCCTCCCAGAAGCAAGGTGCCGCCAGAGGCAAGTGAGGCTGGTTTGACAGTGCCATATGCCTCCTGCAAAGTGACATCAGGAAGCTGGCCTGCTGAGTTTTGTTTCTCTGGGGAAAGGCCCTGGTTCCTGGCCAGGTTCCGGTCTCCCACAGTGGCTGGCTGTGTGCTGAAATTCCCAATGTCTCCAGATACTTCCCAGAAGCAAGGTGCAAGCAGAGGCAACTGTGGCTGGTTGAACAGTGCCAAGTGCCTCCTGCAAACTAACCTCAGGAACCTGGCCTGCTGAGTTTTGTTTCTCTGGGGAAAGGCCATAGTTCGTGTGCACCTTCCAGTGGCCAATAGTGGCCGTGTGCATTTTGAACTTCGGAATGTCTCAGGATGCCTCCCTGAAGCAAGCTACCACCACAGGCAACTATGGCTGGTTTGGCAGCAGCAAGTGCCTCCTGCAAACTGACCTCAGGAATCTGGCCTGGTGAGTTTTGTTTCTGAGAGAAAAGGTATCCTTCCTGTCCAGGGTCTGGTGGCTCGGAGAGGCCTGGTGCCTGCTGAAATTCCGAACCTCCCAATATACCAGCCAGAAGCAAGGTGCCACCAGGGGCAAATGTGGCTGGTTGGACAGTGCCAATGCCTCTTGCAAACTGACAACAGGAACCTGACCTGGTGAGTTTTGTTTCTCAGGGGAACGGCCATAGTTCCAGGCCAGCTTCCGGTGGACCATAGCTGCAGGGTGCTTCTTAAAATTCCGAACATCTCAGGATACATGCCAGAAGCAAGGCACCACCAGAGGCAAGTGTGGCTGGTTGAACAGTGCCAAGTGCCTCCTGCAAACGGACATCAGGAACTTGGCCTGGTGAGTTTTTTTTCTGAGAGAAAAGGCCATCGTTCGTGTCCTGGGTCCCGTGGCCCCGGGGTGGCAAGCTGCCTGCCGAAATTCCGCAGGTCTGAGGATGCCTCCCTGAAGCAAGGTGCCACCACGGGCAACTGTGGCTGGTTTGAGAGTGCCAAGTGCCTCCTGCAAACGGACCTCAGGAACCTGGCCTGCTGAGTTTTGTTTCTCTGGGGAAAGGCCATACTTCATGTCCAGATTCCGGTGGCCGGTAGTAGCCGTGTGCATTCTGAAATTCGGAATGTCACAGGATGCCTCCAAGACGCAAGGTGCCAGCACAGGCAACTATGGCTGGTTTGAGAGTGCCAAGTGCCTCCTGCAAACTGACCTCAGGAACCTGGCTTGCTGAGTTTTGTTTCTGAGAGAAAAGGTCATGGTTCATGTCCTGGTTCCGGTGGCCCAGTGTGGCCTGGTGCCTCATAACATTCCGAACATCTCAGAATGCCTTCCTGAAGCTAGGTGCCACCAGGGGCAAATGTGGCTGGTTTGAGAGTGCCAAGTGCCTCCTGCAAACTGACCTCAGGAACCTGGCCTGCTGAGTTTTGTTTCTCTGGGGAAAGGCCATAGTTCGTGTGCACCTTCCCGTGGCCAATAGTGGCCGTGTGCATTTTGAACTTCCGAACGTCTCAGGATGCCTCCCAGAAGCAAGGTGCCGCCAGAGGCAAGTGAGGCTGGTTTGACAGTGCCATATGCCTCCTGCAAAGTGACATCAGGAAGCTGGCCTGCTGAGTTTTATTTCTCTGGGGAAAGGCCATGGTTCCTGGCCAGGTTCCGGTCTCCCACAGTGGCCGGCTGTGTGCTGAAATTCCCAAAGTCTCCAGATACCTCCCAGAAGCAAGGTGCCAGCAGAGGCAACTGTGGCTGGTTTGACAGTGCCAAGTGCCTCCTGCAAAGTGACAGCGGGAACCTGGCCTGCTGAGTTTTGTTTCTCTGGGGAAAGGCCATAGTTCGTGTGCACCTTCCAGTGGCCAATAGTGGCCGTGTGCATTTTGAACTTCGGAATGTCTCAGGATGCCTCCCTGAAGCAAGCTACCACCACAGGCATCTATGGCTGGTTTGACAGCAGCAAGTGCCTCCTGCAAACTGACCTCAGGAACCTGGCCTGCTGAGTTTTGTTTCTCTGGGGAAAGGCCATAGTTCGTGTCCACCTTCCTGTGGCCCGTATTGGCCGTGTGCATTTTGAACTTCCGAACGTCTCAGGATGCCTCCAAGACGCAAGGTGCCAGCACAGGCAACTATGGCTGGTTTGAGAGTGCCAAGTGCCTCCTGCAAACTGACCTCAGGAAGCTGGCCTGCTGAGTTTTGTTTCTGAGAGAAAAGGCCATGGTCCATGTCCTGGTTCCGGTGGCCCAGGGTGGCCTGGTGCCTCTTAACATTCCGAACATCTCAGAATGCCTTCCTGAAGCTAGGTGCCACCAGGGGCAAATGTGGCTGGTTTGAGAGTGCCAAGTGCCTCCTGCAAACTGACCTCAGGAACCTGGCCTGCTGAGTTTTGTTTCTCTGGGGAAAGGCCATAGTTCGTGTCCACCTTCCTGTGGCCCGTATTGGCCGTGTGCATTTTGAACTTCCGAACGTCTCAGGATGCCTCCCAGAAGCAAGGTGCCGCCAGAGGCAAGTGAGGCTGGTTTGACAGTGCCATATGCCTCCTGCAAAGTGACATCAGGAAGCTGGCCTGCTGAGTTTTGTTTCTCTGGGGAAAGGCCCTGGTTCCTGGCCAGGTTCCGGTCTCCCACAGTGGCTGGCTGTGTGCTGAAATTCCCAAAGTCTCCAGATACTTCCCAGAAGCAAGGTGCAAGCAGAGGCAACTGTGGCTGGTTGAACAGTGCCAAGTGCCTCCTGCAAACTAACCTCAGGAACCTGGCCTGCTGAGTTTTGTTTCTCTGGGGAAAGGCCATAGTTCGTGTGCACCTTCCAGTGGCCAATAGTGGCCGTGTGCATTTTGAACTTCGGAATGTCTCAGGATGCCTCCCTGAAGCAAGCTACCACCACAGGCAACTATGGCTGGTTTGGCAGCAGCAAGTGCCTCCTGCAAACTGACCTCAGGAATCTGGCCTGGTGAGTTTTGTTTCTGAGAGAAAAGGTATCCTTCCTGTCCAGGGTCTGGTGGCTCGGAGAGGCCTGGTGCCTGCTGAAATTCCGAACCTCCCAATATACCAGCCAGAAGCAAGGTGCCACCAGGGGCAAATGTGGCTGGTTGGACAGTGCCAATGCCTCTTGCAAACTGACAACAGGAACCTGACCTGGTGAGTTTTGTTTCTCAGGGGAACGGCCATAGTTCCAGGCCAGCTTCCGGTGGACCATAGCTGCAGGGTGCTTCTTAAAATTCCGAACATCTCAGGATACATGCCAGAAGCAAGGCACCACCAGAGGCAAGTGTGGCTGGTTGAACAGTGCCAAGTGCCTCCTGCAAACGGACATCAGGAACTTGGCCTGGTGAGTTTTTTTTCTGAGAGAAAAGGCCATCGTTCGTGTCCTGGGTCCCGTGGCCCCGGGGTGGCAAGCTGCCTGCCGAAATTCCGCAGGTCTGAGGATGCCTCCCTGAAGCAAGGTGCCACCACGGGCAAATGTGGCTGGTTTGAGAGTGCCAAGTGCCTCCTGCAAACGGACCTCAGGAACCTGGCCTGCTGAGTTTTGTTTCTCTGGGGAAAGGCCATACTTCATGTCCAGATTCCGGTGGCCGGTAGTAGCCGTGTGCATTCTGAAATTCGGAATGTCACAGGATGCCTCCAAGACGCAAGGTGCCAGCACAGGCAACTATGGCTGGTTTGAGAGTGCCAAGTGCCTCCTGCAAACTGACCTCAGGAACCTGGCTTGCTGAGTTTTGTTTCTGAGAGAAAAGGTCATGGTTCATGTCCTGGTTCCGGTGGCCCAGTGTGGCCTGGTGCCTCTTAACATTCCGAACATCTCAGAATGCCTTCCTGAAGCTAGGTGCCACCAGGGGCAAATGTGGCTGGTTTGAGAGTGCCAAGTGCCTCCTGCAAACTGACCTCAGGAACCTGGCCTGCTGAGTTTTGTTTCTCTGGGGAAAGGCCATAGTTCATGTCCACCTTCCTGTGGCCCGTATTGGCCGTGTGCATTTTGAACTTCCGAACGTCTCAGGATGCCTCCCAGAAGCAAGGTGCCGCCAGAGGCAAGTGAGGCTGGTTTGACAGTGCCATATGCCTCCTGCAAAGTGACATCAGGAAGCTGGCCTGCTGAGTTTTATTTCTCTGGGGAAAGGCCATGGTTCCTGGCCAGGTTCCGGTCTCCCACAGTGGCCGGCTGTGTGCTGAAATTCCCAAAGTCTCCAGATACCTCCCAGAAGCAAGGTGCAAGCAGAGGCAACTGTGGCTGGTTGAACAGTGCCAAGTGCCTCCTGCAAAGTGACATCAGGAACCTGGCCTGCTGAGTTTTGTTTCTCTGGGGAAAGGCCATAGTTCGTGTGCACCTTCCAGTGGCCAATAGTGGCCGTGTGCATTTTGAACTTCGGAATGTCTCAGGATGCCTCCCTGAAGCAAGCTACCACCACAGGCAACTATGGCTGGTTTGGCAGCAGCAAGTGCCTCCTGCAAACTGACCTCAGGAATCTGGCCTGGTGAGTTTTGTTTCTGAGAGAAAAGGTATCCTTCCTGTCCAGGGTCTGGTGGCTCGGAGAGGCCTGGTGCCTGCTGAAATTCCGAACCTCCCAATATACCAGCCAGAAGCAAGGTGCCACCAGGGGCAAATGTGGCTGGTTGGACAGTGCCAATGCCTCTTGCAAACTGACAACAGGAACCTGACCTGGTGAGTTTTGTTTCTCAGGGGAACGGCCATAGTTCCAGGCCAGCTTCCGGTGGACCATAGCTGCAGGGTGCTTCTTAAAATTCCGAACATCTCAGGATACATGCCAGAAGCAAGGCACCACCAGAGGCAAGTGTGGCTGGTTGAACAGTGCCAAGTGCCTCCTGCAAACGGACATCAGGAACTTGGCCTGGTGAGTTTTTTTTCTGAGAGAAAAGGCCATCGTTCGTGTCCTGGGTCCCGTGGCCCCGGGGTGGCAAGCTGCCTGCCGAAATTCCGCAGGTCTGAGGATGCCTCCCTGAAGCAAGGTGCCACCACGGGCAAATGTGGCTGGTTTGAGAGTGCCAAGTGCCTCCTGCAAACGGACCTCAGGAACCTGGCCTGCTGAGTTTTGTTTCTCTGGGGAAAGGCCATACTTCATGTCCAGATTCCGGTGGCCGGTAGTAGCCATGTGCATTCTGAAATTCGGAATGTCACAGGATGCCTCCAAGACGCAAGGTGCCAGCACAGGCAACTATGGCTGGTTTGAGAGTGCCAAGTGCCTCCTGCAAACTGACCTCAGGAACCTGGCTTGCTGAGTTTTGTTTCTGAGAGAAAAGGTCATGGTTCATGTCCTGGTTCCGGTGGCCCAGTGTGGCCTGGTGCCTCTTAACATTCCGAACATCTCAGAATGCCTTCCTGAAGCTAGGTGCCACCAGGGGCAAATGTGGCTGGTTTGAGAGTGCCAAGTGCCTCCTGCAAACTGACCTCAGGAACCTGGCCTGCTGAGTTTTGTTTCTCTGGGGAAAGGCCATAGTTCGTGTCCACCTTCCTGTGGCCCGTATTGGCCGTGTGCATTTTGAACTTCCGAACGTCTCAGGATGCCTCCCAGAAGCAAGGTGCCGCCAGAGGCAAGTGAGGCTGGTTTGACAGTGCCATATGCCTCCTGCAAAGTGACATCAGGAAGCTGGCCTGCTGAGTTTTGTTTCTCTGGGGAAAGGCCCTGGTTCCTGGCCAGGTTCCGGTCTCCCACAGTGGCCGGCTGTGTGCTGAAATTCCCAAAGTCTCCAGATACCTCCCAGAAGCAAGGTGCAAGCAGAGGCAACTGTGGCTGGTTGAACAGTGCCAAGTGCCTCCTGCAAACTAACCTCAGGAACCTGGCCTGCTGAGTTTTGTTTCTCTGGGGAAAGGCCATAGTTCGTGTGCACCTTCCAGTGGCCAATAGTGGCCGTGTGCATTTTGAACTTCGGAATGTCTCAGGATGCCTCCCTGAAGCAAGCTACCACCACAGGCAACTATGGCTGGTTTGGCAGCAGCAAGTGCCTCCTGCAAACTGACCTCAGGAATCTGGCCTGGTGAGTTTTGTTTCTGAGAGAAAAGGTATCCTTCCTGTCCAGGGTCTGGTGGCTCGGAGAGGCCTGGTGCCTGCTGAAATTCCGAACCTCCCAATATACCAGCCAGAAGCAAGGTGCCACCAGGGGCAAATGTGGCTGGTTGGACAGTGCCAATACCTCTTGCAAACTGACAACAGGAACCTGACCTGGTGAGTTTTGTTTCTCAGGGGAACGGCCATAGTTCCAGGCCAGCTTCCGGTGGACCATAGCTGCAGGGTGCTTCTTAAAATTCCGAACATCTCAGGATACATGCCAGAAGCAAGGCACCACCAGAGGCAAGTGTGGCTGGTTGAACAGTGCCAAGTGCCTCCTGCAAACGGACATCAGGAACTTGGCCTGGTGAGTTTTTTTTCTGAGAGAAAAGGCCATCGTTCGTGTCCTGGGTCCCGTGGCCCCGGGGTGGCAAGCTGCCTGCCGAAATTCCGCAGGTCTGAGGATGCCTCCCTGAAGCAAGGTGCCACCACGGGCAAATGTGGCTGGTTTGAGAGTGCCAAGTGCCTCCTGCAAACGGACCTCAGGAACCTGGCCTGCTGAGTTTTGTTTCTCTGGGGAAAAGCCATACTTCATGTCCAGATTCCGGTGGCCGGTAGTAGCCGTGTGCATTCTGAAATTCGGAATGTCACAGGATGCCTCCAAGACGCAAGGTACCAGCACAGGCAACTATGGCTGGTTTGAGAGTGCCAAGTGCCTCCTGCAAACTGACCTCAGGAAGCTGGCCTGCTGAGTTTTGTTTCTGAGACAAAAGGCCATGGTTCATGTCCTGGTACCGGTGGCCCAGGGTGGCCTGGTGCCTCTTAACATTCCGAACATCTCAGAATGCCTTCCTGAAGCTAGGTGCCACCAGGGGCAAATGTGGCTGGTTTGAGAGTGCCACGTGCCTCCTGCAAACTGACCTCAGGAACCAGGCCTGCTGAGTTTTGTTTCTCTGGGGAAAGGCCATAGTTCGTGTCCACCTTCCTGTGGCCCGTATTGGCCGTGTGCATTTTGAACTTCCGAACGTCTCAGGATGCCTCCCATAAGCAAGGTGCCGCCAGAGGCAAGTGAGGCTGGTTTGACAGTGCCATATGCCTCCTGCAAAGTGACATCAGGAAGCTGGCCTCCTGAGTTTTGTTTCTCTGGGGAAAGGCCATGGTTCCTGGCCAGGTTCCGGTCTCCCACAGTGGCCGGCTGTGTGCTGAAATTCCCAAAGTCTCCAGATACTTCCCAGAAGCAAGGTGCAAGCAGAGGCAACTGTGGCTGGTTGAACAGTGCCAAGTGCCTCCTGCAAACTAACCTCAGGAACCTGGCCTGCTGAGTTTTGTTTCTCTGGGGAAAGGCCATAGTTCGTGTGCACCTTCCAGTGGCCAATAGTGGCCGTGTGCATTTTGAACTTCGGAATGTCTCAGGATGCCTCCCTGAAGCAAGCTACCACCACAGGCAACTATGGCTGGTTTGGCAGCAGCAAGTGCCTCCTGCAAACTGACCTCAGGAATCTGGCCTGGTGAGTTTTGTTTCTGAGAGAAAAGGTATCCTTCCTGTCCAGGGTCTGGTGGCTCGGAGAGGCCTGGTGCCTGCTGAAATTCCGAACCTCCCAATATACCAGCCAGAAGCAAGGTGCCACCAGGGGCAAATGTGGCTGGTTGGACAGTGCCAATGCCTCTTGCAAACTGACAACAGGAACCTGACCTGGTGAGTTTTGTTTCTCAGGGGAACGGCCATAGTTCCAGGCCAGCTTCCGGTGGACCATAGCTGCAGGGTGCTTCTTAAAATTCCGAACATCTCAGGATACATGCCAGAAGCAAGGCACCACCAGAGGCAAGTGTGGCTGGTTGAACAGTGCCAAGTGCCTCCTGCAAACGGACATCAGGAACTTGGCCTGGTGAGTTTTTTTTCTGAGAGAAAAGGCCATCGTTCGTGTCCTGGGTCCCGTGGCCCCGGGGTGGCAAGCTGCCTGCCGAAATTCCGCAGGTCTGAGGATGCCTCCCTGAAGCAAGGTGCCACCACGGGCAAATGTGGCTGGTTTGAGAGTGCCAAGTGCCTCCTGCAAACGGACCTCAGGAACCTGGCCTGCTGAGTTTTGTTTCTCTGGGGAAAGGCCATACTTCATGTCCAGATTCCGGTGGCCGGTAGTAGCCGTGTGCATTCTGAAATTCGGAATGTCACAGGATGCCTCCAAGACGCAAGGTGCCAGCACAGGCAACAATGGCTGGTTTGAGAGTGCCAAGTGCCTCCTGCAAACTGACCTCAGGAACCTGGCTTGCTGAGTTTTGTTTCTGAGAGAAAAGGTCATGGTTCATGTCCTGGTTCCGGTGGCCCAGTGTGGCCTGGTGCCTCTTAACATTCCGAACATCTCAGAATGCCTTCCTGAAGCTAGGTGCCACCAGGGGCAAATGTGGCTGGTTTGAGAGTGCCAAGTGCCTCCTGCAAACTGACCTCAGGAACCTGGCCTGCTGAGTTTTGTTTCTCTGGGGAAAGGCCATAGTTCGTGTCCACCTTCCTGTGGCCCGTATTGGCCGTGTGCATTTTGAACTTCCGAACGTCTCAGGATGCCTCCCAGAAGCAAGGTGCCGCCAGAGGCAAGTGAGGCTGGTTTGACAGTGCCATATGCCTCCTGCAAAGTGACATCAGGAAGCTGGCCTGCTGAGTTTTGTTTCTCTGGGGAAAGGCCCTGGTTCCTGGCCAGGTTCCGGTCTCCCACAGTGGCCGGCTGTGTGCTGAAATTCCCAAAGTCTCCAGATACTTCCCAGAAGCAAGGTGCAAGCAGAGGCAACTGTGGCTGGTTGAACAGTGCCAAGTGCCTCCTGCAAACTAACCTCAGGAACCTGGCCTGCTGAGTTTTGTTTCTCTGGGGAAAGGCCATAGTTCGTGTGCACCTTCCAGTGGCCAATAGTGGCCGTGTGCATTTTGAACTTCGGAATGTCTCAGGATGCCTCCCTGAAGCAAGCTACCACCACAGGCAACTATGGCTGGTTTGGCAGCAGCAAGTGCCTCCTGCAAACTGACCTCAGGAATCTGGCCTGGTGAGTTTTGTTTCTGAGAGAAAAGCTATCCTTCCTGTCCAGGGTCTGGTGGCTCGGAGAGGCCTGGTGCCTGCTGAAATTCCGAACCTCCCAATATACCAGCCAGAAGCAAGGTGCCACCAGGGGCAAATGTGGCTGGTTGGACAGTGCCAATGCCTCTTGCAAACTGACAACAGGAACCTGACCTGGTGAGTTTTGTTTCTCAGGGGAACGGCCATAGTTCCAGGCCAGCTTCCGGTGGACCATAGCTGCAGGGTGCTTCTTAAAATTCCGAACATCTCAGGATACATGCCAGAAGCAAGGCACCACCAGAGGCAAGTGTGGCTGGTTGAACAGTGCCAAGTGCCTCCTGCAAACGGACATCAGGAACTTGGCCTGGTGAGTTTTTTTTCTGAGAGAAAAGGCCATCGTTCGTGTCCTGGGTCCCGTGGCCCCGGGGTGGCAAGCTGCCTGCCGAAATTCCGCAGGTCTGAGGATGCCTCCCTGAAGCAAGGTGCCACCACGGGAAAATGTGGCTGGTTTGAGAGTGCCAAGTGCCTCCTGCAAACGGACCTCAGGAACCTGGCCTGCTGAGTTTTGTTTCTCTGGGGAAAGGCCATACTTCATGTCCAGATTCCGGTGGCCGGTAGTAGCCGTGTGCATTCTGAAATTCGGAATGTCACGGGATGCCTCCAAGACGCAAGGTACCAGCACAGGCAACTATGGCTGGTTTGAGAGTGCCAAGTGCCTCCTGCAAACTGACCTCAGGAACCTGGCCTGCTGAGTTTTGTTTCTGAGAGAAAAGGCCATGGTTCATGTCCTGGTACCGGTGGCCCAGGGTGGCCTGGTGCCTCTTAACATTCCGAACATCTCAGAATGCCTTCCTGAAGCTAGGTGCCACCAGGGGCAAATGTGGCTGGTTTGAGAGTGCCACGTGCCTCCTGCAAACTGACCTCAGGAATCTGGCCTGGTGAGTTTTGTTTCTGAGAGAAAAGCTATCCTTCCTGTCCAGGGTCTGGTGGCTCGGAGAGGCCTGATGCCTGCTGAAATTCCGAACCTCCCAATATACCAGCCAGAAGCAAGGTGCCACCAGGGGCAAATGTGGCTGGTTGGACAGTGCCAATGCCTCTTGCAAACTGACAACAGGAACCTGACCTGGTGAGTTTTGTTTCTCAGGGGAACGGCCATAGTTCCAGGCCAGCTTCCGGTGGACCATAGCTGCAGGGTGCTTCTTAAAATTCCGAACATCTCAGGATACATGCCAGAAGCAAGGCACCACCAGAGGCAAGTGTGGCTGGTTGAACAGTGCCAAGTGCCTCCTGCAAACGGACATCAGGAACTTGGCCTGGTGAGTTTTTTTTCTGAGAGAAAAGGCCATCGTTCGTGTCCTGGGTCCCGTGGCCCCGGGGTGGCAAGCTGCCTGCCGAAATTCCGCAGGTCTGAGGATGCCTCCCTGAAGCAAGGTGCCACCACGGGCAAATGTGGCTGGTTTGAGAGTGCCAAGTGCCTCCTGCAAACGGACCTCAGGAACCTGGCCTGCTGAGTTTTGTTTCTCTGGGGAAAGGCCATACTTCATGTCCAGATTCCGGTGGCCGGTAGTAGCCGTGTGCATTCTGAAATTCGGAATGTCACAGGATGCCTCCAAGACGCAAGGTGCCAGCACAGGCAACTATGGCTGGTTTGAGAGTGCCAAGTGCCTCCTGCAAACTGACCTCAGGAACCTGGCTTGCTGAGTTTTGTTTCTGAGAGAAAAGGTCATGGTTCATGTCCTGGTTCCGGTGGCCCAGTGTGGCCTGGTGCCTCTTAACATTCCGAACATCTCAGAATGCCTTCCTGAAGCTAGGTGCCACCAGGGGCAAATGTGGCTGGTTTGAGAGTGCCACGTGCCTCCTGCAAACTGACCTCAGGAACCTGGCCTGCTGAGTTTTGTTTCTCTGGGGAAAGGCCATAGTTCGTGTCCACCTTCCTGTGGCCCGTATTGGCCGTGTGCATTTTGAACTTCCGAACGTCTCAGGATGCCTCCCAGAAGCAAGGTGCCGCCAGAGGCAAGTGAGGCTGGTTTGACAGTGCCATATGCCTCCTGCAAAGTGACATCAGGAAGCTGGCCTGCTGAGTTTTGTTTCTCTGGGGAAAGGCCCTGGTTCCTGGCCAGGTTCCGGTCTCCCACAGTGGCCGGCTGTGTGCTGAAATTCCCAAAGTCTCCAGATACCTCCCAGAAGCAAGGTGCCAGCAGAGGCAACTGTGGCTGGTTGAACAGTGCCAAGTGCCTCCTGCAAACTAACCTCAGGAACCTGGCCTGCTGAGTTTTGTTTCTCTGGGGAAAGGCCATAGTTCGTGTGCACCTTCCAGTGGCCAATAGTGGCCGTGTGCATTTTGAACTTCGGAATGTCTCAGGATGCCTCCCTGAAGCAAGCTACCACCACAGGCAACTATGGCTGGTTTGGCAGCAGCAAGTGCCTCCTGCAAACTGACCTCAGGAATCTGGCCTGGTGAGTTTTGTTTCTGAGAGAAAAGGTATCCTTCCTGTCCAGGGTCTGGTGGCTCGGAGAGGCCTGGTGCCTGCTGAAATTCCGAACCTCCCAATATACCAGCCAGAAGCAAGGTGCCACCAGGGGCAAATGTGGCTGGTTGGACAGTGCCAATGCCTCTTGCAAACTGACAACAGGAACCTGACCTGGTGAGTTTTGTTTCTCAGGGGAACGGCCATAGTTCCAGGCCAGCTTCCGGTGGACCATAGCTGCAGGGTGCTTCTTAAAATTCCGAACATCTCAGGATACATGCCAGAAGCAAGGCACCACCAGAGGCAAGTGTGGCTGGTTGAACAGTGCCAAGTGCCTCCTGCAAACGGACATCAGGAACTTGGCCTGGTGAGTTTTTTTTCTGAGAGAAAAGGCCATCGTTCGTGTCCTGGGTCCCGTGGCCCCGGGGTGGCAAGCTGCCTGCCGAAATTCCGCAGGTCTGAGGATGCCTCCCTGAAGCAAGGTGCCACCACGGGCAAATGTGGCTGGTTTGAGAGTGCCAAGTGCCTCCTGCAAACGGACCTCAGGAACCTGGCCTGCTGAGTTTTGTTTCTCTGGGGAAAGGCCATACTTCATGTCCAGATTCCGGTGGCCGGTAGTAGCCGTGTGCATTCTGAAATTCGGAATGTCACAGGATGCCTCCAAGACGCAAGGTGCCAGCACAGGCAACAATGGCTGGTTTGAGAGTGCCAAGTGCCTCCTGCAAACTGACCTCAGGAACCTGGCTTGCTGAGTTTTGTTTCTGAGAGAAAAGGTCATGGTTCATGTCCTGGTTCCGGTGGCCCAGTGTGGCCTGGTGCCTCTTAACATTCCGAACATCTCAGAATGCCTTCCTGAAGCTAGGTGCCACCAGGGGCAAATGTGGCTGGTTTGAGAGTGCCAAGTGCCTCCTGCAAACTGACCTCAGGAACCTGGCCTGCTGAGTTTTGTTTCTCTGGGGAAAGGCCATAGTTCGTGTCCACCTTCCTGTGGCCCGTATTGGCCGTGTGCATTTTGAACTTCCGAACGTCTCAGGATGCCTCCCAGAAGCAAGGTGCCGCCAGAGGCAAGTGAGGCTGGTTTGACAGTGCCATATGCCTCCTGCAAAGTGACATCAGGAAGCTGGCCTGCTGAGTTTTGTTTCTCTGGGGAAAGGCCCTGGTTCCTGGCCAGGTTCCGGTCTCCCACAGTGGCCGGCTGTGTGCTGAAATTCCCAAAGTCTCCAGATACTTCCCAGAAGCAAGGTGCAAGCAGAGGCAACTGTGGCTGGTTGAACAGTGCCAAGTGCCTCCTGCAAACGGACCTCAGGAACCTGGCCTGCTGAGTTTTGTTTCTCTGGGGAAAGGCCATAGTTCGTGTGCACCTTCCAGTGGCCAATAGTGGCCGTGTGCATTTTGAACTTCGGAATGTCTCAGGATGCCTCCCTGAAGCAAGCTACCACCACAGGCAACTATGGCTGGTTTGACAGCAGCAAGTGCCTCCTGCAAACTGACCTCAGGAATCTGGCCTGGTGAGTTTTGTTTCTGAGAGAAAAGGTATCCTTCCTGTCCAGGGTCTGGTGGCTCGGAGAGGCCTGGTGCCTGCTGAAATTCCGAACCTCCCAATATACCAGCCAGAAGCAAGGTGCCACCAGGGGCAAATGTGGCTGGTTGGACAGTGCCAATGCCTCTTGCAAACTGACAACAGGAACCTGACCTGGTGAGTTTTGTTTCTCAGGGGAACGGCCATAGTTCCAGGCCAGCTTCCGGTGGACCATAGCTGCAGGGTGCTTCTTAAAATTCCGAACATCTCAGGATACATGCCAGAAGCAAGGCACCACCAGAGGCAAGTGTGGCTGGTTGAACAGTGCCAAGTGCCTCCTGCAAACGGACATCAGGAACTTGGCCTGGTGAGTTTTTTTTCTGAGAGAAAAGGCCATCGTTCGTGTCCTGGGTCCCGTGGCCCCGGGGTGGCAAGCTGCCTGCCGAAATTCCGCAGGTCTGAGGATGCCTCCCTGAAGCAAGGTGCCACCACGGGCAAATGTGGCTGGTTTGAGAGTGCCAAGTGCCTCCTGCAAACGGACCTCAGGAACCTGGCCTGCTGAGTTTTGTTTCTCTGGGGAAAGGCCATACTTCATGTCCAGATTCCGGTGGCCGGTAGTAGCCGTGTGCATTCTGAAATTCGGAATGTCACAGGATGCCTCCAAGACGCAAGGTGCCAGCACAGGCAACTATGGCTGGTTTGAGAGTGCCAAGTGCCTCCTGCAAACTGACCTCAGGAACCTGGCTTGCTGAGTTTTGTTTCTGAGAGAAAAGGTCATGGTTCATGTCCTGGTTCCGGTGGCCCAGTGTGGCCTGGTGCCTCTTAACATTCCGAACATCTCAGAATGCCTTCCTGAAGCTAGGTGCCACCAGGGGCAAATGTGGCTGGTTTGAGAGTGCCAAGTGCCTCCTGCAAACTGACCTCAGGAACCTGGCCTGCTGAGTTTTGTTTCTCTGGGGAAAGGCCATAGTTCGTGTCCACCTTCCTGTGGCCCGTATTGGCCGTGTGCATTTTGAACTTCCGAACGTCTCAGGATGCCTCCCAGAAGCAAGGTGCCGCCAGAGGCAAGTGAGGCTGGTTTGACAGTGCCATATGCCTCCTGCAAAGTGACATCAGGAAGCTGGCCTCCTGAGTTTTGTTTCTCTGGGGAAAGGCCCTGGTTCCTGGCCAGGTTCCGGTCTCCCACAGTGGCCGGCTGTGTGCTGAAATTCCCAAAGTCTCCAGATACCTCCCAGAAGCAAGGTGCCAGCAGAGGCAACTGTGGCTGGTTGAACAGTGCCAAGTGCCTCCTGCAAACTAACCTCAGGAACCTGGCCTACTGAGTTTTGTTTCTCTGGGGAAAGGCCATAGTTCGTGTGCACCTTCCAGTGGCCAATAGTGGCCGTGTGCATTTTGAACTTCGGAATGTCTCAGGATGCCTCCCTGAAGCAAGCTACCAACACAGGCAACTATGGCTGGTTTGGCAGCAGCAAGTGCCTCCTGCAAACTGACCTCAGGAATCTGGCCTGGTGAGTTTTGTTTCTGAGAGAAAAGGTATCCTTCCTGTCCAGGGTCTGGTGGCTCGGAGAGGCCTGGTGCCTGCTGAAATTCCGAACCTCCCAATATACCAGCCAGAAGCAAGGTGCCACCAGGGGCAAATGTGGCTGGTTGGACAGTGCCAATGCCTCTTGCAAACTGACAACAGGAACCTGACCTGGTGAGTTTTGTTTCTCAGGGGAACGGCCATAGTTCCAGGCCAGCTTCCGGTGGACCATAGCTGCAGGGTGCTTCTTAAAATTCCGAACATCTCAGGATACATGCCAGAAGCAAGGCACCACCAGAGGCAAGTGTGGCTGGTTGAACAGTGCCAAGTGCCTCCTGCAAACGGACATCAGGAACTTGGCCTGGTGAGTTTTTTTTCTGAGAGAAAAGGCCATCGTTCGTGTCCTGGGTCCCGTGGCCCCGGGGTGGCAAGCTGCCTGCCGAAATTCCGCAGGTCTGACGATGCCTCCCTGAAGCAAGGTGCCACCACGGGCAAATGTGGCTGGTTTGAGAGTGCCAAGTGCCTCCTGCAAACGGACCTCAGGAACCTGGCCTGCTGAGTTTTGTTTCTCTGGGGAAAGGCCATACTTCATGTCCAGATTCCGGTGGCCGGTAGTAGCCGTGTGCATTCTGAAATTCGGAATGTCACAGGATGCCTCCAAGACGCAAGGTGCCAGCACAGGCAACAATGGCTGGTTTGAGAGTGCCAAGTGCCTCCTGCAAACTGACCTCAGGAACCTGGCTTGCTGAGTTTTGTTTCTGAGAGAAAAGGTCATGGTTCATGTCCTGGTTCCGGTGGCCCAGTGTGGCCTGGTGCCTCTTAACATTCCGAACATCTCAGAATGCCTTCCTGAAGCTAGGTGCCACCAGGGGCAAATGTGGCTGGTTTGAGAGTGCCAAGTGCCTCCTGCAAACTGACCTCAGGAACCTGGCCTGCTGAGTTTTGTTTCTCTGGGGAAAGGCCATAGTTCGTGTCCACCTTCCTGTGGCCCGTATTGGCCGTGTGCATTTTGAACTTCCGAACGTCTCAGGATGCCTCCCAGAAGCAAGGTGCCGCCAGAGGCAAGTGAGGCTGGTTTGACAGTGCCATATGCCTCCTGCAAAGTGACATCAGGAAGCTGGCCTGCTGAGTTTTGTTTCTCTGGGGAAAGGCCCTGGTTCCTGGCCAGGTTCCGGTCTCCCACAGTGGCCGGCTGTGTGCTGAAATTCCCAAAGTCTCCAGATACTTCCCAGAAGCAAGGTGCAAGCAGAGGCAACTGTGGCTGGTTGAACAGTGCCAAGTGCCTCCTGCAAACTAACCTCAGGAACCTGGCCTGCTGAGTTTTGTTTCTCTGGGGAAAGGCCATAGTTCGTGTGCACCTTCCAGTGGCCAATAGTGGCCGTGTGCATTTTGAACTTCGGAATGTCTCAGGATGCCTCCCTGAAGCAAGCTACCACCACAGGCAACTATGGCTGGTTTGACAGCAGCAAGTGCCTCCTGCAAACTGACCTCAGGAATCTGGCCTGGTGAGTTTTGTTTCTGAGAGAAAAGCTATCCTTCCTGTCCAGGGTCTGGTGGCTCGGAGAGGCCTGGTGCCTGCTGAAATTCCGAACCTCCCAATATACCAGCCAGAAGCAAGGTGCCACAAGGGGCAAATGTGGCTGGTTGGACAGTGCCAATGCCTCTTGAAAACTGACAACAGGAACCTGACCTGGTGAGTTTTGTTTCTCAGGGGAACGGCCATAGTTCCAGGCCAGCTTCCGGTGGACCATAGCTGCAGGGTGCTTCTTAAAATTCCGAACATCTCAGGATACATGCCAGAAGCAAGGCACCACCAGAGGCAAGTGTGGCTGGTTGAACAGTGCCAAGTGCCTCCTGCAAACGGACATCAGGAACTTGGCCTGGTGAGTTTTTTTTCTGAGAGAAAAGGCCATCGTTCGTGTCCTGGGTCCCGTGGCCCCGGGGTGGCAAGCTGCCTGCCGAAATTCCGCAGGTCTGAGGATGCCTCCCTGAAGCAAGGCGCCACCATAGGCAAATGTGGCTGGTTTGAGAGTGCCAAGTGCCTCCTGCAAACGGACCTCAGGAACCTGGCCTGCTGAGTTTTGTTTCTCTGGGGAAAGGCCATACTTCATGTCCAGATTCCGGTGGCCGGTAGTAGCCGTGTGCATTCTGAAATTCGGAATGTCACAGGATGCCTCCAAGACGCAAGGTGCCAGCACAGGCAACTATGGCTGGTTTGAGAGTGCCAAGTGCCTCCTGCAAACTGACCTCAGGAACCTGGCTTGCTGAGTTTTGTTTCTGAGAGAAAAGGTCATGGTTCATGTCCTGGTTCCGGTGGCCCAGGGTGGCCTGGTGCCTCTTAACATTCCGAACATCTCAGAATGCCTTCCTGAAGCTAGGTGCCACCAGGGGCAAATGTGGCTGGTTTGAGAGTGCCAAGTGCCTCCTGCAAACTGACCTCAGGAACCTGGCCTGCTGAGTTTTGTTTCTCTGGGGAAAGGCCATAGTTCGTGTCCACCTTCCTGTGGCCCGTATTGGCCGTGTGCATTTTGAACTTCCGAACGTCTCAGGATGCCTCCCAGAAGCAAGGTGCCGCCAGAGGCAAGTGAGGCTGGTTTGACAGTGCCATATGCCTCCTGCAAAGTGACATCAGGAAGCTGGCCTGCTGAGTTTTGTTTCTCTGGGGAAAGGCCATGGTTCCTGGCCAGGTTCCGGTCTCCCACAGTGGCCGGCTGTGTGCTGAAATTCCCAAAGTCTCCAGATACTTCTCAGAAGCTAGGTGCAAGCAGAGGCAACTGTGGCTGGTTGAACAGTGCCAAGTGCCTCCTGCAAACTAACCTCAGGAACCTGGCCTGCTGAGTTTTGTTTCTCTGGGGAAAGGCCATAGTTCGTGTGCACCTTCCAGTGGCCAATAGTGGCCGTGTGCATTTTGAACTTCGGAATGTCTCAGGATGCCTCCCTGAAGCAAGCTACCACCACAGGCATCTATGGCTGGTTTGACAGCAGCAAGTGCCTCCTGCAAACTGACCTCAGGAACCTGGCCTGCTGAGTTTTGTTTCTCTGGGGAAAGGCCATAGTTCATGTCCACCTTCCTGTGGCCCGTATTGGCCGTGTGCATTTTGAACTTCCGAACGTCTCAGGATGCCTCCCAGAAGCAAGGTGCCGCCAGAGGCAAGTGAGGCTGGTTTGACAGTGCCATATGCCTCCTGCAAAGTGACATCAGGAAGCTGGCCTGCTGAGTTTTATTTCTCTGGGGAAAGGCCATGGTTCCTGGCCAGGTTCCGGTCTCCCACATTGGCCGGCTGTGTGCTGAAATTCCCAAAGTCTCCAGATACCTCCCAGAAGCAAGGTGCAAGCAGAGGCAACTGTGGCTGGTTGAACAGTGCCAAGTGCCTCCTGCAACGTGACAGCGGGAACCTGGCCTGCTGAGTTTTGTTTCTCTGGGGAAAGGCCATAGTTCGTGTGCACCTTCCAGTGGCCAATAGTGGCCGTGTGCATTTTGAACTTCGGAATGTCTCAGGATGCCTCCCTGAAGCAAGCTACCACCACAGGCAACTATGGCTGGTTTGGCAGCAGCAAGTGCCTCCTGCAAACTGACCTCAGGAATCTGGCCTGGTGAGTTTTGTTTCTGAGAGAAAAGCTATCCTTCCTGTCCAGGGTCTGGTGGCTCGGAGAGGCCTGGTGCCTGCTGAAATTCCGAACCTCCCAATATACCAGCCAGAAGCAAGGTGCCACCAGGGGCAAATGTGGCTGGTTGGACAGTGCCAATGCCTCTTGCAAACTGACAACAGGAACCTGACCTGGTGAGTTTTGTTTCTCAGGGGAACGGCCATAGTTCCAGGCCAGCTTCCGGTGGACCATAGCTGCAGGGTGCTTCTTAAAATTCCGAACATCTCAGGATACATGCCAGAAGCAAGGCACCACCAGAGGCAAGTGTGGCTGGTTGAACAGTGCCAAGTGCCTCCTGCAAACGGACATCAGGAACTTGGCCTGGTGAGTTTTTTTTCTGAGAGAAAAGGCCATCGTTCGTGTCCTGGGTCCCGTGGCCCCGGGGTGGCAAGCTGCCTGCCGAAATTCCGCAGGTCTGAGGATGCCTCCCTGAAGCAAGGCGCCACCATAGGCAAATGTGGCTGGTTTGAGAGTGCCAAGTGCCTCCTGCAAACGGACCTCAGGAACCTGGCCTGCTGAGTTTTGTTTCTCTGGGGAAAGGCCATACTTCATGTCCAGATTCCGGTGGCCGGTAGTAGCCGTGTGCATTCTGAAATTCGGAATGTCACAGGATGCCTCCAAGACGCAAGGTGCCAGCACAGGCAACTATGGCTGGTTTGAGAGTGCCAAGTGCCTCCTGCAAACTGACCTCAGGAACCTGGCTTGCTGAGTTTTGTTTCTGAGAGAAAAGGTCATGGTTCATGTCCTGGTTCCGGTGGCCCAGTGTGGCCTGGTGCCTCTTAACATTCCGAACATCTCAGAATGCCTTCCTGAAGCTAGGTGCCACCAGGGGCAAATGTGGCTGGTTTGAGAGTGCCAAGTGCCTCCTGCAAACTGACCTCAGGAACCTGGCCTGCTGAGTTTTGTTTCTCTGGGGAAAGGCCATAGTTCGTGTCCACCTTCCTGTGGCCCGTATTGGCCGTGTGCATTTTGAACTTCCGAACGTCTCAGGATGCCTCCCAGAAGCAAGGTGCCGCCAGAGGCAAGTGAGGCTGGTTTGACAGTGCCATATGCCTCCTGCAAAGTGACATCAGGAAGCTGGCCTGCTGAGTTTTGTTTCTCTGGGGAAAGGCCATGGTTCCTGGCCAGGTTCCGGTCTCCCACAGTGGCCGGCTGTGTGCTGAAATTCCCAAAGTCTCCAGATACTTCTCAGAAGCTAGGTGCAAGCAGAGGCAACTGTGGCTGGTTGAACAGTGCCAAGTGCCTCCTGCAAACTAACCTCAGGAACCTGGCCTGCTGAGTTTTGTTTCTCTGGGGAAAGGCCATAGTTCGTGTGCACCTTCCAGTGGCCAATAGTGGCCGTGTGCATTTTGAACTTCGGAATGTCTCAGGATGCCTCCCTGAAGCAAGCTACCACCACAGGCATCTATGGCTGGTTTGACAGCAGCAAGTGCCTCCTGCAAACTGACCTCAGGAACCTGGCCTGCTGAGTTTTGTTTCTCTGGGGAAAGGCCATAGTTCATGTCCACCTTCCTGTGGCCCGTATTGGCCGTGTGCATTTTGAACTTCCGAACGTCTCAGGATGCCTCCCAGAAGCAAGGTGCCGCCAGAGGCAAGTGAGGCTGGTTTGACAGTGCCATATGCCTCCTGCAAAGTGACATCAGGAAGCTGGCCTGCTGAGTTTTATTTCTCTGGGGAAAGGCCATGGTTCCTGGCCAGGTTCCGGTCTCCCACAGTGGCCGGCTGTGTGCTGAAATTCCCAAAGTCTCCAGATACCTCCCAGAAGCAAGGTGCAAGCAGAGGCAACTGTGGCTGGTTGAACAGTGCCAAGTGCCTCCTGCAAACTGACCTCAGGAACCTGGCCTGCTGAGTTTTGTTTCTCTGGGGAAAGGCCATAGTTCGTGTGCACCTTCCAGTGGCCAATAGTGGCCGTGTGCATTTTGAACTTCGGAATGTCTCAGGATGCCTCCCTGAAGCAAGCTACCACCACAGGCAACTATGGCTGGTTTGGCAGCAGCAAGTGCCTCCTGCAAACTGACCTCAGGAATCTGGCCTGGTGAGTTTTGTTTCTGAGAGAAAAGGTATCCTTCCTGTCCAGGGTCTGGTGGCTCGGAGAGGCCTGGTGCCTGCTGAAATTCCGAACCTCCCAATATACCAGCCAGAAGCAAGGTGCCACCAGGGGCAAATGTGGCTGGTTGGACAGTGCCAATGCCTCTTGCAAACTGACAACAGGAACCTGACCTGGTGAGTTTTGTTTCTCAGGGGAACGGCCATAGTTCCAGGCCAGCTTCCGGTGGACCATAGCTGCAGGGTGCTTCTTAAAATTCCGAACATCTCAGGATACATGCCAGAAGCAAGGCACCACCAGAGGCAAGTGTGGCTGGTTGAACAGTGCCAAGTGCCTCCTGCAAACGGACATCAGGAACTTGGCCTGGTGAGTTTTTTTTCTGAGAGAAAAGGCCATCGTTCGTGTCCTGGGTCCCGTGGCCCCGGGGTGGCAAGCTGCCTGCCGAAATTCCGCAGGTCTGAGGATGCCTCCCTGAAGCAAGGCGCCACCATAGGCAAATGTGGCTGGTTTGAGAGTGCCAAGTGCCTCCTGCAAACGGACCTCAGGAACCTGGCCTGCTGAGTTTTGTTTCTCTGGGGAAAGGCCATACTTCATGTCCAGATTCCGGTGGCCGGTAGTAGCCGTGTGCATTCTGAAATTCGGAATGTCACAGGATGCCTCCAAGACGCAAGGTGCCAGCACAGGCAACAATGGCTGGTTTGAGAGTGCCAAGTGCCTCCTGCAAACTGACCTCAGGAACCTGGCTTGCTGAGTTTTGTTTCTGAGAGAAAAGGTCATGGTTCATGTCCTGGTTCCGGTGGCCCAGTGTGGCCTGGTGCCTCTTAACATTCCGAACATCTCAGAATGCCTTCCTGAAGCTAGGTGCCACCAGGGGCAAATGTGGCTGGTTTGAGAGTGCCAAGTGCCTCCTGCAAACTGACCTCAGGAACCTGGCCTGCTGAGTTTTGTTTCTCTGGGGAAAGGCCATAGTTCGTGTCCACCTTCCTGTGGCCCGTATTGGCCGTGTGCATTTTGAACTTCCGAACGTCTCAGGATGCCTCCCAGAAGCAAGGTGCCGCCAGAGGCAAGTGAGGCTGGTTTGACAGTGCCATATGCCTCCTGCAAAGTGACATCAGGAAGCTGGCCTGCTGAGTTTTGTTTCTCTGGGGAAAGGCCATGGTTCCTGGCCAGGTTCCGGTCTCCCACAGTGGCCGGCTGTGTGCTGAAATTCCCAAAGTCTCCAGATACTTCTCAGAAGCTAGGTGCAAGCAGAGGCAACTGTGGCTGGTTGAACAGTGCCAAGTGCCTCCTGCAAACTAACCTCAGGAACCTGGCCTGCTGAGTTTTGTTTCTCTGGGGAAAGGCCATAGTTCGTGTGCACCTTCCAGTGGCCAATAGTGGCCGTGTGCATTTTGAACTTCGGAATGTCTCAGGATGCCTCCCTGAAGCAAGCTACCACCACAGGCATCTATGGCTGGTTTGACAGCAGCAAGTGCCTCCTGCAAACTGACCTCAGGAACCTGGCCTGCTGAGTTTTGTTTCTCTGGGGAAAGGCCATAGTTCATGTCCACCTTCCTGTGGCCCGTATTGGCCGTGTGCATTTTGAACTTCCGAACGTCTCAGGATGCCTCCCAGAAGCAAGGTGCCGCCAGAGGCAAGTGAGGCTGGTTTGACAGTGCCATATGCCTCCTGCAAAGTGACATCAGGAAGCTGGCCTGCTGAGTTTTATTTCTCTGGGGAAAGGCCATGGTTCCTGGCCAGGTTCCGGTCTCCCACAGTGGCCGGCTGTGTGCTGAAATTCCCAAAGTCTCCAGATACCTCCCAGAAGCAAGGTGCAAGCAGAGGCAACTGTGGCTGGTTGAACAGTGCCAAGTGCCTCCTGCAACGTGACAGAGGGAACCTGGCCTGCTGAGTTTTGTTTCTCTGGGGAAAGGCCATAGTTCGTGTGCACCTTCCAGTGGCCAATAGTGGCCGTGTGCATTTTGAACTTCGGAATGTCTCAGGATGCCTCCCTGAAGCAAGCTACCACCACAGGCAACTATGGCTGGTTTGGCAGCAGCAAGTGCCTCCTGCAAACTGACCTCAGGAATCTGGCCTGGTGAGTTTTGTTTCTGAGAGAAAAGGTATCCTTCCTGTCCAGGGTCTGGTGGCTCGGAGAGGCCTGGTGCCTGCTGAAATTCCGAACCTCCCAATATACCAGCCAGAAGCAAGGTGCCACCAGGGGCAAATGTGGCTGGTTGGACAGTGCCAATGCCTCTTGCAAACTGACAACAGGAACCTGACCTGGTGAGTTTTGTTTCTCAGGGGAACGGCCATAGTTCCAGGCCAGCTTCCGGTGGACCATAGCTGCAGGGTGCTTCTTAAAATTCCGAACATCTCAGGATACATGCCAGAAGCAAGGCACCACCAGAGGCAAGTGTGGCTGGTTGAACAGTGCCAAGTGCCTCCTGCAAACGGACATCAGGAACTTGGCCTGGTGAGTTTTTTTTCTGAGAGAAAAGGCCATCGTTCGTGTCCTGGGTCCCGTGGCCCCGGGCTGGCAAGCTGCCTGCCGAAATTCCGCAGGTCTGAGGATGCCTCCCTGAAGCAAGGCGCCACCATAGGCAAATGTGGCTGGTTTGAGAGTGCCAAGTGCCTCCTGCAAACGGACCTCAGGAACCTGGCCTGCTGAGTTTTGTTTCTCTGGGGAAAGGCCATACTTCATGTCCAGATTCCGGTGGCCGGTAGTAGCCGTGTGCATTCTGAAATTCGGAATGTCACAGGATGCCTCCAAGACGCAAGGTGCCAGCACAGGCAACTATGGCTGGTTTGAGAGTGCCAAGTGCCTCCTGCAAACTGACCTCAGGAACCTGGCTTGCTGAGTTTTGTTTCTGAGAGAAAAGGTCATGGTTCATGTCCTGGTTCCGGTGGCCCAGGGTGGCCTGGTGCCTCTTAACATTCCGAACATCTCAGAATGCCTTCCTGAAGCTAGGTGCCACCAGGGGCAAATGTGGCTGGTTTGAGAGTGCCAAGTGCCTCCTGCAAACTGACCTCAGGAACCTGGCCTGCTGAGTTTTGTTTCTCTGGGGAAAGGCCATAGTTCGTGTCCACCTTCCTGTGGCCCGTATTGGCCGTGTGCATTTTGAACTTCCGAACGTCTCAGGATGCCTCCCAGAAGCAAGGTGCCGCCAGAGGCAAGTGAGGCTGGTTTGACAGTGCCATATGCCTCCTGCAAAGTGACATCAGGAAGCTGGCCTGCTGAGTTTTGTTTCTCTGGGGAAAGGCCATGGTTCCTGGCCAGGTTCCGGTCTCCCACAGTGGCCGGCTGTGTGCTGAAATTCCCAAAGTCTCCAGATACTTCTCAGAAGCTAGGTGCAAGCAGAGGCAACTGTGGCTGGTTGAACAGTGCCAAGTGCCTCCTGCAAACTAACCTCAGGAACCTGGCCTGCTGAGTTTTGTTTCTCTGGGGAAAGGCCATAGTTCGTGTGCACCTTCCAGTGGCCAATAGTGGCCGTGTGCATTTTGAACTTCGGAATGTCTCAGGATGCCTCCCTGAAGCAAGCTACCACCACAGGCATCTATGGCTGGTTTGACAGCAGCAAGTGCCTCCTGCAAACTGACCTCAGGAACCTGGCCTGCTGAGTTTTGTTTCTCTGGGGAAAGGCCATAGTTCATGTCCACCTTCCTGTGGCCCGTATTGGCCGTGTGCATTTTGAACTTCCGAACGTCTCAGGATGCCTCCCAGAAGCAAGGTGCCGCCAGAGGCAAGTGAGGCTGGTTTGACAGTGCCATATGCCTCCTGCAAAGTGACATCAGGAAGCTGGCCTGCTGAGTTTTATTTCTCTGGGGAAAGGCCATGGTTCCTGGCCAGGTTCCGGTCTCCCACAGTGGCCGGCTGTGTGCTGAAATTCCCAAAGTCTCCAGATACCTCCCAGAAGCAAGGTGCAAGCAGAGGCAACTGTGGCTGGTTGAACAGTGCCAAGTGCCTCCTGCAAACTGACCTCAGGAACCTGGCCTGCTGAGTTTTGTTTCTCTGGGGAAAGGCCATAGTTCGTGTGCACCTTCCAGTGGCCAATAGTGGCCGTGTGCATTTTGAACTTCGGAATGTCTCAGGATGCCTCCCTGAAGCAAGCTACCACCACAGGCAACTATGGCTGGTTTGGCAGCAGCAAGTGCCTCCTGCAAACTGACCTCAGGAATCTGGCCTGGTGAGCTTTGTTTCTGAGAGAAAAGGTATCCTTCCTGTCCAGGGTCTGGTGGCTCGGAGAGGCCTGGTGCCTGCTGAAATTCCGAACCTCCCAATATACCAGCCAGAAGCAAGGTGCCACCAGGGGCAAATGTGGCTGGTTGGACAGTGCCAATGCCTCTTGCAAACTGACAACAGGAACCTGACCTGGTGAGTTTTGTTTCTCAGGGGAACGGCCATAGTTCCAGGCCAGCTTCCGGTGGACCATAGCTGCAGGGTGCTTCTTAAAATTCCGAACATCTCAGGATACATGCCAGAAGCAAGGCACCACCAGAGGCAAGTGTGGCTGGTTGAACAGTGCCAAGTGCCTCCTGCAAACGGACATCAGGAACTTGGCCTGGTGAGTTTTTTTTCTGAGAGAAAAGGCCATCGTTCGTGTCCTGGGTCCCGTGGCCCCGGGGTGGCAAGCTGCCTGCCGAAATTCCGCAGGTCTGAGGATGCCTCCCTGAAGCAAGGCGCCACCATAGGCAAATGTGGCTGGTTTGAGAGTGCCAAGTGCCTCCTGCAAACGGACCTCAGGAACCTGGCCTGCTGAGTTTTGTTTCTCTGGGGAAAGGCCATACTTCATGTCCAGATTCCGGTGGCCGGTAGTAGCCGTGTGCATTCTGAAATTCGGAATGTCACAGGATGCCTCCAAGACGCAAGGTGCCAGCACAGGCAACTATGGCTGGTTTGAGAGTGCCAAGTGCCTCCTGCAAACTGACCTCAGGAACCTGGCTTGCTGAGTTTTGTTTCTGAGAGAAAAGGTCATGGTTCATGTCCTGGTTCCGGTGGCCCAGTGTGGCCTGGTGCCTCTTAACATTCCGAACATCTCAGAATGCCTTCCTGAAGCTAGGTGCCACCAGGGGCAAATGTGGCTGGTTTGAGAGTGCCAAGTGCCTCCTGCAAACTGACCTCAGGAACCTGGCCTGCTGAGTTTTGTTTCTCTGGGGAAAGGCCATAGTTCGTGTCCACCTTCCTGTGGCCCGTATTGGCCGTGTGCATTTTGAACTTCCGAACGTCTCAGGATGCCTCCCAGAAGCAAGGTGCCGCCAGAGGCAAGTGAGGCTGGTTTGACAGTGCCATATGCCTCCTGCAAAGTGACATCAGGAAGCTGGCCTGCTGAGTTTTGTTTCTCTGGGGAAAGGCCATGGTTCCTGGCCAGGTTCCGGTCTCCCACAGTGGCCGGCTGTGTGCTGAAATTCCCAAAGTCTCCAGATACTTCTCAGAAGCTAGGTGCAAGCAGAGGCAACTGTGGCTGGTTGAACAGTGCCAAGTGCCTCCTGCAAACTAACCTCAGGAACCTGGCCTGCTGAGTTTTGTTTCTCTGGGGAAAGGCCATAGTTCGTGTGCACCTTCCAGTGGCCAATAGTGGCCGTGTGCATTTTGAACTTCGGAATGTCTCAGGATGCCTCCCTGAAGCAAGCTACCACCACAGGCATCTATGGCTGGTTTGACAGCAGCAAGTGCCTCCTGCAAACTGACCTCAGGAACCTGGCCTGCTGAGTTTTGTTTCTCTGGGGAAAGGCCATAGTTCATGTCCACCTTCCTGTGGCCCGTATTGGCCGTGTGCATTTTGAACTTCCGAACGTCTCAGGATGCCTCCCAGAAGCAAGGTGCCGCCAGAGGCAAGTGAGGCTGGTTTGACAGTGCCATATGCCTCCTGCAAAGTGACATCAGGAAGCTGGCCTGCTGAGTTTTATTTCTCTGGGGAAAGGCCATGGTTCCTGGCCAGGTTCCGGTCTCCCACAGTGGCCGGCTGTGTGCTGAAATTCCCAAAGTCTCCAGATACTTCCCAGAAGCAAGGTGCAAGCAGAGGCAACTGTGGCTGGTTGAACAGTGCCAAGTGCCTCCTGCAAAGTGACAGCGGGAACCTGGCCTGCTGAGTTTTGTTTCTCTGGGGAAAGGCCATAGTTCGTGTGCACCTTCCAGTGGCCAATAGTGGCCGTGTGCATTTTGAACTTCGGAATGTCTCAGGATGCCTCCCTGAAGCAAGCTACCACCACAGGCAACTATGGCTGGTTTGGCAGCAGCAAGTGCCTCCTGCAAACTGACCTCAGGAATCTGGCCTGGTGAGTTTTGTTTCTGAGAGAAAAGGTATCCTTCCTGTCCAGGGTCTGGTGGCTCGGAGAGGCCTGGTGCCTGCTGAAATTCCGAACCTCCCAATATACCAGCCAGAAGCAAGGTGCCACCAGGGGCAAATGTGGCTGGTTGGACAGTGCCAATGCCTCTTGCAAACTGACAACAGGAACCTGACCTGGTGAGTTTTGTTTCTCAGGGGAACGGCCATAGTTCCAGGCCAGCTTCCGGTGGACCATAGCTGCAGGGTGCTTCTTAAAATTCCGAACATCTCAGGATACATGCCAGAAGCAAGGCACCACCAGAGGCAAGTGTGGCTGGTTGAACAGTGCCAAGTGCCTCCTGCAAACGGACATCAGGAACTTGGCCTGGTGAGTTTTTTTTCTGAGAGAAAAGGCCATCGTTCGTGTCCTGGGTCCCGTGGCCCCGGGGTGGCAAGCTGCCTGCCGAAATTCCGCAGGTCTGAGGATGACTCCCTGAAGCAAGGCGCCACCATAGGCAAATGTGGCTGGTTTGAGAGTGCCAAGTGCCTCCTGCAAACGGACCTCAGGAACCTGGCCTGCTGAGTTTTGTTTCTCTGGGGAAAGGCCATACTTCATGTCCAGATTCCGGTGGCCGGTAGTAGCCGTGTGCATTCTGAAATTCGGAATGTCACAGGATGCCTCCAAGACGCAAGGTGCCAGCACAGGCAACTATGGCTGGTTTGAGAGTGCCAAGTGCCTCCTGCAAACTGACCTCAGGAACCTGGCTTGCTGAGTTTTGTTTCTGAGAGAAAAGGTCATGGTTCATGTCCTGGTTCCGGTGGCCCAGTGTGGCCTGGTGCCTCTTAATATTCCGAACATCTCAGAATGCCTTCCTGAAGCTAGGTGCCACCAGGGGCAAATGTGGCTGGTTTGAGAGTGCCAAGTGCCTCCTGCAAACGGACCTCAGGAACCTGGCCTGCTGAGTTTTGTTTCTCTGGGGAAAGGCCATACTTCATGTCCAGATTCCGGTGGCCGGTAGTAGCCGTGTGCATTCTGAAATTCGGAATGTCACAGGATGCCTCCAAGACGCAAGGTGCCAGCACAGGCAACAATGGCTGGTTTGAGAGTGCCAAGTGCCTCCTGCAAACTGACCTCAGGAACCTGGCTTGCTGAGTTTTGTTTCTGAGAGAAAAGGTCATGGTTCATGTCCTGGTTCCGGTGGCCCAGTGTGGCCTGGTGCCTCTTAACATTCCGAACATCTCAGAATGCCTTCCTGAAGCTAGGTGCCACCAGGGGCAAATGTGGCTGGTTTGAGAGTGCCAAGTGCCTCCTGCAAACTGACCTCAGGAACCTGGCCTGCTGAGTTTTGTTTCTCTGGGGAAAGGCCATAGTTCGTGTCCACCTTCCTGTGGCCCGTATTGGCCGTGTGCATTTTGAACTTCCGAACGTCTCAGGATGCCTCCCATAAGCAAGGTGCCGCCAGAGGCAAGTGAGGCTGGTTTGACAGTGCCATATGCCTCCTGCAAAGTGACATCAGGAAGCTGGCCTGCTGAGTTTTGTTTCTCTGGGGAAAGGCCCTGGTTCCTGGCCAGGTTCCGGTCTCCCACAGTGGCCGGCTGTGTGCTGAAATTCCCAAAGTCTCCAGATACTTCCCAGAAGCAAGGTGCAAGCAGAGGCAACTGTGGCTGGTTGAACAGTGCCAAGTGCCTCCTGCAAACTAACCTCAGGAACCTGGCCTGCTGAGTTTTGTTTCTCTGGGGAAAGGCCATAGTTCGTGTGCACCTTCCAGTGGCCAATAGTGGCCGTGTGCATTTTGAACTTCGGAATGTCTCAGGATGCCTCCCTGAAGCAAGCTACCACCACAGGCAACTATGGCTGGTTTGACAGCAGCAAGTGCCTCCTGCAAACTGACCTCAGGAATCTGGCCTGGTGAGTTTTGTTTCTGAGAGAAAAGGTATCCTTCCTGTCCAGGGTCTGGTGGCTCGGAGAGGCCTGGTGCCTGCTGAAATTCCGAACCTCCCAATATACCAGCCAGAAGCAAGGTGCCACCAGGGGCAAATGTGGCTGGTTGGACAGTGCCAATGCCTCTTGCAAACTGACAACAGGAACCTGACCTGGTGAGTTTTGTTTCTCAGGGGAACGGCCATAGTTCCAGGCCAGCTTCCGGTGGACCATAGCTGCAGGGTGCTTCTTAAAATTCCGAACATCTCAGGATACATGCCAGAAGCAAGGCACCACCAGAGGCAAGTGTGGCTGGTTGAACAGTGCCAAGTGCCTCCTGCAAACGGACATCAGGAACTTGGCCTGGTGAGTTTTTTTTCTGAGAGAAAAGGCCATCGTTCGTGTCCTGGGTCCCGTGGCCCCGGGGTGGCAAGCTGCCTGCCGAAATTCCGCAGGTCTGACGATGCCTCCCTGAAGCAAGGTGCCACCACGGGCAAATGTGGCTGGTTTGAGAGTGCCAAGTGCCTCCTGCAAACGGACCTCAGGAACCTGGCCTGCTGAGTTTTGTTTCTCTGGGGAAAGGCCATACTTCATGTCCAGATTCCGGTGGCCGGTAGTAGCCGTGTGCATTCTGAAATTCGGAATGTCACAGGATGCCTCCAAGACGCAAGGTGCCAGCACAGGCAACAATGGCTGGTTTGAGAGTGCCAAGTGCCTCCTGCAAACTGACCTCAGGAACCTGGCTTGCTGAGTTTTGTTTCTGAGAGAAAAGGTCATGGTTCATGTCCTGGTTCCGGTGGCCCAGTGTGGCCTGGTGCCTCTTAACATTCCGAACATCTCAGAATGCCTTCCTGAAGCTAGGTGCCACCAGGGGCAAATGTGGCTGGTTTGAGAGTGCCAAGTGCCTCCTGCAAACTGACCTCAGGAACCTGGCCTGCTGAGTTTTGTTTCTCTGGGGAAAGGCCATAGTTCGTGTCCACCTTCCTGTGGCCCGTATTGGCCGTGTGCATTTTGAACTTCCGAACGTCTCAGGATGCCTCCCAGAAGCAAGGTGCCGCCAGAGGCAAGTGAGGCTGGTTTGAGAGTGCCATATGCCTCCTGCAAAGTGACATCAGGAAGCTGGCCTCCTGAGTTTTGTTTCTCTGGGGAAAGGCCCTGGTTCCTGGCCAGGTTCCGGTCTCCCACAGTGGCCGGCTGTGTGCTGAAATTCCCAAAGTCTCCAGATACTTCTCAGAAGCTAGGTGCAAGCAGAGGCAACTGTGGCTGGTTGAACAGTGCCAAGTGCCTCCTGCAAACTAACCTCAGGAACCTGGCCTGCTGAGTTTTGTTTCTCTGGGGAAAGGCCATAGTTCGTGTGCACCTTCCAGTGGCCAATAGTGGCCGTGTGCATTTTGAACTTCGGAATGTCTCAGGATGCCTCCCTGAAGCAAGCTACCACCACAGGCATCTATGGCTGGTTTGACAGCAGCAAGTGCCTCCTGCAAACTGACCTCAGGAACCTGGCCTGCTGAGTTTTGTTTCTCTGGGGAAAGGCCATAGTTCATGTCCACCTTCCTGTGGCCCGTATTGGCCGTGTGCATTTTGAACTTCCGAACGTCTCAGGATGCCTCCCAGAAGCAAGGTGCCGCCAGAGGCAAGTGAGGCTGGTTTGACAGTGCCATATGCCTCCTGCAAAGTGACATCAGGAAGCTGGCCTGCTGAGTTTTATTTCTCTGGGGAAAGGCCATGGTTCCTGGCCAGGTTCCGGTCTCCCACAGTGGCCGGCTGTGTGCTGAAATTCCCAAAGTCTCCAGATACCTCCCAGAAGCAAGGTGCAAGCAGAGGCAACTGTGGCTGGTTGAACAGTGCCAAGTGCCTCCTGCAACGTGACAGAGGGAACCTGGCCTGCTGAGTTTTGTTTCTCTGGGGAAAGGCCATAGTTCGTGTGCACCTTCCAGTGGCCAATAGTGGCCGTGTGCATTTTGAACTTCGGAATGTCTCAGGATGCCTCCCTGAAGCAAGCTACCACCACAGGCAACTATGGCTGGTTTGGCAGCAGCAAGTGCCTCCTGCAAACTGACCTCAGGAATCTGGCCTGGTGAGTTTTGTTTCTGAGAGAAAAGGTATCCTTCCTGTCCAGGGTCTGGTGGCTCGGAGAGGCCTGGTGCCTGCTGAAATTCCGAACCTCCCAATATACCAGCCAGAAGCAAGGTGCCACCAGGGGCAAATGTGGCTGGTTGGACAGTGCCAATGCCTCTTGCAAACTGACAACAGGAACCTGACCTGGTGAGTTTTGTTTCTCAGGGGAACGGCCATAGTTCCAGGCCAGCTTCCGGTGGACCATAGCTGCAGGGTGCTTCTTAAAATTCCGAACATCTCAGGATACATGCCAGAAGCAAGGCACCACCAGAGGCAAGTGTGGCTGGTTGAACAGTGCCAAGTGCCTCCTGCAAACGGACATCAGGAACTTGGCCTGGTGAGTTTTTTTTCTGAGAGAAAAGGCCATCGTTCGTGTCCTGGGTCCCGTGGCCCCGGGCTGGCAAGCTGCCTGCCGAAATTCCGCAGGTCTGAGGATGCCTCCCTGAAGCAAGGCGCCACCATAGGCAAATGTGGCTGGTTTGAGAGTGCCAAGTGCCTCCTGCAAACGGACCTCAGGAACCTGGCCTGCTGAGTTTTGTTTCTCTGGGGAAAGGCCATACTTCATGTCCAGATTCCGGTGGCCGGTAGTAGCCGTGTGCATTCTGAAATTCGGAATGTCACAGGATGCCTCCAAGACGCAAGGTGCCAGCACAGGCAACTATGGCTGGTTTGAGAGTGCCAAGTGCCTCCTGCAAACTGACCTCAGGAACCTGGCTTGCTGAGTTTTGTTTCTGAGAGAAAAGGTCATGGTTCATGTCCTGGTTCCGGTGGCCCAGTGTGGCCTGGTGCCTCTTAACATTCCGAACATCTCAGAATGCCTTCCTGAAGCTAGGTGCCACCAGGGGCAAATGTGGCTGGTTTGAGAGTGCCAAGTGCCTCCTGCAAACTGACCTCAGGAACCTGGCCTGCTGAGTTTTGTTTCTCTGGGGAAAGGCCATAGTTCGTGTCCACCTTCCTGTGGCCCGTATTGGCCGTGTGCATTTTGAACTTCCGAACGTCTCAGGATGCCTCCCAGAAGCAAGGTGCCGCCAGAGGCAAGTGAGGCTGGTTTGACAGTGCCATATGCCTCCTGCAAAGTGACATCAGGAAGCTGGCCTGCTGAGTTTTGTTTCTCTGGGGAAAGGCCATGGTTCCTGGCCAGGTTCCGGTCTCCCACAGTGGCCGGCTGTGTGCTGAAATTCCCAAAGTCTCCAGATACTTCTCAGAAGCTAGGTGCAAGCAGAGGCAACTGTGGCTGGTTGAACAGTGCCAAGTGCCTCCTGCAAACTAACCTCAGGAACCTGGCCTGCTGAGTTTTGTTTCTCTGGGGAAAGGCCATAGTTCGTGTGCACCTTCCAGTGGCCAATAGTGGCCGTGTGCATTTTGAACTTCGGAATGTCTCAGGATGCCTCCCTGAAGCAAGCTACCACCACAGGCATCTATGGCTGGTTTGACAGCAGCAAGTGCCTCCTGCAAACTGACCTCAGGAACCTGGCCTGCTGAGTTTTGTTTCTCTGGGGAAAGGCCATAGTTCATGTCCACCTTCCTGTGGCCCGTATTGGCCGTGTGCATTTTGAACTTCCGAACGTCTCAGGATGCCTCCCAGAAGCAAGGTGCCGCCAGAGGCAAGTGAGGCTGGTTTGACAGTGCCATATGCCTCCTGCAAAGTGACATCAGGAAGCTGGCCTGCTGAGTTTTATTTCTCTGGGGAAAGGCCATGGTTCCTGGCCAGGTTCCGGTCTCCCACAGTGGCCGGCTGTGTGCTGAAATTCCCAAAGTCTCCAGATACCTCCCAGAAGCAAGGTGCAAGCAGAGGCAACTGTGGCTGGTTGAACAGTGCCAAGTGCCTCCTGCAAACTGACCTCAGGAACCTGGCCTGCTGAGTTTTGTTTCTCTGGGGAAAGGCCATAGTTCGTGTGCACCTTCCAGTGGCCAATAGTGGCCGTGTGCATTTTGAACTTCGGAATGTCTCAGGATGCCTCCCTGAAGCAAGCTACCACCACAGGCAACTATGGCTGGTTTGGCAGCAGCAAGTGCCTCCTGCAAACTGACCTCAGGAATCTGGCCTGGTGAGCTTTGTTTCTGAGAGAAAAGGTATCCTTCCTGTCCAGGGTCTGGTGGCTCGGAGAGGCCTGGTGCCTGCTGAAATTCCGAACCTCCCAATATACCAGCCAGAAGCAAGGTGCCACCAGGGGCAAATGTGGCTGGTTGGACAGTGCCAATGCCTCTTGCAAACTGACAACAGGAACCTGACCTGGTGAGTTTTGTTTCTCAGGGGAACGGCCATAGTTCCAGGCCAGCTTCCGGTGGACCATAGCTGCAGGGTGCTTCTTAAAATTCCGAACATCTCAGGATACATGCCAGAAGCAAGGCACCACCAGAGGCAAGTGTGGCTGGTTGAACAGTGCCAAGTGCCTCCTGCAAACGGACATCAGGAACTTGGCCTGGTGAGTTTTTTTTCTGAGAGAAAAGGCCATCGTTCGTGTCCTGGGTCCCGTGGCCCCGGGGTGGCAAGCTGCCTGCCGAAATTCCGCAGGTCTGAGGATGCCTCCCTGAAGCAAGGCGCCACCATAGGCAAATGTGGCTGGTTTGAGAGTGCCAAGTGCCTCCTGCAAACGGACCTCAGGAACCTGGCCTGCTGAGTTTTGTTTCTCTGGGGAAAGGCCATACTTCATGTCCAGATTCCGGTGGCCGGTAGTAGCCGTGTGCATTCTGAAATTCGGAATGTCACAGGATGCCTCCAAGACGCAAGGTGCCAGCACAGGCAACTATGGCTGGTTTGAGAGTGCCAAGTGCCTCCTGCAAACTGACCTCAGGAACCTGGCTTGCTGAGTTTTGTTTCTGAGAGAAAAGGTCATGGTTCATGTCCTGGTTCCGGTGGCCCAGTGTGGCCTGGTGCCTCTTAACATTCCGAACATCTCAGAATGCCTTCCTGAAGCTAGGTGCCACCAGGGGCAAATGTGGCTGGTTTGAGAGTGCCAAGTGCCTCCTGCAAACTGACCTCAGGAACCTGGCCTGCTGAGTTTTGTTTCTCTGGGGAAAGGCCATAGTTCGTGTCCACCTTCCTGTGGCCCGTATTGGCCGTGTGCATTTTGAACTTCCGAACGTCTCAGGATGCCTCCCAGAAGCAAGGTGCCGCCAGAGGCAAGTGAGGCTGGTTTGACAGTGCCATATGCCTCCTGCAAAGTGACATCAGGAAGCTGGCCTGCTGAGTTTTGTTTCTCTGGGGAAAGGCCATGGTTCCTGGCCAGGTTCCGGTCTCCCACAGTGGCCGGCTGTGTGCTGAAATTCCCAAAGTCTCCAGATACTTCTCAGAAGCTAGGTGCAAGCAGAGGCAACTGTGGCTGGTTGAACAGTGCCAAGTGCCTCCTGCAAACTAACCTCAGGAACCTGGCCTGCTGAGTTTTGTTTCTCTGGGGAAAGGCCATAGTTCGTGTGCACCTTCCAGTGGCCAATAGTGGCCGTGTGCATTTTGAACTTCGGAATGTCTCAGGATGCCTCCCTGAAGCAAGCTACCACCACAGGCATCTATGGCTGGTTTGACAGCAGCAAGTGCCTCCTGCAAACTGACCTCAGGAACCTGGCCTGCTGAGTTTTGTTTCTCTGGGGAAAGGCCATAGTTCATGTCCACCTTCCTGTGGCCCGTATTGGCCGTGTGCATTTTGAACTTCCGAACGTCTCAGGATGCCTCCCAGAAGCAAGGTGCCGCCAGAGGCAAGTGAGGCTGGTTTGACAGTGCCATATGCCTCCTGCAAAGTGACATCAGGAAGCTGGCCTGCTGAGTTTTATTTCTCTGGGGAAAGGCCATGGTTCCTGGCCAGGTTCCGGTCTCCCACAGTGGCCGGCTGTGTGCTGAAATTCCCAAAGTCTCCAGATACTTCCCAGAAGCAAGGTGCAAGCAGAGGCAACTGTGGCTGGTTGAACAGTGCCAAGTGCCTCCTGCAAAGTGACAGCGGGAACCTGGCCTGCTGAGTTTTGTTTCTCTGGGGAAAGGCCATAGTTCGTGTGCACCTTCCAGTGGCCAATAGTGGCCGTGTGCATTTTGAACTTCGGAATGTCTCAGGATGCCTCCCTGAAGCAAGCTACCACCACAGGCAACTATGGCTGGTTTGGCAGCAGCAAGTGCCTCCTGCAAACTGACCTCAGGAATCTGGCCTGGTGAGTTTTGTTTCTGAGAGAAAAGGTATCCTTCCTGTCCAGGGTCTGGTGGCTCGGAGAGGCCTGGTGCCTGCTGAAATTCCGAACCTCCCAATATACCAGCCAGAAGCAAGGTGCCACCAGGGGCAAATGTGGCTGGTTGGACAGTGCCAATGCCTCTTGCAAACTGACAACAGGAACCTGACCTGGTGAGTTTTGTTTCTCAGGGGAACGGCCATAGTTCCAGGCCAGCTTCCGGTGGACCATAGCTGCAGGGTGCTTCTTAAAATTCCGAACATCTCAGGATACATGCCAGAAGCAAGGCACCACCAGAGGCAAGTGTGGCTGGTTGAACAGTGCCAAGTGCCTCCTGCAAACGGACATCAGGAACTTGGCCTGGTGAGTTTTTTTTCTGAGAGAAAAGGCCATCGTTCGTGTCCTGGGTCCCGTGGCCCCGGGGTGGCAAGCTGCCTGCCGAAATTCCGCAGGTCTGAGGATGACTCCCTGAAGCAAGGCGCCACCATAGGCAAATGTGGCTGGTTTGAGAGTGCCAAGTGCCTCCTGCAAACGGACCTCAGGAACCTGGCCTGCTGAGTTTTGTTTCTCTGGGGAAAGGCCATACTTCATGTCCAGATTCCGGTGGCCGGTAGTAGCCGTGTGCATTCTGAAATTCGGAATGTCACAGGATGCCTCCAAGACGCAAGGTGCCAGCACAGGCAACTATGGCTGGTTTGAGAGTGCCAAGTGCCTCCTGCAAACTGACCTCAGGAACCTGGCTTGCTGAGTTTTGTTTCTGAGAGAAAAGGTCATGGTTCATGTCCTGGTTCCGGTGGCCCAGTGTGGCCTGGTGCCTCTTAATATTCCGAACATCTCAGAATGCCTTCCTGAAGCTAGGTGCCACCAGGGGCAAATGTGGCTGGTTTGAGAGTGCCAAGTGCCTCCTGCAAACGGACCTCAGGAACCTGGCCTGCTGAGTTTTGTTTCTCTGGGGAAAGGCCATACTTCATGTCCAGATTCCGGTGGCCGGTAGTAGCCGTGTGCATTCTGAAATTCGGAATGTCACAGGATGCCTCCAAGACGCAAGGTGCCAGCACAGGCAACTATGGCTGGTTTGAGAGTGCCAAGTGCCTCCTGCAAACTGACCTCAGGAACCTGGCTTGCTGAGTTTTGTTTCTGAGAGAAAAGGTCATGGTTCATGTCCTGGTTCCGGTGGCCCAGTGTGGCCTGGTGCCTCTTAACATTCCGAACATCTCAGAATGCCTTCCTGAAGCTAGGTGCCACCAGGGGCAAATGTGGCTGGTTTGAGAGTGCCAAGTGCCTCCTGCAAACTGACCTCAGGAACCTGGCCTGCTGAGTTTTGTTTCTCTGGGGAAAGGCCATAGTTCGTGTCCACCTTCCTGTGGCCCGTATTGGCCGTGTGCATTTTGAACTTCCGAACGTCTCAGGATGCCTCCCATAAGCAAGGTGCCGCCAGAGGCAAGTGAGGCTGGTTTGACAGTGCCATATGCCTCCTGCAAAGTGACATCAGGAAGCTGGCCTGCTGAGTTTTGTTTCTCTGGGGAAAGGCCCTGGTTCCTGGCCAGGTTCCGGTCTCCCACAGTGGCCGGCTGTGTGCTGAAATTCCCAAAGTCTCCAGATACTTCCCAGAAGCAAGGTGCAAGCAGAGGCAACTGTGGCTGGTTGAACAGTGCCAAGTGCCTCCTGCAAACTAACCTCAGGAACCTGGCCTGCTGAGTTTTGTTTCTCTGGGGAAAGGCCATAGTTCGTGTGCACCTTCCAGTGGCCAATAGTGGCCGTGTGCATTTTGAACTTCGGAATGTCTCAGGATGCCTCCCTGAAGCAAGCTACCACCACAGGCAACTATGGCTGGTTTGACAGCAGCAAGTGCCTCCTGCAAACTGACCTCAGGAATCTGGCCTGGTGAGTTTTGTTTCTGAGAGAAAAGGTATCCTTCCTGTCCAGGGTCTGGTGGCTCGGAGAGGCCTGGTGCCTGCTGAAATTCCGAACCTCCCAATATACCAGCCAGAAGCAAGGTGCCACCAGGGGCAAATGTGGCTGGTTGGACAGTGCCAATGCCTCTTGCAAACTGACAACAGGAACCTGACCTGGTGAGTTTTGTTTCTCAGGGGAACGGCCATAGTTCCAGGCCAGCTTCCGGTGGACCATAGCTGCAGGGTGCTTCTTAAAATTCCGAACATCTCAGGATACATGCCAGAAGCAAGGCACCACCAGAGGCAAGTGTGGCTGGTTGAACAGTGCCAAGTGCCTCCTGCAAACGGACATCAGGAACTTGGCCTGGTGAGTTTTTTTTCTGAGAGAAAAGGCCATCGTTCGTGTCCTGGGTCCCGTGGCCCCGGGCTGGCAAGCTGCCTGCCGAAATTCCGCAGGTCTGAGGATGCCTCCCTGAAGCAAGGCGCCACCATAGGCAAATGTGGCTGGTTTGAGAGTGCCAAGTGCCTCCTGCAAACGGACCTCAGGAACCTGGCCTGCTGAGTTTTGTTTCTCTGGGGAAAGGCCATACTTCATGTCCAGATTCCGGTGGCCGGTAGTAGCCGTGTGCATTCTGAAATTCGGAATGTCACAGGATGCCTCCAAGACGCAAGGTGCCAGCACAGGCAACAATGGCTGGTTTGAGAGTGCCAAGTGCCTCCTGCAAACTGACCTCAGGAACCTGGCTTGCTGAGTTTTGTTTCTGAGAGAAAAGGTCATGGTTCATGTCCTGGTTCCGGTGGCCCAGTGTGGCCTGGTGCCTCTTAACATTCCGAACATCTCAGAATGCCTTCCTGAAGCTAGGTGCCACCAGGGGCAAATGTGGCTGGTTTGAGAGTGCCAAGTGCCTCCTGCAAACTGACCTCAGGAACCTGGCCTGCTGAGTTTTGTTTCTCTGGGGAAAGGCCATAGTTCGTGTCCACCTTCCTGTGGCCCGTATTGGCCGTGTGCATTTTGAACTTCCGAACGTCTCAGGATGCCTCCCAGAAGCAAGGTGCCGCCAGAGGCAAGTGAGGCTGGTTTGACAGTGCCATATGCCTCCTGCAAAGTGACATCAGGAAGCTGGCCTGCTGAGTTTTGTTTCTCTGGGGAAAGGCCATGGTTCCTGGCCAGGTTCCGGTCTCCCACAGTGGCCGGCTGTGTGCTGAAATTCCCAAAGTCTCCAGATACTTCTCAGAAGCTAGGTGCAAGCAGAGGCAACTGTGGCTGGTTGAACAGTGCCAAGTGCCTCCTGCAAACTAACCTCAGGAACCTGGCCTGCTGAGTTTTGTTTCTCTGGGGAAAGGCCATAGTTCGTGTGCACCTTCCAGTGGCCAATAGTGGCCGTGTGCATTTTGAACTTCGGAATGTCTCAGGATGCCTCCCTGAAGCAAGCTACCACCACAGGCATCTATGGCTGGTTTGACAGCAGCAAGTGCCTCCTGCAAACTGACCTCAGGAACCTGGCCTGCTGAGTTTTGTTTCTCTGGGGAAAGGCCATAGTTCATGTCCACCTTCCTGTGGCCCGTATTGGCCGTGTGCATTTTGAACTTCCGAACGTCTCAGGATGCCTCCCAGAAGCAAGGTGCCGCCAGAGGCAAGTGAGGCTGGTTTGACAGTGCCATATGCCTCCTGCAAAGTGACATCAGGAAGCTGGCCTGCTGAGTTTTATTTCTCTGGGGAAAGGCCATGGTTCCTGGCCAGGTTCCGGTCTCCCACAGTGGCCGGCTGTGTGCTGAAATTCCCAAAGTCTCCAGATACCTCCCAGAAGCTAGGTGCAAGCAGAGGCAACTGTGGCTGGTTGAACAGTGCCAAGTGCCTCCTGCAACGTGACAGCGGGAACCTGGCCTGCTGAGTTTTGTTTCTCTGGGGAAAGGCCATAGTTCGTGTGCACCTTCCAGTGGCCAATAGTGGCCGTGTGCATTTTGAACTTCGGAATGTCTCAGGATGCCTCCCTGAAGCAAGCTACCACCACAGGCAACTATGGCTGGTTTGGCAGCAGCAAGTGCCTCCTGCAAACTGACCTCAGGAATCTGGCCTGGTGAGTTTTGTTTCTGAGAGAAAAGGTATCCTTCCTGTCCAGGGTCTGGTGGCTCGGAGAGGCCTGGTGCCTGCTGAAATTCCGAACCTCCCAATATACCAGCCAGAAGCAAGGTGCCACCAGGGGCAAATGTGGCTGGTTGGACAGTGCCAATGCCTCTTGCAAACTGACAACAGGAACCTGACCTGGTGAGTTTTGTTTCTCAGGGGAACGGCCATAGTTCCAGGCCAGCTTCCGGTGGACCATAGCTGCAGGGTGCTTCTTAAAATTCCGAACATCTCAGGATACATGCCAGAAGCAAGGCACCACCAGAGGCAAGTGTGGCTGGTTGAACAGTGCCAAGTGCCTCCTGCAAACGGACATCAGGAACTTGGCCTGGTGAGTTTTTTTTCTGAGAGAAAAGGCCATCGTTCGTGTCCTGGGTCCCGTGGCCCCGGGCTGGCAAGCTGCCTGCCGAAATTCCGCAGGTCTGAGGATGCCTCCCTGAAGCAAGGCGCCACCATAGGCAAATGTGGCTGGTTTGAGAGTGCCAAGTGCCTCCTGCAAACGGACCTCAGGAACCTGGCCTGCTGAGTTTTGTTTCTCTGGGGAAAGGCCATACTTCATGTCCAGATTCCGGTGGCCGGTAGTAGCCGTGTGCATTCTGAAATTCGGAATGTCACAGGATGCCTCCAAGACGCAAGGTGCCAGCACAGGCAACTATGGCTGGTTTGAGAGTGCCAAGTGCCTCCTGCAAACTGACCTCAGGAACCTGGCTTGCTGAGTTTTGTTTCTGAGAGAAAAGGTCATGGTTCATGTCCTGGTTCCGGTGGCCCAGTGTGGCCTGGTGCCTCTTAACATTCCGAACATCTCAGAATGCCTTCCTGAAGCTAGGTGCCACCAGGGGCAAATGTGGCTGGTTTGAGAGTGCCAAGTGCCTCCTGCAAACTGACCTCAGGAACCTGGCCTGCTGAGTTTTGTTTCTCTGGGGAAAGGCCATAGTTCGTGTCCACCTTCCTGTGGCCCGTATTGGCCGTGTGCATTTTGAACTTCCGAACGTCTCAGGATGCCTCCCAGAAGCAAGGTGCCGCCAGAGGCAAGTGAGGCTGGTTTGACAGTGCCATATGCCTCCTGCAAAGTGACATCAGGAAGCTGGCCTGCTGAGTTTTGTTTCTCTGGGGAAAGGCCATGGTTCCTGGCCAGGTTCCGGTCTCCCACAGTGGCCGGCTGTGTGCTGAAATTCCCAAAGTCTCCAGATACTTCTCAGAAGCTAGGTGCAAGCAGAGGCAACTGTGGCTGGTTGAACAGTGCCAAGTGCCTCCTGCAAACTAACCTCAGGAACCTGGCCTGCTGAGTTTTGTTTCTCTGGGGAAAGGCCATAGTTCGTGTGCACCTTCCAGTGGCCAATAGTGGCCGTGTGCATTTTGAACTTCGGAATGTCTCAGGATGCCTCCCTGAAGCAAGCTACCACCACAGGCATCTATGGCTGGTTTGACAGCAGCAAGTGCCTCCTGCAAACTGACCTCAGGAACCTGGCCTGCTGAGTTTTGTTTCTCTGGGGAAAGGCCATAGTTCATGTCCACCTTCCTGTGGCCCGTATTGGCCGTGTGCATTTTGAACTTCCGAACGTCTCAGGATGCCTCCCAGAAGCAAGGTGCCGCCAGAGGCAAGTGAGGCTGGTTTGACAGTGCCATATGCCTCCTGCAAAGTGACATCAGGAAGCTGGCCTGCTGAGTTTTATTTCTCTGGGGAAAGGCCATGGTTCCTGGCCAGGTTCCGGTCTCCCACAGTGGCCGGCTGTGTGCTGAAATTCCCAAAGTCTCCAGATACCTCCCAGAAGCAAGGTGCAAGCAGAGGCAACTGTGGCTGGTTGAACAGTGCCAAGTGCCTCCTGCAAACTGACCTCAGGAACCTGGCCTGCTGAGTTTTGTTTCTCTGGGGAAAGGCCATAGTTCGTGTGCACCTTCCAGTGGCCAATAGTGGCCGTGTGCATTTTGAACTTCGGAATGTCTCAGGATGCCTCCCTGAAGCAAGCTACCACCACAGGCAACTATGGCTGGTTTGGCAGCAGCAAGTGCCTCCTGCAAACTGACCTCAGGAATCTGGCCTGGTGAGTTTTGTTTCTGAGAGAAAAGGTATCCTTCCTGTCCAGGGTCTGGTGGCTCGGAGAGGCCTGGTGCCTGCTGAAATTCCGAACCTCCCAATATACCAGCCAGAAGCAAGGTGCCACCAGGGGCAAATGTGGCTGGTTGGACAGTGCCAATGCCTCTTGCAAACTGACAACAGGAACCTGACCTGGTGAGTTTTGTTTCTCAGGGGAACGGCCATAGTTCCAGGCCAGCTTCCGGTGGACCATAGCTGCAGGGTGCTTCTTAAAATTCCGAACATCTCAGGATACATGCCAGAAGCAAGGCACCACCAGAGGCAAGTGTGGCTGGTTGAACAGTGCCAAGTGCCTCCTGCAAACGGACATCAGGAACTTGGCCTGGTGAGTTTTTTTTCTGAGAGAAAAGGCCATCGTTCGTGTCCTGGGTCCCGTGGCCCCGGGGTGGCAAGCTGCCTGCCGAAATTCCGCAGGTCTGAGGATGCCTCCCTGAAGCAAGGCGCCACCATAGGCAAATGTGGCTGGTTTGAGAGTGCCAAGTGCCTCCTGCAAACGGACCTCAGGAACCTGGCCTGCTGAGTTTTGTTTCTCTGGGGAAAGGCCATACTTCATGTCCAGATTCCGGTGGCCGGTAGTAGCCGTGTGCATTCTGAAATTCGGAATGTCACAGGATGCCTCCAAGACGCAAGGTGCCAGCACAGGCAACTATGGCTGGTTTGAGAGTGCCAAGTGCCTCCTGCAAACTGACCTCAGGAACCTGGCTTGCTGAGTTTTGTTTCTGAGAGAAAAGGTCATGGTTCATGTCCTGGTTCCGGTGGCCCAGTGTGGCCTGGTGCCTCTTAACATTCCGAACATCTCAGAATGCCTTCCTGAAGCTAGGTGCCACCAGGGGCAAATGTGGCTGGTTTGAGAGTGCCAAGTGCCTCCTGCAAACTGACCTCAGGAACCTGGCCTGCTGAGTTTTGTTTCTCTGGGGAAAGGCCATAGTTCGTGTCCACCTTCCTGTGGCCCGTATTGGCCGTGTGCATTTTGAACTTCCGAACGTCTCAGGATGCCTCCCAGAAGCAAGGTGCCGCCAGAGGCAAGTGAGGCTGGTTTGACAGTGCCATATGCCTCCTGCAACGTGACATCAGGAAGCTGGCCTGCTGAGTTTTGTTTCTCTGGGGAAAGGCCATGGTTCCTGGCCAGGTTCCGGTCTCCCACAGTGGCCGGCTGTGTGCTGAAATTCCCAAAGTCTCCAGATACTTCTCAGAAGCTAGGTGCAAGCAGAGGCAACTGTGGCTGGTTGAACAGTGCCAAGTGCCTCCTGCAAACTAACCTCAGGAACCTGGCCTGCTGAGTTTTGTTTCTCTGGGGAAAGGCCATAGTTCGTGTGCACCTTCCAGTGGCCAATAGTGGCCGTGTGCATTTTGAACTTCGGAATGTCTCAGGATGCCTCCCTGAAGCAAGCTACCACCACAGGCATCTATGGCTGGTTTGACAGCAGCAAGTGCCTCCTGCAAACTGACCTCAGGAACCTGGCCTGCTGAGTTTTGTTTCTCTGGGGAAAGGCCATAGTTCATGTCCACCTTCCTGTGGCCCGTATTGGCCGTGTGCATTTTGAACTTCCGAACGTCTCAGGATGCCTCCCAGAAGCAAGGTGCCGCCAGAGGCAAGTGAGGCTGGTTTGACAGTGCCATATGCCTCCTGCAAAGTGACATCAGGAAGCTGGCCTGCTGAGTTTTATTTCTCTGGGGAAAGGCCATGGTTCCTGGCCAGGTTCCGGTCTCCCACAGTGGCCGGCTGTGTGCTGAAATTCCCAAAGTCTCCAGATACTTCCCAGAAGCAAGGTGCAAGCAGAGGCAACTGTGGCTGGTTGAACAGTGCCAAGTGCCTCCTGCAAAGTGACAGCGGGAACCTGGCCTGCTGAGTTTTGTTTCTCTGGGGAAAGGCCATAGTTCGTGTGCACCTTCCAGTGGCCAATAGTGGCCGTGTGCATTTTGAACTTCGGAATGTCTCAGGATGCCTCCCTGAAGCAAGCTACCACCACAGGCAACTATGGCTGGTTTGGCAGCAGCAAGTGCCTCCTGCAAACTGACCTCAGGAATCTGGCCTGGTGAGTTTTGTTTCTGAGAGAAAAGGTATCCTTCCTGTCCAGGGTCTGGTGGCTCGGAGAGGCCTGGTGCCTGCTGAAATTCCGAACCTCCCAATATACCAGCCAGAAGCAAGGTGCCACCAGGGGCAAATGTGGCTGGTTGGACAGTGCCAATGCCTCTTGCAAACTGACAACAGGAACCTGACCTGGTGAGTTTTGTTTCTCAGGGGAACGGCCATAGTTCCAGGCCAGCTTCCGGTGGACCATAGCTGCAGGGTGCTTCTTAAAATTCCGAACATCTCAGGATACATGCCAGAAGCAAGGCACCACCAGAGGCAAGTGTGGCTGGTTGAACAGTGCCAAGTGCCTCCTGCAAACGGACATCAGGAACTTGGCCTGGTGAGTTTTTTTTCTGAGAGAAAAGGCCATCGTTCGTGTCCTGGGTCCCGTGGCCCCGGGGTGGCAAGCTGCCTGCCGAAATTCCGCAGGTCTGAGGATGACTCCCTGAAGCAAGGCGCCACCATAGGCAAATGTGGCTGGTTTGAGAGTGCCAAGTGCCTCCTGCAAACGGACCTCAGGAACCTGGCCTGCTGAGTTTTGTTTCTCTGGGGAAAGGCCATACTTCATGTCCAGATTCCGGTGGCCGGTAGTAGCCGTGTGCATTCTGAAATTCGGAATGTCACAGGATGCCTCCAAGACGCAAGGTGCCAGCACAGGCAACTATGGCTGGTTTGAGAGTGCCAAGTGCCTCCTGCAAACTGACCTCAGGAACCTGGCTTGCTGAGTTTTGTTTCTGAGAGAAAAGGTCATGGTTCATGTCCTGGTTCCGGTGGCCCAGTGTGGCCTGGTGCCTCTTAATATTCCGAACATCTCAGAATGCCTTCCTGAAGCTAGGTGCCACCAGGGGCAAATGTGGCTGGTTTGAGAGTGCCAAGTGCCTCCTGCAAACGGACCTCAGGAACCTGGCCTGCTGAGTTTTGTTTCTCTGGGGAAAGGCCATACTTCATGTCCAGATTCCGGTGGCCGGTAGTAGCCGTGTGCATTCTGAAATTCGGAATGTCACAGGATGCCTCCAAGACGCAAGGTGCCAGCACAGGCAACTATGGCTGGTTTGAGAGTGCCAAGTGCCTCCTGCAAACTGACCTCAGGAACCTGGCTTGCTGAGTTTTGTTTCTGAGAGAAAAGGTCATGGTTCATGTCCTGGTTCCGGTGGCCCAGTGTGGCCTGGTGCCTCTTAACATTCCGAACATCTCAGAATGCCTTCCTGAAGCTAGGTGCCACCAGGGGCAAATGTGGCTGGTTTGAGAGTGCCAAGTGCCTCCTGCAAACTGACCTCAGGAACCTGGCCTGCTGAGTTTTGTTTCTCTGGGGAAAGGCCATAGTTCGTGTCCACCTTCCTGTGGCCCGTATTGGCCGTGTGCATTTTGAACTTCCGAACGTCTCAGGATGCCTCCCAGAAGCAAGGTGCCGCCAGAGGCAAGTGAGGCTGGTTTGACAGTGCCATATGCCTCCTGCAAAGTGACATCAGGAAGCTGGCCTCCTGAGTTTTGTTTCTCTGGGGAAAGGCCCTGGTTCCTGGCCAGGTTCCGGTCTCCCACAGTGGCCGGCTGTGTGCTGAAATTCCCAAAGTCTCCAGATACTTCCCAGAAGCAAGGTGCAAGCAGAGGCAACTGTGGCTGGTTGAACAGTGCCAAGTGCCTCCTGCAAACTGACCTCAGGAACCTGGCCTGCTGAGTTTTGTTTCTCTGGGGAAAGGCCATAGTTCGTGTGCACCTTCCAGTGGCCAATAGTGGCCGTGTGCATTTTGAACTTCGGAATGTCTCAGGATGCCTCCCTGAAGCAAGCTACCACCACAGGCAACTATGGCTGGTTTGGCAGCAGCAAGTGCCTCCTGCAAACTGACCTCTGGAATCTGGCCTGGTGAGTTTTGTTTCTGAGAGAAAAGGTATCCTTCCTGTCCAGGGTCTGGTGGCTCGGAGAAGCCTGGTGCCTGCTGAAATTCCGAACCTCCCAATATACCAGCCAGAAGCAAGGTGCCACCAGGGGCAAATGTGGCTGGTTGGACAGTGCCAATGCCTCTTGCAAACTGACAACAGGAACCTGACCTGGTGAGTTTTGTTTCTCAGGGGAACGGCCATAGTTCCGGGCCAGCTTCCGGTGGACCATAGCTGCAGGGTGCTTCTTAAAATTCCGAACATCTCAGGATACATGCCAGAAGCAAGGCACCACCAGAGGCAAGTGTGGCTGGTTGAACAGTGCCAAGTGCCTCCTGCAAACGGACATCAGGAACTTGGCCTGGTGAGTTTTTTTTCTGAGAGAAAAGGCCATCGTTCGTGTCCTGGGTCCCGTGGCCCCGGGCTGGCAAGCTGCCTGCCGAAATTCCGCAGGTCTGAGGATGCCTCCCTGAAGCAAGGTGCCACCACAGGCAAATGTGGCTGGTTTGAGAGTGCCAAGTGCCTCCTGCAAACGGACCTCAGGAACCTGGCCTGCTGAGTTTTGTTTCTCTGGGGAAAGGCCATACTTCATGTCCAGATTCCGGTGGCCGGTAGTAGCCGTGTGCATTCTGAAATTCGGAATGTCACAGGATGCCTCCAAGACGCAAGGTGCCAGCACAGGCAACTATGGCTGGTTTGAGAGTGCCAAGTGCCTCCTGCAAACTGACCTCAGGAACCTGGCTTGCTGAGTTTTGATTCTGAGAGAAAAGACCATGGTTCATGTCCTGGTTCCGGTGGCCCAGGGTGGCCTGGTGCCTCTTAACATTCCGAACATCTCAGAATGCCTTCCTGAAGCTAGGTGCCACCAGGGGCAAATGTGGCTGGTTTGAGAGTGCCACGTGCCTCCTGCAAACTGACCTCAGGAACCTGGCCTGCTGAGTTTTGTTTCTCTGGGGAAAGGCCATAGTTCGTGTCCACCTTCCTGTGGCCCGTATTGGCCGTGTGCATTTTGAACTTCCGAACGTCTCAGGATGCCTCCCAGAAGCAAGGTGCCACCAGAGGCAAGTGAGGCTGGTTTGACAGTGCCATATGCCTCCTGCAAAGTGACATCAGGAAGCTGGCCTGCTGAGTTTTATTTCTCTGGGGAAAGGCCATGGTTCCTGGCCAGGTTCCGGTCTCCCACAGTGGCCGGCTGTGTGCTGAAATTCCCAAAGTCTCCAGATACTTCCCAGAAGCAAGGTGCAAGCAGAGGCAACTGTGGCTGGTTGAACAGTGCCAAGTGCCTCCTGCAAACGGACCTCAGGAACCTGGCCTGCTGAGTTTTGTTTCTCTGGGGAAAGGCCATAGTTCGTGTGCACCTTCCAGTGGCCAATAGTGGCCGTGTGCATTCTGAAATTCGGAATGTCACAGGATGCCTCCAAGACACAAGGTGCCAGCACAGGCAACTATGGCTGGTTTGAGAGTGCCAAGTGCCTCCTGCAAACTGACCTCAGGAACCTGGCTTGCTGAGTTTTGTTTCTGAGAGAAAAGGTCATGGTTCATGTCCTGGTTCCGGTGGCCCAGTGTGGCCTGGTGCCTCTTAACATTCCGAACATCTCAGAATGCCTTCCTGAAGCTAGGTGCCACCAGGGGCAAATGTGGCTGGTTTGAGAGTGCCACGTGCCTCCTGCAAACTGACCTCAGGAACCTGGCCTGCTGAGTTTTGTTTCTCTGGGGAAAGGCCATAGTTCGTGTCCACCTTCCTGTGGCCCGTATTGGCCTTGTGCATTTTGAATTTCCAAACGTCTCAGGATGCCTCCCAGAAGCAAGGTGCCGCCAGAGGCAAGTGAGGCTGGTTTGACAGTGCCATATGCCTCCTGCAAAGTGACATCAGGAAGCTGGCCTCCTGAGTTTTGTTTCTCTGGGGAAAGGCCATACTTCATGTCCAGATTCCGGTGGCCGGTTGTAGCCGTGTGCATTCTGAAATTCGGAATGTCACAGGATGCCTCCAAGACGCAAGGTGCCAGCACAGGCAACTATGGCTGGTTTGAGAGTGCCAAGTGCCTCCTGCAAACTGACCTCAGGAACCTGGCTTGCTGAGTTTTGATTCTGAGAGAAAAGACCATGGTTCATGTCCTGGTTCCGGTGGCCCAGGGTGGCCTGGTGCCTCTTAACATTCCGAACATCTCAGAATGCCTTCCTGAAGCTAGGTGCCACCAGGGGCAAATGTGGCTGGTTTGACAGTGCCACGTGCCTCCTGCAAACTGACCTCAGGAACCTGGCCTGCTGAGTTTTGTTTCTCTGGGGAAAGGCCATAGTTCGTGTCCACCTTCCTGTGGCCCGTATTGGCCGTGTGCATTTTGAACTTCCGAACGTCTCAGGATGCCTCCCAGAAGCAAGGTGCCGCCAGAGGCAAGTGAGGCTGGTTTGACAGTGCCATATGCCTCCTGCAAAGTGACATCAGGAAGCTGGCCTGCTGAGTTTTGTTTCTCTGGGGAAAGGCCCTGGTTCCTGGCCAGGTTCCGGTCTCCCACAGTGGCCGGCTGTGTGCTGAAATTCCCAAAGTCTCCAGATACTTCTCAGAAGCTAGGTGCAAGCAGAGGCAACTGTGGCTGGTTGAACAGTGCCAAGTGCCTCCTGCAAACTAACCTCAGGAACCTGGCCTGCTGAGTTTTGTTTCTCTGGGGAAAGGCCATAGTTCGTGTGCACCTTCCAGTGGCCAATAGTGACCGTGTGCATTTTGAACTTCGGAATGTCTCAGGATGCCTCCCTGAAGCAAGCTACCACCACAAGCATCTATGGCTGGTTTGACAGCAGCAAGTGCCTCCTGCAAACTGACCTCAGGAACCTGGCCTGCTGAGTTTTGTTTCTCTGGGGAAAGGCCATAGTTCATGTCCACCTTCCTGTGGCCCGTATTGGCCGTGTGCATTTTGAACTTCCGAACGTCTCAGGATGCCTCCCAGAAGCAAGGTGCCGCCAGAGGCAAGTGAGGCTGGTTTGACAGTGCCATATGCCTCCTGCAAAGTGACATCAGGAAGCTGGCCTCCTGAGTTTTGTTTCTCTGGGGAAAGGCCCTGGTTCCTGGCCAGGTTCCGGTCTCCCACAGTGGCCGGCTGTGTGCTGAAATTCCCAAAGTCTCCAGATACCTCCCAGAAGCAAGGTGCAAGCAGAGGCAACTGTGGCTGGTTGAACAGTGCCAAGTGCCTCCTGCAAAGTGACAGCGGGAACCTGGCCTGCTGAGTTTTGTTTCTCTGGGGAAAGGCCATAGTTCGTGTGCACCTTCCAGTGGCCAATAGTGGCCGTGTGCATTTTGAACTTCGGAATGTCTCAGGATGCCTCCCTGAAGCAAGCTACCACCACAGGCAACTATGGCTGGTTTGGCAGCAGCAAGTGCCTCCTGCAAACTGACCTCAGGAATCTGGCCTGGTGAGTTTTGTTTCTGAGAGAAAAGGTATCCTTCCTGTCCAGGGTCTGGTGGCTCGGAGAGGCCTGGTGCCTGCTGAAATTCCGAACCTCCCAATATACCAGCCAGAAGCAAGGTGCCACCAGGGGCAAATGTGGCTGGTTGGACAGTGCCAATGCCTCTTGCAAACTGACAACAGGAACCTGACCTGGTGAGTTTTGTTTCTCAGGGGAACGGCCATAGTTCCAGGCCAGCTTCCGGTGGACCATAGCTGCAGGGTGCTTCTTAAAATTCCGAACATCTCAGGATACATGCCAGAAGCAAGGCACCACCAGAGGCAAGTGTGGCTGGTTGAACAGTGCCAAGTGCCTCCTGCAAACGGACATCAGGAACTTGGCCTGGTGAGTTTTTTTTCTGAGAGAAAAGGCCATCGTTCGTGTCCTGGGTCCCGTGGCCCCGGGGTGGCAAGCTGCCTGCCGAAATTCCGCAGGTCTGAGGATGCCTCCCTGAAGCAAGGTGCCACCACGGGCAAATGTGGCTGGTTTGAGAGTGCCAAGTGCCTCCTGCAAACGGACCTCAGGAACCTGGCCTGCTGAGTTTTGTTTCTCTGGGGAAAGGCCATACTTCATGTCCAGATTCCGGTGGCCGGTAGTAGCCGTGTGCATTCTGAAATTCGGAATGTCACAGGATGCCTCCAAGACGCAAGGTGCCAGCACAGGCAACTATGGCTGGTTTGAGAGTGCCAAGTGCCTCCTGCAAACTGACCTCAGGAACCTGGCTTGCTGAGTTTTGTTTCTGAGAGAAAAGGTCATGGTTCATGTCCTGGTTCCGGTGGCCCAGTGTGGCCTGGTGCCTCTTAACATTCCGAACATCTCAGAATGCCTTCCTGAAGCTAGGTGCCACCAGGGGCAAATGTGGCTGGTTTGAGAGTGCCAAGTGCCTCCTGCAAACTGACCTCAGGAACCTGGCCTGCTGAGTTTTGTTTCTCTGGGGAAAGGCCATAGTTCATGTCCACCTTCCTGTGGCCCGTATTGGCCGTGTGCATTTTGAACTTCCGAACGTCTCAGGATGCCTCCCAGAAGCAAGGTGCCGCCAGAGGCAAGTGAGGCTGGTTTGACAGTGCCATATGCCTCCTGCAAAGTGACATCAGGAAGCTGGCCTCCTGAGTTTTGTTTCTCTGGGGAAAGGCCCTGGTTCCTGGCCAGGTTCCGGTCTCCCACAGTGGCCGGCTGTGTGCTGAAATTCCCAAAGTCTTCAGATACTTCTCAGAAGCTAGGTGCAAGCAGAGGCAACTGTGGCTGGTTGAACAGTGCCAAGTGCCTCCTGCAAACTGACCTCAGGAACCTGGCCTGCTGAGTTTTGTTTCTCTGGGGAAAGGCCATAGTTCGTGTGCACCTTCCAGTGGCCAATAGTGGCCGTGTGCATTTTGAACTTCGGAATGTCTCAGGATGCCTCCCTGAAGCAAGCTACCACCACAGGCAACTATGGCTGGTTTGACAGCAGCAAGTGCCTCCTGCAAACTGACCTCAGGAATCTGGCCTGGTGAGTTTTGTTTCTGAGAGAAAAGGTATCCTTCCTGTCCAGGGTCTGGTGGCTCGGAGAGGCCTGGTGCCTGCTGAAATTCCGAACCTCCCAATATACCAGCCAGAAGCAAGGTGCCACCAGGGGCAAATGTGGCTGGTTGGACAGTGCCAATGCCTCTTGCAAACTGACAACAGGAACCTGACCTGGTGAGTTTTGTTTCTCAGGGGAACGGCCATAGTTCCAGGCCAGCTTCCGGTGGACCATAGCTGCAGGGTGCTTCTTAAAATTCCGAACATCTCAGGATACATGCCAGAAGCAAGGCACCACCAGAGGCAAGTGTGGCTGGTTGAACAGTGCCAAGTGCCTCCTGCAAACGGACATCAGGAACTTGGCCTGGTGAGTTTTTTTTCTGAGAGAAAAGGCCATCGTTCGTGTCCTGGGTCCCGTGGCCCCGGGCTGGCAAGCTGCCTGCCAAAATTCCGCAGGTCTGAGGATGCCTCCCTGAAGCAAGGTGCCACCACAGGCAAATGTGGCTGGTTTGAGAGTGCCAAGTGCCTCCTGCAAACGGACCTCAGGAACCTGGCCTGCTGAGTTTTGTTTCTCTGGGGAAAGGCCATACTTCATGTCCAGATTCCGGTGGCCGGTAGTAGCCGTGTGCATTCTGAAATTCGGAATGTCACAGGATGCCTCCAAGACGCAAGGTGCCAGCACAGGCAACTATGGCTGGTTTGAGAGTGCCAAGTGCCTCCTGCAAACTGACCTCAGGAACCTGGCTTGCTGAGTTTTGATTCTGAGAGAAAAGACCATGGTTCATGTCCTGGTTCCGGTGGCCCAGGGTGGCCTGGTGCCTCTTAACATTCCGAACATCTCAGAATGCCTTCCTGAAGCTAGGTGCCACCAGGGGCAAATGTGGCTGGTTTGAGAGTGCCACGTGCCTCCTGCAAACTGACCTCAGGAACCTGGCCTGCTGAGTTTTGTTTCTCTGGGGAAAGGCCATAGTTCGTGTCCACCTTCCTGTGGCCCGTATTGGCCGTGTGCATTTTGAACTTCCGAACGTCTCAGGATGCCTCCCAGAAGCAAGGTGCCACCAGAGGCAAGTGAGGCTGGTTTGACAGTGCCATATGCCTCCTGCAAAGTGACATCAGGAAGCTGGCCTGCTGAGTTTTATTTCTCTGGGGAAAGGCCATGGTTCCTGGCCAGGTTCCGGTCTCCCACAGTGGCCGGCTGTGTGCTGAAATTCCCAAAGTCTCCAGATACTTCCCAGAAGCAAGGTGCAAGCAGAGGCAACTGTGGCTGGTTGAACAGTGCCAAGTGCCTCCTGCAAACGGACCTCAGGAACCTGGCCTGCTGAGTTTTGTTTCTCTGGGGAAAGGCCATTCTTCATGTCCAGATTCCGGTGGCCGGTAGTAGCCGTGTGCATTCTGAAATTCGGAATGTCACAGGATGCCTCCAAGACGCAAGGTGCCAGCACAGGCAACTATGGCTGGTTTGAGAGTGCCAAGTGCCTCCTGCAAACTGACCTCAGGAACCTGGCTTGCTGAGTTTTGTTTCTGAGAGAAAAGGTCATGGTTCATGTCCTGGTTCCGGTGGCCCAGTGTGGCCTGGTGCCTCTTAACATTCTGAACATCTCAGAATGCCTTCCTGAAGCTAGGTGCCACCAGGGGCAAATGTGGCTGGTTTGAGAGTGCCACGTGCCTCCTGCACCTGACCTCAGGAACCTGGCCTGCTGAGTTTTGTTTCTCTGGGGAAAGGCCATAGTTCGTGTCCACCTTCCTGTGGCCCGTATTGGCCGTGGGCATTTTGAACTTCCGAACGTCTCAGGATGCCTCCCAGAAGCAAGGTGCCGCCAGAGGCAAGTGAGGCTGGTTTGACAGTGCCATATGCCTCCTGCAAAGTGACATCAGGAAGCTGGCCTGCTGAGTTTTATTTCTCTGGGGAAAGGCCATGGTTCCTGGCCAGGTTCCGGTCTCCCACAGTGGCCGGCTGTGTGCTGAAATTCCCAAAGTCTCCAGATACTTCCCAGAAGCAAGGTGCAAGCAGAGGCAACTGTGGCTGGTTGAACAGTGCCAAGTGCCTCCTGCAAACGGACCTCAGGAACCTGGCCTGCTGAGTTTTGTTTCTCTGGGGAAAGGCCATTCTTCATGTCCAGATTCCGGTGGCCGGTAGTAGCCGTGTGCATTCTGAAATTCGGAATGTCACAGGATGCCTCCAAGACGCAAGGTGCCAGCACAGGCAACTATGGCTGGTTTGAGAGTGCCAAGTGCCTCCTGCAAACTGACCTCAGGAACCTGGCTTGCTGAGTTTTGTTTCTGAGAGAAAAGGTCATGGTTCATGTCCTGGTTCCGGTGGCCCAGTGTGGCCTGGTGCCTCTTAACATTCTGAACATCTCAGAATGCCTTCCTGAAGCTAGGTGCCACCAGGGGCAAATGTGGCTGGTTTGAGAGTGCCACGTGCCTCCTGCACCTGACCTCAGGAACCTGGCCTGCTGAGTTTTGTTTCTCTGGGGAAAGGCCATAGTTCGTGTCCACCTTCCTGTGGCCCGTATTGGCCGTGGGCATTTTGAACTTCCGAACGTCTCAGGATGCCTCCCAGAAGCAAGGTGCCGCCAGAGGCAAGTGAGGCTGGTTTGACAGTGCCATATGCCTCCTGCAAAGTGACATCAGGAAGCTGGCCTGCTGAGTTTTGTTTCTCTGGGGAAAGGCCATACTTCATGTCCAGATTCCGGTGGCCGGTTGTAGCCGTGTGCATTCTGAAATTCGGAATGTCACAGGATGCCTCCAAGACGCAAGGTGCCAGCACAGGCAACTATGGCTGGTTTGAGAGTGCCAAGTGCCTCCTGCAAACTGACCTCAGGAACCTGGCTTGCTGAGTTTTGATTCTGAGAGAAAAGACCATGGTTCATGTCCTGGTTCCGGTGGCCCAGTGTGGCCTGGTGCCTCTTAACATTCCGAACATCTCAGAATGCCTTCCTGAAGCTAGGTGCCACCAGGGGCAAATGTGGCTGGTTTGAGAGTGCCAAGTGCCTCCTGCAAACTGACCTCAGGAACCTGGCCTGCTGAGTTTTGTTTCTCTGGGGAAAGGCCATAGTTCGTGTCCACCTTCCTATGGCCCGTATTGGCCGTGTGCATTTTGAACTTCCGAACGTCTCAGGATGCCTCCCAGAAGCAAGGTGCCGCCAGAGGCAAGTGAGGCTGGTTGACAGTGCCATATGCCTCCTGCAAAGTGACATCAGGAAGCTGGCCTCCTGAGTTTTGTTTCTCTGGGGAAAGGCCATACTTCATGTCCAGATTCCGGTGGCCGGTAGTAGCCGTGTGCATTCTGAAATTCGGAATGTCACAGGATGCCTCCAAGATGCAAGGTGCCAGCACAGGCAACTATGGCTGGTTTGAGAGTGCCAAGTGCCTCCTGCAAACTGACCTCAGGAACCTGGCTTGCTGAGTTTTGTTTCTGAGAGAAAAGGTCATGGTTCATGTCCTGGTTCTGGTGGCCCAGTGTGGCCTGGTGCCTCTTAACATTCCGAACATCTCAGAATGCCTTCCTGAAGCTAGGTGCCACCAGGGGCAAATGTGGCTGGTTTGAGAGTGCCAAGTGCCTCCTGCAAACTGACCTCAGGAACCTGGCCTGCTGAGTTTTGTTTCTCTGGGGAAAGGCCATAGTTCGTGTCCACCTTCCTGTGGCCCGTATTGGCCGTGTGCATTTTGAACTTCCGAACGTCTCAGGATGCCTCCCAGAAGCAAGGTGCCGCCAGAGGCAAGTGAGGCTGGTTTGACAGTGCCATATGCCTCCTGCAAAGTGACATCAGGAAGCTGGCCTCCTGAGTTTTGTTTCTCTGGGGAAAGGCCCTGGTTCCTGGCCAGGTTCCGGTCTCCCACAGTGGCCGGCTGTGTGCTGAAATTCCCAAAGTCTCCAGATACCTCCCAGAAGCAAGGTGCCAGCAGAGGCAACTGTGGCTGGTTTGACAGTGCCAAGTTCCTCCTGCAAAGTGACAGCGGGAACCTGGCCTGCTGAGTTTTGTTTCTCTGGGGAAAGGCCATAGTTCGTGTGCACCTTCCAGTGGCCAATAGTGGCCGTGTGCATTTTGAACTTCGGAATGTCTCAGGATGCCTCCCTGAAGCAAGCTACCACCACAGGCATCTATGGCTGGTTTGACAGCAGCAAGTGCCTCCTGCAAACTGACCTCAGGAACCTGGCCTGCTGAGTTTTGTTTCTCTGGGGAAAGGCCATAGTTTGTGTCCACCTTCCTGTGGCCCGTATTGGCCGTGTGCATTTTGAACTTCCGAACGTCTCAGGATGCCTCCCAGAAGCAAGGTGCCGCCAGAGGCAAGTGAGGCTGGTTTGACAGTGCCATATGCCTCCTGCAAAGTGACATCAGGAAGCTGGCCTGCTGAGTTTTATTTCTCTGGGGAAAGGCCATGGTTCCTGGCCAGGTTCCGGTCTCCCACAGTGGCCGGCTGTGTGCTGAAATTCCCAAAGTCTCCAGATACCTCCCAGAAGCAAGGTGCAAGCAGAGGCAAATGTGGCTGGTTGAACAGTGCCAAGTGCCTCCTGCAAACTGACCTCAGGAACCTGGCCTGCTGAGTTTTGTTTCTCTGGGGAAAGGCCATAGTTCGTGTGCACCTTCCAGTGGCCAATAGTGGCCGTGTGCATTTTGAACTTCGGAATGTCTCAGGATGCCTCCCTGAAGCAAGCTACCACCACAGGCAACTATGGCTGGTTTGACAGCAGCAAGTGCCTCCTGCAAACTGACCTCAGGAATCTGGCCTGGTGAGTTTTGTTTCTGAGAGAAAAGGTATCCTTCCTGTCCAGGGTCTGGTGGCTCGGAGAGGCCTGGTGCCTGCTGAAATTCCGAACCTCCCAATATACCAGCCAGAAGCAAGGTGCCACCAGGGGCAAATGTGGCTGGTTGGACAGTGCCAATGCCTCTTGCAAACTGACAACAGGAACCTGACCTGGTGAGTTTTGTTTCTCAGGGGAACGGCCATAGTTCCAGGCCAGCTTCCGGTGGACCATAGCTGCAGGGTGCTTCTTAAAATTCCGAACATCTCAGGATACATGCCAGAAGCAAGGCACCACCAGAGGCAAGTGTGGCTGGTTGAACAGTGCCAAGTGCCTCCTGCAAACTAACCTCAGGAACCTGGCCTGCTGAGTTTTGTTTCTCTGGGGAAAGGCCATAGTTCGTGTGCACCTTCCAGTGGCCAATAGTGGCCGTGTGCATTTTGAACTTCGGAATGTCTCAGGATGCCTCCCTGAAGCAAGCTACCACCACAGGCAACTATGGCTGGTTTGACAGCAGCAAGTGCCTCCTGCAAACTGACCTCAGGAATCTGGCCTGGTGAGTTTTGTTTCTGAGAGAAAAGGTATCCTTCCTGTCCAGGGTCTGGTGGCTCGGAGAGGCCTGGTGCCTGCTGAAATTCCGAACCTCCCAATATACCAGCCAGAAGCAAGGTGCCACCAGGGGCAAATGTGGCTGGTTGGACAGTGCCAATGCCTCTTGCAAACTGACAACAGGAACCTGACCTGGTGAGTTTTGTTTCTCAGGGGAACGGCCATAGTTCCAGGCCAGCTTCCGGTGGACCATAGCTGCAGGGTGCTTCTTAAAATTCCGAACATCTCAGGATACATGCCAGAAGCAAGGCACCACCAGAGGCAAGTGTGGCTGGTTGAACAGTGCCAAGTGCCTCCTGCAAACGGACATCAGGAACTTGGCCTGGTGAGTTTTTTTTCTGAGAGAAAAGGCCATCGTTCGTGTCCTGGGTCCCGTGGCCCCGGGCTGGCAAGCTGCCTGCCAAAATTCCGCAGGTCTGAGGATGCCTCCCTGAAGCAAGGTGCCACCACAGGCAAATGTGGCTGGTTTGACAGTGCCATATGCCTCCTGCAAAGTGACATCAGGAACCTGGCCTGCTGAGTTTTGTTTCTCTGGGGAAAGGCCATACTTCATGTCCAGATTCCGGTGGCCGGTAGTAGCCGTGTGCATTCTGAAATTCGGAATGTCACAGGATGCCTCCAAGACGCAAGGTGCCAGCACAGGCAAATGTGGCTGGTTTGAGAGTGCCAAGTGCCTCCTGCAAACTGACCTCAGGAACCTGGCTTGCTGAGTTTTGTTTCTGAGAGAAAAGGTCATGGTTCATGTCCTGGTTCCGGTGGCCCAGTGTGGCCTGGTGCCTCTTAACATTCCGAACATCTCAGAATGCCTTCCTGAAGCTAGGTGCCACCAGGGGCAAATGTGGCTGGTTTGAGAGTGCCAAGTGCCTCCTGCAAACTGACCTCAGGAACCTGGCCTGCTGAGTTTTGTTTCTCTGGGGAAAGGCCATAGTTCGTGTCCACCTTCCTGTGGCCCGTATTGGCCGTGTGCATTTTGAACTTCCGAACGTCTCAGGATGCCTCCCAGAAGCAAGGTGCCGCCAGAGGCAAGTGAGGCTGGTTTGACAGTGCCATATGCCTCCTGCAAAGTGACATCAGGAAGCTGGCCTGCTGAGTTTTGTTTCTCTGGGGAAAGGCCCTGGTTCCTGGCCAGGTTCCGGTCTCCCACAGTGGCCGGCTGTGTGCTGAAATTCCCAAAGTCTCCAGATACTTCTCAGAAGCTAGGTGCAAGCAGAGGCAACTGTGGCTGGTTGAACAGTGCCAAGTGCCTCCTGCAAACTAACCTCAGGAACCTGGCCTGCTGAGTTTTGTTTCTCTGGGGAAAGGCCATAGTTCGTGTGCACCTTCCAGTGGCCAATAGTGGCCGTGTGCATTTTGAACTTCGGAATGTCTCAGGATGCCTCCCTGAAGCAAGCTACCACCACAGGCATCTATGGCTGGTTTGACAGCAGCAAGTGCCTCCTGCAAACTGACCTCAGGAATCTGGCCTGGTGAGTTTTGTTTCTGAGAGAAAAGGTATCCTTCCTGTCCAGGGTCTGGTGGCTCGGAGAGGCCTGGTGCCTGCTGAAATTCCGAACCTCCCAATATACCAGCCAGAAGCAAGGTGCCACCAGGGGCAAATGTGGCTGGTTGGACAGTGCCAATGCCTCCTGCAAACTGACAACAGGAACCTGACCTGGTGAGTTTTGTTTCTCAGGGGAACGGCCATAGTTCCAGGCCAGCTTCCGGTGGACCATAGCTGCAGGGTGCTTCTTAAAATTCCGAACATCTCAGGATACATGCCAGAAGCAAGGCACCACCAGAGGCAAGTGTGGCTGGTTGAACAGTGCCAAGTGCCTCCTGCAAACGGACATCAGGAACTTGGCCTAGTGAGTTTTTTTTCTGAGAGAAAAGGCCATCGTTCGTGTCCTGGGTCCCGTGGCCCCGGGGTGGCAAGCTGCCTGCCGAAATTCCGCAGGTCTGAGGATGCCTCCCTGAAGCAAGGTGCCACCACGGGCAAATGTGGCTGGTTTGAGAGTGCCAAGTGCCTCCTGCAAACGGACCTCAGGAACCTGGCCTGCTGAGTTTTGTTTCTCTGGGGAAAGGCCATACTTCATGTCCAGATTCCGGTGGCCGGTAGTAGCCGTGTGCATTCTGAAATTCGGAATGTCACAGGATGCCTCCAAGACGCAAGGTGCCAGCACAGGCAACTATGGCTGGTTTGAGAGTGCCAAGTGCCTCCTGCAAACTGACCTCAGGAACCTGGCTTGCTGAGTTTTGTTTCTGAGAGAAAAGGTCATGGTTCATGTCCTGGTTCCGGTGGCCCAGTGTGGCCTGGTGCCTCTTAACATTCCGAACATCTCAGAATGCCTTCCTGAAGCTAGGTGCCACCAGGGGCAAATGTGGCTGGTTTGAGAGTGCCACGTGCCTCCTGCACCTGACCTCAGGAACATGGCCTGCTGAGTTTTGTTTCTCTGGGGAAAGGCCATAGTTCGTGTCCACCTTCCTGTGGCCCGTATTGGCCGTGTGCATTTTGAACTTCCGAACGTCTCAGGATGCCTCCCAGAAGCAAGGTGCCGCCAGAGGCAAGTGAGGCTGGTTTGACAGTGCCATATGCCTCCTGCAAAGTGACATCAGGAAGCTGGCCTGCTGAGTTTTGTTTCTCTGGGGAAAGGCCATACTTCATGTCCAGATTCCGGTGGCCGGTAGTAGCCGTGTGCATTCTGAAATTCGGAATGTCACAGGATGCCTCCAAGACGCAAGGTGCCAGCACAGGCAACTATGGCTGGTTTGAGAGTGCCAAGTGCCTCCTGCAAACTGACCTCAGGAACCTGGCCTGCTGAGTTTTGATTCTGAGAGAAAAGACCATGGTTCATGTCCTGGTTCCGGTGGCCCAGGGTGGCCTGGTGCCTCTTAACATTCCGAACATCTCAGAATGCCTTCCTGAAGCTAGGTGCCACCAGGGGCAAATGTGGCTGGTTTGAGAGTGCCACGTGCCTCCTGCAAACTGACCTCAGGAACCTGGCCTGCTGAGTTTTGTTTCTCTGGGGAAAGGCCATAGTTCGTGTCCACCTTCCTGTGGCCCGTATTGGCCGTGTGCATTTTGAACTTCCGAACGTCTCAGGATGCCTCCCAGAAGCAAGGTGCCGCCAGAGGCAAGTGAGGCTGGTTTGACAGTGCCATATGCCTCCTGCAAAGTGACATCAGGAAGCTGGCCTGCTGAGTTTTATTTCTCTGGGGAAAGGCCATGGTTCCTGGCCAGGTTCCGGTCTCCCACAGTGGCCGGCTGTGTGCTGAAATTCCCAAAGTCTCCAGATACTTCCCAGAAGCAAGGTGCAAGCAGAGGCAACTGTGGCTGGTTGAACAGTGCCAAGTGCCTCCTGCAAACTGACCTCAGGAACCTGGCCTGCTGAGTTTTGTTTCTCTGGGGAAAGGCCATAGTTCGTGTGCACCTTCCAGTGGCCAATAGTGGCCGTGTGCATTTTGAACTTCGGAATGTCTCAGGATGCCTCCCTGAAGCAAGCTACCACCACAGGCAACTATGGCTGGTTTGACAGCAGCAAGTGCCTCCTGCAAACTGACCTCAGGAATCTGGCCTGGTGAGTTTTGTTTCTGAGAGAAAAGGTATCCTTCCTGTCCAGGGTCTGGTGGCTCGGAGAGGCCTGGTGCCTGCTGAAATTCCGAACCTCCCAATATACCAGCGAGAAGCAAGGTGCCACCAGGGGCAAATGTGGCTGGTTGGACAGTGCCAATGCCTCTTGCAAACTGACAACAGGAACCTGACCTGGTGAGTTTTGTTTCTCAGGGGAACGGCCATAGTTCCAGGCCAGCTTCCAGTGGACCATAGCTGCAGGGTGCTTCTTAAAATTCCGAACATCTCAGGATACATGCCAGAAGCAAGGCACCACCAGAGGCAAGTGTGGCTGGTTGAACAGTGCCAAGTGCCTCCTGCAAACGGACATCAGGAACTTGGCCTGGTGAGTTTTTTTTCTGAGAGAAAAGGCCATCGTTCGTGTCCTGGGTCCCGTGGCCCCGGGCTGGCAAGCTGCCTGCCGAAATTCCGCAGGTCTGAGGATGCCTCCCTGAAGCAAGGTGCCACCACAGGCAAATGTGGCTGGTTTGAGAGTGCCAAGTGCCTCCTGCAAACGGACCTCAGGAACCTGGCCTGCTGAGTTTTGTTTCTCTGGGGAAAGGCCATACTTCATGTCCAGATTCCGGTGGCCGGTAGTAGCCGTCTGCATTCTGAAATTCGGAATGTCACAGGATGCCTCCAAGACGCAAGGTGCCAGCACAGGCAACTATGGCTGGTTTCAGAGTGCCAAGTGCCTCCTGCAAACTGACCTCAGGAACCTGGCCTGCTGAGTTTTGTTTCTGAGAGAAAAGGTCATGGTTCATGTCCTGGTTCCGGTGGCCCAGTGTGGCCTGGTGCCTCTTAACATTCCGAACATCTCAGAATGCCTTCCTGAAGCTAGGTGCCACCAGGGGCAAATGTGGCTGGTTTGAAAGTGCCAAGTGCCTCCTGCAAACTGACCTCAGGAACCTGGCCTGCTGAGTTTTGTTTCTCTGGGGAAAGGCCATAGTTCGTGTCCACCTTCCTGTGGCCCGTATTGGCCGTGTGCATTTTGAACTTCCGAACGTCTCAGGATGCCTCCCAGAAGCAAGGTGCCGCCAGAGGCAAGTGAGGCTGGTTTGACAGTGCCATATGCCTCCTGCAAAGTGACATCAGGAACCTGGCCTCCTGAGTTTTGTTTCTCTGGGGAAAGGCCCTGGTTCCTGGCCAGGTTCCGGTCTCCCACAGTGGCCGGCTGTGTGCTGAAATTCCCAAAGTCTCCAGATACTTCCCAGAAGCAAGGTGCAAGCAGAGGCAACTGTGGCTGGTTGAACAGTGCCAAGTTCCTCCTGCAAACTAACCTCAGGAACCTGGCCTGCTGAGTTTTGTTTCTCTGGGGAAAGGCCATAGTTCGTGTGCACCTTCCAGTGGCCAATAGTGGCCGTGTGCATTTTGAACTTCGGAATGTCTCAGGATGCCTCCCTGAAGCAAGCTACCACCACAGGCAACTATGGCTGGTTTGACAGCAGCAAGTGCCTCCTGCAAACTGACCTCAGGAATCTGGCCTGGTGAGTTTTGTTTCTGAGAGAAAAGGTATCCTTCCTGTCCAGGGTCTGGTGGCTCGGAGAGGCCTGGTGCCTGCTGAAATTCCGAACCTCCCAATATACCAGCCAGAAGCAAGGTGCCACCAGGGGCAAATGTGGCTGGTTGGACAGTGCCAATGCCTCCTGCAAACTGACAACAGGAACCTGACCTGGTGAGTTTTGTTTCTCAGGGGAACGGCCATAGTTCCAGGCCAGCTTCCGGTGGACCATAGCTGCAGGGTGCTTCTTAAAATTCCGAACATCTCAGGATACATGCCAGAAGCAAGGCACCACCAGAGGCAAGTGTGGCTGGTTGAACAGTGCCAAGTGCCTCCTGCAAACGGACATCAGGAACTTGGCCTAGTGAGTTTTTTTTCTGAGAGAAAAGGCCATCGTTCGTGTCCTGGGTTCCGTGGCCCCGGGGTGGCAAGCTGCCTGCCGAAATTCCGCAGGTCTGAGGATGCCTCCCTGAAGCAAGGTGCCACCACGGGCAAATGTGGCTGGTTTGAGAGGGCCAAGTGCCTCCTGCAAACGGACCTCAGGAACCTGGCCTGCTGAGTTTTGTTTCTCTGGGGAAAGGCCATACTTCATGTCCAGATTCCGGTGGCCGGTAGTAGCCGTGTGCATTCTGAAATTCGGAATGTCAGAGGATGCCTCCAAGACGCAAGGTGCCAGCACAGGCAGCTATGGCTGGTTTGAGAGTGCCAAGTGCCTCCTGCAAACTGACCTCAGGAACCTGGCCTGCTGAGTTTTGTTTCTGAGAGAAAAGGCCATGGTTCATGTCCGGGGTCCGGTGGCCCAGGGTGGCCTGGTGACTCTTAACATTCCGAACATCTCAGAATGCCTTCCTGAAGCAAGGTGCCACCAGGGGCAAATGTGGCTGGTTTGAGAGTGCCACGTGCCTCCTGCAAACTGACCTCAGGAACCTGGCCTGCTGAGTTTTGTTTCTCTGGGGAAAGGCCATAGTTCGTGTCCACCTTCCTGTGGCCCGTATTGGCCGTGTGCATTTTGAACTTCCGAACGTCTCAGGATGCCTCCCAGAAGCAAGGTGCCGCCAGAGGCAAGTGAGGCTGGTTTGACAGTGCCATATGCCTCCTGCAAAGTGACATCAGGAAGCTGGCCTGCTGAGTTTTGTTTCTCTGGGGAAAGGCCATGGTTCCTGGCCAGCTTCCGATCTCCCACAGTGGCCGGCTGTGTGCTGAATTTCCCAAAGACTCCAGATACTTCCCAGAAGCAAGGTGCAAGCAGAGGCAACTGTGGCTGATTGAACAGTAGCAAGTGCCTCCTGCAAACTGACCTCAGGAACCAGGCCTGCTGAGTTTTGTTTCTCTGGGGAAAGGCCATAATTCATGTCCAGATTCCGGTGGCCGGTAGTAGCCGTGTGCATTCTGAAATTCGGAATGTCACAGGATGCCTCCAAGACGCAAGGTGCCAGCACAGGCAACTATGGCTGGTTTGAGAGTGCCAAGTGCCTCCTGCAAACTGACCTCAGGATCCTGGCCTGCTGAGTTTTGTTTCTGAGAGAAAAGGCCATGGTTCATGTCCTGGTTCCGGTGGCCCAGGGTGGCCTGGTGCCTCTTAACATTCCGAACATCTCAGAATGCCTTCCTGAAGCTAGGTGCCACCAGGGGCAAATGTGGCTGGTTTGAGAGTGCCACGTGCCTCCTGCAAACTGACCTCAGGAACCTGGCCTGCTGAGTTTTGTTTCTCTGGGGAAAGGCCATAGTTCGTGTCCACCTTCCTGTGGCCCATATTGGCCGTGTGCATTTTGAACTTCCGAACGTCTCAGGATGCCTCCCAGAAGCAAGGTGCCACCAGAGGCAAGTGAGGCTGGTTTGACAGTGCCATATGCCTCCTGCAAAGTGACATCAGGAAGCTGGCCTGCTGAGTTTTATTTCTCTGGGGAAAGGCCATGGTTCCCGGCCAGGTTCCGGTCTCCCACAGTGGCCGGCTGTGTGCTGAAATTCCCAAAGTCTCCAGATACCTCCCAGAAGCAAGGTGCAAGCAGAGGCAACTGTGGCTGGTTGAACAGTGCCAAGTGCCTCCTGCAAACTGACCTCAGGAACCTGGCCTGCTGAGTTTTGTTTCTCTGGGGAAAGGCCATAGTTCGTGTGCACCTTCCAGTGGCCAATAGTGGCCGTGTGCATTTTGAACTTCGGAATGTCTCAGGATGCCTCCCTGAAGCAAGCTACCACCACAGGCAACTATGGCTGGTTTGACAGCAGCAAGTGCCTCCTGCAAACTGACCTCAGGAATCTGGCCTGGTGAGTTTTGTTTCTGAGAGAAAAGGTATCCTTCCTGTCCAGGGTCTGGTGGCTCGGAGAGGCCTGGTGCCTGCTGAAATTCCGAACCTCCCAATATACCAGCCAGAAGCAAGGTGCCACCAGGGGCAAATGTGGCTGGTTGGACAGTGCCAATGCCTCTTGCAAACTGACATCAGGAACCTGACCTGGTGAGTTTTGTTTCTCAGGGGAAAGGCCATAGTTCCAGGCCAGCTTCCGGTGGACCATAGCTGCAGGGTGCTTCTTAAAATTCCGAACATCTCAGGATACATGCCAGAAGCAAGGCACCACCAGAGGCAAGTGTGGCTGGTTGAACAGTGCCAAGTGCCTCCTGCAAACGGACATCAGGAACTTGGCCTGGTGAGTTTTTTTTCTGAGAGAAAAGGCCATCGTTCGTGTCCTGGGTTCCGTGGCCCCGGGGTGCCAAGCTGCCTGCCGAAATTCCGCAGGTCTGAGGATGCCTCCCTGAAGCAAGGTGCCACCACGGGCAAATGTGGCTGGTTTGAGAGTGCCAAGTGTCTCCTGCAAACGGACCTCAGGAACCTGGCCTGCTGAGTTTTGTTTCTCTGGGGAAAGGCCATACTTCATGTCCAGATTCCGGTGGCCGGTAGTAGCCGTGTGCATTCTGAAATTCGGAATGTCACAGGATGCCTCCAAGACGCAAGGTGCCAGCACAGGCAACTATGGCTGGTTTGAGAGTGCCAAGTGCCTCCTGCAAACTGACCTCAGGAACCTGGCTTGCTGAGTTTTGTTTCTGAGAGAAAAGGTCATGGTTCATGTCCTGGTTCCGGTGGCCCAGTGTGGCCTGGTGCCTCTTAACATTCCGAACATCTCAGAATGCCTTCCTGAAGCTAGGTGCCACCAGGGGCAAATGTGGCTGGTTTGAGAGTGCCACGTGCCTCCTGAAAACTGACCTCAGGAACCTGACCTGGTGAGTTTTGTTTCTCAGGGGAAAGGCCATAGTTCCAGGCCAGCTTCCGGTGGACCATAGCTGCAGGGTGCTTCTTAAAATTCCGAACATCTCAGGATACATGCCAGAAGCAAGGCACCACCAGAGGCAAGTGTGGCTGGTTGAACAGTGCCAAGTGCCTCCTGCAAACGGACATCAGGAACTTGGCCTGGTGAGTTTTTTTTCTGAGAGAAAAGGCCATCGTTCGTGTCCTGGGTTCCGTGGCCCCGGGGTGGCAAGCTGCCTGCCGAAATTCCGCAGGTCTGAGGATGCCTCCCTGAAGCAAGGTGCCACCACGGGCAAATGTGGCTGGTTTGAGAGTGCCAAGTGTCTCCTGCAAACGGACCTCAGGAACCTGGCCTGCTGAGTTTTGTTTCTCTGGGGAAAGGCCATACTTCATGTCCAGATTCCGGTGGCCGGTAGTAGCCGTGTGCATTCTGAAATTCGGAATGTCACAGGATGCCTCCAAGACGCAAGGTGCCAGCACAGGCAACTATGGCTGGTTTGAGAGTGCCAAGTGCCTCCTGCAAACTGACCTCAGGAACCTGGCTTGCTGAGTTTTGTTTCTGAGAGAAAAGGTCATGGTTCATGTCCTGGTTCCGGTGGCCCAGGGTGGCCTGGTGCCTCTTAACATTCCGAACATCTCAGAATGCCTTCCTGAAGCTAGGTGCCACCAGGGGCAAATGTGGCTGGTTTGAGAGTGCCACGTGCCTCCTGCAAACTGACCTCAGGAACCTGGCCTGCTGAGTTTTGTTTCTCTGGGGAAAGGCCATAGTTCGTGTCCACCTTCCTGTGGCCCGTATTGGCCGTGTGCATTTTGAACTTCCGAACGTCTCAGGATGCCTCCCAGAAGCAAGGTGCCACCAGAGGCAAGTGAGGCTGGTTTGACAGTGCCATATGCCTCCTGCAAAGTGACATCAGGAAGCTGGCCTGCTGAGTTTTATTTCTCTGGGGAAAGGCCATGGTTCCTGGCCAGGTTCCGGTCTCCCACAGTGGCCGGCTGTGTGCTGAAATTCCCAAAGTCTCCAGATACCTCCCAGAAGCAAGGTGCAAGCAGAGGCAACTGTGGCTGGTTGAACAGTGCCAAGTGCCTCCTGCAAACTGACCTCAGGAACCTGGCCTGCTGAGTTTTGTTTCTCTGGGGAAAGGCCATAGTTCGTGTGCACCTTCCAGTGGCCAATAGTGGCCGTGTGCATTTTGAACTTCGGAATGTCTCAGGATGCCTCCCTGAAGCAAGCTACCACCACAGGCAACTATGGCTGGTTTGACAGCAGCAAGTGCCTCCTGCAAACTGACCTCAGGAATCTGGCCTGGTGAGTTTTGTTTCTGAGAGAAAAGGTATCCTTCCTGTCCAGGGTCTGGTGGCTCGGAGAGGCCTGGTGCCTGCTGAAATTCCGAACCTCCCAATATACCAGCCAGAAGCAAGGTGCCACCAGGGGCAAATGTGGCTGGTTGGACAGTGCCAATGCCTCTTGCAAACTGACATCAGGAACCTGACCTGGTGAGTTTTGTTTCTCAGGGGAAAGGCCATAGTTCCAGGCCAGCTTCCGGTGGACCATAGCTGCAGGGTGCTTCTTAAAATTCCGAACATCTCAGGATACATGCCAGAAGCAAGGCACCACCAGAGGCAAGTGTGGCTGGTTGAACAGTGCCAAGTGCCTCCTGCAAACGGACATCAGGAACTTGGCCTGGTGAGTTTTTTTTCTGAGAGAAAAGGCCATCGTTCGTGTCCTGGGTTCCGTGGCCCCGGGGTGCCAAGCTGCCTGCCGAAATTCCGCAGGTCTGAGGATGCCTCCCTGAAGCAAGGTGCCACCACGGGCAAATGTGGCTGGTTTGAGAGTGCCAAGTGTCTCCTGCAAACGGACCTCAGGAACCTGGCCTGCTGAGTTTTGTTTCTCTGGGGAAAGGCCATACTTCATGTCCAGATTCCGGTGGCTGGTAGTAGCCGTGTGCATTCTGAAATTCGGAATGTCACAGGATGCCTCCAAGACGCAAGGTGCCAGCACAGGCAACTATGGCTGGTTTGAGAGTGCCAAGTGCCTCCTGCAAACTGACCTCAGGAACCTGGCCTGCTGAGTTTTGATTCTGAGAGAAAAGACCATGGTTCATGTCCTGGTTCCGGTGGCCCAGGGTGGCCTGGTGCCTCTTAACATTCTGAACATCTCAGAATGCCTTCCTGAAGCTAGGTGCCACCAGGGGCAAATGTGGCTGGTTTGAGAGTGCCACGTGCCTCCTGCAAACTGACCTCAGGAACCTGGCCTGCTGAGTTTTGTTTCTCTGGGGAAAGGCCATAGTTCGTGTCCACCTTCCTGTGGCCCGTATTGGCCGTGTGCATTTTGAACTTCCGAACGTCTCAGGATGCCTCCCAGAAGCAAGGTGCCGCCAGAGGCAAGTGAGGCTGGTTTGACAGTGCCATATGCCTCCTGCAAAGTGACATCAGGAAGCTGGCCTGCTGAGTTTTATTTCTCTGGGGAAAGGCCATGGTTCCTGGCCAGGTTCCGGTCTCCCACAGTGGCCGGCTGTGTGCTGAAATTCCCAAAGTCTCCAGATACCTCCCAGAAGCAAGGTGCAAGCAGAGGCAACTGTGGCTGGTTGAACAGTGCCAAGTGCCTCCTGCAAACTGACCTCAGGAACCTGGCCTGCTGAGTTTTGTTTCTCTGGGGAAAGGCCATAGTTCGTGTGCACCTTCCAGTGGCCAATAGTGGCCGTGTGCATTTTGAACTTCGGAATGTCTCAGGATGCCTCCCTGAAGCAAGCTACCACCACAGGCAACTATGGCTGGTTTGACAGCAGCAAGTGCCTCCTGCAAACTGACCTCAGGAATCTGGCCTGGTGAGTTTTGTTTCTGAGAGAAAAGGTATCCTTCCTGTCCAGGGTCTGGTGGCTCGGAGAGGCCTGGTGCCTGCTGAAATTCCGAACCTCCCAATATACCAGCCAGAAGCAAGGTGCCACCAGGGGCAAATGTGGCTGGTTGGACAGTGCCAATGCCTCTTGCAAACTGACATCAGGAACCTGACCTGGTGAGTTTTGTTTCTCAGGGGAAAGGCCATAGTTCCAGGCCAGCTTCCGGTGGACCATAGCTGCAGGGTGCTTCTTAAAATTCCGAACATCTCAGGATACATGCCAGAAGCAAGGCACCACCAGAGGCAAGTGTGGCTGGTTGAACAGTGCCAAGTGCCTCCTGCAAACGGACATCAGGAACTTGGCCTGGTGAGTTTTTTTTCTGAGAGAAAAGGCCATCGTTCGTGTCCTGGGTTCCGTGGCCCCGGGCTGGCAAGCTGCCTGCCGAAATTCCGCAGGTCTGAGGATGCCTCCCTGAAGCAAGGTGCCACCACGGGCAAATGTGGCTGGTTTGAGAGTGCCAAGTGTCTCCTGCAAACGGACCTCAGGAACCTGGCCTGCTGAGTTTTGTTTCTCTGGGGAAAGGCCATACTTCATGTCCAGATTCCGGTGGCCGGTAGTAGCCGTGTGCATTCTGAAATTCGGAATGTCACAGGATGCCTCCAAGACGCAAGGTGCCAGCACAGGCAACTATGGCTGGTTTGAGAGTGCCAAGTGCCTCCTGCAAACTGACCTCAGGAACCTGGCTTGCTGAGTTTTGTTTCTGAGAGAAAAGGTCATGGTTCATGTCCTGGTTCCGGTGGCCCAGTGTGGCCTGGTGCCTCTTAACATTCCGAACATCTCAGAATGCCTTCCTGAAGCTAGGTGCCACCAGGGGCAAATGTGGCTGGTTTGAGAGTGCCACGTGCCTCCTGAAAACTGACCTCAGGAACCTGACCTGGTGAGTTTTGTTTCTCAGGGGAAAGGCCATAGTTCCAGGCCAGCTTCCGGTGGACCATAGCTGCAGGGTGCTTCTTAAAATTCCGAACATCTCAGGATACATGCCAGAAGCAAGGCACCACCAGAGGCAAGTGTGGCTGGTTGAACAGTGCCAAGTGCCTCCTGCAAACGGACATCAGGAACTTGGCCTGGTGAGTTTTTTTTCTGAGAGAAAAGGCCATCGTTCGTGTCCTGGGTTCCGTGGCCCCGGGGTGGCAAGCTGCCTGCCGAAATTCCGCAGGTCTGAGGATGCCTCCCTGAAGCAAGGTGCCACCACGGGCAAATGTGGCTGGTTTGAGAGTGCCAAGTGTCTCCTGCAAACGGACCTCAGGAACCTGGCCTGCTGAGTTTTGTTTCTCTGGGGAAAGGCCATACTTCATGTCCAGATTCCGGTGGCCGGTAGTAGCCGTGTGCATTCTGAAATTCGGAATGTCACAGGATGCCTCCAAGACGCAAGGTGCCAGCACAGGCAACTATGGCTGGTTTGAGAGTGCCAAGTGCCTCCTGCAAACTGACCTCAGGAACCTGGCTTGCTGAGTTTTGTTTCTGAGAGAAAAGGTCATGGTTCATGTCCTGGTTCCGGTGGCCCAGTGTGGCCTGGTGCCTCTTAACATTCCGAACATCTCAGAATGCCTTCCTGAAGCTAGGTGCCACCAGGGGCAAATGTGGCTGGTTTGAGAGTGCCACGTGCCTCCTGCAAACTGACCTCAGGAACCTGGCCTGCTGAGTTTTGTTTCTCTGGGGAAAGGCCATAGTTCGTGTCCACCTTCCTGTGGCCCGTATTGGCCATGTGCATTTTGAACTTCCGAACGTCTCAGGATGCCTCCCAGAAGCAAGGTGCCACCAGAGGCAAGTGAGGCTGGTTTGACAGTGCCATATGCCTCCTGCAAAGTGACATCAGGAAGCTGGCCTGCTGAGTTTTATTTCTCTGGGGAAAGGCCATGGTTCCTGGCCAGGTTCCGGTCTCCCACAGTGGCCGGCTGTGTGCTGAAATTCCCAAAGTCTCCAGATACCTCCCAGAAGCAAGGTGCAAGCAGAGGCAACTGTGGCTGGTTGAACAGTGCCAAGTGCCTCCTGCAAACTGACCTCAGGAACCTGGCCTGCTGAGTTTTGTTTCTCTGGGGAAAGGCCATAGTTCGTGTGCACCTTCCAGTGGCCAATAGTGGCCGTGTGCATTTTGAACTTCGGAATGTCTCAGGATGCCTCCCTGAAGCAAGCTACCACCACAGGCAACTATGGCTGGTTTGACAGCAGCAAGTGCCTCCTGCAAACTGACCTCAGGAATCTGGCCTGGTGAGTTTTGTTTCTGAGAGAAAAGGTATCCTTCCTGTCCAGGGTCTGGTGGCTCGGAGAGGCCTGGTGCCTGCTGAAATTCCGAACCTCCCAATATACCAGCCAGAAGCAAGGTGCCACCAGGGGCAAATGTGGCTGGTTGGACAGTGCCAATGCCTCTTGCAAACTGACATCAGGAACCTGACCTGGTGAGTTTTGTTTCTCAGGGGAAAGGCCATAGTTCCAGGCCAGCTTCCGGTGGACCATAGCTGCAGGGTGCTTCTTAAAATTCCGAACATCTCAGGATACATGCCAGAAGCAAGGCACCACCAGAGGCAAGTGTGGCTGGTTGAACAGTGCCAAGTGCCTCCTGCAAACGGACATCAGGAACTTGGCCTGGTGAGTTTTTTTTCTGAGAGAAAAGGCCATCGTTCGTGTCCTGGGTTCCGTGGCCCCGGGGTGCCAAGCTGCCTGCCGAAATTCCGCAGGTCTGAGGATGCCTCCCTGAAGCAAGGTGCCACCACGGGCAAATGTGGCTGGTTTGAGAGTGCCAAGTGTCTCCTGCAAACGGACCTCAGGAACCTGGCCTGCTGAGTTTTGTTTCTCTGGGGAAAGGCCATACTTCATGTCCAGATTCCGGTGGCTGGTAGTAGCCGTGTGCATTCTGAAATTCGGAATGTCACAGGATGCCTCCAAGACGCAAGGTGCCAGCACAGGCAACTATGGCTGGTTTGAGAGTGCCAAGTGCCTCCTGCAAACTGACCTCAGGAACCTGGCCTGCTGAGTTTTGATTCTGAGAGAAAAGACCATGGTTCATGTCCTGGTTCCGGTGGCCCAGGGTGGCCTGGTGCCTCTTAACATTCTGAACATCTCAGAATGCCTTCCTGAAGCTAGGTGCCACCAGGGGCAAATGTGGCTGGTTTGAGAGTGCCACGTGCCTCCTGCAAACTGACCTCAGGAACCTGGCCTGCTGAGTTTTGTTTCTCTGGGGAAAGGCCATAGTTCGTGTCCACCTTCCTGTGGCCCGTATTGGCCGTGTGCATTTTGAACTTCCGAACGTCTCAGGATGCCTCCCAGAAGCAAGGTGCCGCCAGAGGCAAGTGAGGCTGGTTTGACAGTGCCATATGCCTCCTGCAAAGTGACATCAGGAAGCTGGCCTGCTGAGTTTTATTTCTCTGGGGAAAGGCCATGGTTCCTGGCCAGGTTCCGGTCTCCCACAGTGGCCGGCTGTGTGCTGAAATTCCCAAAGTCTCCAGATACTTCCCAGAAGCAAGGTGCAAGCAGAGGCAACTGTGGCTGGTTGAACAGTGCCAAGTGCCTCCTGCAAACTGACCTCAGGAACCTGGCCTGCTGAGTTTTGTTTCTCTGGGGAAAGGCCATAGTTCGTGTGCACCTTCCAGTGGCCAATAGTGGCCGTGTGCATTTTGAACTTCGGAATGTCTCAGGATGCCTCCCTGAAGCAAGCTACCACCACAGGCAACTATGGCTGGTTTGACAGCAGCAAGTGCCTCCTGCAAACTGACCTCAGGAATCTGGCCTGGTGAGTTTTGTTTCTGAGAGAAAAGGTATCCTTCCTGTCCAGGGTCTGGTGGCTCGGAGAGGCCTGGTGCCTGCTGAAATTCCGAACCTCCCAATATACCAGCCAGAAGCAAGGTGCCACCAGGGGCAAATGTGGCTGGTTGGACAGTGCCAATGCCTCTTGCAAACTGACAACAGGAACCTGACCTGGTGAGTTTTGTTTCTCAGGGGAACGGCCATAGTTCCAGGCCAGCTTCCGGTGGACCATAGCTGCAGGGTGCTTCTTAAAATTCCGAACATCTCAGGATACATGCCAGAAGCAAGGCACCACCAGAGGCAAGTGTGGCTGGTTGAACAGTGCCAAGTGCCTCCTGCAAACGGACATCAGGAACTTGGCCTGGTGAGTTTTTTTTCTGAGAGAAAAGGCCATCGTTCGTGTCCTGGGTCCCGTGGCCCCGGGCTGGCAAGCTGCCTGCCGAAATTCCGCAGGTCTGAGGATGCCTCCCTGAAGCAAGGTGCCACCACGGGCAAATGTGGCTGGTTTGAGAGTGCCAAGTGTCTCCTGCAAACGGACCTCAGGAACCTGGCCTGCTGAGTTTTGTTTCTCTGGGGAAAGGCCATACTTCATGTCCAGATTCCGGTGGCCGGTAGTAGCCGTGTGCATTCTGAAATTCGGAATGTCACAGGATGCCTCCAAGACGCAAGGTGCCAGCACAGGCAACTATGGCTGGTTTGAGAGTGCCAAGTGCCTCCTGCAAACTGACCTCAGGAACCTGGCCTGCTGAGTTTTGATTCTGAGAGAAAAGACCATGGTTCATGTCCTGGTTCTGGTGGCCCAGGGTGGCCTGGTGCCTCTTAACATTCTGAACATCTCAGAATGCCTTCCTGAAGCTAGGTGCCACCAGGGGCAAATGTGGCTGGTTTGAGAGTGCCACGTGCCTCCTGCAAACTGACCTCAGGAACCTGGCCTGCTGAGTTTTGTTTCTCTGGGGAAAGGCCATAGTTCGTGTCCACCTTCCTGTGGCCCGTATTGGCCGTGTGCATTTTGAACTTCCGAACGTCTCAGGATGCCTCCCAGAAGCAAGGTGCCGCCAGAGGCAAGTGAGGCTGGTTTGACAGTGCCATATGCCTCCTGCAAAGTGACATCAGGAAGCTGGCCTGCTGAGTTTTATTTCTCTGGGGAAAGGCCATGGTTCCTGGCCAGGTTCCGGTCTCCCACAGTGGCCGGCTGTGTGCTGAAATTCCCAAAGTCTCCAGATACTTCCCAGAAGCAAGGTGCAAGCAGAGGCAACTGTGGCTGGTTGAACAGTGCCAAGTGCCTCCTGCAAACTGACCTCAGGAACCTGGCCTGCTGAGTTTTGTTTCTCTGGGGAAAGGCCATAGTTCGTGTGCACCTTCCAGTGGCCAATAGTGGCCGTGTGCATTTTGAACTTCGGAATGTCTCAGGATGCCTCCCTGAAGCAAGCTACCACCACAGGCAACTATGGCTGGTTTGACAGCAGCAAGTGCCTCCTGCAAACTGACCTCAGGAATCTGGCCTGGTGAGTTTTGTTTCTGAGAGAAAAGGTATCCTTCCTGTCCAGGGTCTGGTGGCTCGGAGAGGCCTGGTGCCTGCTGAAATTCCGAACCTCCCAATATACCAGCCAGAAGCAAGGTGCCACCAGGGGCAAATGTGGCTGGTTGGACAGTGCCAATGCCTCTTGCAAACTGACAACAGGAACCTGACCTGGTGAGTTTTGTTTCTCAGGGGAACGGCCATAGTTCCAGGCCAGCTTCCAGTGGACCATAGCTGCAGGGTGCTTCTTAAAATTCCGAACATCTCAGGATACATGCCAGAAGCAAGGCACCACCAGAGGCAAGTGTGGCTGGTTGAACAGTGCCAAGTGCCTCCTGCAAACGGACATCAGGAACTTGGCCTGGTGAGTTTTTTTTCTGAGAGAAAAGGCCATCGTTCGTGTCCTGGGTCCCGTGGCCCCGGGCTGGCAAGCTGCCTGCCGAAATTCCGCAGGTCTGAGGATGCCTCCCTGAAGCAAGGTGCCACCACAGGCAAATGTGGCTGGTTTGAGAGTGCCAAGTGCCTCCTGCAAACGGACCTCAGGAACCTGGCCTGCTGAGTTTTGTTTCTCTGGGGAAAGGCCATACTTCATGTCCAGATTCCGGTGGCCGGTAGTAGCCGTCTGCATTCTGAAATTCGGAATGTCACAGGATGCCTCCAAGACGCAAGGTGCCAGCACAGGCAACTATGGCTGGTTTCAGAGTGCCAAGTGCCTCCTGCAAACTGACCTCAGGAACCTGGCCTGCTGAGTTTTGTTTCTGAGAGAAAAGGTCATGGTTCATGTCCTGGTTCCGGTGGCCCAGTGTGGCCTGGTGCCTCTTAACATTCCGAACATCTCAGAATGCCTTCCTGAAGCTAGGTGCCACCAGGGGCAAATGTGGCTGGTTTGAAAGTGCCAAGTGCCTCCTGCAAACTGACCTCAGGAACCTGGCCTGCTGAGTTTTGTTTCTCTGGGGAAAGGCCATAGTTCGTGTCCACCTTCCTGTGGCCCGTATTGGCCGTGTGCATTTTGAACTTCCGAACGTCTCAGGATGCCTCCCAGAAGCAAGGTGCCGCCAGAGGCAAGTGAGGCTGGTTTGACAGTGCCATATGCCTCCTGCAAAGTGACATCAGGAACCTGGCCTCCTGAGTTTTGTTTCTCTGGGGAAAGGCCCTGGTTCCTGGCCAGGTTCCGGTCTCCCACAGTGGCCGGCTGTGTGCTGAAATTCCCAAAGTCTCCAGATACTTCCCAGAAGCAAGGTGCAAGCAGAGGCAACTGTGGCTGGTTGAACAGTGCCAAGTTCCTCCTGCAAACTAACCTCAGGAACCTGGCCTGCTGAGTTTTGTTTCTCTGGGGAAAGGCCATAGTTCGTGTGCACCTTCCAGTGGCCAATAGTGGCCGTGTGCATTTTGAACTTCGGAATGTCTCAGGATGCCTCCCTGAAGCAAGCTACCACCACAGGCAACTATGGCTGGTTTGACAGCAGCAAGTGCCTCCTGCAAACTGACCTCAGGAATCTGGCCTGGTGAGTTTTGTTTCTGAGAGAAAAGGTATCCTTCCTGTCCAGGGTCTGGTGGCTCGGAGAGGCCTGGTGCCTGCTGAAATTCCGAACCTCCCAATATACCAGCCAGAAGCAAGGTGCCACCAGGGGCAAATGTGGCTGGTTGGACAGTGCCAATGCCTCCTGCAAACTGACAACAGGAACCTGACCTGGTGAGTTTTGTTTCTCAGGGGAACGGCCATAGTTCCAGGCCAGCTTCCGGTGGACCATAGCTGCAGGGTGCTTCTTAAAATTCCGAACATCTCAGGATACATGCCAGAAGCAAGGCACCACCAGAGGCAAGTGTGGCTGGTTGAACAGTGCCAAGTGCCTCCTGCAAACGGACATCAGGAACTTGGCCTAGTGAGTTTTTTTTCTGAGAGAAAAGGCCATCGTTCGTGTCCTGGGTTCCGTGGCCCCGGGGTGGCAAGCTGCCTGCCGAAATTCCGCAGGTCTGAGGATGCCTCCCTGAAGCAAGGTGCCACCACGGGCAAATGTGGCTGGTTTGAGAGGGCCAAGTGCCTCCTGCAAACGGACCTCAGGAACCTGGCCTGCTGAGTTTTGTTTCTCTGGGGAAAGGCCATACTTCATGTCCAGATTCCGGTGGCCGGTAGTAGCCGTGTGCATTCTGAAATTCGGAATGTCAGAGGATGCCTCCAAGACGCAAGGTGCCAGCACAGGCAGCTATGGCTGGTTTGAGAGTGCCAAGTGCCTCCTGCAAACTGACCTCAGGAACCTGGCCTGCTGAGTTTTGTTTCTGAGAGAAAAGGCCATGGTTCATGTCCGGGGTCCGGTGGCCCAGGGTGGCCTGGTGACTCTTAACATTCCGAACATCTCAGAATGCCTTCCTGAAGCAAGGTGCCACCAGGGGCAAATGTGGCTGGTTTGAGAGTGCCACGTGCCTCCTGCAAACTGACCTCAGGAACCTGGCCTGCTGAGTTTTGTTTCTCTGGGGAAAGGCCATAGTTCGTGTCCACCTTCCTGTGGCCCGTATTGGCCGTGTGCATTTTGAACTTCCGAACGTCTCAGGATGCCTCCCAGAAGCAAGGTGCCGCCAGAGGCAAGTGAGGCTGGTTTGACAGTGCCATATGCCTCCTGCAAAGTGACATCAGGAAGCTGGCCTGCTGAGTTTTGTTTCTCTGGGGAAAGGCCATGGTTCCTGGCCAGCTTCCGATCTCCCACAGTGGCCGGCTGTGTGCTGAATTTCCCAAAGACTCCAGATACTTCCCAGAAGCAAGGTGCAAGCAGAGGCAACTGTGGCTGATTGAACAGTAGCAAGTGCCTCCTGCAAACTGACCTCAGGAACCAGGCCTGCTGAGTTTTGTTTCTCTGGGGAAAGGCCATAATTCATGTCCAGATTCCGGTGGCCGGTAGTAGCCGTGTGCATTCTGAAATTCGGAATGTCACAGGATGCCTCCAAGACGCAAGGTGCCAGCACAGGCAACTATGGCTGGTTTGAGAGTGCCAAGTGCCTCCTGCAAACTGACCTCAGGATCCTGGCCTGCTGAGTTTTGTTTCTGAGAGAAAAGGCCATGGTTCATGTCCTGGTTCCGGTGGCCCAGGGTGGCCTGGTGCCTCTTAACATTCCGAACATCTCAGAATGCCTTCCTGAAGCTAGGTGCCACCAGGGGCAAATGTGGCTGGTTTGAGAGTGCCACGTGCCTCCTGCAAACTGACCTCAGGAACCTGGCCTGCTGAGTTTTGTTTCTCTGGGGAAAGGCCATAGTTCGTGTCCACCTTCCTGTGGCCCATATTGGCCGTGTGCATTTTGAACTTCCGAACGTCTCAGGATGCCTCCCAGAAGCAAGGTGCCACCAGAGGCAAGTGAGGCTGGTTTGACAGTGCCATATGCCTCCTGCAAAGTGACATCAGGAAGCTGGCCTGCTGAGTTTTATTTCTCTGGGGAAAGGCCATGGTTCCCGGCCAGGTTCCGGTCTCCCACAGTGGCCGGCTGTGTGCTGAAATTCCCAAAGTCTCCAGATACCTCCCAGAAGCAAGGTGCAAGCAGAGGCAACTGTGGCTGGTTGAACAGTGCCAAGTGCCTCCTGCAAACTGACCTCAGGAACCTGGCCTGCTGAGTTTTGTTTCTCTGGGGAAAGGCCATAGTTCGTGTGCACCTTCCAGTGGCCAATAGTGGCCGTGTGCATTTTGAACTTCGGAATGTCTCAGGATGCCTCCCTGAAGCAAGCTACCACCACAGGCAACTATGGCTGGTTTGACAGCAGCAAGTGCCTCCTGCAAACTGACCTCAGGAATCTGGCCTGGTGAGTTTTGTTTCTGAGAGAAAAGGTATCCTTCCTGTCCAGGGTCTGGTGGCTCGGAGAGGCCTGGTGCCTGCTGAAATTCCGAACCTCCCAATATACCAGCCAGAAGCAAGGTGCCACCAGGGGCAAATGTGGCTGGTTGGACAGTGCCAATGCCTCTTGCAAACTGACATCAGGAACCTGACCTGGTGAGTTTTGTTTCTCAGGGGAAAGGCCATAGTTCCAGGCCAGCTTCCGGTGGACCATAGCTGCAGGGTGCTTCTTAAAATTCCGAACATCTCAGGATACATGCCAGAAGCAAGGCACCACCAGAGGCAAGTGTGGCTGGTTGAACAGTGCCAAGTGCCTCCTGCAAACGGACATCAGGAACTTGGCCTGGTGAGTTTTTTTTCTGAGAGAAAAGGCCATCGTTCGTGTCCTGGGTTCCGTGGCCCCGGGGTGCCAAGCTGCCTGCCGAAATTCCGCAGGTCTGAGGATGCCTCCCTGAAGCAAGGTGCCACCACGGGCAAATGTGGCTGGTTTGAGAGTGCCAAGTGTCTCCTGCAAACGGACCTCAGGAACCTGGCCTGCTGAGTTTTGTTTCTCTGGGGAAAGGCCATACTTCATGTCCAGATTCCGGTGGCCGGTAGTAGCCGTGTGCATTCTGAAATTCGGAATGTCACAGGATGCCTCCAAGACGCAAGGTGCCAGCACAGGCAACTATGGCTGGTTTGAGAGTGCCAAGTGCCTCCTGCAAACTGACCTCAGGAACCTGGCTTGCTGAGTTTTGTTTCTGAGAGAAAAGGTCATGGTTCATGTCCTGGTTCCGGTGGCCCAGTGTGGCCTGGTGCCTCTTAACATTCCGAACATCTCAGAATGCCTTCCTGAAGCTAGGTGCCACCAGGGGCAAATGTGGCTGGTTTGAGAGTGCCACGTGCCTCCTGAAAACTGACCTCAGGAACCTGACCTGGTGAGTTTTGTTTCTCAGGGGAAAGGCCATAGTTCCAGGCCAGCTTCCGGTGGACCATAGCTGCAGGGTGCTTCTTAAAATTCCGAACATCTCAGGATACATGCCAGAAGCAAGGCACCACCAGAGGCAAGTGTGGCTGGTTGAACAGTGCCAAGTGCCTCCTGCAAACGGACATCAGGAACTTGGCCTGGTGAGTTTTTTTTCTGAGAGAAAAGGCCATCGTTCGTGTCCTGGGTTCCGTGGCCCCGGGGTGGCAAGCTGCCTGCCGAAATTCCGCAGGTCTGAGGATGCCTCCCTGAAGCAAGGTGCCACCACGGGCAAATGTGGCTGGTTTGAGAGTGCCAAGTGTCTCCTGCAAACGGACCTCAGGAACCTGGCCTGCTGAGTTTTGTTTCTCTGGGGAAAGGCCATACTTCATGTCCAGATTCCGGTGGCCGGTAGTAGCCGTGTGCATTCTGAAATTCGGAATGTCACAGGATGCCTCCAAGACGCAAGGTGCCAGCACAGGCAACTATGGCTGGTTTGAGAGTGCCAAGTGCCTCCTGCAAACTGACCTCAGGAACCTGGCTTGCTGAGTTTTGTTTCTGAGAGAAAAGGTCATGGTTCATGTCCTGGTTCCGGTGGCCCAGGGTGGCCTGGTGCCTCTTAACATTCCGAACATCTCAGAATGCCTTCCTGAAGCTAGGTGCCACCAGGGGCAAATGTGGCTGGTTTGAGAGTGCCACGTGCCTCCTGCAAACTGACCTCAGGAACCTGGCCTGCTGAGTTTTGTTTCTCTGGGGAAAGGCCATAGTTCGTGTCCACCTTCCTGTGGCCCGTATTGGCCGTGTGCATTTTGAACTTCCGAACGTCTCAGGATGCCTCCCAGAAGCAAGGTGCCACCAGAGGCAAGTGAGGCTGGTTTGACAGTGCCATATGCCTCCTGCAAAGTGACATCAGGAAGCTGGCCTGCTGAGTTTTATTTCTCTGGGGAAAGGCCATGGTTCCTGGCCAGGTTCCGGTCTCCCACAGTGGCCGGCTGTGTGCTGAAATTCCCAAAGTCTCCAGATACCTCCCAGAAGCAAGGTGCAAGCAGAGGCAACTGTGGCTGGTTGAACAGTGCCAAGTGCCTCCTGCAAACTGACCTCAGGAACCTGGCCTGCTGAGTTTTGTTTCTCTGGGGAAAGGCCATAGTTCGTGTGCACCTTCCAGTGGCCAATAGTGGCCGTGTGCATTTTGAACTTCGGAATGTCTCAGGATGCCTCCCTGAAGCAAGCTACCACCACAGGCAACTATGGCTGGTTTGACAGCAGCAAGTGCCTCCTGCAAACTGACCTCAGGAATCTGGCCTGGTGAGTTTTGTTTCTGAGAGAAAAGGTATCCTTCCTGTCCAGGGTCTGGTGGCTCGGAGAGGCCTGGTGCCTGCTGAAATTCCGAACCTCCCAATATACCAGCCAGAAGCAAGGTGCCACCAGGGGCAAATGTGGCTGGTTGGACAGTGCCAATGCCTCTTGCAAACTGACATCAGGAACCTGACCTGGTGAGTTTTGTTTCTCAGGGGAAAGGCCATAGTTCCAGGCCAGCTTCCGGTGGACCATAGCTGCAGGGTGCTTCTTAAAATTCCGAACATCTCAGGATACATGCCAGAAGCAAGGCACCACCAGAGGCAAGTGTGGCTGGTTGAACAGTGCCAAGTGCCTCCTGCAAACGGACATCAGGAACTTGGCCTGGTGAGTTTTTTTTCTGAGAGAAAAGGCCATCGTTCGTGTCCTGGGTTCCGTGGCCCCGGGGTGCCAAGCTGCCTGCCGAAATTCCGCAGGTCTGAGGATGCCTCCCTGAAGCAAGGTGCCACCACGGGCAAATGTGGCTGGTTTGAGAGTGCCAAGTGTCTCCTGCAAACGGACCTCAGGAACCTGGCCTGCTGAGTTTTGTTTCTCTGGGGAAAGGCCATACTTCATGTCCAGATTCCGGTGGCTGGTAGTAGCCGTGTGCATTCTGAAATTCGGAATGTCACAGGATGCCTCCAAGACGCAAGGTGCCAGCACAGGCAACTATGGCTGGTTTGAGAGTGCCAAGTGCCTCCTGCAAACTGACCTCAGGAACCTGGCCTGCTGAGTTTTGATTCTGAGAGAAAAGACCATGGTTCATGTCCTGGTTCCGGTGGCCCAGGGTGGCCTGGTGCCTCTTAACATTCTGAACATCTCAGAATGCCTTCCTGAAGCTAGGTGCCACCAGGGGCAAATGTGGCTGGTTTGAGAGTGCCACGTGCCTCCTGCAAACTGACCTCAGGAACCTGGCCTGCTGAGTTTTGTTTCTCTGGGGAAAGGCCATAGTTCGTGTCCACCTTCCTGTGGCCCGTATTGGCCGTGTGCATTTTGAACTTCCGAACGTCTCAGGATGCCTCCCAGAAGCAAGGTGCCGCCAGAGGCAAGTGAGGCTGGTTTGACAGTGCCATATGCCTCCTGCAAAGTGACATCAGGAAGCTGGCCTGCTGAGTTTTATTTCTCTGGGGAAAGGCCATGGTTCCTGGCCAGGTTCCGGTCTCCCACAGTGGCCGGCTGTGTGCTGAAATTCCCAAAGTCTCCAGATACCTCCCAGAAGCAAGGTGCAAGCAGAGGCAACTGTGGCTGGTTGAACAGTGCCAAGTGCCTCCTGCAAACTGACCTCAGGAACCTGGCCTGCTGAGTTTTGTTTCTCTGGGGAAAGGCCATAGTTCGTGTGCACCTTCCAGTGGCCAATAGTGGCCGTGTGCATTTTGAACTTCGGAATGTCTCAGGATGCCTCCCTGAAGCAAGCTACCACCACAGGCAACTATGGCTGGTTTGACAGCAGCAAGTGCCTCCTGCAAACTGACCTCAGGAATCTGGCCTGGTGAGTTTTGTTTCTGAGAGAAAAGGTATCCTTCCTGTCCAGGGTCTGGTGGCTCGGAGAGGCCTGGTGCCTGCTGAAATTCCGAACCTCCCAATATACCAGCCAGAAGCAAGGTGCCACCAGGGGCAAATGTGGCTGGTTGGACAGTGCCAATGCCTCTTGCAAACTGACATCAGGAACCTGACCTGGTGAGTTTTGTTTCTCAGGGGAAAGGCCATAGTTCCAGGCCAGCTTCCGGTGGACCATAGCTGCAGGGTGCTTCTTAAAATTCCGAACATCTCAGGATACATGCCAGAAGCAAGGCACCACCAGAGGCAAGTGTGGCTGGTTGAACAGTGCCAAGTGCCTCCTGCAAACGGACATCAGGAACTTGGCCTGGTGAGTTTTTTTTCTGAGAGAAAAGGCCATCGTTCGTGTCCTGGGTTCCGTGGCCCCGGGCTGGCAAGCTGCCTGCCGAAATTCCGCAGGTCTGAGGATGCCTCCCTGAAGCAAGGTGCCACCACGGGCAAATGTGGCTGGTTTGAGAGTGCCAAGTGTCTCCTGCAAACGGACCTCAGGAACCTGGCCTGCTGAGTTTTGTTTCTCTGGGGAAAGGCCATACTTCATGTCCAGATTCCGGTGGCCGGTAGTAGCCGTGTGCATTCTGAAATTCGGAATGTCACAGGATGCCTCCAAGACGCAAGGTGCCAGCACAGGCAACTATGGCTGGTTTGAGAGTGCCAAGTGCCTCCTGCAAACTGACCTCAGGAACCTGGCTTGCTGAGTTTTGTTTCTGAGAGAAAAGGTCATGGTTCATGTCCTGGTTCCGGTGGCCCAGTGTGGCCTGGTGCCTCTTAACATTCCGAACATCTCAGAATGCCTTCCTGAAGCTAGGTGCCACCAGGGGCAAATGTGGCTGGTTTGAGAGTGCCACGTGCCTCCTGAAAACTGACCTCAGGAACCTGACCTGGTGAGTTTTGTTTCTCAGGGGAAAGGCCATAGTTCCAGGCCAGCTTCCGGTGGACCATAGCTGCAGGGTGCTTCTTAAAATTCCGAACATCTCAGGATACATGCCAGAAGCAAGGCACCACCAGAGGCAAGTGTGGCTGGTTGAACAGTGCCAAGTGCCTCCTGCAAACGGACATCAGGAACTTGGCCTGGTGAGTTTTTTTTCTGAGAGAAAAGGCCATCGTTCGTGTCCTGGGTTCCGTGGCCCCGGGGTGGCAAGCTGCCTGCCGAAATTCCGCAGGTCTGAGGATGCCTCCCTGAAGCAAGGTGCCACCACGGGCAAATGTGGCTGGTTTGAGAGTGCCAAGTGTCTCCTGCAAACGGACCTCAGGAACCTGGCCTGCTGAGTTTTGTTTCTCTGGGGAAAGGCCATACTTCATGTCCAGATTCCGGTGGCCGGTAGTAGCCGTGTGCATTCTGAAATTCGGAATGTCACAGGATGCCTCCAAGACGCAAGGTGCCAGCACAGGCAACTATGGCTGGTTTGAGAGTGCCAAGTGCCTCCTGCAAACTGACCTCAGGAACCTGGCTTGCTGAGTTTTGTTTCTGAGAGAAAAGGTCATGGTTCATGTCCTGGTTCCGGTGGCCCAGGGTGGCCTGGTGCCTCTTAACATTCCGAACATCTCAGAATGCCTTCCTGAAGCTAGGTGCCACCAGGGGCAAATGTGGCTGGTTTGAGAGTGCCACGTGCCTCCTGCAAACTGACCTCAGGAACCTGGCCTGCTGAGTTTTGTTTCTCTGGGGAAAGGCCATAGTTCGTGTCCACCTTCCTGTGGCCCGTATTGGCCATGTGCATTTTGAACTTCCGAACGTCTCAGGATGCCTCCCAGAAGCAAGGTGCCACCAGAGGCAAGTGAGGCTGGTTTGACAGTGCCATATGCCTCCTGCAAAGTGACATCAGGAAGCTGGCCTGCTGAGTTTTATTTCTCTGGGGAAAGGCCATGGTTCCTGGCCAGGTTCCGGTCTCCCACAGTGGCCGGCTGTGTGCTGAAATTCCCAAAGTCTCCAGATACCTCCCAGAAGCAAGGTGCAAGCAGAGGCAACTGTGGCTGGTTGAACAGTGCCAAGTGCCTCCTGCAAACTGACCTCAGGAACCTGGCCTGCTGAGTTTTGTTTCTCTGGGGAAAGGCCATAGTTCGTGTGCACCTTCCAGTGGCCAATAGTGGCCGTGTGCATTTTGAACTTCGGAATGTCTCAGGATGCCTCCCTGAAGCAAGCTACCACCACAGGCAACTATGGCTGGTTTGACAGCAGCAAGTGCCTCCTGCAAACTGACCTCAGGAATCTGGCCTGGTGAGTTTTGTTTCTGAGAGAAAAGGTATCCTTCCTGTCCAGGGTCTGGTGGCTCGGAGAGGCCTGGTGCCTGCTGAAATTCCGAACCTCCCAATATACCAGCCAGAAGCAAGGTGCCACCAGGGGCAAATGTGGCTGGTTGGACAGTGCCAATGCCTCTTGCAAACTGACATCAGGAACCTGACCTGGTGAGTTTTGTTTCTCAGGGGAAAGGCCATAGTTCCAGGCCAGCTTCCGGTGGACCATAGCTGCAGGGTGCTTCTTAAAATTCCGAACATCTCAGGATACATGCCAGAAGCAAGGCACCACCAGAGGCAAGTGTGGCTGGTTGAACAGTGCCAAGTGCCTCCTGCAAACGGACATCAGGAACTTGGCCTGGTGAGTTTTTTTTCTGAGAGAAAAGGCCATCGTTCGTGTCCTGGGTTCCGTGGCCCCGGGGTGCCAAGCTGCCTGCCGAAATTCCGCAGGTCTGAGGATGCCTCCCTGAAGCAAGGTGCCACCACGGGCAAATGTGGCTGGTTTGAGAGTGCCAAGTGTCTCCTGCAAACGGACCTCAGGAACCTGGCCTGCTGAGTTTTGTTTCTCTGGGGAAAGGCCATACTTCATGTCCAGATTCCGGTGGCTGGTAGTAGCCGTGTGCATTCTGAAATTCGGAATGTCACAGGATGCCTCCAAGACGCAAGGTGCCAGCACAGGCAACTATGGCTGGTTTGAGAGTGCCAAGTGCCTCCTGCAAACTGACCTCAGGAACCTGGCCTGCTGAGTTTTGATTCTGAGAGAAAAGACCATGGTTCATGTCCTGGTTCCGGTGGCCCAGGGTGGCCTGGTGCCTCTTAACATTCTGAACATCTCAGAATGCCTTCCTGAAGCTAGGTGCCACCAGGGGCAAATGTGGCTGGTTTGAGAGTGCCACGTGCCTCCTGCAAACTGACCTCAGGAACCTGGCCTGCTGAGTTTTGTTTCTCTGGGGAAAGGCCATAGTTCGTGTCCACCTTCCTGTGGCCCGTATTGGCCGTGTGCATTTTGAACTTCCGAACGTCTCAGGATGCCTCCCAGAAGCAAGGTGCCGCCAGAGGCAAGTGAGGCTGGTTTGACAGTGCCATATGCCTCCTGCAAAGTGACATCAGGAAGCTGGCCTGCTGAGTTTTATTTCTCTGGGGAAAGGCCATGGTTCCTGGCCAGGTTCCGGTCTCCCACAGTGGCCGGCTGTGTGCTGAAATTCCCAAAGTCTCCAGATACTTCCCAGAAGCAAGGTGCAAGCAGAGGCAACTGTGGCTGGTTGAACAGTGCCAAGTGCCTCCTGCAAACTGACCTCAGGAACCTGGCCTGCTGAGTTTTGTTTCTCTGGGGAAAGGCCATAGTTCGTGTGCACCTTCCAGTGGCCAATAGTGGCCGTGTGCATTTTGAACTTCGGAATGTCTCAGGATGCCTCCCTGAAGCAAGCTACCACCACAGGCAACTATGGCTGGTTTGACAGCAGCAAGTGCCTCCTGCAAACTGACCTCAGGAATCTGGCCTGGTGAGTTTTGTTTCTGAGAGAAAAGGTATCCTTCCTGTCCAGGGTCTGGTGGCTCGGAGAGGCCTGGTGCCTGCTGAAATTCCGAACCTCCCAATATACCAGCCAGAAGCAAGGTGCCACCAGGGGCAAATGTGGCTGGTTGGACAGTGCCAATGCCTCTTGCAAACTGACAACAGGAACCTGACCTGGTGAGTTTTGTTTCTCAGGGGAACGGCCATAGTTCCAGGCCAGCTTCCGGTGGACCATAGCTGCAGGGTGCTTCTTAAAATTCCGAACATCTCAGGATACATGCCAGAAGCAAGGCACCACCAGAGGCAAGTGTGGCTGGTTGAACAGTGCCAAGTGCCTCCTGCAAACGGACATCAGGAACTTGGCCTGGTGAGTTTTTTTTCTGAGAGAAAAGGCCATCGTTCGTGTCCTGGGTCCCGTGGCCCCGGGCTGGCAAGCTGCCTGCCGAAATTCCGCAGGTCTGAGGATGCCTCCCTGAAGCAAGGTGCCACCACGGGCAAATGTGGCTGGTTTGAGAGTGCCAAGTGTCTCCTGCAAACGGACCTCAGGAACCTGGCCTGCTGAGTTTTGTTTCTCTGGGGAAAGGCCATACTTCATGTCCAGATTCCGGTGGCCGGTAGTAGCCGTGTGCATTCTGAAATTCGGAATGTCACAGGATGCCTCCAAGACGCAAGGTGCCAGCACAGGCAACTATGGCTGGTTTGAGAGTGCCAAGTGCCTCCTGCAAACTGACCTCAGGAACCTGGCCTGCTGAGTTTTGATTCTGAGAGAAAAGACCATGGTTCATGTCCTGGTTCTGGTGGCCCAGGGTGGCCTGGTGCCTCTTAACATTCTGAACATCTCAGAATGCCTTCCTGAAGCTAGGTGCCACCAGGGGCAAATGTGGCTGGTTTGAGAGTGCCACGTGCCTCCTGCAAACTGACCTCAGGAACCTGGCCTGCTGAGTTTTGTTTCTCTGGGGAAAGGCCATAGTTCGTGTCCACCTTCCTGTGGCCCGTATTGGCCGTGTGCATTTTGAACTTCCGAACGTCTCAGGATGCCTCCCAGAAGCAAGGTGCCGCCAGAGGCAAGTGAGGCTGGTTTGACAGTGCCATATGCCTCCTGCAAAGTGACATCAGGAAGCTGGCCTGCTGAGTTTTATTTCTCTGGGGAAAGGCCATGGTTCCTGGCCAGGTTCCGGTCTCCCACAGTGGCCGGCTGTGTGCTGAAATTCCCAAAGTCTCCAGATACTTCCCAGAAGCAAGGTGCAAGCAGAGGCAACTGTGGCTGGTTGAACAGTGCCAAGTGCCTCCTGCAAACTGACCTCAGGAACCTGGCCTGCTGAGTTTTGTTTCTCTGGGGAAAGGCCATAGTTCGTGTGCACCTTCCAGTGGCCAATAGTGGCCGTGTGCATTTTGAACTTCGGAATGTCTCAGGATGCCTCCCTGAAGCAAGCTACCACCACAGGCAACTATGGCTGGTTTGACAGCAGCAAGTGCCTCCTGCAAACTGACCTCAGGAATCTGGCCTGGTGAGTTTTGTTTCTGAGAGAAAAGGTATCCTTCCTGTCCAGGGTCTGGTGGCTCGGAGAGGCCTGGTGCCTGCTGAAATTCCGAACCTCCCAATATACCAGCCAGAAGCAAGGTGCCACCAGGGGCAAATGTGGCTGGTTGGACAGTGCCAATGCCTCTTGCAAACTGACAACAGGAACCTGACCTGGTGAGTTTTGTTTCTCAGGGGAACGGCCATAGTTCCAGGCCAGCTTCCAGTGGACCATAGCTGCAGGGTGCTTCTTAAAATTCCGAACATCTCAGGATACATGCCAGAAGCAAGGCACCACCAGAGGCAAGTGTGGCTGGTTGAACAGTGCCAAGTGCCTCCTGCAAACGGACATCAGGAACTTGGCCTGGTGAGTTTTTTTTCTGAGAGAAAAGGCCATCGTTCGTGTCCTGGGTCCCGTGGCCCCGGGCTGGCAAGCTGCCTGCCGAAATTCCGCAGGTCTGAGGATGCCTCCCTGAAGCAAGGTGCCACCACAGGCAAATGTGGCTGGTTTGAGAGTGCCAAGTGCCTCCTGCAAACGGACCTCAGGAACCTGGCCTGCTGAGTTTTGTTTCTCTGGGGAAAGGCCATACTTCATGTCCAGATTCCGGTGGCCGGTAGTAGCCGTCTGCATTCTGAAATTCGGAATGTCACAGGATGCCTCCAAGACGCAAGGTGCCAGCACAGGCAACTATGGCTGGTTTGAGAGTGCCAAGTGCCTCCTGCAAACTGACCTCAGGAACCTGGCCTGCTGAGTTTTGTTTCTGAGAGAAAAGGTCATGGTTCATGTCCTGGTTCCGGTGGCCCAGTGTGGCCTGGTGACTCTTAACATTCCGAACATCTCAGAATGCCTTCCTGAAGCAAGGTGCCACCAGGGGCAAATGTGGCTGGTTTGAGAGTGCCACGTGCCTCCTGCAAACTGACCTCAGGAACCTGGCCTGCTGAGTTTTGTTTCTCTGGGGAAAGGCCATAGTTCGTGTCCACCTTCCTGTGGCCCGTATTGGCCGTGTGCATTTTGAACTTCCGAACGTCTCAGGATGCCTCCCAGAAGCACGGTGCCGCCAGAGGCAAGTGAGGCTGGTTTGACAGTGCCATATGCCTCCTGCAAAGTGACATCAGGAAGCTGGCCTGCTGAGTTTTGTTTCTCTGGGGAAAGGCCATGGTTCCTGGCCAGCTTCCGATCTCCCACAGTGGCCGGCTGTGTGCTGAATTTCCCAAAGACTCCAGATACTTCCCAGAAGCAAGGTGCAAGCAGAGGCAACTGTGGCTGATTGAACAGTAGCAAGTGCCTCCTGCAAACTGACCTCAGGAACCAGGCCTGCTGAGTTTTGTTTCTCTGGGGAAAGGCCATAATTCATGTCCAGATTCCGGTGGCCGGTAGTAGCCGTGTGCATTCTGAAATTCGGAATGTCACAGGATGCCTCCAAGACGCAAGGTGCCAGCACAGGCAACTATGGCTGGTTTGAGAGTGCCAAGTGCCTCCTGCAAACTGACCTCAGGATCCTGGCCTGCTGAGTTTTGTTTCTGAGAGAAAAGGCCATGGTTCATGTCCTGGTTCCGGTGGCCCAGGGTGGCCTGGTGCCTCTTAACATTCCGAACATCTCAGAATGCCTTCCTGAAGCTAGGTGCCACCAGGGGCAAATGTGGCTGGTTTGAGAGTGCCACGTGCCTCCTGCAAACTGACCTCAGGAACCTGGCCTGCTGAGTTTTGTTTCTCTGGGGAAAGGCCATAGTTCGTGTCCACCTTCCTGTGGCCCGTATTGGCCGTTTGCATTTTGAACTTCCGAACGTCTCAGGATGCCTCCCAGAAGCAAGGTGCCACCAGAGGCAAGTGAGGCTGGTTTGACAGTGCCATATGCCTCCTGCAAAGTGACATCAGGAAGCTGGCCTGCTGAGTTTTATTTCTCTGGGGAAAGGCCATGGTTCCCGGCCAGGTTCCGGTCTCCCACAGTGGCCGGCTGTGTGCTGAAATTCCCAAAGTCTCCAGATACCTCCCAGAAGCAAGGTGCAAGCAGAGGCAACTGTGGCTGGTTGAACAGTGCCAAGTGCCTCCTGCAAACTGACCTCAGGAACCTGGCCTGCTGAGTTTTGTTTCTCTGGGGAAAGGCCATAGTTCGTGTGCACCTTCCAGTGGCCAATAGTGGCCGTGTGCATTTTGAACTTCGGAATGTCTCAGGATGCCTCCCTGAAGCAAGCTACCACCACAGGCAACTATGGCTGGTTTGACAGCAGCAAGTGCCTCCTGCAAACTGACCTCAGGAATCTGGCCTGGTGAGTTTTGTTTCTGAGAGAAAAGGTATCCTTCCTGTCCAGGGTCTGGTGGCTCGGAGAGGCCTGGTGCCTGCTGAAATTCCGAACCTCCCAATATACCAGCCAGAAGCAAGGTGCCACCAGGGGCAAATGTGGCTGGTTGGACAGTGCCAATGCCTCTTGCAAACTGACATCAGGAACCTGACCTGGTGAGTTTTGTTTCTCAGGGGAAAGGCCATAGTTCCAGGCCAGCTTCCGGTGGACCATAGCTGCAGGGTGCTTCTTAAAATTCCGAACATCTCAGGATACATGCCAGAAGCAAGGCACCACCAGAGGCAAGTGTGGCTGGTTGAACAGTGCCAAGTGCCTCCTGCAAACGGACATCAGGAACTTGGCCTGGTGAGTTTTTTTTCTGAGAGAAAAGGCCATCGTTCGTGTCCTGGGTTCCGTGGCCCCGGGGTGGCAAGCTGCCTGCCGAAATTCCGCAGGTCTGAGGATGCCTCCCTGAAGCAAGGTGCCACCACGGGCAAATGTGGCTGGTTTGAGAGTGCCAAGTGTCTCCTGCAAACGGACCTCAGGAACCTGGCCTGCTGAGTTTTGTTTCTCTGGGGAAAGGCCATACTTCATGTCCAGATTCCGGTGGCCGGTAGTAGCCGTGTGCATTCTGAAATTCGGAATGTCACAGGATGCCTCCAAGACGCAAGGTGCCAGCACAGGCAACTATGGCTGGTTTGAGAGTGCCAAGTGCCTCCTGCAAACTGACCTCAGGAACCTGGCTTGCTGAGTTTTGTTTCTGAGAGAAAAGGTCATGGTTCATGTCCTGGTTCCGGTGGCCCAGTGTGGCCTGGTGCCTCTTAACATTCCGAACATCTCAGAATGCCTTCCTGAAGCTAGGTGCCACCAGGGGCAAATGTGGCTGGTTTGAGAGTGCCACGTGCCTCCTGAAAACTGACCTCAGGAACCTGACCTGGTGAGTTTTGTTTCTCAGGGGAAAGGCCATAGTTCCAGGCCAGCTTCCGGTGGACCATAGCTGCAGGGTGCTTCTTAAAATTCCGAACATCTCAGGATACATGCCAGAAGCAAGGCACCACCAGAGGCAAGTGTGGCTGGTTGAACAGTGCCAAGTGCCTCCTGCAAACGGACATCAGGAACTTGGCCTGGTGAGTTTTTTTTCTGAGAGAAAAGGCCATCGTTCGTGTCCTGGGTTCCGTGGCCCCGGGGTGGCAAGCTGCCTGCCGAAATTCCGCAGGTCTGAGGATGCCTCCCTGAAGCAAGGTGCCACCACGGGCAAATGTGGCTGGTTTGAGAGTGCCAAGTGTCTCCTGCAAACGGACCTCAGGAACCTGGCCTGCTGAGTTTTGTTTCTCTGGGGAAAGGCCATACTTCATGTCCAGATTCCGGTGGCCGGTAGTAGCCGTGTGCATTCTGAAATTCGGAATGTCACAGGATGCCTCCAAGACGCAAGGTGCCAGCACAGGCAACTATGGCTGGTTTGAGAGTGCCAAGTGCCTCCTGCAAACTGACCTCAGGATCCTGGCCTGCTGAGTTTTGTTTCTGAGAGAAAAGGCCATGGTTCATGTCCTGGTTCCGGTGGCCCAGGGTGGCCTGGTGCCTCTTAACATTCCGAACATCTCAGAATGCCTTCCTGAAGCTAGGTGCCACCAGGGGCAAATGTGGCTGGTTTGAGAGTGCCACGTGCCTCCTGCAAACTGACCTCAGGAACCTGGCCTGCTGAGTTTTGTTTCTCTGGGGAAAGGCCATAGTTCGTGTCCACCTTCCTGTGGCCCGTATTGGCCGTGTGCATTTTGAACTTCCGAACGTCTCAGGATGCCTCCCAGAAGCAAGGTGCCACCAGAGGCAAGTGAGGCTGGTTTGACAGTGCCATATGCCTCCTGCAAAGTGACATCAGGAAGCTGGCCTGCTGAGTTTTATTTCTCTGGGGAAAGGCCATGGTTCCTGGCCAGGTTCCGGTCTCCCACAGTGGCCGGCTGTGTGCTGAAATTCCCAAAGTCTCCAGATACCTCCCAGAAGCAAGGTGCAAGCAGAGGCAACTGTGGCTGGTTGAACAGTGCCAAGTGCCTCCTGCAAACTGACCTCAGGAACCTGGCCTGCTGAGTTTTGTTTCTCTGGGGAAAGGCCATAGTTCGTGTGCACCTTCCAGTGGCCAATAGTGGCCGTGTGCATTTTGAACTTCGGAATGTCTCAGGATGCCTCCCTGAAGCAAGCTACCACCACAGGCAACTATGGCTGGTTTGACAGCAGCAAGTGCCTCCTGCAAACTGACCTCAGGAATCTGGCCTGGTGAGTTTTGTTTCTGAGAGAAAAGGTATCCTTCCTGTCCAGGGTCTGGTGGCTCGGAGAGGCCTGGTGCCTGCTGAAATTCCGAACCTCCCAATATACCAGCCAGAAGCAAGGTGCCACCAGGGGCAAATGTGGCTGGTTGGACAGTGCCAATGCCTCTTGCAAACTGACAACAGGAACCTGACCTGGTGAGTTTTGTTTCTCAGGGGAAAGGCCATAGTTCCAGGCCAGCTTCCGGTGGACCATAGCTGCAGGGTGCTTCTTAAAATTCCGAACATCTCAGGATACATGCCAGAAGCAAGGCACCACCAGAGGCAAGTGTGGCTGGTTGAACAGTGCCAAGTGCCTCCTGCAAACGGACATCAGGAACTTGGCCTGGTGAGTTTTTTTTCTGAGAGAAAAGGCCATCGTTCGTGTCCTGGGTTCCGTGGCCCCGGGGTGCCAAGCTGCCTGCCGAAATTCCGCAGGTCTGAGGATGCCTCCCTGAAGCAAGGTGCCACCACGGGCAAATGTGGCTGGTTTGAGAGTGCCAAGTGTCTCCTGCAAACGGACCTCAGGAACCTGGCCTGCTGAGTTTTGTTTCTCTGGGGAAAGGCCATACTTCAAGTCCAGATTCCGGTGGCCGGTAGTAGCCGTGTGCATTCTGAAATTCGGAATGTCACAGGATGCCTCCAAGACGCAAGGTGCCAGCACAGGCAACTATGGCTGGTTTGAGAGTGCCAAGTGCCTCCTGCAAACTGACCTCAGGAACCTGGCTTGCTGAGTTTTGTTTCTGAGAGAAAAGGTCATGGTTCATGTCCTGGTTCCGGTGGCCCAGTGTGGCCTGGTGCCTCTTAACATTCCGAACATCTCAGAATGCCTTCCTGAAGCTAGGTGCCACCAGGGGCAAATGTGGCTGGTTTGAGAGTGCCACGTGCCTCCTGAAAACTGACCTCAGGAACCTGACCTGGTGAGTTTTGTTTCTCAGGGGAAAGGCCATAGTTCCAGGCCAGCTTCCGGTGGACCATAGCTGCAGGGTGCTTCTTAAAATTCCGAACATCTCAGGATACATGCCAGAAGCAAGGCACCACCAGAGGCAAGTGTGGCTGGTTGAACAGTGCCAAGTGCCTCCTGCAAACGGACATCAGGAACTTGGCCTGGTGAGTTTTTTTTCTGAGAGAAAAGGCCATCGTTCGTGTCCTGGGTTCCGTGGCCCCGGGGTGGCAAGCTGCCTGCCGAAATTCCGCAGGTCTGAGGATGCCTCCCTGAAGCAAGGTGCCACCACGGGCAAATGTGGCTGGTTTGAGAGTGCCAAGTGTCTCCTGCAAACGGACCTCAGGAACCTGGCCTGCTGAGTTTTGTTTCTCTGGGGAAAGGCCATACTTCATGTCCAGATTCCGGTGGCCGGTAGTAGCCGTGTGCATTCTGAAATTCGGAATGTCACAGGATGCCTCCAAGACGCAAGGTGCCAGCACAGGCAACTATGGCTGGTTTGAGAGTGCCAAGTGCCTCCTGCAAACTGACCTCAGGAACCTGGCTTGCTGAGTTTTGTTTCTGAGAGAAAAGGTCATGGTTCATGTCCTGGTTCCGGTGGCCCAGGGTGGCCTGGTGCCTCTTAACATTCCGAACATCTCAGAATGCCTTCCTGAAGCTAGGTGCCACCAGGGGCAAATGTGGCTGGTTTGAGAGTGCCACGTGCCTCCTGCAAACTGACCTCAGGAACCTGGCCTGCTGAGTTTTGTTTCTCTGGGGAAAGGCCATAGTTCGTGTCCACCTTCCTGTGGCCCGTATTGGCCGTGTGCATTTTGAACTTCCGAACGTCTCAGGATGCCTCCCAGAAGCAAGGTGCCACCAGAGGCAAGTGAGGCTGGTTTGACAGTGCCATATGCCTCCTGCAAAGTGACATCAGGAAGCTGGCCTGCTGAGTTTTATTTCTCTGGGGAAAGGCCATGGTTCCTGGCCAGGTTCCGGTCTCCCACAGTGGCCGGCTGTGTGCTGAAATTCCCAAAGTCTCCAGATACCTCCCAGAAGCAAGGTGCAAGCAGAGGCAACTGTGGCTGGTTGAACAGTGCCAAGTGCCTCCTGCAAACTGACCTCAGGAACCTGGCCTGCTGAGTTTTGTTTCTCTGGGGAAAGGCCATAGTTCGTGTGCACCTTCCAGTGGCCAATAGTGGCCGTGTGCATTTTGAACTTCGGAATGTCTCAGGATGCCTCCCTGAAGCAAGCTACCACCACAGGCAACTATGGCTGGTTTGACAGCAGCAAGTGCCTCCTGCAAACTGACCTCAGGAATCTGGCCTGGTGAGTTTTGTTTCTGAGAGAAAAGGTATCCTTCCTGTCCAGGGTCTGGTGGCTCGGAGAGGCCTGGTGCCTGCTGAAATTCCGAACCTCCCAATATACCAGCCAGAAGCAAGGTGCCACCAGGGGCAAATGTGGCTGGTTGGACAGTGCCAATGCCTCTTGCAAACTGACATCAGGAACCTGACCTGGTGAGTTTTGTTTCTCAGGGGAAAGGCCATAGTTCCAGGCCAGCTTCCGGTGGACCATAGCTGCAGGGTGCTTCTTAAAATTCCGAACATCTCAGGATACATGCCAGAAGCAAGGCACCACCAGAGGCAAGTGTGGCTGGTTGAACAGTGCCAAGTGCCTCCTGCAAACGGACATCAGGAACTTGGCCTGGTGAGTTTTTTTTCTGAGAGAAAAGGCCATCGTTCGTGTCCTGGGTTCCGTGGCCCCGGGGTGCCAAGCTGCCTGCCGAAATTCCGCAGGTCTGAGGATGCCTCCCTGAAGCAAGGTGCCACCACGGGCAAATGTGGCTGGTTTGAGAGTGCCAAGTGTCTCCTGCAAACGGACCTCAGGAACCTGGCCTGCTGAGTTTTGTTTCTCTGGGGAAAGGCCATACTTCATGTCCAGATTCCGGTGGCTGGTAGTAGCCGTGTGCATTCTGAAATTCGGAATGTCACAGGATGCCTCCAAGACGCAAGGTGCCAGCACAGGCAACTATGGCTGGTTTGAGAGTGCCAAGTGCCTCCTGCAAACTGACCTCAGGAACCTGGCCTGCTGAGTTTTGATTCTGAGAGAAAAGACCATGGTTCATGTCCTGGTTCCGGTGGCCCAGGGTGGCCTGGTGCCTCTTAACATTCTGAACATCTCAGAATGCCTTCCTGAAGCTAGGTGCCACCAGGGGCAAATGTGGCTGGTTTGAGAGTGCCACGTGCCTCCTGCAAACTGACCTCAGGAACCTGGCCTGCTGAGTTTTGTTTCTCTGGGGAAAGGCCATAGTTCGTGTCCACCTTCCTGTGGCCCGTATTGGCCGTGTGCATTTTGAACTTCCGAACGTCTCAGGATGCCTCCCAGAAGCAAGGTGCCGCCAGAGGCAAGTGAGGCTGGTTTGACAGTGCCATATGCCTCCTGCAAAGTGACATCAGGAAGCTGGCCTGCTGAGTTTTATTTCTCTGGGGAAAGGCCATGGTTCCTGGCCAGGTTCCGGTCTCCCACAGTGGCCGGCTGTGTGCTGAAATTCCCAAAGTCTCCAGATACTTCCCAGAAGCAAGGTGCAAGCAGAGGCAACTGTGGCTGGTTGAACAGTGCCAAGTGCCTCCTGCAAACTGACCTCAGGAACCTGGCCTGCTGAGTTTTGTTTCTCTGGGGAAAGGCCATAGTTCGTGTGCACCTTCCAGTGGCCAATAGTGGCCGTGTGCATTTTGAACTTCGGAATGTCTCAGGATGCCTCCCTGAAGCAAGCTACCACCACAGGCAACTATGGCTGGTTTGACAGCAGCAAGTGCCTCCTGCAAACTGACCTCAGGAATCTGGCCTGGTGAGTTTTGTTTCTGAGAGAAAAGGTATCCTTCCTGTCCAGGGTCTGGTGGCTCGGAGAGGCCTGGTGCCTGCTGAAATTCCGAACCTCCCAATATACCAGCCAGAAGCAAGGTGCCACCAGGGGCAAATGTGGCTGGTTGGACAGTGCCAATGCCTCTTGCAAACTGACAACAGGAACCTGACCTGGTGAGTTTTGTTTCTCAGGGGAACGGCCATAGTTCCAGGCCAGCTTCCGGTGGACCATAGCTGCAGGGTGCTTCTTAAAATTCCGAACATCTCAGGATACATGCCAGAAGCAAGGCACCACCAGAGGCAAGTGTGGCTGGTTGAACAGTGCCAAGTGCCTCCTGCAAACGGACATCAGGAACTTGGCCTGGTGAGTTTTTTTTCTGAGAGAAAAGGCCATCGTTCGTGTCCTGGGTCCCGTGGCCCCGGGCTGGCAAGCTGCCTGCCGAAATTCCGCAGGTCTGAGGATGCCTCCCTGAAGCAAGGTGCCACCACGGGCAAATGTGGCTGGTTTGAGAGTGCCAAGTGTCTCCTGCAAACGGACCTCAGGAACCTGGCCTGCTGAGTTTTGTTTCTCTGGGGAAAGGCCATACTTCATGTCCAGATTCCGGTGGCCGGTAGTAGCCGTGTGCATTCTGAAATTCGGAATGTCACAGGATGCCTCCAAGACGCAAGGCGCCAGCACAGGCAACTATGGCTGGTTTGAGAGTGCCAAGTGCCTCCTGCAAACTGACCTCAGGAACCTGGCCTGCTGAGTTTTGATTCTGAGAGAAAAGACCATGGTTCATGTCCTGGTTCCGGTGGCCCAGGGTGGCCTGGTGCCTCTTAACATTCTGAACATCTCAGAATGCCTTCCTGAAGCTAGGTGCCACCAGGGGCAAATGTGGCTGGTTTGAGAGTGCCACGTGCCTCCTGCAAACTGACCTCAGGAACCTGGCCTGCTGAGTTTTGTTTCTCTGGGGAAAGGCCATAGTTCGTGTCCACCTTCCTGTGGCCCGTATTGGCCGTGTGCATTTTGAACTTCCGAACGTCTCAGGATGCCTCCCAGAAGCAAGGTGCCGCCAGAGGCAAGTGAGGCTGGTTTGACAGTGCCATATGCCTCCTGCAAAGTGACATCAGGAAGCTGGCCTGCTGAGTTTTATTTCTCTGGGGAAAGGCCATGGTTCCTGGCCAGGTTCCGGTCTCCCACAGTGGCCGGCTGTGTGCTGAAATTCCCAAAGTCTCCAGATACTTCCCAGAAGCAAGGTGCAAGCAGAGGCAACTGTGGCTGGTTGAACAGTGCCAAGTGCCTCCTGCAAACTGACCTCAGGAACCTGGCCTGCTGAGTTTTGTTTCTCTGGGGAAAGGCCATAGTTCGTGTGCACCTTCCAGTGGCCAATAGTGGCCGTGTGCATTTTGAACTTCGGAATGTCTCAGGATGCCTCCCTGAAGCAAGCTACCACCACAGGCAACTATGGCTGGTTTGACAGCAGCAAGTGCCTCCTGCAAACTGACCTCAGGAATCTGGCCTGGTGAGTTTTGTTTCTGAGAGAAAAGGTATCCTTCCTGTCCAGGGTCTGGTGGCTCGGAGAGGCCTGGTGCCTGCTGAAATTCCGAACCTCCCAATATACCAGCCAGAAGCAAGGTGCCACCAGGGGCAAATGTGGCTGGTTGGACAGTGCCAATGCCTCTTGCAAACTGACAACAGGAACCTGACCTGGTGAGTTTTGTTTCTCAGGGGAACGGCCATAGTTCCAGGCCAGCTTCCAGTGGACCATAGCTGCAGGGTGCTTCTTAAAATTCCGAACATCTCAGGATACATGCCAGAAGCAAGGCACCACCAGAGGCAAGTGTGGCTGGTTGAACAGTGCCAAGTGCCTCCTGCAAACGGACATCAGGAACTTGGCCTGGTGAGTTTTTTTTCTGAGAGAAAAGGCCATCGTTCGTGTCCTGGGTCCCGTGGCCCCGGGCTGGCAAGCTGCCTGCCGAAATTCCGCAGGTCTGAGGATGCCTCCCTGAAGCAAGGTGCCACCACAGGCAAATGTGGCTGGTTTGAGAGTGCCAAGTGCCTCCTGCAAACGGACCTCAGGAACCTGGCCTGCTGAGTTTTGTTTCTCTGGGGAAAGGCCATACTTCATGTCCAGATTCCGGTGGCCGGTAGTAGCCGTCTGCATTCTGAAATTCGGAATGTCACAGGATGCCTCCAAGACGCAAGGTGCCAGCACAGGCAACTATGGCTGGTTTGAGAGTGCCAAGTGCCTCCTGCAAACTGACCTCAGGAACCTGGCCTGCTGAGTTTTGTTTCTGAGAGAAAAGGTCATGGTTCATGTCCTGGTTCCGGTGGCCCAGTGTGGCCTGGTGACTCTTAACATTCCGAACATCTCAGAATGCCTTCCTGAAGCAAGGTGCCACCAGGGGCAAATGTGGCTGGTTTGAGAGTGCCACGTGCCTCCTGCAAACTGACCTCAGGAACCTGGCCTGCTGAGTTTTGTTTCTCTGGGGAAAGGCCATAGTTCGTGTCCACCTTCCTGTGGCCCGTATTGGCCGTGTGCATTTTGAACTTCCGAACGTCTCAGGATGCCTCCCAGAAGCAAGGTGCCGCCAGAGGCAAGTGAGGCTGGTTTGACAGTGCCATATGCCTCCTGCAAAGTGACATCAGGAAGCTGGCCTGCTGAGTTTTGTTTCTCTGGGGAAAGGCCATGGTTCCTGGCCAGCTTCCGATCTCCCACAGTGGCCGGCTGTGTGCTGAATTTCCCAAAGACTCCAGATACTTCCCAGAAGCAAGGTGCAAGCAGAGGCAACTGTGGCTGATTGAACAGTAGCAAGTGCCTCCTGCAAACTGACCTCAGGAACCAGGCCTGCTGAGTTTTGTTTCTCTGGGGAAAGGCCATAATTCATGTCCAGATTCCGGTGGCCGGTAGTAGCCGTGTGCATTCTGAAATTCGGAATGTCACAGGATGCCTCCAAGACGCAAGGTGCCAGCACAGGCAACTATGGCTGGTTTGAGAGTGCCAAGTGCCTCCTGCAAACTGACCTCAGGATCCTGGCCTGCTGAGTTTTGTTTCTGAGAGAAAAGGCCATGGTTCATGTCCTGGTTCCGGTGGCCCAGGGTGGCCTGGTGCCTCTTAACATTCCGAACATCTCAGAATGCCTTCCTGAAGCTAGGTGCCACCAGGGGCAAATGTGGCTGGTTTGAGAGTGCCACGTGCCTCCTGCAAACTGACCTCAGGAACCTGGCCTGCTGAGTTTTGTTTCTCTGGGGAAAGGCCATAGTTCGTGTCCACCTTCCTGTGGCCCGTATTGGCCGTTTGCATTTTGAACTTCCGAACGTCTCAGGATGCCTCCCAGAAGCAAGGTGCCACCAGAGGCAAGTGAGGCTGGTTTGACAGTGCCATATGCCTCCTGCAAAGTGACATCAGGAAGCTGGCCTGCTGAGTTTTATTTCTCTGGGGAAAGGCCATGGTTCCCGGCCAGGTTCCGGTCTCCCACAGTGGCCGGCTGTGTGCTGAAATTCCCAAAGTCTCCAGATACCTCCCAGAAGCAAGGTGCAAGCAGAGGCAACTGTGGCTGGTTGAACAGTGCCAAGTGCCTCCTGCAAACTGACCTCAGGAACCTGGCCTGCTGAGTTTTGTTTCTCTGGGGAAAGGCCATAGTTCGTGTGCACCTTCCAGTGGCCAATAGTGGCCGTGTGCATTTTGAACTTCGGAATGTCTCAGGATGCCTCCCTGAAGCAAGCTACCACCACAGGCAACTATGGCTGGTTTGACAGCAGCAAGTGCCTCCTGCAAACTGACCTCAGGAATCTGGCCTGGTGAGTTTTGTTTCTGAGAGAAAAGGTATCCTTCCTGTCCAGGGTCTGGTGGCTCGGAGAGGCCTGGTGCCTGCTGAAATTCCGAACCTCCCAATATACCAGCCAGAAGCAAGGTGCCACCAGGGGCAAATGTGGCTGGTTGGACAGTGCCAATGCCTCTTGCAAACTGACATCAGGAACCTGACCTGGTGAGTTTTGTTTCTCAGGGGAAAGGCCATAGTTCCAGGCCAGCTTCCGGTGGACCATAGCTGCAGGGTGCTTCTTAAAATTCCGAACATCTCAGGATACATGCCAGAAGCAAGGCACCACCAGAGGCAAGTGTGGCTGGTTGAACAGTGCCAAGTGCCTCCTGCAAACGGACATCAGGAACTTGGCCTGGTGAGTTTTTTTTCTGAGAGAAAAGGCCATCGTTCGTGTCCTGGGTTCCGTGGCCCCGGGGTGGCAAGCTGCCTGCCGAAATTCCGCAGGTCTGAGGATGCCTCCCTGAAGCAAGGTGCCACCACGGGCAAATGTGGCTGGTTTGAGAGTGCCAAGTGTCTCCTGCAAACGGACCTCAGGAACCTGGCCTGCTGAGTTTTGTTTCTCTGGGGAAAGGCCATACTTCATGTCCAGATTCCGGTGGCCGGTAGTAGCCGTGTGCATTCTGAAATTCGGAATGTCACAGGATGCCTCCAAGACGCAAGGTGCCAGCACAGGCAACTATGGCTGGTTTGAGAGTGCCAAGTGCCTCCTGCAAACTGACCTCAGGAACCTGGCTTGCTGAGTTTTGTTTCTGAGAGAAAAGGTCATGGTTCATGTCCTGGTTCCGGTGGCCCAGTGTGGCCTGGTGCCTCTTAACATTCCGAACATCTCAGAATGCCTTCCTGAAGCTAGGTGCCACCAGGGGCAAATGTGGCTGGTTTGAGAGTGCCACGTGCCTCCTGAAAACTGACCTCAGGAACCTGACCTGGTGAGTTTTGTTTCTCAGGGGAAAGGCCATAGTTCCAGGCCAGCTTCCGGTGGACCATAGCTGCAGGGTGCTTCTTAAAATTCCGAACATCTCAGGATACATGCCAGAAGCAAGGCACCACCAGAGGCAAGTGTGGCTGGTTGAACAGTGCCAAGTGCCTCCTGCAAACGGACATCAGGAACTTGGCCTGGTGAGTTTTTTTTCTGAGAGAAAAGGCCATCGTTCGTGTCCTGGGTTCCGTGGCCCCGGGGTGGCAAGCTGCCTGCCGAAATTCCGCAGGTCTGAGGATGCCTCCCTGAAGCAAGGTGCCACCACGGGCAAATGTGGCTGGTTTGAGAGTGCCAAGTGTCTCCTGCAAACGGACCTCAGGAACCTGGCCTGCTGAGTTTTGTTTCTCTGGGGAAAGGCCATACTTCATGTCCAGATTCCGGTGGCCGGTAGTAGCCGTGTGCATTCTGAAATTCGGAATGTCACAGGATGCCTCCAAGACGCAAGGTGCCAGCACAGGCAACTATGGCTGGTTTGAGAGTGCCAAGTGCCTCCTGCAAACTGACCTCAGGATCCTGGCCTGCTGAGTTTTGTTTCTGAGAGAAAAGGCCATGGTTCATGTCCTGGTTCCGGTGGCCCAGGGTGGCCTGGTGCCTCTTAACATTCCGAACATCTCAGAATGCCTTCCTGAAGCTAGGTGCCACCAGGGGCAAATGTGGCTGGTTTGAGAGTGCCACGTGCCTCCTGCAAACTGACCTCAGGAACCTGGCCTGCTGAGTTTTGTTTCTCTGGGGAAAGGCCATAGTTCGTGTCCACCTTCCTGTGGCCCGTATTGGCCGTGTGCATTTTGAACTTCCGAACGTCTCAGGATGCCTCCCAGAAGCAAGGTGCCACCAGAGGCAAGTGAGGCTGGTTTGACAGTGCCATATGCCTCCTGCAAAGTGACATCAGGAAGCTGGCCTGCTGAGTTTTATTTCTCTGGGGAAAGGCCATGGTTCCTGGCCAGGTTCCGGTCTCCCACAGTGGCCGGCTGTGTGCTGAAATTCCCAAAGTCTCCAGATACCTCCCAGAAGCAAGGTGCAAGCAGAGGCAACTGTGGCTGGTTGAACAGTGCCAAGTGCCTCCTGCAAACTGACCTCAGGAACCTGGCCTGCTGAGTTTTGTTTCTCTGGGGAAAGGCCATAGTTCGTGTGCACCTTCCAGTGGCCAATAGTGGCCGTGTGCATTTTGAACTTCGGAATGTCTCAGGATGCCTCCCTGAAGCAAGCTACCACCACAGGCAACTATGGCTGGTTTGACAGCAGCAAGTGCCTCCTGCAAACTGACCTCAGGAATCTGGCCTGGTGAGTTTTGTTTCTGAGAGAAAAGGTATCCTTCCTGTCCAGGGTCTGGTGGCTCGGAGAGGCCTGGTGCCTGCTGAAATTCCGAACCTCCCAATATACCAGCCAGAAGCAAGGTGCCACCAGGGGCAAATGTGGCTGGTTGGACAGTGCCAATGCCTCTTGCAAACTGACAACAGGAACCTGACCTGGTGAGTTTTGTTTCTCAGGGGAAAGGCCATAGTTCCAGGCCAGCTTCCGGTGGACCATAGCTGCAGGGTGCTTCTTAAAATTCCGAACATCTCAGGATACATGCCAGAAGCAAGGCACCACCAGAGGCAAGTGTGGCTGGTTGAACAGTGCCAAGTGCCTCCTGCAAACGGACATCAGGAACTTGGCCTGGTGAGTTTTTTTTCTGAGAGAAAAGGCCATCGTTCGTGTCCTGGGTTCCGTGGCCCCGGGGTGGCAAGCTGCCTGCCGAAATTCCGCAGGTCTGAGGATGCCTCCCTGAAGCAAGGTGCCACCACGGGCAAATGTGGCTGGTTTGAGAGTGCCAAGTGTCTCCTGCAAACGGACCTCAGGAACCTGGCCTGCTGAGTTTTGTTTCTCTGGGGAAAGGCCATACTTCATGTCCAGATTCCGGTGGCCGGTAGTAGCCGTGTGCATTCTGAAATTCGGAATGTCACAGGATGCCTCCAAGACGCAAGGTGCCAGCACAGGCAACTATGGCTGGTTTGAGAGTGCCAAGTGCCTCCTGCAAACTGACCTCAGGAACCTGGCTTGCTGAGTTTTGTTTCTGAGAGAAAAGGTCATGGTTCATGTCCTGGTTCCGGTGGCCCAGTGTGGCCTGGTGCCTCTTAACATTCCGAACATCTCAGAATGCCTTCCTGAAGCTAGGTGCCACCAGGGGCAAATGTGGCTGGTTTGAGAGTGCCACGTGCCTCCTGAAAACTGACCTCAGGAACCTGACCTGGTGAGTTTTGTTTCTCAGGGGAAAGGCCATAGTTCGTGTCCACCTTCCTGTGGCCCGTATTGGCCGTGTGCATTTTGAACTTCCGAACGTCTCAGGATGCCTCCCAGAAGCAAGGTGCCGCCAGAGGCAAGTGAGGCTGGTTTGACAGTGCCATATGCCTCCTGCAAAGTGACATCAGGAAGCTGGCCTGCTGAGTTTTATTTCTCTGGGGAAAGGCCATGGTTCCTGGCCAGGTTCCGGTCTCCCACAGTGGCCGGCTGTGTGCTGAAATTCCCAAAGTCTCCAGATACTTCCCAGAAGCAAGGTGCAAGCAGAGGCAACTGTGGCTGGTTGAACAGTGCCAAGTGCCTCCTGCAAACTGACCTCAGGAACCTGGCCTGCTGAGTTTTGTTTCTCTGGGGAAAGGCCATAGTTCGTGTGCACCTTCCAGTGGCCAATAGTGGCCGTGTGCATTTTGAACTTCGGAATGTCTCAGGATGCCTCCCTGAAGCAAGCTACCACCACAGGCAACTATGGCTGGTTTGACAGCAGCAAGTGCCTCCTGCAAACTGACCTCAGGAATCTGGCCTGGTGAGTTTTGTTTCTGAGAGAAAAGGTATCCTTCCTGTCCAGGGTCTGGTGGCTCGGAGAGGCCTGGTGCCTGCTGAAATTCCGAACCTCCCAATATACCAGCCAGAAGCAAGGTGCCACCAGGGGCAAATGTGGCTGGTTGGACAGTGCCAATGCCTCTTGCAAACTGACAACAGGAACCTGACCTGGTGAGTTTTGTTTCTCAGGGGAACGGCCATAGTTCCAGGCCAGCTTCCAGTGGACCATAGCTGCAGGGTGCTTCTTAAAATTCCGAACATCTCAGGATACATGCCAGAAGCAAGGCACCACCAGAGGCAAGTGTGGCTGGTTGAACAGTGCCAAGTGCCTCCTGCAAACGGACATCAGGAACTTGGCCTGGTGAGTTTTTTTTCTGAGAGAAAAGGCCATCGTTCGTGTCCTGGGTCCCGTGGCCCCGGGCTGGCAAGCTGCCTGCCGAAATTCCGCAGGTCTGAGGATGCCTCCCTGAAGCAAGGTGCCACCACGGGCAAATGTGGCTGGTTTGAGAGTGCCAAGTGTCTCCTGCAAACGGACCTCAGGAACCTGGCCTGCTGAGTTTTGTTTCTCTGGGGAAAGGCCATACTTCATGTCCAGATTCCGGTGGCCGGTAGTAGCCGTGTGCATTCTGAAATTCGGAATGTCACAGGATGCCTCCAAGACGCAAGGTGCCAGCACAGGCAACTATGGCTGGTTTGAGAGTGCCAAGTGCCTCCTGCAAACTGACCTCAGGAACCTGGCCTGCTGAGTTTTGATTCTGAGAGAAAAGACCATGGTTCATGTCCTGGTTCCGGTGGCCCAGGGTGGCCTGGTGCCTCTTAACATTCTGAACATCTCAGAATGCCTTCCTGAAGCTAGGTGCCACCAGGGGCAAATGTGGCTGGTTTGAGAGTGCCACGTGCCTCCTGCAAACTGACCTCAGGAACCTGGCCTGCTGAGTTTTGTTTCTCTGGGGAAAGGCCATAGTTCGTGTCCACCTTCCTGTGGCCCGTATTGGCCGTGTGCATTTTGAACTTCCGAACGTCTCAGGATGCCTCCCAGAAGCAAGGTGCCGCCAGAGGCAAGTGAGGCTGGTTTGACAGTGCCATATGCCTCCTGCAAAGTGACATCAGGAAGCTGGCCTGCTGAGTTTTATTTCTCTGGGGAAAGGCCATGGTTCCTGGCCAGGTTCCGGTCTCCCACAGTGGCCGGCTGTGTGCTGAAATTCCCAAAGTCTCCAGATACTTCCCAGAAGCAAGGTGCAAGCAGAGGCAACTGTGGCTGGTTGAACAGTGCCAAGTGCCTCCTGCAAACGGACATCAGGAACTTGGCCTGGTGAGTTTTTTTTCTGAGAGAAAAGGCCATCGTTCGTGTCCTGGGTCCCGTGGCCCCGGGCTGGCAAGCTGCCTGCCGAAATTCCGCAGGTCTGAGGATGCCTCCCTGAAGCAAGGTGCCACCACAGGCAAATGTGGCTGGTTTGAGAGTGCCAAGTGCCTCCTGCAAACGGACCTCAGGAACCTGGCCTGCTGAGTTTTGTTTCTCTGGGGAAAGGCCATACTTCATGTCCAGATTCCGGTGGCCGGTAGTAGCCGTCTGCATTCTGAAATTCGGAATGTCACAGGATGCCTCCAAGACGCAAGGTGCCAGCACAGGCAACTATGGCTGGTTTGAGAGTGCCAAGTGCCTCCTGCAAACTGACCTCAGGAACCTGGCCTGCTGAGTTTTGTTTCTGAGAGAAAAGGTCATGGTTCATGTCCTGGTTCCGGTGGCCCAGTGTGGCCTGGTGACTCTTAACATTCCGAACATCTCAGAATGCCTTCCTGAAGCAAGGTGCCACCAGGGGCAAATGTGGCTGGTTTGAGAGTGCCACGTGCCTCCTGCAAACTGACCTCAGGAACCTGGCCTGCTGAGTTTTGTTTCTCTGGGGAAAGGCCATAGTTCGTGTCCACCTTCCTGTGGCCCGTATTGGCCGTGTGCATTTTGAACTTCCGAACGTCTCAGGATGCCTCCCAGAAGCAAGGTGCCGCCAGAGGCAAGTGAGGCTGGTTTGACAGTGCCATATGCCTCCTGCAAAGTGACATCAGGAAGCTGGCCTGCTGAGTTTTGTTTCTCTGGGGAAAGGCCATGGTTCCTGGCCAGCTTCCGATCTCCCACAGTGGCCGGCTGTGTGCTGAATTTCCCAAAGACTCCAGATACTTCCCAGAAGCAAGGTGCAAGCAGAGGCAACTGTGGCTGATTGAACAGTAGCAAGTGCCTCCTGCAAACTGACCTCAGGAACCAGGCCTGCTGAGTTTTGTTTCTCTGGGGAAAGGCCATAATTCATGTCCAGATTCCGGTGGCCGGTAGTAGCCGTGTGCATTCTGAAATTCGGAATGTCACAGGATGCCTCCAAGACGCAAGGTGCCAGCACAGGCAACTATGGCTGGTTTGAGAGTGCCAAGTGCCTCCTGCAAACTGACCTCAGGATCCTGGCCTACTGAGTTTTGTTTCTGAGAGAAAAGGCCATGGTTCATGTCCTGGTTCCGGTGGCCCAGGGTGGCCTGGTGCCTCTTAACATTCCGAACATCTCAGAATGCCTTCCTGAAGCTAGGTGCCACCAGGGGCAAATGTGGCTGGTTTGAGAGTGCCACGTGCCTCCTGCAAACTGACCTCAGGAACCTGGCCTGCTGAGTTTTGTTTCTCTGGGGAAAGGCCATAGTTCGTGTCCACCTTCCTGTGGCCCGTATTGGCCGTTTGCATTTTGAACTTCCGAACGTCTCAGGATGCCTCCCAGAAGCAAGGTGCCACCAGAGGCAAGTGAGGCTGGTTTGACAGTGCCATATGCCTCCTGCAAAGTGACATCAGGAAGCTGGCCTGCTGAGTTTTATTTCTCTGGGGAAAGGCCATGGTTCCCGGCCAGGTTCCGGTCTCCCACAGTGGCCGGCTGTGTGCTGAAATTCCCAAAGTCTCCAGATACCTCCCAGAAGCAAGGTGCAAGCAGAGGCAACTGTGGCTGGTTGAACAGTGCCAAGTGCCTCCTGCAAACTGACCTCAGGAACCTGGCCTGCTGAGTTTTGTTTCTCTGGGGAAAGGCCATAGTTCGTGTGCACCTTCCAGTGGCCAATAGTGGCCGTGTGCATTTTGAACTTCGGAATGTCTCAGGATGCCTCCCTGAAGCAAGCTACCACCACAGGCAACTATGGCTGGTTTGACAGCAGCAAGTGCCTCCTGCAAACTGACCTCAGGAATCTGGCCTGGTGAGTTTTGTTTCTGAGAGAAAAGGTATCCTTCCTGTCCAGGGTCTGGTGGCTCGGAGAGGCCTGGTGCCTGCTGAAATTCCGAACCTCCCAATATACCAGCCAGAAGCAAGGTGCCACCAGGGGCAAATGTGGCTGGTTGGACAGTGCCAATGCCTCTTGCAAACTGACATCAGGAACCTGACCTGGTGAGTTTTGTTTCTCAGGGGAAAGGCCATAGTTCCAGGCCAGCTTCCGGTGGACCATAGCTGCAGGGTGCTTCTTAAAATTCCGAACATCTCAGGATACATGCCAGAAGCAAGGCACCACCAGAGGCAAGTGTGGCTGGTTGAACAGTGCCAAGTGCCTCCTGCAAACGGACATCAGGAACTTGGCCTGGTGAGTTTTTTTTCTGAGAGAAAAGGCCATCGTTCGTGTCCTGGGTTCCGTGGCCCCGGGGTGCCAAGCTGCCTGCCGAAATTCCGCAGGTCTGAGGATGCCTCCCTGAAGCAAGGTGCCACCACGGGCAAATGTGGCTGGTTTGAGAGTGCCAAGTGTCTCCTGCAAACGGACCTCAGGAACCTGGCCTGATGAGTTTTGTTTCTCTGGGGAAAGGCCATACTTCATGTCCAGATTCCGGTGGCCGGTAGTAGCCGTGTGCATTCTGAAATTCGGAATGTCACAGGATGCCTCCAAGACGCAAGGTGCCAGCACAGGCAACTATGGCTGGTTTGAGAGTGCCAAGTGCCTCCTGCAAACTGACCTCAGGAACCTGGCTTGCTGAGTTTTGTTTCTGAGAGAAAAGGTCATGGTTCATGTCCTGGTTCCGGTGGCCCAGTGTGGCCTGGTGCCTCTTAACATTCCGAACATCTCAGAATGCCTTCCTGAAGCTAGGTGCCACCAGGGGCAAATGTGGCTGGTTTGAGAGTGCCACGTGCCTCCTGAAAACTGACCTCAGGAACCTGACCTGGTGAGTTTTGTTTCTCAGGGGAAAGGCCATAGTTCCAGGCCAGCTTCCGGTGGACCATAGCTGCAGGGTGCTTCTTAAAATTCCGAACATCTCAGGATACATGCCAGAAGCAAGGCACCACCAGAGGCAAGTGTGGCTGGTTGAACAGTGCCAAGTGCCTCCTGCAAACGGACATCAGGAACTTGGCCTGGTGAGTTTTTTTTCTGAGAGAAAAGGCCATCGTTCGTGTCCTGGGTTCCGTGGCCCCGGGGTGGCAAGCTGCCTGCCGAAATTCCGCAGGTCTGAGGATGCCTCCCTGAAGCAAGGTGCCACCACGGGCAAATGTGGCTGGTTTGAGAGTGCCAAGTGTCTCCTGCAAACGGACCTCAGGAACCTGGCCTGCTGAGTTTTGTTTCTCTGGGGAAAGGCCATACTTCATGTCCAGATTCCGGTGGCCGGTAGTAGCCGTGTGCATTCTGAAATTCGGAATGTCACAGGATGCCTCCAAGACGCAAGGTGCCAGCACAGGCAACTATGGCTGGTTTGAGAGTGCCAAGTGCCTCCTGCAAACTGACCTCAGGATCCTGGCCTGCTGAGTTTTGTTTCTGAGAGAAAAGGCCATGGTTCATGTCCTGGTTCCGGTGGCCCAGGGTGGCCTGGTGCCTCTTAACATTCCGAACATCTCAGAATGCCTTCCTGAAGCTAGGTGCCACCAGGGGCAAATGTGGCTGGTTTGAGAGTGCCACGTGCCTCCTGCAAACTGACCTCAGGAACCTGGCCTGCTGAGTTTTGTTTCTCTGGGGAAAGGCCATAGTTCGTGTCCACCTTCCTGTGGCCCGTATTGGCCGTGTGCATTTTGAACTTCCGAACGTCTCAGGATGCCTCCCAGAAGCAAGGTGCCACCAGAGGCAAGTGAGGCTGGTTTGACAGTGCCATATGCCTCCTGCAAAGTGACATCAGGAAGCTGGCCTGCTGAGTTTTATTTCTCTGGGGAAAGGCCATGGTTCCTGGCCAGGTTCCGGTCTCCCACAGTGGCCGGCTGTGTGCTGAAATTCCCAAAGTCTCCAGATACCTCCCAGAAGCAAGGTGCCAGCAGAGGCAACTGTGGCTGGTTGAACAGTGCCAAGTGCCTCCTGCAAACTGACCTCAGGAACCTGGCCTGCTGAGTTTTGTTTCTCTGGGGAAAGGCCATAGTTCGTGTGCACCTTCCAGTGGCCAATAGTGGCCGTGTGCATTTTGAACTTCGGAATGTCTCAGGATGCCTCCCTGAAGCAAGCTACCACCACAGGCAACTATGGCTGGTTTGACAGCAGCAAGTGCCTCCTGCAAACTGACCTCAGGAATCTGGCCTGGTGAGTTTTGTTTCTGAGAGAAAAGGTATCCTTCCTGTCCAGGGTCTGGTGGCTCGGAGAGGCCTGGTGCCTGCTGAAATTCCGAACCTCCCAATATACCAGCCAGAAGCAAGGTGCCACCAGGGGCAAATGTGGCTGGTTGGACAGTGCCAATGCCTCTTGCAAACTGACAACAGGAACCTGACCTGGTGAGTTTTGTTTCTCAGGGGAAAGGCCATAGTTCCAGGCCAGCTTCCGGTGGACCATAGCTGCAGGGTGCTTCTTAAAATTCCGAACATCTCAGGATACATGCCAGAAGCAAGGCACCACCAGAGGCAAGTGTGGCTGGTTGAACAGTGCCAAGTGCCTCCTGCAAACGGACATCAGGAACTTGGCCTGGTGAGTTTTTTTTCTGAGAGAAAAGGCCATCGTTCGTGTCCTGGGTTCCGTGGCCCCGGGGTGGCAAGCTGCCTGCCGAAATTCCGCAGGTCTGAGGATGCCTCCCTGAAGCAAGGTGCCACCACGGGCAAATGTGGCTGGTTTGAGAGTGCCAAGTGTCTCCTGCAAACGGACCTCAGGAACCTGGCCTGCTGAGTTTTGTTTCTCTGGGGAAAGGCCATACTTCATGTCCAGATTCCGGTGGCCGGTAGTAGCCGTGTGCATTCTGAAATTCGGAATGTCACAGGATGCCTCCAAGACGCAAGGTGCCAGCACAGGCAACTATGGCTGGTTTGAGAGTGCCAAGTGCCTCCTGCAAACTGACCTCAGGAACCTGGCTTGCTGAGTTTTGTTTCTGAGAGAAAAGGTCATGGTTCATGTCCTGGTTCCGGTGGCCCAGTGTGGCCTGGTGCCTCTTAACATTCCGAACATCTCAGAATGCCTTCCTGAAGCTAGGTGCCACCAGGGGCAAATGTGGCTGGTTTGAGAGTGACACGTGCCTCCTGAAAACTGACCTCAATAACCTGACCTGGTGAGTTTTGTTTCTCAGGGGAAAGGCCATAGTTCCAGGCCAGCTTCCGGTGGACCATAGCTGCAGGGTGCTTCTTAAAATTCCGAACATCTCAGGATACATGCCAGAAGCCAGGCACCACCAGAGGCAAGTGTGGCTGGTTGAACAGTGCCAAGTGCCTCCTGCAAACGGACATCAGGAACTTGGCCTGGTGAGTTTTTTTTCTGAGAGAAAAGGCCATCGTTCGTGTCCTGGGTTCCGTGGCCCCGGGGTGGCAAGCTGCCTGCCGAAATTCCGCAGGTCTGAGGATGCCTCCCTGAAGCAAGGTGCCACCACGGGCAAATGTGGCTGGTTTGAGAGTGCCAAGTGTCTCCTGCAAACGGACCTCAGGAACCTGGCCTGCTGAGTTTTGTTTCTCTGGGGAAAGGCCATACTTCATGTCCAGATTCCGGTGGCCGGTAGTAGCCGTGTGCATTCTGAAATTCGGAATGTCACAGGATGCCTCCAAGACGCAAGGTGCCAGCACAGGCAACTATGGCTGGTTTGAGAGTGCCAAGTGCCTCCTGCAAACTGACCTCAGGAACCTGGCTTGCTGAGTTTTGTTTCTGAGAGAAAAGGCCATGGTTCATGTCCTGGTTCCGGTGGCCCAGGGTGGCCTGGTGCCTCTTAACATTCCGAACATCTCAGAATGCCTTCCTGAAGCTAGGTGCCACCAGGGGCAAATGTGGCTGGTTTGAGAGTGCCACGTGCCTCCTGAAAACTGACCTCAGGAACCTGGCCTGCTGAGTTTTGTTTCTCTGGGGAAAGGCCATAGTTCGTGTCCACCTTCCTGTGGCCCGTATTGGCCGTGTGCATTTTGAACTTCCGAACGTCTCAGGATGCCTCCCAGAAGCAAGGTGCCGCCAGAGGCAAGTGAGGCTGGTTTGACAGTGCCATATGCCTCCTGCAAAGTGACATCAGGAAGCTGGCCTCCTGAGTTTTGTTTCTCTGGGGAAAGGCCATGGTTCCTGGCCAGCTTCCGGTCTCCCACAGTGGCCGGCTGTGTGCTGAAATTCCCAAAGTCTCCAGATACCTCCCAGAAGCAAGGTGCAAGCAGAGGCAACTGTGGCTGGTTGAACAGTGCCAAGTGCCTCCTGCAAACTGACCTCAGGAACCTGGCCTGCTGAGTTTTGTTTCTCTGGGGAAAGGCCATAGTTCGTGTGCACCTTCCAGTGGCCAATAGTGGCCGTGTGCATTTTGAACTTCGGAATGTCTCAGGATGCCTCCCTGAAGCAAGCTACCACCACAGGCAACTATGGCTGGTTTGACAGCAGCAAGTGCCTCCTGCAAACTGACCTCAGGAGTCTGGCCTGGTGAGTTTTGTTTCTGAGAGAAAAGGTATCCTTCCTGTCCAGGGTCTGGTGGCTAGGAGAGGCCTGGTGCCTGCTGAAATTCCGAACCTCCCAATATACCAGCCAGAAGCAAGGTGCCACCAGGGGCAAATGTGGCTGGTTGGACAGTGCCAATGCCTCCTGCAAACTGACAACAGGAACCTGACCTGGTGAGTTTTGTTTCTCAGGGGTAAGGCCATAGTTCCAGGCCAGCTTCCGGTGGACCATAGCTGCAGGGTGCTTCTTAAAATTCCGAACATCTCAGGATACATGCCAGAAGCAAGGCACCACCAGAGGCAAGTGTGGCTGGTTGAACAGTGCCAAGTGCCTCCTGCAAACGGACATCAGGAACTTGGCCTGGTGAGTTTTTTTTCTGAGAGAAAAGGCCATCGTTCGTGTCCTGGGTCCCGTGGCCCCGGGGTGGCAAGCTGCCTGCCGAAATTCCGCAGGTCTGAGGATGCCTCCCTGAAGCAAGGTGCCACCACGGGCAAATGTGGCTGGTTTGAGAGTGCCAAGTGCCTCCTGCAAACGGACCTCAGGAACCTGGCCTGCTGAGTTTTGTTTCTCTGGGGAAAGGCCATACTTCTTGTCCAGATTCCGGTGGCCGGTAGTAGCCGTGTGCATTCTGAAATTCGGAATGTCACAGGATGCCTCCAAGACGCAAGGTGCCAGCACAGGCAACTATGGCTGGTTTGAGAGTGCCAAGTGCCTCCTGCAAACTGACCTCAGGAACCTGGCTTGCTGAGTTTTGTTTCTGAGAGAAAAGGTCATGGTTCATGTCCTGGTTCCGGTGGCCCAGTGTGGCCTGGTGCCTCTTAACATTCCGAACATCTCAGAATGCCTTCCTGAAGCTAGGTGCCACCAGGGGCAAATGTGGCTGGTTTGAGAGTGCCACGTGCCTCCTGAAAACTGACCTCAGGAACCTGGCCTGCTGAGTTTTGTTTCTCTGGGGAAAGGCCATAGTTCGTGTCCACCTTCCTGTGGCCCGTATTGGCCGTGTGCATTTTGAACTTCCGAACGTCTCAGGATGCCTCCCAGAAGCAAGGTGCCGCCAGAGGCAAGTGAGGCTGGTTTGACAGTGCCATATGCCTCCTGCAAAGTGACATCAGGAAGCTGGCCTCCTGAGTTTTGTTTCTCTGGGGAAAGGCCATGGTTCCTGGCCAGGTTCCGGTCTCCCACAGTGGCCGGCTGTGTGCTGAAATTCCCAAAGTCTCCAGATACCTCCCAGAAGCAAGGTGCAAGCAGAGGCAACTGTGGCTGGTTGAACAGTGCCAAGTGCCTCCTGCAAACTGACCTCAGGAACCTGGCCTGCTGAGTTTTGTTTCTCTGGGGAAAGGCCATAGTTTGTGTGCACCTTCCAGTGGCCAATAGTGGCCGTGTGCATTTTGAACTTCGGAATGTCTCAGGATGCCTCCCTGAAGCAAGCTACCACCACAGGCAACTATGGCTGGTTTGACAGCAGCAAGTGCCTCCTGCAAACTGACCTCAGGAGTCTGGCCTGGTGAGTTTTGTTTCTGAGAGAAAAGGTATCCTTCCTGTCCAGGGTCTGGTGACTAGGAGAGGCCTGGTGCCTGCTGAAATTCCGAACCTCCCAATATACCAGCCAGAAGCAAGGTGCCACCAGGGGCAAATGTGGCTGGTTGGACAGTGCCAATGCCTCCTGCAAACTGACAACAGGAACCTGACCTGGTGAGTTTTGTTTCTCAGGGGAACGGCCATAGTTCCAGGCCAGCTTCCGGTGGACCATAGCTGCAGGGTGCTTCTTAAAATTCCGAACATCTCAGGATACATGCCAGAAGCAAGGCACCACCAGAGGCAAGTGTGGCTGGTTGAACAGTGCCAAGTGCCTCCTGCAAACGGACATCAGGAACTTGGCCTGGTGAGTTTTTTTTCTGAGAGAAAAGGCCATCGTTCGTGTCCTGGGTCCCGTGGCCCCGGGGTGGCAAGCTGCCTGCCGAAATTCCGCAGGTCTGAGGATGCCTCCCTGAAGCAAGGTGCCACCACGGGCAAATGTGGCTGGTTTGAGAGTGCCAAGTGCCTCCTGCAAACGGACCTCAGGAACCTGGCCTGCTGAGTTTTGTTTCTCTGGGGAAAGGCCATACTTCATGTCCAGATTCCGGTGGCTGGTAGTAGCCGTGTGCATTCTGAAATTCGGAATGTCACAGGATGCCTCCAAGACGCAAGGTACCAGCACAGGCAACTATGGCTGGTTTGAGAGTGCCAAGTACCTCCTGCAAACTGACCTCAGGAACCTGGCCTGCTGAGTTTTGTTTCTCTGGGGAAAGGCCATAGTTCGTGTGCACCTTCCAGTGGCCAATAGTGGCCGTGTGCATTTTGAACTTCGGAATGTCTCAGGATGCCTCCCTGAAGCAAGCTACCACCACAGGCAACTATGGCTGGTTTGACAGCAGCAAGTGCCTCCTGCAAACTGACCTCAGGAATCTGGCCTGGTGAGTTTTGTTTCTGAGAGAAAAGGTATCCTTCCTGTCCAGGGTCTGGTGGCTCGGAGAGGCCTGGTGCCTGCTGAAATTCCGAACCTCCCAATATACCAGCCAGAAGCAAGGTGCCACCAGGGGCAAATGTGGCTGGTTGGACAGTGCCAATGCCTCTTGCAAACTGACAACAGGAACCTGACCTGGTGAGTTTTGTTTCTCAGGGGAAAGGCCATAGTTCCAGGCCAGCTTCCGGTGGACCATAGCTGCAGGGTGCTTCTTAAAATTCCGAACATCTCAGGATACATGCCAGAAGCAAGGCACCACCAGAGGCAAGTGTGGCTGGTTGAACAGTGCCAAGTGCCTCCTGCAAACGGACATCAGGAACTTGGCCTGGTGAGTTTTTTTCTGAGAGAAAAGGCCATCGTTCGTGTCCTGGGTTCCGTGGCCCCGGGGTGCCAAGCTGCCTGCCGAAATTCCGCAGGTCTGAGGATGCCTCCCTGAAGCAAGGTGCCACCACGGGCAAATGTGGCTGGTTTGAGAGTGCCAAGTGTCTCCTGCAAACGGACCTCAGGAACCTGGCCTGCTGAGTTTTGTTTCTCTGGGGAAAGGCCATACTTCATGTCCAGATTCCGGTGGCCGGTAGTAGCCGTGTGCATTCTGAAATTCGGAATGTCACGGGATGCCTCCAAGACGCAAGGTGCCAGCACAGGCAACTATGGCTGGTTTGAGAGTGCCAAGTGCCTCCTGCAAACTGACCTCAGGAACCTGGCTTGCTGAGTTTTGTTTCTGAGAGAAAAGGTCATGGTTCATGTCCTGGTTCCAGTGGCCCAGTGTGGCCTGGTGCCTCTTAACATTCCGAACATCTCAGAATGCCTTCCTGAAGCTAGGTGCCACCAGGGGCAAATGTGGCTGGTTTGAGAGTGCCACGTGCCTCCTGAAAACTGACCTCAGGGACCTGGCCTGCTGAGTTTTGTTTCTCTGGGGAAAGGCCATAGTTCATGTCCACCTTCCTGTGGCCCGTATTGGCCGTGTGCATTTTGAACTTCCGAACGTCTCAGGATGCCTCCCAGAAGCAAGGTGCCGCCAGAGGCAAGTGAGGCTGGTTTGACAGTGCCATATGCCTCCTGCAAAGTGACATCAGGAAGCTGGCCTGCTGAGTTTTATTTCTCTGGGGAAAGGCCATGGTTCCTGGCCAGGTTCCGGTCTCCCACAGTGGCCGGCTGTGTGCTGAAATTCCCAAAGTCTCCAGATACCTCCCAGAAGCAAGGTGCCAGCAGAGGCAACTGTGGCTGGTTTGACAGTGCCAAGTTCCTCCTGCAAAGTGACAGCGGGAACCTGGCCTGCTGAGTTTTGTTTCTCTGGGGAAAGGCCATAGTTCGTGTGCACCTTCCAGTGGCCAATAGTGGCCGTGTGCATTTTGAACTTCGGAATGTCTCAGGATGCCTCCCTGAAGCAAGCTACCACCACATGCAACTATGGCTGGTTTGACAGCAGCAAGTGCCTCCTGCAAACTGACCTCAGGAATCTGGCCTGGTGAGTTTTGTTTCTGAGAGAAAAGGTATCCTTCCTGTCCAGGGTCTGGTGGCTCGGAGAGGCCTGGTGCCTGCTGAAATTCCGAACCTCCCAATATACCAGCCAGAAGCAAGGTGCCACCAGGGGCAAATGTGGCTGGTTGGACAGTGCCAATGCCTCTTGCAAACTGACAACAGGAACCTGACCTGGTGAGTTTTGTTTCTCAGGGGAACGGCCATAGTTCCAGACCAGCTTCCGGTGGACCATAGCTGCAGGGTGCTTCTTAAAATTCCGAACATCTCAGGATACATGCCAGAAGCAAGGAACCACCAGAGGCAAGTGTGGCTGGTTGAACAGTGCCAAGTGCCTCCTGCAAACGGACATCAGGAACCTGGCCAGATGAGTTTTTTTTCTGAGAGAAAAGGCCATCGTTCGTGTCCTGGGTCCCGTGGCCCCGGGGTGGCAAGCTGCCTGCCGAAATTCCGCAGGTCTGAGGATACCTCCCTGAAGCAAGGTGCCACCACAGGCAAATGTGGCTGGTTTGAGAGTGCCAAGTGCCTCCTGCAAACGGACCTCAGGAACCTGGCCTGCTGAGTTTTGTTTCTCTGGGGAAAGGCCATACTTCATGTCCAGATTCCGGTGGCCGGTAGTAGCCGTGTGCATTCTGAAATTCGGATTGTCACGGGATGCCTCCAAGACGCAAGGTGCCACCACAGGCAACTATGGCTGGTTTGACAGTAGCAAGTGCCTCCTGCAAACTGACCTCAGGAACCTGGCCTGCTGAGTTTTGTTTCTCTGGGGAAAGGCCATAGTTCGTGTCCACCTTCCTGTGGCCCGTATTGTCCGTGTGCATTTTGAACTTCCGAACGTCTCAGGATGCCTCCCAGAAGCAAGGTGCCGCCAGAGGCAAGTGAGGCTGGTTTGACAGTGCCATATGCCTCCTGCAAAGTGACATCAGGAAGCTGGCCTGCTGAGTTTTGTTTCTCTGGGGAAAGGCCATGGTTCCTGGCCAGGTTCCGGTCTCCCACAGTGGCCGGCTGTGTGCTGAAATTCCCAAAGTCTCCAGATACCTCCCAGAAGCAAGGTGCAAGCAGAGGCAACTGTGGCTGGTTGAACAGTGCCAAGTGCCTCCTGCAAACTGACCTCAGGAACCTGGCCTGCTGAGTTTTGTTTCTCTGGGGAAAGGCCATAGTTTGTGTGCACCTTCCAGTGGCCAATAGTGGCCGTGTGCATTTTGAACTTCGGAATGTCTCAGGATGCCTCCCTGAAGCAAGCTACCACCACAGGCAACTATGGCTGGTTTGACAGCAGCAAGTGCCTCCTGCAAACTGACCTCAGGAGTCTGGCCTGGTGAGTTTTGTTTCTGAGAGAAAAGGTATCCTTCCTGTCCAGGGTCTGGTGGCTCGGAGAGGCCTGGTGCCTGCTGAAATTCCGAACCTCCCAATATACCAGCCAGAAGCAAGGTGCCACCAGGGGCAAATGTGGCTGGTTGGACAGTGCCAATGCCTCCTGCAAACTGACAACAGGAACCTGACCTGGTGAGTTTTGTTTCTCAGGGGAACGGCCATAGTTCCAGGCCAGCTTCCGGTGGACCATAGCTGCAGGGTGCTTCTTAAAATCCCGAACATCTCAGGATACATGCCAGAAGCAAGGCACCACCAGAGGCAAGTGTGGCTGGTTGAACAGTGCCAAGTGCCTCCTGCAAACGGACATCAGGAACTTGGCCTGGTGAGTTTTTTTTCTGAGAGAAAAGGCCATCGTTCGTGTCCTGGGTCCCGTGGCCCCGGGGTGGCAAGCTGCCTGCCGAAATTCCGCAGGTCTGAGGATGCCTCCCTGAAGCAAGGTGCCACCACGGGCAAATGTGGCTGGTTTGAGAGTGCCAAGTGCCTCCTGCAAACGGACCTCAGGAACCTGGCCTGCTGAGTTTTGTTTCTCTGGGGAAAGGCCATACTTCATGTCCAGATTCCGGTGGCCGGTAGTAGCCGTGTGCATTTTGAACTTCCGAACGTCTCAGGATGCCTCCCAGAAGCAAGGTGCCGCCAGAGGCAAGTGAGGCTGGTTTGACAGTGCCATATGCCTCCTGCAAAGTGACATCAGGAACCTGGCCTGCTGAGTTTTATTTCTCTGGGGAAAGGCCATGGTTCCTGGCCAGGTTCCGGTCTCCCACAGTGGCCGGCTGTGTGCTGAAATTCCCAAAGTCTCCAGATACCTCCCAGAAGCAAGGTGCCAGCAGAGGCAACTGTGGCTGGTTTGACAGTGCCAAGTTCCTCCTGCAAAGTGACCGCGGGAACCTGGCCTGCTGAGTTTTGTTTCTCTGGGGAAAGGCCATAGTTGGTGTGCACCTTCCAGTGGCCAATAGTGGCCGTGTGCATTTTGAACTTCGGAATGTCTCAGGATGCCTCCCTGAAGCAAGCTACCACCACATGCAACTATGGCTGGTTTGACAGCAGCAAGTGCCTCCTGCAAACTGACCTCAGGAATCTGGCCTGGTGAGTTTTGTTTCTGAGAGAAAAGGTATCCTTCCTGTCCAGGGTCTGGTGGCTCGGAGAGGCCTGGTGCCTGCTGAAATTCCGAACCTCCCAATATACCAGCCAGAAGTAAGGTGCCACCAGGGGCAAATGAGGCTGGTTGGACAGTGCCAATGCCTCCTGCAAACTGACAACAGGAACCTGACCTGGTGAGTTTTGTTTCTCAGGGGAACGGCCATAGTTCCAGGCCAGCTTCCGGTGGACCATAGCTGCAGGGTGCTTCTTAAAATTCCGAACATCTCAGGATACATGCCAGAAGCAAGGAACCACCAGAGGCAAGTGTGGCTGGTTGAACAGTGCCAAGTGCCTCCTGCAAACGGACATCAGGAACCTGGCCTGATGAGTTTTTTTTCTGAGAGAAAAGGCCATCGTTCGTGTCCTGGGTCCCGTGGCCCCGGGGTGGCAAGCTGCCTGCCGAAATTCCGCAGGTCTGAGGATGCCTCCCTGAAGCAAGGTGCCACCACAGGCAAATGTGGCTGGTTTGAGAGTGCCAAGTGCCTCCTGCAAACGGACCTCAGGAACCTGGCCTGCTGAGTTTTGTTTCTCTGGGGAAAGGCCATACTTCATGTCCAGATTCCGGTGGCCGGTAGTAGCCGTGTGCATTCTGAAATTCGGATTGTCACGGGATGCCTCCAAGACGCAAGGTGCCAGCACAGGCAACTATGGCTGGTTTGAGAGTGCCAAGTGCCTCCTGCAAACTGACCTCAGGAACCTGGCCTGCTGAGTTTTGTTTCTCTGGGGAAAGGCCATAGTTCGTGTCCACCTTCCTGTGGCCCGTATTGGCCGTGTGCATTTTGAACTTCCGAACGTCTCAGGATGCCTCCCAGAAGCAAGGTGCCGCCAGAGGCAAGTGAGGCTGGTTTGACAGTGCCATATGCCTCCTGCAAAGTGACATCAGGAAGCTGGCCTGCTGAGTTTTATTTCTCTGGGGAAAGGCCATGGTTCCTGGCCAGGTTCCGGTCTCCCACAGTGGCCGGCTGTGTGCTGAAATTCCCAAAGTCTCCAGATACCTCCCAGAAGCAAGGTGCCAGCAGAGGCAACTGTGGCTGGTTTGACAGTGCCAAGTTCCTCCTGCAAAGTGACAGCGGGAACCTGGCCTGCTGAGTTTTGTTTCTCTGGGGAAAGGCCATAGTTCGTGTGCACCTTCCAGTGGCCAATAGTGGCCGTGTGCATTTTGAACTTCGGAATGTCTCAGGATGCCTCCCTGAAGCAAGCTACCACCACAGGCAACTATGGCTGGTTTGACAGCAGCAAGTGCCTCCTGCAAACTGACCTCAGGAGTCTGGCCTGGTGAGTTTTGTTTCTGAGAGAAAAGGTATCCTTCCTGTCCAGGGTCTGGTGGCTAGGAGAGGCCTGGTGCCTGCTGAAATTCCGAACCTCCCAATATACCAGCCAGAAGCAAGGTGCCACCAGGGGCAAATGTGGCTGGTTGGACAGTGCCAATGCCTCCTGCAAACTGACAACAGGAACCTGACCTGGTGAGTTTTGTTTCTCAGGGGAACGGCCATAGTTCCAGGCCAGCTTCCGGTGGACCATAGCTGCAGGGTGCTTCTTAAAATTCCGAACATCTCAGGATACATGCCAGAAGCAAGGCACCACCAGAGGCAAGTGTGGCTGGTTGAACAGTGCCAAGTGCCTCCTGCAAACGGACATCAGGAACTTGGCCTGGTGAGTTTTTTTTCTGAGAGAAAAGGCCATCGTTCGTGTCCTGGGTCCCGTGGCCCCGGGGTGGCAAGCTGCCTGCCGAAATTCCGCAGGTCTGAGGATGCCTCCCTGAAGCAAGGTGCCACCACGGGCAAATGTGGCTGGTTTGAGAGTGCCAAGTGCCTCCTGCAAACGGACCTCAGGAACCTGGCCTGCTGAGTTTTGTTTCTCTGGGGAAAGGCCATACTTCTTGTCCAGATTCCGGTGGCCGGTAGTAGCCGTGTGCATTCTGAAATTCGGAATGTCACAGGATGCCTCCAAGACGCAAGGTGCCAGCACAGGCAACTATGGCTGGTTTGAGAGTGCCAAGTGCCTCCTGCAAACTGACCTCAGGAACCTGGCTTGCTGAGTTTTGTTTCTGAGAGAAAAGGTCATGGTTCATGTCCTGGTTCCGGTGGCCCAGTGTGGCCTGGTGCCTCTTAACATTCCGAACATCTCAGAATGCCTTCCTGAAGCTAGGTGCCACCAGGGGCAAATGTGGCTGGTTTGAGAGTGCCACGTGCCTCCTGAAAACTGACCTCAGGAACCTGGCCTGCTGAGTTTTGTTTCTCTGGGGAAAGGCCATAGTTCGTGTCCACCTTCCTGTGGCCCGTATTGGCCGTGTGCATTTTGAACTTCCGAACGTCTCAGGATGCCTCCCAGAAGCAAGGTGCCGCCAGAGGCAAGTGAGGCTGGTTTGACAGTGCCATATGCCTCCTGCAAAGTGACATCAGGAAGCTGGCCTCCTGAGTTTTGTTTCTCTGGGGAAAGGCCATGGTTCCTGGCCAGGTTCCGGTCTCCCACAGTGGCCGGCTGTGTGCTGAAATTCCCAAAGTCTCCAGATACCTCCCAGAAGCAAGGTGCAAGCAGAGGCAACTGTGGCTGGTTGAACAGTGCCAAGTGCCTCCTGCAAACTGACCTCAGGAACCTGGCCTGCTGAGTTTTGTTTCTCTGGGGAAAGGCCATAGTTCGTGTGCACCTTCCAGTGGCCAATAGTGGCCGTGTGCATTTTGAACTTCGGAATGTCTCAGGATGCCTCCCTGAAGCAAGCTACCACCACAGGCAACTATGGCTGGTTTGACAGCAGCAAGTGCCTCCTGCAAACTGACCTCAGGAGTCTGGCCTGGTGAGTTTTGTTTCTGAGAGAAAAGGTATCCTTCCTGTCCAGGGTCTGGTGACTAGGAGAGGCCTGGTGCCTGCTGAAATTCCGAACCTCCCAATATACCAGCCAGAAGCAATGTGCCACCAGGGGCAAATGTGGCTGGTTGGACAGTGCCAATGCCTCCTGCAAACTGACAACAGGAACCTGACCTGGTGAGTTTTGTTTCTCAGGGGAACGGCCATAGTTCCAGGCCAGCTTCCGGTGGACCATAGCTGCAGGGTGCTTCTTAAAATTCCGAACATCTCAGGATACATGCCAGAAGCAAGGCACCACCAGAGGCAAGTGTGGCTGGTTGAACAGTGCCAAGTGCCTCCTGCAAACGGACATCAGGAACTTGGCCTGGTGAGTTTTTTTTCTGAGAGAAAAGGCCATCGTTCGTGTCCTGGGTCCCGTGGCCCCGGGGTGGCAAGCTGCCTGCCGAAATTCCGCAGGTCTGAGGATGCCTCCCTGAAGCAAGGTGCCACCACGGGCAAATGTGGCTGGTTTGAGAGTGCCAAGTGCCTCCTGCAAACGGACCTCAGGAACCTGGCCTGCTGAGTTTTGTTTCTCTGGGGAAAGGCCATACTTCATGTCCAGATTCCGGTGGCTGGTAGTAGCCGTGTGCATTCTGAAATTCGGAATGTCACAGGATGCCTCCAAGACGCAAGGTACCAGCACAGGCAACTATGGCTGGTTTGACAGCAGCAAGTGCCTCCTGCAAACTGACCTCAGGAATCTGGCCTGGTGAGTTTTGTTTCTGAGAGAAAAGGTATCCTTCCTGTCCAGGGTCTGGTGGCTCGGAGAGGCCTGGTGCCTGCTGAAATTCCGAACCTCCCAATATACCAGCCAGAAGCAAGGTGCCACCAGGGGCAAATGTGGCTGGTTGGACAGTGCCAATGCCTCTTGCAAACTGACAACAGGAACCTGACCTGGTGAGTTTTGTTTCTCAGGGGAAAGGCCATAGTTCCAGGCCAGCTTCCGGTGGACCATAGCTGCAGGGTGCTTCTTAAAATTCCGAACATCTCAGGATACATGCCAGAAGCAAGGCACCACCAGAGGCAAGTGTGGCTGGTTGAACAGTGCCAAGTGCCTCCTGCAAACGGACATCAGGAACTTGGCCTGGTGAGTTTTTTTCTGAGAGAAAAGGCCATCGTTCGTGTCCTGGGTTCCGTGGCCCCGGGGTGGCAAGCTGCCTGCCGAAATTCCGCAGGTCTGAGGATGCCTCCCTGAAGCAAGGTGCCACCACGGGCAAATGTGGCTGGTTTGAGAGTGCCAAGTGTCTCCTGCAAACGGACCTCAGGAACCTGGCCTGCTGAGTTTTGTTTCTCTGGGGAAAGGCCATACTTCATGTCCAGATTCCGGTGGCCGGTAGTAGCCGTGTGCATTCTGAAATTCGGAATGTCACGGGATGCCTCCAAGACGCAAGGTGCCAGCACAGGCAACTATGGCTGGTTTGAGAGTGCCAAGTGCCTCCTGCAAACTGACCTCAGGAACCTGGCTTGCTGAGTTTTGTTTCTGAGAGAAAAGGTCATGGTTCATGTCCTGGTTCCAGTGGCCCAGTGTGGCCTGGTGCCTCTTAACATTCCGAACATCTCAGAATGCCTTCCTGAAGCTAGGTGCCACCAGGGGCAAATGTGGCTGGTTTGAGAGTGCCACGTGCCTCCTGAAAACTGACCTCAGGGACCTGGCCTGCTGAGTTTTGTTTCTCTGGGGAAAGGCCATAGTTCATGTCCACCTTCCTGTGGCCCGTATTGGCCGTGTGCATTTTGAACTTCCGAACGTCTCAGGATGCCTCCCAGAAGCAAGGTGCCGCCAGAGGCAAGTGAGGCTGGTTTGACAGTGCCATATGCCTCCTGCAAAGTGACATCAGGAAGCTGGCCTGCTGAGTTTTATTTCTCTGGGGAAAGGCCATGGTTCCTGGCCAGGTTCCGGTCTCCCACAGTGGCCGGCTGTGTGCTGAAATTCCCAAAGTCTCCAGATACCTCCCAGAAGCAAGGTGCCAGCAGAGGCAACTGTGGCTGGTTTGACAGTGCCAAGTTCCTCCTGCAAAGTGACAGCGGGAACCTGGCCTGCTGAGTTTTGTTTCTCTGGGGAAAGGCCATAGTTCGTGTGCACCTTCCAGTGGCCAATAGTGGCCGTGTGCATTTTGAACTTCGGAATGTCTCAGGATGCCTCCCTGAAGCAAGCTACCACCACATGCAACTATGGCTGGTTTGACAGCAGCAAGTGCCTCCTGCAAACTGACCTCAGGAATCTGGCCTGGTGAGTTTTGTTTCTGAGAGAAAAGGTATCCTTCCTGTCCAGGGTCTGGTGGCTCGGAGAGGCCTGGTGCCTGCTGAAATTCCGAACCTCCCAATATACCAGCCAGAAGCAAGGTGCCACCAGGGGCAAATGTGGCTGGTTGGACAGTGCCAATGCCTCTTGCAAACTGACAACAGGAACCTGACCTGGTGAGTTTTGTTTCTCAGGGGAACGGCCATAGTTCCAGACCAGCTTCCGGTGGACCATAGCTGCAGGGTGCTTCTTAAAATTCCGAACATCTCAGGATACATGCCAGAAGCAAGGAACCACCAGAGGCAAGTGTGGCTGGTTGAACAGTGCCAAGTGCCTCCTGCAAACGGACATCAGGAACCTGGCCTGATGAGTTTTTTTTCTGAGAGAAAAGGCCATCGTTCGTGTCCTGGGTCCCGTGGCCCCGGGGTGGCAAGCTGCCTGCCGAAATTCCGCAGGTCTGAGGATACCTCCCTGAAGCAAGGTGCCACCACAGGCAAATGTGGCTGGTTTGAGAGTGCCAAGTGCCTCCTGCAAACGGACCTCAGGAACCTGGCCTGCTGAGTTTTGTTTCTCTGGGGAAAGGCCATACTTCATGTCCAGATTCCGGTGGCCGGTAGTAGCCGTGTGCATTCTGAAATTCGGATTGTCACGGGATGCCTCCAAGACGCAAGGTGCCACCACAGGCAACTATGGCTGGTTTGACAGTAGCAAGTGCCTCCTGCAAACTGACCTCAGGAACCTGGCCTGCTGAGTTTTGTTTCTCTGGGGAAAGGCCATAGTTCGTGTCCACCTTCCTGTGGCCCGTATTGGCCGTGTGCATTTTGAACTTCCGAACGTCTCAGGATGCCTCCCAGAAGCAAGGTGCCGCCAGAGGCAAGTGAGGCTGGTTTGACAGTGCCATATGCCTCCTGCAAAGTGACATCAGGAAGCTGGCCTGCTGAGTTTTGTTTCTCTGGGGAAAGGCCATGGTTCCTGGCCAGGTTCCGGTCTCCCACAGTGGCCGGCTGTGTGCTGAAATTCCCAAAGTCTCCAGATACCTCCCAGAAGCAAGGTGCAAGCAGAGGCAACTGTGGCTGGTTGAACAGTGCCAAGTGCCTCCTGCAAACTGACCTCAGGAACCTGGCCTGCTGAGTTTTGTTTCTCTGGGGAAAGGCCATAGTTTGTGTGCACCTTCCAGTGGCCAATAGTGGCCGTGTGCATTTTGAACTTCGGAATGTCTCAGGATGCCTCCCTGAAGCAAGCTACCACCACAGGCAACTATGGCTGGTTTGACAGCAGCAAGTGCCTCCTGCAAACTGACCTCAGGAGTCTGGCCTGGTGAGTTTTGTTTCTGAGAGAAAAGGTATCCTTCCTGTCCAGGGTCTGGTGGCTCGGAGAGGCCTGGTGCCTGCTGAAATTCCGAACCTCCCAATATACCAGCCAGAAGCAAGGTGCCACCAGGGGCAAATGTGGCTGGTTGGACAGTGCCAATGCCTCCTGCAAACTGACAACAGGAACCTGACCTGGTGAGTTTTGTTTCTCAGGGGAACGGCCATAGTTCCAGGCCAGCTTCCGGTGGACCATAGCTGCAGGGTGCTTCTTAAAATTCCGAACATCTCAGGATACATGCCAGAAGCAAGGCACCACCAGAGGCAAGTGTGGCTGGTTGAACAGTGCCAAGTGCCTCCTGCAAACGGACATCAGGAACTTGGCCTGGTGAGTTTTTTTTCTGAGAGAAAAGGCCATCGTTCGTGTCCTGGGTCCCGTGGCCCCGGGGTGGCAAGCTGCCTGCCGAAATTCCGCAGGTCTGAGGATGCCTCCCTGAAGCAAGGTGCCACCACGGGCAAATGTGGCTGGTTTGAGAGTGCCAAGTGCCTCCTGCAAACGGACCTCAGGAACCTGGCCTGCTGAGTTTTGTTTCTCTGGGGAAAGGCCATACTTCATGTCCAGATTCCGGTGGCCCGTATTGGCCGTGTGCATTTTGAACTTCCGAACGTCTCAGGATGCCTCCCAGAAGCAAGGTGCCGCCAGAGGCAAGTGAGGCTGGTTTGACAGTGCCATATGCCTCCTGCAAAGTGACATCAGGAAGCTGGCCTGCTGAGTTTTATTTCTCTGGGGAAAGGCCATGGTTCCTGGCCAGGTTCCGGTCTCCCACAGTGGCCGGCTGTGTGCTGAAATTCCCAAAGTCTCCAGATACCTCCCAGAAGCAAGGTGCCAGCAGAGGCAACTGTGGCTGGTTTGACAGTGCCAAGTTCCTCCTGCAAAGTGACAGCGGGAACCTGGCCTGCTGAGTTTTGTTTCTCTGGGGAAAGGCCATAGTTCGTGTGCACCTTCCAGTGGCCAATAGTGGCCGTGTGCATTTTGAACTTCGGAATGTCTCAGGATGCCTCCCTGAAGCAAGCTACCACCACATGCAACTATGGCTGGTTTGACAGCAGCAAGTGCCTCCTGCAAACTGACCTCAGGAATCTGGCCTGGTGAGTTTTGTTTCTGAGAGAAAAGGTATCCTTCCTGTCCAGGGTCTGGTGGCTCGGAGAGGCCTGGTGCCTGCTGAAATTCCGAACCTCCCAATATACCAGCCAGAAGCAAGGTGCCACCAGGGGCAAATGAGGCTGGTTGGACAGTGCCAATGCCTCCTGCAAACTGACAACAGGAACCTGACCTGGTGAGTTTTGTTTCTCAGGGGAACGGCCATAGTTCCAGGCCAGCTTCCGGTGGACCATAGCTGCAGGGTGCTTCTTAAAATTCCGAACATCTCAGGATACATGCCAGAAGCAAGGAACCACCAGAGGCAAGTGTGGCTGGTTGAACAGTGCCAAGTGCCTCCTGCAAACGGACATCAGGAACCTGGCCTGATGAGTTTTTTTTCTGAGAGAAAAGGCCATCGTTCGTGTCCTGGGTCCCGTGGCCCCGGGGTGGCAAGCTGCCTGCCGAAATTCCGCAGGTCTGAGGATGCCTCCCTGAAGCAAGGTGCCACCACAGGCAAATGTGGCTGGTTTGAGAGTGCCAAGTGCCTCCTGCAAACGGACCTCAGGAACCTGGCCTGCTGAGTTTTGTTTCTCTGGGGAAAGGCCATACTTCATGTCCAGATTCCGGTGGCCGGTAGTAGCCGTGTGCATTCTGAAATTCGGATTGTCACGGGATGCCTCCAAGACGCAAGGTGCCAGCACAGGCAACTATGGCTGGTTTGAGAGTGCCAAGTGCCTCCTGCAAACTGACCTCAGGAACCTGGCCTGCTGAGTTTTGTTTCTCTGGGGAAAGGCCATAGTTCGTGTCCACCTTCCTGTGGCCCGTATTGTCCGTGTGCATTTTGAACTTCCGAACGTCTCAGGATGCCTCCCAGAAGCAAGGTGCCGCCAGAGGCAAGTGAGGCTGGTTTGACAGTGCCATATGCCTCCTGCAAAGTGACATCAGGAAGCTGGCCTGCTGAGTTTTATTTCTCTGGGGAAAGGCCATGGTTCCTGGCCAGGTTCCGGTCTCCCACAGTGGCCGGCTGTGTGCTGAAATTCCCAAAGTCTCCAGATACCTCCCAGAAGCAAGGTGCCAGCAGAGGCAACTGTGGCTGGTTTGACAGTGCCAAGTTCCTCCTGCAAAGTGACAGCGGGAACCTGGCCTGCTGAGTTTTGTTTCTCTGGGGAAAGGCCATAGTTCGTGTGCACCTTCCAGTGGCCAATAGTGGCCGTGTGCATTTTGAACTTCGGAATGTCTCAGGATGCCTCCCTGAAGCAAGCTACCACCACAGGCAACTATGGCTGGTTTGACAGCAGCAAGTGCCTCCTGCAAACTGACCTCAGGAATCTGGCCTGGTGAGTTTTGTTTCTGAGAGAAAAGGTATCCTTCCTGTCCAGGGTCTGGTGGCTCGGAGAGGCCTGGTGCCTGCTGAAATTCCGAACCTCCCAATATACCAGCCAGAAGCAAGGTGCCACCAGGGGCAAATGTGGCTGGTGGGACAGTGCCAATGCCTCCTGCAAACTGACAACAGGAACCTGACCTGGTGAGTTTTGTTTCTCAGGGGAACGGCCATAGTTCCAGGCCAGCTTCCGGTGGACCGTATCTGCAGGGTGCTTCTTAAAATTCCGAACATCTCAAGATACATGCCAGAAGCAAGGCACCACCAGAGGCAAGTGAGGCTGGTTTGACAGTGCCATATGCCTCCTGCAAACGGACATCAGGAACTTGGCCTGCTGAGTTTTATTTCTGAGAGAAAAGGTATCCTTCCTGTCCAGGGTCTGGTGGCTAGGAGAGGCCTGGTGCCTGCTGAAATTCCGAACCTCCCAATATACCAGCCAGAAGCAAGGTGCCACCAGGGGCAAATGTGGCTGGTTGGACAGTGCCAATGCCTCCTGCAAACTGACAACAGGAACCTGACCTGGTGAGTTTTGTTTCTCAGGGGAACGGCCATAGTTCCAGGCCAGCTTCCGGTGGACCATAGCTGCAGGGTGCTTCTTAAAATTCCGAACATCTCAGGATACATGCCAGAAGCAAGGCACCACCAGAGGCAAGTGTGGCTGGTTGAACAGTGCCAAGTGCCTCCTGCAAACGGACCTCAGGAACCTGGCCTGCTGAGTTTTGTTTCTCTGGGGAAAGGCCATCATTCATGTCCACCTTCCTGTGGCGCGTAGTGGCCGTGGGCATTTTGAACTTCCAAATGTCCCTGGATGCCTCCCTGAATCAAGATGCCACCACTGGCAACTATGGCTGGTTTGACAGTAGCAAGTGCCTCCTGCAAACTGACCTTAGGAACCTGGCCTGGTGAGTTTTGTTTCTGAGAGAACAGGCCATGGTTCATGTCCAGGTTCCTGTGGCCATGTGTGGCCGGGTCCCTCTTAAAATTCCGAACATCTCAGAATGCCTCCCTGAAGTAAGGTGGCACCACAGGCAAATGTGGCTTGTTTGAGAGTGCCAAGTGCCTCCTGCAAACGGACATCAGGAAGCTGGCCTGCTGAGTTTTGTTTCTCTGGGGAAAGGCCATACTTCATGTCCAGATTCCGGTGGCCGGTAGTAGCCGTGTGCATTCTGAAATTCGGAATGTCTCAGGATGCCTCCATGACGCAAGGTGCCAGCACAGGCAACTATGGCTGGTTTGACAGTAGCAAGTGCCTCCTGCAAACTGACCTCAGGAACCTGGCCTGCTGAGTTTTGTTTCTGAGAGAAAAGGTCATGGTTCATGTCCTGGTTCCGGTGGCCCAGGGTGGCCTGGTGCCTCTTAACATTCCGAATGTCTCAGGATGCCTCCCAGAAGCAAGGTGCCGCCAGAGGCAAGTGAGGCTGGTTTGACAGTGCCATATGCCTCCTGCAAAGTGACGTCAGGAACCTGGCCTGCTGAGTTTTATTTCTCTGGGGAAAGGCCATGGTTCCTGGCCAGGTTCCTGTCTCCCACAGTGGCCGGCTGTGTGCTGAAATTCCCAAAGTCTCCATAAACCTCTCAGAAGCAAGGTGCCAGCAGAGGCAACTGTGGCTGGTTTGACAGTGCCAAGTTCCTCCTGCAAACTGACAGCGGGAACCTGGCTTGGTGAGTTTTGTTTCTCTGGGGAAAGGCCATCATTCCTGTCTAGGACCACTGGCCCAGATGACCCGTTGACTGCTGAAATTCCGAACGTCTCCATATACCTCCCTGAGGCATGGTTCCCCCAAAGATAACTGCGGCTGGTTTGAGAGTGCCAAGTGCCTCCTGCAAACAGACATCAGGAACCTTGCCTGATGACTTTTTTGTCTCATAGGAAAGGCCATGGTTGCTGTCTTGGTTCCTGTGACCCGTGGCGGCATGCAGCCTGCCGAAATTCCGCATGTCTCATTATGCCTCCCTGAAGCAAGGTTCCACTACCGGCAAAGGTGGCTAGTTGGGTGTGTCAAGAGCCTCCTGCAAACTGACCTCAGGAACCTGGCCTGCTGAGTTTTGTTTCTCTGGGGAAAGGCCATAATTCGTGTGCACCTTCCAGTGGCCAATAGTGGCCGTGTGCATTTTGAACTTCGGAATGTCTCAGGATGCCTCCCTGAAGCAAGCTACCACCACAGGCAACTATGGCTGGTTTGACAGTAGCAAGTGCCTCCTGCAAACGGACCTTAGGAACCTGGCCTGGTGAGTTTTCTTTCTGAGAGAAAAGGCCATGGTTCATGTCCTGGTTCCTGTGGCCATGTGTGGCCGGGTCCCTCTTAAAATTCCGAACATCTCAGAATGCCTTCCTGAAGCTAGTTGCCACCAGGGGCAAATGCGGCTGGTTTGAGAGAGCCAAGTGCCTCCTGCAAACGGACCTCAGGAACCTGGCCTGCTGAGTTTTGTTTCTCTGGGGAAAGGCCACAGTTCGTGTCCACCTTCCAGTGGCCAATAGTGGCCGTGTGCATTTTGAACTTCCGAATGTCTCAGGATGCCTCCCTGAAGCAAGCTACCACCACAGGCAACTATGGCTGGTTTGTCTGTAGCAAGTGCCTCCTGCAAACGGACATCAGGAACCTGGCCTGCTGAGTTTTGTTTCTCTGGGGAAAGGCCATACTTCATGTCCAGATTCCGGTGGCCAGTAGTAGCCGTGTGCATTCTGAAATTCGGAATGTCACAGGATGCCTCCCAGACGCAAGATGCCACAATCAGCAAGTGTTGCTCATTTGACAGTGCCACTTGCTTCCTGCAAACTGACATCAGGAACCTGGCCTGCTGACTTTTGTTTCCCAGGGAAAAGGGCCAGCTACCCTGTCCATGGGAAAGAGGCCTGGAATGTCTGGAGGCCTGCTAAAATTCCGATCATGGCAGGATGCCTCCCAGACGAAGGTGACACCACAGGCAAGTGTGGCTGGTTTGAAAGTGCCAAGTGCCTCCCGCAAACTGACATCAGGAACCTGGCCTGGTGAGTTTAGTTTCCTGGACAAAAAGGGCAGCGTGAGTGTCCCGGGGCCTGTAGTCCGTAGTGGCCAGCTGCCTGCTGAAATTCCCGTCGCAGGATGATTCCCAGACACAAGCTGCCTCCAAATGCAACTGTGGCTGGATTTACAGTACCAAGTACCTCCTGCAAACTGACATCAGGGACTTGAGCTGGTGAGTTTCATTTCCCTGAGAAAAGGGCCAGCGTTTTTGTCCATGGCCTCGTGGCCCAGAGAGGCCAAGTGCCTGCTGATATTCCAAACGCCGCAGGATGCATCCCGAAAGCATGGGGCCAGCATGAGCGAATGTGACTGGTGTGACAGTGCCAAGTGCCTCTTGCAACTGACATCAGGAACCTGGCCTGGTGAGTTATGTTTCCAGGGTAAAAGGCCAGTATTTTTATCCAAGTTTCATTGTCGGAGAGTGGCCGCCTGCCTGCTGAAATTCCGAACATCACAGGATGCCCCCAGACGCAAGGTTCCACCATCAGCAACTGTGGCTGGCTCGACAGTGCCACTTGCTTCCTGCAAACTGACATCAGGAACCTGGCCAGGTGAATTTTGTTTCCCAGGGAAAAGGGCCGGCTACCCTGTCCATGGGAAAGAGGCCTGGAATGTCTGGAGGCCTGCTGAAATTCCGAACGTGACAGGATGCCTCCCAGACCCATGGTGTCACGACATGCAACGATGGCTGGATTAACAGTGCCAAGTGCCTCCTGCAAACGGGCTGGTCAGTTTCATTTCCCGGGTGAAAGGGCCCGTGTTTTTGGCTATTGGCCAGTGGCCCAGAGAGGATTGGTGGCTGCTGAAATTCCAAACCTTGCAGGATTCCTCCCGGACGCAAGGTGACACCAGAGGCAACTGTGGCTGTTTTGACAGTGCCAAGTGCCTCCTGTAAACGGACATCAGGAACTTGGGCTAGTGAGTTTCCTTTCCCAGGGAAAAGGGACAGCGTTCGTGTCCAGGGGCCAGTGGCACTGAGTGGCCAGCTGCCTGCTGTAATTCTAAATCTCACAGGATGCCTCTTAGACGCAAGGGGCCACCATCAGTAACTATGGCTAGTTGGACAGCGCCAAGTGCCTCCTGCAAACTGAAATCAGGAATCTGGGCTGACGAGTTTCATTTCCCACTGAAAACAGCCAACGTTTGTGTCCAGGGGCCAGTGGCCCAGAGAGGATTGGTGCCTGATGAAATTCCAAACGTCACAGGATGTCTCCTGGATGCAAGGTGCCACTGTCAGCAACTGTGAGTGTTGACAGTGCCAAGAGCCTCCTGCAAATTGACATCAGTAACCTGGCCTGGCATGTTTTGTTTCCCAGTGAAAAGTGACGTCATTTGTGTCCAACGACCAGTGCCACAGAGTGACTGTTTCCCGGCAGAAAATCTGAAAATCGCGGGATGCCTCCGAGAAGAAGGTGACACCCCAAGCAACTGTGGCTGGATTTTAAGTGCCAAGTGCCTGCTACAAATGGACATCAGGAACCAGGGATGGTGTTTTATGTTTCCTGGACAGAAGGGAAGCGGCTCTTCACGCAGAGATTACAGTGCCGGTTGCAGTGCGCTCCGGGGCGCTCCTTCTGCCAAAAGATGCCTGGCAGCTGCCCTTAACTTTGGACAGCTCCGTATCTCCGTATTCTGCATTTCTCGTCTTCTGCATCTCAGCAAAAAACTTTTCCACTGTGCCTAGCAAGCAGAAACTGTGCCAGCTGAGTAGATGTCCCCTGACTTGTGTGTTAAAGTTCCCCATTTTTCGGCATCTCTCAGCCTAAAGGGAAGACCAGGGTTATCTGCTGGAAGCTGCAGTAGAACCAGCAGCAAACACACAAAAGTTGTCCAAGAATACCATCCATTCAAATGTTAATGTGAATTTAAGAGGCCAAACCCGCCAAAATATTTTTAAACTTGCCTAAATGAATCAAAATATTCTAAAACCCTCCAAACCATATTAAAAACAAATGAAAACCAACCAAAACATTCCAAACATCAGCCAAAATAGTTTAGAATCTGGCAAGACTGATCAAAACATTCTGAAAACCTCCCAAAATATTATAAAACCAGTCAGAAGTGATCAAAACATTCAAAAAAAAACAGCCAAAACATGATAAAGCCCACCAAAAGTAATCCAAACACCCCAGAAACCCAATTAAACATAATCAAAACAAATCCAAACAAATCAAAACATTCCAAAAGCCTGCTAGAATATTTTAAAACCCGCCAAAAGTGATCCAAACATTTTGAAAAGAAGCCAAAATACTATCAAACCAGCCAGAACTGATCAAAACATTCAAAAAACTGGCTAAAACATAATAAAAACAAATCTAAACAAACCAAAACATTCTAAAACCCACCAAAATCTTTCAAAACCTGTCAAAAGTAATCAACACATTCTAAAACCCAGCCAAACAATAATGAATACCAGCCAAAACATGATAAAGCCCACCAAAACCAATCCAAACACACCAAAAACCCAAATAAACATAATAAAAACAAATCTAAACAAACCAAAACATTCTAAAAACCCTACAAAATATTTTAGAACCCTCCAAAACTGATCAAAACATTCTGAAAAGATGCCAAAATATTATAAAACCAGTCAGAAGTGATCAAAACATTCAATAACTTGCAAAAACTTACTAAAAACAAATCTCAACAAACCAAAACATTCCAAAATATGACTAAATATTGTCAAACCAGCCAGAACTGATCAAAACATTCAAAAAACTCGTCAAAACATTTTCAAAACAAGTCAAGACCAACCAAAACATTCAAAAAACCTGCCAAAACATTTTAAAACCCGCCAAAAACAAATCAAAACATTCCAAAACCCACCAAAATATTATAAAACCAGACAGAAGTGATGAAAACTTTCTGAAAACCCGATAAAACATAATAAAAACCCGCCAAATCAAATCAAAATTTTCCAAAACCTGCTAACACAATTAACTCAAGAGAAAACAAAATATTCTAAAACACCACCAAAATATTCTGAAAACCCACCTAAACATAATCAAAACAAATAAAACATATCAAAACATTCCAAAAACCTGCCACATTTTTTAGAAACTGCCAAAGCTGATCAAAAGCATTCTGAAAAGACACCAAAACACTAGAAAACCAGTTAGAAGTGATCAAAACATTCAAAAAACTGGCCAAAACATTCAAAAAACAAATCAAAACCAACCAAAACATTCTAAAAACCTGCTAAAATGTGTTAAAATGCTCCAAAACTGATCAAAATATATTGAAAAGAAAACAAAAAATACTATAAAACCAGCCAGAACTGATCAAAACATACAAAAACCATGCCAAAACATAATAAAAACAAATCTAAACAAACCAAAACATTCTAAAATCCTGCCAAAATATTTTAAAACCAGAAAAACGAATCAAAACATTCCGAAAACACGCCAAAACATAAAACAAATCTAAACAAAAAAACATTCCACAAACTAGCCACAATATTTTAGAACTCCCCGAAAAGTGATCAAAACATACTGAAAACCTGCCAAAATATTATAAAATTAGTCAGAAGTGAAAAAACATTCAAAAAACCCGCCAAAACATGATAAAGCCCACCAAAACTAATCCAAACACACCAAAAACCTGACTAAACGTAACAAAAACAAATCAAAACCAACCAAAAAATTCTAAAAACCCGCCCAAAGTAATCTAAACATTCTAAAAGCCCTCCAAAACATAATAAAGACATAGGAAAACCAAACAAAATATTCCAGAAACCTGCCAAAATATATTAAAACCTGCCAAAACAGATCAAAACATTCTGAAGAGATGCCAAAATACTAGAAAACCAGCTAGAACTGATCCAAATACTTCAAAAAGCTTGCCAAAACATTATAAAAACAAATCAAAACCAGCCAAAACATTCTAAAAACTCGCCAAATTATTTCAAACCCGCGAAAAAGAAACAAAATTTTCTAAAACCTTTCTAAAAACAAATCAAAAAAAACCAATAAATTCCGAACACCATCCAAAATATTGTAAAACAAATCAAAAGTAATCAAAACAAATCAAAACATTCCAAAAACCTGCCAAAAGGTTAATACACCCGCTGAAACTGATCATAACATTCTCAATAGAAGCAAACAACATTCAAAAAATCCGTCAAAACATTAGAAAGAAAATCAATGCAAACCAAAACATTCCAAAAACCCGCTAAAATACTTAAAAATACGCAAAAATGAACCAAACCGTTCTAAGAACCCACCAAAAAATCATAAAAACAAATCACAACAAACTAAAACAATCCAAACACCAAACAAAATACTTTATAACCCGCCAAAAGTGATCAAAACATTGGGAAAAGGGGCCAAAATACTAGAAAACCAGCCAGAACTGAACAAAACACACAAAAAATTGGCCAAAAACTAATAAAAGCAAATAAAAACATTTTAAAAATCCAGGCAAAATATTTCAAAACTCGCCAAAAGGAACCGAAATATTCCAAAACTCTACAAAACTTCACAAAAACGAATCAAAACATCCGAAAAATATTTAGAACCGCGATCAGCACAGCGCTCTCTGCGCGAAGAGCCGCTAGATGGCATCCGAGAGACGCAGAGCATACCGCCTCCTAGGATGTGAAAAGTGAAGCCGCACAACACCCGGACTGTGTCAGCAGCTTTCTAACTGCTAGAAGTTCATGGCATCCCAGGCGCCTGCCCCTTCAATTGCCATTAGCATTCGAAAGGAATGTAGTCTTGGACAACTTTGCTGTGCTTGCTTCTAGTTCTGCCCCAGCCCACCATAGATAACCTTGCTCTTCCCTTTAGTTTCTGAGATGCCGAGAACTCGAGAATTGAGAACACAAGTCCGGGGACGTGTACTGTGCTGGCACAGTTTCTCCTTGCTAGACACAGTAGAAAAAGCATTTTGCTGAGAAGCAGACGACAAGAAATGCAGAATACGGAGATACGGAGCTGTCCGAAGTTAAGTGCCGCTGCCAGGCGTCTTTCGGCAGAAAGAGAGCTGCGGAGCGCACAGTGAGCGGCACAGTGCTCTCTGCGCGAAGAGCCGCTTGATCGCATCCGAGAGACGGAGAGCGCGCTGCCTTCTAGGATGCGAAGAGTGAAGCCGCACAACACCGGGACTGTGTCCGCAGCTTTCTAACTGCTAGAATTTCAAGGCTTACCACTCGCCTGCCTCTTCAATTGCCATTAGCATTGGAACGGAAGGTATTCTTGGACAACTTTGCTCTGCTTGCTTCTAGTTCTGCCCCAGCCCACCATAGATAACCTTGCTCTTCCCTTTAGTTTCTGAGATGCCGAGAACTCGAGAATTGAGAACACAAGTCCGGGGACGTGTACTGTGCTGGCACAGTTTCTCCTTGCTAGACACAGAGGAAAAGCATGTTGCTGAGACGCAGAAGACAAGAAATGCAGAATACGGAGATACAGAGCTGTCCGAAGTTAAGTGCCGCTGCCAGGCGTCTTTCGGCAGAAAGAGAGCTGCGGAGCGCACAGTGAGCGGCACAGTGCTCTCTGCGCGAAGAGCCGCTTGATCGCATCCGAGAGACGGAGAGCGCGGTACTTTCTAGGATGCGAAGAGTGAAGCCGCACAACACCCGGACTGTGTCCGCAGCTTTCTAACTGCTAGAATTTCAAGGCTTAGCACTCGCCTGCCTCTTCAATTGGCATTAGCATCCGAACGGAAGGTATTCTTGGACAACTTTGTTGTGCTTGCTTCTAGTTCTGCCCCAGCCCACCATAGATAACCTTGCTCTTCCCTTTAGTTTCTGAGATGCCGAGAACTCGAGAATTGAGACCACAAGTCCGGGGACGTGTACTGTGCTGGCACAGTTTCTCCTTATTAGACACAGTATAGAAAAAGCATGTTGCTGAGACGCAGACGACAAGAAATGCAGAATACGGAGATACAGAGCTGTCCGAAGTTAAGTGCCGCTGCCAGGCGTCTTTCGGCAGAAAGAGAGCTGCGGAGCGCACAGTGAGCGGCACAGTGCTCTCTGCGCGAAGAGCCGCTTGATCGCATCCGAGAGACGGAGAGCGCGCTGCCTTCTAGGATGCGAAGAGTGAAGCCGCACAACACCCGGACTGTGTCCGCAGCTTTCTAACTGCTAGAATTTCAAGGTTTAGCACTCGCCTGCCTCTTCAATTGCCATTAGCATCCGAACGGAAGGTATTCTTGGACAACTTTGTTGTGCTTGCTTCTAGTTCTGCCCCAGCCCACCATAGATAACCTTGCTCTTCCCTTTAGTTTCTGAGATGCCGAGAACTCGAGAATTGAGAACACAAGTCCGGGGACGTGTACTGTGCTGGCACAGTTTCTCCTTGCTAGACATAGTAGAAAAAGGATTTTGCTGAGAAGCAGACGACAAGAGATGCAGAATACGGAGATACGGAGCTGTCCGAAGTTAAGTGCCGCTGCTAGGCGTCTTTCGGCAGAAAGAGAGCTGCGGAGCGCACAGTGAGCGGCACAGTGCTCTCTGCGCGAAGAGCCGCTTGATCGCATCCGAGAGACGGAGAGCGCGCTGCCTTCTAGGACGCAAAGAGTGAAGCCGCACAACACCCGGACTGTGTCAGCAGCTTTCTAACTGCTAGAATTTCAAGGCTTAGCACTCGCCTGCCTCTTCAATTGCCATTAGCATTGGAACGGAAGGTATTTTTGGACAACTTTGTTGTGCTTGCTTCTAGTTCTGCCCCAGCCCACCATAGATAACCTTGCTCTTCCCTTTAGTTTCTGAGATGCCGAGAACTCGAGAATTGAGAACACAAGTCCGGGGACGTGTACTGTGCTGGCACAGTTTCTCCTTGCTAGACACAGTATAGAAAAAGCATTTTGCTGAGACGCAGACGACAAGAGATGCAGAATACGGAGATACGGAGCTGTCAGAAGCTAAGTGCCGCTGCTAGGCGTCTTTCGGCAGAAAGAGAGCTGCGGAGCGCACAGTGAGCGGCACAGTGCTCTCTGCGCGAAGAGCCGCTTGATCGCATCCGAGAGACGGAGAGCGCGCTGCCTTCTAGGACGCGAAGAGTGAAGCCGCACAACACCCGGACTGTGTCCGCAGCTTTCTAACTGCTAGAATTTCAAGGCTTACCACTCGCCTGCCTCTTCAATTGCCATTAGCATTGGAACGGAAGGTATTCTTGGACAACTTTGTTGTGCTTGCTTCTAGTTCTGCCCCAGCCCACCATAGATAACCTTGCTCTTCCCTTTAGTTTCTGAGATGCCGAGAACTCGAGAATTGAGAACACAAGTCCGGGGACGTGTACTGTGCTGGCACAGTTTCTCCTTGCTAGACACAGTAGAAAAAGCATTTTGCTGAGAAGCAGACGACAAGAGATGCAGAATACGGAGATTCGGAGCTGTCCGAAGTTAAGTGCCGCTGCTAGGCGTCTTTCGGCAGAAAGAGAGCTGCGGAGCGCACAGTGAGCGGCACAGTGCTCTCTGCGCGAAGAGCCGCTTGATCGCATCCGAGAGACGGAGAGCGCGCTGCCTTCTAGGATGCGAAGAGTGAAGCCGCACAACACCCGGACTGTGTCCGCAGCTTTCTAACTGCTAGAATTTCAAGGCTTAGCACTCGCCTGCCTCTTCAATTGCCATTAGCATTGGAACGGAAGGTATTTTTGGACAACTTTGTTGTGCTTGCTTCTAGTTCTGCCCCAGCCCACCATAGATAACCTTGCTCTTCCCTTTAGTTTCTGAGATGCCGAGAACTCGAGAATTGAGACCACAAGTCCGGGGACGTGTACTGTGCTGGCACAGTTTCTCCTTATTAGACACAGTATAGAAAAAGCATGTTGCTGAGACGCAGACGACAAGAAATGCAGAATACGGAGATACGGAGCTGTCCGAAGCTAAGTGCCGCTGCTAGGCGTCTTTCGGCAGAAAGAGAGCTGCGGAGCGCACAGTGAGCGGCACAGTGCTCTCTGCGCGAAGAGCCGCTTGATCGCATCCGAGAGACGGAGAGCGCGCTGCCTTCTAGGACGCGAAGAGTGAAGCCGCACAACACCCGGACTGTGTCCGCAGCTTTCTAACTGCTAGAATTTCAAGGCTTAGCACTCGCCTGCCTCTTCAATTGCCATTAGCATTGGAACGGAAGGTATTCTTGGACAACTTTGTTGTGCTTGCTTCTAGTTCTGCCCCAGCCCACCATAGATAACCTTGCTCTTCCCTTTAGTTTCTGAGATGCCGAGAACTCGAGAATTGAGAACACAAGTCCGGGGACGTGTACTGTGCTGGCACAGTTTCTCCTTGCTAGACACAGTATAGAAAAAGCATTTTGCTGAGAAGCAGACGACAAGAGATGCAGAATACGGAGATACGGAGCTGTCAGAAGATAAGTGCCGCTGCTAGGCGTCTTTCGGCAGAAAGAGAGCTGCGGAGCGCACAGTGAGCGGCACAGTGCTCTCTGCGCGAAGAGCCGCTTGATCGCATCCGAGAGACGGAGAGCGCGCTGCCTTCTAGGATGCGAAGAGTGAAGCCGCACAACACCCGGACTGTGTCCGCAACTTTCTAACTGCTAGAATTTCAAGGCTTAGCACTCGCCTGCCTCTTCAATTGCCATTAGCATTCGAACGGAAGGTATTCTTAGACAACTTTGTTGTGCTTGCTTCTAGTTCTGCCCCAGCCCACCATAGATAACCTTGCTCTTCCCTTTAGTTTCTGAGATGCCGAGAACTCGAGAATTGAGAACACAAGTCCGGGGACGTGTACTGTGCTGGCACAGTTTCTCCTTGCTAGACATAGTAGAAAAAGCATTTTGCTGAGAAGCAGACGACAAGAGATGCAGAATACGGAGATTCGGAGCTGTCCGAAGTTAAGTGCCGCTGCTAGGCGTCTTTCGGCAGAAAGAGAGCTGCGGAGCGCACAGTGAGCGGCACAGTGCTCTCTGCGCGAAGAGCCGCTTGATCGCATCCGAGAGACGGAGAGCGCGCTGCCTTCTAGGACGCAAAGAGTGAAGCCGCACAACACCCGGACTGTGTCAGCAGCTTTCTAACTGCTAGAATTTCAAGGCTTAGCACTCGCCTGCCTCTTCAATTGCCATTAGCATTGGAACGGAAGGTATTTTTGGACAACTTTGTTGTGCTTGCTTCTAGTTCTGCCCCAGCCCACCATAGATAACCTTGCTCTTCCCTTTAGTTTCTGAGATGCCGAGAACTCGAGAATTGAGAACACAAGTCCGGGGACGTGTACTGTGCTGGCACAGTTTCTCCTTGCTAGACACAGTATAGAAAAAGCATTTTGCTGAGAAGCAGACGACAAGAGATGCAGAATACGGAGATACGGAGCTGTCAGAAGCTAAGTGCCGCTGCTAGGCGTCTTTCGGCAGAAAGAGAGCTGCGGAGCGCACAGTGAGCGGCACAGTGCTCTCTGCGCGAAGAGCCGCTTGATCGCATCCGAGAGACGGAGAGCGCGCTGCCTTCTAGGACGCGAAGAGTGAAGCCGCACAACACCCGGACTGTGTCCGCAGCTTTCTAACTGCTAGAATTTCAAGGCTTAGCACTCGCCTGCCTCTTCAATTGCCATTAGCATTGGAACGGAAGGTATTTTTGGACAACTTTGTTGTGCTTGCTTCTAGTTCTGCCCCAGCCCACCATAGATAACCTTGCTCTTCCCTTTAGTTTCTGAGATGCCGAGAACTCGAGAATTGAGAACACAAGTCCGGGGACGTGTACTGTGCTGGCACAGTTTCTCCTTGCTAGACACAGTATAGAAAAAGCATTTTGCTGAGAAGCAGACGACAAGAGATGCAGAATACGGAGATACGGAGCTGTCAGAAGCTAAGTGCCGCTGCTAGGCGTCTTTCGGCAGAAAGAGAGCTGCGGAGCGCACAGTGAGCGGCACAGTGCTCTCTGCGCGAAGAGCCGCTTGATCGCATCCGAGAGACGGAGAGCGCGCTGCCTTCTAGGACGCGAAGAGTGAAGCCGCACAACACCCGGACTGTGTCCGCAGCTTTCTAACTGCTAGAATTTCAAGGCTAACCACTCGCCTGCCTCTTCAATTGCCATTAGCATTGGAACGGAAGGTATTCTTGGACAACTTTGTTGTGCTTGCTTCTAGTTCTGCCCCAGCCCACCATAGATAACCTTGCTCTTCCCTTTAGTTTCTGAGATGCCGAGAACTCGAGAATTGAGAACACAAGTCCGGGGACGTGTACTGTGCTGGCACAGTTTCTCCTTGCTAGACACAGAGGAAAAGCATGTTGCTGAGACGCAGAAGACAAGAAATGCAGAATACGGAGATACAGAGCTGTCCGAAGTTAAGTGCCGCTGCCAGGCGTCTTTCGGCAGAAAGAGAGCTGCGGAGCGCACAGTGACCGGCACAGTGCTCTCTGCGCGAAGAGCCGCTTGATCGCATCCGAGAGACGGAGAGCGCGCTGCCTTCTAGGATGCGAAGAGTGAAGCCGCACAACACCCGGACTGTGTCCGCAGCTTTCTAACTGCTAGAATTTCAAGGCTTAGCACTCGCCTGCCTCTTCAATTGGCATTAGCATCCGAACGGAAGGTATTCTTGGACAACTTTGTTGTGCTTGCTTCTAGTTCTGCCCCAGCCCACCATAGATAACCTTGCTCTTCCCTTTAGTTTCTGAGATGCCGAGAACTCGAGAATTGAGACCACAAGTCCGGGGACGTGTACTATGCTGGCACAGTTTCTCCTTATTAGACACAGTATAGAAAAAGCATGTTGCTGAGACGCAGACGACAAGAAATGCAGAATACGGAGATACGGAGCTGTCCGAAGCTAAGTGCCGCTGCTAGGCGTCTTTCGGCAGAAAGAGAGCTGCGGAGCGCACAGTGAGCGGCACAGTGCTCTCTGCGCGAAGAGCCGCTTGATCGCATCCGAGAGACGGAGAGCGCGCTGCCTTCTAGGACGCGAAGAGTGAAGCCGCACAACACCCGGACTGTGTCCGCAGCTTTCTAACTGCTAGAATTTCAAGGCTTACCACTCGCCTGCCTCTTCAATTGCCATTAGCATTGGAACGGAAGGTATTCTTGGACAACTTTGTTGTGCTTGCTTCTAGTTCTGCCCCAGCCCACCATAGATAACCTTGCTCTTCCCTTTAGTTTCTGAGATGCCGAGAACTCGAGAATTGAGAACACAAGTCCGGGGACGTGTACTGTGCTGGCACAGTTTCTCCTTGCTAGACACAGAGGAAAAGCATGTTGCTGAGACGCAGAAGACAAGAAATGCAGAATACGGAGATACAGAGCTGTCCGAAGTTAAGTGCCGCTGCCAGGCGTCTTTCGGCAGAAAGAGAGCTGCGGAGCGCACAGTGACCGGCACAGTGCTCTCTGCGCGAAGAGCCGCTTGATCGCATCCGAGAGACGGAGAGCGCGCTGCCTTCTAGGATGCGAAGAGTGAAGCCGCACAACACCCGGACTGTGTCCGCAGCTTTCTAACTGCTAGAATTTCAAGGCTTAGCACTCGCCTGCCTCTTCAATTGGCATTAGCATCCGAACGGAAGGTATTCTTGGACAACTTTGTTGTGCTTGCTTCTAGTTCTGCCCCAGCCCACCATAGATAACCTTGCTCTTCCCTTTAGTTTCTGAGATGCCGAGAACTCGAGAATTGAGACCACAAGTCCGGGGACGTGTACTGTGCTGGCACAGTTTCTCCTTATTAGACACAGTATAGAAAAAGCATGTTGCTGAGACGCAGACGACAAGAAATGCAGAATACGGAGATACAGAGCTGTCCGAAGTTAAGTGCCGCTGCCAGGCGTCTTTCGGCAGAAAGAGAGCTGCGGAGCGCACAGTGAGCGGCACAGTGCTCTGTGCGCGAAGAGCCGCTTGATCGCATCCGAGAGACGGAGAGCGCGCTGCCTTCTAGGATGCGAAGAGTGAAGCCGCACAACACCCGGACTGTGTCCGCAACTTTCTAACTGCTAGAATTTCAAGGCTTAGCACTCGCCTGCCTCTTCAATTGCCATTAGCATTCGAACGGAAGGTATTCTTAGACAACTTTGTTGTGCTTGCTTCTAGTTCTGCCCCAGCCCACCATAGATAACCTTGCTCTTTAGTTTCTGAGATGCCGAGAACTCGAGAATTGAGAACACAAGTCCGGGGACGTGTACTGTGCTGGCACAGTTTCTCCTTGCTAGACATAGTAGAAAAAGCATTTTGCTGAGAAGCAGACGACAAGAGATGCAGAATACGGAGATACGGAGCTGTCCGAAGTTAAGTGCCGCTGCTAGGCGTCTTTCGGCAGAAAGAGAGCTGCGGAGCGCACAGTGAGCGGCACAGTGCTCTCTGCGCGAAGAGCCGCTTGATCGCATCCGAGAGACGGAGAGCGCGCTGCCTTCTAGGACGCAAAGAGTGAAGCCGCACAACACCCGGACTGTGTCAGCAGCTTTCTAACTGCTAGAATTTCAAGGCTTAGCACTCGCCTGCCTCTTCAATTGCCATTAGCATTGGAACGGAAGGTATTTTTGGACAACTTTGTTGTGCTTGCTTCTAGTTCTGCCCCAGCCCACCATAGATAACCTTGCTCTTCCCTTTAGTTTCTGAGATGCCGAGAACTCGAGAATTGAGAACACAAGTCCGGGGACGTGTACTGTGCTGGCACAGTTTCTCCTTGCTAGACACAGTATAGAAAAAGGATTTTGCTGAGAAGCAGACGACAAGAGATGCAGAATACGGAGATACGGAGCTGTCAGAAGCTAAGTGCCGCTGCTAGGCGTCTTTCGGCAGAAAGAGAGCTGCGGAGCGCACAGTGAGCGGCACAGTGCTCTCTGCGCGAAGAGCCGCTTGATCGCATCCGAGAGACGGAGAGCGCGCTGCCTTCTAGGACGCGAAGAGTGAAGCCGCACAACACCCGGACTGTGTCCGCAGCTTTCTAACTGCTAGAATTTCAAGGCTTACCACTCGCCTGCCTCTTCAATTGCCATTAGCATTGGAACGGAAGGTATTCTTGGACAACTTTGTTGTGCTTGCTTCTAGTTCTGCCCCAGCCCACCATAGATAACCTTGCTCTTCCCTTTAGTTTCTGAGATGCCGAGAACTCGAGAATTGAGAACACAAGTCCGGGGACGTGTACTGTGCTGGCACAGTTTCTCCTTGCTAGACACAGTAGAAAAAGCATTTTGCTGAGAAGCAGACGACAAGAGATGCAGAATACGGAGATACGGAGCTGTCCGAAGTTAAGTGCCGCTGCTAGGCGTCTTTCGGCAGAAAGAGAGCTGCGGAGCGCACAGTGAGCGGCACAGTGCTCTCTGCGCGAAGAGCCGCTTGATCGCATCCGAGAGACGGAGAGCGCGCTGCCTTCTAGGATGCGAAGAGTGAAGCCGCACAACACCCGGACTGTATCCGCAGCTTTCTAACTGCTAGAATTTCAAGGCTTAGCACTCGGCTGCCTCTTCAATTGCCATTAGCATTGGAACGGAAGGTATTTTTGGACAACTTTGTTGTGCTTGCTTCTAGTTCTGCCGCAGCCCACCATAGATAACCTTGCTCTTCCCTTTAGTTTCTGAGATGCCGAGAACTCGAGAATTGAGAACACAAGTCCGGGGACGTGTACTGTGCTGGCACAGTTTCTCCTTGCTAGACACAGAGGAAAAGCATGTTGCTGAGACGCAGAAGACAAGAAATGCAGAATACGGAGATACAGAGCTGTCCGAAGTTAAGTGCCGCTGCCAGGCGTCTTTCGGCAGAAAGAGAGCTGCGGAGCGCACAGTGACCGGCACAGTGCTCTCTGCGCGAAGAGCCGCTTGATCGCATCCGAGAGACGGAGAGCGCGCTGCCTTCTAGGATGCGAAGAGTGAAGCCGCACAACACCCGGACTGTGTCCGCAGCTTTCTAACTGCTAGAATTTCAAGGCTTAGCACTCGCCTGCCTCTTCAATTGGCATTAGCATCCGAACGGAAGGTATTCTTGGACAACTTTGTTGTGCTTGCTTCTAGTTCTGCCCCAGCCCACCATAGATAACCTTGCTCTTCCCTTTAGTTTCTGAGATGCCGAGAACTCGAGAATTGAGACCACAAGTCCGGGGACGTGTACTGTGCTGGCACAGTTTCTCCTTATTAGACACAGTATAGAAAAAGCATGTTGCTGAGACGCAGACGACAAGAAATGCAGAATACGGAGATACAGAGCTGTCCGAAGTTAAGTGCCGCTGCCAGGCGTCTTTCGGCAGAAAGAGAGCTGCGGAGCGCACAGTGAGCGGCACAGTGCTCTCTGCGCGAAGAGCCGCTTGATCGCATCCGAGAGACGGAGAGCGCGCTGCCTTCTAGGATGCGAAGAGTGAAGCCGCACAACACCCGGACTGTGTCCGCAGCTTTCTAACTGCTAGAATTTCAAGGCTTAGCACTCGCCTGCCTCTTCAATTGCCATTAGCATCCGAACGGAAGGTATTCTTGGACAACTTTGTTGTGCTTGCTTCTAGTTCTGCCCCAGCCCACCATAGATAACCTTGCTCTTCCCTTTAGTTTCTGAGATGCCGAGAACTCGAGAATTGAGAACACAAGTCCGGGGACGTGTACTGTGCTGGCACAGTTTCTCCTTATTAGACACAGTATAGAAAAAGCATGTTGCTGAGACGCAGACGACAAGAAATGCAGAATACGGAGATACAGAGCTGTCCGAAGTTAAGTGCCGCTGCCAGGCGTCTTTCGGCAGAAAGAGAGCTGCGGAGCGCACAGTGAGCGGCACAGTGCTCTGTGCGCGAAGAGCCGCTTGATCGCATCCGAGAGACGGAGAGCGCGCTGCCTTCTAGGATGCGAAGAGTGAAGCCGCACAACACCCGGACTGTGTCCGCAACTTTCTAACTGCTAGAATTTCAAGGCTTAGCACTCGCCTGCCTCTTCAATTGCCATTAGCATTCGAACGGAAGGTATTCTTAGACAACTTTGTTGTGCTTGCTTCTAGTTCTGCCCCAGCCCACCATAGATAACCTTGCTCTTTAGTTTCTGAGATGCCGAGAACTCGAGAATTGAGAACACAAGTCCGGGGACGTGTACTGTGCTGGCACAGTTTCTCCTTGCTAGACATAGTAGAAAAAGCATTTTGCTGAGAAGCAGACGACAAGAGATGCAGAATACGGAGATACGGAGCTGTCCGAAGTTAAGTGCCGCTGCTAGGCGTCTTTCGGCAGAAAGAGAGCTGCGGAGCGCACAGTGAGCGGCACAGTGCTCTCTGCGCGAAGAGCCGCTTGATCGCATCCGAGAGACGGAGAGCGCGCTGCCTTCTAGGACGCAAAGAGTGAAGCCGCACAACACCCGGACTGTGTCAGCAGCTTTCTAACTGCTAGAATTTCAAGGCTTAGCACTCGCCTGCCTCTTCAATTGCCATTAGCATTGGAACGGAAGGTATTTTTGGACAACTTTGTTGTGCTTGCTTCTAGTTCTGCCCCAGCCCACCATAGATAACCTTGCTCTTCCCTTTAGTTTCTGAGATGCCGAGAACTCGAGAATTGAGAACACAAGTCCGGGGACGTGTACTGTGCTGGCACAGTTTCTCCTTGCTAGACACAGTATAGAAAAAGCATTTTGCTGAGAAGCAGACGACAAGAGATGCAGAATACGGAGATACGGAGCTGTCAGAAGCTAAGTGCCGCTGCTAGGCGTCTTTCGGCAGAAAGAGAGCTGCGGAGCGCACAGTGAGCGGCACAGTGCTCTCTGCGCGAAGAGCCGCTTGATCGCATCCGAGAGACGGAGAGCGCGCTGCCTTCTAGGACGCGAAGAGTGAAGCCGCACAACACCCGGACTGTGTCCGCAGCTTTCTAACTGCTAGAATTTCAAGGCTTACCACTCGCCTGCCTCTTCAATTGCCATTAGCATTGGAACGGAAGGTATTCTTGGACAACTTTGTTGTGCTTGCTTCTAGTTCTGCCCCAGCCCACCATAGATAACCTTGCTCTTCCCTTTAGTTTCTGAGATGCCGAGAACTCGAGAATTGAGACCACAAGTCCGGGGACGTGTACTGTGCTGGCACAGTTTCTCCTTGCTAGACACAGTAGAAAAAGCATTTTGCTGAGAAGCAGACGACAAGAGATGCAGAATACGGAGATACGGAGCTGTCCGAAGCTAAGTGCCGCTGCTAGGCGTCTTTCGGCAGAAAGAGAGCTGCGGAGCGCACAGTGAGCGGCACAGTGCTCTCTGCGCGAAGAGCCGCTTGATCGCATCCGAGAGACGGAGAGCGCGCTGCCTTCTAGGATGCGAAGAGTGAAGCCGCACAACACCCGGACTGTATCCGCAGCTTTCTAACTGCTAGAATTTCAAGGCTTAGCACTCGGCTGCCTCTTCAATTGCCATTAGCATTGGAACGGAAGGTATTTTTGGACAACTTTGTTGTGCTTGCTTCTAGTTCTGCCGCAGCCCACCATAGATAACCTTGCTCTTCCCTTTAGTTTCTGAGATGCCGAGAACTCGAGAATTGAGAACACAAGTCCGGGGACGTGTACTGTGCTGGCACAGTTTCTCCTTGCTAGACACAGAGGAAAAGCATGTTGCTGAGACGCAGAAGACAAGAAATGCAGAATACGGAGATACAGAGCTGTCCGAAGTTAAGTGCCGCTGCCAGGCGTCTTTCGGCAGAAAGAGAGCTGCGGAGCGCACAGTGAGCGGCACAGTGCTCTCTGCGCGAAGAGCCGCTTGATCGCATCCGAGAGACGGAGAGCGCGCTGCCTTCTAGGATGCGAAGAGTGAAGCCGCACAACACCCGGACTGTGTCCGCAGCTTTCTAACTGCTAGAATTTCAAGGCTTAGCACTCGCCTGCCTCTTCAATTGGCATTAGCATGGGAACGGAAGGTATTCTTGGACAACTTTGTTGTGCTTGCTTCTAGTTCTGCCCCAGCCCACCATAGATAACCTTGCTCTTCCCTTTAGTTTCTGAGATGCCGAGAACTCGAGAATTGAGAACACAAGTCCGGGGACGTGTACTGTGCTGGCACAGTTTCTCCTTATTAGACACAGTATAGAAAAAGCATGTTGCTGAGACGCAGACGACAAGAAATGCAGAATACGGAGATACAGAGCTGTCCGAAGTTAAGTGCCGCTGCCAGGCGTCTTTCGGCAGAAAGAGAGCTGCGGAGCGCACAGTGAGCGGCACAGTGCTCTCTGCGCGAAGAGCCGCTTGATCGCATCCGAGAGACGGAGAGCGCGCTGCCTTCTAGGATGCGAAGAGTGAAGCCGCACAACACCCGGACTGTGTCCGCAGCTTTCTAACTGCTAGAATTTCAAGGCTTAGCACTCGCCTGCCTCTTCAATTGGCATTAGCATGGGAACGGAAGGTATTCTTGGACAACTTTGTTGTGCTTGCTTCTAGTTGTGCCCCAGCCCACCATAGATAACCTTGCTCTTCCCTTTAGTTTCTGAGATGCCGAGAACTCGAGAATTGAGAACACAAGTCCGGGGACGTGTACTGTGCTGGCACAGTTTCTCCTTGCTAGACACAGAGGAAAAGCATGTTGCTGAGACGCAGAAGACAAGAAATGCAGAATACGGAGATACAGAGCTGTCCGAAGTTAAGTGCCGCTGCCAGGCGTCTTTCGGCAGAAAGAGAGCTGCGGAGCGCACAGTGACCGGCACAGTGCTCTCTGCGCGAAGAGCCGCTTGATCGCATCCGAGAGACGGAGAGCGCGCTGCCTTCTAGGATGCGAAGAGTGAAGCCGCACAACACCCGGACTGTGTCCGCAGCTTTCTAACTGCTAGAATTTCAAGGCTTAGCACTCGCCTGCCTCTTCAATTGGCATTAGCATCCGAACGGAAGGTATTCTTGGACAACTTTGTTGTGCTTGCTTCTAGTTCTGCCCCAGCCCACCATAGATAACCTTGCTCTTCCCTTTAGTTTCTGAGATGCCGAGAACTCGAGAATTGAGACCACAAGTCCGGGGACGTGTACTGTGCTGGCACAGTTTCTCCTTATTAGACACAGTATAGAAAAAGCATGTTGCTGAGACGCAGACGACAAGAAATGCAGAATACGGAGATACAGAGCTGTCCGAAGTTAAGTGCCGCTGCCAGGCGTCTTTCGGCAGAAAGAGAGCTGCGGAGCGCACAGTGAGCGGCACAGTGCTCTGTGCGCGAAGAGCCGCTTGATCGCATCCGAGAGACGGAGAGCGCGCTGCCTTCTAGGATGCGAAGAGTGAAGCCGCACAACACCCGGACTGTGTCCGCAACTTTCTAACTGCTAGAATTTCAAGGCTTAGCACTCGCCTGCCTCTTCAATTGCCATTAGCATTCGAACGGAAGGTATTCTTAGACAACTTTGTTGTGCTTGCTTCTAGTTCTGCCCCAGCCCACCATAGATAACCTTGCTCTTTAGTTTCTGAGATGCCGAGAACTCGAGAATTGAGAACACAAGTCCGGGGACGTGTACTGTGCTGGCACAGTTTCTCCTTGCTAGACATAGTAGAAAAAGCATTTTGCTGAGAAGCAGACGACAAGAGATGCAGAATACGGAGATACGGAGCTGTCCGAAGTTAAGTGCCGCTGCTAGGCGTCTTTCGGCAGAAAGAGAGCTGCGGAGCGCACAGTGAGCGGCACAGTGCTCTCTGCGCGAAGAGCCGCTTGATCGCATCCGAGAGACGGAGAGCGCGCTGCCTTCTAGGACGCAAAGAGTGAAGCCGCACAACACCCGGACTGTGTCAGCAGCTTTCTAACTGCTAGAATTTCAAGGCTTAGCACTCGCCTGCCTCTTCAATTGCCATTAGCATTGGAACGGAAGGTATTTTTGGACAACTTTGTTGTGCTTGCTTCTAGTTCTGCCCCAGCCCACCATAGATAACCTTGCTCTTCCCTTTAGTTTCTGAGATGCCGAGAACTCGAGAATTGAGAACACAAGTCCGGGGACGTGTACTGTGCTGGCACAGTTTCTCCTTGCTAGACACAGTATAGAAAAAGCATTTTGCTGAGAAGCAGACGACAAGAGATGCAGAATACGGAGATACGGAGCTGTCAGAAGCTAAGTGCCGCTGCTAGGCGTCTTTCGGCAGAAAGAGAGCTGCGGAGCGCACAGTGACCGGCACAGTGCTCTCTGCGCGAAGAGCCGCTTGATCGCATCCGAGAGACGGAGAGCGCGCTGCCTTCTAGGACGCGAAGAGTGAAGCCGCACAACACCCGGACTGTGTCCGCAGCTTTCTAACTGCTAGAATTTCAAGGCTTACCACTCGCCTGCCTCTTCAATTGCCATTAGCATTGGAACGGAAGGTATTCTTGGACAACTTTGTTGTGCTTGCTTCTAGTTCTGCCCCAGCCCACCATAGATAACCTTGCTCTTCCCTTTAGTTTCTGAGATGCCGAGAACTCGAGAATTGAGAACACAAGTCCGGGGACGTGTACTGTGCTGGCACAGTTTCTCCTTGCTAGACACAGTAGAAAAAGCATTTTGCTGAGAAGCAGACGACAAGAGATGCAGAATACGGAGATACGGAGCTGTCCGAAGTTAAGTGCCGCTGCTAGGCGTCTTTCGGCAGAAAGAGAGCTGCGGAGCGCACAGTGAGCGGCACAGTGCTCTCTGCGCGAAGAGCCGCTTGATCGCATCCGAGAGACGGAGAGCGCGCTGCCTTCTAGGATGCGAAGAGTGAAGCCGCACAACACCCGGACTGTATCCGCAGCTTTCTAACTGCTAGAATTTCAAGGCTTAGCACTCGGCTGCCTCTTCAATTGCCATTAGCATTGGAACGGAAGGTATTTTTGGACAACTTTGTTGTGCTTGCTTCTAGTTCTGCCGCAGCCCACCATAGATAACCTTGCTCTTCCCTTTAGTTTCTGAGATGCCGAGAACTCGAGAATTGAGAACACAAGTCCGGGGACGTGTACTGTGCTGGCACAGTTTCTCCTTGCTAGACACAGAGGAAAAGCATGTTGCTGAGACGCAGAAGACAAGAAATGCAGAATACGGAGATACAGAGCTGTCCGAAGTTAAGTGCCGCTGCCAGGCGTCTTTCGGCAGAAAGAGAGCTGCGGAGCGCACAGTGACCGGCACAGTGCTCTCTGCGCGAAGAGCCGCTTGATCGCATCCGAGAGACGGAGAGCGCGCTGCCTTCTAGGATGCGAAGAGTGAAGCCGCACAACACCCGGACTGTGTCCGCAGCTTTCTAACTGCTAGAATTTCAAGGCTTAGCACTCGCCTGCCTCTTCAATTGGCATTAGCATCCGAACGGAAGGTATTCTTGGACAACTTTGTTGTGCTTGCTTCTAGTTCTGCCCCAGCCCACCATAGATAACCTTGCTCTTCCCTTTAGTTTCTGAGATGCCGAGAACTCGAGAATTGAGACCACAAGTCCGGGGACGTGTACTGTGCTGGCACAGTTTCTCCTTATTAGACACAGTATAGAAAAAGCATGTTGCTGAGACGCAGACGACAAGAAATGCAGAATACGGAGATACAGAGCTGTCCGAAGTTAAGTGCCGCTGCCAGGCGTCTTTCGGCAGAAAGAGAGCTGCGGAGCGCACAGTGAGCGGCACAGTGCTCTCTGCGCGAAGAGCCGCTTGATCGCATCCGAGAGACGGAGAGCGCGCTGCCTTCTAGGATGCGAAGAGTGAAGCCGCACAACACCCGGACTGTGTCCGCAGCTTTCTAACTGCTAGAATTTCAAGGCTTAGCACTCGCCTGCCTCTTCAATTGCCATTAGCATCCGAACGGAAGGTATTCTTGGACAACTTTGTTGTGCTTGCTTCTAGTTCTGCCCCAGCCCACCATAGATAACCTTGCTCTTCCCTTTAGTTTCTGAGATGCCGAGAACTCGAGAATTGAGAACACAAGTCCGGGGACGTGTACTGTGCTGGCACAGTTTCTCCTTATTAGACACAGTATAGAAAAAGCATGTTGCTGAGACGCAGACGACAAGAAATGCAGAATACGGAGATACAGAGCTGTCCGAAGTTAAGTGCCGCTGCCAGGCGTCTTTCGGCAGAAAGAGAGCTGCGGAGCGCACAGTGAGCGGCACAGTGCTCTGTGCGCGAAGAGCCGCTTGATCGCATCCGAGAGACGGAGAGCGCGCTGCCTTCTAGGATGCGAAGAGTGAAGCCGCACAACACCCGGACTGTGTCCGCAACTTTCTAACTGCTAGAATTTCAAGGCTTAGCACTCGCCTGCCTCTTCAATTGCCATTAGCATTCGAACGGAAGGTATTCTTAGACAACTTTGTTGTGCTTGCTTCTAGTTCTGCCCCAGCCCACCATAGATAACCTTGCTCTTTAGTTTCTGAGATGCCGAGAACTCGAGAATTGAGAACACAAGTCCGGGGACGTGTACTGTGCTGGCACAGTTTCTCCTTGCTAGACATAGTAGAAAAAGCATTTTGCTGAGAAGCAGACGACAAGAGATGCAGAATACGGAGATACGGAGCTGTCCGAAGTTAAGTGCCGCTGCTAGGCGTCTTTCGGCAGAAAGAGAGCTGCGGAGCGCACAGTGAGCGGCACAGTGCTCTCTGCGCGAAGAGCCGCTTGATCGCATCCGAGAGACGGAGAGCGCGCTGCCTTCTAGGACGCAAAGAGTGAAGCCGCACAACACCCGGACTGTGTCAGCAGCTTTCTAACTGCTAGAATTTCAAGGCTTAGCACTCGCCTGCCTCTTCAATTGCCATTAGCATTGGAACGGAAGGTATTTTTGGACAACTTTGTTGTGCTTGCTTCTAGTTCTGCCCCAGCCCACCATAGATAACCTTGCTCTTCCCTTTAGTTTCTGAGATGCCGAGAACTCGAGAATTGAGAACACAAGTCCGGGGACGTGTACTGTGCTGGCACAGTTTCTCCTTGCTAGACACAGTATAGAAAAAGCATTTTGCTGAGAAGCAGACGACAAGAGATGCAGAATACGGAGATACGGAGCTGTCAGAAGCTAAGTGCCGCTGCTAGGCGTCTTTCGGCAGAAAGAGAGCTGCGGAGCGCACAGTGAGCGGCACAGTGCTCTCTGCGCGAAGAGCCGCTTGATCGCATCCGAGAGACGGAGAGCGCGCTGCCTTCTAGGACGCGAAGAGTGAAGCCGCACAACACCCGGACTGTGTCCGCAGCTTTCTAACTGCTAGAATTTCAAGGCTTACCACTCGCCTGCCTCTTCAATTGCCATTAGCATTGGAACGGAAGGTATTCTTGGACAACTTTGTTGTGCTTGCTTCTAGTTCTGCCCCAGCCCACCATAGATAACCTTGCTCTTCCCTTTAGTTTCTGAGATGCCGAGAACTCGAGAATTGAGACCACAAGTCCGGGGACGTGTACTGTGCTGGCACAGTTTCTCCTTGCTAGACACAGTAGAAAAAGCATTTTGCTGAGAAGCAGACGACAAGAGATGCAGAATACGGAGATACGGAGCTGTCCGAAGCTAAGTGCCGCTGCTAGGCGTCTTTCGGCAGAAAGAGAGCTGCGGAGCGCACAGTGAGCGGCACAGTGCTCTCTGCGCGAAGAGCCGCTTGATCGCATCCGAGAGACGGAGAGCGCGCTGCCTTCTAGGATGCGAAGAGTGAAGCCGCACAACACCCGGACTGTATCCGCAGCTTTCTAACTGCTAGAATTTCAAGGCTTAGCACTCGGCTGCCTCTTCAATTGCCATTAGCATTGGAACGGAAGGTATTTTTGGACAACTTTGTTGTGCTTGCTTCTAGTTCTGCCGCAGCCCACCATAGATAACCTTGCTCTTCCCTTTAGTTTCTGAGATGCCGAGAACTCGAGAATTGAGAACACAAGTCCGGGGACGTGTACTGTGCTGGCACAGTTTCTCCTTGCTAGACACAGAGGAAAAGCATGTTGCTGAGACGCAGAAGACAAGAAATGCAGAATACGGAGATACAGAGCTGTCCGAAGTTAAGTGCCGCTGCCAGGCGTCTTTCGGCAGAAAGAGAGCTGCGGAGCGCACAGTGAGCGGCACAGTGCTCTCTGCGCGAAGAGCCGCTTGATCGCATCCGAGAGACGGAGAGCGCGCTGCCTTCTAGGATGCGAAGAGTGAAGCCGCACAACACCCGGACTGTGTCCGCAGCTTTCTAACTGCTAGAATTTCAAGGCTTAGCACTCGCCTGCCTCTTCAATTGGCATTAGCATGGGAACGGAAGGTATTCTTGGACAACTTTGTTGTGCTTGCTTCTAGTTCTGCCCCAGCCCACCATAGATAACCTTGCTCTTCCCTTTAGTTTCTGAGATGCCGAGAACTCGAGAATTGAGAACACAAGTCCGGGGACGTGTACTGTGCTGGCACAGTTTCTCCTTATTAGACACAGTATAGAAAAAGCATGTTGCTGAGACGCAGACGACAAGAAATGCAGAATACGGAGATACAGAGCTGTCCGAAGTTAAGTGCCGCTGCCAGGCGTCTTTCGGCAGAAAGAGAGCTGCGGAGCGCACAGTGAGCGGCACAGTGCTCTCTGCGCGAAGAGCCGCTTGATCGCATCCGAGAGACGGAGAGCGCGCTGCCTTCTAGGATGCGAAGAGTGAAGCCGCACAACACCCGGACTGTGTCCGCAGCTTTCTAACTGCTAGAATTTCAAGGCTTAGCACTCGCCTGCCTCTTCAATTGGCATTAGCATGGGAACGGAAGGTATTCTTGGACAACTTTGTTGTGCTTGCTTCTAGTTGTGCCCCAGCCCACCATAGATAACCTTGCTCTTCCCTTTAGTTTCTGAGATGCCGAGAACTCGAGAATTGAGAACACAAGTCCGGGGACGTGTACTGTGCTGGCACAGTTTCTCCTTGCTAGACACAGTACAAAAAGCATTTTGCTGAGAAGAAGACGACAAGAGATGCAGAATACGGAGATACGGAGCTGTCAGAAGCTAAGTGCCGCTGCCAGGCGTCTTTCGGCAGAAAGAGAGCTGCGGAGCGCACAGTGAGCGGCACAGTGCTCTCTGCGCGAAGAGCCGCTTGATCGCATCCGAGAGACGGAGAGCGCGCTGCCTTCTAGAATGCGAAGAGTGAAGCCGCACAACACCCGGACTGTGTCCGCAGCTTTCTAACTGCTAGAATTTCAAGGCTTAGCACTCGCCTGCCTCTTCAATTGCCATTAGCATTCGAACGGAAGGTATTCTTAGACAACTTTGTTGTGCTTGCTTCTAGTTCTGCCCCAGCCCACCATAGATAACCTTGCTCTTCCCTTTAGTTTCTGAGATGCCCAGAACTCGAGAATTGAGACCACAAGTCCGGGGACGTGTACTGTGCTGGCACAGTTTCTCCTTGCTAGACACAGTAGAAAAAGCATTTTGCTGAGAAGCAGACGACAAGAGATGCAGAATACGGAGATACGGAGCTGTCCGAAGTTAAGTGCCGCTGCTAGGCGTCTTTCGGCAGAAAGAGAGCTGCGGAGCGCACAGTGAGCGGCACAGTGCTCTCTGCGCGAAGAGCCGCTTGATCGCATCCGAGAGACGGAGAGCGCGCTGCCTTCTAGGACGCGAAGAGTGAAGCCGCACAACACCCGGACTGTGTCAGCAGCTTTCTAACTGCTAGAATTTCAAGGCTTACCACTCGCCTGCCTCTTCAATTGGCATTAGCATTGGAACGGAAGGTATTCTTGGACAACTTTGCTGTGCTTGCTTCTAGTTGTGCCCCAGCCCTCCATAGATAACCTTGCTCTTCCCTTTAGTTTCTGAGATGCCGAGAACTCGAGAATTGAGAACACAAGTCCGGGGACGTGTACTGTGCTGGCACAGTTTCTCCTTGCTAGACACAGTACAAAAAGCATTTTGCTGAGAAGAAGACGACAAGAGATGCAGAATACGGAGATACGGAGCTGTCCGAAGCTAAGTGCCGCTGCTAGGCGTCTTTCGGCAGAAAGAGAGCTGCGGAGCGCACAGTGACCGGCACAGTGCTCTCTGCGCGAAGAGCCGCTTGATCGCATCCGAGAGACGAAGAGCGCGGTACCTTCTAGGATGCGAAGAGTGATGCCGCACAACACCCGGACTGTATCCGCAGCTTTCTAACTGCTAGAATTTCAAGGCTTAGCACTCGGCTGCCTCTTCAATTGCCATTAGCATTGGAACGGAAGGTATTTTTGGACAACTTTGTTGTGCTTGCTTCTAGTTCTGCCCCAGCCCACCATAGATAACCTTGCTCTTCCCTTTAGTTTCTGAGATGCCGAGAACTCGAGAATTGAGAACACAAGTCCGGGGACGTGTACTGTGCTGGCACAGTTTCTCCTTGCTAGACACAGAGGAAAAGCATGTTGCTGAGACGCAGAAGACAAGAAATGCAGAATACGGAGATACAGAGCTGTCCGAAGTTAAGTGCCGCTGCCAGGCGTCTTTCGGCAGAAAGAGAGCTGCGGAGCGCACAGTGAGCGGCACAGTGCTCTCTGCGCGAAGAGCCGCTTGATCGCATCCGAGAGACGGAGAGCGCGGTACTTTCTAGGATGCGAAGAGTGAAGCCGCACAACACCCGGACTGTGTCCGCAGCTTTCTAACTGCTAGAATTTCAAGGCTTAGCACTCGCCTGCCTTTTCAATTGCCATTAGCATTCGAACGGAAGGTATTCTTGGACAACTTTGTTGTGCTTGCTTCTAGTTCTGCCCCAGCCCACCATAGATAACCTCGCTCTTCCCTTTAGTTTCTGAGATGCCGAGAACTCGAGAATTGAGACCACAAGTCCGGGGACGTGTACTGTGCTGGCACAGTTTCTCCTTATTAGACACAGTATAGAAAAAGCATGTTGCTGAGACGCAGACGACAAAAAATGCAGAATACGGAGATACAGAGCTGTCCGAAGTTAAGTGCCGCTGCCAGGCGTCTTTCGGCAGAAAGAGAGCTGCGGAGCGCACAGTGAGCGGCACAGTGCTCTCTGCGCGAAGAGCCGCTTGATCGCATCCGAGAGACGGAAAGCGCGCTGCCTTCTAGGATGCGAAGAGTGAAGCCGCACAACACCTGGACTGTATCCGCAGCTTTCTAACTGCTAGAATTTCAAGGCTTACCACTCGCCTGCCTCTTCAATTGCCATTAGCATTCGAACGGAAGGTATTCTTAGACAACTTTGTTGTGCTTGCTTCTAGTTCTGCCCCAGCCCACCATAGATAACCTTGCTCTTCCCTTTAGTTTCTGAGATGCCGAGAACTCGAGAATTGAGACCACAAGTCCGGGGACGTGTACTGTGCTGGCACAGTTTCTCCTTATTAGACACAGTATAGAAAAAGCATGTTGCTGAGACGCAGACGACAAGAAATGCAGAATACGGAGATACAGAGCTGTCCGAAGTTAAGTGCCGCTGCTAGGCGTCTTTCGGCAGAAAGAGAGCTGCGGAGCGCACAGTGACCGGCACAGTGCTCTCTGCGCGAAGAGCCGCTTGATCGCATCCGAGAGACGGAGAGCGCGGTACTTTCTAGGATGCGAAGAGTGAAGCCGCACAACACCCGGACTGTGTCCGCAGCTTTCTAACTGCTAGAATTTCAAGGCTTAGCCCTCGCCTGCCTCTTCAATTGCCATTAGCATTGGAACGGAAGGTATTCTTGGACAACTTTGTTGTGCTTGCTTCTAGTTCTGCCCCAGCCCACCATAGATAACCTTGCTCTTTCCTTTAGTTTCTGAGATGCCGAGAACTCGAGAATTGAGACCACAAGTCCGGGGACGTGTACTGTGCTGGCACAGTTTCTCCTTATTAGACACAGTATAGAAAAAGCATGTTGCTGAGACGCAGACGACAAGAAATGCAGAATACGGAGATACAGAGCTGTCCGAAGTTAAATGCCGCTGCCAGGCGTCTTTCGGCAGAAAGAGAGCTGCGGAGCGCACAGTGAGCGGCACAGTGCTCTCTGCGCGAAGAGCCGCTTGATCGCATCCGAGAGACGGAGAGCGCGCTGCCTTCTAGGATGCGAAGAGTGAAGCCGCACAACACCCGGACTGTGTCCGCAGCTTTCTAACTGCTACAAGATCATGCGTTCCCACGCGATTTGTTTAGATTTGTCATTATTATATTTTGCTCTGCTTGGATAAGGTTCGGTGGGCTTTGTCATGTTTTGGCAGGTTTTTTTTTTGTTTGATTTGGTATTAGAATATTTTGATGACTCATGACGGGTTTTGAAAATCTTGGTGCGTTTAAAGAATGTTTTTTTTGCTTTATTTTTGATTTTATAAAGTTTTCCCGGCTTTCGGAACATTTTAGCTGGTTTTTAGAATGTTCTGGTTGTTTTGATTTGTTTTCATGATGTTTTGGCGGGTTTGAAAATATTTTGGCTCTTTGCGCAGAGATGACGGTGCCGGTTACGGTGCGCTGCGGGGCGCTCCTTCTGCGGAAAGACGCCTGGCAGCGGCACTTGGGACAGCTCCGCGTCTCCGTATTCTGCATTTCTTGCCTTCTGCATCTCAGCAAAATGCTTTCCCACTAGGTCTAGCAAGGAGAAACTGTGGCAGCTGAGTAGATGTAGCCCGGCCCGCCCTTTGAAGTTCACAAGTTCTTGGCATCTCAGAGCCTAAAGGGAAGAGCAAGGTTATCTAAGGTAGGCTGGGGCAGAACTAGCCGCAAGCACAGCAAAGTTGTCCAAGAATAGCTTCCATTCGAATGCTAATGGCAATTGAAGAGGCAGGCCAGTGGCAAGCCACTATCTTCTAGCAGTTTGAATGGTGCGGACACAGTGCAGGTGTTTTGCGGCTTCCTTCTTCGCCTCCTAGAAGGTGCCGCGCTCTCCGTCTCTTGCTTGCCAATATGTTGCCGTGTTCCTCTTATTGTTTGGTTTCTTTGGATTTGTTTTTATGATGTTTTGGCCGGATTTCGGAATATTTTGGCTGGTTTCTGGAATGTTTTGGTTGGTTTTGATGTCTTTTTATGATGTTTTGCCAAGTTTTCTGAATGTTTTGATCAGTTCTGGCTGGTTTTCTAATGTTTTGGCATGTTTTCAGAATGCTTTGATCAGTTTTGCGGGTCTAAAATATTTTGGTGGGTTTTTGGAATGTTTTGGTTGGTTTTGATTTGTTTTTATGATGTTTTGGCGGGTTTTCAGAATATTTTGGCTGGTTTCTGGAATGTTTTGGTTGGTTTTGATGTGTTTTTATGAGGTTTTGCCAAGATTTTTGAATATTTCGATCACTTCTGACTGGTTTGATAGTATTTTGGCATCTTTTCAGAATGTTTTGATCAGTTTTGGCAGGTTCTAAACTGTTTTGTCGGGTTTTTGGAATGTTTTGGTTGGTTTTGATGTGTTTTTATGATGTTTTGCCAAGTTTTTTGAATGTTTTGATCAGTTCTGGCTGGTTTTCTAATGTTTTGGCATCTTTTCAGAATGCTTTGATCAGTTTTGCGGGTCTAAAATATTTTGGTGGGTTTTTGGAATGTTTTGGTTGGTTTTGATTTGTTTTTATGATGTTTTGGCAGGTTTTCGGAATATTTTGGCTGGTTTCTGGAATGTTTTGGTTGGTTTTGATGTGTTTTTATGATGTTTTGCCAAGTTTTTTGAATGTTTTGATCAGTTCTGGCTGGTTTTCTAATGTTTTGGCATCTTTTCAGAATGCTTTGATCAGTTTTGCGGGTCTAAAATATTTTGGTGGGTTTTTGGAATGTTTTGGTTGGTTTTGATTTGTTTTTATGATGTTTTGGCAGGTTTTCGTAATATTTTGGCTGGTTTCTGGAATGTTTTGGTTGGTTTTGATGTGTTTTTATGATGTTTTGCCAAGTTTTTTGAATGTTTTGATCAGTTCTGGCTGGTTTTCTAATGTTTTGGCATGTTTTCAGAATGCTTTGATCAGTTTTGCGGGTCTAAAATATTTTGGTGGGTTTTTGGAATGTTTTGGTTGGTTTTGATTTGTTTTTATGATGTTTTGGCAGGTTTTCGTAATATTTTGGCTGGTTTCTGGAATGTTTTGGTTGGTTTTGATTTGTTTTTATGATGTTTTGCTAAGATTTTTGAATATTTCGATCACTTCTGACTGGTTTGATAGTATTTTGGCATCTTTTCAGAATGTTTTGATCAGTTTTGGCAGGTTCTAAACGATTTTGTCGGGTTTTTGAATGTTTTGGTTGGTTTTGGTTTGTTGTTATGATGTTTTGGCCGGATTTTGGAATATTTTGGCTGGTTTTTGGAATGTTTTGGTTGGTTTTGATGTGTTTTTATGATGTTTTGCCAAGTTTTTTGAATGTTTTGATCAGTTCTGGCTGGTTTTCTAATGTTTTGGCATCTTTTCAGAATGCTTTGGTCAGTTTTGCGTGTCTAAAATATTTTGGCTGGTTTTTGGAATGTTTTGGTTGGTTTTGATTTGTTTTTATGATGTTTTGGCAGGTTTTCGGAATGTTTTGATGGGGTTTTAGAATGTTTTGTTTTCTCTTGTGTTGTTTTTATTGTCTTGGCAGGTTTTGGAATGTTTGGATTCCTTTTGGCGGGTTTTAAAATATTTTGGCGGGTATTTGGAAAGTTTTGGCGGGTATTCGGAATGTTTTGATTAGTTTTGGCGGGTATTTGGAATGTTTTGATTAGTTTTGATTTGTTTTGATTATGTTTAGCCCAGTTTTTGGTGTGTTTGGATTAGCTTTGGTGGGCTTTATCATGTTTTGTCAGGTTTTTTCGGATGTTTTGATCACTTCTGTCTGGTTTTCTATTTTGGCGGGTTTGAAAATATTTTTTGATTAGTTTTGGCGGGTTTTAAACTATTTTGGCTCTTTGCGCAGAGATGACGGTGCCGGTTGCGGTGCGCTGCCGGGCGCTCCTTCTGCGGAAATAGGCCTGGCAGCGGCACTTGGGACAGCTCCGCGTCTCCGTATTCTGCATTTCTTGCCTTCTGCATCTCAGCAAAATGCTTTCCCACTAGGTCTAGCAAGGAGAAACTGTGCCAGCTGAGTAGATGCAGCCCGGCCCGCCCTTTGAAGTTCACAAGTTCTTGGCATCTCAGAGCCTAAAGGGAAGAGCAAGGTTATCTAAGGTAGGCTGGGGCAGAACTAGCCGCAAGCACAGCAAAGTTGTCCAAGAATAGCTTCCATTCGAATGCTAATGGCAATTGAAGAGGCAGGCCAGTGGCAAGCCACTATCTTCTAGCAGTTTGAATGGTGCAGACACAGTGCAGGTGTTGTGCGGCTTCCTTCTTCGCCTCCTAGAAGGTGCCGCGCTCTCCGTCTCTTGCTTGCCAATATGTTGCCGTGTTCCTCTTATTGTTTGGTTTCTTTGGATTTGTTTTTATGATGTTTTGGCCGGATTTCGGAATATTTTGGCTGGTTTTTGGAATGTTTTGGTTGGTTTTGATTTGTTTTTATGATGTTGTGACACGTTTTTTGAATGTTTTGATCAGTTCTGGCTGGTTTTCTAATGTTTTGGCATCTTTTCAGAATGCTTTGATCAGTTTTGGCAGGTTCTAAACTATTTTGGCGGGTTTTTGGAATGTTTTGGTTGGTTTTGATGTGTTTTTATGATGTTTTGGCCGGATTTCGGAATATTTTGGCTGGTTTTTGGAATGTTTTGGTTGGTTTTGATGTCTTTTTATGATGTTTTGCCAAGTTTTTTGAATGTTTTGATCAGTTCTGGCTGGTTTTCTAATGTTTTGGCATCTTTTCAGAATGCTTTGATCAGTTTTGCGGGTCTAAAATATTTTGGTGGGATTTTGGAATGTTTTGGTTGGTTTTGATTTGTTTTTATGATGTTTTGGCAGGTTTTCGGAATATTTTGGCTGGTTGCTGGAATGTTTTGGTTGGTTTTGATTTGTTTTTATGATGTTTTGCTAAGATTTTTGAGTATTTCGATCACTTCTGACTGGTTTGATAGTATTTTGGCATCTTTTCAGAATGTTTTGATCAGTTTTGGCAGGTTCTAAACGATTTTGTCGGGTTTTTGGAATGTTTTGGTTGGTTTTGGTTTGTTTTTATGATGTTTTGGCCGGATTTCCGAATATTTTGGCTGGTTTTTGGAATGTTTTGGTTGGTTTTGATGTGTTTTTATGATGTTTTGGCCGGATTTCGGAATATTTTGGCTGGTTTTTGGAATGTTTTGGTTGGTTTTGATGTGTTTTTATGATGTTTTGCCAAGTTTTTTGAATGTTTTGATCAGTTCTGGCTGGTTTTCTAATGTTTTGGCATCTTTTCAGAATGCTTTGGTCAGTTTTGCGTGTCTAAAATATTTTGGCGGGTTTTTGGAATGTTTTGGTTGGTTTTGATTTGTTTTTATGATGTTTTGGCAGGTTTTCGGAATGTTTTGATGGGGTTTTAGAATGTTTTGTTTTCTCTTGTGTTGTTTTTATTGTCTTGGCAGGTTTTGGAATGTTTGGATTCCTTTTGGCGGGTTTTAAAATATTTTGGCGGGTATTTGGAAAGTTTTGGCGGGTATTCGGAATGTTTTGATTAGTTTTGGCGGGTATTTGGAATGTTTTGATTAGTTTTGATTTGTTTTGATTATGTTTAGCCCAGTTTTTGGTGTGTTTGGATTAGCTTTGGTGGGCTTTATCATGTTTTGTCAGGTTTTTTCGAATGTTTTGATCACTTCTGTCTGGTTTTCTATTTTGGCGGGTTTGAAAATATTTTTGGATTAGTTTTGGCGGGTTTTAAACTATTTTGGCTCTTTGCGCAGAGATGACGGTGCCGGTTGCGGTGCGCTGCGGGGCGCTCCTTCTGCGGAAATAGGCCTGGCAGCGGCACTTGGGACAGCTCCGCGTCTCCGTATTCTGCGTTTCTTGCCTTCTGCATCTCAGCAAAATGCTTTCCCACTAGGTCTAGCAAGGAGAAACTGTGGCAGCTGAGTAGATGTAGCCCGGCCCGCCCTTTGAAGTTCACAAGTTCTTGGCATCTCAGAGCCTAAAGGGAAGAGCAAGGTTATCTAAGGTAGGCTGGGGCAGAACTAGCTGCAAGCACAGCAAAGTTGTCCAAGAATAGCTTCCATTCGAATGCTAATGGCAATTGAAGAGGCAGGCCAGTGGCAAGCCACTATCTTCTAGCAGTTTGAATGGTGCGGACACAGTGCAGGTGTTGTGCGGCTTCCTTCTTCGCCTCCTAGAAGGTGCCGCGCTCTCCGTCTCTTGCTTGCCAATATGTTGCCGTGTTCCTCTTATTGTTTGGTTTCTTTGGATTTGTTTTTATGATGTTTTGGCCGGATTTCGGAATATTTTGGCTGGTTTTTGGAATGTTTTGGTTGGTTTTGATTTGTTTTTATGATGTTGTGACACGTTTTTTGAATGTTTTGATCAGTTCTGGCTGGTTTTCTAATGTTTTGGCATCTTTTCAGAATGCTTTGATCAGTTTTGGCAGGTTCTAAACTATTTTGGCGGGTTTTTGGAATGTTTTGGTTGGTTTTGATGTGTTTTTATGATGTTTTGGCCGGATTTCGGAATATTTTGGCTGGTTTCTGGAATGTGTTGGTTGGTTTTGATGTGTTTTTATGATGTTTTGCCAAGTTTTTTGAATGTTTTGATCAGTTCTGGCTGGTTTTCTAATGTTTTGGCATCTTTTCAGAATGCTTTGATCAGTTTTGCGGGTCTAAAATATTTTGGTGGGATTTTGGAATGTTTTGGTTGGTTTTGATTTGTTTTTATGATGTTTTGGCAGGTTTTCGGAATATTTTGGCTGGTTTCTGGAATGTTTTGGTTGGTTTTGATGTGTTTTTATGATGTTTTGCCAAGTTTTTTGAATGTTTTGATCAGTTCTGGCTGGTTTTCTAATGTTTTGGCATCTTTTCAGAATGCTTTGATCAGTTTTGCGGGTCTAAAATATTTTGGTGGGTTTTTGGAATGTTTTGGTTGGTTTTGATTTGTTTTTATGATGTTTTGGCAGGTTTTCGTAATATTTTGGCTGGTTTCTGGAATGTTTTGGTTGATTTTGATTTGTTTTTATGATGTTTTGCTAAGATTTTTGAATATTTCGATCACTTCTGACTGGTTTGATAGTATTTTGGCATCTTTTCAGAATGTTTTGATCAGTTTTGGCAGGTTCTAAACGATTTTGTCGGGTTTTTGAATGTTTTGGTTGGTTTTGGTTTGTTGTTATGATGTTTTGGCCGGATTTTGGAATATTTTGGCTGGTTTTTGGAATGTTTTGGTTGGTTTTGATGTGTTTTTATGATGTTTTGCCAAGTTTTTTGAATGTTTTGATCAGTTCTGGCTGGTTTTCTAATGTTTTGGCATCTTTTCAGAATGCTTTGATCAGTTTTGCGGGTCTAAAATATTTTGGTGGGTTTTTGGAATGTTTTGGTTGGTTTTGATTTGTTTTTATGATGTTTTGGCAGGTTTTCGGAATGTTTTGATGGGGTTTTAGAATGTTTTGTTTTCTCTTGTGTTGTTTTTATTGTCTTGGCAGGTTTTGGAATGTTTGGATTCCTTTTGGCGGGTTTTAAAATATTTTGGCGGGTATTTGGAAAGTTTTGGCGGGTTTTTGGAATGTTTTGATTAGTTTTGGCGGGTATTTGGAATGTTTTGATTAGTTTTGATTTGTTTTGATTATGTTTAGCCCAGTTTTTGGTGTGTTTGGATTAGCTTTGGTGGGCTTTATCATGTTTTGTCAGGTTTTTTCGGATGTTTTGATCACTTCTGTCTGGTTTTCTATTTTGGCGGGTTTGAAAATATTTTTGGATTAGTTTTGGCGGGTTTTAAACTATTTTGGCTCTTTGCGCAGAGATGACGGTGCCGGTTGCGGTGCGCTGCGGGGCGCTCCTTCTGCGGAAATATGCCTGGCAGCGGCACTTGGGACAGCTCCGCGTCTCCGTATTCTGCGTTTCTTGCCTTCTGCATCTCAGCAAAATGCTTTCCCACTAGGTCTAGCAAGGAGAAACTGTGGCAGCTGAGTAGATGCAGCCCGGCCCGCCCTTTGAAGTTCACAAGTTCTTGGCATCTCAGAGCCTAAAGGGAAGAGCAAGGTTATCTAAGGTAGGCTGGGGCAGAACTAGCCGCAAGCACAGCAAAGTTGTCCAAGAATAGCTTCCATTCGAATGCTAATGGCAATTGAAGAGGCAGGCCAGTGGCAAGCCACTATCTTCTAGCAGTTTGAATGGTGCGGACACAGTGCAGGTGTTGTGCGGCTTCCTTCTTCGCCTCCTAGAAGGTGCCGCGCTCTCCGTCTCTTGCTTGCCAATATGTTGCCGTGTTCCTCTTATTGTTTGGTTTCTTTGGATTTGTTTTTATGATGTTTTGGCCGGATTTCGGAATATTTTGGCTGGTTTTTGGAATGTTTTGGTTGGTTTTGATTTGTTTTTATGATGTTGTGACACGTTTTTTGAATGTTTTGATCAGTTCTGGCTGGTTTTCTAATGTTTTGGCATCTTTTCAGAATGCTTTGATCAGTTTTGGCAGGTTCTAAACTATTTTGGCGGGTTTTTGGAATGTTTTGGTTGGTTTTGATGTGTTTTTATGATGTTTTGGCCGGATTTCGGAATATTTTGGCTGGTTTCTGGAATGTTTTGGTTGGTTTTGATGTCTTTTTATGATGTTTTGCCAAGTTTTTTGAATGTTTTGATCAGTTCTGGCTGGTTTTCTAATGTTTTGGCATCTTTTCAGAATGCTTTGATCAGTTTTGCGGGTCTAAAATATTTTGGTGGGTTTTTGGAATGTTTTGGTTGGTTTTGATTTGTTTTTATGATGTTTTGGCAGGTTTTCGGAATGTTTTGGTGGGGTTTTAGAATGTTTTGTTTTCTCTTGTGTTGTTTTTATTGTCTTGGCAGGTTTTGGAATGTTTGGATTCCTTTTGGCGGGTTTTAAAATATTTTGGCGGGTATTTGGAAAGTTTTGGCTGGTATTCGGAATGTTTTGATTAGTTTTGGCGGGTATTTGGAATGTTTTGATTAGTTTTGATTTGTTTTGATTATGTTTAGCCCAGTTTTTGGTGTGTTTGGATTAGCTTTGGTGGGCTTTATCATGTTTTGTCAGGTTTTTTCGAATGTTTTGATCACTTCTGTCTGGTTTTCTATTTTGGCGGGTTTGAAAATATTTTTGGATTAGTTTTGGCGGGTTTTAAACTATTTTGGCTCTTTGCGCAGAGATGACGGTGCCGGTTGCGGTGCGCTGCGGGGCGCTCCTTCTGCGGAAATATGCCTGGCAGCGGCACTTGGGACAGCTCCGCGTCTCCGTATTCTGCGTTTCTTGCCTTCTGCATCTCAGCAAAATGCTTTCCCACTAGGTCTAGCAAGGAGAAACTGTGCCAGCTGAGTAGATGCAGCCCGGCCCGCCCTTTGAAGTTCACAAGTTCTTGGCATCTCAGAGCCTAAAGGGAAGAGCAAGGTTATCTAAGGTAGGCTGGGGCAGAACTAGCCGCAAGCACAGCAAAGTTGTCCAAGAATAGCTTCCATTCGAATGCTAATGGCAATTGAAGAGGCAGGCCAGTGGCAAGCCACTATCTTCTAGCAGTTTGAATGGTGCGGACACAGTGCAGGTGTTGTGCGGCTTCCTTCTTCGCCTCCTAGAAGGTGCCGCGCTCTCCGTCTCTTGCTTGCCAATATGTTGCCGTGTTCCTCTTATTGTTTGGTTTCTTTGGATTTGTTTTTATGATGTTTTGGCCGGATTTCGGAATATTTTGGCTGGTTTTTGGAATGTTTTGGTTGGTTTTGATTTGTTTTTATGATGTTGTGACACGTTTTTTGAATGTTTTGATCAGTTCTGGCTGGTTTTCTAATGTTTTGGCATCTTTTCAGAATGCTTTGATCAGTTTTGGCAGGTTCTAAACTATTTTGGCGGGTTTTTGGAATGTTTTGGTTGGTTTTGATGTGTTTTTATGATGTTTTGGCCGGATTTCGGAATATTTTGGCTGGTTTCTGGAATGTTTTGGTTGGTTTTGATGTCTTTTTATGATGTTTTGCCAAGTTTTTTGAATGTTTTGATCAGTTCTGGCTGGTTTTCTAATGTTTTGGCATCTTTTCAGAATGCTTTGATCAGTTTTGCGGGTCTAAAATATTTTGGTGGGTTTTTGGAATGTTTTGGTTGGTTTTGATTTGTTTTTATGATGTTTTGGCAGGTTTTCGGAATGTTTTGATGGGGTTTTAGAATGTTTTGTTTTCTCTTGTGTTGTTTTTATTGTCTTGGCAGGTTTTGGAATGTTTGGATTCCTTTTGGCGGGTTTTAAAATATTTTGGCGGGTATTTGGAAAGTTTTGGCTGGTATTCGGAATGTTTTGATTAGTTTTGGCGGGTATTTGGAATGTTTTGATTAGTTTTGATTTGTTTTGATTATGTTTAGCCCAGTTTTTGGTGTGTTTGGATTAGCTTTGGTGGGCTTTATCATGTTTTGTCAGGTTTTTTCGAATGTTTTGATCACTTCTGTCTGGTTTTCTATTTTGGCGGGTTTGAAAATATTTTTGGATTAGTTTTGGCGGGTTTTAAACTATTTTGGCTCTTTGCGCAGAGATGACGGTGCCGGTTGCGGTGCGCTGCGGGGCGCTCCTTCTGCGGAAATATGCCTGGCAGCGGCACTTGGGACAGCTCCGCGTCTCCGTATTCTGCGTTTCTTGCCTTCTGCATCTCAGCAAAATGCTTTCCCACTAGGTCTAGCAAGGAGAAACTGTGCCAGCTGAGTAGATGTAGCCCGGCCCGCCCTTTGAAGTTCACAAGTTCTTGGCATCTCAGAGCCTAAAAGGAAGAGCAAGGTTATCTAAGGTAGGCTGGGGCAGAACTAGCTGCAAGCACAGCAAAGTTGTCCAAGAATAGCTTCCATTCGAATGCTAATGGCAATTGAAGAGGCAGGCCAGTGGCAAGCCACTATCTTCTAGCAGTTTGAAAGGTGCGGACACAGTGCAGGTGTTGTGCGGCTTCCTTCTTCGCCTCCTAGAAGGTGCCGCGCTCTCCGTCTCTTGCTTGCCAATATGTTGCCGTGTTCCTCTTATTGTTTGGTTTCTTTGGATTTGTTTTTATGATGTTTTGGCGGGTTTTCAGAATATTTTGGCTGGTTTCTGGAATGTTTTGGTTGGTTTTGATGTGTTTTTATGATGTTTTGCCAAGTTTTTTGAATGTTTTGATCAGTTCTGGCTGGTTTTCTAATGTTTTGGCATCTTTTCAGAATGCTTTGATCAGTTTTGCGGGTCTAAAATATTTTGGTGGGTTTTTGGAATGTTTTGGTTGGTTTTGATTTGTTTTTATGATGTTTTGGCGGGTTTTCGGAATATTTTGGCTGGTTTCTGGAATGTTTTGGTTGGTTTTGATGTGTTTTTATGATGTTTTGCCAAGTTTTTTGAATGTTTTGATCAGTTCTGGCTGGTTTTCTAATGTTTTGGCATCTTTTCAGAATGCTTTGATCAGTTTTGCGGGTCTAAAATATTTTGGTGGGATTTTGGAATGTTTTGGTTGGTTTTGATTTGTTTTTATGATGTTTTGGCAGGTTTTCGGAATATTTTGGCTGGTTTCTGGAATGTTTTGGTTGGTTTTGATGTGTTTTTATGATGTTTTGCCAAGTTTTTTGAATGTTTTGATCAGTTCTGGCTGGTTTTCTAATGTTTTGGCATCTTTTCAGAATGCTTTGATCAGTTTTGCGGGTCTAAAATATTTTGGTGGGTTTTTGGAATGTTTTGGTTGGTTTTGATTTGTTTTTATGATGTTTTGGCAGGTTTTCGTAATATTTTGGCTGGTTTCTGGAATGTTTTGGTTGGTTTTGATTTGTTTTTATGATGTTTTGCTAAGATTTTTGAATATTTCGATCACTTCTGACTGGTTTGATAGTATTTTGGCATCTTTTCAGAATGTTTTGATCAGTTTTGGCAGGTTCTAAACGATTTTGTCGGGTTTTTGAATGTTTTGGTTGGTTTTGGTTTGTTGTTATGATGTTTTGGCCGGATTTTGGAATATTTTGGCTGGTTTTTGGAATGTTTTGGTTGGTTTTGATGTGTTTTTATGATGTTTTGCCAAGTTTTTTGAATGTTTTGATCAGTTCTGGCTGGTTTTCTAATGTTTTGGCATCTTTTCAGAATGCTTTGGTCAGTTTTGCGTGTCTAAAATATTTTGGCGGGTTTTTGGAATGTTTTGGTTGGTTTTGATTTGTTTTTATGATGTTTTGGCAGGTTTTCGGAATGTTTTGATGGGGTTTTAGAATGTTTTGTTTTCTCTTGTGTTGTTTTTATTGTCTTGGCAGGTTTTGGAATGTTTGGATTCCTTTTGGCGGGTTTTAAAATATTTTGGCGGGTATTTGGAAAGTTTTAGCGGGTTTTTGGAATGTTTTGATTAGTTTTGGCGGGTATTTGGAATGTTTTGATTAGTTTTGATTTGTTTTGATTATGTTTAGCCCAGTTTTTGGTGTGTTTGGATTAGCTTTGGTGGGCTTTATCATGTTTTGTCAGGTTTTTTCGAATGTTTTGATCACTTCTGTCTGGTTTTCTATTTTGGCGGGTTTGAAAATATTTTTGGATTAGTTTTGGCGGGTTTTAAACTATTTTGGCTCTTTGCGCAGAGATGACGGTGCCGGTTGCGGTGCGCTGCGGGGCGCTCCTTCTGCGGAAATATGCCTGGCAGCGGCACTTGGGACAGCTCCGCGTCTCCGTATTCTGCGTTTCTTGCCTTCTGCATCTCAGCAAAATGCTTTCCCACTAGGTCTAGCAAGGAGAAACTGTGGCAGCTGAGTAGATGCAGCCCGGCTCGCCCTTTGAAGTTCACAAGTTCTTGGCATCTCAGAGCCTAAAGGGAAGAGCAAGGTTATCTAAGGTAGGCTGGGGCAGAACTAGCCGCAAGCACAGCAAAGTTGTCCAAGAATAGCTTCCATTCGAATGCTAATGGCAATTGAAGAGGCAGGCCAGTGGCAAGCCACTATCTTCTAGCAGTTTGAATGGTGCGGACACAGTGCAGGTGTTGTGCGGCTTCCTTCTTCGCCTCCTAGAAGGTGCCGCGCTCTCCGTCTCTTGCTTGCCAATATGTTGCCGTGTTCCTCTTATTGTTTGGTTTCTTTGGATTTGTTTTTATGATGTTTTGGCCGGATTTCGGAATATTTTGGCTGGTTTTTGGAATGTTTTGGTTGGTTTTGATTTGTTTTTATGATGTTGTGACACGTTTTTTGAATGTTTTGATCAGTTCTGGCTGGTTTTCTAATGTTTTGGCATCTTTTCAGAATGCTTTGATCAGTTTTGGCAGGTTCTAAACTATTTTGGCGGGTTTTTGGAATGTTTTGGTTGGTTTTGATGTGTTTTTATGATGTTTTGGCCGGATTTCGGAATATTTTGGCTGGTTTCTGGAATGTTTTGGTTGGTTTTGATGTCTTTTTATGATGTTTTGCCAAGTTTTTTGAATGTTTTGATCAGTTCTGGCTGGTTTTCTAATGTTTTGGCATCTTTTCAGAATGCTTTGATCAGTTTTGCGGGTCTAAAATATTTTGGTGGGTTTTTGGAATGTTTTGGTTGGTTTTGATTTGTTTTTATGATGTTTTGGCAGGTTTTCGGAATGTTTTGGTGGGGTTTTAGAATGTTTTGTTTTCTCTTGTGTTGTTTTTATTGTCTTGGCAGGTTTTGGAATGTTTGGATTCCTTTTGGCGGGTTTTAAAATATTTTGGCGGGTATTTGGAAAGTTTTGGCTGGTATTCGGAATGTTTTGATTAGTTTTGGCGGGTATTTGGAATGTTTTGATTAGTTTTGATTTGTTTTGATTATGTTTAGCCCAGTTTTTGGTGTGTTTGGATTAGCTTTGGTGGGCTTTATCATGTTTTGTCAGGTTTTTTCGAATGTTTTGATCACTTCTGTCTGGTTTTCTATTTTGGCGGGTTTGAAAATATTTTTGGATTAGTTTTGGCGGGTTTTAAACTATTTTGGCTCTTTGCGCAGAGATGACGGTGCCGGTTGCGGTGCGCTGCGGGGCGCTCCTTCTGCGGAAATATGCCTGGCAGCGGCACTTGGGACAGCTCCGCGTCTCCGTATTCTGCGTTTCTTGCCTTCTGCATCTCAGCAAAATGCTTTCCCACTAGGTCTAGCAAGGAGAAACTGTGCCAGCTGAGTAGATGCAGCCCGGCCCGCCCTTTGAAGTTCACAAGTTCTTGGCATCTCAGAGCCTAAAGGGAAGAGCAAGGTTATCTAAGGTAGGCTGGGGCAGAACTAGCTGCAAGCACAGCAAAGTTGTCCAAGAATAGCTTCCATTCGAATGCTAATGGCAATTGAAGAGGCAGGCCAGTGGCAAGCCACTATCTTCTAGCAGTTTGAATGGTGCGGACACAGTGCAGGTGTTGTGCGGCTTCCTTCTTCGCCTCCTAGAAGGTGCCGCGCTCTCCGTCTCTTGCTTGCCAATATGTTGCCGTGTTCCTCTTATTGTTTGGTTTCTTTGGATTTGTTTTTATGATGTTTTGGCGGGTTTTCAGAATATTTTGGCTGGTTTCTGGAATGTTTTGGTTGGTTTTGATGTGTTTTTATGATGTTTTGCCAAGTTTTTTGAATGTTTTGATCAGTTCTGGCTGGTTTTCTAATGTTTTGGCATCTTTTCAGAATGCTTTGATCAGTTTTGCGGGTCTAAAATATTTTGGTGGGTTTTTGGAATGTTTTGGTTGGTTTTGATTTGTTTTTATGATGTTTTGGCGGGTTTTCGGAATATTTTGGCTGGTTTCTGGAATGTTTTGGTTGGTTTTGATGTGTTTTTATGATGTTTTGCCAAGTTTTTTGAATGTTTTGATCAGTTCTGGCTGGTTTTCTAATGTTTTGGCATCTTTTCAGAATGCTTTGATCAGTTTTGCGGGTCTAAAATATTTTGGTGGGATTTTGGAATGTTTTGGTTGGTTTTGATTTGTTTTTATGATGTTTTGGCAGGTTTTCGGAATATTTTGGCTGGTTTCTGGAATGTTTTGGTTGGTTTTGATGTGTTTTTATGATGTTTTGCCAAGTTTTTTGAATGTTTTGATCAGTTCTGGCTGGTTTTCTAATGTTTTGGCATCTTTTCAGAATGCTTTGATCAGTTTTGCGGGTCTAAAATATTTTGGTGGGTTTTTGGAATGTTTTGGTTGGTTTTGATTTGTTTTTATGATGTTTTGGCAGGTTTTCGTAATATTTTGGCTGGTTTCTGGAATGTTTTGGTTGGTTTTGATTTGTTTTTATGATGTTTTGCTAAGATTTTTGAATATTTCGATCACTTCTGACTGGTTTGATAGTATTTTGGCATCTTTTCAGAATGTTTTGATCAGTTTTGGCAGGTTCTAAACGATTTTGTCGGGTTTTTGAATGTTTTGGTTGGTTTTGGTTTGTTGTTATGATGTTTTGGCCGGATTTTGGAATATTTTGGCTGGTTTTTGGAATGTTTTGGTTGGTTTTGATGTGTTTTTATGATGTTTTGCCAAGTTTTTTGAATGTTTTGATCAGTTCTGGCTGGTTTTCTAATGTTTTGGCATCTTTTCAGAATGCTTTGGTCAGTTTTGCGTGTCTAAAATATTTTGGCGGGTTTTTGGAATGTTTTGGTTGGTTTTGATTTGTTTTTATGATGTTTTGGCAGGTTTTCGGAATGTTTTGATGGGGTTTTAGAATGTTTTGTTTTCTCTTGTGTTGTTTTTATTGTCTTGGCAGGTTTTGGAATGTTTGGATTCCTTTTGGCGGGTTTTAAAATATTTTGGCGGGTATTTGGAAAGTTTTGGCGGGTTTTTGGAATGTTTTGATTAGTTTTGGCGGGTATTTGGAATGTTTTGATTAGTTTTGATTTGTTTTGATTATGTTTAGCCCAGTTTTTGGTGTGTTTGGATTAGCTTTGGTGGGCTTTATCATGTTTTGTCAGGTTTTTTCGAATGTTTTGATCACTTCTGTCTGGTTTTCTATTTTGGCGGGTTTGAAAATATTTTTGGATTAGTTTTGGCGGGTTTTAAACTATTTTGGCTCTTTGCGCAGAGATGACGGTGCCGGTTGCGGTGCGCTGCGGGGCGCTCCTTCTGCGGAAATATGCCTGGCAGCGGCACTTGGGACAGCTCCGCGTCTCCGTATTCTGCGTTTCTTGCCTTCTGCATCTCAGCAAAATGCTTTCCCACTAGGTCTAGCAAGGAGAAACTGTGGCAGCTGAGTAGATGTAGCCCGGCCCGCCCTTTGAAGTTCACAAGTTCTTGGCATCTCAGAGCCTAAAGGGAAGAGCAAGGTTATCTAAGGTAGGCTGGGGCAGAACTAGCCGCAAGCACAGCAAAGTTGTCCAAGAATAGCCTCCATTCGAATGCTAATGGCAATTGAAGAGGCAGGCCAGTGGCAAGCCACTATCTTCTAGCAGTTTGAATGGTGCGGACACAGTGCAGGTGTTGTGCGGCTTCCTTCTTCGCCTCCTAGAAGGTGCCGCGCTCTCCGTCTCTTGCTTGCCAATATGTTGCCGTGTTCCTCTTATTGTTTGGTTTCTTTGGATTTGTTTTTATGATGTTTTGGCCGGATTTCGGAATATTTTGGCTGGTTTCTGGAATGTTTTGGTTGGTTTTGATGTGTTTTTATGATGTTTTGCCAAGTTTTTTGAATGTTTTGATCAGTTCTGGCTGGTTTTCTAATGTTTTGGCATCTTTTCAGAATGCTTTGATCAGTTTTGCGGGTCTAAAATATTTTGGTGGGTTTTTGGAATGTTTTGGTTGGTTTTGATTTGTTTTTATGATGTTTTGGCGGGTTTTCGGAATATTTTGGCTGGTTTTTGGAATGTTTTGGTTGGTTTTGATTTGTTTTTATGATGTTGTGACACGTTTTTTGAATGTTTAAACAGTTCTGGCTGGTTTTCTAATGTTTTGGCATCTTTTCAGAATGCTTTGATCAGTTTTGGCAGGTTCTAAACTATTTTGGCGGGTTTTTGGAATGTTTTGGTTGGTTTTGATGTGTTTTTATGATGTTTTGGCCGGATTTCGGAATATTTTGGCTGGTTTCTGGAATGTGTTGGTTGGTTTTGATGTGTTTTTATGATGTTTTGCCAAGTTTTTTGAATGTTTTGATCAGTTCTGGCTGGTTTTCTAATGTTTTGGCATCTTTTCAGAATGCTTTGATCAGTTTTGCGGGTCTAAAATATTTTGGTGGGTTTTTGGAATGTTTTGGTTGGTTTTGATTTGTTTTTATGATGTTTTGGCAGGTTTTCGGAATATTTTGGCTGGTTTCTGGAATGTTTTGGTTGGTTTTGATTTGTTTTTATGATGTTTTGCTAAGATTTTTGAATATTTCGATCACTTCTGACTGGTTTGATAGTATTTTGGCATCTTTTCAGAATGTTTTGATCAGTTTTGGCAGGTTCTAAACTATTTTGTCGGGTTTTTGGAATGTTTTGGTTGGTTTTGGTTTGTTTTTATGATGTTTTGGCCGGATTTCGGAATATTTTGGCTGGTTTTTGGAATGTTTTGGTTGGTTTTGATGTGTTTTTATGATGTTTTGGCCAGATTTCGGAATATTTTGGCTGGTTTTTGGAATGTTTTGGTTGGTTTTGATGTGTTTTTATGATGTTTTGCCAAGTTTTTTGAATGTTTTGATCAGTTCTGGCTGGTTTTCTAATGTTTTGGCATCTTTTCAGAATGCTTTGATGAGTTTTGCGGGTCTAAAATATTTTGGTGGGTTTTTGGAATGTTTTGGTTGGTTTTGATTTGTTTTTATGATGTTTTGGCAGGTTTTCGGAATGTTTTGGTGGGGTTTTAGAATGTTTTGTTTTCTCTTGTGTTGTTTTTATTGTCTTGGCAGGTTTTGGAATGTTTGGATTCCTTTTGGCGGGTTTTAAAATATTTTGGCGGGTATTTGGAAAGTTTTGGCTGGTATTCGGAATGTTTTGATTAGTTTTGGCGGGTATTTGGAATGTTTTGATTAGTTTTGATTTGTTTTGATTATGTTTAGCCCAGTTTTTGGTGTGTTTGGATTAGCTTTGGTGGGCTTTATCATGTTTTGTCAGGTTTTTTCGAATGTTTTGATCACTTCTGTCTGGTTTTCTATTTTGGCGGGTTTGAAAATATTTTTGGATTAGTTTTGGCGGGTTTTAAACTATTTTGGCTCTTTGCGCAGAGATGACGGTGCCGGTTGCGGTGCGCTGCGGGGCGCTCCTTCTGCGGAAATATGCCTGGCAGCGGCACTTGGGACAGCTCCGCGTCTCCGTATTCTGCGTTTCTTGCCTTCTGCATCTCAGCAAAATGCTTTCCCACTAGGTCTAGCAAGGAGAAACTGTGGCAGCTGAGTAGATGTAGCCCGGCCTGCCCTTTGAAGTTCACAAGTTCTTGGCATCTCAGAGCCTAAAGGGAAGAGCAAGGTTATCTAAGGTAGGCTGGGGCAGAACTAGCTGCAAGCACAGCAAAGTTGTCCAAGAATAGCTTCCATTCGAATGCTAATGGCAATTGAAGAGGCAGGCCAGTGGCAAGCCACTATCTTCTAGCAGTTTGAATGGTGCGGACACAGTGCAGGTGTTGTGCGGCTTCCTTCTTCGCCTCCTAGAAGGTGCCGCGCTCTCCGTCTCTTGCTTGCCAATATGTTGCCGTGTTCCTCTTATTGTTTGGTTTCTTTGGATTTGTTTTTATGATGTTTTGGCCGGATTTCGGAATATTTTGGCTGGTTTTTGGAATGTTTTGGTTGGTTTTGATTTGTTTTTATGATGTTGTGACACGTTTTTTGAATGTTTTGATCAGTTCTGGCTGGTTTTCTAATGTTTTGGCATCTTTTCAGAATGCTTTGATCAGTTTTGGCAGGTTCTAAACTATTTTGGCGGGTTTTTGGAATGTTTTGGTTGGTTTTGATGTGTTTTTATGATGTTTTGGCCGGATTTCGGAATATTTTGGCTGGTTTCTGGAATGTTTTGGTTGGTTTTGATGTCTTTTTATGATGTTTTGCCAAGTTTTTTGAATGTTTTGATCAGTTCTGGCTGGTTTTCTAATGTTTTGGCATCTTTTCAGAATGCTTTGATCAGTTTTGCGGGTCTAAAATATTTTGGTGGGTTTTTGGAATGTTTTGGTTGGTTTTGATTTGTTTTTATGATGTTTTGGCAGGTTTTCGGAATGTTTTGGTGGGGTTTTAGAATGTTTTGTTTTCTCTTGTGTTGTTTTTATTGTCTTGGCAGGTTTTGGAATGTTTGGATTCCTTTTGGCGGGTTTTAAAATATTTTGGCGGGTATTTGGAAAGTTTTGGCTGGTATTCGGAATGTTTTGATTAGTTTTGGCGGGTATTTGGAATGTTTTGATTAGTTTTGATTTGTTTTGATTATGTTTAGCCCAGTTTTTGGTGTGTTTGGATTAGCTTTGGTGGGCTTTATCATGTTTTGTCAGGTTTTTTCAAATGTTTTGATCACTTCTGTCTGGTTTTCTATTTTGGCGGGTTTGAAAATATTTTTGGATTAGTTTTGGCGGGTTTTAAACTATTTTGGCTCTTTGCGCAGAGATGACGGTGCCGGTTGCGGTGCGCTGCGGGGCGCTCCTTCTGCGGAAATATGCCTGGCAGCGGCACTTGGGACAGCTCCGCGTCTCCGTATTCTGCGTTTCTTGCCTTCTGCATCTCAGCAAAATGCTTTCCCACTAGGTCTAGCAAGGAGAAACTGTGCCAGCTGAGTAGATGTAGCCCGGCCCGCCCTTTGAAGTTCACAAGTTCTTGGCATCTCAGAGCCTAAAGGGAAGAGCAAGGTTATCTAAGGTAGGCTGGGGCAGAACTAGCTGCAAGCACAGCAAAGTTGTCCAAGAATAGCTTCCATTCGAATGCTAATGGCAATTGAAGAGGCAGGCCAGTGGCAAGCCACTATCTTCTAGCAGTTTGAATGGTGCGGACACAGTGCAGGTGTTGTGCGGCTTCCTTCTTCGCCTCCTAGAAGGTGCCGCGCTCTCCGTCTCTTGCTTGCCAATATGTTGCCGTGTTCCTCTTATTGTTTGGTTTCTTTGGATTTGTTTTTATGATGTTTTGGCGGGTTTTCAGAATATTTTGGCTGGTTTCTGGAATGTTTTGGTTGGTTTTGATGTGTTTTTATGATGTTTTGCCAAGTTTTTTGAATGTTTTGATCAGTTCTGGCTGGTTTTCTAATGTTTTGGCATCTTTTCAGAATGCTTTGATCAGTTTTGCGGGTCTAAAATATTTTGGTGGGTTTTTGGAATGTTTTGGTTGGTTTTGATTTGTTTTTATGATGTTTTGGCGGGTTTTCGGAATATTTTGGCTGGTTTCTGGAATGTTTTGGTTGGTTTTGATGTGTTTTTATGATGTTTTGCCAAGTTTTTTGAATGTTTTGATCAGTTCTGGCTGGTTTTCTAATGTTTTGGCATCTTTTCAGAATGCTTTGATCAGTTTTGCGGGTCTAAAATATTTTGGTGGGATTTTGGAATGTTTTGGTTGGTTTTGATTTGTTTTTATGATGTTTTGGCAGGTTTTCGGAATATTTTGGCTGGTTTCTGGAATGTTTTGGTTGGTTTTGATGTGTTTTTATGATGTTTTGCCAAGTTTTTTGAATGTTTTGATCAGTTCTGGCTGGTTTTCTAATGTTTTGGCATCTTTTCAGAATGCTTTGATCAGTTTTGCGGGTCTAAAATATTTTGGTGGGTTTTTGGAATGTTTTGGTTGGTTTTGATTTGTTTTTATGATGTTTTGGCAGGTTTTCGTAATATTTTGGCTGGTTTCTGGAATGTTTTGGTTGGTTTTGATTTGTTTTTATGATGTTTTGCTAAGATTTTTGAATATTTCGATCACTTCTGACTGGTTTGATAGTATTTTGGCATCTTTTCAGAATGTTTTGATCAGTTTTGGCAGGTTCTAAACGATTTTGTCGGGTTTTTGAATGTTTTGGTTGGTTTTGGTTTGTTGTTATGATGTTTTGGCCGGATTTTGGAATATTTTGGCTGGTTTTTGGAATGTTTTGGTTGGTTTTGATGTGTTTTTATGATGTTTTGCCAAGTTTTTTGAATGTTTTGATCAGTTCTGGCTGGTTTTCTAATGTTTTGGCATCTTTTCAGAATGCTTTGGTCAGTTTTGCGTGTCTAAAATATTTTGGCGGGTTTTTGGAATGTTTTGGTTGGTTTTGATTTGTTTTTATGATGTTTTGGCAGGTTTTCGGAATGTTTTGATGGGGTTTTAGAATGTTTTGTTTTCTCTTGTGTTGTTTTTATTGTCTTGGCAGGTTTTGGAATGTTTGGATTCCTTTTGGCGGGTTTTAAAATATTTTGGCGGGTATTTGGAAAGTTTTGGCGGGTTTTTGGAATGTTTTGATTAGTTTTGGCGGGTATTTGGAATGTTTTGATTAGTTTTGATTTGTTTTGATTATGTTTAGCCCAGTTTTTGGTGTGTTTGGATTAGCTTTGGTGGGCTTTATCATGTTTTGTCAGGTTTTTTCGAATGTTTTGATCACTTCTGTCTGGTTTTCTATTTTGGCGGGTTTGAAAATATTTTTGGATTAGTTTTGGCGGGTTTTAAACTATTTTGGCTCTTTGCGCAGAGATGACGGTGCCGGTTGCGGTGCGCTGCGGGGCGCTCCTTCTGCGGAAATATGCCTGGCAGCGGCACTTGGGACAGCTCCGCGTCTCCGTATTCTGCGTTTCTTGCCTTCTGCATCTCAGCAAAATGCTTTCCCACTAGGTCTAGCAAGGAGAAACTGTGGCAGCTGAGTAGATGTAGCCCGGCCCGCCCTTTGAAGTTCACAAGTTCTTGGCATCTCAGAGCCTAAAGGGAAGAGCAAGGTTATCTAAGGTAGGCTGGGGCAGAACTAGCCGCAAGCACAGCAAAGTTGTCCAAGAATAGCCTCCATTCGAATGCTAATGGCAATTGAAGAGGCAGGCCAGTGGCAAGCCACTATCTTCTAGCAGTTTGAATGGTGCGGACACAGTGCAGGTGTTGTGCGGCTTCCTTCTTCGCCTCCTAGAAGGTGCCGCGCTCTCCGTCTCTTGCTTGCCAATATGTTGCCGTGTTCCTCTTATTGTTTGGTTTCTTTGGATTTGTTTTTATGATGTTTTGGCCGGATTTCGGAATATTTTGGCTGGTTTCTGGAATGTTTTGGTTGGTTTTGATGTGTTTTTATGATGTTTTGCCAAGTTTTTTGAATGTTTTGATCAGTTCTGGCTGGTTTTCTAATGTTTTGGCATCTTTTCAGAATGCTTTGATCAGTTTTGCGGGTCTAAAATATTTTGGTGGGTTTTTGGAATGTTTTGGTTGGTTTTGATTTGTTTTTATGATGTTTTGGCGGGTTTTCGGAATATTTTGGCTGGTTTTTGGAATGTTTTGGTTGGTTTTGATTTGTTTTTATGATGTTGTGACACGTTTTTTGAATGTTTTGATCAGTTCTGGCTGGTTTTCTAATGTTTTGGCATCTTTTCAGAATGCTTTGATCAGTTTTGGCAGGTTCTAAACTATTTTGGCGGGTTTTTGGAATGTTTTGGTTGGTTTTGATGTGTTTTTATGATGTTTTGGCCGGATTTCGGAATATTTTGGCTGGTTTCTGGAATGTGTTGGTTGGTTTTGATGTGTTTTTATGATGTTTTGCCAAGTTTTTTGAATGTTTTGATCAGTTCTGGCTGGTTTTCTAATGTTTTGGCATCTTTTCAGAATGCTTTGATCAGTTTTGCGGGTCTAAAATATTTTGGTGGCTTTTTGGAATGTTTTGGTTGGTTTTGATTTGTTTTTATGATGTTTTGGCAGGTTTTCGGAATATTTTGGCTGGTTTCTGGAATGTTTTGGTTGGTTTTGATTTGTTTTTATGATGTTTTGCTAAGATTTTTGAATATTTCGATCACTTCTGACTGGTTTGATAGTATTTTGGCATCTTTTCAGAATGTTTTGATCAGTTTTGGCAGGTTCTAAACGATTTTGTCGGGTTTTTGGAATGTTTTGGTTGGTTTTGGTTTGTTTTTATGATGTTTTGGCCGGATTTCGGAATATTTTGGCTGGTTTTTGGAATGTTTTGGTTGGTTTTGATGTGTTTTTATGATGTTTTGGCCAGATTTCGGAATATTTTGGCTGGTTTTTGGAATGTTTTGGTTTGTTTTGATGTGTTTTTATGATGTTTTGCCAAGTTTTTTGAATGTTTTGATCAGTTCTGGCTGGTTTTCTAATGTTTTGGCATCTTTTCAGAATGCTTTGATGAGTTTTGCGGGTCTAAAATATTTTGGTGGGTTTTTGGAATGTTTTGGTTGGTTTTGATTTGTTTTTATGATGTTTTGGCAGGTTTTCGGAATGTTTTGGTGGGGTTTTAGAATGTTTTGTTTTCTCTTGTGTTGTTTTTATTGTCTTGGCAGGTTTTGGAATGTTTGGATTCCTTTTGGCGGGTTTTAAAATATTTTGGCGGGTATTTGGAAAGTTTTGGCTGGTATTCGGAATGTTTTGATTAGTTTTGGCGGGTATTTGGAATGTTTTGATTAGTTTTGATTTGTTTTGATTATGTTTAGCCCAGTTTTTGGTGTGTTTGGATTAGCTTTGGTGGGCTTTATCATGTTTTGTCAGGTTTTTTCGAATGTTTTGATCACTTCTGTCTGGTTTTCTATTTTGGCGGGTTTGAAAATATTTTTGGATTAGTTTTGGCGGGTTTTAAACTATTTTGGCTCTTTGCGCAGAGATGACGGTGCCGGTTGCGGTGCGCTGCGGGGCGCTCCTTCTGCGGAAATATGCCTGGCAGCGGCACTTGGGACAGCTCCGCGTCTCCGTATTCTGCGTTTCTTGCCTTCTGCATCTCAGCAAAATGCTTTCCCACTAGGTCTAGCAAGGAGAAACTGTGGCAGCTGAGTAGATGTAGCCCGGCCTGCCCTTTGAAGTTCACAAGTTCTTGGCATCTCAGAGCCTAAAGGGAAGAGCAAGGTTATCTAAGGTAGGCTGGGGCAGAACTAGCTGCAAGCACAGCAAAGTTGTCCAAGAATAGCTTCCATTCGAATGCTAATGGCAATTGAAGAGGCAGGCCAGTGGCAAGCCACTATCTTCTAGCAGTTTGAATGGTGCGGACACAGTGCAGGTGTTGTGCGGCTTCCTTCTTCGCCTCCTAGAAGGTGCCGCGCTCTCCGTCTCTTGCTTGCCAATATGTTGCCGTGTTCCTCTTATTGTTTGGTTTCTTTGGATTTGTTTTTATGATGTTTTGGCGGGTTTTCAGAATATTTTGGCTGGTTTCTGGAATGTTTTGGTTGGTTTTGATGTGTTTTTATGATGTTTTGCCAAGTTTTTTGAATGTTTTGATCAGTTCTGGCTGGTTTTCTAATGTTTTGGCATCTTTTCAGAATGCTTTGATCAGTTTTGCGGGTCTAAAATATTTTGGTGGGATTTTGGAATGTTTTGGTTGGTTTTGATTTGTTTTTATGATGTTTTGGCAGGTTTTCGGAATGTTTTGATGGGGTTTTAGAATGTTTTGTTTTCTCTTCTGTTGTTTTTATTGTCTTGGCAGGTTTTGGAATGTTTGGATTCCTTTTGGCGGGTTTTAAAATATTTTGGCGGGTATTTGGAAAGTTTTGGCGGGTTTTTGGAATGTTTTGATTAGTTTTGGCGGGTATTTGGAATGTTTTGATTAGTTTTGATTTGTTTTGATTATGTTTAGCCCAGTTTTTGGTGTGTTTGGATTAGCTTTGGTGGGCTTTATCATGTTTTGTCAGGTTTTTGCGAATGTTTTGATCACTTCTGTCTGGTTTTCTATTTTGGCGGGTTTGAAAATATTTTTGGATTAGTTTTGGCGGGTTTTAAACTATTTTGGCTCTTTGCGCAGAGATGACGGTGCCGGTTGCGGTGCGCTGCGGGGCGCTCCTTCTGCGGAAATATGCCTGGCAGCGGCACTTGGGACAGCTCCGCGTCTCCGTATTCTGCGTTTCTTGCCTTCTGCATCTCAGCAAAATGCTTTCCCACTAGGTCTAGCAAGGAGAAACTGTGGCAGCTGAGTAGATGTAGCCCGGCCTGCCCTTTGAAGTTCACAAGTTCTTGGCATCTCAGAGCCTAAAGGGAAGAGCAAGGTTATCTAAGGTAGGCTGGGGCAGAACTAGCTGCAAGCACAGCAAAGTTGTCCAAGAATAGCTTCCATTCGAATGCTAATGGCAATTGAAGAGGCAGGCCAGTGGCAAGCCACTATCTTCTAGCAGTTTGAATGGTGCGGACACAGTGCAGGTGTTGTGCGGCTTCCTTCTTCGCCTCCTAGAAGGTGCCGCGCTCTCCGTCTCTTGCTTGCCAATATGTTGCCGTGTTCCTCTTATTGTTTGGTTTCTTTGGATTTGTTTTTATGATGTTTTGGCCGGATTTCGGAATATTTTGGCTGGTTTTTGGAATGTTTTGGTTGGTTTTGATTTGTTTTTATGATGTTGTGACACGTTTTTTGAATGTTTTGATCAGTTCTGGCTGGTTTTCTAATGTTTTGGCATCTTTTCAGAATGCTTTGATCAGTTTTGGCAGGTTCTAAACTATTTTGGCGGGTTTTTGGAATGTTTTGGTTGGTTTTGATGTGTTTTTATGATGTTTTGGCCGGATTTCGGAATATTTTGGCTGGTTTCTGGAATGTTTTGGTTGGTTTTGATGTCTTTTTATGATGTTTTGCCAAGTTTTTTGAATGTTTTGATCAGTTCTGGCTGGTTTTCTAATGTTTTGGCATCTTTTCAGAATGCTTTGATCAGTTTTGCGGGTCTAAAATATTTTGGTGGGTTTTTGGAATGTTTTGGTTGGTTTTGATTTGTTTTTATGATGTTTTGGCAGGTTTTCGGAATGTTTTGGTGGGGTTTTAGAATGTTTTGTTTTCTCTTGTGTTGTTTTTATTGTCTTGGCAGGTTTTGGAATGTTTGGATTCCTTTTGGCGGGTTTTAAAATATTTTGGCGGGTATTTGGAAAGTTTTGGCTGGTATTCGGAATGTTTTGATTAGTTTTGGCGGGTATTTGGAATGTTTTGATTAGTTTTGATTTGTTTTGATTATGTTTAGCCCAGTTTTTGGTGTGTTTGGATTAGCTTTGGTGGGCTTTATCATGTTTTGTCAGGTTTTTTCAAATGTTTTGATCACTTCTGTCTGGTTTTCTATTTTGGCGGGTTTGAAAATATTTTTGGATTAGTTTTGGCGGGTTTTAAACTATTTTGGCTCTTTGCGCAGAGATGACGGTGCCGGTTGCGGTGCGCTGCGGGGCGCTCCTTCTGCGGAAATATGCCTGGCAGCGGCACTTGGGACAGCTCCGCGTCTCCGTATTCTGCGTTTCTTGCCTTCTGCATCTCAGCAAAATGCTTTCCCACTAGGTCTAGCAAGGAGAAACTGTGGCAGCTGAGTAGATGTAGCCCGGCCCGCCCTTTGAAGTTCACAAGTTCTTGGCATCTCAGAGCCTAAAGGGAAGAGCAAGGTTATCTAAGGTAGGCTGGGGCAGAACTAGCTGCAAGCACAGCAAAGTTGTCCAAGAATAGCTTCCATTCGAATGCTAATGGCAATTGAAGAGGCAGGCCAGTGGCAAGCCACTATCTTCTAGCAGTTTGAATGGTGCGGACACAGTGCAGGTGTTGTGCGGCTTCCTTCTTCGCCTCCTAGAAGGTGCCGCGCTCTCCGTCTCTTGCTTGCCAATATGTTGCCGTGTTCCTCTTATTGTTTGGTTTCTTTGGATTTGTTTTTATGATGTTTTGGCGGGTTTTCAGAATATTTTGGCTGGTTTCTGGAATGTTTTGGTTGGTTTTGATGTGTTTTTATGATGTTTTGCCAAGTTTTTTGAATGTTTTGATCAGTTCTGGCTGGTTTTCTAATGTTTTGGCATCTTTTCAGAATGCTTTGATCAGTTTTGCGGGTCTAAAATATTTTGGTGGGTTTTTGGAATGTTTTGGTTGGTTTTGATTTGTTTTTATGATGTTTTGGCGGGTTTTCGGAATATTTTGGCTGGTTTCTGGAATGTTTTGGTTGGTTTTGATGTGTTTTTATGATGTTTTGCCAAGTTTTTTGAATGTTTTGATCAGTTCTGGCTGGTTTTCTAATGTTTTGGCATCTTTTCAGAATGCTTTGATCAGTTTTGCGGGTCTAAAATATTTTGGTGGGATTTTGGAATGTTTTGGTTGGTTTTGATTTGTTTTTATGATGTTTTGGCAGGTTTTCGGAATATTTTGGCTGGTTTCTGGAATGTTTTGGTTGGTTTTGATGTGTTTTTATGATGTTTTGCCAAGTTTTTTGAATGTTTTGATCAGTTCTGGCTGGTTTTCTAATGTTTTGGCATCTTTTCAGAATGCTTTGATCAGTTTTGCGGGTCTAAAATATTTTGGTGGGTTTTTGGAATGTTTTGGTTGGTTTTGATTTGTTTTTATGATGTTTTGGCAGGTTTTCGTAATATTTTGGCTGGTTTCTGGAATGTTTTGGTTGGTTTTGATTTGTTTTTATGATGTTTTGCTAAGATTTTTGAATATTTCGATCACTTCTGACTGGTTTGATAGTATTTTGGCATCTTTTCAGAATGTTTTGATCAGTTTTGGCAGGTTCTAAACGATTTTGTCGGGTTTTTGAATGTTTTGGTTGGTTTTGGTTTGTTGTTATGATGTTTTGGCCGGATTTTGGAATATTTTGGCTGGTTTTTGGAATGTTTTGGTTGGTTTTGATGTGTTTTTATGATGTTTTGCCAAGTTTTTTGAATGTTTTGATCAGTTCTGGCTGGTTTTCTAATGTTTTGGCATCTTTTCAGAATGCTTTGGTCAGTTTTGCGTGTCTAAAATATTTTGGCGGGTTTTTGGAATGTTTTGGTTGGTTTTGATTTGTTTTTATGATGTTTTGGCAGGTTTTCGGAATGTTTTGATGGGGTTTTAGAATGTTTTGTTTTCTCTTGTGTTGTTTTTATTGTCTTGGCAGGTTTTGGAATGTTTGGATTCCTTTTGGCGGGTTTTAAAATATTTTGGCGGGTATTTGGAAAGTTTTGGCGGGTTTTTGGAATGTTTTGATTAGTTTTGGCGGGTATTTGGAATGTTTTGATTAGTTTTGATTTGTTTTGATTATGTTTAGCCCAGTTTTTGGTGTGTTTGGATTAGCTTTGGTGGGCTTTATCATGTTTTGTCAGGTTTTTTCGAATGTTTTGATCACTTCTGTCTGGTTTTCTATTTTGGCGGGTTTGAAAATATTTTTTGATTAGTTTTGGCGGGTTTTAAACTATTTTGGCTCTTTGCGCAGAGATGACGGTGCCGGTTGCGGTGCGCTGCGGGGCGCTCCTTCTGCGGAAATATGCCTGGCAGCGGCACTTGGGACAGCTCCGCGTCTCCGTATTCTGCGTTTCTTGCCTTCTGCATCTCAGCAAAATGCTTTCCCACTAGGTCTAGCAAGGAGAAACTGTGGCAGCTGAGTAGATGTAGCCCGGCCCGCCCTTTGAAGTTCACAAGTTCTTGGCATCTCAGAGCCTAAAGGGAAGAGCAAGGTTATCTAAGGTAGGCTGGGGCAGAACTAGCCGCAAGCACAGCAAAGTTGTCCAAGAATAGCCTCCATTCGAATGCTAATGGCAATTGAAGAGGCAGGCCAGTGGCAAGCCACTATCTTCTAGCAGTTTGAATGGTGCGGACACAGTGCAGGTGTTGTGCGGCTTCCTTCTTCGCCTCCTAGAAGGTGCCGCGCTCTCCGTCTCTTGCTTGCCAATATGTTGCCGTGTTCCTCTTATTGTTTGGTTTCTTTGGATTTGTTTTTATGATGTTTTGGCCGGATTTCGGAATATTTTGGCTGGTTTCTGGAATGTTTTGGTTGGTTTTGATGTGTTTTTATGATGTTTTGCCAAGTTTTTTGAATGTTTTGATCAGTTCTGGCTGGTTTTCTAATGTTTTGGCATCTTTTCAGAATGCTTTGATCAGTTTTGCGGGTCTAAAATATTTTGGTGGGTTTTTGGAATGTTTTGGTTGGTTTTGATTTGTTTTTATGATGTTTTGGCGGGTTTTCGGAATATTTTGGCTGGTTTTTGGAATGTTTTGGTTGGTTTTGATTTGTTTTTATGATGTTGTGACACGTTTTTTGAATGTTTTGATCAGTTCTGGCTGGTTTTCTAATGTTTTGGCATCTTTTCAGAATGCTTTGATCAGTTTTGGCAGGTTCTAAACTATTTTGGCGGGTTTTTGGAATGTTTTGGTTGGTTTTGATGTGTTTTTATGATGTTTTGGCCGGATTTCGGAATATTTTGGCTGGTTTCTGGAATGTGTTGGTTGGTTTTGATGTGTTTTTATGATGTTTTGCCAAGTTTTTTGAATGTTTTGATCAGTTCTGGCTGGTTTTCTAATGTTTTGGCATCTTTTCAGAATGCTTTGATCAGTTTTGCGGGTCTAAAATATTTTGGTGGCTTTTTGGAATGTTTTGGTTGGTTTTGATTTGTTTTTATGATGTTTTGGCAGGTTTTCGGAATATTTTGGCTGGTTTCTGGAATGTTTTGGTTGGTTTTGATTTGTTTTTATGATGTTTTGCTAAGATTTTTGAATATTTCGATCACTTCTGACTGGTTTGATAGTATTTTGGCATCTTTTCAGAATGTTTTGATCAGTTTTGGCAGGTTCTAAACGATTTTGTCGGGTTTTTGGAATGTTTTGGTTGGTTTTGGTTTGTTTTTATGATGTTTTGGCCGGATTTCGGAATATTTTGGCTGGTTTTTGGAATGTTTTGGTTGGTTTTGATGTGTTTTTATGATGTTTTGGCCAGATTTCGGAATATTTTGGCTGGTTTTTGGAATGTTTTGGTTTGTTTTGATGTGTTTTTATGATGTTTTGCCAAGTTTTTTGAATGTTTTGATCAGTTCTGGCTGGTTTTCTAATGTTTTGGCATCTTTTCAGAATGCTTTGATGAGTTTTGCGGGTCTAAAATATTTTGGTGGGTTTTTGGAATGTTTTGGTTGGTTTTGATTTGTTTTTATGATGTTTTGGCAGGTTTTCGGAATGTTTTGGTGGGGTTTTAGAATGTTTTGTTTTCTCTTGTGTTGTTTTTATTGTCTTGGCAGGTTTTGGAATGTTTGGATTCCTTTTGGCGGGTTTTAAAATATTTTGGCGGGTATTTGGAAAGTTTTGGCTGGTATTCGGAATGTTTTGATTAGTTTTGGCGGGTATTTGGAATGTTTTGATTAGTTTTGATTTGTTTTGATTATGTTTAGCCCAGTTTTTGGTGTGTTTGGATTAGCTTTGGTGGGCTTTATCATGTTTTGTCAGGTTTTTTCGAATGTTTTGATCACTTCTGTCTGGTTTTCTATTTTGGCGGGTTTGAAAATATTTTTGGATTAGTTTTGGCGGGTTTTAAACTATTTTGGCTCTTTGCGCAGAGATGACGGTGCCGGTTGCGGTGCGCTGCGGGGCGCTCCTTCTGCGGAAATATGCCTGGCAGCGGCACTTGGGACAGCTCCGCGTCTCCGTATTCTGCGTTTCTTGCCTTCTGCATCTCAGCAAAATGCTTTCCCACTAGGTCTAGCAAGGAGAAACTGTGGCAGCTGAGTAGATGTAGCCCGGCCTGCCCTTTGAAGTTCACAAGTTCTTGGCATCTCAGAGCCTAAAGGGAAGAGCAAGGTTATCTAAGGTAGGCTGGGGCAGAACTAGCTGCAAGCACAGCAAAGTTGTCCAAGAATAGCTTCCATTCGAATGCTAATGGCAATTGAAGAGGCAGGCCAGTGGCAAGCCACTATCTTCTAGCAGTTTGAATGGTGCGGACACAGTGCAGGTGTTGTGCGGCTTCCTTCTTCGCCTCCTAGAAGGTGCCGCGCTCTCCGTCTCTTGCTTGCCAATATGTTGCCGTGTTCCTCTTATTGTTTGGTTTCTTTGGATTTGTTTTTATGATGTTTTGGCGGGTTTTCAGAATATTTTGGCTGGTTTCTGGAATGTTTTGGTTGGTTTTGATGTGTTTTTATGATGTTTTGCCAAGTTTTTTGAATGTTTTGATCAGTTCTGGCTGGTTTTCTAATGTTTTGGCATCTTTTCAGAATGCTTTGATCAGTTTTGCGGGTCTAAAATATTTTGGTGGGATTTTGGAATGTTTTGGTTGGTTTTGATTTGTTTTTATGATGTTTTGGCAGGTTTTCGGAATGTTTTGATGGGGTTTTAGAATGTTTTGTTTTCTCTTCTGTTGTTTTTATTGTCTTGGCAGGTTTTGGAATGTTTGGATTCCTTTTGGCGGGTTTTAAAATATTTTGGCGGGTATTTGGAAAGTTTTGGCGGGTTTTTGGAATGTTTTGATTAGTTTTGGCGGGTATTTGGAATGTTTTGATTAGTTTTGATTTGTTTTGATTATGTTTAGCCCAGTTTTTGGTGTGTTTGGATTAGCTTTGGTGGGCTTTATCATGTTTTGTCAGGTTTTTGCGAATGTTTTGATCACTTCTGTCTGGTTTTCTATTTTGGCGGGTTTGAAAATATTTTTGGATTAGTTTTGGCGGGTTTTAAACTATTTTGGCTCTTTGCGCAGAGATGACGGTGCCGGTTGCGGTGCGCTGCGGGGCGCTCCTTCTGCGGAAAGACGCCTGGCAGCGGCACTTGGGACAGCTCCGCGTCTCCGTATTCTGCATTTCTTGCCTTCTGCATCTCAGCAAAATGCTTTCCCACTAGGTCTAGCAAGGAGAAACTGTGGCAGCTGAGTAGATGTAGCCCGGCCCGCCCTTTGAAGTTCACAAGTTCTTGGCATCTCAGAGCCTAAAGGGAAGAGCAAGGTTGTCTAAGGTAGGCTGGGGCAGAACTAGCTGCAAGCACAGCAAAGTTTTCCAAGAATAGCTTCCATTCGAATGCTAATGGCAATTGAAGAGGCAGGCCAGTGGCAAGCCACTATCTTCTAGCAGTTTGAATGGTGCGGACACAGTGCAGGTGTTGTGCGGCTTCCTTCTTCGCCTCCTAGAAGGTGCCGCGCTCTCCGTCTCTTGCTTGCCAATATGTTGCCGTGTTCCTCTTATTGTTTGGTTTCTTTGGATTTGTTTTTATGATGTTTTGGCCGGATTTCGGAATATTTTGGCTGGTTTCTGGAATGTTTTGGTTGGTTTTGATGTGTTTTTATGATGTTTTGCCAAGTTTTTTGAATGTTTTGATCAGTTCTGGCTGGTTTTCTAATGTTTTGGCATCTTTTCAGAATGCTTTGATCAGTTTTGCGGGTCTAAAATATTTTGGTGGGTTTTTGGAATGTTTTGGTTGGTTTTGATTTGTTTTTATGATGTTTTGGCAGGTTTTCGGAATATTTTGGCTGGTTTCTGGAATGTTTTGGTTGGTTTTGATGTCTTTTTATGATGTTTTGCCAAGTTTTTTGAATGTTTTGATCAGTTCTGGCTGGTTTTCTAATGTTTTGGCATCTTTTCAGAATGCTTTGATCAGTTTTGCGGGTCTAAAATATTTTGGTGGGATTTTGGAATGTTTTGGTTGGTTTTGATTTGTTTTTATGATGTTTTGGCAGGTTTTCGGAATATTTTGGCTGGTTTCTGGAATGTTTTGGTTGGTTTTGATGTGTTTTTATGATGTTTTGCCAAGTTTTTTGAATGTTTTGATCAGTTCTGGCTGGTTTTCTAATGTTTTGGCATCTTTTCAGAATGCTTTGATCAGTTTTGCGGGTCTAAAATATTTTGGTGGGTTTTTGGAATGTTTTGGTTGGTTTTGATTTGTTTTTATGATGTTTTGGCAGGTTTTCGTAATATTTTGGCTGGTTTCTGGAATGTTTTGGTTGGTTTTGATTTGTTTTTATGATGTTTTGCTAAGATTTTTGAATATTTCGATCACTTCTGACTGGTTTGATAGTATTTTGGCATCTTTTCAGAATGTTTTGATCAGTTTTGGCAGGTTCTAAACGATTTTGTCGGGTTTTTGAATGTTTTGGTTGGTTTTGGTTTGTTGTTATGATGTTTTGGCCGGATTTTGGAATATTTTGGCTGGTTTTTGCAATGTTTTGGTTGGTTTTGATGTGTTTTTATGATGTTTTGCCAAGTTTTTTGAATGTTTTGATCAGTTCTGGCTGGTTTTCTAATGTTTTGGCATCTTTTCAGAATGCTTTGGTCAGTTTTGCGTGTCTAAAATATTTTGGCGGGTTTTTGGAATGTTTTGGTTGGTTTTGATTTGTTTTTATGATGTTTTGGCAGGTTTTCGGAATGTTTTGATGGGGTTTTAGAATGTTTTGTTTTCTCTTGTGTTGTTTTTATTGTCTTGGCAGGTTTTGGAATGTTTGGATTCCTTTTGGCGGGTTTTAAAATATTTTGGCGGGTATTTGGAAAGTTTTGGCGGGTTTTTGGAATGTTTTGATTAGTTTTGGCGGGTATTTGGAATGTTTTGATTAGTTTTGATTTGTTTTGATTATGTTTAGCCCAGTTTTTGGTGTGTTTGGATTAGCTTTGGTGGGCTTTATCATGTTTTGTCAGGTTTTTTCGAATGTTTTGATCACTTCTGTCTGGTTTTCTATTTTGGCGGGTTTGAAAATATTTTTGGATTAGTTTTGGCGGGTTTTAAACTATTTTGGCTCTTTGCGCAGAGATGACGGTGCCGGTTGCGGTGCGCTGCGGGGCGCTCCTTCTGCGGAAATATGCCTGGCAGCGGCACTTGGGACAGCTCCGCGTCTCCGTATTCTGCGTTTCTTGCCTTCTGCATCTCAGCAAAATGCTTTCCCACTAGGTCTAGCAAGGAGAAACTGTGGCAGCTGAGTAGATGTAGCCCGGCCCGCCCTTTGAAGTTCACAAGTTCTTGGCATCTCAGAGCCTAAAGGGAAGAGCAAGGTTATCTAAGGTAGGCTGGGGCAGAACTAGCTGCAAGCACAGCAAAGTTGTCCAAGAATAGCTTCCATTCGAATGCTAATGGCAATTGAAGAGGCAGGCCAGTGGCAAGCCACTATCTTCTAGCAGTTTGAATGGTGCGGACACAGTGCAGGTGTTGTGCGGCTTCCTTCTTCGCCTCCTAGAAGGTGCCGCGCTCTCCGTCTCTTGCTTGCCAATATGTTGCCGTGTTCCTCTTATTGTTTGGTTTCTTTGGATTTGTTTTTATGATGTTTTGGCCGGATTTCGGAATATTTTGGCTGGTTTTTGGAATGTTTTGGTTGGTTTTGATTTGTTTTTATGATGTTGTGACACGTTTTTTGAATGTTTTGATCAGTTCTGGCTGGTTTTCTAATGTTTTGGCATCTTTTCAGAATGCTTTGATCAGTTTTGGCAGGTTCTAAACTATTTTGGCGGGTTTTTGGAATGTTTTGGTTGGTTTTGATGTGTTTTTATGATGTTTTGGCCGGATTTCGGAATATTTTGGCTGGTTTCTGGAATGTTTTGGTTGGTTTTGATGTCTTTTTATGATGTTTTGCCAAGTTTTTTGAATGTTTTGATCAGTTCTGGCTGGTTTTCTAATGTTTTGGCATCTTTTCAGAATGCTTTGATCAGTTTTGCGGGTCTAAAATATTTTGGTGGGTTTTTGGAATGTTTTGGTTGGTTTTGATTTGTTTTTATGATGTTTTGGCAGGTTTTCGGAATATTTTGGCTGGTTTCTGGAATGTTTTGGTTGGTTTTGATTTGTTTTTATGATGTTTTGCTAAGATTTTTGAATATTTCGATCACTTCTGACTGGTTTGATAGTATTTTGGCATCTTTTCAGAATGTTTTGATCAGTTTTGGCAGGTTCTAAACGATTTTGTCGGGTTTTTGGAATGTTTTGGTTGGTTTTGGTTTGTTTTTATGATGTTTTGGCCGGATTTCGGAATATTTTGGCTGGTTTTTGGAATGTTTTGGTTGGTTTTGATGTGTTTTTATGATGTTTTGGCCAGATTTCGGAATATTTTGGCTGGTTTTTGGAATGTTTTGGTTGGTTTTGATGTGTTTTTATGATGTTTTGCCAAGTTTTTTGAATGTTTTGATCAGTTCTGGCTGGTTTTCTAATGTTTTGGCATCTTTTCAGAATGCTTTGATCAGTTTTGCGGGTCTAAAATATTTTGGTGGGTTTTTGGAATGTTTTGGTTGGTTTTGATTTGTTTTTATGATGTTTTGGCAGGTTTTCGGAATGTTTTGGTGGGGTTTTAGAATGTTTTGTTTTCTCTTGTGTTGTTTTTATTGTCTTGGCAGGTTTTGGAATGTTTGGATTCCTTTTGGCGGGTTTTAAAATATTTTGGCGGGTATTTGGAAAGTTTTGGCTGGTATTCGGAATGTTTTGATTAGTTTTGGCGGGTATTTGGAATGTTTTGATTAGTTTTGATTTGTTTTGATTATGTTTAGCCCAGTTTTTGGTGTGTTTGGATTAGCTTTGGTGGGCTTTATCATGTTTTGTCAGGTTTTTTCGAATGTTTTGATCACTTCTGTCTGGTTTTCTATTTTGGCGGGTTTGAAAATATTTTTGGATTAGTTTTGGCGGGTTTTAAACTATTTTGGCTCTTTGCGCAGAGATGACGGTGCCGGTTGCGGTGCGCTGCGGGGCGCTCCTTCTGCGGAAATATGCCTGGCAGCGGCACTTGGGACAGCTCCGCGTCTCCGTATTCTGCGTTTCTTGCCTTCTGCATCTCAGCAAAATGCTTTCCCACTAGGTCTAGCAAGGAGAAACTGTGGCAGCTGAGTAGATGTAGCCCGGCCCGCCCTTTGAAGTTCACAAGTTCTTGGCATCTCAGAGCCTAAAGGGAAGAGCAAGGTTATCTAAGGTAGGCTGGGGCAGAACTAGCCGCAAGCACAGCAAAGTTGTCCAAGAATAGCCTCCATTCGAATGCTAATGGCAATTGAAGAGGCAGGCCAGTGGCAAGCCACTATCTTCTAGCAGTTTGAATGGTGCGGACACAGTGCAGGTGTTGTGCGGCTTCCTTCTTCGCCTCCTAGAAGGTGCCGCGCTCTCCGTCACTTGCTTGCCAATATGTTGCCGTGTTCCTCTTATTGTTTGGTTTCTTTGGATTTGTTTTTATGATGTTTTGGCCGGATTTCGGAATATTTTGGCTGGTTTCTGGAATGTTTTGGTTGGTTTTGATTTGTTTTTATGATGTTTTGCTAAGATTTTTGAATATTTCGATCACTTCTGACTGGTTTGATAGTATTTTGGCATCTTTTCAGAATGTTTTGATCAGTTTTGGCAGGTTCTAAACGATTTTGTCGGGTTTTTGGAATGTTTTGGTTGGTTTTGATGTGTTTTTATGATGTTTTGCCAAGTTTTTTGAATGTTTTGATCAGTTCTGGCTGGTTTTCTAATGTTTTGGCATCTTTTCAGAATGCTTTGATCAGTTTTGCGGGTCTAAAATATTTTGGTGGGTTTTTGGAATGTTTTGGTTGGTTTTGATTTGTTTTTATGATGTTTTGGCGGGTTTTCGGAATATTTTGGCTGGTTTCTGGAATGTTTTGGTTGGTTTTGATGTGTTTTTATGATGTTTTGCCAAGTTTTTTGAATGTTTTGATCAGTTCTGGCTGGTTTTCTAATGTTTTGGCATCTTTTCAGAATGCTTTGATCAGTTTTGCGGGTCTAAAATATTTTGGTGGGATTTTGGAATGTTTTGGTTGGTTTTGATTTGTTTTTATGATGTTTTGGCAGGTTTTCGGAATATTTTGGCTGGTTTCTGGAATGTTTTGGTTGGTTTTGATGTCTTTTTATGATGTTTTGCCAAGTTTTTTGAATGTTTTGATCAGTTCTGGCTGGTTTTCTAATGTTTTGGCATCTTTTCAGAATGCTTTGATCAGTTTTGCGGGTCTAAAATATTTTGGTGGGTTTTTGGAATGTTTTGGTTGGTTTTGATTTGTTTTTATGATGTTTTGGCAGGTTTTCGTAATATTTTGGCTGGTTTCTGGAATGTTTTGGTTGGTTTTGATTTGTTTTTATGATGTTTTGCTAAGATTTTTGAATATTTCGATCACTTCTGACTGGTTTGATAGTATTTTGGCATCTTTTCAGAATGTTTTGATCAGTTTTGGCAGGTTCTAAACGATTTTGTCGGGTTTTTGAATGTTTTGGTTGGTTTTGGTTTGTTGTTATGATGTTTTGGCCGGATTTTGGAATATTTTGGCTGGTTTTTGGAATGTTTTGGTTGGTTTTGATGTGTTTTTATGATGTTTTGCCAAGTTTTTTGAATGTTTTGATCAGTTCTGGCTGGTTTTCTAATGTTTTGGCATCTTTTCAGAATGCTTTGGTCAGTTTTGCGTGTCTAAAATATTTTGTCGGGTTTTTGGAATGTTTTGGTTGGTTTTGATTTGTTTTTATGATGTTTTGGCAGGTTTTCGGAATGTTTTGATGGGGTTTTAGAATGTTTTGTTTTCTCTTGTGTTGTTTTTATTGTCTTGGCAGGTTTTGGAATGTTTGGATTCCTTTTGGCGGGTTTTAAAATATTTTGGCGGGTATTTGGAAAGTTTTGGCGGGTTTTTGGAATGTTTTGATTAGTTTTGGCGGGTATTTGGAATGTTTTGATTAGTTTTGATTTGTTTTGATTATGTTTAGCCCAGTTTTTGGTGTGTTTGGATTAGCTTTGGTGGGCTTTATCATGTTTTGTCAGGTTTTTTCGAATGTTTTGATCACTTCTGTCTGGTTTTCTATTTTGGCGGGTTTGAAAATATTTTTGGATTAGTTTTGGCGGGTTTTAAACTATTTTGGCTCTTTGCGCAGAGATGACGGTGCCGGTTGCGGTGCGCTGCGGGGCGCTCCTTCTGCGGAAATATGCCTGGCAGCGGCACTTGGGACAGCTCCGCGTCTCCGTATTCTGCGTTTCTTGCCTTCTGCATCTCAGCAAAATGCTTTCCCACTAGGTCTAGCAAGGAGAAACTGTGGCAGCTGAGTAGATGTAGCCCGGCCCGCCCTTTGAAGTTCACAAGTTCTTGGCATCTCAGAGCCTAAAGGGAAGAGCAAGGTTATCTAAGGTAGGCTGGGGCAGAACTAGCCGCAAGCACAGCAAAGTTGTCCAAGAATAGCCTCCATTCGAATGCTAATGGCAATTGAAGAGGCAGGCCAGTGGCAAGCCACTATCTTCTAGCAGTTTGAATGGTGCGGACACAGTGCAGGTGTTGTGCGGCTTCCTTCTTCGCCTCCTAGAAGGTGCCGCGCTCTCCGTCTCTTGCTTGCCAATATGTTGCCGTGTTCCTCTTATTGTTTGGTTTCTTTGGATTTGTTTTTATGATGTTTTGGCCGGATTTCGGAATATTTTGGCTGGTTTCTGGAATGTTTTGGTTGGTTTTGATGTGTTTTTATGATGTTTTGCCAAGTTTTTTGAATGTTTTGATCAGTTCTGGCTGGTTTTCTAATGTTTTGGCATCTTTTCAGAATGCTTTGATCAGTTTTGCGGGTCTAAAATATTTTGGTGGGTTTTTGGAATGTTTTGGTTGGTTTTGATTTGTTTTTATGATGTTTTGGCGGGTTTTCGGAATATTTTGGCTGGTTTTTGGAATGTTTTGGTTGGTTTTGATTTGTTTTTATGATGTTGTGACACGTTTTTTGAATGTTTTGATCAGTTCTGGCTGGTTTTCTAATGTTTTGGCATCTTTTCAGAATGCTTTGATCAGTTTTGGCAGGTTCTAAACTATTTTGGCGGGTTTTTGGAATGTTTTGGTTGGTTTTGATGTGTTTTTATGATGTTTTGGCCGGATTTCGGAATATTTTGGCTGGTTTCTGGAATGTGTTGGTTGGTTTTGATGTCTTTTTATGATGTTTTGCCAAGTTTTTTGAATGTTTTGATCAGTTCTGGCTGGTTTTCTAATGTTTTGGCATCTTTTCAGAATGCTTTGATCAGTTTTGCGGGTCTAAAATATTTTGGTGGCTTTTTGGAATGTTTTGGTTGGTTTTGATTTGTTTTTATGATGTTTTGGCAGGTTTTCGGAATATTTTGGCTGGTTTCTGGAATGTTTTGGTTGGTTTTGATTTGTTTTTATGATGTTTTGCTAAGATTTTTGAATATTTCGATCACTTCTGACTGGTTTGATAGTATTTTGGCATCTTTTCAGAATGTTTTGATCAGTTTTGGCAGGTTCTAAACGATTTTGTCGGGTTTTTGGAATGTTTTGGTTGGTTTTGATGTGTTTTTATGATGTTTTGGCCGGATTTCGGAATATTTTGGCTGGTTTTTGGAATGTTTTGGTTGGTTTTGATGTGTTTTTATGATGTTTTGCCAAGTTTTTTGAATGTTTTGATCAGTTCTGGCTGGTTTTCTAATGTTTTGGCATCTTTTCAGAATGCTTTGATCAGTTTTGCGGGTCTAAAATATTTTGGTGGGTTTTTGGAATGTTTTGGTTGGTTTTGATTTGTTTTTATGATGTTTTGGCAGGTTTTCGGAATGTTTTGGTGGGGTTTTAGAATGTTTTGTTTTCTCTTGTGTTGTTTTTATTGTCTTGGCAGGTTTTGGAATGTTTGGATTCCTTTTGGCGGGTTTTAAAATATTTTGGCGGGTATTTGGAAAGTTTTGGCTGGTATTCGGAATGTTTTGATTAGTTTTGGCGGGTATTTGGAATGTTTTGATTAGTTTTGATTTGTTTTGATTATGTTTAGCCCAGTTTTTGGTGTGTTTGGATTAGCTTTGGTGGGCTTTATCATGTTTTGTCAGGTTTTTTCGAATGTTTTGATCACTTCTGTCTGGTTTTCTATTTTGGCGGGTTTGAAAATATTTTTGGATTAGTTTTGGCGGGTTTTAAACTATTTTGGCTCTTTGCGCAGAGATGACGGTGCCGGTTGCGGTGCGCTGCGGGGCGCTCCTTCTGCGGAAATATGCCTGGCAGCGGCACTTGGGACAGCTCCGCGTCTCCGTATTCTGCGTTTCTTGCCTTCTGCATCTCAGCAAAATGCTTTCCCACTAGGTCTAGCAAGGAGAAACTGTGGCAGCTGAGTAGATGTAGCCCGGCCCGCCCTTTGAAGTTCACAAGTTCTTGGCATCTCAGAGCCTAAAGGGAAGAGCAAGGTTATCTAAGGTAGGCTGGGGCAGAACTAGCTGCAAGCACAGCAAAGTTGTCCAAGAATAGCTTCCATTCGAATGCTAATGGCAATTGAAGAGGCAGGCCAGTGGCAAGCCACTATCTTCTAGCAGTTTGAATGGTGCGGACACAGTGCAGGTGTTGTGCGGCTTCCTTCTTCGCCTCCTAGAAGGTGCCGCGCTCTCCGTCTCTTGCTTGCCAATATGTTGCCGTGTTCCTCTTATTGTTTGGTTTCTTTGGATTTGTTTTTATGATGTTTTGGCGGGTTTTCAGAATATTTTGGCTGGTTTCTGGAATGTTTTGGTTGGTTTTGATGTGTTTTTATGAGGTTTTGCCAAGTTTTTTGAATGTTTTGATCAGTTCTGGCTGGTTTTCTAATGTTTTGGCATCTTTTCAGAATGCTTTGATCAGTTTTGCGGGTCTAAAATATTTTGGTGGGTTTTTGGAATGTTTTGGTTGGTTTTGATTTGTTTTTATGATGTTTTGGCGGGTTTTCGGAATATTTTGGCTGGTTTTTGGAATGTTTTGGTTGGTTTTGATTTGTTTTTATGATGTTGTGACACGTTTTTTGAATGTTTTGATCAGTTCTGGCTGGTTTTCTAATGTTTTGGCATCTTTTCAGAATGCTTTGATCAGTTTTGGCAGGTTCTAAACTATTTTGGCGGGTTTTTGGAATGTTTTGGTTGGTTTTGATGTGTTTTTATGATGTTTTGGCCGGATTTCGGAATATTTTGGCTGGTTTCTGGAATGTGTTGGTTGGTTTTGATGTCTTTTTATGATGTTTTGCCAAGTTTTTTGAATGTTTTGATCAGTTCTGGCTGGTTTTCTAATGTTTTGGCATCTTTTCAGAATGCTTTGATCAGTTTTGCGGGTCTAAAATATTTTGGTGGCTTTTTGGAATGTTTTGGTTGGTTTTGATTTGTTTTTATGATGTTTTGGCAGGTTTTCGGAATATTTTGGCTGGTTTCTGGAATGTTTTGGTTGGTTTTGATTTGTTTTTATGATGTTTTGCTAAGATTTTTGAATATTTCGATCACTTCTGACTGGTTTGATAGTATTTTGGCATCTTTTCAGAATGTTTTGATCAGTTTTGGCAGGTTCTAAACGATTTTGTCGGGTTTTTGGAATGTTTTGGTTGGTTTTGATGTGTTTTTATGATGTTTTGGCCGGATTTCGGAATATTTTGGCTGGTTTTTGGAATGTTTTGGTTGGTTTTGATGTGTTTTTATGATGTTTTGCCAAGTTTTTTGAATGTTTTGATCAGTTCTGGCTGGTTTTCTAATGTTTTGGCATCTTTTCAGAATGCTTTGATCAGTTTTGCGGGTCTAAAATATTTTGGTGGGTTTTTGGAATGTTTTGGTTGGTTTTGATTTGTTTTTATGATGTTTTGGCAGGTTTTCGGAATGTTTTGGTGGGGTTTTAGAATGTTTTGTTTTCTCTTGTGTTGTTTTTATTGTCTTGGCAGGTTTTGGAATGTTTGGATTCCTTTTGGCGGGTTTTAAAATATTTTGGCGGGTATTTGGAAAGTTTTGGCTGGTATTCGGAATGTTTTGATTAGTTTTGGCGGGTATTTGGAATGTTTTGATTAGTTTTGATTTGTTTTGATTATGTTTAGCCCAGTTTTTGGTGTGTTTGGATTAGCTTTGGTGGGCTTTATCATGTTTTGTCAGGTTTTTTCGAATGTTTTGATCACTTCTGTCTGGTTTTCTATTTTGGCGGGTTTGAAAATATTTTTGGATTAGTTTTGGCGGGTTTTAAACTATTTTGGCTCTTTGCGCAGAGATGACGGTGCCGGTTGCGGTGCGCTGCGGGGCGCTCCTTCTGCGGAAATATGCCTGGCAGCGGCACTTGGGACAGCTCCGCGTCTCCGTATTCTGCGTTTCTTGCCTTCTGCATCTCAGCAAAATGCTTTCCCACTAGGTCTAGCAAGGAGAAACTGTGGCAGCTGAGTAGATGTAGCCCGGCCCGCCCTTTGAAGTTCACAAGTTCTTGGCATCTCAGAGCCTAAAGGGAAGAGCAAGGTTATCTAAGGTAGGCTGGGGCAGAACTAGCTGCAAGCACAGCAAAGTTGTCCAAGAATAGCTTCCATTCGAATGCTAATGGCAATTGAAGAGGCAGGCCAGTGGCAAGCCACTATCTTCTAGCAGTTTGAATGGTGCGGACACAGTGCAGGTGTTGTGCGGCTTCCTTCTTCGCCTCCTAGAAGGTGCCGCGCTCTCCGTCTCTTGCTTGCCAATATGTTGCCGTGTTCCTCTTATTGTTTGGTTTCTTTGGATTTGTTTTTATGATGTTTTGGCGGGTTTTCAGAATATTTTGGCTGGTTTCTGGAATGTTTTGGTTGGTTTTGATGTGTTTTTATGAGGTTTTGCCAAGTTTTTTGAATGTTTTGATCAGTTCTGGCTGGTTTTCTAATGTTTTGGCATCTTTTCAGAATGCTTTGATCAGTTTTGCGGGTCTAAAATATTTTGGTGGGATTTTGGAATGTTTTGGTTGGTTTTGATGTCTTTTTATGATGTTTTGGCGGGTTTTCAGAATATTTTGGCTGGTTTCTGGAATGTTTTGGTTGGTTTTGATGTGTTTTTATGATGTTTTGCCAAGTTTTTTGAATGTTTTGATCAGTTCTGGCTGGTTTTCTAATGTTTTGGCATCTTTTCAGAATGCTTTGATCAGTTTTGCGTGTCTAAAATATTTTGGCGGGTTTTTGGAATGTTTTGGTTGGTTTTGATTTGTTTTTATGATGTTTTGGCAGGTTTTCGGAATGTTTTGATGGGGTTTTAGAATGTTTTGTTTTCTCTTGTGTTGTTTTTATTGTCTTGGCAGGTTTTGGAATGTTTGGATTCCTTTTGGCGGGTTTTAAAATATTTTGGCGGGTATTTGGAAAGTTTTGGCGGGTTTTTGGAATGTTTTGATTAGTTTTGGCGGGTATTTGGAATGTTTTGATTAGTTTTGATTTGTTTTGATTATGTTTAGCCCAGTTTTTGGTGTGTTTGGATTAGCTTTGGTGGGCTTTATCATGTTTTGTCAGGTTTTTTCGAATGTTTTGATCACTTCTGTCTGGTTTTCTATTTTGGCGGGTTTGAAAATATTTTTGGATTAGTTTTGGCGGGTTTTAAACTATTTTGGCTCTTTGCGCAGAGATGACGGTGCCGGTTGCGGTGCGCTGCGGGGCGCTCCTTCTGCGGAAATATGCCTGGCAGCGGCACTTGGGACAGCTCCGCGTCTCCGTATTCTGCGTTTCTTGCCTTCTGCATCTCAGCAAAATGCTTTCCCACTAGGTCTAGCAAGGAGAAACTGTGGCAGCTGAGTAGATGTAGCCCGGCCCGCCCTTTGAAGTTCACAAGTTCTTGGCATCTCAGAGCCTAAAGGGAAGAGCAAGGTTATCTAAGGTAGGCTGGGGCAGAACTAGCCGCAAGCACAGCAAAGTTGTCCAAGAATAGCCTCCATTCGAATGCTAATGGCAATTGAAGAGGCAGGCCAGTGGCAAGCCACTATCTTCTAGCAGTTTGAATGGTGCGGACACAGTGCAGGTGTTGTGCGGCTTCCTTCTTCGCCTCCTAGAAGGTGCCGCGCTCTCCGTCTCTTGCTTGCCAATATGTTGCCGTGTTCCTCTTATTGTTTGGTTTCTTTGGATTTGTTTTTATGATGTTTTGGCCGGATTTCGGAATATTTTGGCTGGTTTCTGGAATGTTTTGGTTGGTTTTGATGTGTTTTTATGATGTTTTGCCAAGTTTTTTGAATGTTTTGATCAGTTCTGGCTGGTTTTCTAATGTTTTGGCATCTTTTCAGAATGCTTTGATCAGTTTTGCGGGTCTAAAATATTTTGGTGGGTTTTTGGAATGTTTTGGTTGGTTTTGATTTGTTTTTATGATGTTTTGGCGGGTTTTCGGAATATTTTGGCTGGTTTTTGGAATGTTTTGGTTGGTTTTGATTTGTTTTTATGATGTTGTGACACGTTTTTTGAATGTTTTGATCAGTTCTGGCTGGTTTTCTAATGTTTTGGCATCTTTTCAGAATGCTTTGATCAGTTTTGGCAGGTTCTAAACTATTTTGGCGGGTTTTTGGAATGTTTTGGTTGGTTTTGATGTGTTTTTATGATGTTTTGGCCGGATTTCGGAATATTTTGGCTGGTTTCTGGAATGTGTTGGTTGGTTTTGATGTCTTTTTATGATGTTTTGCCAAGTTTTTTGAATGTTTTGATCAGTTCTGGCTGGTTTTCTAATGTTTTGGCATCTTTTCAGAATGCTTTGATCAGTTTTGCGGGTCTAAAATATTTTGGCGGGTTTTTGGAATGTTTTGGTTGGTTTTGATTTGTTTTTATGATGTTTTGGCAGGTTTTCGGAATGTTTTGATGGGGTTTTAGAATGTTTTGTTTTCTCTTGTGTTGTTTTTATTGTCTTGGCAGGTTTTGGAATGTTTGGATTCCTTTTGGCGGGTTTTAAAATATTTTGGCGGGTATTTGGAAAGTTTTGGCGGGTTTTTGGAATGTTTTGATTAGTTTTGGCGGGTATTTGGAATGTTTTGATTAGTTTTGATTTGTTTTGATTATGTTTAGCCCAGTTTTTGGTGTGTTTGGATTAGCTTTGGTGGGCTTTATCATGTTTTGTCAGGTTTTTTCGAATGTTTTGATCACTTCTGTCTGGTTTTCTATTTTGGCGGGTTTGAAAATATTTTTGGATTAGTTTTGGCGGGTTTTAAACTATTTTGGCTCTTTGCGCAGAGATGACGGTGCCGGTTGCGGTGCGCTGCGGGGCGCTCCTTCTGCGGAAATATGCCTGGCAGCGGCACTTGGGACAGCTCCGCGTCTCCGTATTCTGCGTTTCTTGCCTTCTGCATCTCAGCAAAATGCTTTCCCACTAGGTCTAGCAAGGAGAAACTGTGGCAGCTGAGTAGATGTAGCCCGGCCCGCCCTTTGAAGTTCACAAGTTCTTGGCATCTCAGAGCCTAAAGGGAAGAGCAAGGTTATCTAAGGTAGGCTGGGGCAGAACTAGCTGCAAGCACAGCAAAGTTGTCCAAGAATAGCTTCCATTCGAATGCTAATGGCAATTGAAGAGGCAGGCCAGTAGCAAGCCACTATCTTCTAGCAGTTTGAATGGTGCGGACACAGTGCAGGTGTTGTGCGGCTTCCTTCTTCGCCTCCCAGAAGGTGCCGCGCTCTCCGTCTCTTGCTTGCCAATATGTTGCCGTGTTCCTCTTATTGTTTGGTTTCTTTGGATTTGTTTTTATGATGTTTTGGCCGGATTTCGGAATATTTTGGCTGGTTTCTGGAATGTTTTGGTTGGTTTTGATGTGTTTTTATGATGTTTTGCCAAGTTTTTTGAATGTTTTGATCAGTTCTGGCTGGTTTTCTAATGTTTTGGCATCTTTTCAGAATGCTTTGATCAGTTTTGCGGGTCTAAAATATTTTGGTGGGTTTTTGGAATGTTTTGGTTGGTTTTGATTTGTTTTTATGATGTTTTGGCGGGTTTTCGGAATATTTTGGCTGGTTTTTGGAATGTTTTGGTTGGTTTTGATTTGTTTTTATGATGTTGTGACACGTTTTTTGAATGTTTTGATCAGTTCTGGCTGGTTTTCTAATGTTTTGGCATCTTTTCAGAATGCTTTGATCAGTTTTGGCAGGTTCTAAACTATTTTGGCGGGTTTTTGGAATGTTTTGGTTGGTTTTGATGTGTTTTTATGATGTTTTGGCCGGATTTCGGAATATTTTGGCTGGTTTCTGGAATGTGTTGGTTGGTTTTGATGTCTTTTTATGATGTTTTGCCAAGTTTTTTGAATGTTTTGATCAGTTCTGGCTGGTTTTCTAATGTTTTGGCATCTTTTCAGAATGCTTTGATCAGTTTTGCGGGTCTAAAATATTTTGGTGGGTTTTTGGAATGTTTTGGTTGGTTTTGATTTGTTTTTATGATGTTTTGGCAGGTTTTCGGAATATTTTGGCTGGTTTCTGGAATGTTTTGGTTGGTTTTGATTTGTTTTTATGATGTTTTGCTAAGATTTTTGAATATTTCGATCACTTCTGACTGGTTTGATAGTATTTTGGCATCTTTTCAGAATGTTTTGATCAGTTTTGGCAGGTTCTAAACGATTTTGTCGGGTTTTTGGAATGTTTTGGTTGGTTTTGGTTTGTTTTTATGATGTTTTGGCCGGATTTTGGAATATTTTGGCTGGTTTTTGGAATGTTTTGGTTGGTTTTGATGTGTTTTTATGATGTTTTGGCCAGATTTCGGAATATTTTGGCTGGTTTTTGGAATGTTTTGGTTGGTTTTGATGTGTTTTTATGATGTTTTGCCAAGTTTTTTGAATGTTTTGATCAGTTCTGGCTGGTTTTCTAATGTTTTGGCATCTTTTCAGAATGCTTTGATCAGTTTTGCGGGTCTAAAATATTTTGGTGGGTTTTTGGAATGTTTTGGTTGGTTTTGATTTGTTTTTATGATGTTTTGGCAGGTTTTCGGAATGTTTTGGTGGGGTTTTAGAATGTTTTGTTTTCTCTTGTGTTGTTTTTATTGTCTTGGCAGGTTTTGGAATGTTTGGATTCCTTTTGGCGGGTTTTAAAATATTTTGGCGGGTATTTGGAAAGTTTTGGCTGGTATTCGGAATGTTTTGATTAGTTTTGGCGGGTATTTGGAATGTTTTGATTAGTTTTGATTTGTTTTGATTATGTTTAGCCCAGTTTTTGGTGTGTTTGGATTAGCTTTGGTGGGCTTTATCATGTTTTGTCAGGTTTTTTCGAATGTTTTGATCACTTCTGTCTGGTTTTCTATTTTGGCGGGTTTGAAAATATTTTTGGATTAGTTTTGGCGGGTTTTAAACTATTTTGGCTCTTTGCGCAGAGATGACGGTGCCGGTTGCGGTGCGCTGCGGGGCGCTCCTTCTGCGGAAATATGCCTGGCAGCGGCACTTGGGACAGCTCCGCGTCTCCGTATTCTGCGTTTCTTGCCTTCTGCATCTCAGCAAAATGCTTTCCCACTAGGTCTAGCAAGGAGAAACTGTGCCAGCTGAGTAGATGTAGCCCGGCCCGCCCTTTGAAGTTCACAAGTTCTTGGCATCTCAGAGCCTAAAGGGAAGAGCAAGGTTATCTAAGGTAGGCTGGGGCAGAACTAGCTGCAAGCACAGCAAAGTTGTCCAAGAATAGCTTCCATTCGAATGCTAATGGCAATTGAAGAGGCAGGCCAGTGGCAAGCCACTATCTTCTAGCAGTTTGAATGGTGCGGACACAGTGCAGGTGTTGTGCGGCTTCCTTCTTCGCCTCCTAGAAGGTGCCGAGCTCTCCGTCTCTTGCTTGCCAATATGTTGCCGTGTTCCTCTTATTGTTTGGTTTCTTTGGATTTGTTTTTATGATGTTTTGGCGGGTTTTCAGAATATTTTGGCTGGTTTCTGGAATGTTTTGGTTGGTTTTGATGTGTTTTTATGAGGTTTTGCCAAGTTTTTTGAATGTTTTGATCAGTTCTGGCTGGTTTTCTAATGTTTTGGCATCTTTTCAGAATGCTTTGATCAGTTTTGCGGGTCTAAAATATTTTGGTGGGTTTTTGGAATGTTTTGGTTGGTTTTGATGTCTTTTTATGATGTTTTGGCGGGTTTTCAGAATATTTTGGCTGGTTTCTGGAATGTTTTGGTTGGTTTTGATGTGTTTTTATGATGTTTTGCCAAGTTTTTTGAATGTTTTGATCAGTTCTGGCTGGTTTTCTAATGTTTTGGCATCTTTTCAGAATGCTTTGATCAGTTTTGCGGGTCTAAAATATTTTGGCGGGTTTTTGGAATGTTTTGGTTGGTTTTGATTTGTTTTTATGATGTTTTGGCAGGTTTTCGGAATGTTTTGGTGGGGTTTTAGAATGTTTTGTTTTCTCTTGTGTTGTTTTTATTGTCTTGGCAGGTTTTGGAATGTTTGGATTCCTTTTGGCGGGTTTTAAAATATTTTGGCGGGTATTTGGAAAGTTTTGGCTGGTATTCGGAATGTTTTGATTAGTTTTGGCGGGTATTTGGAATGTTTTGATTAGTTTTGATTTGTTTTGATTATGTTTAGCCCAGTTTTTGGTGTGTTTGGATTAGCTTTGGTGGGCTTTATCATGTTTTGTCAGGTTTTTTTGAATGTTTTGATCACTTCTGTCTGGTTTTCTATTTTGGCGGGTTTGAAAATATTTTTGGATTAGTTTTGGCGGGTTTTAAACTATTTTGGCTCTTTGCGCAGAGATGACGGTGCCGGTTGCGGTGCGCTGCGGGGCGCTCCTTCTGCGGAAAGACGCCTGGCAGCGGCACTTGGGACAGCTCCGCGTCTCCGTATTCTGCATTTCTTGCCTTCTGCATCTCAGCAAAATGCTTTCCCACTAGGTCTAGCAAGGAGAAACTGTGGCAGCTGAGTAGATGTAGCCCGGCCCGCCCTTTGAAGTTCACAAGTTCTTGGCATCTCAGAGCCTAAAGGGAAGAGCAAGGTTGTCTAAGGTAGGCTGGGGCAGAACTAGCTGCAAGCACAGCAAAGTTTTCCAAGAATAGCTTCCATTCGAATGCTAATGGCAATTGAAGAGGCAGGCCAGTGGCAAGCCACTATCTTCTAGCAGTTTGAATGGTGCGGACACAGTGCAGGTGTTGTGCGGCTTCCTTCTTCGCCTCCTAGAAGGTGCCGCGCTCTCCGTCTCTTGCTTGCCAATATGTTGCCGTGTTCCTCTTATTGTTTGGTTTCTTTGGATTTGTTTTTATGATGTTTTGGCCGGATTTCGGAATATTTTGGCTGGTTTCTGGAATGTTTTGGTTGGTTTTGATGTGTTTTTATGATGTTTTGCCAAGTTTTTTGAATGTTTTGATCAGTTCTGGCGGGTTTTCTAATGTTTTGGCATCTTTTCAGAATGCTTTGATCAGTTTTGCGGGTCTAAAATATTTTGGTGGGTTTTTGGAATGTTTTGGTTGGTTTTGATGTGTTTTTATGATGTTTTGGCAGGTTTTCGGAATATTTTGGCTGGTTTCTGGAATGTTTTGGTTGGTTTTGATGTGTTTTTATGATGTTTTGCCAAGTTTTTTGAATGTTTTGATCAGTTCTGGCTGGTTTTCTAATGTTTTGGCATCTTTTCAGAATGCTTTGATCAGTTTTGCGGGTCTAAAATATTTTGGTGGGATTTTGGAATGTTTTGGTTGGTTTTGATTTGTTTTTATGATGTTTTGGCAGGTTTTCGGAATATTTTGGCTGGTTTCTGGAATGTTTTGGTTGGTTTTGATGTGTTTTTATGATGTTTTGCCAAGTTTTTTGAATGTTTTGATCAGTTCTGGCTGGTTTTCTAATGTTTTGGCATCTTTTCAGAATGCTTTGATCAGTTTTGCGGGTCTAAAATATTTTGGTGGGTTTTTGGAATGTTTTGGTTGGTTTTGATTTGTTTTTATGATGTTTTGGCAGGTTTTCGTAATATTTTGGCTGGTTTCTGGAATGTTTTGGTTGGTTTTGATTTGTTTTTATGATGTTTTGCTAAGATTTTTGAATATTTCGATCACTTCTGACTGGTTTGATAGTATTTTGGCATCTTTTCAGAATGTTTTGATCAGTTTTGGCAGGTTCTAAACGATTTTGTCGGGTTTTTGAATGTTTTGGTTGGTTTTGGTTTGTTGTTATGATGTTTTGGCCGGATTTTGGAATATTTTGGCTGGTTTTTGCAATGTTTTGGTTGGTTTTGATGTGTTTTTATGATGTTTTGCCAAGTTTTTTGAATGTTTTGACCAGTTCTGGCTGGTTTTCTAATGTTTTGGCATCTTTTCAGAATGCTTTGGTCAGTTTTGCGTGTCTAAAATATTTTGGCGGGTTTTTGGAATGTTTTAGTGGGTTTTGATTTGTTTTTATGATGTTTTGGCAGGTTTTCGGAATGTTTTGATGGGGTTTTAGAATGTTTTGTTTTCTCTTGTGTTGTTTTTATTGTCTTGGCAGGTTTTGGAATGTTTGGATTCCTTTTGGCGGGTTTTAAAATATTTTGGCGGGTATTTGGAAAGTTTTGGCGGGTTTTTGGAATGTTTTGATTAGTTTTGGCGGGTATTTGGAATGTTTTGATTAGTTTTGATTTGTTTTGATTATGTTTAGCCCAGTTTTTGGTGTGTTTGGATTAGCTTTGGTGGGCTTTATCATGTTTTGTCAGGTTTTTTCGAATGTTTTGATCACTTCTGTCTGGTTTTCTATTTTGGCGGGTTTGAAAATATTTTTGGATTAGTTTTGGCGGGTTTTAAACTATTTTGGCTCTTTGCGCAGAGATGACGGTGCCGGTTGCGGTGCGCTGCGGGGCGCTCCTTCTGCGGAAATATGCCTGGCAGCGGCACTTGGGACAGCTCCGCGTCTCCGTATTCTGCGTTTCTTGCCTTCTGCATCTCAGCAAAATGCTTTCCCACTAGGTCTAGCAAGGAGAAACTGTGGCAGCTGAGTAGATGTAGCCCGGCCCGCCCTTTGAAGTTCACAAGTTCTTGGCATCTCAGAGCCTAAAGGGAAGAGCAAGGTTATCTAAGGTAGGCTGGGGCAGAACTAGCTGCAAGCACAGCAAAGTTGTCCAAGAATAGCTTCCATTCGAATGCTAATGGCAATTGAAGAGGCAGGCCAGTGGCAAGCCACTATCTTCTAGCAGTTTGAATGGTGCGGACACAGTGCAGGTGTTGTGCGGCTTCCTTCTTCGCCTCCTAGAAGGTGCCGCGCTCTCCGTCTCTTGCTTGCCAATATGTTGCCGTGTTCCTCTTATTGTTTGGTTTCTTTGGATTTGTTTTTATGATGTTTTGGCCGGATTTCGGAATATTTTGGCTGGTTTTTGGAATGTTTTGGTTGGTTTTGATTTGTTTTTATGATGTTGTGACACGTTTTTTGAATGTTTTGATGAGTTCTGGCTGGTTTTCTAATGTTTTGGCATCTTTTCAGAATGCTTTGATCAGTTTTGGCAGGTTCTAAACTATTTTGGCGGGTTTTTGGAATGTTTTGGTTGGTTTTGATGTGTTTTTATGATGTTTTGGCCGGATTTCGGAATATTTTGGCTGGTTTCTGGAATGTTTTGGTTGGTTTTGATGTCTTTTTATGATGTTTTGCCAAGTTTTTTGAATGTTTTGATCAGTTCTGGCTGGTTTTCTAATGTTTTGGCATCTTTTCAGAATGCTTTGATCAGTTTTGCGGGTCTAAAATATTTTGGTGGGATTTTGGAATGTTTTGGTTGGTTTTGATTTGTTTTTATGATGTTTTGGCAGGTTTTCGGAATGTTTTGATGGGGTTTTAGAATGTTTTGTTTTCTCTTGTGTTGTTTTTATTGTCTTGGCAGGTTTTGGAATGTTTGGATTCCTTTTGGCGGGTTTTAAAATATTTTGGCGGGTATTTGGAAAGTTTTGGCGGGTTTTTGGAATGTTTTGATTAGTTTTGGCGGGTATTTGGAATGTTTTGATTAGTTTTGATTTGTTTTGATTATGTTTAGCCCAGTTTTTGGTGTGTTTGGATTAGCTTTGGTGGGCTTTATCATGTTTTGTCAGGTTTTTGCGAATGTTTTGATCACTTCTGTCTGGTTTTCTATTTTGGCGGGTTTGAAAATATTTTTGGATTAGTTTTGGCGGGTTTTAAACTATTTTGGCTCTTTGCGCAGAGATGACGGTGCTGGTTGCGGTGCGCTGCGGGGCGCTCCTTCTGCGGAAAGACGCCTGGCAGCGGCACTTGGGACAGCTCCGCGTCTCCGTATTCTGCGTTTCTTGCCTTCTGCATCTCAGCAAAATGCTTTCCCACTAGGTCTAGGAAGGAGAAACTGTGCCAGCTGAGTAGATGTAGCCCGGCCCGCCCTTTGAAGTTCACAAGTTCTTGGCATCTCAGAGCCTAAAGGGAAGAGCAAGGTTATCTAAGGTAGGCTTGGGGCAGAACTAGCCGCAAGCACAGCAAAGTTGTCCAAGAATAGCCTCCATTCGAATGCTAATGGCAATTGAAGAGGCAGGCCAGTGGCAAGCCACTATCTTGTAGCAGTTTGAAAGGTGCGGACACAGTGCAGGTGTTGTGCGGCTTCCTTCTTCGCCTCCTAGAAGGTGCCGCGCTCTCCGTCTCTTGCTTGCCAATATGTTGCCGTGTTCCTCTTATTGTTTGGTTTCTTTGGATTTGTTTTTATGATGTTTTGGCCGGATTTCGGAATATTTTGGCTGGTTTCTGGAATGTTTTGGTTGGTTTTGATGTGTTTTTATGATGTTTTGCCAAGTTTTTTGAATGTTTTGATCAGTTCTGGCTGGTTTTCTAATGTTTTGGCATCTTTTCAGAATGCTTTGATCAGTTTTGCGGGTCTAAAATATTTTGGTGGGTTTTTGGAATGTTTTGGTTGGTTTTGATGTCTTTTTATGATGTTTTGGCGGGTTTTCAGAATATTTTGGCTGGTTTCTGGAATGTTTTGGTTGGTTTTGATGTGTTTTTATGATGTTTTGCCAAGTTTTTTGAATGTTTTGATCAGTTCTGGCTGGTTTTCTAATGTTTTGGCATCTTTTCAGAATGCTTTGATCAGTTTTGCGGGTCTAAAATATTTTGGCGGGTTTTTGGAATGTTTTGGTTGGTTTTGATTTGTTTTTATGATGTTTTGGCAGGTTTTCGGAATGTTTTGGTGGGGTTTTAGAATGTTTTGTTTTCTCTTGTGTTGTTTTTATTGTCTTGGCAGGTTTTGGAATGTTTGGATTCCTTTTGGCGGGTTTTAAAATATTTTGGCGGGTATTTGGAAAGTTTTGGCTGGTATTCGGAATGTTTTGATTAGTTTTGGCGGGTATTTGGAATGTTTTGATTAGTTTTGATTTGTTTTGATTATGTTTAGCCCAGTTTTTGGTGTGTTTGGATTAGCTTTGGTGGGCTTTATCATGTTTTGTCAGGTTTTTTTGAATGTTTTGATCACTTCTGTCTGGTTTTCTATTTTGGCGGGTTTGAAAATATTTTTGGATTAGTTTTGGCGGGTTTTAAACTATTTTGGCTCTTTGCGCAGAGATGACGGTGCCGGTTGCGGTGCGCTGCGGGGCGCTCCTTCTGCGGAAAGACGCCTGGCAGCGGCACTTGGGACAGCTCCGCGTCTCCGTATTCTGCATTTCTTGCCTTCTGCATCTCAGCAAAATGCTTTCCCACTAGGTCTAGCAAGGAGAAACTGTGGCAGCTGAGTAGATGTAGCCCGGCCCGCCCTTTGAAGTTCACAAGTTCTTGGCATCTCAGAGCCTAAAGGGAAGAGCAAGGTTGTCTAAGGTAGGCTGGGGCAGAACTAGCTGCAAGCACAGCAAAGTTGTCCAAGAATAGCTTCCATTCGAATGCTAATGGCAATTGAAGAGGCAGGCCAGTGGCAAGCCACTATCTTCTAGCAGTTTGAATGGTGCGGACACAGTGCAGGTGTTGTGCGGCTTCCTTCTTCGCCTCCTAGAAGGTGCCGCGCTCTCCGTCTCTTGCTTGCCAATATGTTGCCGTGTTCCTCTAATTGTTTGGTTTCTTTGGATTTGTTTTTATGATGTTTTGGCCGGATTTCGGAATATTTTGGCTGGTTTCTGGAATGTTTTGGTTGGTTTTGATGTGTTTTTATGATGTTTTGCCAAGTTTTTTGAATGTTTTGATCAGTTCTGGCGGGTTTTCTAATGTTTTGGCATCTTTTCAGAATGCTTTGATCAGTTTTGCGGGTCTAAAATATTTTGGTGGGTTTTTGGAATGTTTTGGTTGGTTTTGATTTGTTTTTATGATGTTTTGGCAGGTTTTCGGAATATTTTGGCTGGTTTCTGGAATGTTTTGGTTGGTTTTGATGTGTTTTTATGATGTTTTGCCAAGTTTTTTGAATGTTTTGATCAGTTCTGGCTGGTTTTCTAATGTTTTGGCATCTTTTCAGAATGCTTTGATCAGTTTTGCGGGTCTAAAATATTTTGGTGGGATTTTGGAATGTTTTGGTTGGTTTTGATTTGTTTTTATGATGTTTTGGCAGGTTTTCGGAATATTTTGGCTGGTTTCTGGAATGTTTTGGTTGGTTTTGATGTGTTTTTATGATGTTTTGCCAAGTTTTTTGAATGTTTTGATCAGTTCTGGCTGGTTTTCTAATGTTTTGGCATCTTTTCAGAATGCTTTGATCAGTTTTGCGGGTCTAAAATATTTTGGTGGGTTTTTGGAATGTTTTGGTTGGTTTTGATTTGTTTTTATGATGTTTTGGCAGGTTTTCGTAATATTTTGGCTGGTTTCTGGAATGTTTTGGTTGGTTTTGATTTGTTTTTATGATGTTTTGCTAAGATTTTTGAATATTTCGATCACTTCTGACTGGTTTGATAGTATTTTGGCATCTTTTCAGAATGTTTTGATCAGTTTTGGCAGGTTCTAAACGATTTTGTCGGGTTTTTGAATGTTTTGGTTGGTTTTGGTTTGTTGTTATGATGTTTTGGCCGGATTTTGGAATATTTTGGCTGGTTTTTGCAATGTTTTGGTTGGTTTTGATGTGTTTTTATGATGTTTTGCCAAGTTTTTTGAATGTTTTGATCAGTTCTGGCTGGTTTTCTAATGTTTTGGCATCTTTTCAGAATGCTTTGGTCAGTTTTGCGTGTCTAAAATATTTTGTCGGGTTTTTGGAATGTTTTGGTTGGTTTTGATTTGTTTTTATGATGTTTTGGCAGGTTTTCGGAATGTTTTGATGGGGTTTTAGAATGTTTTGTTTTCTCTTGTGTTGTTTTTATTGTCTTGGCAGGTTTTGGAATGTTTGGATTCCTTTTGGCGGGTTTTAAAATATTTTGGCGGGTATTTGGAAAGTTTTGGCGGGTTTTTGGAATGTTTTGATTAGTTTTGGCGGGTATTTGGAATGTTTTGATTAGTTTTGATTTGTTTTGATTATGTTTAGCCCAGTTTTTGGTGTGTTTGGATTAGCTTTGGTGGGCTTTATCATGTTTTGTCAGGTTTTTCCGAATGTTTTGATCACTTCTGTCTGGTTTTCTATTTTGGCGGGTTTGAAAATATTTTTGGATTAGTTTTGGCGGGTTTTAAACTATTTTGGCTCTTTGCGCAGAGATGACGGTGCCGGTTGCGGTGCGCTGCGGGGCGCTCCTTCTGCGGAAATATGCCTGGCAGCGGCACTTGGGACAGCTCCGCGTCTCCGTATTCTGCGTTTCTTGCCTTCTGCATCTCAGCAAAATGCTTTCCCACTAGGTCTAGCAAGGAGAAACTGTGGCAGCTGAGTAGATGTAGCCCGGCCCGCCCTTTGAAGTTCACAAGTTCTTGGCATCTCAGAGCCTAAAGGGAAGAGCAAGGTTATCTAAGGTAGGCTGGGGCAGAACTAGCTGCAAGCACAGCAAAGTTGTCCAAGAATAGCTTCCATTCGAATGCTAATGGCAATTGAAGAGGCAGGCCAGTAGCAAGCCACTATCTTCTAGCAGTTTGAATGGTGCGGACACAGTGCAGGTGTTGTGCGGCTTCCTTCTTCGCCTCCCAGAAGGTGCCGCGCTCTCCGTCTCTTGCTTGCCAATATGTTGCCGTGTTCCTCTTATTGTTTGGTTTCTTTGGATTTGTTTTTATGATGTTTTGGCCGGATTTCGGAATATTTTGGCTGGTTTTTGGAATGTTTTGGTTGGTTTTGATTTGTTTTTATGATGTTGTGACACGTTTTTTGAATGTTTTGATCAGTTCTGGCTGGTTTTCTAATGTTTTGGCATCTTTTCAGAATGCTTTGATCAGTTTTGGCAGGTTCTGAACTATTTTGGCGGGTTTTTGGAATGTTTTGGTTGGTTTTGATGTGTTTTTATGATGTTTTGGCCGGATTTCGGAATATTTTGGCTGGTTTCTGGAATGTTTTGGTTGGTTTTGATGTCTTTTTATGATGTTTTGCCAAGTTTTTTGAATGTTTTGATCAGTTCTGGCTGGTTTTCTAATGTTTTGGCATCTTTTCAGAATGCTTTGATCAGTTTTGCGGGTCTAAAATATTTTGGTGGGATTTTGGAATGTTTTGGTTGGTTTTGATTTGTTTTTATGATGTTTTGGCAGGTTTTCGGAATGTTTTGATGGGGTTTTAGAATGTTTTGTTTTCTCTTGTGTTGTTTTTATTGTCTTGGCAGGTTTTGGAATGTTTGGATTCCTTTTGGCGGGTTTTAAAATATTTTGGCGGGTATTTGGAAAGTTTTGGCGGGTTTTTGGAATGTTTTGATTAGTTTTGGCGGGTATTTGGAATGTTTTGATTAGTTTTGATTTGTTTTGATTATGTTTAGCCCAGTTTTTGGTGTGTTTGGATTAGCTTTGGTGGGCTTTATCATGTTTTGTCAGGTTTTTGCGAATGTTTTGATCACTTCTGTCTGGTTTTCTATTTTGGCGGGTTTGAAAATATTTTTGGATTAGTTTTGGCGGGTTTTAAACTATTTTGGCTCTTTGCGCAGAGATGACGGTGCTGGTTGCGGTGCGCTGCGGGGCGCTCCTTCTGCGGAAAGACGCCTGGCAGCGGCACTTGGGACAGCTCCGCGTCTCCGTATTCTGCGTTTCTTGCCTTCTGCATCTCAGCAAAATGCTTTCCCACTAGGTCTAGCAAGGAGAAACTGTGGCAGCTGAGTAGATGTAGCCCGGCCCGCCCTTTGAAGTTCACAAGTTCTTGGCATCTCAGAGCCTAAAGGGAAGAGCAAGGTTATCTAAGGTAGGCTTGGGGCAGAACTAGCCGCAAGCACAGCAAAGTTGTCCAAGAATAGCCTCCATTCGAATGCTAATGGCAATTGAAGAGGCAGGCCAGTGGCAAGCCACTATCTTGTAGCAGTTTGAAAGGTGCGGACACAGTGCAGGTGTTGTGCGGCTTCCTTCTTCGCCTCCTAGAAGGTGCCGCGCTCTCCGTCTCTTGCTTGCCAATATGTTGCCATGTTCCTCTTATTGTTTGGTTTCTTTGGATTTGTTTTTATGATGTTTTGGCCGGATTTCGGAATATTTTGGCTGGTTTCTGGAATGTTTTGGTTGGTTTTGATGTGTTTTTATGATGTTTTGCCAAGTTTTTTGAATGTTTTGATCAGTTCTGGCTGGTTTTCTAATGTTTTGGCATCTTTTCAGAATGCTTTGATCAGTTTTGCGGGTCTAAAATATTTTGGTGGGTTTTTGGAATGTTTTGGTTGGTTTTGATGTCTTTTTATGATGTTTTGGCGGGTTTTCAGAATATTTTGGCTGGTTTCTGGAATGTTTTGGTTGGTTTTGATGTGTTTTTATGATGTTTTGCCAAGTTTTTTGAATGTTTTGATCAGTTCTGGCTGGTTTTCTAATGTTTTGGCATCTTTTCAGAATGCTTTGATCAGTTTTGCGGGTCTAAAATATTTTGGCGGGTTTTTGGAATGTTTTGGTTGGTTTTGATTTGTTTTTATGATGTTTTGGCAGGTTTTCGGAATGTTTTGGTGGGGTTTTAGAATGTTTTGTTTTCTCTTGTGTTGTTTTTATTGTCTTGGCAGGTTTTGGAATGTTTGGATTCCTTTTGGCGGGTTTTAAAATATTTTGGCGGGTATTTGGAAAGTTTTGGCTGGTATTCGGAATGTTTTGATTAGTTTTGGCGGGTATTTGGAATGTTTTGATTAGTTTTGATTTGTTTTGATTATGTTTAGCCCAGTTTTTGGTGTGTTTGGATTAGCTTTGGTGGGCTTTATCATGTTTTGTCAGGTTTTTTTGAATGTTTTGATCACTTCTGTCTGGTTTTCTATTTTGGCGGGTTTGAAAATATTTTTGGATTAGTTTTGGCGGGTTTTAAACTATTTTGGCTCTTTGCGCAGAGATGACGGTGCCGGTTGCGGTGCGCTGCGGGGCGCTCCTTCTGCGGAAAGACGCCTGGCAGCGGCACTTGGGACAGCTCCGCGTCTCCGTATTCTGCATTTCTTGCCTTCTGCATCTCAGCAAAATGCTTTCCCACTAGGTCTAGCAAGGAGAAACTGTGGCAGCTGAGTAGATGTAGCCCGGCCCGCCCTTTGAAGTTCACAAGTTCTTGGCATCTCAGAGCCTAAAGGGAAGAGCAAGGTTGTCTAAGGTAGGCTGGGGCAGAACTAGCTGCAAGCACAGCAAAGTTGTCCAAGAATAGCTTCCATTCGAATGCTAATGGCAATTGAAGAGGCAGGCCAGTGGCAAGCCACTATCTTCTAGCAGTTTGAATGGTGCGGACACAGTGCAGGTGTTGTGCGGCTTCCTTCTTCGCCTCCTAGAAGGTGCCGCGCTCTCCGTCTCTTGCTTGCCAATATGTTGCCGTGTTCCTCTTATTGTTTGGTTTCTTTGGATTTGTTTTTATGATGGTTTGGCCGGATTTCGGAATATTTTGGCTGGTTTCTGGAATGTTTTGGTTGGTTTTGATGTGTTTTTATGATGTTTTGCCAAGTTTTTTGAATGTTTTGATCAGTTCTGGCGGGTTTTCTAATGTTTTGGCATCTTTTCAGAATGCTTTGATCAGTTTTGCGGGTCTAAAATATTTTGGTGGGTTTTTGGAATGTTTTGGTTGGTTTTGATTTGTTTTTATGATGTTTTGGCAGGTTTTCGGAATATTTTGGCTGGTTTCTGGAATGTTTTGGTTGGTTTTGATGTGTTTTTATGATGTTTTGCCAAGTTTTTTGAATGTTTTGATCAGTTCTGGCTGGTTTTCTAATGTTTTGGCATCTTTTCAGAATGCTTTGATCAGTTTTGCGGGTCTAAAATATTTTGGTGGGATTTTGGAATGTTTTGGTTGGTTTTGATTTGTTTTTATGATGTTTTGGCAGGTTTTCGGAATATTTTGGCTGGTTTCTGGAATGTTTTGGTTGGTTTTGATGTGTTTTTATGATGTTTTGTCAAGTTTTTTGAATGTTTTGATCAGTTCTGGCTGGTTTTCTAATGTTTTGGCATCTTTTCAGAATGCTTTGATCAGTTTTGCGGGTCTAAAATATTTTGGTGGGTTTTTGGAATGTTTTGGTTGGTTTTGATTTGTTTTTATGATGTTTTGGCAGGTTTTCGTAATATTTTGGCTGGTTTCTGGAATGTTTTGGTTGGTTTTGATTTGTTTTTATGATGTTTTGCTAAGATTTTTGAATATTTCGATCACTTCTGACTGGTTTGATAGTATTTTGGCATCTTTTCAGAATGTTTTGATCAGTTTTGGCAGGTTCTAAACGATTTTGTCGGGTTTTTGAATGTTTTGGTTGGTTTTGGTTTGTTGTTATGATGTTTTGGCCGGATTTTGGAATATTTTGGCTGGTTTTTGGAATGTTTTGGTTGGTTTTGATGTGTTTTTATGATGTTTTGCCAAGTTTTTTGAATGTTTTGATCAGTTCTGGCTGGTTTTCTAATGTTTTGGCATCTTTTCAGAATGCTTTGGTCAGTTTTGCGTGTCTAAAATATTTTGGCGGGTTTTTGGAATGTTTTGGTTGGTTTTGATTTGTTTTTATGATGTTTTGGCAGGTTTTCGGAATGTTTTGATGGGGTTTTAGAATGTTTTGTTTTCTCTTGTGTTGTTTTTATTGTCTTGGCAGGTTTTGGAATGTTTGGATTCCTTTTGGCGGGTTTTAAAATATTTTGGCGGGTATTTGGAAAGTTTTGGCGGGTTTTTGGAATGTTTTGATTAGTTTTGGCGGGTATTTGGAATGTTTTGATTAGTTTTGATTTGTTTTGATTATGTTTAGCCCAGTTTTTGGTGTGTTTGGATTAGCTTTGGTGGGCTTTATCATGTTTTGTCAGGTTTTTTCGAATGTTTTGATCACTTCTGTCTGGTTTTCTATTTTGGCGGGTTTGAAAATATTTTTGGATTAGTTTTGGCGGGTTTTAAACTATTTTGGCTCTTTGCGCAGAGATGACGGTGCCGGTTGCGGTGCGCTGCGGGGCGCTCCTTCTGCGGAAAGACGCCTGGCAGCGGCACTTGGGACAGCTCCGCGTCTCCGTATTCTGCGTTTCTTGCCTTCTGCATCTCAGCAAAATGCTTTCCCACTAGGTCTAGCAAGGAGAAACTGTGGCAGCTGAGTAGATGTAGCCCGGCCCGCCCTTTGAAGTTCACAAGTTCTTGGCATCTCAGAGCCTAAAGGGAAGAGCAAGGTTATCTAAGGTAGGCTGGGGCAGAACTAGCTGCAAGCACAGCAAAGTTGTCCAAGAATAGCTTCCATTCGAATGCTAATGGCAATTGAAGAGGCAGGCCAGTGGCAAGCCACTATCTTCTAGCAGTTTGAATGGTGCGGACACAGTGCAGGTGTTGTGCGGCTTCCTTCTTCGCCTCCTAGAAGGTGCCGCGCTCTCCGTCTCTTGCTTGCCAATATGTTGCCGTGTTCCTCTTATTGTTTGGTTTCTTTGGATTTGTTTTTATGATGTTTTGGCCGGATTTCGGAATATTTTGGCTGGTTTTTGGAATGTTTTGGTTGGTTTTGATTTGTTTTTATGATGTTGTGACACGTTTTTTGAATGTTTTGATCAGTTCTGGCTGGTTTTCTAATGTTTTGGCATCTTTTCAGAATGCTTTGATCAGTTTTGGCAGGTTCTAAACTATTTTGGCGGGTTTTTGGAATGTTTTGGTTGGTTTTGATGTGTTTTTATGATGTTTTGGCCGGATTTCGGAATATTTTGGCTGGTTTCTGGAATGTTTTGGTTGGTTTTGATGTCTTTTTATGATGTTTTGCCAAGTTTTTTGAATGTTTTGATCAGTTCTGGCTGGTTTTCTAATGTTTTGGCATCTTTTCAGAATGCTTTGATCAGTTTTGCGGGTCTAAAATATTTTGGTGGGTTTTTGGAATGTTTTGGTTGGTTTTGATTTGTTTTTATGATGTTTTGGCAGGTTTTCGGAATATTTTGGCTGGTTTCTGGAATGTTTTGGTTGGTTTTGATTTGTTTTTATGATGTTTTGCTAAGATTTTTGAATATTTCGATCACTTCTGACTGGTTTGATAGTATTTTGGCATCTTTTCAGAATGTTTTGATCAGTTTTGGCAGGTTCTAAACGATTTTGTCGGGTTTTTGGAATGTTTTGGTTGGTTTTGGTTTGTTTTTATGATGTTTTGGCCGGATTTCGGAATATTTTGGCTGGTTTTTGGAATGTTTTGGTTGGTTTTGATGTCTTTTTATGATGTTTTGGCCAGATTTCGGAATATTTTGGCTGGTTTTTGGAATGTTTTGGTTGGTTTTGATGTGTTTTTATGATGTTTTGCCAAGTTTTTTGAATGTTTTGATCAGTTCTGGCTGGTTTTCTAATGTTTTGGCATCTTTTCAGAATGCTTTGATCAGTTTTGCGGGTCTAAAATATTTTGGTGGGTTTTTGGAATGTTTTGGTTGGTTTTGATTTGTTTTTATGATGTTTTGGCAGGTTTTCGGAATGTTTTGGTGGGGTTTTAGAATGTTTTGTTTTCTCTTGTGTTGTTTTTATTGTCTTGGCAGGTTTTGGAATGTTTGGATTCCTTTTGGCGGGTTTTAAAATATTTTGGCGGGTATTTGGAAAGTTTTGGCTGGTATTCGGAATGTTTTGATTAGTTTTGGCGGGTATTTGGAATGTTTTGATTAGTTTTGATTTGTTTTGATTATGTTTAGCCCAGTTTTTGGTGTGTTTGGATTAGCTTTGGTGGGCTTTATCATGTTTTGTCAGGTTTTTTCGAATGTTTTGATCACTTCTGTCTGGTTTTCTATTTTGGCGGGTTTGAAAATATTTTTTGATTAGTTTTGGCGGGTTTTAAACTATTTTGGCTCTTTGCGCAGAGATGACGGTGCCGGTTGCGGTGCGCTGCGGGGCGCTCCTTCTGCGGAAATATGCCTGGCAGCGGCACTTGGGACAGCTCCGCGTCTCCGTATTCTGCGTTTCTTGCCTTCTGCATCTCAGCAAAATGCTTTCCCACTAGGTCTAGCAAGGAGAAACTGTGGCAGCTGAGTAGATGTAGCCCGGCCCGCCCTTTGAAGTTCACAAGTTCTTGGCATCTCAGAGCCTAAAGGGAAGAGCAAGGTTATCTAAGGTAGGCTGGGGCAGAACTAGCTGCAAGCACAGCAAAGTTGTCCAAGAATAGCTTCCATTCGAATGCTAATGGCAATTGAAGAGGCAGGCCAGTGGCAAGCCACTATCTTCTAGCAGTTTGAATGGTGCGGACACAGTGCAGGTGTTGTGCGGCTTCCTTCTTCGCCTCCTAGAAGGTGCCGCGCTCTCCGTCTCTTGCTTGCCAATATGTTGCCGTGTTCCTCTTATTGTTTGGTTTCTTTGGATTTGTTTTTATGATGTTTTGGCGGGTTTTCAGAATATTTTGGCTGGTTTCTGGAATGTTTTGGTTGGTTTTGATGTGTTTTTATGAGGTTTTGCCAAGTTTTTTGAATGTTTTGATCAGTTCTGGCTGGTTTTCTAATGTTTTGGCATCTTTTCAGAATGCTTTGATCAGTTTTGCGGGTCTAAAATATTTTGGTGGGATTTTGGAATGTTTTGGTTGGTTTTGATTTGTTTTTATGATGTTTTGGCAGGTTTTCGGAATGTTTTGATGGGGTTTTAGAATGTTTTGTTTTCTCTTGTGTTGTTTTTATTGTCTTGGCAGGTTTTGGAATGTTTGGATTCCTTTTGGCGGGTTTTAAAATATTTTGGCGGGTATTTGGAAAGTTTTGGCTGGTATTCGGAATGTTTTGATTAGTTTTGGCGGGTATTTGGAATGTTTTGATTAGTTTTGATTTGTTTTGATTATGTTTAGCCCAGTTTTTGGTGTGTTTGGATTAGCTTTGGTGGGCTTTATCATGTTTTGTCAGGTTTTTGCGAATGTTTTGATCACTTCTGTCTGGTTTTCTATTTTGGCGGGTTTGAAAATATTTTTGGATTAGTTTTGGCGGGTTTTAAACTATTTTGGCTCTTTGCGCAGAGATGACGGTGCTGGTTGCGGTGCGCTGCGGGGCGCTCCTTCTGCGGAAAGACGCCTGGCAGCGGCACTTGGGACAGCTCCGCGTCTCCGTATTCTGCGTTTCTTGCCTTCTGCATCTCAGCAAAATGCTTTCCCACTAGGTCTAGGAAGGAGAAACTGTGCCAGCTGAGTAGATGTAGCCCGGCCCGCCCTTTGAAGTTCACAAGTTCTTGGCATCTCAGAGCCTAAAGGGAAGAGCAAGGTTATCTAAGGTAGGCTTGGGGCAGAACTAGCCGCAAGCACAGCAAAGTTGTCCAAGAATAGCCTCCATTCGAATGCTAATGGCAATTGAAGAGGCAGGCCAGTGGCAAGCCACTATCTTGTAGCAGTTTGAAAGGTGCGGACACAGTGCAGGTGTTGTGCGGCTTCCTTCTTCGCCTCCTAGAAGGTGCCGCGCTCTCCGTCTCTTGCTTGCCAATATGTTGCCGTGTTCCTCTTATTGTTTGGTTTCTTTGGATTTGTTTTTATGATGTTTTGGCCGGATTTCGGAATATTTTGGCTGGTTTCTGGAATGTTTTGGTTGGTTTTGATGTGTTTTTATGATGTTTTGCCAAGTTTTTTGAATGTTTTGATCAGTTCTGGCTGGTTTTCTAATGTTTTGGCATCTTTTCAGAATGCTTTGATCAGTTTTGCGGGTCTAAAATATTTTGGTGGGTTTTTGGAATGTTTTGGTTGGTTTTGATGTCTTTTTATGATGTTTTGGCGGGTTTTCAGAATATTTTGGCTGGTTTCTGGAATGTTTTGGTTGGTTTTGATGTGTTTTTATGATGTTTTGCCAAGTTTTTTGAATGTTTTGATCAGTTCTGGCTGGTTTTCTAATGTTTTGGCATCTTTTCAGAATGCTTTGGTCAGTTTTGCGTGTCTAAAATATTTTGGCGGGTTTTTGGAATGTTTTGGTTGGTTTTGATTTGTTTTTATGATGTTTTGGCAGGTTTTCGGAATGTTTTGATGGGGTTTTAGAATGTTTTGTTTTCTCTTGTGTTGTTTTTATTGTCTTGGCAGGTTTTGGAATGTTTGGATTCCTTTTGGCGGGTTTTAAAATATTTTGGCGGGTATTTGGAAAGTTTTGGCGGGTTTTTGGAATGTTTTGATTAGTTTTGGCGGGTATTTGGAATGTTTTGATTAGTTTTGATTTGTTTTGATTATGTTTAGCCCAGTTTTTGGTGTGTTTGGATTAGCTTTGGTGGGCTTTATCATGTTTTGTCAGGTTTTTTCAAATGTTTTGATCACTTCTGTCTGGTTTTCTATTTTGGCGGGTTTGAAAATATTTTTGGATTAGTTTTGGCGGGTTTTAAACTATTTTGGCTCTTTGCGCAGAGATGACGGTGCCGGTTGCGGTGCGCTGCGGGGCGCTCCTTCTGCGGAAATATGCCTGGCAGCGGCACTTGGGACAGCTCCGCGTCTCCGTATTCTGCGTTTCTTGCCTTCTGCATCTCAGCAAAATGCTTTCCCACTAGGTCTAGCAAGGAGAAACTGTGGCAGCTGAGTAGATGTAGCCCGGCCCGCCCTTTGAAGTTCACAAGTTCTTGGCATCTCAGAGCCTAAAGGGAAGAGCAAGGTTATCTAAGGTAGGCTGGGGCAGAACTAGCCGCAAGCACAGCAAAGTTGTCCAAGAATAGCCTCCATTCGAATGCTAATGGCAATTGAAGAGGCAGGCCAGTGGCAAGCCACTATCTTCTAGCAGTTTGAATGGTGCGGACACAGTGCAGGTGTTGTGCGGCTTCCTTCTTGGCCTCCTAGAAGGTGCCGCGCTCTCCGTCTCTTGCTTGCCAATATGTTGCCGTGTTCCTCTTATTGTTTGGTTTCTTTGGATTTGTTTTTATGATGTTTTGGCCGGATTTCGGAATATTTTGGCTGGTTTTTGGAATGTTTTGGTTGGTTTTGATGTGTTTTTATGATGTTGTGACACGTTTTTTGAATGTTTTGATCAGTTCTGGCTGGTTTTCTAATGTTTTGGCATCTTTTCAGAATGCTTTGATCAGTTTTGGCAGGTTCTAAACTATTTTGGCGGGTTTTTGGAATGTTTTGGTTGGTTTTGATGTGTTTTTATGATGTTTTGGCCGGATTTCGGAATATTTTGGCTGGTTTCTGGAATGTTTTGGTTGGTTTTGATGTCTTTTTATGATGTTTTGCCAAGTTTTTTGAATGTTTTGATCAGTTCTGGCTGGTTTTCTAATGTTTTGGCATCTTTTCAGAATGCTTTGATCAGTTTTGCGGGTCTAAAATATTTTGGTGGGTTTTTGGAATGTTTTGGTTGGTTTTGATTTGTTTTTATGATGTTTTGGCAGGTTTTCGTAATATTTTGGCTGGTTTCTGGAATGTTTTGGTTGGTTTTGATTTGTTTTTATGATGTTTTGCTAAGATTTTTGAATATTTCGATCACTTCTGACTGGTTTGATAGTATTTTGGCATCTTTTCAGAATGTTTTGATCAGTTTTGGCAGGTTCTAAACGATTTTGTCGGGTTTTTGGAATGTTTTGGTTGGTTTTGGTTTGTTTTTATGATGTTTTGGCCGGATTTCGGAATATTTTGGCTGGTTTTTGGAATGTTTTGGTTGGTTTTGATGTGTTTTTATGATGTTTTGGCCAGATTTCGGAATATTTTGGCTGGTTTTTGGAATGTTTTGGTTGGTTTTGATGTGTTTTTATGATGTTTTGCCAAGTTTTTTGAATGTTTTGATCAGTTCTGGCTGGTTTTCTAATGTTTTGGCATCTTTTCAGAATGCTTTGATCAGTTTTGCGGGTCTAAAATATTTTGGTGGGTTTTTGGAATGTTTTGGTTGGTTTTGATTTGTTTTTATGATGTTTTGGCAGGTTTTCGGAATGTTTTGGTGGGGTTTTAGAATGTTTTGTTTTCTCTTGTGTTGTTTTTATTGTCTTGGCAGGTTTAGGAATGTTTGGATTCCTTTTGGCGGGTTTTAAAATATTTTGGCGGGTATTTGGAAAGTTTTGGCTGGTATTCGGAATGTTTTGATTAGTTTTGGCGGGTATTTGGAATGTTTTGATTAGTTTTGATTTGTTTTGATTATGTTTAGCCCAGTTTTTGGTGTGTTTGGATTAGCTTTGGTGGGCTTTATCATGTTTTGTCAGGTTTTTTCGAATGTTTTGATCACTTCTGTCTGGTTTTCCATTTTGGCGGGTTTTCTAATATTTTTGGATTAGTTTTGGCGTGTTTTAAACTATTTTGGCTCTTTGCGCAGAGATGACGGTGCCGGTTGCGGTGCGCTGCGGGGCGCTCCTTCTGCGGAAATATGCCTGGCAGCGGCACTTGGGACAGCTCCGCGTCTCCGTATTCTGCGTTTCTTGCCTTCTGCATCTCAGCAAAATGCTTTCCCACTAGGTCTAGCAAGGAGAAACTGTGGCAGCTGAGTAGATGTAGCCCGGCCCGCCCTTTGAAGTTCACAAGTTCTTGGCATCTCAGAGCCTAAAGGGAAGAGCAAGGTTATCTAAGGTAGGCTGGGGCAGAACTAGCCGCAAGCACAGCAAAGTTGTCCAAGAATAGCTTCCATTCGAATGCTAATGGCAATTGAAGAGGCAGGCCAGTGGCAAGCCACTATCTTCTAGCAGTTTGAATGGTGCGGACACAGTGCAGGTGTTGTGCGGCTTCCTTCTTCGCCTCCTAGAAGGTGCCGCGCTCTCCGTCTCTTGCTTGCCAATATGTTGCCGTGTTCCTCTTATTGTTTGGTTTCTTTGGATTTGTTTTTATGATGTTTTGGCCGGATTTCGGAATATTTTGGCTGGTTTCTGGAATGTTTTGGTTGGTTTTGATGTGTTTTTATGATGTTTTGCCAAGTTTTTTGAATGTTTTGATCAGTTCTGGCTGGTTTTCTAATGTTTTGGCATCTTTTCAGAATGCTTTGATCAGTTTTGCGGGTCTAAAATATTTTGGCGGGTTTTTGGAATGTTTTGGTTGGTTTTGATTTGTTTTTATGATGTTTTGGCAGGTTTTCGGAATGTTTTGATGGGGTTTTAGAATGTTTTGTTTTCTCTTGTGTTGTTTTTATTGTCTTGGCAGGTTTTGGAATGTTTGGATTCCTTTTGGCGGGTTTTAAAATATTTTGGCGGGTATTTGGAATGTTTTGGCTGGTATTCGGAATGTTTTGATTAGTTTTGGCGGGTATTTGGAATGTTTTGATTAGTTTTGATTTGTTTTGATTATGTTTAGCCCAGTTTTTGGTGTGTTTGGATTAGCTTTGGTGGGCTTTATCATGTTTTGTCAGGTTTTTGCGAATGTTTTGATCACTTCTGTCTGGTTTTCTATTTTGGCGGGTTTGAAAATATTTTTGGATTAGTTTTGGCGGGTTTTAAACTATTTTGGCTCTTTGCGCAGAGATGACGGTGCCGGTTGCGGTGCGCTGCGGGGCGCTCCTTCTGCGGAAATATGCCTGGCAGCGGCACTTGGGACAGCTCCGCGTCTCCGTATTCTGCGTTTCTTGCCTTCTGCATCTCAGCAAAATGCTTTCCCACTAGGTCTAGGAAGGAGAAACTGTGCCAGCTGAGTAGATGTAGCCCGGCCCGCCCTTTGAAGTTCACAAGTTCTTGGCATCTCAGAGCCTAAAGGGAAGAGCAAGGTTATCTAAGGTAGGCTTGGGGCAGAACTAGCCGCAAGCACAGCAAAGTTGTCCAAGAATAGCCTCCATTCGAATGCTAATGGCAATTGAAGAGGCAGGCCAGTGGCAAGCCACTATCTTCTAGCAGTTTGAAAGGTGCGGACACAGTGCAGGTGTTGTGCGGCTTCCTTCTTCGCCTCCTAGAAGGTGCCGCGCTCTCCGTCTCTTGCTTGCCAATATGTTGCCGTGTTCCTCTTATTGTTTGGTTTCTTTGGATTTGTTTTTATGATGTTTTGGCCGGATTTCGGAATATTTTGGCTGGTTTCTGGAATGTTTTGGTTGGTTTTGATGTGTTTTTATGATGTTTTGCCAAGTTTTTTGAATGTTTTAATCAGTTCTGGCTGGTTTTCTAATGTTTTGGCATCTTTTCAGAATGCTTTGATCAGTTTTGCGGGTCTAAAATATTTTGGTGGGTTTTTGGAATGTTTTGGTTGGTTTTGATTTGTTTTTATGATGTTTTGGCGGGTTTTCAGAATATTTTGGCTGGTTTCTGGAATGTTTTGGTTGGTTTTGATGTGTTTTTATGAGGTTTTGCCAAGTTTTTTGAATGTTTTGATCAGTTCTGGCTGGTTTTCTAATGTTTTGGCATCTTTTCAGAATGCTTTGATCAGTTTTGCGGGTCTAAAATATTTTGGTGGGTTTTTGGAATGTTTTGGTTGGTTTTGATTTGTTTTTATGATGTTTTGGCGGGTTTTCAGAATATTTTGGCTGGTTTCTGGAATGTTTTGGTTGGTTTTGATGTGTTTTTATGAGGTTTTGCCAAGTTTTTTGAATGTTTTGATCAGTTCTGGCTGGTTTTCTAATGTTTTGGCATCTTTTCAGAATGCTTTGATCAGTTTTGCGGGTCTAAAATATTTTGGCGGGTTTTTGGAATGTTTTGGTTGGTTTTGATTTGTTTTTATGATGTTTTGGCAGGTTTTCGGAATGTTTTGGTGGGGTTTTAGAATGTTTTGTTTTCTCTTGTGTTGTTTTTATTGTCTTGGCAGGTTTTGGAATGTTTGGATTCCTTTTGGCGGGTTTTAAAATATTTTGGCGGGTATTTGGAAAGTTTTGGCGGGTATTTGGAATGTTTTGATTAGTTTTGGCTGGTATTTGGAATGTTTTGATTAGTTTTGATTTGTTTTGATTATGTTTAGCCCAGTTTTTGGTGTGTTTGGATTAGCTTTGGTGGGATTTATCATGTTTTGTCAGGTTTTTGCGAATGTTTTGATCACTTCTGTCTGGTTTTCTATTTTGGCGGGTTTGAAAATATTTTTGGATTAGTTTTGGCGGGTTTTAAACTATTTTGGCTCTTTGCGCAGAGATGACGGTGCCGGTTGCGGTGCGCTGCGGGGCGCTCCTTCTGCGGAAAGACGCCTGGCAGCGGCACTTGGGACAGCTCCGCGTCTCCGAATTCTGCATTTCTTGCCTTCTGCATCTCAGCAAAATGCTTTCCCACTAGGTGTAGCAAGGAGAAACTGTGCCAGCTGAGTAGATGTAGCCCGGCCCGCCCTTTGAAGTTCACAAGTTCTTGGCATCTCAGAGCCTAAAGGGAAGAGCAAGGTTATCTAATGTAGGCTGGGGCAGAACTAGCCGCAAGCACAGCAAAGTTGTCCAAGAATAGCTTCCATTCGAATGCTAATGGCAATTGAAGAGGCAGGCCAGTGCCAAGCCACTATCTTCTAGCAGTTTGAAAGGTGCGGACACAGTGCAGGTGTTGTGCGGCTTCCTTCTTCGCCTCCTAGAAGGTGCCGCGCTCTCCGTCTCTTGCTTGCCAATATGTTGCCGTGTTCCTCTTATTGTTTGGTTTCTTTGGATTTGTTTTTATGATGTTTTGGCCGGATTTCGGAATATTTTGGCTGGTTTCTGGAATGTTTTGGTTGGTTTTGATGTGTTTTTATGATGTTTTGCCAAGTTTTTTGAATGTTTTGATCAGTTCTGGCTGGTTTTCTAATGTTTTGGCATCTTTTCAGAATGCTTTGATCAGTTTTGGCAGGTTCTAAACTATTTTGGCGGGTTTTTGGAATGTTTTGGTTGGTTTTGATTTGTTTTTATGATGTTTTGGCAGGTTTTCGGAATATTTTGGCTGGTTTCTGGAATGTTTTGGTTGGTTTTGATTTGTTTTTATGATGTTTTGCTAAGATTTTTGAATATTTCGATCACTTCTGACTGGTTTGATAGTATTTTGGCATCTTTTCAGAATGTTTTGATCAGTTTTGGCAGGTTCTAAACGATTTTGTCGGGTTTTTGAATGTTTTGGTTGGTTTTGGTTTGTTGTTATGATGTTTTGGCCGGATTTTGGAATATTTTGGCTGGTTTTTGCAATGTTTTGGTTGGTTTTGATGTGTTTTTATGATGTTTTGCCAAGTTTTTTGAATGTTTTGATCAGTTCTGGCTGGTTTTCTAATGTTTTGGCATCTTTTCAGAATGCTTTGGTCAGTTTTGCGTGTCTAAAATATTTTGGCGGGTTTTTGGAATGTTTTGGTTGGTTTTGATTTGTTTTTATGATGTTTTGGCAGGTTTTCGGAATGTTTTGGTGGGGTTTTAGAATGTTTTGTTTTCTCTTGTGTTGTTTTTATTGTCTTGGCAGGTTTTGGAATGTTTGGATTCCTTTTGGCGGGTTTTAAAATATTTTGGCGGGTATTTGGAAAGTTTTGGCGGGTATTCGGAATGTTTTGATTAGTTTTGGCGGGTATTTGGAATGTTTTGATTAGTTTTGATTTGTTTTGATTATGTTTAGCCCAGTTTTTGGTGTGTTTGGATTAGCTTTGGTGGGCTTTATCATGTTTTGTCAGGTTTTTTCGGATGTTTTGATCACTTCTGTCTGGTTTTCTATTTTGGCGGGTTTGAAAATATTTTTTGATTAGTTTTGGCGGGTTTTAAACTATTTTGGCTCTTTGCGCAGAGATGACGGTGCCGGTTGTGGTGCGCTGCGGGGCGCTCCTTCTGCGGAAATATGCCTGGCAGCGGCACTTGGGACAGCTCCGCGTCTCCGTATTCTGCATTTCTTGCCTTCTGCATCTCAGCAAAATGCTTTCCCACTAGGTCTAGCAAGGAGAAACTGTGCCAGCTGAGTAGATGCAGCCCGGCCCGCCCTTTGAAGTTCACAAGTTCTTGGCATCTCAGAGCCTAAAGGGAAGAGCAAGGTTATCTAAGGTAGGCTGGGGCAGAACTAGCCGCAAGCACAGCAAAGTTGTCCAAGAATAGCTTCCATTCGAATGCTAATGGCAATTGAAGAGGCAGGCCAGTGGCAAGCCACTATCTTCTAGCAGTTTGAATGGTGCGGACACAGTGCAGGTGTTGTGCGGCTTCCTTCTTCGCCTCCTAGAAGGTGCCGCGCTCTCCGTCTCTTGCTTGCCAATATGTTGCCGTGTTCCTCTTATTGTTTGGTTTCTTTGGATTTGTTTTTATGATGTTTTGGCCGGATTTCGGAATATTTTGGCTGGTTTTTGGAATGTTTTGGTTGGTTTTGATTTGTTTTTATGATGTTGTGACACGTTTTTTGAATGTTTTGATCAGTTCTGGCTGGTTTTCTAATGTTTTGGCATCTTTTCAGAATGCTTTGATCAGTTTTGGCAGGTTCTAAACTATTTTGGCGGGTTTTTGGAATGTTTTGGTTGGTTTTGATGTGTTTTTATGATGTTTTGGCCGGATTTCGGAATATTTTGGCTGGTTTTTGGAATGTTTTGGTTGGTTTTGATGTCTTTTTATGATGTTTTGCCAAGTTTTTTGAATGTTTTGATCAGTTCTGGCTGGTTTTCTAATGTTTTGGCATCTTTTCAGAATGCTTTGATCAGTTTTGCGGGTCTAAAATATTTTGGTGGGATTTTGGAATGTTTTGGTTGGTTTTGATTTGTTTTTATGATGTTTTGGCAGGTTTTCGGAATATTTTGGCTGGTTGCTGGAATGTTTTGGTTGGTTTTGATTTGTTTTTATGATGTTTTGCTAAGATTTTTGAGTATTTCGATCACTTCTGACTGGTTTGATAGTATTTTGGCATCTTTTCAGAATGTTTTGATCAGTTTTGGCAGGTTCTAAACGATTTTGTCGGGTTTTTGGAATGTTTTGGTTGGTTTTGGTTTGTTTTTATGATGTTTTGGCCGGATTTCCGAATATTTTGGCTGGTTTTTGGAATGTTTTGGTTGGTTTTGATGTGTTTTTATGATGTTTTGGCCGGATTTCGGAATATTTTGGCTGGTTTTTGGAATGTTTTGGTTGGTTTTGATGTGTTTTTATGATGTTTTGCCAAGTTTTTTGAATGTTTTGATCAGTTCTGGCTGGTTTTCTAATGTTTTGGCATCTTTTCAGAATGCTTTGATCAGTTTTGCGGGTCTAAAATATTTTGGTGGGTTTTTGGAATGTTTTGGTTGGTTTTGATTTGTTTTTATGATGTTTTGGCAGGTTTTCGGAATGTTTTGGTGGGGTTTTAGAATGTTTTGTTTTCTCTTGTGCTGTTTTTATTGTCTTGGCAGGTTTTGGAATGTTTGGATTCCTTTTGGCGGGTTTTAAAATATTTTGGCGGGTATTTGGAAAGTTTTGGCTGGTATTCGGAATGTTTTGATTAGTTTTGGCGGGTATTTGGAATGTTTTGATTAGTTTTGATTTGTTTTGATTATGTTTAGCCCAGTTTTTGGTGTGTTTGGATTAGCTTTGGTGGGCTTTATCATGTTTTGTCAGGTTTTTTCGAATGTTTTGATCACTTCTGTCTGGTTTTCTATTTTGGCGGGTTTGAAAATATTTTTTGATTAGTTTTGGCGGGTTTTAAACTATTTTGGCTCTTTGCGCAGAGATGACGGTGCCGGTTGCGGTGCGCTGCGGGGCGCTCCTTCTGCGGAAAGACGCCTGGCAGCGGCACTTGGGACAGCTCCGCGTCTCCGTATTCTGCATTTCTTGCCTTCTGCATCTCAGCAAAATGCTTTCCCACTAGGTCTAGCAAGGAGAAACTGTGGCAGCTGAGTAGATGTAGCCCGGCCCGCCCTTTGAAGTTCACAAGTTCTTGGCATCTCAGAGCCTAAAGGGAAGAGCAAGGTTATCTAAGGTAGGCTGGGGCAGAACTAGCTGCAAGCACAGCAAAGTTGTCCAAGAATAGCTTCCATTCGAATGCTAATGGCAATTGAAGAGGCAGGCCAGTGGCAAGCCACTATCTTCTAGCAGTTTGAAAGGTGCGGACACAGTGCAGGTGTTGTGCGGCTTCCTTCTTCGCCTCCTAGAAGGTGCCGCGCTCTCCGTCTCTTGCTTGCCAATATGTTGCCGTGTTCCTCTTATTGTTTGGTTTCTTTGGATTTGTTTTTATGATGTTTTGGCCGGATTTCGGAATATTTTGGCTGGTTTCTGGAATGTTTTGGTTGGTTTTGATGTGTTTTTATGATGTTTTGCCAAGTTTTTTGAATGTTTTGATCAGTTCTGGCTGGTTTTCTAATGTTTTGGCATCTTTTCAGAATGCTTTGATCAGTTTTGCGGGTCTAAAATATTTTGGTGGGTTTTTGGAATGTTTTGGTTGGTTTTGATTTGTTTTTATGATGTTTTGGCAGGTTTTCGGAATATTTTGGCTGGTTTCTGGAATGTTTTGGTTGGTTTTGATGTGTTTTTATGATGTTTTGCCAAGTTTTTTGAATGTTTTGATCAGTTCTGGCTGGTTTTCTAATGTTTTGGCATCTTTTCAGAATGCTTTGATCAGTTTTGCGGGTCTAAAATATTTTGGTGGGATTTTGGAATGTTTTGGTTGGTTTTGATTTGTTTTTATGATGTTTTGGCAGGTTTTCGGAATATTTTGGCTGGTTTCTGGAATGTTTTGGTTGGTTTTGATGTGTTTTTATGATGTTTTGCCAAGTTTTTTGAATGTTTTGATCAGTTCTGGCTGGTTTGATAGTATTTTGGCATCTTTTCAGAATGTTTTGATCAGTTTTGGCAGGTTCTAAACGATTTTGTCGGGTTTTTGAATGTTTTGGTTGGTTTTGGTTTGTTGTTATGATGTTTTGGCCGGATTTTGGAATATTTTGGCTGGTTTTTGGAATGTTTTGGTTGGTTTTGATGTGTTTTTATGATGTTTTGCCAAGTTTTTTGAATGTTTTGATCAGTTCTGGCTGGTTTTCTAATGTTTTGGCATCTTTTCAGAATGCTTTGGTCAGTTTTGCGTGTCTAAAATATTTTGGCGGGTTTTTGGAATGTTTTGGTTGGTTTTGATTTGTTTTTATGATGTTTTGGCAGGTTTTCGGAATGTTTTGGTGGGGTTTTAGAATGTTTTGTTTTCTCTTGTGTTGTTTTTATTGTCTTGGCAGGTTTTGGAATGTTTGGATTCCTTTTGGCGGGTTTTAAAATATTTTGGCGGGTATTTGGAAAGTTTTGGCGGGTTTTTGGAATGTTTTGATTAGTTTTGGCGGGTATTTGGAATGTTTTGATTAGTTTTGATTTGTTTTGATTATGTTTAGCCCAGTTTTTGGTGTGTTTGGATTAGCTTTGGTGGGCTTTATCATGTTTTGTCAGGTTTTTTCAAATGTTTTGATCACTTCTGTCTGGTTTTCTATTTTGGCGGGTTTGAAAATATTTTTTGATTAGTTTTGGCGGGTTTTAAACTATTTTGGCTCTTTGCGCAGAGATGACGGTGCCGGTTGTGGTGCGCTGCGGGGCGCTCCTTCTGCGGAAATATGCCTGGCAGCGGCACTTGGGACAGCTCCGCGTCTCCGTATTCTGCATTTCTTGCCTTCTGCATCTCAGCAAAATGCTTTCCCACTAGGTCTAGCAAGGAGAAACTGTGCCAGCTGAGTAGATGCAGCCCGGCCCGCCCTTTGAAGTTCACAAGTTCTTGGCATCTCAGAGCCTAAAGGGAAGAGCAAGGTTATCTAAGGTAGGCTGGGGCAGAACTAGCCGCAAGCACAGCAAAGTTGTCCAAGAATAGCTTCCATTCGAATGCTAATGGCAATTGAAGAGGCAGGCCAGTGGCAAGCCACTATCTTCTAGCAGTTTGAATGGTGCGGACACAGTGCAGGTGTTGTGCGGCTTCCTTCTTCGCCTCCTAGAAGGTGCCGCGCTCTCCGTCTCTTGCTTGCCAATATGTTGCCGTGTTCCTCTTATTGTTTGGTTTCTTTGGATTTGTTTTTATGATGTTTTGGCCGGATTTCGGAATATTTTGGCTGGTTTTTGGAATGTTTTGGTTGGTTTTGATTTGTTTTTATGATGTTGTGACACGTTTTTTGAATGTTTTGATCAGTTCTGGCTGGTTTTCTAATGTTTTGGCATCTTTTCAGAATGCTTTGATCAGTTTTGGCAGGTTCTAAACTATTTTGGCGGGTTTTTGGAATGTTTTGGTTGGTTTTGATGTGTTTTTATGATGTTTTGGCCGGATTTCGGAATATTTTGGCTGGTTTTTGGAATGTTTTGGTTGTTTTTGATGTCTTTTTATGATGTTTTGCCAAGTTTTTTGAATGTTTTGGTCAGTTCTGGCTGGTTTTCTAATGTTTTGGCATCTTTTCAGAATGCTTTGATCAGTTTTGCGGGTCTAAAATATTTTGGTGGGATTTTGGAATGTTTTGGTTGGTTTTGATTTGTTTTTATGATGTTTTGGCAGGTTTTCGGAATATTTTGGCTGGTTGCTGGAATGTTTTGGTTGGTTTTGATTTGTTTTTATGATGTTTTGCTAAGATTTTTGAGTATTTCGATCACTTCTGACTGGTTTGATAGTATTTTGGCATCTTTTCAGAATGTTTTGATCAGTTTTGGCAGGTTCTAAACGATTTTGTCGGGTTTTTGGAATGTTTTGGTTGGTTTTGGTTTGTTTTTATGATGTTTTGGCCGGATTTCCGAATATTTTGGCTGGTTTTTGGAATGTTTTGGTTGGTTTTGATGTGTTTTTATGATGTTTTGGCCGGATTTCGGAATATTTTGGCTGGTTTTTGGAATGTTTTGGTTGGTTTTGATGTGTTTTTATGATGTTTTGCCAAGTTTTTTGAATGTTTTGATCAGTTCTGGCTGGTTTTCTAATGTTTTGGCATCTTTTCAGAATGCTTTGATGAGTTTTGCGGGTCTAAAATATTTTGGTGGGTTTTTGGAATGTTTTGGTTGGTTTTGATTTGTTTTTATGATGTTTTGGCAGGTTTTCGGAATGTTTTGGTGGGGTTTTAGAATGTTTTGTTTTCTCTTGTGCTGTTTTTATTGTCTTGGCAGGTTTTGGAATGTTTGGATTCCTTTTGGCGGGTTTTAAAATATTTTGGCGGGTATTTGGAAAGTTTTGGCTGGTATTCGGAATGTTTTGATTAGTTTTGGCGGGTATTTGGAATGTTTTGATTAGTTTTGATTTGTTTTGATTATGTTTAGCCCAGTTTTTGGTGTGTTTGGATTAGCTTTGGTGGGCTTTATCATGTTTTGTCAGGTTTTTTCGAATGTTTTGATCACTTCTGTCTGGTTTTCTATTTTGGCGGGTTTGAAAATATTTTTTGATTAGTTTTGGCGGGTTTTAAACTATTTTGGCTCTTTGCGCAGAGATGACGGTGCCGGTTGCGGTGCGCTGCGGGGCGCTCCTTCTGCGGAAATATGCCTGGCAGCGGCACTTGGGACAGCTCCGCGTCTCCGTATTCTGCATTTCTTGCCTTCTGCATCTCAGCAAAATGCTTTCCCACTAGGTCTAGCAAGGAGAAACTGTGGCAGCTGAGTAGATGTAGCCCGGCCCGCCCTTTGAAGTTCACAAGTTCTTGGCATCTCAGAGCCTAAAGGGAAGAGCAAGGTTATCTAAGGTAGGCTGGGGCAGAACTAGCCGCAAGCACAGCAAAGTTGTCCAAGAATAGCTTCCATTCGAATGCTAATGGCAATTGAAGAGGCAGGCCAGTGGCAAGCCACTATCTTCTAGCAGTTTGAAAGGTGCGGACACAGTGCAGGTGTTGTGCGGCTTCCTTCTTCGCCTCCTAGAAGGTGCCGCGCTCTCCGTCTCTTGCTTGCCAATATGTTGCCGTGTTCCTCTTATTGTTTGGTTTCTTTGGATTTGTTTTTATGATGTTTTGGCCGGATTTCGGAATATTTTGGCTGGTTTCTGGAATGTTTTGGTTGGTTTTGATGTGTTTTTATGATGTTTTGCCAAGTTTTTTGAATGTTTTGATCAGTTCTGGCTGGTTTTCTAATGTTTTGGCATCTTTTCAGAATGCTTTGATCAGTTTTGCGGGTCTAAAATATTTTGGTGGGTTTTTGGAATGTTTTGGTTGGTTTTGATTTGTTTTTATGATGTTTTGGCAGGTTTTCGTAATATTTTGGCTGGTTTCTGGAATGTTTTGGTTGGTTTTGATGTGTTTTTATGATGTTTTGCCAAGTTTTTTGAATGTTTTGATCAGTTCTGGCTGGTTTTCTAATGTTTTGGCATCTTTTCAGAATGCTTTGATCAGTTTTGCGGGTCTAAAATATTTTGGTGGGATTTTGGAATGTTTTGGTTGGTTTTGATTTGTTTTTATGATGTTTTGGCAGGTTTTCGGAATATTTTGGCTGGTTTCTGGAATGTTTTGGTTGGTTTTGATGTGTTTTTATGATGTTTTGCCAAGTTTTTTGAATGTTTTGATCAGTTCTGGCTGGTTTTCTAATGTTTTGGCATCTTTTCAGAATGCTTTGATCAGTTTTGCGGGTCTAAAATATTTTGGTGGGTTTTTGGAATGTTTTGGTTGGTTTTGATTTGTTTTTATGATGTTTTGGCAGGTTTTCGTAATATTTTGGCTGGTTTCTGGAATGTTTTGGTTGGTTTTGATTTGTTTTTATGATGTTTTGCTAAGATTTTTGAATATTTCGATCACTTCTGACTGGTTTGATAGTATTTTGGCATCTTTTCAGAATGTTTTGATCAGTTTTGGCAGGTTCTAAACGATTTTGTCGGGTTTTTGAATGTTTTGGTTGGTTTTGGTTTGTTGTTATGATGTTTTGGCCGGATTTTGGAATATTTTGGCTGGTTTTTGGAATGTTTTGGTTGGTTTTGATGTGTTTTTATGATGTTTTGCCAAGTTTTTTGAATGTTTTGATCAGTTCTGGCTGGTTTTCTAATGTTTTGGCATCTTTTCAGAATGCTTTGGTCAGTTTTGCGTGTCTAAAATATTTTGGCGGGTTTTTGGAATGTTTTGGTTGGTTTTGATTTGTTTTTATGATGTTTTGGCAGGTTTTCGGAATGTTTTGGTGGGGTTTTAGAATGTTTTGTTTTCTCTTGTGTTGTTTTTATTGTCTTGGCAGGTTTTGGAATGTTTGGATTCCTTTTGGCGGGTTTTAAAATATTTTGGCGGGTATTTGGAAAGTTTTGGCGGGTTTTTGGAATGTTTTGATTAGTTTTGGCGGGTATTTGGAATGTTTTGATTAGTTTTGATTTGTTTTGATTATGTTTAGCCCAGTTTTTGGTGTGTTTGGATTAGCTTTGGTGGGCTTTATCATGTTTTGTCAGGTTTTTTCAAATGTTTTGATCACTTCTGTCTGGTTTTCTATTTTGGCGGGTTTGAAAATATTTTTTGATTAGTTTTGGCGGGTTTTAAAATATTTTGGCTCTTTGCGCAGAGATGACGGTGCCGGTTGTGGTGCGCTGCGGGGCGCTCCTTCTGCGGAAATATGCCTGGCAGCGGCACTTGGGACAGCTCCGCGTCTCCGTATTCTGCGTTTCTTGCCTTCTGCATCTCAGCAAAATGCTTTCCCACTAGGTCTAGCAAGGAGAAACTGTGCCAGCTGAGTAGATGCAGCCCGGCCCGCCCTTTGAAGTTCACAAGTTCTTGGCATCTCAGAGCCTAAAGGGAAGAGCAAGGTTATCTAAGGTAGGCTGGGGCAGAACTAGCCGCAAGCACAGCAAAGTTGTCCAAGAATAGCTTCCATTCGAATGCTAATGGCAATTGAAGAGGCAGGCCAGTGGCAAGCCACTATCTTCTAGCAGTTTGAATGGTGCGGACACAGTGCAGGTGTTGTGCGGCTTCCTTCTTCGCCTCCTAGAAGGTGCCGCGCTCTCCGTCTCTTGCTTGCCAATATGTTGCCGTGTTCCTCTTATTGTTTGGTTTCTTTGGATTTGTTTTTATGATGTTTTGGCCGGATTTCGGAATATTTTGGCTGGTTTTTGGAATGTTTTGGTTGGTTTTGATTTGTTTTTATGATGTTATGACACGTTTTTTGAATGTTTTGATCAGTTCTGGCTGGTTTTCTAATGTTTTGGCATCTTTTCAGAATGCTTTGATCAGTTTTGGCAGGTTCTAAACTATTTTGGCGGGTTTTTGGAATGTTTTGGTTGGTTTTGATGTGTTTTTATGATGTTTTGGCCGGATTTCGGAATATTTTGGCTGGTTTTTGGAATGTTTTGGTTGGTTTTGATGTCTTTTTATGATGTTTTGCCAAGTTTTTTGAATGTTTTGATCAGTTCTGGCTGGTTTTCTAATGTTTTGGCATCTTTTCAGAATGCTTTGATCAGTTTTGCGGGTCTAAAATATTTTGGTGGGATTTTGGAATGTTTTGGTTGGTTTTGATTTGTTTTTATGATGTTTTGGCAGGTTTTCGGAATATTTTGGCTGGTTTCTGGAATGTTTTGGTTGGTTTTGATGTGTTTTTATGATGTTTTGCCAAGTTTTTTGAATGTTTTGATCAGTTCTGGCTGGTTTTCTAATGTTTTGGCATCTTTTCAGAATGCTTTGATCAGTTTTGCGGGTCTAAAATATTTTGGTGGGTTTTTGGAATGTTTTGGTTGGTTTTGATTTGTTTTTATGATGTTTTGGCAGGTTTTCGTAATATTTTGGCTGGTTTCTGGAATGTTTTGGTTGGTTTTGATTTGTTTTTATGATGTTTTGCTAAGATTTTTGAATATTTCGATCACTTCTGACTGGTTTGATAGTATTTTGGCATCTTTTCAGAATGTTTTGATCAGTTTTGGCAGGTTCTAAACGATTTTGTCGGGTTTTTGAATGTTTTGGTTGGTTTTGGTTTGTTGTTATGATGTTTTGGCCGGATTTTGGAATATTTTGGCTGGTTTTTGGAATGTTTTGGTTGGTTTTGATGTGTTTTTATGATGTTTTGCCAAGTTTTTTGAATGTTTTGATCAGTTCTGGCTGGTTTTCTAATGTTTTGGCATCTTTTCAGAATGCTTTGGTCAGTTTTGCGTGTCTAAAATATTTTGGTGGGTTTTTGGAATGTTTTGGTTGGTTTTGATTTGTTTTTATGATGTTTTGGCAGGTTTTCGGAATGTTTTGGTGGGGTTTTAGAATGTTTTGTTTTCTCTTGTGTTGTTTTTATTGTCTTGGCAGGTTTTGGAATGTTTGGATTCCTTTTGGCGGGTTTTAAAATATTTTGGCGGGTATTTGGAAAGTTTTGGCGGGTATTCGGAATGTTTTGATTAGTTTTGGCGGGTATTTGGAATGTTTTGATTAGTTTTGATTTGTTTTGATTATGTTTAGCCCAGTTTTTGGTGTGTTTGGATTAGCTTTGGTGGGCTTTATCATGTTTTGTCAGGTTTTTTCGGATGTTTTGATCACTTCTGTCTGGTTTTCTATTTTGGCGGGTTTGAAAATATTTTTTGATTAGTTTTGGCGGGTTTTAAACTATTTTGGCTCTTTGCGCAGAGATGACGGTGCCGGTTGTGGTGCGCTGCGGGGCGCTCCTTCTGCGGAAATATGCCTGGCAGCGGCACTTGGGACAGCTCCGCGTCTCCGTATTCTGCATTTCTTGCCTTCTGCATCTCAGCAAAATGCTTTCCCACTAGGTCTAGCAAGGAGAAACTGTGCCAGCTGAGTAGATGCAGCCCGGCCCGCCCTTTGAAGTTCACAAGTTCTTGGCATCTCAGAGCCTAAAGGGAAGAGCAAGGTTATCTAAGGTAGGCTGGGGCAGAACTAGCCGCAAGCACAGCAAAGTTGTCCAAGAATAGCTTCCATTCGAATGCTAATGGCAATTGAAGAGGCAGGCCAGTGGCAAGCCACTATCTTCTAGCAGTTTGAATGGTGCGGACACAGTGCAGGTGTTGTGCGGCTTCCTTCTTCGCCTCCTAGAAGGTGCCGCGCTCTCCGTCTCTTGCTTGCCAATATGTTGCCGTGTTCCTCTTATTGTTTGGTTTCTTTGGATTTGTTTTTATGATGTTTTGGCCGGATTTCGGAATATTTTGGCTGGTTTTTGGAATGTTTTGGTTGGTTTTGATTTGTTTTTATGATGTTGTGACACGTTTTTTGAATGTTTTGATCAGTTCTGGCTGGTTTTCTAATGTTTTGGCATCTTTTCAGAATGCTTTGATCAGTTTTGGCAGGTTCTAAACTATTTTGGCGGGTTTTTGGAATGTTTTGGTTGGTTTTGATGTGTTTTTATGATGTTTTGGCCGGATTTCGGAATATTTTGGCTGGTTTTTGGAATGTTTTGGTTGGTTTTGATGTGTTTTTATGATGTTTTGCCAAGTTTTTTGAATGTTTTGATCAGTTCTGGCTGGTTTTCTAATGTTTTGGCATCTTTTCAGAATGCTTTGATCAGTTTTGCGGGTCTAAAATATTTTGGTGGGATTTTGGAATGTTTTAGTTGGTTTTGATTTGTTTTTATGATGTTTTGGCAGGTTTTCGGAATATTTTGGCTGGTTTCTGGAATGTTTTGGTTGGTTTTGATGTGTTTTTATGATGTTTTGCCAAGTTTTTTGAATGTTTTGATCAGTTCTGGCTGGTTTTCTAATGTTTTGGCATCTTTTCAGAATGCTTTGATCAGTTTTGCGGGTCTAAAATATTTTGGTGGGTTTTTGGAATGTTTTGGTTGGTTTTGATTTGTTTTTATGATGTTTTGGCAGGTTTTCGTAATATTTTGGCTGGTTTCTGGAATGTTTTGGTTGGTTTTGATTTGTTTTTATGATGTTTTGCTAAGATTTTTGAATATTTCGATCACTTCTGACTGGTTTGATAGTATTTTGGCATCTTTTCAGAATGTTTTGATCAGTTTTGGCAGGTTCTAAACGATTTTGTCGGGTTTTTGAATGTTTTGGTTGGTTTTGGTTTGTTGTTATGATGTTTTGGCCGGATTTTGGAATATTTTGGCTGGTTTTTGGAATGTTTTGGTTGGTTTTGATGTGTTTTTATGATGTTTTGCCAAGTTTTTTGAATGTTTTGATCAGTTCTGGCTGGTTTTCTAATGTTTTGGCATCTTTTCAGAATGCTTTGGTCAGTTTTGCGTGTCTAAAATATTTTGGCGGGTTTTTGGAATGTTTTGGTTGGTTTTGATTTGTTTTTATGATGTTTTGGCAGGTTTTCGTAATATTTTGGCTGGTTTCTGGAATGTTTTGGTTGGTTTTGATTTTTTTTTATGGTGTTGTGACACGTTTTTTGAATGTTTTGATCAGTTCTGGCTGGTTTTCTAATGTTTTGGCATCCTTTCAGAATGCTTTGATCAGTTTTGGCAGGTTCTAAACTATTTTGGCGGGTTTTTGGAATGTTTTGGTTGGTTTTGATGTGTTTTTATGATGTTTTGGCCGGATTTCGGAATATTTTGGCTGGTTTTTGGAATGTTTTGGTTGGTTTTGATGTCTTTTTATGATGTTTTGCCAAGTTTTTTGAATGTTTTGATCAGTTCTGGCTGGTTTTCTAATGTTTTGGCATCTTTTCAGAATGCTTTGATCAGTTTTGCGGGTCTAAAATATTTTGGTGGGATTTTGGAATGTTTTGGTTGGTTTTGATTTGTTTTTATGATGTTTTGGCAGGTTTTCGGAATATTTTGGCTGGTTTCTGGAATGTTTTGGTTGGTTTTGATGTGTTTTTATGATGTTTTGCCAAGTTTTTTGAATGTTTTGATCAGTTCTGGCTGGTTTTCTAATGTTTTGGCATCTTTTCAGAATGCTTTGATCAGTTTTGCGGGTCTAAAATATTTTGGTGGGTTTTTGGAATGTTTTGGTTGGTTTTGATTTGTTTTTATGATGTTTTGGCAGGTTTTCGTAATATTTTGGCTGGTTTCTGGAATGTTTTGGTTGGTTTTGATTTGTTTTTATGATGTTTTGCTAAGATTTTTGAATATTTCGATCACTTCTGACTGGTTTGATAGTATTTTGGCATCTTTTCAGAATGTTTTGATCAGTTTTGGCAGGTTCTAAACGATTTTGTCGGGTTTTTGAATGTTTTGGTTGGTTTTGGTTTGTTGTTATGATGTTTTGGCCGGATTTTGGAATATTTTGGCTGGTTTTTGGAATGTTTTGGTTGGTTTTGATGTGTTTTTATGATGTTTTGCCAAGTTTTTTGAATGTTTTGATCAGTTCTGGCTGGTTTTCTAATGTTTTGGCATCTTTTCAGAATGCTTTGGTCAGTTTTGCGTGTCTAAAATATTTTGGTGGGTTTTTGGAATGTTTTGGTTGGTTTTGATTTGTTTTTATGATGTTTTGGCAGGTTTTCGGAATGTTTTGGTGGGGTTTTAGAATGTTTTGTTTTCTCTTGTGTTGTTTTTATTGTCTTGGCAGGTTTTGGAATGTTTGGATTCCTTTTGGCGGGTTTTAAAATATTTTGGCGGGTATTTGGAAAGTTTTGGCGGGTATTCGGAATGTTTTGATTAGTTTTGGCGGGTATTTGGAATGTTTTGATTAGTTTTGATTTGTTTTGATTATGTTTAGCCCAGTTTTTGGTGTGTTTGGATTAGCTTTGGTGGGCTTTATCATGTTTTGTCAGGTTTTTTCGGATGTTTTGATCACTTCTGTCTGGTTTTCTATTTTGGCGGGTTTGAAAATATTTTTTGATTAGTTTTGGCGGGTTTTAAACTATTTTGGCTCTTTGCGCAGAGATGACGGTGCCGGTTGTGGTGCGCTGCGGGGCGCTCCTTCTGCGGAAATATGCCTGGCAGCGGCACTTGGGACAGCTCCGCGTCTCCGTATTCTGCATTTCTTGCCTTCTGCATCTCAGCAAAATGCTTTCCCACTAGGTCTAGCAAGGAGAAACTGTGCCAGCTGAGTAGATGCAGCCCGGCCCGCCCTTTGAAGTTCACAAGTTCTTGGCATCTCAGAGCCTAAAGGGAAGAGCAAGGTTATCTAAGGTAGGCTGGGGCAGAACTAGCCGCAAGCACAGCAAAGTTGTCCAAGAATAGCTTCCATTCGAATGCTAATGGCAATTGAAGAGGCAGGCCAGTGGCAAGCCACTATCTTCTAGCAGTTTGAATGGTGCGGACACAGTGCAGGTGTTGTGCGGCTTCCTTCTTCGCCTCCTAGAAGGTGCCGCGCTCTCCGTCTCTTGCTTGCCAATATGTTGCCGTGTTCCTCTTATTGTTTGGTTTCTTTGGATTTGTTTTTATGATGTTTTGGCCGGATTTCGGAATATTTTGGCTGGTTTTTGGAATGTTTTGGTTGGTTTTGATTTGTTTTTATGATGTTGTGACACGTTTTTTGAATGTTTTGATCAGTTCTGGCTGGTTTTCTAATGTTTTGGCATCTTTTCAGAATGCTTTGATCAGTTTTGGCAGGTTCTAAACTATTTTGGCGGGTTTTTGGAATGTTTTGGTTGGTTTTGATGTGTTTTTATGATGTTTTGGCCGGATTTCGGAATATTTTGGCTGGTTTTTGGAATGTTTTGGTTGGTTTTGATGTGTTTTTATGATGTTTTGCCAAGTTTTTTGAATGTTTTGATCAGTTCTGGCTGGTTTTCTAATGTTTTGGCATCTTTTCAGAATGCTTTGATCAGTTTTGCGGGTCTAAAATATTTTGGTGGGATTTTGGAATGTTTTAGTTGGTTTTGATTTGTTTTTATGATGTTTTGGCAGGTTTTCGGAATATTTTGGCTGGTTTCTGGAATGTTTTGGTTGGTTTTGATGTGTTTTTATGATGTTTTGCCAAGTTTTTTGAATGTTTTGATCAGTTCTGGCTGGTTTTCTAATGTTTTGGCATCTTTTCAGAATGCTTTGATCAGTTTTGCGGGTCTAAAATATTTTGGCGGGTTTTTGGAATGTTTTGGTTGGTTTTGATTTGTTTTTATGATGTTTTGGCAGGTTTTCGTAATATTTTGGCTGGTTTCTGGAATGTTTTGGTTGGTTTTGATTTGTTTTTATGATGTTTTGCTAAGATTTTTGAATATTTCGATCACTTCTGACTGGTTTGATAGTATTTTGGCATCTTTTCAGAATGTTTTGATCAGTTTTGGCAGGTTCTAAACGATTTTGTCGGGTTTTTGAATGTTTTGGTTGGTTTTGGTTTGTTGTTATGATGTTTTGGCCGGATTTTGGAATATTTTGGCTGGTTTTTGGAATGTTTTGGTTGGTTTTGATGTGTTTTTATGATGTTTTGCCAAGTTTTTTGAATGTTTTGATCAGTTCTGGCTGGTTTTCTAATGTTTTGGCATCTTTTCAGAATGCTTTGGTCAGTTTTGCGTGTCTAAAATATTTTGGCGGGTTTTTGGAATGTTTTGGTTGGTTTTGATTTGTTTTTATGATGTTTTGGCAGGTTTTCGTAATATTTTGGCTGGTTTCTGGAATGTTTTGGTTGGTTTTGATTTTTTTTTATGGTGTTGTGACACGTTTTTTGAATGTTTTGATCAGTTCTGGCTGGTTTTCTAATGTTTTGGCATCCTTTCAGAATGCTTTGATCAGTTTTGGCAGGTTCTAAACTATTTTGGCGGGTTTTTGGAATGTTTTGGTTGGTTTTGATGTGTTTTTATGATGTTTTGGCCGGATTTCGGAATATTTTGGCTGGTTTTTGGAATGTTTTGGTTGGTTTTGATGTCTTTTTATGATGTTTTGCCAAGTTTTTTGAATGTTTTGATCAGTTCTGGCTGGTTTTCTAATGTTTTGGCATCTTTTCAGAATGCTTTGATCAGTTTTGCGGGTCTAAAATATTTTGGTGGGTTTTTTGAATGTTTTGGTTGGTTTTGATTTGTTTTTATGATGTTTTGGCAGGTTTTCGGAATATTTTGGCTGGTTTCTGGAATGTTTTGGTTGGTTTTGATTTGTTTTTATGATGTTTTGCTAAGATTTTTGAATATTTCGATCACTTCTGACTGGTTTGATAGTATTTTGGCATCTTTTCAGAATGTTTTGATCAGTTTTGGCAGGTTCTAAACGATTTTGTCGGGTTTTTGGAATGTTTTGGTTGGTTTTGGTTTGTTTTTATGATGTTTTGGCCGGATTTCGGAATATTTTGGCTGGTTTTTGGAATGTTTTGGTTGGTTTTGATGTGTTTTTATGATGTTTTGGCCAGATTTCGGAATATTTTGGCTGGTTTTTGGAATGTTTTGGTTGGTTTTGATGTGTTTTTATGATGTTTTGCCAAGTTTTTTGAATGTTTTGATCAGTTCTGGCTGGTTTTCTAATGTTTTGGCATCTTTTCAGAATGCTTTGGTCAGTTTTGCGTGTCTAAAATATTTTGGCGGGTTTTTGGAATGTTTTGGTTGGTTTTGATTTGTTTTTATGATGTTTTGGCAGGTTTTCGGAATGTTTTGGTGGGGTTTTAGAATGTTTTGTTTTCTCTTGTGTTGTTTTTATTGTCTTGGCAGGTTTTGGAATGTTTGGATTCCTTTTGGCGGGTTTTAAAATATTTTGGTGGGTATTTGGAAAGTTTTGGCGGGTATTTGGAATGTTTTGATTAGTTTTGGCGGGTATTTGGAATGTTTTGATTAGTTTTGATTTGTTTTGATTATGTTTAGCCCAGTTTTTGGTGTGTTTGGATTAGCTTTGGTGGGCTTTATCATGTTTTGTCAGGTTTTTTCAAATGTTTTGATCACTTCTGTCTGGTTTTCTATTTTGGCGGGTTTGAAAATATTTTTTGATTAGTTTTGGCGGGTTTTAAACTATTTTGGCTCTTTGCGCAGAGATGACGCTGCCGGTTGCGGTGCGCTGTGGGGCGCTCCTTCTGCGGAAATATGCCTGGCAGCGGCACTTGGGACAGCTCCGCGTCTCCGAATTCTGCATTTCTTGCCTTCTGCATCTCAGCAAAATGCTTTCCCACTAGGTCTAGCAAGGAGAAACTGTGCCAGCTGAGTAGATGTAGCCCGGCCCGCCCTTTGAAGTTCACAAGTTCTTGGCATCTCAGAGCCTAAAGGGAAGAGCAAGGTTATCTAAGGTAGGCTGGGGCAGAACTAGCCGCAAGCACAGCAAAGTTGTCCAAGAATAGCCTCCATTCGAATGCTAATGGCAATTGAAGAGGCAGGCCAGTGGCAAGCCACTATCTTCTAGCAGTTTGAAAGGTGCGGACACAGTGCAGGTGTTGTGCGGCTTCCTTCTTCGCCTCCTAGAAGGTGCCGCGCTCTCCGTCTCTTGCTTGCCAATATGTTGCCGTGTTCCTCTTATTGTTTGGTTTCTTTGGATTTGTTTTTATGATGTTTTGGCCGGATTTCGGAATATTTTGGCTGGTTTCTGGAATGTTTTGGTTGGTTTTGATTTGTTTTTATGATGTTTTGCTAAGATTTTTGAATATTTCGATCACTTCTGACTGGTTTGATAGTATTTTGGCATCTTTTCAGAATGTTTTGATCAGTTTTGGCAGGTTCTAAACTATTTTGTCAGGTTTTTGGAATGTTTTGGTTGGTTTTGATGTGTTTTTATGATGTTTTGGCCGGATTTCGGAATATTTTGGCTGGTTTTTGGAATGTTTTGGTTGGTTTTGATGTGTTTTTATGATGTTTTGCCAAGTTTTTTGAATGTTTTGATCAGTTCTGGCTGGTTTTCTAATGTTTTGGCATCTTTTCAGAATGCTTTGATCAGTTTTGCGGGTCTAAAATATTTTGGTGGGTTTTTGGAATGTTTTGGTTGGTTTTGATTTGTTTTTATGATGTTTTGGCAGGTTTTCGGAATGTTTTGGTGGGGTTTTAGAATGTTTTGTTTTCTCTTGTGTTGTTTTTATTGTCTTGGCAGGTTTTGGAATGTTTGGATTCCTTTTGGCGGGTTTTAAAATATTTTGGCGGGTATTTGGAAAGTTTTGGCGGGTATTCGGAATGTTTTGATTAGTTTTGGCGGGTATTTGGAATGTTTTGATTAGTTTTGATTTGTTTTGATTATGTTTAGCCCAGTTTTTGGTGTGTTTGGATTAGCTTTGGTGGGCTTTATCATGTTTTGTCAGGTTTTTTCGGATGTTTTGATCACTTCTGTCTGGTTTTCTATTTTGGCGGGTTTGAAAATATTTTTGGATTAGTTTTGGCGGGTTTTAAACTATTTTGGCTCTTTGCGCAGAGATGACGGTGCCGGTTGTGGTGCGCTGCGGGGCGCTCCTTCTGCGGAATGACGCCTGGCAGCGGCACTTGGGACAGCTCCGCGTCTCCGTATTCTGCATTTCTTGCCTTCTGCATCTCAGCAAAATGCTTTCCCACTAGGTCTAGCAAGGAGAAACTGTGCCAGCTGAGTAGATGCAGCCCGGCCCGCCCTTTGAAGTTCACAAGTTCTTGGCATCTCAGAGCCTAAAGGGAAGAGCAAGGTTATCTAAGGTAGGCTGGGGCAGAACTAGCCGCAAGCACAGCAAAGTTGTCCAAGAATAGCTTCCATTCGAATGCTAATGGCAATTGAAGAGGCAGGCCAGTGGCAAGCCACTATCTTCTAGCAGTTTGAATGGTGCGGACACAGTGCAGGTGTTGTGCGGCTTCCTTCTTCGCCTCCTAGAAGGTGCCGCGCTCTCCGTCTCTTGCTTGCCAATATGTTGCCGTGTTCCTCTTATTGTTTGGTTTCTTTGGATTTGTTTTTATGATGTTTTGGCCGGATTTCGGAATATTTTGGCTGGTTTTTGGAATGTTTTGGTTGGTTTTGATTTGTTTTTATGATGTTGTGACACGTTTTTTGAATGTTTTGATCAGTTCTGGCTGGTTTTCTAATGTTTTGGCATCTTTTCAGAATGCTTTGATCAGTTTTGGCAGGTTCTAAACTATTTTGGCGGGTTTTTGGAATGTTTTGGTTGGTTTTGATGTGTTTTTATGATGTTTTGGCCGGATTTCGGAATATTTTGGCTGGTTTTTGGAATGTTTTGGTTGGTTTTGATGTCTTTTTATGATGTTTTGCCAAGTTTTTTGAATGTTTTGATCAGTTCTGGCTGGTTTTCTAATGTTTTGGCATCTTTTCAGAATGCTTTGATCAGTTTTGCGGGTCTAAAATATTTTGGTGGGTTTTTGGAATGTTTTGGTTGGTTTTGATTTGTTTTTATGATGTTTTGGCAGGTTTTCGGAATATTTTGGCTGGTTTCTGGAATGTTTTGGTTGGTTTTGATTTGTTTTTATGATGTTTTGCTAAGATTTTTGAATATTTCGATCACTTCTGACTGGTTTGATAGTATTTTGGCATCTTTTCAGAATGTTTTGATCAGTTTTGGCAGGTTCTAAACGATTTTGTCGGGTTTTTGGAATGTTTTGGTTGGTTTTGGTTTGTTTTTATGATGTTTTGGCCGGATTTTGGAATATTTTGGCTGGTTTTTGGAATGTTTTGGTTGGTTTTGATGTGTTTTTATGATGTTTTGGCCAGATTTCGGAATATTTTGGCTGGTTTTTGGAATGTTTTGGTTGGTTTTGATGTGTTTTTATGAGGTTTTGCCAAGTTTTTTGAATGTTTTGATCAGTTCTGGCTGGTTTTCTAATGTTTTGGCATCTTTTCAGAATGCTTTGATCAGTTTTGCGGGTCTAAAATATTTTGGTGGGTTTTTGGAATGTTTTGGTTGGTTTTGATTTGTTTTTATGATGTTTTGGCAGGTTTTCGGAATGTTTTGGTGGGGTTTTAGAATGTTTTGTTTTCTCTTGTGTTGTTTTTATTGTCTTGGCAGGTTTTGGAATGTTTGGATTCCTTTTGGCGGGTTTTAAAATATTTTGGCGGGTATTTGGAAAGTTTTGGCTGGTATTCGGAATGTTTTGATTAGTTTTGGCGGGTATTTGGAATGTTTTGATTAGTTTTGATTTGTTTTGATTATGTTTAGCCCAGTTTTTGGTGTGTTTGGATTAGCTTTGGTGGGCTTTATCATGTTTTGTCAGGTTTTTTCAAATGTTTTGATCACTTCTGTCTGGTTTTCTATTTTGGCGGGTTTGAAAATATTTTTTGATTAGTTTTGGCGGGTTTTAAACTATTTTGGCTCTTTGCGCAGAGATGACGCTGCCGGTTGCGGTGCGCTGCGGGGCGCTCCTTCTGCGGAAAGACGCCTGGCAGCGGCACTTGGGACAGCTCCGCGTCTCCGTATTCTGCATTTCTTGCCTTCTGCATCTCAGCAAAATGCTTTCCCACTAGGTCTAGCAAGGAGAAACTGTGGCAGCTGAGTAGATGTAGCCCGGCCCGCCCTTTGAAGTTCACAAGTTCTTGGCATCTCAGAGCCTAAAGGGAAGAGCAAGGTTATCTAAGGTAGGCTGGGGCAGAACTAGCTGCAAGCACAGCAAAGTTGTCCAAGAATAGCTTCCATTCGAATGCTAATGGCAATTGAAGAGGCAGGCCAGTGGCAAGCCACTATCTTCTAGCAGTTTGAAAGGTGCGGACACAGTGCAGGTGTTGTGCGGCTTCCTTCTTCGCCTCCTAGAAGGTGCCGCGCTCTCCGTCTCTTGCTTGCCAATATGTTGCCGTGTTCCTCTTATTGTTTGGTTTCTTTGGATTTGTTTTTATGATGTTTTGGCCGGATTTCGGAATATTTTGGCTGGTTTCTGGAATGTTTTGGTTGGTTTTGATGTGTTTTTATGATGTTTTGCCAAGTTTTTTGAATGTTTTGATCAGTTCTGGCTGGTTTTCTAATGTTTTGGCATCTTTTCAGAATGCTTTGATCAGTTTTGCGGGTCTAAAATATTTTGGTGGGTTTTTGGAATGTTTTGGTTGGTTTTGATTTGTTTTTATGATGTTTTGGCAGGTTTTCGGAATATTTTGGCTGGTTTCTGGAATGTTTTGGTTGGTTTTGATGTGTTTTTATGATGTTTTGCCAAGTTTTTTGAATGTTTTGATCAGTTCTGGCTGGTTTTCTAGTGTTTTGGCATCTTTTCAGAATGCTTTGATCAGTTTTGCGGGTCTAAAATATTTTGGTGGGATTTTGGAATGTTTTGGTTGGTTTTGATTTGTTTTTATGATGTTTTGGCAGGTTTTCGGAATATTTTGGCTGGTTTCTGGAATGTTTTGGTTGGTTTTGATGTGTTTTTATGATGTTTTGCCAAGTTTTTTGAATGTTTTGATCAGTTCTGGCTGGTTTTCTAATGTTTTGGCATCTTTTCAGAATGCTTTGATCAGTTTTGCGGGTCTAAAATATTTTGGTGGGTTTTTGGAATGTTTTGGTTGGTTTTGATTTGTTTTTATGATGTTTTGGCAGGTTTTCGGAATATTTTGGCTGGTTTCTGGAATGTTTTGGTTGGTTTTGATTTGTTTTTATGATGTTTTGCTAAGATTTTTGAATATTTCGATCACTTCTGACTGGTTTGATAGTATTTTGGCATCTTTTCAGAATGTTTTGATCAGTTTTGGCAGGTTCTAAACGATTTTGTCGGGTTTTTGAATGTTTTGGTTGGTTTTGGTTTGTTGTTATGATGTTTTGGCCGGATTTTGGAATATTTTGGCTGGTTTTTGGAATGTTTTGGTTGGTTTTGATGTGTTTTTATGATGTTTTGCCAAGTTTTTTGAATGTTTTGATCAGTTCTGGCTGGTTTTCTAATGTTTTGGCATCTTTTCAGAATGCTTTGGTCAGTTTTGCGTGTCTAAAATATTTTGGCGGGTTTTTGGAATGTTTTGGTTGGTTTTGATTTGTTTTTATGATGTTTTGGCAGGTTTTCGGAATGTTTTGGTGGGGTTTTAGAATGTTTTGTTTTCTCTTGTGTTGTTTTTATTGTCTTGGCAGGTTTTGGAATGTTTGGATTCCTTTTGGCGGGTTTTAAAATATTTTGGCGGGTATTTGGAAAGTTTTGGCGGGTATTCGGAATGTTTTGATTAGTTTTGGCGGGTATTTGGAATGTTTTGATTAGTTTTGATTTGTTTTGATTATGTTTAGCCCAGTTTTTGGTGTGTTTGGATTAGCTTTGGTGGGCTTTATCATGTTTTGTCAGGTTTTTTCGGATGTTTTGATCACTTCTGTCTGGTTTTCTATTTTGGCGGGTTTGAAAATATTTTTGGATTAGTTTTGGCGGGTTTTAAACTATTTTGGCTCTTTGCGCAGAGATGACGGTGCCGGTTGTGGTGCGCTGCGGGGCGCTCCTTCTGCGGAAATATGCCTGGCAGCGGCACTTGGGACAGCTCCGCGTCTCCGTATTCTGCATTTCTTGCCTTCTGCATCTCAGCAAAATGCTTTCCCACTAGGTCTAGCAAGGAGAAACTGTGCCAGCTGAGTAGATGCAGCCCGGCCCGCCCTTTGAAGTTCACAAGTTCTTGGCATCTCAGAGCCTAAAGGGAAGAGCAAGGTTATCTAAGGTAGGCTGGGGCAGAACTAGCCGCAAGCACAGCAAAGTTGTCCAAGAATAGCTTCCATTCGAATGCTAATGGCAATTGAAGAGGCAGGCCAGTGGCAAGCCACTATCTTCTAGCAGTTTGAATGGTGCGGACACAGTGCAGGTGTTGTGCGGCTTCCTTCTTCGCCTCCTAGAAGGTGCCGCGCTCTCCGTCTCTTGCTTGCCAATATGTTGCCGTGTTCCTCTTATTGTTTGGTTTCTTTGGATTTGTTTTTATGATGTTTTGGCCGGATTTCGGAATATTTTGGCTGGTTTTTGGAATGTTTTGGTTGGTTTTGATTTGTTTTTATGATGTTGTGACACGTTTTTTGAATGTTTTGATCAGTTCTGGCTGGTTTTCTAATGTTTTGGCATCTTTTCAGAATGCTTTGATCAGTTTTGGCAGGTTCTAAACTATTTTGGCGGGTTTTTGGAATGTTTTGGTTGGTTTTGATGTGTTTTTATGATGTTTTGGCCGGATTTCGGAATATTTTGGCTGGTTTTTGGAATGTTTTGGTTGGTTTTGATGTGTTTTTATGATGTTTTGCCAAGTTTTTTGAATGTTTTGATCAGTTCTGGCTGGTTTTCTAATGTTTTGGCATCTTTTCAGAATGCTTTGATCAGTTTTGCGGGTCTAAAATATTTTGGTGGGATTTTGGAATGTTTTAGTTGGTTTTGATTTGTTTTTATGATGTTTTGGCAGGTTTTCGGAATATTTTGGCTGGTTTCTGGAATGTTTTGGTTGGTTTTGATGTGTTTTTATGATGTTTTGCCAAGTTTTTTGAATGTTTTGATCAGTTCTGGCTGGTTTTCTAATGTTTTGGCATCTTTTCAGAATGCTTTGATCAGTTTTGCGGGTCTAAAATATTTTGGTGGGTTTTTGGAATGTTTTGGTTGGTTTTGATTTGTTTTTATGATGTTTTGGCAGGTTTTCGTAATATTTTGGCTGGTTTCTGGAATGTTTTGGTTGGTTTTGATTTGTTTTTATGATGTTTTGCTAAGATTTTTGAATATTTCGATCACTTCTGACTGGTTTGATAGTATTTTGGCATCTTTTCAGAATGTTTTGATCAGTTTTGGCAGGTTCTAAACGATTTTGTCGGGTTTTTGAATGTTTTGGTTGGTTTTGGTTTGTTGTTATGATGTTTTGGCCGGATTTTGGAATATTTTGGCTGGTTTTTGGAATGTTTTGGTTGGTTTTGATGTGTTTTTATGATGTTTTGCCAAGTTTTTTGAATGTTTTGATCAGTTCTGGCTGGTTTTCTAATGTTTTGGCATCTTTTCAGAATGCTTTGGTCAGTTTTGCGTGTCTAAAATATTTTGGCGGGTTTTTGGAATGTTTTGGTTGGTTTTGATTTGTTTTTATGATGTTTTGGCAGGTTTTCGTAATATTTTGGCTGGTTTCTGGAATGTTTTGGTTGGTTTTGATTTTTTTTTATGGTGTTGTGACACGTTTTTTGAATGTTTTGATCAGTTCTGGCTGGTTTTCTAATGTTTTGGCATCCTTTCAGAATGCTTTGATCAGTTTTGGCAGGTTCTAAACTATTTTGGCGGGTTTTTGGAATGTTTTGGTTGGTTTTGATGTGTTTTTATGATGTTTTGGCCGGATTTCGGAATATTTTGGCTGGTTTTTGGAATGTTTTGGTTGGTTTTGATGTCTTTTTATGATGTTTTGCCAAGTTTTTTGAATGTTTTGATCAGTTCTGGCTGGTTTTCTAATGTTTTGGCATCTTTTCAGAATGCTTTGATCAGTTTTGCGGGTCTAAAATATTTTGGTGGGTTTTTTGAATGTTTTGGTTGGTTTTGATTTGTTTTTATGATGTTTTGGCAGGTTTTCGGAATATTTTGGCTGGTTTCTGGAATGTTTTGGTTGGTTTTGATTTGTTTTTATGATGTTTTGCTAAGATTTTTGAATATTTCGATCACTTCTGACTGGTTTGATAGTATTTTGGCATCTTTTCAGAATGTTTTGATCAGTTTTGGCAGGTTCTAAACGATTTTGTCGGGTTTTTGGAATGTTTTGGTTGGTTTTGGTTTGTTTTTATGATGTTTTGGCCGGATTTCGGAATATTTTGGCTGGTTTTTGGAATGTTTTGGTTGGTTTTGATGTGTTTTTATGATGTTTTGGCCAGATTTCGGAATATTTTGGCTGGTTTTTGGAATGTTTTGGTTGGTTTTGATGTGTTTTTATGATGTTTTGCCAAGTTTTTTGAATGTTTTGATCAGTTCTGGCTGGTTTTCTAATGTTTTGGCATCTTTTCAGAATGCTTTGGTCAGTTTTGCGTGTCTAAAATATTTTGGCGGGTTTTTGGAATGTTTTGGTTGGTTTTGATTTGTTTTTATGATGTTTTGGCAGGTTTTCGGAATGTTTTGGTGGGGTTTTAGAATGTTTTGTTTTCTCTTGTGTTGTTTTTATTGTCTTGGCAGGTTTTGGAATGTTTGGATTCCTTTTGGCGGGTTTTAAAATATTTTGGTGGGTATTTGGAAAGTTTTGGCGGGTATTTGGAATGTTTTGATTAGTTTTGGCGGGTATTTGGAATGTTTTGATTAGTTTTGATTTGTTTTGATTATGTTTAGCCCAGTTTTTGGTGTGTTTGGATTAGCTTTGGTGGGCTTTATCATGTTTTGTCAGGTTTTTTCAAATGTTTTGATCACTTCTGTCTGGTTTTCTATTTTGGCGGGTTTGAAAATATTTTTTGATTAGTTTTGGCGGGTTTTAAACTATTTTGGCTCTTTGCGCAGAGATGACGCTGCCGGTTGCGGTGCGCTGCGGGGCGCTCCTTCTGCGGAAATATGCCTGGCAGCGGCACTTGGGACAGCTCCGCGTCTCCGAATTCTGCATTTCTTGCCTTCTGCATCTCAGCAAAATGCTTTCCCACTAGGTCTAGCAAGGAGAAACTGTGCCAGCTGAGTAGATGTAGCCCGGCCCGCCCTTTGAAGTTCACAAGTTCTTGGCATCTCAGAGCCTAAAGGGAAGAGCAAGGTTATCTAAGGTAGGCTGGGGCAGAACTAGCCGCAAGCACAGCAAAGTTGTCCAAGAATAGCCTCCATTCGAATGCTAATGGCAATTGAAGAGGCAGGCCAGTGGCAAGCCACTATCTTCTAGCAGTTTGAAAGGTGCGGACACAGTGCAGGTGTTGTGCGGCTTCCTTCTTCGCCTCCTAGAAGGTGCCGCGCTCTCCGTCTCTTGCTTGCCAATATGTTGCCGTGTTCCTCTTATTGTTTGGTTTCTTTGGATTTGTTTTTATGATGTTTTGGCCGGATTTCGGAATATTTTGGCTGGTTTCTGGAATGTTTTGGTTGGTTTTGATTTGTTTTTATGATGTTTTGCTAAGATTTTTGAATATTTCGATCACTTCTGACTGGTTTGATAGTATTTTGGCATCTTTTCAGAATGTTTTGATCAGTTTTGGCAGGTTCTAAACTATTTTGTCAGGTTTTTGGAATGTTTTGGTTGGTTTTGATGTGTTTTTATGATGTTTTGGCCGGATTTTGGAATATTTTGGCTGGTTTTTGGAATGTTTTGGTTGGTTTTGATGTGTTTTTATGATGTTTTGCCAAGTTTTTTGAATGTTTTGATCAGTTCTGGCTGGTTTTCTAATGTTTTGGCATCTTTTCAGAATGCTTTGATCAGTTTTGCGGGTCTAAAATATTTTGGTGGGTTTTTGGAATGTTTTGGTTGGTTTTGATTTGTTTTTATGATGTTTTGGCAGGTTTTCGGAATGTTTTGGTGGGGTTTTAGAATGTTTTGTTTTCTCTTGTGTTGTTTTTATTGTCTTGGCAGGTTTTGGAATGTTTGGATTCCTTTTGGCGGGTTTTAAAATATTTTGGCGGGTATTTGGAAAGTTTTGGCGGGTATTCGGAATGTTTTGATTAGTTTTGGCGGGTATTTGGAATGTTTTGATTAGTTTTGATTTGTTTTGATTATGTTTAGCCCAGTTTTTGGTGTGTTTGGATTAGCTTTGGTGGGCTTTATCATGTTTTGTCAGGTTTTTTCGGATGTTTTGATCACTTCTGTCTGGTTTTCTATTTTGGCGGGTTTGAAAATATTTTTGGATTAGTTTTGGCGGGTTTTAAACTATTTTGGCTCTTTGCGCAGAGATGACGGTGCCGGTTGTGGTGCGCTGCGGGGCGCTCCTTCTGCGGAATGACGCCTGGCAGCGGCACTTGGGACAGCTCCGCGTCTCCGTATTCTGCATTTCTTGCCTTCTGCATCTCAGCAAAATGCTTTCCCACTAGGTCTAGCAAGGAGAAACTGTGCCAGCTGAGTAGATGCAGCCCGGCCCGCCCTTTGAAGTTCACAAGTTCTTGGCATCTCAGAGCCTAAAGGGAAGAGCAAGGTTATCTAAGGTAGGCTGGGGCAGAACTAGCCGCAAGCACAGCAAAGTTGTCCAAGAATAGCTTCCATTCGAATGCTAATGGCAATTGAAGAGGCAGGCCAGTGGCAAGCCACTATCTTCTAGCAGTTTGAATGGTGCGGACACAGTGCAGGTGTTGTGCGGCTTCCTTCTTCGCCTCCTAGAAGGTGCCGCGCTCTCCGTCTCTTGCTTGCCAATATGTTGCCGTGTTCCTCTTATTGTTTGGTTTCTTTGGATTTGTTTTTATGATGTTTTGGCCGGATTTCGGAATATTTTGGCTGGTTTTTGGAATGTTTTGGTTGGTTTTGATTTGTTTTTATGATGTTGTGACACGTTTTTTGAATGTTTTGATCAGTTCTGGCTGGTTTTCTAATGTTTTGGCATCTTTTCAGAATGCTTTGATCAGTTTTGGCAGGTTCTAAACTATTTTGGCGGGTTTTTGGAATGTTTTGGTTGGTTTTGATGTGTTTTTATGATGTTTTGGCCGGATTTCGGAATATTTTGGCTGGTTTTTGGAATGTTTTGGTTGGTTTTGATGTCTTTTTATGATGTTTTGCCAAGTTTTTTGAATGTTTTGATCAGTTCTGGCTGGTTTTCTAATGTTTTGGCATCTTTTCAGAATGCTTTGATCAGTTTTGCGGGTCTAAAATATTTTGGTGGGTTTTTGGAATGTTTTGGTTGGTTTTGATTTGTTTTTATGATGTTTTGGCAGGTTTTCGGAATATTTTGGCTGGTTTCTGGAATGTTTTGGTTGGTTTTGATTTGTTTTTATGATGTTTTGCTAAGATTTTTGAATATTTCGATCACTTCTGACTGGTTTGATAGTATTTTGGCATCTTTTCAGAATGTTTTGATCAGTTTTGGCAGGTTCTAAACGATTTTGTCGGGTTTTTGGAATGTTTTGGTTGGTTTTGGTTTGTTTTTATGATGTTTTGGCCGGATTTTGGAATATTTTGGCTGGTTTTTGGAATGTTTTGGTTGGTTTTGATGTGTTTTTATGATGTTTTGGCCAGATTTCGGAATATTTTGGCTGGTTTTTGGAATGTTTTGGTTGGTTTTGATGTGTTTTTATGAGGTTTTGCCAAGTTTTTTGAATGTTTTGATCAGTTCTGGCTGGTTTTCTAATGTTTTGGCATCTTTTCAGAATGCTTTGATCAGTTTTGCGGGTCTAAAATATTTTGGTGGGTTTTTGGAATGTTTTGGTTGGTTTTGATTTGTTTTTATGATGTTTTGGCAGGTTTTCGGAATGTTTTGGTGGGGTTTTAGAATGTTTTGTTTTCTCTTGTGTTGTTTTTATTGTCTTGGCAGGTTTTGGAATGTTTGGATTCCTTTTGGCGGGTTTTAAAATATTTTGGCGGGTATTTGGAAAGTTTTGGCTGGTATTCGGAATGTTTTGATTAGTTTTGGCGGGTATTTGGAATGTTTTGATTAGTTTTGATTTGTTTTGATTATGTTTAGCCCAGTTTTTGGTGTGTTTGGATTAGCTTTGGTGGGCTTTATCATGTTTTGTCAGGTTTTTTCAAATGTTTTGATCACTTCTGTCTGGTTTTCTATTTTGGCGGGTTTGAAAATATTTTTTGATTAGTTTTGGCGGGTTTTAAACTATTTTGGCTCTTTGCGCAGAGATGACGCTGCCGGTTGCGGTGCGCTGCGGGGCGCTCCTTCTGCGGAAAGACGCCTGGCAGCGGCACTTGGGACAGCTCCGCGTCTCCGTATTCTGCATTTCTTGCCTTCTGCATCTCAGCAAAATGCTTTCCCACTAGGTCTAGCAAGGAGAAACTGTGGCAGCTGAGTAGATGTAGCCCGGCCCGCCCTTTGAAGTTCACAAGTTCTTGGCATCTCAGAGCCTAAAGGGAAGAGCAAGGTTATCTAAGGTAGGCTGGGGCAGAACTAGCTGCAAGCACAGCAAAGTTGTCCAAGAATAGCTTCCATTCGAATGCTAATGGCAATTGAAGAGGCAGGCCAGTGGCAAGCCACTATCTTCTAGCAGTTTGAAAGGTGCGGACACAGTGCAGGTGTTGTGCGGCTTCCTTCTTCGCCTCCTAGAAGGTGCCGCGCTCTCCGTCTCTTGCTTGCCAATATGTTGCCGTGTTCCTCTTATTGTTTGGTTTCTTTGGATTTGTTTTTATGATGTTTTGGCCGGATTTCGGAATATTTTGGCTGGTTTCTGGAATGTTTTGGTTGGTTTTGATGTGTTTTTATGATGTTTTGCCAAGTTTTTTGAATGTTTTGATCAGTTCTGGCTGGTTTTCTAATGTTTTGGCATCTTTTCAGAATGCTTTGATCAGTTTTGCGGGTCTAAAATATTTTGGTGGGTTTTTGGAATGTTTTGGTTGGTTTTGATTTGTTTTTATGATGTTTTGGCAGGTTTTCGGAATATTTTGGCTGGTTTCTGGAATGTTTTGGTTGGTTTTGATGTGTTTTTATGATGTTTTGCCAAGTTTTTTGAATGTTTTGATCAGTTCTGGCTGGTTTTCTAGTGTTTTGGCATCTTTTCAGAATGCTTTGATCAGTTTTGCGGGTCTAAAATATTTTGGTGGGATTTTGGAATGTTTTGGTTGGTTTTGATTTGTTTTTATGATGTTTTGGCAGGTTTTCGGAATATTTTGGCTGGTTTCTGGAATGTTTTGGTTGGTTTTGATGTGTTTTTATGATGTTTTGCCAAGTTTTTTGAATGTTTTGATCAGTTCTGGCTGGTTTTCTAATGTTTTGGAATCTTTTCAGAATGCTTTGATCAGTTTTGCGGGTCTAAAATATTTTGGTGGGTTTTTGGAATGTTTTGGTTGGTTTTGATTTGTTTTTATGATGTTTTGGCAGGTTTTCGGAATATTTTGGCTGGTTTCTGGAATGTTTTGGTTGGTTTTGATTTGTTTTTATGATGTTTTGCTAAGATTTTTGAATATTTCGATCACTTCTGACTGGTTTGATAGTATTTTGGCATCTTTTCAGAATGTTTTGATCAGTTTTGGCAGGTTCTAAACGATTTTGTCGGGTTTTTGAATGTTTTGGTTGGTTTTGGTTTGTTGTTATGATGTTTTGGCCGGATTTTGGAATATTTTGGCTGGTTTTTGGAATGTTTTGGTTGGTTTTGATGTGTTTTTATGATGTTTTGCCAAGTTTTTTGAATGTTTTGATCAGTTCTGGCTGGTTTTCTAATGTTTTGGCATCTTTTCAGAATGCTTTGGTCAGTTTTGCGTGTCTAAAATATTTTGGCGGGTTTTTGGAATGTTTTGGTTGGTTTTGATTTGTTTTTATGATGTTTTGGCAGGTTTTCGGAATGTTTTGGTGGGGTTTTAGAATGTTTTGTTTTCTCTTGTGTTGTTTTTATTGTCTTGGCAGGTTTTGGAATGTTTGGATTCCTTTTGGCGGGTTTTAAAATATTTTGGCGGGTATTTGGAAAGTTTTGGCGGGTTTTTGGAATGTTTTGATTAGTTTTGGCGGGTATTTGGAATGTTTTGATTAGTTTTGATTTGTTTTGATTATGTTTAGCCCAGTTTTTGGTGTGTTTGGATTAGCTTTGGTGGGCTTTATCATGTTTTGTCAGGTTTTTTCAAATGTTTTGATCACTTCTGTCTGGTTTTCTATTTTGGCGGGTTTGAAAATATTTTTTGATTAGTTTTGGCGGGTTTTAAAATATTTTGGCTCTTTGCGCAGAGATGACGGTGCCGGTTGTGGTGCGCTGCGGGGCGCTCCTTCTGCGGAAATATGCCTGGCAGCGGCACTTGGGACAGCTCCGCGTCTCCGTATTCTGCGTTTCTTGCCTTCTGCATCTCAGCAAAATGCTTTCCCACTAGGTCTAGCAAGGAGAAACTGTGCCAGCTGAGTAGATGCAGCCCGGCCCGCCCTTTGAAGTTCACAAGTTCTTGGCATCTCAGAGCCTAAAGGGAAGAGCAAGGTTATCTAAGGTAGGCTGGGGCAGAACTAGCTGCAAGCACAGCAAAGTTGTCCAAGAATAGCTTCCATTCGAATGCTAATGGCAATTGAAGAGGCAGGCCAGTGGCAAGCCACTATCTTCTAGCAGTTTGAATGGTGCGGACACAGTGCAGGTGTTGTGCGGCTTCCTTCTTCGCCTCCTAGAAGGTGCCGCGCTCTCCGTCTCTTGCTTGCCAATATGTTGCCGTGTTCCTCTTATTGTTTGGTTTCTTTGGATTTGTTTTGATGATGTTTTGGCCGGATTTCGGAATATTTTGGCTGGTTTTTGGAATGTTTTGGTTGGTTTTGATTTGTTTTTATGATGTTGTGACACGTTTTTTGAATGTTTTGATCAGTTCTGGCTGGTTTTCTAATGTTTTGGCATCTTTTCAGAATGCTTTGATCAGTTTTGGCAGGTTCTAAACTATTTTGGCGGGTTTTTGGAATGTTTTGGTTGGTTTTGATGTGTTTTTATGATGTTTTGGCCGGATTTCGGAATATTTTGGCTGGTTTTTGGAATGTTTTGGTTGGTTTTGATGTCTTTTTATGATGTTTTGCCAAGTTTTTTGAATGTTTTGATCAGTTCTGGCTGGTTTTCTAATGTTTTGGCATCTTTTCAGAATGCTTTGATCAGTTTTGCGGGTCTAAAATATTTTGGTGGGATTTTGGAATGTTTTGGTTGGTTTTGATTTGTTTTTATGATGTTTTGGCAGGTTTTCGGAATATTTTGGCTGGTTTCTGGAATGTTTTGGTTGGTTTTGATGTGTTTTTATGATGTTTTGCCAAGTTTTTTGAATGTTTTGATCAGTTCTGGCTGGTTTTCTAATGTTTTGGCATCTTTTCAGAATGCTTTGATCAGTTTTGCGGGTCTAAAATATTTTGGTGGGTTTTTGGGATGTTTTGGTTGGTTTTGATTTGTTTTTATGATGTTTTGGCAGGTTTTCGTAATATTTTGGCTGGTTTCTGGAATGTTTTGGTTGGTTTTGATTTGTTTTTATGATGTTTTGCTAAGATTTTTGAATATTTCGATCACTTCTGACTGGTTTGATAGTATTTTGGCATCTTTTCAGAATGTTTTGATCAGTTTTGGCAGGTTCTAAACGATTTTGTCGGGTTTTTGAATGTTTTGGTTGGTTTTGGTTTGTTGTTATGATGTTTTGGCCGGATTTTGGAATATTTTGGCTGGTTTTTGGAATGTTTTGGTTGGTTTTGATGTGTTTTTATGATGTTTTGCCAAGTTTTTTGAATGTTTTGATCAGTTCTGGCTGGTTTTCTAATGTTTTGGCATCTTTTCAGAATGCTTTGGTCAGTTTTGCGTGTCTAAAATATTTTGGTGGGTTTTTGGAATGTTTTGGTTGGTTTTGATTTGTTTTTATGATGTTTTGGCAGGTTTTCGGAATGTTTTGGTTGGGTTTTAGAATGTTTTGTATTCTCTTGAGTGGTTTTTATTATGTTGTTAGGTTTTGGAATGTTTGGATTCCTTTTGGCGGGTTTTAAAATATTTTGGCGGGTATTTGGAAAGTTTTGGCGGGTATTCGGAATGTTTTGATTAGTTTTGGCGGGTATTTGGAATGTTTTGATTAGTTTTGATTTGTTTTGATTATGTTTAGCCCAGTTTTTGGTGTGTTTGGATTAGCTTTGGTGGGCTTTATCATGTTTTGTCAGGTTTTTTCGGATGTTTTGATCACTTCTGTCTGGTTTTCTATTTTGGCGGGTTTGAAAATATTTTTTGATTAGTTTTGGCGGGTTTTAAACTATTTTGGCTCTTTGCGCAGAGATGACGGTGCCGGTTGTGGTGCGCTGCGGGGCGCTCCTTCTGCGGAAATATGCCTGGCAGCGGCACTTGGGACAGCTCCGCGTCTCCGTATTCTGCATTTCTTGCCTTCTGCATCTCAGCAAAATGCTTTCCCACTAGGTCTAGCAAGGAGAAACTGTGCCAGCTGAGTAGATGCAGCCCGGCCCGCCCTTTGAAGTTCACAAGTTCTTGGCATCTCAGAGCCTAAAGGGAAGAGCAAGGTTATCTAAGGTAGGCTGGGGCAGAACTAGCCGCAAGCACAGCAAAGTTGTCCAAGAATAGCTTCCATTCGAATGCTAATGGCAATTGAAGAGGCAGGCCAGTGGCAAGCCACTATCTTCTAGCAGTTTGAATGGTGCGGACACAGTGCAGGTGTTGTGCGGCTTCCTTCTTCGCCTCCTAGAAGGTGCCGCGCTCTCCGTCTCTTGCTTGCCAATATGTTGCCGTGTTCCTCTTATTGTTTGGTTTCTTTGGATTTGTTTTTATGATGTTTTGGCCGGATTTCGGAATATTTTGGCTGGTTTTTGGAATGTTTTGGTTGGTTTTGATTTGTTTTTATGATGTTGTGACACGTTTTTTGAATGTTTTGATCAGTTCTGGCTGGTTTTCTAATGTTTTGGCATCTTTTCAGAATGCTTTGATCAGTTTTGGCAGGTTCTAAACTATTTTGGCGGGTTTTTGGAATGTTTTGGTTGGTTTTGATGTGTTTTTATGATGTTTTGGCCGGATTTCGGAATATTTTGGCTGGTTTTTGGAATGTTTTGGTTGGTTTTGATGTGTTTTTATGATGTTTTGCCAAGTTTTTTGAATGTTTTGATCAGTTCTGGCTGGTTTTCTAATGTTTTGGCATCTTTTCAGAATGCTTTGATCAGTTTTGCGGGTCTAAAATATTTTGGTGGGATTTTGGAATGTTTTAGTTGGTTTTGATTTGTTTTTATGATGTTTTGGCAGGTTTTCGGAATATTTTGGCTGGTTTCTGGAATGTTTTGGTTGGTTTTGATGTGTTTTTATGATGTTTTGCCAAGTTTTTTGAATGTTTTGATCAGTTCTGGCTGGTTTTCTAATGTTTTGGCATCTTTTCAGAATGCTTTGATCAGTTTTGCGGGTCTAAAATATTTTGGTGGGTTTTTGGAATGTTTTGGTTGGTTTTGATTTGTTTTTATGATGTTTTGGCAGGTTTTCGTAATATTTTGGCTGGTTTCTGGAATGTTTTGGTTGGTTTTGATTTGTTTTTATGATGTTTTGCTAAGATTTTTGAATATTTCGATCACTTCTGACTGGTTTGATAGTATTTTGGCATCTTTTCAGAATGTTTTGATCAGTTTTGGCAGGTTCTAAACGATTTTGTCGGGTTTTTGAATGTTTTGGTTGGTTTTGGTTTGTTGTTATGATGTTTTGGCCGGATTTTGGAATATTTTGGCTGGTTTTTGGAATGTTTTGGTTGGTTTTGATGTGTTTTTATGATGTTTTGCCAAGTTTTTTGAATGTTTTGATCAGTTCTGGCTGGTTTTCTAATGTTTTGGCATCTTTTCAGAATGCTTTGGTCAGTTTTGCGTGTCTAAAATATTTTGGCGGGTTTTTGGAATGTTTTGGTTGGTTTTGATTTGTTTTTATGATGTTTTGGCAGGTTTTCGTAATATTTTGGCTGGTTTCTGGAATGTTTTGGTTGGTTTTGATTTTTTTTTATGGTGTTGTGACACGTTTTTTGAATGTTTTGATCAGTTCTGGCTGGTTTTCTAATGTTTTGGCATCCTTTCAGAATGCTTTGATCAGTTTTGGCAGGTTCTAAACTATTTTGGCGGGTTTTTGGAATGTTTTGGTTGGTTTTGATGTGTTTTTATGATGTTTTGGCCGGATTTCGGAATATTTTGGCTGGTTTTTGGAATGTTTTGGTTGGTTTTGATGTCTTTTTATGATGTTTTGCCAAGTTTTTTGAATGTTTTGATCAGTTCTGGCTGGTTTTCTAATGTTTTGGCATCTTTTCAGAATGCTTTGATCAGTTTTGCGGGTCTAAAATATTTTGGTGGGTTTTTTGAATGTTTTGGTTGGTTTTGATTTGTTTTTATGATGTTTTGGCAGGTTTTCGGAATATTTTGGCTGGTTTCTGGAATGTTTTGGTTGGTTTTGATTTGTTTTTATGATGTTTTGCTAAGATTTTTGAATATTTCGATCACTTCTGACTGGTTTGATAGTATTTTGGCATCTTTTCAGAATGTTTTGATCAGTTTTGGCAGGTTCTAAACGATTTTGTCGGGTTTTTGGAATGTTTTGGTTGGTTTTGGTTTGTTTTTATGATGTTTTGGCCAGATTTTGGAATATTTTGGCTGGTTTTTGGAATGTTTTGGTTGGTTTTGATGTGTTTTTATGATGTTTTGCCAAGTTTTTTGAATGTTTTGATCAGTTCTGGCTGGTTTTCTAATGTTTTGGCATCTTTTCAGAATGCTTTGGTCAGTTTTGCGTGTCTAAAATATTTTGGCGGGTTTTTGGAATGTTTTGGTTGGTTTTGATTTGTTTTTATGATGTTTTGGCAGGTTTTCGTAATATTTTGGCTGGTTTCTGGAATGTTTTGGTTGGTTTTGATTTTTTTTTATGGTGTTGTGACACGTTTTTTGAATGTTTTGATCAGTTCTGGCTGGTTTTCTAATGTTTTGGCATCCTTTCAGAATGCTTTGATCAGTTTTGGCAGGTTCTAAACTATTTTGGCGGGTTTTTGGAATGTTTTGGTTGGTTTTGATGTGTTTTTATGATGTTTTGGCCGGATTTCGGAATATTTTGGCTGGTTTTTGGAATGTTTTGGTTGGTTTTGATGTCTTTTTATGATGTTTTGCCAAGTTTTTTGAATGTTTTGATCAGTTCTGGCTGGTTTTCTAATGTTTTGGCATCTTTTCAGAATGCTTTGATCAGTTTTGCGGGTCTAAAATATTTTGGTGGGTTTTTTGAATGTTTTGGTTGGTTTTGATTTGTTTTTATGATGTTTTGGCAGGTTTTCGGAATATTTTGGCTGGTTTCTGGAATGTTTTGGTTGGTTTTGATTTGTTTTTATGATGTTTTGCTAAGATTTTTGAATATTTCGATCACTTCTGACTGGTTTGATAGTATTTTGGCATCTTTTCAGAATGTTTTGATCAGTTTTGGCAGGTTCTAAACGATTTTGTCGGGTTTTTGGAATGTTTTGGTTGGTTTTGGTTTGTTTTTATGATGTTTTGGCCGGATTTCGGAATATTTTGGCTGGTTTTTGGAATGTTTTGGTTGGTTTTGATGTGTTTTTATGATGTTTTGGCCAGATTTCGGAATATTTTGGCTGGTTTTTGGAATGTTTTGGTTGGTTTTGATGTGTTTTTATGATGTTTTGCCAAGTTTTTTGAATGTTTTGATCAGTTCTGGCTGGTTTTCTAATGTTTTGGCATCTTTTCAGAATGCTTTGGTCAGTTTTGCGTGTCTAAAATATTTTGGCGGGTTTTTGGAATGTTTTGGTTGGTTTTGATTTGTTTTTATGATGTTTTGGCAGGTTTTCGGAATGTTTTGGTGGGGTTTTAGAATGTTTTGTTTTCTCTTGTGTTGTTTTTATTGTCTTGGCAGGTTTTGGAATGTTTGGATTCCTTTTGGCGGGTTTTAAAATATTTTGGTGGGTATTTGGAAAGTTTTGGCGGGTATTTGGAATGTTTTGATTAGTTTTGGCGGGTATTTGGAATGTTTTGATTAGTTTTGATTTGTTTTGATTATGTTTAGCCCAGTTTTTGGTGTGTTTGGATTAGCTTTGGTGGGCTTTATCATGTTTTGTCAGGTTTTTTCAAATGTTTTGATCACTTCTGTCTGGTTTTCTATTTTGGCGGGTTTGAAAATATTTTTTGATTAGTTTTGGCGGGTTTTAAACTATTTTGGCTCTTTGCGCAGAGATGACGCTGCCGGTTGCGGTGCGCTGCGGGGCGCTCCTTCTGCGGAAATATGCCTGGCAGCGGCACTTGGGACAGCTCCGCGTCTCCGAATTCTGCATTTCTTGCCTTCTGCATCTCAGCAAAATGCTTTCCCACTAGGTCTAGCAAGGAGAAACTGTGCCAGCTGAGTAGATGTAGCCCGGCCCGCCCTTTGAAGTTCACAAGTTCTTGGCATCTCAGAGCCTAAAGGGAAGAGCAAGGTTATCTAAGGTAGGCTGGGGCAGAACTAGCCGCAAGCACAGCAAAGTTGTCCAAGAATAGCCTCCATTCGAATGCTAATGGCAATTGAAGAGGCAGGCCAGTGGCAAGCCACTATCTTCTAGCAGTTTGAAAGGTGCGGACACAGTGCAGGTGTTGTGCGGCTTCCTTCTTCGCCTCCTAGAAGGTGCCGCGCTCTCCGTCTCTTGCTTGCCAATATGTTGCCGTGTTCCTCTTATTGTTTGGTTTCTTTGGATTTGTTTTTATGATGTTTTGGCCGGATTTCGGAATATTTTGGCTGGTTTCTGGAATGTTTTGGTTGGTTTTGATTTGTTTTTATGATGTTTTGCTAAGATTTTTGAATATTTCGATCACTTCTGACTGGTTTGATAGTATTTTGGCATCTTTTCAGAATGTTTTGATCAGTTTTGGCAGGTTCTAAACTATTTTGTCAGGTTTTTGGAATGTTTTGGTTGGTTTTGATGTGTTTTTATGATGTTTTGGCCGGATTTTGGAATATTTTGGCTGGTTTTTGGAATGTTTTGGTTGGTTTTGATGTGTTTTTATGATGTTTTGCCAAGTTTTTTGAATGTTTTGATCAGTTCTGGCTGGTTTTCTAATGTTTTGGCATCTTTTCAGAATGCTTTGATCAGTTTTGCGGGTCTAAAATATTTTGGTGGGTTTTTGGAATGTTTTGGTTGGTTTTGATTTGTTTTTATGATGTTTTGGCAGGTTTTCGGAATGTTTTGGTGGGGTTTTAGAATGTTTTGTTTTCTCTTGTGTTGTTTTTATTGTCTTGGCAGGTTTTGGAATGTTTGGATTCCTTTTGGCGGGTTTTAAAATATTTTGGCGGGTATTTGGAAAGTTTTGGCGGGTATTCGGAATGTTTTGATTAGTTTTGGCGGGTATTTGGAATGTTTTGATTAGTTTTGATTTGTTTTGATTATGTTTAGCCCAGTTTTTGGTGTGTTTGGATTAGCTTTGGTGGGCTTTATCATGTTTTGTCAGGTTTTTTCGGATGTTTTGATCACTTCTGTCTGGTTTTCTATTTTGGCGGGTTTGAAAATATTTTTGGATTAGTTTTGGCGGGTTTTAAACTATTTTGGCTCTTTGCGCAGAGATGACGGTGCCGGTTGTGGTGCGCTGCGGGGCGCTCCTTCTGCGGAATGACGCCTGGCAGCGGCACTTGGGACAGCTCCGCGTCTCCGTATTCTGCATTTCTTGCCTTCTGCATCTCAGCAAAATGCTTTCCCACTAGGTCTAGCAAGGAGAAACTGTGCCAGCTGAGTAGATGCAGCCCGGCCCGCCCTTTGAAGTTCACAAGTTCTTGGCATCTCAGAGCCTAAAGGGAAGAGCAAGGTTATCTAAGGTAGGCTGGGGCAGAACTAGCCGCAAGCACAGCAAAGTTGTCCAAGAATAGCTTCCATTCGAATGCTAATGGCAATTGAAGAGGCAGGCCAGTGGCAAGCCACTATCTTCTAGCAGTTTGAATGGTGCGGACACAGTGCAGGTGTTGTGCGGCTTCCTTCTTCGCCTCCTAGAAGGTGCCGCGCTCTCCGTCTCTTGCTTGCCAATATGTTGCCGTGTTCCTCTTATTGTTTGGTTTCTTTGGATTTGTTTTTATGATGTTTTGGCCGGATTTCGGAATATTTTGGCTGGTTTTTGGAATGTTTTGGTTGGTTTTGATTTGTTTTTATGATGTTGTGACACGTTTTTTGAATGTTTTGATCAGTTCTGGCTGGTTTTCTAATGTTTTGGCATCTTTTCAGAATGCTTTGATCAGTTTTGGCAGGTTCTAAACTATTTTGGCGGGTTTTTGGAATGTTTTGGTTGGTTTTGATGTGTTTTTATGATGTTTTGGCCGGATTTCGGAATATTTTGGCTGGTTTTTGGAATGTTTTGGTTGGTTTTGATGTGTTTTTATGATGTTTTGCCAAGTTTTTTGAATGTTTTGATCAGTTCTGGCTGGTTTTCTAATGTTTTGGCATCTTTTCAGAATGCTTTGATCAGTTTTGCGGGTCTAAAATATTTTGGTGGGTTTTTGGAATGTTTTGGTTGGTTTTGATTTGTTTTTATGATGTTTTGGCAGGTTTTCGGAATGTTTTGGTGGGGTTTTAGAATGTTTTGTTTTCTCTTGTGTTGTTTTTATTGTCTTGGCAGGTTTTGGAATGTTTGGATTGCTTTTGGCGGGTTTTAAAATATTTTGGCGGGTATTTGGAAAGTTTTGGCGGGTATTTGGAATGTTTTGATTAGTTTTGGCGGGTATTTGGAATGTTTTGATTAGTTTTGATTTGTTTTGATTATGTTTAGCCCAGTTTTTGGTGTGTTTGGATTAGCTTTGGTGGGCTTTATCATGTTTTGTCAGGTTTTTGCGAATGTTTTGATCACTTCTGTCTGGTTTTCTATTTTGGCGGGTTTGAAAATATTTTTTGATTAGTTTTGGCGGGTTTTAAACTATTTTGGCTCTTTGCGCAGAGGTGACGGTGCCGGTTGCGGTGCGCTGCGGGGCGCTCCTTCTGCGGAAAGACGCCTCGCAGCGGCACTTGGGACAGCTCCGCGTCTCCGTATTCTGCATTTCTTGCCTTCTGCATCTCAGCAAAATGCTTTCCCACTAGGTGTAGCAAGGAGAAACTGTGCCAGCTGAGTAGATGTAGCCCGGCCCGCCCTTTGAAGTTCACAAGTTCTTGGCATCTCAGAGCCTAAAGGGAAGAGCAAGGTTATCTAAGGTAGGCTGGGGCAGAACTAGCCGCAAGCACAGCAAAGTTGTCCAAGAATAGCTTCCATTCGAATGCTAATGGCAATTGAAGAGGCAGGCCAGTGGCAAGCCACTATCTTCTAGCAGTTTGAATGGTGCGGACACAGTGCAGGTGTTGTGCGGCTTCCTTCTTCGCCTCCTAGAAGGTGCCGCGCTCTCCGTCTCTTGCTTGCCAATATGTTGCCGTGTTCCTCTTATTGTTTGGTTTCTTTGGATTTGTTTTTATGATGTTTTGGCCGGATTTCGGAATATTTTGGCTGGTTTCTGGAATGTTTTGGTTGGTTTTGATTTGTTTTTATGATGTTTTGCTAAGATTTTTGAATATTTCGATCACTTCTGACTGGTTTGATAGTATTTTGGCATCTTTTCAGAATGTTTTGATCAGTTTTGGCAGGTTCTAAACGATTTTGTCGGGTTTTTGGAATGTTTTGGTTGGTTTTGGTTTGTTTTTATGATGTTTTGGCCGGATTTCGGAATATTTTGGCTGGTTTTTGGAATGTTTTGGTTGGTTTTGATGTGTTTTTATGATGTTTTGGCCAGATTTCGGAATATTTTGGCTGGTTTCTGGAATGTTTTGGTTGGTTTTGATGTGTTTTTATGATGTTTTGCCAAGTTTTTTGAATGTTTTGATCAGTTCTGGCTGGTTTTCTAATGTTTTGGCATCTTTTCAGAATGCTTTGATCAGTTTTGCGGATCTAAAATATTTTGGCGGGTTTTTGGAATGTTTTGGTTGGTTTTGATGTGTTTTTATGATGTCTTGGCTGGATTTCGGAATATTTTGGCTGGTTTTTGGAATGTTTTGGTTGGTTTTGATGTGTTTTTATGATGTTTTGCCAAGTTTTTTGAATGTTTTGATCAGTTCTGGCTGGTTTTCTAATGTTTTGGCATCTTTTCAGAATGCTTTGATCAGTTTTGCGGGTCTAAAATATTTTGGTGGGTTTTTGGAATGTTTTGGTTGGTTTTGATTTGTTTTTATGATGTTTTGGCAGGTTTTCGGAATGTTTTGGTGGGGTTTTAGAATGTTTTGTTTTCTCTTGTGTTGTTTTTATTGTCTTGGCAGGTTTTGGAATGTTTGGATTCCTTTTGGCGGGTTTTAAAATATTTTGGCGGGTATTTGGAAAGTTTTGGCGGGTATCCGGAATGTTTTGATTAGTTTTGGCGGGTATTTGGTATGTTTTGATTAGTTTTGATTTGTTTTGATTATGTTTAGCCCAGTTTTTGGTGTGTTTGGATTAGCTTTGGTGGGCTTTATCATGTTTTGTCAGGTTTTTTCAAATGTTTTGATCACTTCTGTCTGGTTTTCTATTTTGGCGGGTTTGAAAATATTTTTTGATTAGTTTTGGCGGGTTTTAAACTATTTTGGCTCTTTGCGCAGAGATGATGGTGCCGGTTGAGGTGCGCTGCGGGGCGCTCCTTCTGCGGAAAGACGCCTGGCAGCGGCACTTGGGACAGCTCCGCGTCTCCGTATTCTGCATTTCTTGCCTTCTGCATCTCAGCAAAATGCTTTCCCACTAGGTCTAGCAAGGAGAAACTGTGCCAGCTGAGTAGATGTAGCCCGGCCCGCCCTTTGAAGTTCACAAGTTCTTGGCATCTCAGAGCCTAAAGGGAAGAGCAAGGTTATCTAAGGTAGGCTGGGGCAGAACTAGCCGCAAGCACAGCAAAGTTGTCCAAGAATAGCTTCCATTCGAATGCTAATGGCAATTGAAGAGGCAGGCCAGTGGCAAGCCACTATCTTCTAGCAGTTTGAATGGTGCGGACACAGTGCAGGTGTTGTGCGGCTTCCTTCTTCGCCTCCTAGAAGGTGCCGCGCTCTCCGTCTCTTGCTTGCCAATATGTTGCCGTGTTCCTCTTATTGTTTGGTTTCTTTGGATTTGTTTTTATGATGTTTTGGCCGGATTTCGGAATATTTTGGCTGGTTTCTGGAATGTTTTGGTTGGTTTTGATTTGTTTTTATGATGTTTTGCTAAGATTTTTGAATATTTCGATCACTTCTGACTGGTTTGATAGTATTTTGGCATCTTTTCAGAATGTTTTGATCAGTTTTGGCAGGTTCTAAACGATTTTGTCGGGTTTTTGGAATGTTTTGGTTGGTTTTGGTTTGTTTTTATGATGTTTTGGCCGGATTTCGGAATATTTTGGCTGGTTTTTGGAATGTTTTGGTTGGTTTTGATGTGTTTTTATGATGTTTTGGCCAGATTTCGGAATATTTTGGCTGGTTTTTGGAATGTTTTGGTTGGTTTTGATGTGTTTTTATGATGTTTTGCCAAGTTTTTTGAATGTTTTGATCAGTTCTGGCTGGTTTTCTAATGTTTTGGCATCTTTTCAGAATGCTTTGATGAGTTTTGCGGGTCTAAAATATTTTGGTGGGTTTTTGGAATGTTTTGGTTGGTTTTGATTTGTTTTTATGATGTTTTGGCAGGTTTTCGGAATGTTTTGGTGGGGTTTTAGAATGTTTTGTTTTCTCTTGTGTTGTTTTTATTGTCTTGGCAGGTTTTGGAATGTTTGGATTCCTTTTGGCGGGTTTTAAAATATTTTGGCGGGTATTTGGAAAGTTTTGGCTGGTATTCGGAATGTTTTTATTAGTTTTGGCGGGTATTTGGAATGTTTTGATTAGTTTTGATTTGTTTTGATTATGTTTAGCCCAGTTTTTGGTGTGTTTGGATTAGCTTTGGTGGGCTTTATCATGTTTTGTCAGGTTTTTGCGAATGTTTTGATCACTTCTGTCTGGTTTTCTATTTTGGCGGGTTTGAAAATATTTTTTGATTAGTTTTGGCGGGTTTTAAACTATTTTGGCTCTTTGCGCAGAGATGACGGTGCCGGTTGCGGTGCGCTGCGGGGCGCTCCTTCTGCGGAAATATGCCTGGCAGCGGCACTTGGGACAGCTCCGCGTCTCCGTATTCTGCGTTTCTTGCCTTCTGCATCTCAGCAAAATGCTTTCCCACTAGGTCTAGCAAGGAGAAACTGTGGCAGCTGAGTAGATGTAGCCCGGCCCGCCCTTTGAAGTTCACAAGTTCTTGGCATCTCAGAGCCTAAAGGGAAGAGCAAGGTTATCTAAGGTAGGCTGGGGCAGAACTAGCTGCAAGCACAGCAAAGTTGTCCAAGAATAGCTTCCATTCGAATGCTAATGGCAATTGAAGAGGCAGGCCAGTGGCAAGCCACTATCTTCTAGCAGTTTGAATGGTGCGGACACAGTGCAGGTGTTGTGCGGCTTCCTTCTTCGCCTCCTAGAAGGTGCCGCGCTCTCCGTCTCTTGCTTGCCAATATGTTGCCGTGTTCCTCTTATTGTTTGGTTTCTTTGGATTTGTTTTTATGATGTTTTGGCCGGATTTCGGAATATTTTGGCTGGTTTCTGGAATGTTTTGGTTGGTTTTGATTTGTTTTTATGATGTTTTGCTAAGATTTTTGAATATTTCGATCACTTCTGACTGGTTTGATAGTATTTTGGCATCTTTTCAGAATGTTTTGATCAGTTTTGGCAGGTTCTAAACGATTTTGTCGGGTTTTTGGAATGTTTTGGTTGGTTTTGGTTTGTTTTTATGATGTTTTGGCCGGATTTCGGAATATTTTGGCTGGTTTTTGGAATGTTTTGGTTGGTTTTGATGTGTTTTTATGATGTTTTGGCCAGATTTCGGAATATTTTGGCTGGTTTTTGGAATGTTTTGGTTGGTTTTGATGTGTTTTTATGATGTTTTGCCAAGTTTTTTGAATGTTTTGATCAGTTCTGGCTGGTTTTCTAATGTTTTGGCATCTTTTCAGAATGCTTTGATCAGTTTTGCGGGTCTAAAATATTTTGGTGGGTTTTTGGAATGTTTTGGTTGGTTTTGATTTGTTTTTATGATGTTTTGGCAGGTTTTCGGAATGTTTTGGTGGGGTTTTAGAATGTTTTGTTTTCTCTTGTGTTGTTTTTATTGTCTTGGCAGGTTTTGGAATGTTTGGATTCCTTTTGGCGGGTTTTAAAATATTTTGGCGGGTATTTGGAAAGTTTTGGCTGGTATTCGGAATGTTTTGATTAGTTTTGGCGGGTATTTGGAATGTTTTGATTAGTTTTGATTTGTTTTGATTATGTTTAGCCCAGTTTTTGGTGTGTTTGGATTAGCTTTGGTGGGCTTTATCATGTTTTGTCAGGTTTTTGCGAATGTTTTGATCACTTCTGTCTGGTTTTCTATTTTGGCGGGTTTGAAAATATTTTTGGATTAGTTTTGGCGGGTTTTAAACTATTTTGGCTCTTTGCGCAGAGATGACGGTGCCGGTTGCGGTGCGCTGCGGGGCGCTCCTTCTGCGGAAATATGCCTGGCAGCGGCACTTGGGACAGCTCCGCGTCTCCGTATTCTGCGTTTCTTGCCTTCTGCATCTCAGCAAAATGCTTTCCCACTAGGTGTAGCAAGGAGAAACTGTGCCAGCTGAGTAGATGTAGCCCGGCCCGCCCTTTGAAGTTCACAAGTTCTTGGCATCTCAGAGCCTAAAGGGAAGAGCAAGGTTATCTAAGGTAGGCTGGGGCAGAACTAGCTGCAAGCACAGCAAAGTTGTCCAAGAATAGCTTCCATTCGAATGCTAATGGCAATTGAAGAGGCAGGCCAGTGGCAAGCCACTATCTTCTAGCAGTTTGAATGGTGCGGACACAGTGCAGGTGTTGTGCGGCTTCCTTCTTCGCCTCCTAGAAGGTGCCGCGCTCTCCGTCTCTTGCTTGCCAATATGTTGCCGTGTTCCTCTTATTGTTTGGTTTCTTTGGATTTGTTTTTATGATGTTTTGGCCAGATTTTGGAATATTTTGGCTGGTTTCTGGAATGTTTTGGTTGGTTTTGATGTGTTTTTATGATGTTTTGCCAAGTTTTTTGAATGTTTTGATCAGTTCTGGCTGGTTTTCTAATGTTTTGGCATCTTTTCAGAATGCTTTGATCAGTTTTGCGGGTCTAAAATATTTTGGTGGGTTTTTGGAATGTTTTGGTTGGTTTTGATTTGTTTTTATGATGTTTTGGCAGGTTTTCGGAATGTTTTGATGGGGTTTTAGAATGTTTTGTTTTCTCTTGTGTTGTTTTTATTGTCTTGGCAGGTTTTGGAATGTTTGGATTCCTTTTGGCGGGTTTTAAAATATTTTGGCGGGTATTTGGAAAGTTTTGGCTGGTATTTGGAATGTTTTGATTAGTTTTGGCGGGTATTTGGAATGTTTTGATTAGTTTTGATTTGTTTTGATTATGTTTAGCCCAGTTTTTGGTGTGTTTGGATTAGCTTTGGTGGGCTTTATCATGTTTTGTCAGGTTTTTGCGAATGTTTTGATCACTTCTGTCTGGTTTTCTATTTTGGCGGGTTTGAAAATATTTTTTGATTAGTTTTGGCGGGTTTTAAACTATTTTGGCTCTTTGCGCAGAGATGACGGTGCCGGTTGCGGTGCGCTGCGGGGCGCTCCTTCTGCGGAAAGACGCCTGGCAGCGGCACTTGGGACAGCTCCGCGTCTCCATATTCTGCATTTCTTGCCTTCTGCATCTCAGCAAAATGCTTTCCCACTAGGTCTAGCAAGGAGAAACTGTGGCAGCTGAGTAGATGTAGCCCGGCCCGCCCTTTGAAGTTCACAAGTTCTTGGCATCTCAGAGCCTAAAGGGAAGAGCAAGGTTATCTAAGGTAGGCTTGGGGCAGAACTAGCCGCAAGCACAGCAAAGTTGTCCAAGAATAGCCTCCATTCGAATGCTAATGGCAATTGAAGAGGCAGGCCAGTGGCAAGCCACTATCTTCTAGCAGTTTGAAAGGTGCGGACACAGTGCAGGTGTTGTGCGGCTTCCTTCTTCGCCTCCTAGAAGGTGCCGCGCTCTCCGTCTCTTGCTTGCCAATATGTTGCCGTGTTCCTCTTATTGTTTGGTTTCTTTGGATTTGTTTTTATGATGTTTTGGCCGGATTTCGGAATATTTTGCCTGGTTTCTGGAATGTTTTGCTTGGTTTTGATGTCTTTTTATGATGTTTTGCCAAGTTTTTTGAATGTTTTGATCAGTTCTGGCTGGTTTTCTAATGTTTTGGCATCTTTTCAGAATGCTTTGATCAGTTTTGCGGGTCTAAAATATTTTGGTGGGTTTTTGGAATGTTTTGGTTGGTTTTGATGTCTTTTTATGATGTTTTGGCGGGTTTTCAGAATATTTTGGCTGGTTTCTGGAATGTTTTGGTTGGTTTTGATGTGTTTTTATGAGGTTTTGCCAAGTTTTTTGAATGTTTTGATCAGTTCTGGCTGGTTTTCTAATGTTTTGGCATCTTTTTAGAATGCTTTGATGAGTTTTGCGGGTCTAAAATATTTTGGTGGGTTTTTGGAATGTTTTGGTTGGTTTTGATTTGTTTTTATGATGTTTTGGCGGGTTTTCGGAATGTTTTGGTGGGGTTTTAGAATGTTTTGTTTTCTCTTGTGTTGTTTTTATTGTCTTGGCAGGTTTTGGAATGTTTGGATTCCTTTTGGCGGGTTTTAAAATATTTTGGCGGGTATTTGGAAAGTTTTGGCGGGTATTTGGAATGTTTTGATTAGTTTTGGCGGGTATTTGGAATGTTTTGATTAGTTTTGATTTGTTTTGATTATGTTTAGCCCAGTTTTTGGTGTGTTTGGATTAGCTTTGGTGGGCTTTATCATGTTTTGTCAGGTTTTTGCGAATGTTTTGATCACTTCTGTCTGGTTTTCTATTTTGGCGGGTTTGAAAATATTTTTGGATTAGTTTTGGCGGGTTTTAAACTATTTTGGCTCTTTGCGCAGAGATGACGGTGCCGGTTGCGGTGCGCTGCGGGGCGCTCCTTCTGCGGAAAGACGCCTGGCAGCGGCACTTGGGACAGCTCCGCGTCTCCGAATTCTGCATTTCTTGCCTTCTGCATCTCAGCAAAATGCTTTCCCACTAGGTGTAGCAAGGAGAAACTGTGCCAGCTGAGTAGATGTAGCCCGGCCCGCCCTTTGAAGTTCACAAGTTCTTGGCATCTCAGAGCCTAAAGGGAAGAGCAAGGTTATCTAAGGTAGGCTGGGGCAGAACTAGCCGCAAGCACAGCAAAGTTGTCCAAGAATAGCTTCCATTCGAATGCTAATGGCAATTGAAGAGGCAGGCCAGTGGCAAGCCACTATCTTCTAGCAGTTTGAAAGGTGCGGACACAGTGCAGGTGTTGTGCGGCTTCCTTCTTCGCCTCCTAGAAGGTGCCGCGCTCTCCGTCTCTTGCTTGCCAATATGTTGCCGTGTTCCTCTTATTGTTTGGTTTCTTTGGATTTGTTTTTATGATGTTTTGGCCGGATTTCGGAATATTTTGGCTGGTTTCTGGAATGTTTTGGTTGGTTTTGATGTGTTTTTATGATGTTTTGCCAAGTTTTTTGAATGTTTTGATCAGTTCTGGCTGGTTTTCTAATGTTTTGGCATCTTTTCAGAATGCTTTGATGAGTTTTGCGGGTCTAAAATATTTTGGTGGGTTTTTGGAATGTTTTGGTTGGTTTTGATTTGTTTTTATGATGTTTTGGCAGGTTTTCGGAATATTTTGGCTGGTTTCTGGAATGTTTTGGTTGGTTTTGATTTGTTTTTATGATGTTTTGCCAAGTTTTTTGAATGTTTTGATCAGTTCTGGCTGGTTTTCTAATGTTTTGGCATCTTTTCAGAATGCTTTGATCAGTTTTGCGGGTCTAAAATATTTTGGTGGGTTTTTGGAATGTTTTGGTTGGTTTTGATTTGTTTTTATGATGTTTTGGCAGGTTTTCGGAATATTTTGGCTGGTTTCTGGAATGTTTTGGTTGGTTTTGATTTGTTTTTATGATGTTTTGCTAAGATTTTTGAATATTTCGATCACTTCTGACTGGTTTGATAGTATTTTGGCATCTTTTCAGAATGTTTTGATCAGTTTTGGCAGGTTCTAAACGATTTTGTCGGGTTTTTGGAATGTTTTGGTTGGTTTTGGTTTGTTTTTATGATGTTTTGGCCGGATTTCGGAATATTTTGGCTGGTTTTTGGAATGTTTTGGTTGGTTTTGATGTGTTTTTATGATGTTTTGGCCAGATTTCGGAATATTTTGGCTGGTTTTTGGAATGTTTTGGTTGGTTTTGATGTGTTTTTATGATGTTTTGCCAAGTTTTTTGAATGTTTTGATCAGTTCTGGCTGGTTTTCTAATGTTTTGGCATCTTTTCAGAATGCTTTGATCAGTTTTGCGGGTCTAAAATATTTTGGTGGGATTTTGGAATGTTTTGGTTGGTTTTGATTTGTTTTTATGATGTTTTGGCAGGTTTTCGGAATATTTTGGCTGGTTTCTGGAATGTTTTGGTTGGTTTTGATGTGTTTTTATGATGTTTTGCCAAGTTTTTTGAATGTTTTGATCAGTTCTGGCTGGTTTTCTAATGTTTTGGCATCTTTTCAGAATGCTTTGATCAGTTTTGCGGGTCTAAAATATTTTGGTGGGTTTTTGGAATGTTTTGGTTGGTTTTGATTTGTTTTTATGATGTTTTGGCAGGTTTTCGGAATATTTTGGCTGGTTTCTGGAATGTTTTGGTTGGTTTTGATTTGTTTTTATGATGTTTTGCTAAGATTTTTGAATATTTCGATCACTTCTGACTGGTTTGATAGTATTTTGGCATCTTTTCAGAATGTTTTGATCAGTTTTGGCAGGTTCTAAACGATTTTGTCGGGTTTTTGAATGTTTTGGTTGGTTTTGGTTTGTTGTTATGATGTTTTGGCCGGATTTTGGAATATTTTGGCTGGTTTTTGGAATGTTTTGGTTGGTTTTGATGTGTTTTTATGATGTTTTGCCAAGTTTTTTGAATGTTTTGATCAGTTCTGGCTGGTTTTCTAATGTTTTGGCATCTTTTCAGAATGCTTTGGTCAGTTTTGCGTGTCTAAAATATTTTGGTGGGTTTTTGGAATGTTTTGGTTGGTTTTGATTTGTTTTTATGATGTTTTGGCAGGTTTTCGGAATGTTTTGATGGGGTTTTAGAATGTTTTGTTTTCTCTTGTGTTGTTTTTATTGTCTTGGCAGGTTTTGGAATGTTTGGATTCCTTTTGGCGGGTTTTAAAATATTTTGGCGGGTATTTGGAAAGTTTTGGCTGGTATTCGGAATGTTTTGATTAGTTTTGGCGGGTATTTGGAATGTTTTGATTAGTTTTGATTTGTTTTGATTATGTTTAGCCCAGTTTTTGGTGTGTTTGGATTAGCTTTGGTGGGCTTTATCATGTTTTGTCAGGTTTTTGCGAATGTTTTGATCACTTCTGTCTGGTTTTCTATTTTGGCGGGTTTGAAAATATTTTTGGATTAGTTTTGGCGGGTTTTAAACTATTTTGACTCTTTGCGCAGAGATGACGGTGCCGGTTGCGGTGCGCTGCGGGGCGCTCCTTCTGCGGAAATATGCCTGGCAGCGGCACTTGGGACAGCTCCGCGTCTCCGTATTCTGCGTTTCTTGCCTTCTGCATCTCAGCAAAATGCTTTCCCACTAGGTCTAGCAAGGAGAAACTGTGGCAGCTGAGTAGATGTAGCCCGGCCCGCCCTTTGAAGTTCACAAGTTCTTGGCATCTCAGAGCCTAAAGGGAAGAGCAAGGTTATCTAAGGTAGGCTGGGGCAGAACTAGCTGCAAGCACAGCAAAGTTGTCCAAGAATAGCTTCCATTCGAATGCTAATGGCAATTGAAGAGGCAGGCCAGTGGCAAGCCACTATCTTCTAGCAGTTTGAATGGTGCGGACACAGTGCAGGTGTTGTGCGGCTTCCTTCTTCGCCTCCTAGAAGGTGCCGCGCTCTCCGTCTCTTGCTTGCCAATATGTTGCCGTGTTCCTCTTATTGTTTGGTTTCTTTGGATTTGTTTTTATGATGTTTTGGCCGGATTTCGGAATATTTTGGCTGGTTTCTGGAATGTTTTGGTTGGTTTTGATGTGTTTTTATGATGTTTTGCCAAGTTTTTTGAATGTTTTGATCAGTTCTGGCTGGTTTTCTAATGTTTTGGCATCTTTTCAGAATGCTTTGATCAGTTTTGCGGGTCTAAAATATTTTGGCGGGTTTTTGGAATGTTTTGGTTGGTTTTGATTTGTTTTTATGATGTTTTGGCAGGTTTTCGGAATGTTTTGATGGGGTTTTAGAATGTTTTGTTTTCTCTTGTGTTGTTTTTATTGTCTTGGCAGGTTTTGGAATGTTTGGATTCCTTTTGGCGGGTTTTAAAATATTTTGGCGGGTATTTGGAAAGTTTTGGCTGGTATTCGGAATGTTTTGATTAGTTTTGGCGGGTATTTGGAATGTTTTGATTAGTTTTGATTTGTTTTGATTATGTTTAGCCCAGTTTTTGGTGTGTTTGGATTAGCTTTGGTGGGCTTTATCATGTTTTGTCAGGTTTTTGCGAATGTTTTGATCACTTCTGTCTGGTTTTCTATTTTGGCGGGTTTGAAAATATTTTTTGATTAGTTTTGGCGGGTTTTAAACTATTTTGGCTCTTTGCGCAGAGATGACGGTGCCGGTTGCGGTGCGCTGCGGGGCGCTCCTTCTGCGGAAAGACGCCTGGCAGCGGCACTTGGGACAGCTCCGCGTCTCCGTATTCTGCATTTCTTGCCTTCTGCATCTCAGCAAAATGCTTTCCCACTGGGTCTAGGAAGGAGAAACTGTGCCAGCTGAGTAGATGTAGCCCGGCCCGCCCTTTGAAGTTCACAAGTTCTTGGCATCTCAGAGCCTAAAGGGAAGAGCAAGGTTATCTAAGGTAGGCTTGGGGCAGAACTAGCCGCAAGCACAGCAAAGTTGTCCAAGAATAGCCTCCATTCGAATGCTAATGGCAATTGAAGAGGCAGGCCAGTGGCAAGCCACTATCTTCTAGCAGTTTGAAAGGTGCGGACACAGTGCAGGTGTTGTGCGGCTTCCTTCTTCGCCTCCTAGAAGGTGCCACGCTCTCCGTCTCTTGCTTGCCAATATGTTGCCGTGTTCCTCTTATTGTTTGGTTTCTTTGGATTTGTTTTTATGATGTTTTGGCCGGATTTCGGAATATTTTGGCTGGTTTCTGGAATGTTTTGGTTGGTTTTGATGTCTTTTTATGATGTTTTGCCAAGTTTTTTGAATGTTTTGATCAGTTCTGGCTGGTTTTCTAATGTTTTGGCATCTTTTCAGAATGCTTTGATCAGTTTTGCGGGTCTAAAATATTTTGGTGGGTTTTTGGAATGTTTTGGTTGGTTTTGATTTGTTTTTATGATGTTTTGGCGGGTTTTCAGAATATTTTGGCTGGTTTCTGGAATGTTTTGGTTGGTTTTGATGTGTTTTTATGAGGTTTTGCCAAGTTTTTTGAATGTTTTGATCAGTTCTGGCTGGTTTTCTAATGTTTTGGCATCTTTTCAGAATGCTTTGATCAGTTTTGCGGGTCTAAAATATTTTGGTGGGATTTTGGAATGTTTTGGTTGGTTTTGATTTGTTTTTATGATGTTTTGGCGGGTTTTCAGAATATTTTGGCTGGTTTCTGGAATGTTTTGGTTGGTTTTGATGTGTTTTTATGAGGTTTTGCCAAGTTTTTTGAATGTTTTGATCAGTTCTGGCTGGTTTTCTAATGTTTTGGCATCTTTTCAGAATGCTTTGATCAGTTTTGCGGGTCTAAAATATTTTGGCGGGTTTTTGGAATGTTTTGGTTGGTTTTGATTTGTTTTTATGATGTTGTGACACGTTTTTAGAATGTTTTGATCAGTTCTGGCTGGTTTTCTAATGTTTTGGCATCTTTTCAGAATGCTTTGGTCAGTTTTGCGTGTCTAAAATATTTTGGCGGGTTTTTGGAATGTTTTGGTTGGTTTTGATTTGTTTTTATGATGTTTTGGCAGGTTTTCGGAATGTTTTGATGGGGTTTTAGAATGTTTTGTTTTCTCTTGTGTTGTTTTTATTGTCTTGGCAGGTTTTGGAATGTTTGGATTCCTTTTGGCGGGTTTTAAAATATTTTGGCGGGTATTTGGAAAGTTTTGGCTGGTATTCGGAATGTTTTGATTAGTTTTGGCGGGTATTTGGAATGTTTTGATTAGTTTTGATTTGTTTTGATTATGTTTAGCCCAGTTTTTGGTGTTTGGATTAGCTTTGGTGGGCTTTATCATGTTTTGTCAGGTTTTTGCGAATGTTTTGATCACTTCTGTCTGGTTTTCTATTTTGGCGGGTTTGAAAATATTTTTGGATTAGTTTTGGCGGGTTTTAAACTATTTTGGCTCTTTGCGCAGAGATGACGGTGCCGGTTGCGGTGCGCTGCGGGGCGCTCCTTCTGCGGAAATATGCCTGGCAGCGGCACTTGGGACAGCTCCGCGTCTCCGTATTCTGCGTTTCTTGCCTTCTGCATCTCAGCAAAATGCTTTCCCACTAGGTCTAGCAAGGAGAAACTGTGGCAGCTGAGTAGATGTAGCCCGGCCCGCCCTTTGAAGTTGACAAGTTCTTGGCATCTCAGAGCCTAAAGGGAAGAGCAAGGTTATCTAAGGTAGGCTGGGGCAGAACTAGCTGCAAGCACAGCAAAGTTGTCCAAGAATAGCTTCCATTCGAATGCTAATGGCAATTGAAGAGGCAGGCCAGTGGCAAGCCACTATCTTCTAGCAGTTTGAATGGTGCGGACACAGTGCAGGTGTTGTGCGGCTTCCTTCTTCGCCTCCTAGAAGGTGCCGCGCTCTCCGTCTCTTGCTTGCCAATATGTTGCCGTGTTCCTCTTATTGTTTGGTTTCTTTGGATTTGTTTTTATGATGTTTTGGCCGGATTTCGGAATATTTTGGCTGGTTTCTGGAATGTTTTGGTTGGTTTTGATGTGTTTTTATGATGTTTTGCCAAGTTTTTTGAATGTTTTGATCAGTTCTGGCTGGTTTTCTAATGTTTTGGCATCTTTTCAGAATGCTTTGATCAGTTTTGCGGGTCTAAAATATTTTGGCGGGTTTTTGGAATGTTTTGGTTGGTTTTGATTTGTTTTTATGATGTTTTGGCAGGTTTTCGGAATGTTTTGATGGGGTTTTAGAATGTTTTGTTTTCTCTTGTGTTGTTTTTATTGTCTTGGCAGGTTTTGGAATGTTTGGATTCCTTTTGGCGGGTTTTAAAATATTTTGGCGGGTATTTGGAAAGTTTTGGCTGGTATTCGGAATGTTTTGATTAGTTTTGGCGGGTATTTGGAATGTTTTGATTAGTTTTGATTTGTTTTGATTATGTTTAGCCCAGTTTTTGGTGTGTTTGGATTAGCTTTGGTGGGCTTTATCATGTTTTGTCAGGTTTTTGCGAATGTTTTGATCACTTCTGTCTGGTTTTCTATTTTGGCGGGTTTGAAAATATTTTTTGATTAGTTTTGGCGGGTTTTAAACTATTTTGGCTCTTTGCGCAGAGATGACGGTGCCGGTTGCGGTGCGCTGCGGGGCGCTCCTTCTGCGGAAAGACGCCTGGCAGCGGCACTTGGGACAGCTCCGCGTCTCCGTATTCTGCATTTCTTGCCTTCTGCATCTCAGCAAAATGCTTTCCCACTGGGTCTAGGAAGGAGAAACTGTGCCAGCTGAGTAGATGTAGCCCGGCCCGCCCTTTGAAGTTCACAAGTTCTTGGCATCTCAGAGCCTAAAGGGAAGAGCAAGGTTATCTAAGGTAGGCTTGGGGCAGAACTAGCCGCAAGCACAGCAAAGTTGTCCAAGAATAGCCTCCATTCGAATGCTAATGGCAATTGAAGAGGCAGGCCAGTGGCAAGCCACTATCTTCTAGCAGTTTGAAAGGTGCGGACACAGTGCAGGTGTTGTGCGGCTTCCTTCTTCGCCTCCTAGAAGGTGCCACGCTCTCCGTCTCTTGCTTGCCAATATGTTGCCGTGTTCCTCTTATTGTTTGGTTTCTTTGGATTTGTTTTTATGATGTTTTGGCCGGATTTCGGAATATTTTGGCTGGTTTCTGGAATGTTTTGGTTGGTTTTGATGTCTTTTTATGATGTTTTGCCAAGTTTTTTGAATGTTTTGATCAGTTCTGGCTGGTTTTCTAATGTTTTGGCATCTTTTCAGAATGCTTTGATCAGTTTTGCGGGTCTAAAATATTTTGGTGGGTTTTTGGAATGTTTTGGTTGGTTTTGATTTGTTTTTATGATGTTTTGGCGGGTTTTCAGAATATTTTGGCTGGTTTCTGGAATGTTTTGGTTGGTTTTGATGTGTTTTTATGAGGTTTTGCCAAGTTTTTTGAATGTTTTGATCAGTTCTGGCTGGTTTTCTAATGTTTTGGCATCTTTTCAGAATGCTTTGATCAGTTTTGCGGGTCTAAAATATTTTGGTGGGTTTTTGGAATGTTTTGGTTGGTTTTGATTTGTTTTTATGATGTTTTGGCGGGTTTTCAGAATATTTTGGCTGGTTTCTGGAATGTTTTGGTTGGTTTTGATGTGTTTTTATGAGGTTTTGCCAAGTTTTTTGAATGTTTTGATCAGTTCTGGCTGGTTTTCTAATGTTTTGGCATCTTTTCAGAATGCTTTGATCAGTTTTGCGGGTCTAAAATATTTTGGCGGGTTTTTGGAATGTTTTGGTTGGTTTTGATTTGTTTTTATGATGTTTTGGCAGGTTTTCGGAATGTTTTGGTGGGGTTTTAGAATGTTTTGTTTTCTCTTGTGTTGTTTTTATTGTCTTGGCAGGTTTTGGAATGTTTGGATTCCTTTTGGCGGGTTTTAAAATATTTTGGCGGGTATTTGGAAAGTTTTGGCGGGTATTTGGAATGTTTTGATTAGTTTTGGCGGGTATTTGGAATGTTTTGATTAGTTTTGATTTGTTTTGATTATGTTTAGCCCAGTTTTTGGTGTGTTTGGATTAGCTTTGGTGGGCTTTATCATGTTTTGTCAGGTTTTTGCGAATGTTTTGATCACTTCTGTCTGGTTTTCTATTTTGGCGGGTTTGAAAATATTTTTTGATTAGTTTTGGCGGGTTTTAAACTATTTTGGCTCTTTGCGCAGAGGTGACGGTGCCGGTTGCGGTGCGCTGCGGGGCGCTCCTTCTGCGGAAAGACGCCTGGCAGCGGCACTTGGGACAGCTCCGCGTCTCCGAATTCTGCATTTCTTGCCTTCTGCATCTCAGCAAAATGCTTTCCCACTAGGTCTAGGAAGGAGAAACTGTGCCAGCTGAGTAGATGTAGCCCGGCCCGCCCTTTGAAGTTCACAAGTTCTTGGCATCTCAGAGCCTAAAGGGAAGAGCAAGGTTATCTAAGGTAGGCTGGGGCAGAACTAGCCGCAAGCACAGCAAAGTTGTCCAAGAATAGCCTCCATTCGAATGCTAATGGCAATTGAAGAGGCAGGCCAGTGCCAAGCCACTATCTTCTAGCAGTTTGAAAGGTGCGGACACAGTGCAGGTGTTGTGCGGCTTCCTTCTTCGCCTCCTAGAAGGTGCCGCGCTCTCCGTCTCTTGCTTGCCAATATGTTGCCGTGTTCCTCTTATTGTTTGGTTTCTTTGGATTTGTTTTTATGATGTTTTGGCCGGATTTTGGAATATTTTGGCTGGTTTCTGGAATGTTTTGGTTGGTTTTGATTTGTTTTTATGATGTTTTGCTAAGATTTTTGAATATTTCGATCACTTCTGACTGGTTTGATAGTATTTTGGCATCTTTTCAGAATGTTTTGATCAGTTTTGGCAGGTTCTAAACTATTTTGTCAGGTTTTTGGAATGTTTTGGTTGGTTTTGATTTGTTTTTATGATGTTTTGGCCGGATTTCGGAATATTTTGGCTGGTTTTTGGAATGTTTTGGTTGGTTTTGATGTGTTTTTATGATGTTTTGCCAAGTTTTTTGAATGTTTTGATCAGTTCTGGCTGGTTTTCTAATGTTTTGGCATCTTTTCAGAATGCTTTGGTCAGTTTTGCGTGTCTAAAATATTTTGGCGGGTTTTTGGAATGTTTTGGTTGGTTTTGATTTGTTTTTATGATGTTTTGGCAGGTTTTCGGAATGTTTTGATGGGGTTTTAGAATGTTTTGTTTTCTCTTGTGTTGTTTTTATTGTCTTGGCAGGTTTTGGAATGTTTGGATTCCTTTTGGCGGGTTTTAAAATATTTTGGCGGGTATTTGGAAAGTTTTGGCGGGTATTCGGAATGTTTTGATTAGTTTTGGCGGGTATTTGGAATGTTTTGATTAGTTTTGATTTGTTTTGATTATGTTTAGCCCAGTTTTTGGTGTGTTTGGATTAGCTTTGGTGGGCTTTATCATGTTTTGTCAGGTTTTTTCGGATGTTTTGATCACTTCTGTCTGGTTTTCTATTTTGGCGGGTTTGAAAATATTTTTTGATTAGTTTTGGCGGGTTTTAAACTATTTTGGCTCTTTGCGCAGAGATGACGGTGCCGGTTGCGGTGCGCTGCGGGGCGCTCCTTCTGCGGAAATATGCCTGGCAGCGGCACTTGGGACAGCTCCGCGTCTCCGTATTCTGCATTTCTTGCCTTCTGCATCTCAGCAAAATGCTTTCCCACTAGGTCTAGCAAGGAGAAACTGTGCCAGCTGAGTAGATGCAGCCCGGCCCGCCCTTTGAAGTTCACAAGTTCTTGGCATCTCAGAGCCTAAAGGGAAGAGCAAGGTTATCTAAGGTAGGCTGGGGCAGAACTAGCCGCAAGCACAGCAAAGTTGTCCAAGAATAGCTTCCATTCGAATGCTAATGGCAATTGAAGAGGCAGGCCAGTGGCAAGCCACTATCTTCTAGCAGTTTGAATGGTGCGGACACAGTGCAGGTGTTGTGCGGCTTCCTTCTTCGCCTCCTAGAAGGTGCCGCGCTCTCCATCTCTTGCTTGCCAATATGTTGCCGTGTTCCTCTTATTGTTTGGTTTCTTTGGATTTGTTTTTATGATGTTTTGGCCGGATTTCGGAATATTTTGGCTGGTTTTTGGAATGTTTTGGTTGGTTTTGATTTGTTTTTATGATGTTGTGACACGTTTTTTGAATGTTTTGATCAGTTCTGGCTGGTTTTCTAATGTTTTGGCATCTTTTCAGAATGCTTTGATCAGTTTTGGCAGGTTCTAAACTATTTTGGCGGGTTTTTGGAATGTTTTGGTTGGTTTTGATGTGTTTTTATGATGTTTTGGCCGGATTTCGGAATATTTTGGCTGGTTTTTGGAATGTTTTGGTTGGTTTTGATGTGTTTTTATGATGTTTTGCCAAGTTTTTTGAATGTTTTGATCAGTTCTGGCTGGTTTTCTAATGTTTTGGCATCTTTTCAGAATGCTTTGATCAGTTTTGCGGGTCTAAAATATTTTGGTGGGTTTTTGGAATGTTTTGGTTGGTTTTGATTTGTTTTTATGATGTTTTGGCAGGTTTTCGGAATATTTTGGCTGGTTTCTGGAATGTTTTGGTTGGTTTTGATTTGTTTTTATGATGTTTTGCTAAGATTTTTGAATATTTCGATCACCTCTGACTGGTTTGATAGTATTTTGGCATCTTTTCAGAATGTTTTGATCAGTTTTGGCAGGTTCTAAACGATTTTGTCGGGTTTTTGGAATGTTTTGGTTGGTTTTGGTTTGTTTTTATGATGTTTTGGCCGGATTTCGGAATATTTTGGCTGGTTTTTGGAATGTTTTGGTTGGTTTTGATGTGTTTTTATGATGTTTTGCCAAGTTTTTTGAATGTTTTGATCAGTTCTGGCTGGTTTTCTAATGTTTTGGCATCTTTTCAGAATGCTTTGATCAGTTTTGCGGGTCTAAAATATTTTGGCGGGTTTTTGGAATGTTTTGGTTGGTTTTGATTTGTTTTTATGATGTTTTGGCAGGTTTTCGGAATGTTTTGGTGGGGTTTTAGAATGTTTTGTTTTCTCTTGTGTTGTTTTTATTGTCTTGGCAGGTTTTGGAATGTTTGGATTCCTTTTGGCGGGTTTTAAAATATTTTGGCGGGTATTTGGAAAGTTTTGGCTGGTATTCGGAATGTTTTGATTAGTTTTGGCGGGTATTTGGAATGTTTTGATTAGTTTTGATTTGTTTTGATTATGTTTAGCCCAGTTTTTGGTGTGTTTGGATTAGCTTTGGTGGGCTTTATCATGTTTTGTCAGGTTTTTGCGAATGTTTTGATCACTTCTGTCTGGTTTTCTATTTTGGCGGGTTTGAAAATATTTTTTGATTAGTTTTGGCGGGTTTTAAACTATTTTGGCTCTTTGCGCAGAGATGACGGTGCCGGTTGCGGTGCGCTGCGGGGCGCTCCTTCTGCGGAAAGACGCCTGGCAGCGGCACTTGGGACAGCTCCGCGTCTCCGTATTCTGCATTTCTTGCCTTCTGCATCTCAGCAAAATGCTTTCCCACTAGGTCTAGCAAGGAGAAACTGTGCCAGCTGAGTAGATGTAGCCCGGCCCGCCCTTTGAAGTTCACAAGTTCTTGGCATCTCAGAGCCTAAAGGGAAGAGCAAGGTTATCTAAGGTAGGCTTGGGGCAGAACTAGCCGCAAGCACAGCAAAGTTGTCCAAGAATAGCCTCCATTCGAATGCTAATGGCAATTGAAGAGGCAGGCCAGTGGCAAGCCACTATCTTCTAGCAGTTTGAAAGGTGCGGACACAGTGCAGGTGTTGTGCGGCTTCCTTCTTCGCCTCCTAGAAGGTGCCACGCTCTCCGTCTCTTGCTTGCCAATATGTTGCCGTGTTCCTCTTATTGTTTGGTTTCTTTGGATTTGTTTTTATGATGTTTTGGCCGGATTTCGGAATATTTTGGCTGGTTTCTGGAATGTTTTGGTTGGTTTTGATGTCTTTTTATGATGTTTTGCCAAGTTTTTTGAATGTTTTGATCAGTTCTGGCTGGTTTTCTAATGTTTTGGCATCTTTTCAGAATGCTTTGATCAGTTTTGCGGGTCTAAAATATTTTGGCGGGTTTTTGGAATGTTTTGGTTGGTTTTGATTTGTTTTTATGATGTTTTGGCAGGTTTTCGGAATGTTTTGATGGGGTTTTAGAATGTTTTGTTTTCTCTTGTGTTGTTTTTATTGTCTTGGCAGGTTTTGGAATGTTTGGATTCCTTTTGGCGGGTTTTAAAATATTTTGGCGGGTATTTGGAAAGTTTTGGCGGGTATTCGGAATGTTTTGATTAGTTTTGGCGGGTATTTGGAATGTTTTGATTAGTTTTGATTTGTTTTGATTATGTTTAGCCCAGTTTTTGGTGTGTTTGGATTAGCTTTGGTGGGCTTTATCATGTTTTGTCAGGTTTTTGCGAATGTTTTGATCACTTCTGTCTGGTTTTCTATTTTGGCGGGTTTGAAAATATTTTTTGATTAGTTTTGGCGGGTTTTAAACTATTTTGGCTCTTTGCGCAGAGATGACGGTGCCGGTTGCGGTGCGCTGCGGGGCGCTCCTTCTGCGGAAAGACGCCTGGCAGCGGCACTTGGGACAGCTCCGCGTCTCCGTATTCTGCATTTCTTGCCTTCTGCATCTCAGCAAAATGCTTTCCCACTGGGTCTAGGAAGGAGAAACTGTGCCAGCTGAGTAGATGTAGCCCGGCCCGCCCTTTGAAGTTCACAAGTTCTTGGCATCTCAGAGCCTAAAGGGAAGAGCAAGGTTATCTAAGGTAGGCTTGGGGCAGAACTAGCCGCAAGCACAGCAAAGTTGTCCAAGAATAGCCTCCATTCGAATGCTAATGGCAATTGAAGAGGCAGGCCAGTGGCAAGCCACTATCTTCTAGCAGTTTGAAAGGTGCGGACACAGTGCAGGTGTTGTGCGGCTTCCTTCTTCGCCTCCTAGAAGGTGCCGCGCTCTCCGTCTCTTGCTTGCCAATATGTTGCCGTGTTCCTCTTATTGTTTGGTTTCTTTGGATTTGTTTTTATGATGTTTTGGCCGGATTTCGGAATATTTTGGCTGGTTTCTGGAATGTTTTGGTTGGTTTTGATGTCTTTTTATGATGTTTTGCCAAGTTTTTTGAATGTTTTGATCAGTTCTGGCTGGTTTTCTAATGTTTTGGCATCTTTTCAGAATGCTTTGATCAGTTTTGCGGGTCTAAAATATTTTGGTGGGTTTTTGGAATGTTTTGGTTGGTTTTGATTTGTTTTTATGATGTTTTGGCGGGTTTTCAGAATATTTTGGCTGGTTTCTGGAATGTTTTGGTTGGTTTTGATGTGTTTTTATGAGGTTTTGCCAAGTTTTTTGAATGTTTTGATCAGTTCTGGCTGGTTTTCTAATGTTTTGGCATCTTTTCAGAATGCTTTGATCAGTTTTGCGGGTCTAAAATATTTTGGTGGGTTTTTGGAATGTTTTGGTTGGTTTTGATTTGTTTTTATGATGTTTTGGCGGGTTTTCAGAATATTTTGGCTGGTTTCTGGAATGTTTTGGTTGGTTTTGATGTGTTTTTATGAGGTTTTGCCAAGTTTTTTGAATGTTTTGATCAGTTCTGGCTGGTTTTCTAATGTTTTGGCATCTTTTCAGAATGCTTTGATCAGTTTTGCGGGTCTAAAATATTTTGGCGGGTTTTTGGAATGTTTTGGTTGGTTTTGATTTGTTTTTATGATGTTTTGGCAGGTTTTCGGAATGTTTTGGTGGGGTTTTAGAATGTTTTGTTTTCTCTTGTGTTGTTTTTATTGTCTTGGCAGGTTTTGGAATGTTTGGATTCCTTTTGGCGGGTTTTAAAATATTTTGGCGGGTATTTGGAAAGTTTTGGCGGGTATTTGGAATGTTTTGATTAGTTTTGGCGGGTATTTGGAATGTTTTGATTAGTTTTGATTTGTTTTGATTATGTTTAGCCCAGTTTTTGGTGTGTTTGGATTAGCTTTGGTGGGCTTTATCATGTTTTGTCAGGTTTTTGCGAATGTTTTGATCACTTCTGTCTGGTTTTCTATTTTGGCGGGTTTGAAAATATTTTTGGATTAGTTTTGGCGGGTTTTAAACTATTTTGGCTCTTTGCGCAGAGGTGACGGTGCCGGTTGCGGTGCGCTGCGGGGCGCTCCTTCTGCGGAAAGACGCCTGGCAGCGGCACTTGGGACAGCTCCGCGTCTCCGTATTCTGCATTTCTTGCCTTCTGCATCTCAGCAAAATGCTTTCCCACTAGGTCTAGCAAGGAGAAACTGTGCCAGCTGAGTAGATGTAGCCCGGCCCGCCCTTTGAAGTTCACAAGTTCTTGGCATCTCAGAGCCTCAAGGGAAGAGCAAGGTTATCTAAGGTAGGCTGGGGCAGAACTAGCCGCAAGCACAGCAAAGTTGTCCAAGAATAGCCTCCATTCGAATGCTAATGGCAATTGAAGAGGCAGGCCAGTGCCAAGCCACTATCTTCTAGCAGTTTGAAAGGTGCGGACACAGTGCAGGTGTTGTGCGGCTTCCTTCTTCGCCTCCTAGAAGGTGCCGCGCTCTCCGTCTCTTGCTTGCCAATATGTTGCCGTGTTCCTCTTATTGTTTGGTTTCTTTGGATTTGTTTTTATGATGTTTTGGCCGGATTTCGGAATATTTTGGCTGGTTTCTGGAATGTTTTGGTTGGTTTTGATGTCTTTTTATGATGTTTTGCCAAGTTTTTTGAATGTTTTGATCAGTTCTGGCTGGTTTTCTAATGTTTTGGCATCTTTTCAGAATGCTTTGATCAGTTTTGCGGGTCTAAAATATTTTGGTGGGTTTTTGGAATGTTTTGGTTGGTTTTGATTTGTTTTTATGATGTTTTGGCGGGTTTTCAGAATATTTTGGCTGGTTTCTGGAATGTTTTGGTTGGTTTTGATGTGTTTTTATGAGATTTTGCCAAGTTTTTTGAATGTTTTGATCAGTTCTGGCTGGTTTTCTAATGTTTTGGCATCTTTTCAGAATGCTTTGATCAGTTTTGCGGGTCTAAAATATTTTGGTGGGTTTTTGGAATGTTTTGGTTGGTTTTGATTTGTTTTTATGATGTTTTGGCGGGTTTTCAGAATATTTTGGCTGGTTTCTGGAATGTTTTGGTTGGTTTTGATGTGTTTTTATGAGGTTTTGCCAAGTTTTTTGAATGTTTTGATCAGTTCTGGCTGGTTTTCTAATGTTTTGGCATCTTTTCAGAATGCTTTGATCAGTTTTGCGGGTCTAAAATATTTTGGCGGGTTTTTGGAATGTTTTGGTTGGTTTTGATTTGTTTTTATGATGTTTTGGCAGGTTTTCGGAATGTTTTGGTGGGGTTTTAGAATGTTTTGTTTTCTCTTGTGTTGTTTTTATTGTCTTGGCAGGTTTTGGAATGTTTGGATTCCTTTTGGCGGGTTTTAAAATATTTTGGCGGGTATTTGGAAAGTTTTGGCGGGTATTTGGAATGTTTTGATTAGTTTTGGCGGGTATTTGGAATGTTTTGATTAGTTTTGATTTGTTTTGATTATGTTTAGCCCAGTTTTTGGTGTGTTTGGATTAGCTTTGGTGGGCTTTATCATGTTTTGTCAGGTTTTTGCGAATGTTTTGATCACTTCTGTCTGGTTTTCTATTTTGGCGGGTTTGAAAATATTTTTGGATTAGTTTTGGCGGGTTTTAAACTATTTTGGCTCTTTGCGCAGAGGTGACGGTGCCGGTTGCGGTGCGCTGCGGGGCGCTCCTTCTGCGGAAAGACGCCTGGCAGCGGCACTTGGGACAGCTCCGCGTCTCCGTATTCTGCATTTCTTGCCTTCTGCATCTCAGCAAAATGCTTTCCCACTAGGTCTAGCAAGGAGAAACTGTGCCAGCTGAGTAGATGCAGCCCGGCCCGCCCTTTGAAGTTCACAAGTTCTTGGCATCTCAGAGCCTAAAGGGAAGAGCAAGGTTATCTAAGGTAGGCTGGGGCAGAACTAGCCGCAAGCACAGCAAAGTTGTCCAAGAATAGCCTCCATTCGAATGCTAATGGCAATTGAAGAGGCAGGCCAGTGGCAAGCCACTATCTTCTAGCAGTTTGAAAGGTGCGGACACAGTGCAGGTGTTGTGCGGCTTCCTTCTTCGCCTCCTAGAAGGTGCCGCGCTCTCCGTCTCTTGCTTGCCAATATGTTGCCGTGTTCCTCTTATTGTTTGGTTTCTTTGGATTTGTTTTTATGATGTTTTGGCCGGATTTCGGAATATTTTGGCTGGTTTCTGGAATGTTTTGGTTGGTTTTGATTTGTTTTTATGATGTTTTGCTAAGATTTTTGAATGTTTTGATCAGTTCTGGCTGGTTTTCTAATGTTTTGGCATCTTTTCAGAATGCTTTGATCAGTTTTGCGGGTCTAAAATATTTTGGTGGGTTTTTGGAATGTTTTGGTTGGTTTTGATTTGTTTTTATGATGTTTTGGCAGGTTTTCGGAATATTTTGGCTGGTTTCTGGAATATTTTGGTTGGTTTTGATTTGTTTTTATGATGTTTTGCTAAGATTTTTGAATATTTCGATCACCTCTGACTGGTTTGATAGTATTTTGGCATCTTTTCAGAATGTTTTGATCAGTTTTGGCAGGTTCTAAACGATTTTGTCGGGTTTTTGGAATGTTTTGGTTGGTTTTGGTTTGTTTTTATGATGTTTTGGCCGGATTTCGGAATATTTTGGCTGGTTTTTGGAATGTTTTGGTTGGTTTTGATGTGTTTTTATGATGTTTTGCCAAGTTTTTTGAATGTTTTGATCAGTTCTGGCTGGTTTTCTAATGTTTTGGCATCTTTTCAGAATGCTTTGATCAGTTTTGCGGGTCTAAAATATTTTGGTGGGTTTTTGGAATGTTTTGGTTGGTTTTGATTTGTTTTTATGATGTTTTGGCAGGTTTTCGGAATGTTTTGGTGGGGTTTTAGAATGTTTTGTTTTCTCTTGTGTTGTTTTTATTGTCTTGGCAGGTTTTGGAATGTTTGGATTCCTTTTGGCGGGTTTTAAAATATTTTGGCGGGTATTTGGAAAGTTTTGGCTGGTATTCGGAATGTTTTGATTAGTTTTGGCGGGTATTTGGAATGTTTTGATTAGTTTTGATTTGTTTTGATTATGTTTAGCCCAGTTTTTGGTGTGTTTGGATTAGCTTTGGTGGGCTTTATCATGTTTTGTCAGGTTTTTGCGAATGTTTTGATCACTTCTGTCTGGTTTTCTATTTTGGCGGGTTTGAAAATATTTTTGGATTAGTTTTGGCGGGTTTTAAACTATTTTGGCTCTTTGCGCAGAGATGACGGTGCCGGTTGCGGTGCGCTGCGGGGCGCTCCTTCTGCGGAAATATGCCTGGCAGCGGCACTTGGGACAGCTCCGCGTCTCCGTATTCTGCGTTTCTTGCCTTCTGCATCTCAGCAAAATGCTTTCCCACTAGGTCTAGCAAGGAGAAACTGTGGCAGCTGAGTAGATGTAGCCCGGCCCGCCCTTTGAAGTTCACAAGTTCTTGGCATCTCAGAGCCTAAAGGGAAGAGCAAGGTTATCTAAGGTAGGCTTGGGGCAGAACTAGCCGCAAGCACAGCAAAGTTGTCCAAGAATAGCCTCCATTCGAATGCTAATGGCAATTGAAGAGGCAGGCCAGTGGCAAGCCACTATCTTCTAGCAGTTTGAAAGGTGCGGACACAGTGCAGGTGTTGTGCGGCTTCCTTCTTCGCCTCCTAGAAGGTGCCACGCTCTCCGTCTCTTGCTTGCCAATATGTTGCCGTGTTCCTCTTATTGTTTGGTTTCTTTGGATTTGTTTTTATGATGTTTTGGCCGGATTTCGGAATATTTTGGCTGGTTTCTGGAATGTTTTGGTTGGTTTTGATGTCTTTTTATGATGTTTTGCCAAGTTTTTTGAATGTTTTGATCAGTTCTGGCTGGTTTTCTAATGTTTTGGCATCTTTTCAGAATGCTTTGATCAGTTTTGCGGGTCTAAAATATTTTGGCGGGTTTTTGGAATGTTTTGGTTGGTTTTGATTTGTTTTTATGATGTTTTGGCAGGTTTTCGGAATGTTTTGATGGGGTTTTAGAATGTTTTGTTTTCTCTTGTGTTGTTTTTATTGTCTTGGCAGGTTTTGGAATGTTTGGATTCCTTTTGGCGGGTTTTAAAATATTTTGGCGGGTATTTGGAAAGTTTTGGCTGGTATTCGGAATGTTTTGATTAGTTTTGGCGGGTATTTGGAATGTTTTGATTAGTTTTGATTTGTTTTGATTATGTTTAGCCCAGTTTTTGGTGTGTTTGGATTAGCTTTGGTGGGCTTTATCATGTTTTGTCAGGTTTTTGCGAATGTTTTGATCACTTCTGTCTGGTTTTCTATTTTGGCGGGTTTGAAAATATTTTTTGATTAGTTTTGGCGGGTTTTAAACTATTTTGGCTCTTTGCGCAGAGATGACGGTGCCGGTTGCGGTGCGCTGCGGGGCGCTCCTTCTGCGGAAAGACGCCTGGCAGCGGCACTTGGGACAGCTCCGCGTCTCCGTATTCTGCATTTCTTGCCTTCTGCATCTCAGCAAAATGCTTTCCCACTAGGTCTAGGAAGGAGAAACTGTGCCAGCTGAGTAGATGTAGCCCGGCCCGCCCTTTGAAGTTCACAAGTTCTTGGCATCTCAGAGCCTAAAGGGAAGAGCAAGGTTATCTAAGGTAGGCTTGGGGCAGAACTAGCCGCAAGCACAGCAAAGTTGTCCAAGAATAGCCTCCATTCGAATGCTAATGGCAATTGAAGAGGCAGGCCAGTGGCAAGCCACTATCTTCTAGCAGTTTGAAAGGTGCGGACACAGTGCAGGTGTTGTGCGGCTTCCTTCTTCGCCTCCTAGAAGGTGCCACGCTCTCCGTCTCTTGCTTGCCAATATGTTGCCGTGTTCCTCTTATTGTTTGGTTTCTTTGGATTTGTTTTTATGATGTTTTGGCCGGATTTCGGAATATTTTGGCTGGTTTCTGGAATGTTTTGGTTGGTTTTGATGTGTTTTTATGATGTTTTGCCAAGTTTTTTGAATGTTTTGATCAGTTCTGGCTGGTTTTCTAATGTTTTGGCATCTTTTCAGAATGCTTTGATCAGTTTTGCGGGTCTAAAATATTTTGGTGGGTTTTTGGAATGTTTTGGTTGGTTTTGATGTGTTTTTATGATGTTTTGGCGGGTTTTCAGAATATTTTGGCTGGTTTCTGGAATGTTTTGGTTGGTTTTGATGTGTTTTTATGAGGTTTTGCCAAGTTTTTTGAATGTTTTGATCAGTTCTGGCTGGTTTTCTAATGTTTTGGCATCTTTTCAGAATGCTTTGATCAGTTTTGCGGGTCTAAAATATTTTGGTGGGTTTTTGGAATGTTTTGGTTGGTTTTGATTTGTTTTTATGATGTTTTGGCGGGTTTTCAGAATATTTTGGCTGGTTTCTGGAATGTTTTGGTTGGTTTTGATGTGTTTTTATGAGGTTTTGCCAAGTTTTTTGAATGTTTTGATCAGTTCTGGCTGGTTTTCTAATGTTTTGGCATCTTTTCAGAATGCTTTGATCAGTTTTGCGGGTCTAAAATATTTTGGCGGGTTTTTGGAATGTTTTGGTTGGTTTTGATTTGTTTTTATGATGTTTTGGCAGGTTTTCGGAATGTTTTGGTGGGGTTTTAGAATGTTTTGTTTTCTCTTGTGTTGTTTTTATTGTCTTGGCAGGTTTTGGAATGTTTGGATTCCTTTTGGCGGGTTTTAAAATATTTTGGCGGGTATTTGGAAAGTTTTGGCGGGTATTTGGAATGTTTTGATTAGTTTTGGCGGGTATTTGGAATGTTTTGATTAGTTTTGATTTGTTTTGATTATGTTTAGCCCAGTTTTTGGTGTGTTTGGATTAGCTTTGGTGGGCTTTATCATGTTTTGTCAGGTTTTTGCGAATGTTTTGATCACTTCTGTCTGGTTTTCTATTTTGGCGGGTTTGAAAATATTTTTTGATTAGTTTTGGCGGGTTTTAAACTATTTTGGCTCTTTGCGCAGAGGTGACGGTGCCGGTTGCGGTGCGCTGCGGGGCGCTCCTTCTGCGGAAAGACGCCTGGCAGCGGCACTTGGGACAGCTCCGCGTCTCCGTATTCTGCATTTCTTGCCTTCTGCATCTCAGCAAAATGCTTTCCCACTAGGTCTAGCAAGGAGAAACTGTGCCAGCTGAGTAGATGTAGCCCGGCCCGCCCTTTGAAGTTCACAAGTTCTTGGCATCTCAGAGCCTAAAGGGAAGAGCAAGGTTATCTAAGGTAGGCTGGGGCAGAACTAGCCGCAAGCACAGCAAAGTTGTCCAAGAATAGCCTCCATTCGAATGCTAATGGCAATTGAAGAGGCAGGCCAGTGGCAAGCCACTATCTTCTAGCAGTTTGAAAGGTGCGGACACAGTGCAGGTGTTGTGCGGCTTCCTTCTTCGCCTCCTAGAAGGTGCCGCGCTCTCCGTCTCTTGCTTGCCAATATGTTGCCGTGTTCCTCTTATTGTTTGGTTTCTTTGGATTTGTTTTTATGATGTTTTGGCCGGATTTTGGAATATTTTGGCTGGTTTCTGGAATGTTTTGGTTGGTTTTGATTTGTTTTTATGATGTTTTGCTAAGATTTTTGAATATTTAGATCACTTCTGACTGGTTTGATAGTATTTTGGCATCTTTTCAGAATGTTTTGATCAGTTTTGGCAGGTTCTAAACTATTTTGTCAGGTTTTTGGAATGTTTTGGTTGGTTTTGATTTGTTTTTATGATGTTTTGGCCGGATTTCGGAATATTTTGGCTGGTTTTTGGAATGTTTTGGTTGGTTTTGATGTGTTTTTATGATGTTTTGCCAAGTTTTTTGAATGTTTTGATCAGTTCTGGCTGGTTTTCTAATGTTTTGGCATCTTTTCAGAATGCTTTGATCAGTTTTGCGGGTCTAAAATATTTTGGTGGGTTTTTGGAATGTTTTGGTTGGTTTTGATTTGTTTTTATGATGTTTTGGCCAGATTTCGGAATATTTTGGCTGGTTTCTGGAATGTTTTGGTTGGTTTTGATGTGTTTTTATGAGATTTTGCCAAGTTTTTTGAATGTTTTGATCAGTTCTGGCTGGTTTTCTAATGTTTTGGCATCTTTTCAGAATGCTTTGATCAGTTTTGCGGGTCTAAAATATTTTGGTGGGTTTTTGGAATGTTTTGGTTGGTTTTGATTTGTTTTTATGATGTTTTGGCGGGTTTTCAGAATATTTTGGCTGGTTTCTGGAATGTTTTGGTTGGTTTTGATGTGTTTTTATGAGGTTTTGCCAAGTTTTTTGAATGTTTTGATCAGTTCTGGCTGGTTTTCTAATGTTTTGGCATCTTTTCAGAATGCTTTGATCAGTTTTGCGGGTCTAAAATATTTTGGCGGGTTTTTGGAATGTTTTGGTTGGTTTTGATTTGTTTTTATGATGTTTTGGCAGGTTTTCGGAATGTTTTGGTGGGGTTTTAGAATGTTTTGTTTTCTCTTGTGTTGTTTTTATTGTCTTGGCAGGTTTTGGAATGTTTGGATTCCTTTTGGCGGGTTTTAAAATATTTTGGCGGGTATTTGGAAAGTTTTGGCGGGTATTTGGAATGTTTTGATTAGTTTTGGCGGGTATTTGGAATGTTTTGATTAGTTTTGATTTGTTTTGATTATGTTTAGCCCAGTTTTTGGTGTGTTTGGATTAGCTTTGGTGGGCTTTATCATGTTTTGTCAGGTTTTTGCGAATGTTTTGATCACTTCTGTCTGGTTTTCTATTTTGGCGGGTTTGAAAATATTTTTTGATTAGTTTTGGCGGGTTTTAAACTATTTTGGCTCTTTGCGCAGAGGTGACGGTGCCGGTTGCGGTGCGCTGCGGGGCGCTCCTTCTGCGGAAAGACGCCTGGCAGCGGCACTTGGGACAGCTCCGCGTCTCCGTATTCTGCATTTCTTGCCTTCTGCATCTCAGCAAAATGCTTTCCCACTAGGTCTAGCAAGGAGAAACTGTGCCAGCTGAGTAGATGTAGCCCGGCCCGCCCTTTGAAGTTCACAAGTTCTTGGCATCTCAGAGCCTAAAGGGAAGAGCAAGGTTATCTAAGGTAGGCTGGGGCAGAACTAGCCGCAAGCACAGCAAAGTTGTCCAAGAATAGCCTCCATTCGAATGCTAATGGCAATTGAAGAGGCAGGCCAGTGGCAAGCCACTATCTTCTAGCAGTTTGAAAGGTGCGGACACAGTGCAGGTGTTGTGCGGCTTCCTTCTTCGCCTCCTAGAAGGTGCCGCGCTCTCCGTCTCTTGCTTGCCAATATGTTGCCGTGTTCCTCTTATTGTTTGGTTTCTTTGGATTTGTTTTTATGATGTTTTGGCCGGATTTTGGAATATTTTGGCTGGTTTCTGGAATGTTTTGGTTGGTTTTGATTTGTTTTTATGATGTTTTGCTAAGATTTTTGAATATTTAGATCACTTCTGACTGGTTTGATAGTATTTTGGCATCTTTTCAGAATGTTTTGATCAGTTTTGGCAGGTTCTAAACTATTTTGTCAGGTTTTTGGAATGTTTTGGTTGGTTTTGATTTGTTTTTATGATGTTTTGGCCGGATTTTGGAATATTTTGGCTGGTTTCTGGAATGTTTTGGTTGGTTTTGATTTGTTTTTATGATGTTTTGCTAAGATTTTTGAATATTTAGATCACTTCTGACTGGTTTGATAGTATTTTGGCATCTTTTCAGAATGCTTTGATGAGTTTTGCGGGTCTAAAATATTTTGGTGGGTTTTTGGAATGTTTTGGTAGGTTTTGATTTGTTTTTATGATGTTTTGGCGGGTTTTCAGAATATTTTGGCTGGTTTCTGGAATGTTTTGGTTGGTTTTGATGTGTATTTATGAGGTTTTGCCAAGTTTTTTGAATGTTTTGATCAGTTCTGGCTGGTTTTCTAATGTTTTGGCATCTTTTCAGAATGCTTTGATCAGTTTTGCGGGTCTAAAATATTTTGGTGGGTTTTTGGAATGTTTTGGTTGGTTTTGATTTGTTTTTATGATGTTTTGGCGGGTTTTCAGAATATTTTGGCTGGTTTCTGGAATGTTTTGGTTGGTTTTGATGTGTTTTTATGAGGTTTTGCCAAGTTTTTTGAATGTTTTGATCAGTTCTGGCTGGTTTTCTAATGTTTTGGCATCTTTTCAGAATGCTTTGATCAGTTTTGCGGGTCTAAAATATTTTGGCGGGTTTTTGGAATGTTTTGGTTGGTTTTGATTTGTTTTTATGATGTTTTGGCAGGTTTTCAGAATGTTTTGGTGGGGTTTTAGAATGTTTTGTTTTCTCTTGTGTTGTTTTTATTGTCTTGGCAGGTTTTGGAATGTTTGGATTCCTTTTGGCGGGTTTTAAAATATTTTGGCGGGTATTTGGAAAGTTTTGGCGGGTATTCGGAATGTTTTGATTAGTTTTGGCGGGTATTTGGAATGTTTTGATTAGTTTTGATTTGTTTTGATTATGTTTAGCCCAGTTTTTGGTGTGTTTGGATTAGCTTTGGTGGGCTTTATCATGTTTTGTCAGGTTTTTGCGAATGTTTTGATCACTTCTGTCTGGTTTTCTATTTTGGCGGGTTTGAAAATATTTTTTGATTAGTTTTGGCGGGTTTTAAACTATTTTGGCTCTTTGCGCAGAGGTGACGGTGCCGGTTGCGGTGCGCTGCGGGGCGCTCCTTCTGCGGAAATATGCCTGGCAGCGGCACTTGGGACAGCTCCGCGTCTCCGTATTCTGCATTTCTTGCCTTCTGCATCTCAGCAAAATGCTTTCCCACTAGGTCTAGCAAGGAGAAACTGTGCCAGCTGAGTAGATGTAGCCCGGCCCGCCCTTTGAAGTTCACAAGTTCTTGGCATCTCAGAGCCTAAAGGGAAGAGCAAGGTTATCTAAGGTAGGCTGGGGCAGAACTAGCCGCAAGCACAGCAAAGTTGTCCAAGAATAGCCTCCATTCGAATGCTAATGGCAATTGAAGAGGCAGGCCAGTGGCAAGCCACTATCTTCTAGCAGTTTGAAAGGTGCGGACACAGTGCAGGTGTTGTGCGGCTTCCTTCTTCGCCTCCTAGAAGGTGCCGCGCTCTCCGTCTCTTGCTTGCCAATATGTTGCCGTGTTCCTCTTATTGTTTGGTTTCTTTGGATTTGTTTTTATGATGTTTTGGCCGGATTTTGGAATATTTTGGCTGGTTTCTGGAATGTTTTGGTTGGTTTTGATTTGTTTTTATGATGTTTTGCTAAGATTTTTGAATATTTAGATCACTTCTGACTGGTTTGATAGTATTTTGGCATCTTTTCAGAATGTTTTGATCAGTTTTGGCAGGTTCTAAACTATTTTGTCAGGTTTTTGGAATGTTTTGGTTGGTTTTGATTTGTTTTTATGATGTTTTGGCCGGATTTCGGAATATTTTGGCTGGTTTTTGGAATGTTTTGGTTGGTTTTGATGTGTTTTTATGATGTTTTGCCAAGTTTTTTGAATGTTTTGATCAGTTCTGGCTGGTTTTCTAATGTTTTGGCATCTTTTCAGAATGCTTTGATGAGTTTTGCGGGTCTAAAATATTTTGGTGGGTTTTTGGAATGTTTTGGTTGGTTTTGATTTGTTTTTATGATGTTTTGGCGGGTTTTCAGAATATTTTGGCTGGTTTCTGGAATGTTTTGGTTGGTTTTGATGTGTTTTTATGAGGTTTTGCCAAGTTTTTTGAATGTTTTGATCAGTTCTGGCTGGTTTTCTAATGTTTTGGCATCTTTTCAGAATGCTTTGATCAGTTTTGCGGGTCTAAAATATTTTGGTGGGTTTTTGGAATGTTTTGGTTGGTTTTGATTTGTTTTTATGATGTTTTGGCAGGTTTTCGGAATGTTTTGGTGGGGTTTTAGAATGTTTTGTTTTCTCTTGTGTTGTTTTTATTGTCTTGGCAGGTTTTGGAATGTTTGGATTCCTTTTGGCGGGTTTTAAAATATTTTGGCGGGTATTTGGAAAGTTTTGGCGGGTATTTGGAATGTTTTGATTAGTTTTGGCGGGTATTTGGAATGTTTTGATTAGTTTTGATTTGTTTTGATTATGTTTAGCCCAGTTTTTGGTGTGTTTGGATTAGCTTTGGTGGGCTTTATCATGTTTTGTCAGGTTTTTGCGAATGTTTTGATCACTTCTGTCTGGTTTTCTATTTTGGCGGGTTTGAAAATATTTTTGGATTAGTTTTGGCGGGTTTTAAACTATTTTGGCTCTTTGCGCAGAGATGACGGTGCCGGTTGCGGTGCGCTGCGGGGCGCTCCTTCTGCGGAAAGACGCCTGGCAGCGGCACTTGGGACAGCTCCGCGTCTCCGAATTCTGCATTTCTTGCCTTCTGCATCTCAGCAAAATGCTTTCCCACTAGGTGTAGCAAGGAGAAACTGTGCCAGCTGAGTAGATGTAGCCCGGCCCGCCCTTTGAAGTTCACAAGTTCTTGGCATCTCAGAGCCTAAAGGGAAGAGCAAGGTTATCTAAGGTAGGCTGGGGCAGAACTAGCCGCAAGCACAGCAAAGTTGTCCAAGAATAGCTTCCATTCGAATGCTAATGGCAATTGAAGAGGCAGGCCAGTGGCAAGCCACTATCTTCTAGCAGTTTGAAAGGTGCGGACACAGTGCAGGTGTTGTGCGGCTTCCTTCTTCGCCTCCTAGAAGGTGCCGCGCTCTCCGTCTCTTGCTTGCCAATATGTTGCCGTGTTCCTCTTATTGTTTGGTTTCTTTGGATTTGTTTTTATGATGTTTTGGCCGGATTTTGGAATATTTTGGCTGGTTTCTGGAATGTTTTGGTTGGTTTTGATTTGTTTTTATGATGTTTTGCTAAGATTTTTGAATATTTAGATCACTTCTGACTGGTTTGATAGTATTTTGGCATCTTTTCAGAATGCTTTGATGAGTTTTGCGGGTCTAAAATATTTTGGTGGGTTTTTGGAATGTTTTGGTAGGTTTTGATTTGTTTTTATGATGTTTTGGCGGGTTTTCAGAATATTTTGGCTGGTTTCTGGAATGTTTTGGTTGGTTTTGATGTGTATTTATGAGGTTTTGCCAAGTTTTTTGAATGTTTTGATCAGTTCTGGCTGGTTTTCTAATGTTTTGGCATCTTTTCAGAATGCTTTGATCAGTTTTGCGGGTCTAAAATATTTTGGTGGGTTTTTGGAATGTTTTGGTTGGTTTTGATTTGTTTTTATGATGTTTTGGCGGGTTTTCAGAATATTTTGGCTGGTTTCTGGAATGTTTTGGTTGGTTTTGATGTGTTTTTATGAGGTTTTGCCAAGTTTTTTGAATGTTTTGATCAGTTCTGGCTGGTTTTCTAATGTTTTGGCATCTTTTCAGAATGCTTTGATCAGTTTTGCGGGTCTAAAATATTTTGGCGGGTTTTTGGAATGTTTTGGTTGGTTTTGATTTGTTTTTATGATGTTTTGGCAGGTTTTCAGAATGTTTTGGTGGGGTTTTAGAATGTTTTGTTTTCTCTTGTGTTGTTTTTATTGTCTTGGCAGGTTTTGGAATGTTTGGATTCCTTTTGGCGGGTTTTAAAATATTTTGGCGGGTATTTGGAAAGTTTTGGCGGGTATTCGGAATGTTTTGATTAGTTTTGGCGGGTATTTGGAATGTTTTGATTAGTTTTGATTTGTTTTGATTATGTTTAGCCCAGTTTTTGGTGTGTTTGGATTAGCTTTGGTGGGCTTTATCATGTTTTGTCAGGTTTTTGCGAATGTTTTGATCACTTCTGTCTGGTTTTCTATTTTGGCGGGTTTGAAAATATTTTTTGATTAGTTTTGGCGGGTTTTAAACTATTTTGGCTCTTTGCGCAGAGGTGACGGTGCCGGTTGCGGTGCGCTGCGGGGCGCTCCTTCTGCGGAAAGACGCCTGGCAGCGGCACTTGGGACAGCTCCGCGTCTCCGTATTCTGCATTTCTTGCCTTCTGCATCTCAGCAAAATGCTTTCCCACTAGGTCTAGCAAGGAGAAACTGTGCCAGCTGAGTAGATGTAGCCCGGCCCGCCCTTTGAAGTTCACAAGTTCTTGGCATCTCAGAGCCTAAAGGGAAGAGCAAGGTTATCTAAGGTAGGCTGGGGCAGAACTAGCCGCAAGCACAGCAAAGTTGTCCAAGAATAGCCTCCATTCGAATGCTAATGGCAATTGAAGAGGCAGGCCAGTGGCAAGCCACTATCTTCTAGCAGTTTGAATGGTGCGGACACAGTGCAGGTGTTGTGCGGCTTCCTTCTTCGCCTCCTAGAAGGTGCCGCGCTCTCCGTCTCTTGCTTGCCAATATGTTGCCGTGTTCCTCTTATTGTTTGGTTTCTTTGGATTTGTTTTTATGATGTTTTGGCCGGATTTTGGAATATTTTGGCTGGTTTCTGGAATGTTTTGGTTGGTTTTGATTTGTTTTTATGATGTTTTGCTAAGATTTTTGAATATTTAGATCACTTCTGACTGGTTTGATAGTATTTTGGCATCTTTTCAGAATGTTTTGATCAGTTTTGGCAGGTTCTAAACTATTTTGTCAGGTTTTTGGAATGTTTTGGTTGGTTTTGATTTGTTTTTATGATGTTTTGGCCGGATTTCGGAATATTTTGGCTGGTTTCTGGAATGTTTTGGTTGGTTTTGATTTGTTTTTATGATGTTTTGCTAAGATTTTTGAATATTTCGATCACTTCTGACTGGTTTGATAGTATTTTGGCATCTTTTCAGAATGTTTTGATCAGTTTTGGCAGGTTCTAAACTATTTTGTCAGGTTTTTGGAATGTTTTGGTTGGTTTTGATTTGTTTTTATGATGTTTTGGCCGGATTTCGGAATATTTTGGCTGGTTTCTGGAATGTTTTGGTTGGTTTTGATGTCTTTTTATGATGTTTTGCCAAGTTTTTTGAATGTTTTGATCAGTTCTGGCTGGTTTTCTAATGTTTTGGCATCTTTTCAGAATGCTTTGATCAGTTTTGCGGGTCTAAAATATTTTGGTGGGTTTTTGGAATGTTTTGGTTGGTTTTGATTTGTTTTTATGATGTTTTGGCGGGTTTTCAGAATATTTTGGCTGGTTTCTGGAATGTTTTGGTTGGTTTTGATGTGTTTTTATGAGGTTTTGCCAAGTTTTTTGAATGTTTTGATCAGTTCTGGCTGGTTTTCTAATGTTTTGGCATCTTTTCAGAATGCTTTGATCAGTTTTGCGGGTCTAAAATATTTTGGCGGGTTTTTGGAATGTTTTGGTTGGTTTTGATTTGTTTTTATGATGTTTTGGCAGGTTTTCGGAATGTTTTGGTGGGGTTTTAGAATGTTTTGTTTTCTCTTGTGTTGTATTTATTGTCTTGGCAGGTTTTGGAATGTTTGGATTCCTTTTGGCGGGTTTTAAAATATTTTGGCGGGTATTTGGAAAGTTTTGATTAGTTTTGATTTGTTTTGATTATGTTTAGCCCAGTTTTTGGTGTGTTTGGATTAGCTTTGGTGGGCTTTATCAAGTTTTGTCAGGTTTTTGCGAATGTTTTGATCACTTCTGTCTGGTTTTCTATTTTGGCGGGTTTGAAAATATTTTTGGATTAGTTTTGGCGGGTTTTAAACTATTTTGGCTCTTTGCGCAGAGATGACGGTGCCGGTTGCGGTGCGCTGCGGGGCGCTCCTTCTGCGGAAAGACGCCTGGCAGCGGCACTTGGGACAGCTCCGCGTCTCCGTATTCTGCATTTCTTGCCTTCTGCATCTCAGCAAAATGCTTTCCCACTAGGTCTAGCAAGGAGAAACTGTGCCAGCTGAGTAGATGTAGCCCGGCCCGCCCTTTGAAGTTCACAAGTTCTTGGCATCTCAGAGCCTAAAGGGAAGAGCAAGGTTATCTAAGGTAGGCTGGGGCAGAACTAGCCGCAAGCACAGCAAAGTTGTCCAAGAATAGCCTCCATTCGAATGCTAATGGCAATTGAAGAGGCAGGCCAGTGGCAAGCCACTATCTTCTAGCAGTTTGAAAGGTGCGGACACAGTGCAGGTGTTGTGCGGCTTCCTTCTTCGCCTCCTAGAAGGTGCCGCGCTCTCCGTCTCTTGCTTGCCAATATGTTGCCGTGTTCCTCTTATTGTTTGGTTTCTTTGGATTTGTTTTTATGATGTTTTGGCCGGATTTCGGAATATTTTGGCTGGTTTCTGGAATGTTTTGGTTGGTTTTGATTTGTTTTTATGATGTTTTGCTAAGATTTTTGAATATTTCGATCACTTCTGACTGGTTTGATAGTATTTTGGCATCTTTTCAGAATGTTTTGATCAGTTTTGGCAGGTTCTAAACGATTTTGTCGGGTTTTTGGAATGTTTTGGTTGGTTTTGGTTTGTTTTTATGATGTTTTGGCCGGATTTCCGAATATTTTGGCTGGTTTTTGGAATGTTTTGGTTGGTTTTGATGTGTTTTTATGATGTTTTGGCCAGATTTCGGAATATTTTGGCTGGTTTCTGGAATGTTTTGGTTGGTTTTGATGTGTTTTTATGATGTTTTGCCAAGTTTTTTGAATGTTTTGATCAGTTCTGGCTGGTTTTCTAATGTTTTGGCATCTTTTCAGAATGCTTTGATGAGTTTTGCGGGTCTAAAATATTTTGGTGGGTTTTTGGAATGTTTTGGTTGGTTTTGATTTGTTTTTATGATGTTTTGGCGGGTTTTCGTAATATTTTGGCTGGTTTCTGGAATGTTTTGGTTGGTTTTGATGTGTTTTTATGAGGTTTTGCCAAGTTTTTTGAATGTTTTGATCAGTTCTGGCTGGTTTTCTAATGTTTTGGCATCTTTTCAGAATGCTTTGATCAGTTTTGCGGGTCTAAAATATTTTGGCGGGTTTTTGGAATGTTTTGGTTGGTTTTGATTTGTTTTTATGATGTTTTGGCAGGTTTTCGGAATGTTTTGGTGGGGTTTTAGAATGTTTTGTTTTCTCTTGTGTTGTTTTTATTGTCTTGGCAGGTTTTGGAATGTTTGGATTCCTTTTGGCGGGTTTTAAAATATTTTGGCGGGTATTTGGAAAGTTTTGGCGGGTATTTGGAATGTTTTGATTAGTTTTGGCGGGTATTTGGAATGTTTTGATTAGTTTTGATTTGTTTTGATTATGTTTAGCCCAGTTTTTGGTGTGTTTGGATTAGCTTTGGTGGGCTTTATCATGTTTTGTCAGGTTTTTGCGAATGTTTTGATCACTTCTGTCTGGTTTTCTATTTTGGCGGGTTTGAAAATATTTTTTGATTAGTTTTGGCGGGTTTTAAACTATTTTGGCTCTTTGCGCAGAGATGACGGTGCCGGTTGCGGTGCGCTGCGGGGCGCTCCTTCTGCGGAAAGACGCCTGGCAGCGGCAATTAGGACAGCTCCGTGTCTCCGAATTCTGCATTTCTTGCCTTCTGCATCTCAGCAAAATGCTTTCCCACTAGGTGTAGCAAGGAGAAACTGTGCCAGCTGAGTAGATGTAGCCCGGCCCGCCCTTTGAAGTTGACAAGTTCTTGGCATCTCAGAGCCTAAAGGGAAGAGCAAGGTTATCTATGGTACAAGCACAGCAAAGTTGTCCAAGAATAGCTTCCATTCGAATGCTAATGGCAATTGAAGAGGCAGGCCAGTGGCAAGCCACTATCTTCTAGCAGTTTGAAAGGTGCAGACACAGTGCAGGTGTTGTGCGGCTTCCTTCTTCGCCTCCTAGAAGGTGCCGCGCTCTCCGTCTCTTGCTTACCAATATGTTGCCGTGTTCCTCTTATTGTTTGGTTTCTTTGGATTTGTTTTTATGATGTTTTGGCCGGATTTTGGAATATTTTGGCTGGTTTCTGGAATGTTTTGGTTGGTTTTGATTTGTTTTTATGATGTTTTGCTAAGATTTTTGAATATTTCGATCACTTCTGACTGGTTTGATAGTATTTTGGCATCTTTTCAGAATGTTTTGATCAGTTTTGGCAGGTTCTAAACTATTTTGTCAGGTTTTTGGAATGTTTTGGTTGGTTTTGATTTGTTTTTATGATGTTTTGGCCGGATTTCGGAATATTTTGGCTGGTTTTTGGAATGTTTTGGTTGGTTTTGATGTGTTTTTATGATGTTTTGCCAAGTTTTTTGAATGTTTTGATCAGTTCTGGCTGGTTTTCTAATGTTTTGGCATCTTTTCAGAATGCTTTGATCAGTTTTGCGGGTCTAAAATATTTTGGTGGGTTTTTGGAATGTTTTGGTTGGTTTTGATTTGTTTTTATGATGTTTTGGCGGGTTTTCAGAATATTTTGGCTGGTTTCTGGAATGTTTTGGTTGGTTTTGATGTGTTTTTATGAGGTTTTGCCAAGTTTTTTGAATGTTTTGATCAGTTCTGGCTGGTTTTCTAATGTTTTGGCATCTTTTCAGAATGCTTTGATCAGTTTTGCGGGTCTAAAATATTTTGGTGGGTTTTTGGAATGTTTTGGTTGGTTTTGATTTGTTTTTATGATGTTTTGGCAGGTTTTCGGAATGTTTTGGTGGGGTTTTAGAATGTTTTGTTTTCTCTTGTGTTGTTTTTATTGTCTTGGCAGGTTTTGGAATGTTTGGATTCCTTTTGGCGGGTTTTAAAATATTTTGGCGGGTATTTGGAAAGTTTTGGCGGGTATTCGGAATGTTTTGATTAGTTTTGGCGGGTATTTGGAATGTTTTGATTAGTTTTGATTTGTTTTGATTATGTTTAGCCCAGTTTTTGGTGTGTTTGGATTAGCTTTGGTGGGCTTTATCATGTTTTGTCAGGTTTTTTCAAATGTTTTGATCACTTCTGTCTGGTTTTCTATTTTGGCGGGTTTGAAAATATTTTTTGATTAGTTTTGGCGGGTTTTAAACTATTTTGGCTCTTTGCGCAGAGATGACGGTGCCGGTTGCGGTGCGCTGCGGGGCGCTCCTTCTGCGGAAAGACGCCTGGCAGCGGCACTTGGGACAGCTCCGCGTCTCCGAATTCTGCATTTCTTGCCTTCTGCATCTCAGCAAAATGCTTTCCCACTAGGTGTAGCAAGGAGAAACTGTGCCAGCTGAGTAGATGTAGCCCGGCCCGCCCTTTGAAGTTCACAAGTTCTTGGCATCTCAGAGCCTAAAGGGAAGAGCAAGGTTATCTAAGGTAGGCTGGGGCAGAACTAGCCGCAAGCACAGCAAAGTTGTCCAAGAATAGCTTCCATTCGAATGCTAATGGCAATTGAAGAGGCAGGCCAGTGGCAAGCCACTATCTTCTAGCAGTTTGAAAGGTGCGGACACAGTGCAGGTGTTGTGCGGCTTCCTTCTTCGCCTCCTAGAAGGTGCCGTGCTCTCCGTCTCTTGCTTGCCAATATGTTGCCGTGTTCCTCTTATTGTTTGGTTTCTTTGGATTTGTTTTTATGATGTTTTGGCCGGATTTCGGAATATTTTGGCTGGTTTCTGGAATGTTTTGGTTGGTTTTGATGTCTTTTTATGATGTTTTGCCAAGTTTTTTGAATGTTTTGATCAGTTCTGGCTGGTTTTCTAATGTTTTGGCATCTTTTCAGAATGCTTTGATCAGTTTTGCGGGTCTAAAATATTTTGGCGGGTTTTTGGAATGTTTTGGTTGGTTTTGATGTGTTTTTATGATGTTTTGGCCGGATTTCGGAATATTTTGGCTGGTTTCTGGAATGTTTTGGTTGGTTTTGATGTCTTTTTATGATGTTTTGCCAAGTTTTTTGAATGTTTTGATCAGTTCTGGCTGGTTTTCTAATGTTTTGGCATCTTTTCAGAATGCTTTGATCAGTTTTGCAGGTCTAAAATATTTTGGTGGGTTTTTGGAATGTTTTGGTTGGTTTTGATTTGTTTTTATGATGTTTTGGCAGGTTTTCGGAATGTTTTGGTGGGGTTTTAGAATGTTTTGTTTTCTCTTGTGTTGTTTTTATTGTCTTGGCAGGTTTTGGAATGTTTGGATTCCTTTTGGCGGGTTTTAAAATATTTTGGCGGGTATTTGGAAAGTTTTGGCGGGTATTCGGAATGTTTTGATTAGTTTTGGCGGGTATTTGGAATGTTTTGATTAGTTTTGATTTGTTTTGATTATGTTTAGCCCAGTTTTTGGTGTGTTTGGATTAGCTTTGGTGGGCTTTATCATGTTTTGTCAGGTTTTTGCGAATGTTTTGATCACTTCTGTCTGGTTTTCTATTTTGGCGGGTTTGAAAATATTTTTTTATTAGTTTTGGCGGGTTTTAAACTATTTTGGCTCTTTGCGCAGAGATGACGGTGCCGGTTGCGGTGCGCTGCGGGGCGCTCCTTCTGCGGAAAGACGCCTGGCAGCGGCATTTGGGCAGCTCCGCGTCTCCGAATTCTGCATTTCTTGCCTTCTGCATCTCAGCAAAATGCTTTCCCACTAGGTGTAGCAAGGAGAAACTGTGCCAGCTGAGTAGATGTAGCCCGGCCCGCCCTTTGAAGTTCACAAGTTCTTGGCATCTCAGAGCCTAAAGGGAAGAGCAAGGTTATCTAAGGTAGGCTGGGGCAGAACTAGCCGCAAGCACAGCAAAGTTGTCCAAGAATAGCTTCCATTCGAATGCTAATGGCAATTGAAGAGGCAGGCCAGTGGCAAGCCACTATCTTCTAGCAGTTTGAAAGGTGCGGACACAGTGCAGGTGTTGTGCGGCTTCCTTCTTCGCCTCCTAGAAGGTGCCGCGCTCTCCGTCTCTTGCTTGCCAATATGTTGCCGTGTTCCTCTTATTGTTTGGTTTCTTTGGGTTTGTTTTTATGATGTTTTGGCCGGATTTCGGAATATTTTGGCTGGTTTCTGGAATGTTTTGGTTGGTTTTGATGTCTTTTTATGATGTTTTGCCAAGTTTTTTGAATGTTTTGATCAGTTCTGGCTGGTTTTCTAATGTTTTGGCATCTTTTCAGAATGCTTTGATCAGTTTTGCGGGTCTAAAATATTTTGGCGGGTTTTTGGAATGTTTTGGTTGGTTTTGATGTGTTTTTATGATGTTTTGGCTGGATTTCGGAATATTTTGGCTGGTTTTTGGAATGTTTTGGTTGGTTTTGATGTCTTTTTATGATGTTTTGCCAAGTTTTTTGAATGTTTTGATCAGTTCTGGCTGGTTTTCTAATGTTTTGGCATCTTTTCAGAATGCTTTGATCAGTTTTGCGGGTCTAAAATATTTTGGTGGGTTTTTGGAATGTTTTGGTTGGTTTTGATTTGTTTTTATGATGTTTTGGCAGGTTTTCGGAATGTTTTGGTGGGGTTTTAGAATGTTTTGTTTTCTCTTGTGTTGTTTTTATTGTCTTGGCAGGTTTTGGAATGTTTGGATTCCTTTTGGCGGGTTTTAAAATATTTTGGCGGGTATTTGGAAAGTTTTGGCGGGTATTCGGAATGTTTTGATTAGTTTTGGCAGGTATTTGGAATGTTTTGATTAGTTTTGATTTGTTTTGATTATGTTTAGCCCAGTTTTTGGTGTGTTTGGATTAGCTTTGGTGGGCTTTATCATGTTTTGTCAGGTTTTTTCAAATGTTTTGATCACTTCTGTCTGGTTTTCTATTTTGGCGGGTTTGAAAATATTTTTTGATTAGTTTTGGCGGGTTTTAAACTATTTTGGCTCTTTGCGCAGAGATGACGGTGCCGGTTGCGGTGCGCTGCGGGGCGCTCCTTCTGCGGAAAGACGCCTGGCAGCGGCACTTGGGACAGCTCCGCGTCTCCGTATTCTGCATTTCTTGCCTTCTGCATCTCAGCAAAATGCTTTCCCACTAGGTGTAGCAAGGAGAAACTGTGCCAGCTGAGTAGATGTAGCCCGGCCCGCCCTTTGAAGTTCACAAGTTCTTGGCATCTCAGAGCCTAAAGGGAAGAGCAAGGTTATCTAAGGTAGGCTGGGGCAGAACTAGCCGCAAGCACAGCAAAGTTGTCCAAGAATAGCTTCCATTCGAATGCTAATGGCAATTGAAGAGGCAGGCCAGTGGCAAGCCACTATCTTCTAGCAGTTTGAAAGGTGCGGACACAGTGCAGGTGTTGTGCGGCTTCCTTCTTCGCCTCCTAGAAGGTGCCGCGCTCTCCGTATCTTGCTTGCCAATATGTTGCCGTGTTCCTCTTATTGTTTGGTTTCTTTGGATTTGTTTTTATGATGTTTTGGCCGGATTTCGGAATATTTTGGCTGGTTTCTGGAATGTTTTGGTTGGTTTTGATGTCTTTTTATGATGTTTTGCCAAGTTTTTTGAATGTTTTGATCAGTTCTGGCTGGTTTTCTAATGTTTTGGCATCTTTTCAGAATGCTTTGATCAGTTTTGCGGGTCTAAAATATTTTGGTGGGTTTTTGGAATGTTTTGGTTGGTTTTGATTTGTTTTTATGATGTTTTGGCGGGTTTTCAGAATATTTTGGCTGGTTTCTGGAATGTTTTGGTTGGTTTTGATGTGTTTTTATGAGGTTTTGCCAAGTTTTTTGAATGTTTTGATCAGTTCTGGCTGGTTTTCTAATGTTTTGGCATCTTTTCAGAATGCTTTGATCAGTTTTGCGGGTCTAAAATATTTTGGTGGGTTTTTGGAATGTTTTGGTTGGTTTTGATTTGTTTTTATGATGTTTTGGCGGGTTTTCGTAATATTTTGGCTGGTTTCTGGAATGTTTTGGTTGGTTTTGATGTGTTTTTATGAGGTTTTGCCAAGTTTTTTGAATGTTTTGATCAGTTCTGGCTGGTTTTCTAATGTTTTGGCATCTTTTCAGAATGCTTTGATCAGTTTTGCGGGTCTAAAATATTTTGGCGGGTTTTTGGAATGTTTTGGTTGGTTTTGATTTGTTTTTATGATGTTTTGGCAGGTTTTCGGAATGTTTTGGTGGGGTTTTAGAATGTTTTGTTTTCTCTTGTGTTGTTTTTATTGTCTTGGCAGGTTTTGGAATGTTTGGATTCCTTTTGGCGGGTTTTAAAATATTTTGGCGGGTATTTGGAAAGTTTTGGCGGGTATTTGGAATGTTTTGATTAGTTTTGGCGGGTATTTGGAATGTTTTGATTAGTTTTGATTTGTTTTGATTATGTTTAGCCCAGTTTTTGGTGTGTTTGGATTAGCTTTGGTGGGCTTTATCATGTTTTGTCAGGTTTTTGCGAATGTTTTGATCACTTCTGTCTGGTTTTCTATTTTGGCGGGTTTGAAAATATTTTTTGATTAGTTTTGGCGGGTTTTAAACTATTTTGGCTCTTTGCGCAGAGATGACGGTGCCGGTTGCGGTGCGCTGCGGGGCGCTCCTTCTGCGGAAAGACGCCTGGCAGCGGCACTTGGGACAGCTCCGCGTCTCCGTATTCTGCATTTCTTGCCTTCTGCATCTCAGCAAAATGCTTTCCCACTAGGTGTAGCAAGGAGAAACTGTGCCAGCTGAGTAGATGTAGCCCGGCCCGCCCTTTGAAGTTGACAAGTTCTTGGCATCTCAGAGCCTAAAGGGAAGAGCAAGGTTATCTAAGGTAGGCTGGGGCAGAACTAGCCGCAAGCACAGCAAAGTTGTCCAAGAATAGCTTCCATTCGAATGCTAATGGCAATTGAAGAGGCAGGCCAGTGGCAAGCCACTATCTTCTAGCAGTTTGAAAGGTGCGGACACAGTGCAGGTGTTGTGCGGCTTCCTTCTTCGCCTCCTAGAAGGTGCCGTGCTCTCCGTCTCTTGCTTGCCAATATGTTGCCGTGTTCCTCTTATTGTTTGGTTTCTTTGGATTTGTTTTTATGATGTTTTGGCCGGATTTCGGAATATTTTGGCTGGTTTCTGGAATGTTTTGGTTGGTTTTGATTTGTTTTTATGATGTTTTGCTAAGATTTTTGAATATTTCGATCACTTCTGACTGGTTTGATAGTATTTTGGCATCTTTTCAGAATGTTTTGATCAGTTTTGGCAGGTTCTAAACTATTTTGTCAGGTTTTTGGAATGTTTTGGTTGGTTTTGATGTGTTTTTATGATGTTTTGGCCGGATTTTGGAATATTTTGGCTGGTTTTTGGAATGTTTTGGTTGGTTTTGATGTGTTTTTATGATGTTTTGCCAAGTTTTTTGAATGTTTTGATCAGTTCTGGCTGGTTTTCTAATGTTTTGGCATCTTTTCAGAATGCTTTGATCAGTTTTGCGGGTCTAAAATATTTTGGTGGGTTTTTGGAATGTTTTGGTTGGTTTTGATTTGTTTTTATGATGTTTTGGCAGGTTTTCGGAATGTTTTGGTGGGGTTTTAGAATGTTTTGTTTTCTCTTGTGTTGTTTTTATTGTGTTGGCAGGTTTTGGAATGTTTGGATTGCTTTTGGCGGGTTTTAAAATATTTTGGCGGGTATTTGGAAAGTTTTGGCGGGTATTCGGAATGTTTTGATTAGTTTTGGCGGGTATTTGGAATGTTTTGATTAGTTTTGATTTGTTTTGATTATGTTTAGCCCAGTTTTTGGTGTGTTTGGATTAGCTTTGGTGGGCTTTATCATGTTTTGTCAGGTTTTTTCAAATGTTTTGATCACTTCTGTCTGGTTTTCTATTTTGGCGGGTTTGAAAATATTTTTTGATTAGTTTTGGCGGGTTTTAAACTATTTTGGCTCTTTGCGCAGAGATGACGGTGCCGGTTGCGGTGCGCTGCGGGGCGCTCCTTCTGCGGAAAGACGCCTGGCAGCGGCACTTGGGACAGCTCCGCGTCTCCGAATTCTGCATTTCTTGCCTTCTGCATCTCAGCAAAATGCTTTCCCACTAGGTGTAGCAAGGAGAAACTGTGCCAGCTGAGTAGATGTAGCCCGGCCCGCCCTTTGAAGTTCACAAGTTCTTGGCATCTCAGAGCCTAAAGGGAAGAGCAAGGTTATCTAAGGTAGGCTGGGGCAGAACTAGCCGCAAGCACAGCAAAGTTGTCCAAGAATAGCTTCCATTCGAATGCTAATGGCAATTGAAGAGGCAGGCCAGTGGCAAGCCACTATCTTCTAGCAGTTTGAAAGGTGCGGACACAGTGCAGGTGTTGTGCGGCTTCCTTCTTCGCCTCCTAGAAGGTGCCGTGCTCTCCGTCTCTTGCTTGCCAATATGTTGCCGTGTTCCTCTTATTGTTTGGTTTCTTTGGATTTGTTTTTATGATGTTTTGGCCGGATTTCGGAATATTTTGGCTGGTTTCTGGAATGTTTTGGTTGGTTTTGATGTCTTTTTATGATGTTTTGCCAAGTTTTTTGAATGTTTTGATCAGTTCTGGCTGGTTTTCTAATGTTTTGGCATCTTTTCAGAATGCTTTGATCAGTTTTGCGGGTCTAAAATATTTTGGTGGGTTTTTGGAATGTTTTGGTTGGTTTTGATGTGTTTTTATGATGTTTTGGCCGGATTTCGGAATATTTTGGCTGGTTTCTGGAATGTTTTGGTTGGTTTTGATGTCTTTTTATGATGTTTTGCCAAGTTTTTTGAATGTTTTGATCAGTTCTGGCTGGTTTTCTAATGTTTTGGCATCTTTTCAGAATGCTTTGATCAGTTTTGCAGGTCTAAAATATTTTGGTGGGTTTTTGGAATGTTTTGGTTGGTTTTGATTTGTTTTTATGATGTTTTGGCAGGTTTTCGGTATGTTTTGGTTGGGTTTTAGAATGTTTTGTTTTCTCTTGTGTTGTTCTTATTGTCTTGGCAGGTTTTGGAATGTTTGGATTCCTTTTGGCGGGTTTTAAAATATTTTGGCGGGTATTTGGAAAGTTTTGGCGGGTATTCGGAATGTTTTGATTAGTTTTGGCGGGTATTTGGAATGTTTTGATTAGTTTTGATTTGTTTTGATTATGTTTAGCCCAGTTTTTGGTGTGTTTGGATTAGCTTTGGTGGGCTTTATCATGTTTTGTCAGGTTTTTTCAAATGTTTTGATCACTTCTGTCTGGTTTTCTATTTTGGCGGGTTTGAAAATATTTTTTGATTAGTTTTGGCGGGTTTTAAACTATTTTGGCTCTTTGCGCAGAGATGACGGTGCCGGTTGCGGTGTGCTGCGGGGCGCTCCTTCTGCGGAAAGACGCCTGGCAGCGGCACTTGGGACAGCTCCGCGTCTCCGTATTCTGCATTTCTTGCCTTCTGCATCTCAGCAAAATGCTTTCCCACTAGGTGTAGCAAGGAGAAACTGTGCCAGCTGAGTAGATGTAGCCCGGCCCGCCCTTTGAAGTTCACAAGTTCTTGGCATCTCAGAGCCTAAAGGGAAGAGCAAGGTTATCTAAGGTAGGCTGGGGCAGAACTAGCCGCAAGCACAGCAAAGTTGTCCAAGAATAGCCTCCATTCGAATGCTAATGGCAATTGAAGAGGCAGGCCAGTGGCAAGCCACTATCTTCTAGCAGTTTGAAAGGTGCGGACACAGTGCAGGTGTTGTGCGGCTTCCTTCTTCGCCTCCTAGAAGGTGCCGCGCTCTCCGTCTCTTGCTTGCCAATATGTTGCCGTGTTCCTCTTATTGTTTGGTTTCTTTGGATTTGTTTTTATGATGTTTTGGCCGGATTTTGGAATATTTTGGCTGGTTTCTGGAATGTTTTGGTTGGTTTTGATTTGTTTTTATGATGTTTTGCTAAGATTTTTGAATATTTCGATCACTTCTGACTGGTTTGATAGTATTTTGGCATCTTTTCAGAATGTTTTGATCAGTTTTGGCAGGTTCTAAACTATTTTGTCAGGTTTTTGGAATGTTTTGGTTGGTTTTGATTTGTTTTTATGATGTTTTGGCCGGATTTCGGAATATTTTGGCTGGTTTTTGGAATGTTTTGGTTGGTTTTGATGTGTTTTTATGATGTTTTGCCAAGTTTTTTGAATGTTTTGATCAGTTCTGGCTTGTTTTCTAATGTTTTGGCATCTTTTCAGAATGCTTTGATCAGTTTTGCGGGTCTAAAATATTTTGGTGGGTTTTTGGAATGTTTTGGTTGGTTTTGATTTGTTTTTATGATGTTTTGGCGGGTTTTCAGAATATTTTGGCTGGTTTCTGGAATGTTTTGGTTGGTTTTTATGTGTTTTTTTGAGGTTTTGCCAAGTTTTTTGAATGTTTTGATCAGTTCTGGCTGGTTTTCTAATGTTTTGGCATCTTTTCAGAATGCTTTGATCAGTTTTGCGGGTCTAAAATATTTTGGCGGGTTTTTGGAATGTTTTGGTTGGTTTTGATTTGTTTTTATGATGTTTTGGCAGGTTTTCGGAATGTTTTGGTGGGGTTTTAGAATGTTTTGTTTTCTCTTGTGTTGTTTTTATTGTCTTGGCAGGTTTTGGAATGTTTGGATTCCTTTTGGCGGGTTTTAAAATATTTTGGCGGGTATTTGGAAAGTTTTGGCGGGTATTTGGAATGTTTTGATTAGTTTTGGCGGGTATTTGGAATGTTTTGATTAGTTTTGATTTGTTTTGATTATGTTTAGCCCAGTTTTTGGTGTGTTTGGATTAGCTTTGGTGGGCTTTATCATGTTTTGTCAGGTTTTTGCGAATGTTTTGATCACTTCTGTCTGGTTTTCTATTTTGGCGGGTTTGAAAATATTTTTTGATTAGTTTTGGCGGGTTTTAAACTATTTTGGCTCTTTGCGCAGAGATGACGGTGCCGGTTGCGGTGCGCTGCGGGGCGCTCCTTCTGCGGAAAGACGCCTGGCAGCGGCACTTGGGACAGCTCCGCGTCTCCGTATTCTGCATTTCTTGCCTTCTGCATCTCAGCAAAATGCTTTCCCACTAGGTGTAGCAAGGAGAAACTGTGCCAGCTGAGTAGATGTAGCCCGGCCCGCCCTTTGAAGTTGACAAGTTCTTGGCATCTCAGAGCCTAAAGGGAAGAGCAAGGTTATCTAAGGTAGGCTGGGGCAGAACTAGCCGCAAGCACAGCAAAGTTGTCCAAGAATAGCTTCCATTCGAATGCTAATGGCAATTGAAGAGGCAGGCCAGTGGCAAGCCACTATCTTCTAGCAGTTTGAAAGGTGCGGACACAGTGCAGGTGTTGTGCGGCTTCCTTCTTCGCCTCCTAGAAGGTGCCGTGCTCTCCGTCTCTTGCTTGCCAATATGTTGCCGTGTTCCTCTTATTGTTTGGTTTCTTTGGATTTGTTTTTATGATGTTTTGGCCGGATTTCGGAATATTTTGGCTGGTTTCTGGAATGTTTTGGTTGGTTTTGATTTGTTTTTATGATGTTTTGCTAAGATTTTTGAATATTTCGATCACTTCTGACTGGTTTGATAGTATTTTGGCATCTTTTCAGAATGTTTTGATCAGTTTTGGCAGGTTCTAAACTATTTTGTCAGGTTTTTGGAATGTTTTGGTTGGTTTTGATGTGTTTTTATGATGTTTTGGCCGGATTTTGGAATATTTTGGCTGGTTTTTGGAATGTTTTGGTTGGTTTTGATGTGTTTTTATGATGTTTTGCCAAGTTTTTTGAATGTTTTGATCAGTTCTGGCTGGTTTTCTAATGTTTTGGCATCTTTTCAGAATGCTTTGATCAGTTTTGCGGGTCTAAAATATTTTGGTGGGTTTTTGGAATGTTTTGGTTGGTTTTGATTTGTTTTTATGATGTTTTGGCAGGTTTTCGGAATGTTTTGGTGGGGTTTTAGAATGTTTTGTTTTCTCTTGTGTTGTTTTTATTGTGTTGGCAGGTTTTGGAATGTTTGGATTGCTTTTGGCGGGTTTTAAAATATTTTGGCGGGTATTTGGAAAGTTTTGGCGGGTATTCGGAATGTTTTGATTAGTTTTGGCGGGTATTTGGAATGTTTTGATTAGTTTTGATTTGTTTTGATTATGTTTAGCCCAGTTTTTGGTGTGTTTGGATTAGCTTTGGTGGGCTTTATCATGTTTTGTCAGGTTTTTTCAAATGTTTTGATCACTTCTGTCTGGTTTTCTATTTTGGCGGGTTTGAAAATATTTTTTGATTAGTTTTGGCGGGTTTTAAACTATTTTGGCTCTTTGCGCAGAGATGACGGTGCCGGTTGCGGTGCGCTGCGGGGCGCTCCTTCTGCGGAAAGACGCCTGGCAGCGGCACTTGGGACAGCTCCGCGTCTCCGAATTCTGCATTTCTTGCCTTCTGCATCTCAGCAAAATGCTTTCCCACTAGGTGTAGCAAGGAGAAACTGTGCCAGCTGAGTAGATGTAGCCCGGCCCGCCCTTTGAAGTTCACAAGTTCTTGGCATCTCAGAGCCTAAAGGGAAGAGCAAGGTTATCTAAGGTAGGCTGGGGCAGAACTAGCCGCAAGCACAGCAAAGTTGTCCAAGAATAGCTTCCATTCGAATGCTAATGGCAATTGAAGAGGCAGGCCAGTGGCAAGCCACTATCTTCTAGCAGTTTGAAAGGTGCGGACACAGTGCAGGTGTTGTGCGGCTTCCTTCTTCGCCTCCTAGAAGGTGCCGTGCTCTCCGTCTCTTGCTTGCCAATATGTTGCCGTGTTCCTCTTATTGTTTGGTTTCTTTGGATTTGTTTTTATGATGTTTTGGCCGGATTTCGGAATATTTTGGCTGGTTTCTGGAATGTTTTGGTTGGTTTTGATGTCTTTTTATGATGTTTTGCCAAGTTTTTTGAATGTTTTGATCAGTTCTGGCTGGTTTTCTAATGTTTTGGCATCTTTTCAGAATGCTTTGATCAGTTTTGCGGGTCTAAAATATTTTGGCGGGTTTTTGGAATGTTTTGGTTGGTTTTGATGTGTTTTTATGATGTTTTGGCCGGATTTCGGAATATTTTGGCTGGTTTCTGGAATGTTTTGGTTGGTTTTGATGTGTTTTTATGATGTTTTGCCAAGTTTTTTGAATGTTTTGATCAGTTCTGGCTGGTTTTCTAATGTTTTGGCATCTTTTCAGAATGCTTTGATCAGTTTTGCAGGTCTAAAATATTTTGGTGGGTTTTTGGAATGTTTTGGTTGGTTTTGATTTGTTTTTATGATGTTTTGGCAGGTTTTCGGAATGTTTTGGTGGGGTTTTAGAATGTTTTGTTTTCTCTTGTGTTGTTTTTATTGTCTTGGCAGGTTTTGGAATGTTTGGATTCCTTTTGGCGGGTTTTAAAATATTTTGGCGGGTATTTGGAAAGTTTTGGCGGGTATTCGGAATGTTTTGATTAGTTTTGGCGGGTATTTGGAATGTTTTGATTAGTTTTGATTTGTTTTGATTATGTTTAGCCCAGTTTTTGGTGTGTTTGGATTAGCTTTGGTGGGCTTTATCATGTTTTGTCAGGTTTTTGCGAATGTTTTGATCACTTCTGTCTGGTTTTCTATTTTGGCGGGTTTGAAAATATTTTTTGATTAGTTTTGGCGGGTTTTAAACTATTTTGGCTCTTTGCGCAGAGATGACGGTGCCGGTTGCGGTGCGCTGCGGGGCGCTCCTTCTGCGGAAAGACGCCTGGCAGCGGCACTTGGGACAGCTCCGCGTCTCCGAATTCTGCATTTCTTGCCTTCTGCATCTCAGCAAAATGCTTTCCCACTAGGTGTAGCAAGGAGAAACTGTGCCAGCTGAGTAGATGTAGCCCGGCCCGCCCTTTGAAGTTCACAAGTTCTTGGCATCTCAGAGCCTAAAGGGAAGAGCAAGGTTATCTAAGGTAGGCTGGGGCAGAACTAGCCGCAAGCACAGCAAAGTTGTCCAAGAATAGCTTCCATTCGAATGCTAATGGCAATTGAAGAGGCAGGCCAGTGGCAAGCCACTATCTTCTAGCAGTTTGAAAGGTGCGGACACAGTGCAGGTGTTGTGCGGCTTCCTTCTTCGCCTCCTAGAAGGTGCCGCGCTCTCCGTCTCTTGCTTGCCAATATGTTGCCGTGTTCCTCTTATTGTTTGGTTTCTTTGGGTTTGTTTTTATGATGTTTTGGCCGGATTTCGGAATATTTTGGCTGGTTTCTGGAATGTTTTGGTTGGTTTTGATGTGTTTTTATGATGTTTTGCCAAGTTTTTTGAATGTTTTGATCAGTTCTGGCTGGTTTTCTAATGTTTTGGCATCTTTTCAGAATGCTTTGATCAGTTTTGCGGGTCTAAAATATTTTGGTGGGTTTTTGGAATGTTTTGGTTGGTTTTGATTTGTTTTTATGATGTTTTGGCCGGATTTCGGAGTATTTTGGCTGGTTTTTGGAATGTTTTGGTTGGTTTTGATTTGTTTTTATGATGTTTTGCTAAGATTTTTCAATATTTCGATCACTTCTGACTGGTTTGATAGTATTTTGGCATCTTTTCAGAATGTTTTGATCAGTTTTGGCAGGTTCTAAACTATTTTGTCAGGTTTTTGGAATGTTTTGGTTGGTTTTGATGTCTTTTTATGATGTTTTGGCCGGATTTTGGAATATTTTGGCTGGTTTTTGGAATGTTTTGGTTGGTTTTGATGTGTTTTTATGATGTTTTGCCAAGTTTTTTGAATGTTTTGATCAGTTCTGGCTGGTTTTCTAATGTTTTGGCATCTTTTCAGAATGCTTTGATCAGTTTTGCGGGTCTAAAATATTTTGGTGGGTTTTTGGAATGTTTTGGTTGGTTTTGATTTGTTTTTATGATGTTTTGGCAGGTTTTCGGAATGTTTTGGTGGGGTTTTAGAATGTTTTGTTTTCTCTTGTGTTGTTTTTATTGTCTTGGCAGGTTTTGGAATGTTTGGATTGCTTTTGGCGGGTTTTAAAATATTTTGGCGGGTATTTGGAAAGTTTTGGCGGGTATTTGGAATGTTTTGATTAGTTTTGGCGGGTATTTGGAATGTTTTGATTAGTTTTGATTTGTTTTGATTATGTTTAGCCCAGTTTTTGGTGTGTTTGGATTAGCTTTGGTGGGCTTTATCATGTTTTGTCAGGTTTTTGCGAATGTTTTGATCACTTCTGTCTGGTTTTCTATTTTGGCGGGTTTGAAAATATTTTTGGATTAGTTTTGGCGGGTTTTAAACTATTTTGGCTCTTTGCGCAGAGATGACGGTGCCGGTTGCGGTGCGCTGCGGGGCGCTCCTTCTGCGGAAAGACGCCTGGCAGCGGCACTTGGGACAGCTCCGCGTCTCCGAATTCTGCATTTCTTGCCTTCTGCATCTCAGCAAAATGCTTTCCCACTAGGTGTAGCAAGGAGAAACTGTGCCAGCTGAGTAGATGTAGCCCGGCCCGCCCTTTGAAGTTCACAAGTTCTTGGCATCTCAGAGCCTAAAGGGAAGAGCAAGGTTATCTAAGGTAGGCTGGGGCAGAACTAGCCGCAAGCACAGCAAAGTTGTCCAAGAATAGCTTCCATTCGAATGCTAATGGCAATTGAAGAGGCAGGCCAGTGGCAAGCCACTATCTTCTAGCAGTTTGAAAGGTGCGGACACAGTGCAGGTGTTGTGCGGCTTCCTTCTTCGCCTCCTAGAAGGTGCCGCGCTCTCCGTCTCTTGCTTGCCAATATGTTGCCGTGTTCCTCTTATTGTTTGGTTTCTTTGGATTTGTTTTTATGATGTTTTGGCCGGATTTCGGAATATTTTGGCTGGTTTCTGGAATGTTTTGGTTGGTTTTGATGTCTTTTTATGATGTTTTGCCAAGTTTTTTGAATGTTTTGATCAGTTCTGGCTGGTTTTCTAATGTTTTGGCATCTTTTCAGAATGCTTTGATCAGTTTTGCGGGTCTAAAATATTTTGGCGGGTTTTTGGAATGTTTTGGTTGGTTTTGATGTGTTTTTATGATGTTTTGGCCAGATTTCGGAATATTTTGGCTGGTTTCTGGAATGTTTTGGTTGGTTTTGATGTGTTTTTATGATGTTTTGCCAAGTTTTTTGAATGTTTTGATCAGTTCTGGCTGGTTTTCTAATGTTTTGGCATCTTTTCAGAATGCTTTGATCAGTTTTGCGGGTCTAAAATATTTTGGTGGGTTTTTGGAATGTTTTGGTTGGTTTTGATTTGTTTTTATGATGTTTTGGCCGGATTTCGGAGTATTTTGGCTGGTTTTTGGAATGTTTTGGTTGGTTTTGATGTGTTTTTATGATGTTTTGGCCAGATTTCGGAATATTTTGGCTGGTTTCTGGAATGTTTTGGTTGGTTTTGATGTGTTTTTATGATGTTTTGCCAAGTTTTTTGAATGTTTTTATCAGTTCTGGCTGGTTTTCTAATGTTTTGGCATCTTTTCAGAATGCTTTGATCAGTTTTGCGGGTCTAAAATATTTTGGCGGGTTTTTGGAATGTTTTGGTTGGTTTTGATTTGTTTTTATGATGTTTTGGCAGGTTTTCGGAATGTTTTGGTGGGTTTTTAGAATGTTTTGTTTTCTCTTGTGTTGTTTTTATTGTCTTGGCAGGTTTTGGAATGTTTGGATTGCTTTTGGCGGGTTTTAAAATATTTTGGCGGGTATTTGGAAAGTTTTGGCGGGTATTTGGAATGTTTTGATTAGTTTTGGCGGGTATTTGGAATGTTTTGATTAGTTTTGATTTGTTTTGATTATGTTTAGCCCAGTTTTTGGTGTGTTTGGATTAGCTTTGGTGGGCTTTATCATGTTTTGTCAGGTTTTTGCGAATGTTTTGATCACTTCTGTCTGGTTTTCTATTTTGGCGGGTTTGAAAATATTTTTGGATTAGTTTTGGCGGGTTTTAAACTATTTTGGCTCTTTGCGCAGAGATGACGGTGCCGGTTGCGGTGCGCTGCGGGGCGCTCCTTCTGCGGAAAGACGCCTGGCAGCGGCACTTGGGACAGCTCCGCGTCTCCGAATTCTGCATTTCTTGCCTTCTGCATCTCAGCAAAATGCTTTCCCACTAGGTGTAGCAAGGAGAAACTGTGCCAGCTGAGTAGATGTAGCCTGGCCCGCCCTTTGAAGTTCACAAGTTCTTGGCATCTCAGAGCCTAAAGGGAAGAGCAAGGTTATCTAAGGTAGGCTGGGGCAGAACTAGCCGCAAGCACAGCAAAGTTGTCCAAGAATAGCTTCCATTCGAATGCTAATGGCAATTGAAGAGGCAGGCCAGTGGCAAGCCACTAGCTTCTAGCAGTTTGAAAGGTGCGGACACAGTGCAGGTGTTGTGCGGCTTCCTTCTTCGCCTCCTAGAAGGTGCCGCGCTCTCCGTCTCTTGCTTGCCAATATGTTGCCGTGTTCCTCTTATTGTTTGGTTTCTTTGGATTTGTTTTTATGATGTTTTGGCCGGATTTCGGAATATTTTGGCTGGTTTCTGGAATGTTTTGGTTGGTTTTGATTTGTTTTTATGATGTTTTGCTAAGATTTTTCAATATTTCGATCACTTCTGACTGGTTTGATAGTATTTTGGCATCTTTTCAGAATGTTTTGATCAGTTTTGGCAGGTTCTAAACTATTTTGTCAGGTTTTTGGAATGTTTTGGTTGGTTTTGATGTGTTTTTATGATGTTTTGGCCGGATTTTGGAATATTTTGGCTGGTTTTTGGAATGTTTTGGTTGGTTTTGATGTGTTTTTATGATGTTTTGCCAAGTTTTTTGAATGTTTTGATCAGTTCTGGCTGGTTTTCTAATGTTTTGGCATCTTTTCAGAATGCTTTGATCAGTTTTGCGGGTCTAAAATATTTTGGTGGGTTTTTGGAATGTTTTGGTTGGTTTTGATTTGTTTTTATGATGTTTTGGCAGGTTTTCGGAATGTTTTGGTGGGGTTTTAGAATGTTTTGTTTTCTCTTGTGTTGTTTTTATTGTCTTGGCAGGTTTTGGAATGTTTGGATTGCTTTTGGCGGGTTTTAAAATATTTTGGCGGGTATTTGGAAAGTTTTGGCGGGTATTCGGAATGTTTTGATTAGTTTTGGCGGGTATTTGGAATGTTTTGATTAGTTTTGATTTGTTTTGATTATGTTTAGCCCAGTTTTTGGTGTGTTTGGATTAGCTTTGGTGGGCTTTATCATGTTTTGTCAGGTTTTTTCGGATGTTTTGATCACTTCTGTCTGGTTTTCTATTTTGGCGGGTTTGAAAATATTTTTTGATTAGTTTTGGCGGGTTTTAAACTATTTTGGCTCTTTGCGCAGAGATGACGGTGCCGGTTGCGGTGCGCTGCGGGGCGCTCCTTCTGCGGAAAGACGCCAGGCAGCGGCACTTGGGACAGCTCCGCGTCTCCGAATTCTGCATTTCTTGCCTTCTGCATCTCAGCAAAATGCTTTCCCACTAGGTGTAGCAAGGAGAAACTGTGCCAGCTGAGTAGATGTAGCCCGGCCCGCCCTTTGAAGTTCACAAGTTCTTGGCATCTCAGAGCCTAAAGGGAAGAGCAAGGTTATCTAAGGTAGGCTGGGGCAGAACTAGCCGCAAGCACAGCAAAGTTGTCCAAGAATAGCTTCCATTCGAATGCTAATGGCAATTGAAGAGGCAGGCCAGTGGCAAGCCACTAGCTTCTAGCAGTTTGAAAGGTGCGGACACAGTGCAGGTATTGTGCGGCTTCCTTCTTCGCCTCCTAGAAGGTGCCGCGCTCTCCGTCTCTTGCTTACCAATATGTTGCCGTGTTCCTCTTATTGTTTGGTTTCTTTGGATTTGTTTTTATGATGTTTTGGCGGGTTTTCGGAATGTTTTGGTGGTGTTTTAGAATGTTTTGTTTTCTCTTGAGTTGTTTTTATTGTGTTGGCAGGTTTTGGAATGTTTGGATTCCTTTTGGCGGGTTTTAAAATATTTTGGCGGGTATTTGGAATGTTTTGGTTTGCTTTCATTTGTTTTGATTATGTTTTGTCAAGTTATTGAATGTTTGGATCACTTCTGCCTGGTTTGATAGTATTTTGGCATCTTTTCAGAATGTTTTGATCAGTTTTGGCAGGTTCTAAAGTATTTTGTTGGGTTTTTGGAATGTTTTGGTTCGTTTTGATTTGTTTTTATGATGTTGTGACACGTTTTTTGAATGTTTTGATCAGTTCTGGCTGGTTTTCTAATGTTTTGGCATATTTTCAGAATATTTTGGTCAGTCTTGCGGGTCTAAATTATTTTGGCGGGTTTTCGGAATATTTTGGTTGGTTTTGATTTGTTTTTATGATGTTTTGGCAGGTTTTCGGAATGTTTTGGTTGGGTTTTAGAATGTTTTGTATTCTCTTGAGTTGTCTTTATTGTGTTGGCAGGTTTTGGAATGTTTGGATTCCGTTTGGCGGGTTTTAAAATATTTTGGTGGGTATTTGGAAGGTTTGGCGGGTATTCGGAATGTTTTGATTAGTTTTGACAGGTTTTGAAATATTTTGGCGGGTTTTTAGAAGGTTTTGATTTGTTTTGATTATGTTTAGCCCAGTTTTTGGTGTGTTTGGATTAGCTTTGGTGGGCTTTATCATGTTTTGTCAGGTTTTTTCAAATGTTTTGATCACTTCTGTCTGGTTTTCTATTTTGGCGGGTTTGAAAATATTTTTTGATTAGTTTTGGCGGGTTTTAAAATATTTTGGCTCTTTGCGCAGAGATGACGGTGCCGGTTGCGGTGCGCTGCGGGGCGCTCCTTCTGCGGAAAGACGGCTGGCAGCGGCAATTAGGACAGCTCCGTGTCTCCGAATTCTGCATTTCTTGCCTTCTGCATCTCAGCAAAATGCTTTCCCACTAGGTGTAGCAAGGAGAAACTGTGCCAGCTGAGTAGATGTAGCCCGGCCCGCCCTTTGAAGTTCACAAGTTCTTGGCATCTCAGAGCCTAAAGGGAAGAGCAAGGTTATCTATGGTACAAGCACAGCAAAGTTGTCCAAGAATAGCTTCCATTCGAATGCTAATGGCAATTGAAGAGGCAGGCCAGTGGCAAGCCACTAGCTTCTAGCAGTTTGAAAGGTGCAGACACAGTGCAGGTGTTGTGCGGCTTCCTTCTTCGCCTCCTAGAAGGTGCCGCGCTCTCCGTCTCTTGCTTACCAATATGTTGCCGTGTTCCTCTTATTGTTTGGTTTCTTTGGATTTGTTTTTATGATGTTTTGGCGGGTTTTCGGAATGTTTTGGTGGTGTTTTAGAATGTTTTGTTTTCTCTTGAGTTGTTTTTATTGTCTTGGCAGGTTTTGGAATGTTTGGATTCCTTTTGGCGGGTTTTAAAATATTTTGGCGGGTATTTGGAAAGTTTTGGTTTGCTTTCATTTGTTTTGATTATGTTTTGGCAAGTTATTGAATGTTTGGATGACTTCTGCCTGGTGTGATAGTATTTTGGCATCTTTTCAGAATGTTTTGATCAGTTTTGGCAGGTTCTAAAGTATTTTGTTGGGTTTTTGGAATGTTTTGGTTCGTTTTGATTTGTTTTTATGATGTTGTGACACGTTTTTTGAATGTTTTGATCAGTTCTGGCTGGTTTTCTAATGTTTTGGCATATTTTCAGAATATTTTGGTCAGTCTTGCGGGTCTAAATTATTTTGGCGGGTTTTCGGAATATTTTGGTTGGTTTTGATTTGTTTTTATGATGTTTTGGCAGGTTTTCGGAATGTTTTGGTTGGGTTTTAGAATGTTTTGTATTCTCTTGAGTTGTTTTTATTGTGTTGGCAGGTTTTGGAATGTTTGGATTCCGTTTGGCGGGTTTTAAAATATTTTGGTGGGTATTTGGAAGGTTTGGCGGGTATTCGGAATGTTTTGATTAGTTTTGACAGGTTTTGAAATATTTTGGCGGGTTTTTAGAAGGTTTTGATTTGTTTTGATTATGTTTAGCCCAGTTTTTGGTGTGTTTGGATTAGCTTTGGTGGGCTTTATCATGTTTTGTCAGGTTTTTTCAAATGTTTTGATCACTTCTGTGTGGTTTTCTATTTTGGCGGGTTTGAAAATATTTTTTGATTAGTTTTGGCGGGTTTGAAAATATTTTGGCTCTTTGCGCAGAGATGACGGTGCCGGTTGCGGTGCGCTGCGGGGCGCTCCTTCTGCGGAAAGACGCCTGGCAGCGGCAATTAGGACAGCTCCGTGTCTCCGAATTCTGCATTTCTTGCCTTCTGCATCTCAGCAAAATGCTTTCCCACTAGGTGTAGCAAGGAGAAACTGTGCCAGCTGAGTAGATGTAGCCCGGCCCGCCCTTTGAAGTTCACAAGTTCTTGGCATCTCAGAGCCTAAAGGGAAGAGCAAGGTTATCTATGGTACAAGCACAGCAAAGTTGTCCAAGAATAGCTTCCATTCGAATGCTAATGGCAATTGAAGAGGCAGGCCAGTGGCAAGCCACTATCTTCTAGCAGTTTGAAAGGTGCAGACACAGTGCAGGTGTTGTGCGGCTTCCTTCTTCGCCTCCTAGAAGGTGCCGCGCTCTCCGTCTCTTGCTTACCAATATGTTGCCGTGTTCCTCTTATTGTTTGGTTTCTTTGGATTTGTTTTTATGATGTTTTGGCGGGTTTTCGGAATGTTTTGGTGGTGTTTTAGAATGTTTTGTTTTCTCTTGAGTTGTTTTTATTGTCTTGGCAGGTTTTGGAATGTTTGGATTCCTTTTGGCGGGTTTTAAAATATTTTGGCGGGTATTTGAAATGTTTTGGTTTGCTTTCATTTGTTTTGATTATGTTTTGGCAAGTTTTGGAATGTTTGGATGACTTCTGACTGGTGTGATAGTATTTTGGCATCTTTTCAGAATGTTTTGATCAGTTTTGGCAGGTTCTAAAGTATTTTGTTGGGTTTTTGGAATGTTTTGGTTCGTTTTGATTTGTTTTTATGATGTTGTGACACGTTTTTTGAATGTTTTGTTCAGTTCTGGCTGGTTTTCTAATGTTTTGGCATATTTTCAGAATATTTTGGTCAGTCTTGCGGGTCTAAATTATTTTGGCAGGTTTTCAGAATATTTTGGTTGGTTTTGATTTGTTTTTATGATGTTTTGGCAGGTTTTCGGTATGTTTTGGTTGGGTTTTAGAATGTTTTGTATTCTCTTGAGTTGTTTTTATTGTGTTGGCAGGTTTTTGAATGTTTGGATTCCTTTTGGCGGGTTTTAAAATATTTTGGTGGGTGTTTAGAAGGTTTGGCGGGTATTCGGAATGTTTTGATTAGTTTTGACAGGTTTTGAAATATTTTGGTGGGTTTTTAGAAGGTTTGGATTATGTTTAGCCCAGTTTTTGGTGTGTTTGGATTAGCTTTGGTGGGCTTTATCATGTTTTGTCAGGTTTTTTCAAATGTTTTGATCACTTCTGTGTGGTTTTCTATTTTGGCGGGTTTGAAAATATTTTTTGATTAGTTTTGGCGGGTTTTAAAATATTTTGGCTCTTTGCGCAGAGATGACGGTGCCGGTTGCGGTGCGCTGCGGGGCGCTCCTTCTGCGGAAAGACGCCTGGCAGCGGCAATTAGGACAGCTCCGTGTCTCCGAATTCTGCATTTCTTGCCTTCTGCATCTCAGCAAAATGCTTTCCCACTAGGTGTAGCAAGGAGAAACTGTGCCAGCTGAGTAGATGTAGCCCGGCCCGCCCTTTGAAGTTCACAAGTTCTTGGCATCTCAGAGCCTAAAGGGAAGAGCAAGGTTATCTATGGTACAAGCACAGCAAAGTTGTCCAAGAATAGCTTCCATTTGAATGCTAATGGCAATTGAAGAGGCAGGCCAGTGGCAAGCCACTATCTTCTAGCAGTTTGAAAGGTGCAGACACAGTGCAGGTGTTGTGCGGCTTCCTTCTTTGCCTCCTAGAAGGTGCCGCGCTCTCCGTCTCTTGCTTACCAATATGTTGCCGTGTTCCTCTTATTGTTTGGTTTCTTTGGATTTGTTTTTATGATGTTTTGGCGGGTTTTCGGAATGTTTTGGTGGTGTTTTAGAATGTTTTGTTTTCTCTTGAGTTGTTTTTATTGTCTTGGCAGGTTTTGGAATGTTTGGATTCCTTTTGGCGGGTTTTAAAATATTTTGGCGGGTATTTGAAATGTTTTGGTTTGCTTTCATTTGTTTTGATTATGTTTTGGCAAGTTATTGAATGTTTGGATGACTTCTGACTGGTGTGATAGTATTTTGGCATCTTTTCAGAATGTTTTGATCAGTTTTGGCAGGTTCTAAAGTATTTTGTTGGGTTTTTGGAATGTTTTGGTTGGTTTTGATTTGTTTTTATGATGTTGTGACACGTTTTTTGAATGTTTTGTTCAGTTCTGGCTGGTTTTCTAATGTTTTGGCATATTTTCAGAATATTTTGGTCAGTCTTGCGGGTCTAAATTATTTTGGCGGGTTTTCAGAATATTTTGGTTGGTTTTGATTTGTTTTTATGATGTTTTGGCAGGTTTTCGGAATGTTTTGGTGGGGTTTTAGAATGTTTTGTATTCTCTTGAGTTGTTTTTATTGTGTTGGCAGGTTTTGGAATGTTTGGATTCCTTTTGGCGGGTTTTAAAATATTTTGGTGGGTATTTGGAAGGTTTGGCGGGTATTCGGAATGTTTTGATTAGTTTTGACAGGTTTTGAAATATTTTGGCGGGTTTTTAGAAGGTTTTGATTTGTTTTGATTATGTTTAGCCCAGTTTTTGGTGTGTTTGGATTAGCTTTGGTGGGCTTTATCATGTTTTGTCAGGTTTTTTCAAATGTTTTGATCACTTCTGTGTGGTTTTCTATTTTGGCGGGTTTGAAAATATTTTTTGATTAGTTTTGGCGGGTTTTAAAATATTTTGGCTCTTTGCGCAGAGATGACGGTGCCGGTTGCGGTGCGCTGCGGGGCGCTCCTTCTGCGGAAAGACGCCTGTCAGCGGCAACTAGGACAGCTCCGCATCTCCGTATTCTGCATTTCTTGCCTTCTGCATCTCAGCAAAATGCTTTCCCACTAGGTGTAGCAAGGAGAAACTGTGCCAGCTGAGTAGATGTAGCCCGGCCCGCCCTTTGAAGTTCACAAGTTCTTGGCATCTCAGAGCCTAAAGGGAAGAGCAAGGTTATCTATGGTACAAGCACAGCAAAGTTGTCCAAGAATAGCTTCCATTCGAATGCTAATGGCAATTGAAGAGGCAGGCCAGTGGCAAGCCACTATCTTCTAGCAGTTTGAAAGGTGCAGACACAGTGCAGGTGTTGTGCGGCTTCCTTCTTCGCCTCCTAGAAGGTGCCGCGCTCTCCGTCTCTTGCTTACCAATATGTTGCCGTGTTCCTCTTATTGTTTGGTTTCTTTGGATTTGTTTTTATGATGTTTTGGCGGGTTTTCGGAATGTTTTGGTGGTGTTTTAGAATGTTTTGTTTTCTCTTGAGTTGTTTTTATTGTCTTGGCAGGTTTTGGAATGTTTGGATTCCTTTTGGCGGGTTTTAAAATATTTTGGCGGGTATTTGGAATGTTTTGGTTTGCTTTCATTTGTTTTGATTATGTTTTGGCAAGTTATTGAATGTTTGGATCACTTCTGACTGGTGTGATAGTATTTTGGCATCTTTTCAGAATGTTTTGATCAGTTTTGGCAGGTTCTAAAGTATTTTGTTGGGTTTCTGGAATGTTTTGGTTCGTTTTGATTTGTTTTTATGATGTTGTGACACGTTTTTTGAATGTTTTGATCAGTTCTGGCTGGTTTTCTAATGTTTTGGCATATTTTCAGAATATTTTGGTCAGTTTTGCGGGTCTAAATTATTTTGGCGGGTTTTCGGAATATTTTGGTTAGTTTTGATTTGTTTTTATGATGTTTTGGCAGGTTTTCGGTATGTTTTGGTTGGGTTTTAGAATGTTTCGTATTCTCTTGAGTTGTTTTTATTGTGTTGGCAGGTTTTGGAATGTTTGGATTCCTTTGGCGGGTTTTAAAATATTTTGGTGGGTGTTTAGAAGGTTTGGCGGGTATTCGGAATGTTTTGATTAGTTTTGACAGGTTTTGAAATATTTTGGTGGGTTTTTAGAAGGTTTGGATTATGTTTAGCCCAGTTTTTGGTGTGTTTGGATTAGCTTTGGTGGGCTTTATCATGTTTTGTCAGGTTTTTTCAAATGTTTTGATCACTTCTGTCTGGTTTTCTATTTTGGCGGGTTTGAAAATATTTTTTGATTAGTTTTGGCGGGTTTTAAAATATTTTGGCTCTTTGCGCAGAGATGACGGTGCCGGTTGCGGTGCGCTGCGGGGCGCTCCTTCTGCGGAAAGACGCCTGGCAGCGGCAATTAGGACAGCTCCGTGTCTCCGAATTCTGCATTTCTTGCCTTCTGCATCTCAGCAAAATGCTTTCCCACTAGGTGTAGCAAGGAGAAACTGTGGCAGCTGAGTAGATGTAGCCCGGCCCGCCCTTTGAAGTTCACAAGTTCTTGGCATCTCAGAGCCTAAAGGGAAGAGCAAGGTTATCTATGGTACAAGCACAGCAAAGTTGTCCAAGAATAGCTTCCATTCGAATGCTAATGGCAATTGAAGAGGCAGGCCAGTGGCAAGCCACTAGCTTCTAGCAGTTTGAAAGGTGCAGACACAGTGCAGGTGTTGTGCGGCTTCCTTCTTCGCCTCCTAGAAGGTGCCGCGCTCTCCGTCTCTTGCTTACCAATATGTTGCCGTGTTCCTCTTATTGTTTGGTTTCTTTGGATTTGTTTTTATGATGTTTTGGCGGGTTTTCGGAATGTTTTGGTGGTGTTTTAGAATGTTTTGTTTTCTCTTGAGTTGTTTTTATTGTCTTGGCAGGTTTTGGAATGTTTGGATTCCTTTTGGCGGGTTTTAAAATATTTTGGCGGGTATTTGAAATGTTTTGGTTTGCTTTCATTTGTTTTGATTATGTTTTGGCAAGTTATTGAATGTTTGGATGACTTCTGACTGGTGTGATAGTATTTTGGCATCTTTTCAGAATGTTTTGATCAGTTTTGGCAGGTTCTAAAGTATTTTGTTGGGTTTTTGGAATGTTTTGGTTGGTTTTGATTTGTTTTTATGATGTTGTGACACGTTTTTTGAATGTTTTGATCAGTTCTGGCTGGTTTTCTAATGTTTTGGCATCTTTTCAGAATATTTTGGTCAGTCTTGCGGGTCTAAATTATTTTGGCGGGTTTTCGGAATATTTTGGTTGGTTTTGATTTGTTTTTACGATGTTTTGGCAGGTTTTCGGTATGTTTTGGTTGGGTTTTAGAATGTTTTGTATTCTCTTGAGTTGTTTTCATTGTGTTGGCAGGTTTTGGAATGTTTGGATTCCTTTTGGCGGGTTTTAAAATATTTTGGTGGGTATTTGGAAGGTTTGGCGGGTATTCGGAATGTTTTGATTAGTTTTGACAGTTTTTGAAATATTTTGGCGGGTTTTTAGAAGGTTTTGATTTGTTTTGATTATGTTTAGCCCAGTTTTTGGTGTGTTTGGATTAGCTTTGGTGGGCTTTATCATGTTTTGTCAGGTTTTTTCAAATGTTTTGATCACTTCTGTCTGGTTTTCTATTTTGGCGGGTTTGAAAATATTTTTTGATTAGTTTTGGCGGGTTTTAAAATATTTTGGCTCTTTGCGCAGAGATGACGGTGCCGGTTGCGGTGCGCTGCGGGGCGCTCCTTCTGCGGAAAGACGCCTGGCAGCGGCAATTAGGACAGCTCCGTGTCTCCGAATTCTGCATTTCTTGCCTTCTGCATCTCAGCAAAATGCTTTCCCACTAGGTGTAGCAAGGAGAAACTGTGGCAGCTGAGTAGATGTAGCCCGGCCCGCCCTTTGAAGTTCACAAGTTCTTGGCATCTCAGAGCCTAAAGGGAAGAGCAAGGTTATCTATGGTACAAGCACAGCAAAGTTGTCCAAGAATAGCTTCCATTCGAATGCTAATGGCAATTGAAGAGGCAGGCCAGTGGCAAGCCACTAGCTTCTAGCAGTTTGAAAGGTGCAGACACAGTGCAGGTGTTGTGCGGCTTCCTTCTTCGCCTCCTAGAAGGTGCCGCGCTCTCCGTCTCTTGCTTACCAATATGTTGCCGTGTTCCTCTTATTGTTTGGTTTCTTTGGATTTGTTTTTATGATGTTTTGGCGGGTTTTCGGAATGTTTTGGTGGTGTTTTAGAATGTTTTGTTTTCTCTTGAGTTGTTTTTATTGTCTTGGCAGGTTTTGGAATGTTTGGATTCCTTTTGGCGGGTTTTAAAATATTTTGGCGGGTATTTGAAATGTTTTGGTTTGCTTTCATTTGTTTTGATTATGTTTTGTCAAGTTATTGAATGTTTGGATGACTTCTGACTGGTGTGATAGTATTTTGGCATCTTTTCAGAATGTTTTGATCAGTTTTGGCAGGTTCTAAAGTATTTTGTTGGGTTTTTGGAATGTTTTGGTTGGTTTTGATTTGTTTTTATGATGTTGTGACACGTTTTTTGAATGTTTTGATCAGTTCTGGCTGGTTTTCTAATGTTTTGGCATCTTTTCAGAATATTTTGGTCAGTCTTGCGGGTCTAAATTATTTTGGCGGGTTTTCGGAATATTTTGGTTGGTTTTGATTTGTTTTTATGATGTTTTGGCAGGTTTTCGGTATGTTTTGGTTGGGTTTTAGAATGTTTTGTATTCTCTTGAGTTGTTTTCATTGTGTTGGCAGGTTTTGGAATGTTTGGATTCCTTTTGGCGGGTTTTAAAATATTTTGGTGGGTATTTGGAAGGTTTGGCGGGTATTCGGAATGTTTTGATTAGTTTTGACAGGTTTTGAAATTTTTTGGTGGGTTTTTAGAAGGTTTTGATTTGTTTTGATTATGTTTAGCCCAGTTTTTGGTGTGTTTGGATTAGCTTTGGTGGGCTTTATCATGTTTTGTCAGGTTTTTTCAAATGTTTTGATCACTTCTGTCTGGTTTTCTATTTTGGCGGGTTTGAAAATATTTTTTGATTAGTTTTGGCGGGTTTTAAAATATTTTGGCTCTTTGCGCAGAGATGACGGTGCCGGTTGCGGTGCGCTGCGGGGCGCTCCTTCTGCGGAAAGACGCCTGGCAGCGGCAATTAGGACAGCTCCGTGTCTCCGAATTCTGCATTTCTTGCCTTCTGCATCTCAGCAAAATGCTTTCCCACTAGGTGTAGCAAGGAGAAACTGTGCCAGCTGAGTAGATGTAGCCCGGCCCGCCCTTTGAAGTTCACAAGTTCTTGGCATCTCAGAGCCTAAAGGGAAGAGCAAGGTTATCTATGGTACAAGCACAGCAAAGTTGTCCAAGAATAGCTTCCATTCGAATGCTAATGGCAATTGAAGAGGCAGGCCAGTGGCAAGCCACTAGCTTCTAGCAGTTTGAAAGGTGCAGACACAGTGCAGGTGTTGTGCGGCTTCCTTCTTCGCCTCCTAGAAGGTGCCGCGCTCTCCGTCTCTTGCTTGCCAATAAGTTGCCGTGTTCCTCTTATTGTTTGGTTTCTTTGGATTTGTTTTTATGATGTTTTGGCGGGTTTTCGGAATGTTTTGGTGGTGTTTTAGAATGTTTTGTTTTCTCTTGAGTTGTTTTTATTGTGTTGGCAGGTTTTGGAATGTTTGGATTCCTTTTGGCGGGTTTTAAAATATTTTGGCGGGTATTTGAAATGTTTTGGTTTGCTTTCATTTGTTTTGATTATGTTTTGGCAAGTTATTGAATGTTTGGATGACTTCTGACTGGTGTGATAGTATTTTGGCATCTTTTCAGAATGTTTTGATCAGTTTTGGCAGGTTCTAAAGTATTTTGTTGGGTTTTTGGAATGTTTTGGTTGGTTTTGATTTGTTTTTATGATGTTGTGACACGTTTTTTGAATGTTTTGATCAGTTCTGGCTGGTTTTCTAATGTTTTGGCATCTTTTCAGAATATTTTGGTCAGTCTTGCGGGTCTAAATTATTTTGGCGGGTTTTCGGAATATTTTGGTTGGTTTTGATTTGTTTTTATGATGTTTTGGCAGGTTTTCGGTATGTTTTGGTTGGGTTTTAGAATGTTTTGTATTCTCTTGAGTTGTTTTCATTGTGTTGGCAGGTTTTGGAATGTTTGGACTCCTTTTGGCGGGTTTTAAAATATTTTGGTGGGTATTTGGAAGGTTTGGCGGGTATTCGGAATGTTTTGATTAGTTTTGACAGGTTTTGAAATTTTTTGGTGGGTTTTTAGAAGGTTTTGATTTGTTTTGATTATGTTTAGCCCAGTTTTTGGTGTGTTTGGATTAGCTTTGGTGGGCTTTATCATGTTTTGTCAGGTTTTTTCAAATGTTTTGATCACTTCTGTCTGGTTTTCTATTTTGGCGGGTTTGAAAATATTTTTTGATTAGTTTTGGCGGGTTTTAAAATATTTTGGCTCTTTGCGCAGAGATGACGGTGCCGGTTGCGGTGCGCTGCGGGGCGCTCCTTCTGCGGAAAGACGCCTGGCAGCGGCAATTAGGACAGCTCCGTGTCTCCGAATTCTGCATTTCTTGCCTTCTGCATCTCAGCAAAATGCTTTCCCACTAGGTGTAGCAAGGAGAAACTGTGCCAGCTGAGTAGATGTAGCCCGGCCCGCCCTTTGAAGTTCCCAAGTTCTTGGCATCTCAGAGCCTAAAGGGAAGAGCAAGGTTATCTATGGTACAAGCACAGCAAAGTTGTCCAAGAATAGCTTCCATTCGAATGCTAATGGCAATTGAAGAGGCAGGCCAGTGGCAAGCCACTATCTTCTAGCAGTTTGAAAGGTCAGACACAGTGCAGGTGTTGTGCGGCTTCCTTCTTCGCCTCCTAGAAGGTGCCGCGCTCTCCGTCTCTTGCTTACCAATATGTTGCCGTGTTCCTCTTATTGTTTGGTTTCTTTGGATTTGTTTTTATGATGTTTTGGCGGGTTTTCGGAATGTTTTGGTGGTGTTTTAGAATGTTTTGTTTTCTCTTGAGTTGTTTTTATTGTCTTGGCAGGTTTTGGAATGTTTGGATTCCTTTTGGCGGGTTTTAAAATATTTTGGCGGGTATTTGAAATGTTTTGGTTTGCTTTCATTTGTTTTGATTATGTTTTGGCAAGTTATTGAATGTTTGGATGACTTCTGACTGGTGTGATAGTATTTTGGCATCTTTTCAGAATGTTTTGATCAGTTTTGGCAGGTTCTAAAGTATTTTGTTGGGTTTTTGGAATGTTTTGGTTCGTTTTGATTTGTTTTTATGATGTTGTGACACGTTTTTTGAATGTTTTGTTCAGTTCTGGCTGGTTTTCTAATGTTTTGGCATATTTTCAGAATATTTTGGTCAGTTTTGCGGGTCTAAATTATTTTGGCGGGTTTTCGGAATATTTTGGTTGGTTTTGATTTGTTTTTATGATGTTTTGGCAGGTTTTCGGTATGTTTTGGTTGGGTTTTAGAATGTTTTGTATTCTCTTGAGTTGTTTTTATTGTGTTGGCAGGTTTTGGAATGTTTGGATTCCGTTTGGCGGGTTTTAAAATATTTTGGTGGGTATTTGGAAGGTTTGGCGGGTATTCGGAATGTTTTGATTAGTTTTGACAGGTTTTGAAATATTTTGGCGGGTTTTTAGAAGGTTTTGATTTGTTTTGATTATGTTTAGCCCAGTTTTTGGTGTGTTTGGATTAGCTTTGGTGGGCTTTATCATGTTTTGTCAGGTTTTTTCAAATGTTTTGATCACTTCTGTCTGGTTTTCTATTTTGGCGGGTTTGAAAATATTTTTTGATTAGTTTTGGCGGGTTTTAAAATATTTTGGCTCTTTGCGCAGAGATGACGGTGCCGGTTGCGGTGCGCTGCGGGGCGCTCCTTCTGCGGAAAGACGCCTGGCAGCGGCAATTAGGACAGCTCCGTGTCTCCGAATTCTGCATTTCTTGCCTTCTGCATCTCAGCAAAATGCTTTCCCACTAGGTGTAGCAAGGAGAAACTGTGGCAGCTGAGTAGATGTAGCCCGGCCCGCCCTTTGAAGTTCACAAGTTCTTGGCATCTCAGAGCCTAAAGGGAAGAGCAAGGTTATCTATGGTACAAGCACAGCAAAGTTGTCCAAGAATAGCTTCCATTTGAATGCTAATGGCAATTGAAGAGGCAGGCCAGTGGCAAGCCACTATCTTCTAGCAGTTTGAAAGGTGCAGACACAGTGCAGGTGTTGTGCGGCTTCCTTCTTCGCCTTCTAGAAGGTGCCGCGCTCTCCGTCTCTTGCTTACCAATATGTTGCCGTGTTCCTCTTATTGTTTGGTTTCTTTGGATTTGTTTTTATGATGTTTTGGCGGGTTTTCGGAATGTTTTGGTGGTGTTTTAGAATGTTTTGTTTTCTCTTGAGTTGTTTTTATTGTCTTGGCAGGTTTTGGAATGTTTGGATTCCTTTTGGCGGGTTTTAAAATATTTTGGCGGGTATTTGAAATGTTTTGGTTTGCTTTCATTTGTTTTGATTATGTTTTGTCAAGTTATTGAATGTTTGGATGACTTCTGACTGGTGTGATAGTATTTTGGCATCTTTTCAGAATGTTTTGATCAGTTTTGGCAGGTTCTAAACTATTTTGTTGGGTTTTTGGAATGTTTTGGTTCGTTTTGATTTGTTTTTATGATGTTGTGACACGTTTTTTGAATGTTTTGTTCAGTTCTGGCTGGTTTTCTAATGTTTTGGCATATTTTCAGAATATTTTGGTCAGTCTTGCGGGTCTAAATTATTTTGGCGGGTTTTCAGAATATTTTGGTTGGTTTTGATTTGTTTTTATGATGTTTTGGCAGGTTTTCGGTATGTTTTGGTTGGGTTTTAGAATGTTTTGTATTCTCTTGAGTTGTTTTTATTGTGTTGGCAGGTTTTTGAATGTTTGGATTCCTTTTGGCGGGTTTTAAAATATTTTGGTGGGTGTTTGGAAGGTTTGGCAGGTATTCGGAATGTTTTGATTAGTTTTGACAGGTTTTGAAATATTTTGGCGGGTTTTTAGAAGGTTTGGATTATGTTTAGCCCAGTTTTTGGTGTGTTTGGATTAGCTTTGGTGGGCTTTATCATGTTTTGTCAGGTTTTTTCAAATGTTTTGATCACTTCTGTGTGGTTTTCTATTTTGGCGGGTTTGAAAATATTTTTTGATTAGTTTTGGCGGGTTTTAAAATATTTTGGCTCTTTGCGCAGAGATGACGGTGCCGGTTGCGGTGCGCTGCGGGGCGCTCCTTCTGCGGAAAGACGCCTGGCAGCGGCAATTAGGACAGCTCCGTGTCTCCGAATTCTGCATTTCTTGCCTTCTGCATCTCAGCAAAATGCTTTCCCACTAGGTGTAGCAAGGAGAAACTGTGCCAGCTGAGTAGATGTAGCCCGGCCCGCCCTTTGAAGTTCACAAGTTCTTGGCATCTCAGAGCCTAAAGGGAAGAGCAAGGTTATCTATGGTACAAGCACAGCAAAGTTGTCCAAGAATAGCTTCCATTCGAATGCTAATGGCAATTGAAGAGGCAGGCCAGTGGCAAGCCACTATCTTCTAGCAGTTTGAAAGGTGCAGACACAGTGCAGGTGTTGTGCGGCTTCCTTCTTCGCCTCCTAGAAGGTGCCGCGCTCTCCGTCTCTTGCTTACCAATATGTTGCCGTGTTCCTCTTATTGTTTGGTTTCTTTGGATTTGTTTTTATGATGTTTTGGCGGGTTTTCGGAATGTTTTGGTGGTGTTTTAGAATGTTTTGTTTTCTCTTGAGTTGTTTTTATTGTCTTGGCAGGTTTTGGAATGTTTGGATTCCTTTTGGCGGGTTTTAAAATATTTTGGCGGGTATTTGGAATGTTTTGGTTTGCTTTCATTTGTTTTGATTATGTTTTGGCAAGTTATTGAATGTTTGGATCACTTCTGACTGGTGTGATAGTATTTTGGCATCTTTTCAGAATGTTTTGATCAGTTTTGGCAGGTTCTAAAGTATTTTGTTGGGTTTCTGGAATGTTTTGGTTCGTTTTGATTTGTTTTTATGATGTTGTGACACGTTTTTTGAATGTTTTGATCAGTTCTGGCTGGTTTTCTAATGTTTTGGCATATTTTCAGAATATTTTGGTCAGTTTTGCGGGTCTAAATTATTTTGGCGGGTTTTCGGAATATTTTGGTTAGTTTTGATTTGTTTTTATGATGTTTTGGCAGGTTTTCGGTATGTTTTGGTTGGGTTTTAGAATGTTTCGTATTCTCTTGAGTTGTTTTTATTGTGTTGGCAGGTTTTGGAATGTTTGGATTCCTTTGGCGGGTTTTAAAATATTTTGGTGGGTGTTTAGAAGGTTTGGCGGGTATTCGGAATGTTTTGATTAGTTTTGACAGGTTTTGAAATATTTTGGTGGGTTTTTAGAAGGTTTGGATTATGTTTAGCCCAGTTTTTGGTGTGTTTGGATTAGCTTTGGTGGGCTTTATCATGTTTTGTCAGGTTTTTTCAAATGTTTTGATCACTTCTGTCTGGTTTTCTATTTTGGCGGGTTTGAAAATATTTTTTGATTAGTTTTGGCGGGTTTTAAAATATTTTGGCTCTTTGCGCAGAGATGACGGTGCCGGTTGCGGTGCGCTGCGGGGCGCTCCTTCTGCGGAAAGACGCCTGGCAGCGGCAATTAGGACAGCTCCGTGTCTCCGAATTCTGCATTTCTTGCCTTCTGCATCTCAGCAAAATGCTTTCCCACTAGGTGTAGCAAGGAGAAACTGTGCCAGCTGAGTAGATGTAGCCCGGCCCGCCCTTTGAAGTTCACAAGTTCTTGGCATCTCAGAGCCTAAAGGGAAGAGCAAGGTTATCTATGGTACAAGCACAGCAAAGTTGTCCAAGAATAGCTTCCATTCGAATGCTAATGGCAATTGAAGAGGCAGGCCAGTGGCAAGCCACTAGCTTCTAGCAGTTTGAAAGGTGCAGACACAGTGCAGGTGTTGTGCGGCTTCCTTCTTCGCCTCCTAGAAGGTGCCGCGCTCTCCGTCTCTTGCTTGCCAATAAGTTGCCGTGTTCCTCTTATTGTTTGGTTTCTTTGGATTTGTTTTTATGATGTTTTGGCGGGTTTTCGGAATGTTTTGGTGGTGTTTTAGAATGTTTTGTTTTCTCTTGAGTTGTTTTTATTGTGTTGGCAGGTTTTGGAATGTTTGGATTCCTTTTGGCGGGTTTTAAAATATTTTGGCGGGTATTTGAAATGTTTTGGTTTGCTTTCATTTGTTTTGATTATGTTTTGGCAAGTTATTGAATGTTTGGATGACTTCTGACTGGTGTGATAGTATTTTGGCATCTTTTCAGAATGTTTTGATCAGTTTTGGCAGGTTCTAAAGTATTTTGTTGGGTTTTTGGAATGTTTTGGTTGGTTTTGATTTGTTTTTATGATGTTGTGACACGTTTTTTGAATGTTTTGATCAGTTCTGGCTGGTTTTCTAATGTTTTGGCATCTTTTCAGAATATTTTGGTCAGTCTTGCGGGTCTAAATTATTTTGGCGGGTTTTCGGAATATTTTGGTTGGTTTTGATTTGTTTTTATGATGTTTTGGCAGGTTTTCGGTATGTTTTGGTTGGGTTTTAGAATGTTTTGTATTCTCTTGAGTTGTTTTCATTGTGTTGGCAGGTTTTGGAATGTTTGGACTCCTTTTGGCGGGTTTTAAAATATTTTGGTGGGTATTTGGAAGGTTTGGCGGGTATTCGGAATGTTTTGATTAGTTTTGACAGGTTTTGAAATTTTTTGGTGGGTTTTTAGAAGGTTTTGATTTGTTTTGATTATGTTTAGCCCAGTTTTTGGTGTGTTTGGATTAGCTTTGGTGGGCTTTATCATGTTTTGTCAGGTTTTTTCAAATGTTTTGATCACTTCTGTCTGGTTTTCTATTTTGGCGGGTTTGAAAATATTTTTTGATTAGTTTTGGCGGGTTTTAAAATATTTTGGCTCTTTGCGCAGAGATGACGGTGCCGGTTGCGGTGCGCTGCGGGGCGCTCCTTCTGCGGAAAGACGCCTGGCAGCGGCAATTAGGACAGCTCCGTGTCTCCGAATTCTGCATTTCTTGCCTTCTGCATCTCAGCAAAATGCTTTCCCACTAGGTGTAGCAAGGAGAAACTGTGCCAGCTGAGTAGATGTAGCCCGGCCCGCCCTTTGAAGTTCCCAAGTTCTTGGCATCTCAGAGCCTAAAGGGAAGAGCAAGGTTATCTATGGTACAAGCACAGCAAAGTTGTCCAAGAATAGCTTCCATTCGAATGCTAATGGCAATTGAAGAGGCAGGCCAGTGGCAAGCCACTATCTTCTAGCAGTTTGAAAGGTCAGACACAGTGCAGGTGTTGTGCGGCTTCCTTCTTCGCCTCCTAGAAGGTGCCGCGCTCTCCGTCTCTTGCTTACCAATATGTTGCCGTGTTCCTCTTATTGTTTGGTTTCTTTGGATTTGTTTTTATGATGTTTTGGCGGGTTTTCGGAATGTTTTGGTGGTGTTTTAGAATGTTTTGTTTTCTCTTGAGTTGTTTTTATTGTCTTGGCAGGTTTTGGAATGTTTGGATTCCTTTTGGCGGGTTTTAAAATATTTTGGCGGGTATTTGAAATGTTTTGGTTTGCTTTCATTTGTTTTGATTATGTTTTGGCAAGTTATTGAATGTTTGGATGACTTCTGACTGGTGTGATAGTATTTTGGCATCTTTTCAGAATGTTTTGATCAGTTTTGGCAGGTTCTAAAGTATTTTGTTGGGTTTTTGGAATGTTTTGGTTCGTTTTGATTTGTTTTTATGATGTTGTGACACGTTTTTTGAATGTTTTGTTCAGTTCTGGCTGGTTTTCTAATGTTTTGGCATATTTTCAGAATATTTTGGTCAGTTTTGCGGGTCTAAATTATTTTGGCGGGTTTTCGGAATATTTTGGTTGGTTTTGATTTGTTTTTATGATGTTTTGGCAGGTTTTCGGTATGTTTTGGTTGGGTTTTAGAATGTTTTGTATTCTCTTGAGTTGTTTTTATTGTGTTGGCAGGTTTTGGAATGTTTGGATTCCGTTTGGCGGGTTTTAAAATATTTTGGTGGGTATTTGGAAGGTTTGGCGGGTATTCGGAATGTTTTGATTAGTTTTGACAGGTTTTGAAATATTTTGGCGGGTTTTTAGAAGGTTTTGATTTGTTTTGATTATGTTTAGCCCAGTTTTTGGTGTGTTTGGATTAGCTTTGGTGGGCTTTATCATGTTTTGTCAGGTTTTTTCAAATGTTTTGATCACTTCTGTCTGGTTTTCTATTTTGGCGGGTTTGAAAATATTTTTTGATTAGTTTTGGCGGGTTTTAAAATATTTTGGCTCTTTGCGCAGAGATGACGGTGCCGGTTGCGGTGCGCTGCGGGGCGCTCCTTCTGCGGAAAGACGCCTGGCAGCGGCAATTAGGACAGCTCCGTGTCTCCGAATTCTGCATTTCTTGCCTTCTGCATCTCAGCAAAATGCTTTCCCACTAGGTGTAGCAAGGAGAAACTGTGGCAGCTGAGTAGATGTAGCCCGGCCCGCCCTTTGAAGTTCACAAGTTCTTGGCATCTCAGAGCCTAAAGGGAAGAGCAAGGTTATCTATGGTACAAGCACAGCAAAGTTGTCCAAGAATAGCTTCCATTTGAATGCTAATGGCAATTGAAGAGGCAGGCCAGTGGCAAGCCACTATCTTCTAGCAGTTTGAAAGGTGCAGACACAGTGCAGGTGTTGTGCGGCTTCCTTCTTCGCCTTCTAGAAGGTGCCGCGCTCTCCGTCTCTTGCTTACCAATATGTTGCCGTGTTCCTCTTATTGTTTGGTTTCTTTGGATTTGTTTTTATGATGTTTTGGCGGGTTTTCGGAATGTTTTGGTGGTGTTTTAGAATGTTTTGTTTTCTCTTGAGTTGTTTTTATTGTCTTGGCAGGTTTTGGAATGTTTGGATTCCTTTTGGCGGGTTTTAAAATATTTTGGCGGGTATTTGAAATGTTTTGGTTTGCTTTCATTTGTTTTGATTATGTTTTGTCAAGTTATTGAATGTTTGGATGACTTCTGACTGGTGTGATAGTATTTTGGCATCTTTTCAGAATGTTTTGATCAGTTTTGGCAGGTTCTAAACTATTTTGTTGGGTTTTTGGAATGTTTTGGTTCGTTTTGATTTGTTTTTATGATGTTGTGACACGTTTTTTGAATGTTTTGTTCAGTTCTGGCTGGTTTTCTAATGTTTTGGCATATTTTCAGAATATTTTGGTCAGTCTTGCGGGTCTAAATTATTTTGGCGGGTTTTCAGAATATTTTGGTTGGTTTTGATTTGTTTTTATGATGTTTTGGCAGGTTTTCGGTATGTTTTGGTTGGGTTTTAGAATGTTTTGTATTCTCTTGAGTTGTTTTTATTGTGTTGGCAGGTTTTTGAATGTTTGGATTCCTTTTGGCGGGTTTTAAAATATTTTGGTGGGTGTTTGGAAGGTTTGGCAGGTATTCGGAATGTTTTGATTAGTTTTGACAGGTTTTGAAATATTTTGGCGGGTTTTTAGAAGGTTTGGATTATGTTTAGCCCAGTTTTTGGTGTGTTTGGATTAGCTTTGGTGGGCTTTATCATGTTTTGTCAGGTTTTTTCAAATGTTTTGATCACTTCTGTGTGGTTTTCTATTTTGGCGGGTTTGAAAATATTTTTTGATTAGTTTTGGCGGGTTTTAAAATATTTTGGCTCTTTGCGCAGAGATGACGGTGCCGGTTGCGGTGCGCTGCGGGGCGCTCCTTCTGCGGAAAGACGCCTGGCAGCGGCAATTAGGACAGCTCCGTGTCTCCGAATTCTGCATTTCTTGCCTTCTGCATCTCAGCAAAATGCTTTCCCACTAGGTGTAGCAAGGAGAAACTGTGCCAGCTGAGTAGATGTAGCCCGGCCCGCCCTTTGAAGTTCACAAGTTCTTGGCATCTCAGAGCCTAAAGGGAAGAGCAAGGTTATCTATGGTACAAGCACAGCAAAGTTGTCCAAGAATAGCTTCCATTCGAATGCTAATGGCAATTGAAGAGGCAGGCCAGTGGCAAGCCACTATCTTCTAGCAGTTTGAAAGGTGCAGACACAGTGCAGGTGTTGTGCGGCTTCCTTCTTCGCCTCCTAGAAGGTGCCGCGCTCTCCGTCTCTTGCTTACCAATATGTTGCCGTGTTCCTCTTATTGTTTGGTTTCTTTGGATTTGTTTTTATGATGTTTTGGCGGGTTTTCGGAATGTTTTGGTGGTGTTTTAGAATGTTTTGTTTTCTCTTGAGTTGTTTTTATTGTCTTGGCAGGTTTTGGAATGTTTGGATTCCTTTTGGCGGGTTTTAAAATATTTTGGCGGGTATTTGGAATGTTTTGGTTTGCTTTCATTTGTTTTGATTATGTTTTGGCAAGTTATTGAATGTTTGGATCACTTCTGACTGGTGTGATAGTATTTTGGCATCTTTTCAGAATGTTTTGATCAGTTTTGGCAGGTTCTAAAGTATTTTGTTGGGTTTCTGGAATGTTTTGGTTCGTTTTGATTTGTTTTTATGATGTTGTGACACGTTTTTTGAATGTTTTGATCAGTTCTGGCTGGTTTTCTAATGTTTTGGCATATTTTCAGAATATTTTGGTCAGTTTTGCGGGTCTAAATTATTTTGGCGGGTTTTCGGAATATTTTGGTTAGTTTTGATTTGTTTTTATGATGTTTTGGCAGGTTTTCGGTATGTTTTGGTTGGGTTTTAGAATGTTTCGTATTCTCTTGAGTTGTTTTTATTGTGTTGGCAGGTTTTGGAATGTTTGGATTCCTTTGGCGGGTTTTAAAATATTTTGGTGGGTGTTTAGAAGGTTTGGCGGGTATTCGGAATGTTTTGATTAGTTTTGACAGGTTTTGAAATATTTTGGTGGGTTTTTAGAAGGTTTGGATTATGTTTAGCCCAGTTTTTGGTGTGTTTGGATTAGCTTTGGTGGGCTTTATCATGTTTTGTCAGGTTTTTTCAAATGTTTTGATCACTTCTGTCTGGTTTTCTATTTTGGCGGGTTTGAAAATATTTTTTGATTAGTTTTGGCGGGTTTTAAAATATTTTGGCTCTTTGCGCAGAGATGACGGTGCCGGTTGCGGTGCGCTGCGGGGCGCTCCTTCTGCGGAAAGACGCCTGGCAGCGGCAATTAGGACAGCTCCGTGTCTCCGAATTCTGCATTTCTTGCCTTCTGCATCTCAGCAAAATGCTTTCCCACTAGGTGTAGCAAGGAGAAACTGTGCCAGCTGAGTAGATGTAGCCCGGCCCGCCCTTTGAAGTTCACAAGTTCTTGGCATCTCAGAGCCTAAAGGGAAGAGCAAGGTTATCTATGGTACAAGCACAGCAAAGTTGTCCAAGAATAGCTTCCATTCGAATGCTAATGGCAATTGAAGAGGCAGGCCAGTGGCAAGCCACTATCTTCTAGCAGTTTGAAAGGTGCAGACACAGTGCAGGTGTTGTGCGGCTTCCTTCTTCGCCTTCTAGAAGGTGCCGCGCTCTCCGTCTCTTGCTTACCAATATGTTGCCGTGTTCCTCTTATTGTTTGGTTTCTTTGGATTTGTTTTTATGATGTTTTGGCGGGTTTTCGGAATGTTTTGGTGGTGTTTTAGAATGTTTTGTTTTCTCTTGAGTTGTTTTTATTGTCTTGGCAGGTTTTGGAATGTTTGGATTCCTTTTGGCGGGTTTTAAAATATTTTGGCGGGTATTTGAAATGTTTTGGTTTGCTTTCATTTGTTTTGATTATGTTTTGGCAAGTTATTGAATGTTTGGATGACTTCTGACTGGTGTGATAGTATTTTGGCATCTTTTCAGAATGTTTTGATCAGTTTTGGCAGGTTCTAAAGTATTTTGTTGGGTTTTTGGAATGTTTTGGTTGGTTTTGATTTGTTTTTATGATGTTGTGACACGTTTTTTGAATGTTTTGATCAGTTCTGGCTGGTTTTCTAATGTTTTGGCATCTTTTCAGAATATTTTGGTCAGTCTTGCGGGTCTAAATTATTTTGGCGGGTTTTCGGAATATTTTGGTTGGTTTTGATTTGTTTTTACGATGTTTTGGCAGGTTTTCGGTATGTTTTGGTTGGGTTTTAGAATGTTTTGTATTCTCTTGAGTTGTTTTCATTGTGTTGGCAGGTTTTGGAATGTTTGGATTCCTTTTGGCGGTTTTTAAAATATTTTGGTGGGTATTTGGAAGGTTTGGCGGGTATTCGGAATGTTTTGATTAGTTTTGACAGGTTTTGAAATATTTTGGCGGGTTTTTAGAAGGTTTTGATTTGTTTTGATTATGTTTAGCCCAGTTTTTGGTGTGTTTGGATTAGCTTTGGTGGGCTTTATCATGTTTTGTCAGGTTTTTTCAAATGTTTTGATCACTTCTGTCTGGTTTTCTATTTTGGCGGGTTTGAAAATATTTTTTGATTAGTTTTGGCGGGTTTTAAAATATTTTGGCTCTTTGCGCAGAGATGACGGTGCCGGTTGCGGTGCGCTGCGGGGCGCTCCTTCTGCGGAAAGACGCCTGGCAGCGGCAATTAGGACAGCTCCGTGTCTCCGAATTCTGCATTTCTTGCCTTCTGCATCTCAGCAAAATGCTTTCCCACTAGGTGTAGCAAGGAGAAACTGTGGCAGCTGAGTAGATGTAGCCCGGCCCGCCCTTTGAAGTTCACAAGTTCTTGGCATCTCAGAGCCTAAAGGGAAGAGCAAGGTTATCTATGGTACAAGCACAGCAAAGTTGTCCAAGAATAGCTTCCATTCGAATGCTAATGGCAATTGAAGAGGCAGGCCAGTGGCAAGCCACTATCTTCTAGCAGTTTGAAAGGTGCAGACACAGTGCAGGTGTTGTGCGGCTTCCTTCTTCGCCTCCTAGAAGGTGCCGCGCTCTCCGTCTCTTGCTTACCAATATGTTGCCGTGTTCCTCTTATTGTTTGGTTTCTTTGGATTTGTTTTTATGATGTTTTGGCGGGTTTTCGGAATGTTTTGGTGGGGTTTTAGAATGTTTTGTTTTCTCTTGAGTTGTTTTTATTGTGTTGGCAGGTTTTGGAATGTTTGGATTCCTTTTGGCGGGTTTTAAAATATTTTGGCGGGTATTTGAAATGTTTTGGTTTGCTTTCATTTGTTTTGATTATGTTTTGGCAAGTTATTGAATGTTTGGATGACTTCTGACTGGTGTGATAGTATTTTAGCATCTTTTCAGAATGTTTTGATCAGTTTTGGCAGGTTCTAAAGTATTTTGTTGGGTTTCTGGAATGTTTTGGTTCGTTTTGATTTGTTTTTATGATGTTGTGACACATTTTTTGAATGTTTTGATCAGTTCTGGCTGGTTTTCTAATGTTTTGGCATCTTTTCAGAATATTTTGGTCAGTCTTGCGGGTCTAAATTATTTTGGCGGGTTTTGGGAATATTTTGGTTGGTTTTGATTTGTTTTTATGATGTTTTGGCAGGTTTTCGGTATGTTTTGGTTGGGTTTTAGAATGTTTTGTATTCTCTTGAGTTGTTTTTATTGTGTTGGCAGGTTTTTGAATGTTTGGATTCCTTTTGGCGGGTTTTAAAATATTTTGGTGGGTGTTTGGAAGGTTTGGCAGGTATTCGGAATGTTTTGATTAGTTTTGACAGGTTTTGAAATATTTTGGCGGGTTTTTAGAAGGTTTTGATTATGTTTAGCCCAGTTTTTGGTGTGTTTGGATTAGCTTTGGTGGGCTTTATCATGTTTTGTCAGGTTTTTTCAAATGTTTTGATCACTTCTGTGTGGTTTTCTATTTTGGCGGGTTTGAAAATATTTTTTGATTAGTTTTGGCGGGTTTTAAAATATTTTGGCTCTTTGCGCAGAGATGACGGTGCCGGTTGCGGTGCGCTGCGGGGCGCTCCTTCTGCGGAAAGACGCCTGGCAGCGGCAATTAGGACAGCTCCGTGTCTCCGAATTTTGCATTTCTTGCCTTCTGCATCTCAGCAAAATGCTTTCCCACTAGGTGTAGCAAGGAGAAACTGTGCCAGCTGAGTAGATGTAGCCCGGCCCGCCCTTTGAAGTTCACAAGTTCTTGGCATCTCAGAGCCTAAAGGGAAGAGCAAGGTTATCTATGGTACAAGCACAGCAAAGTTGTCCAAGAATAGCTTCCATTTGAATGCTAATGGCAATTGAAGAGGCAGGCCAGTGGCAAGCCACTATCTTCTAGCAGTTTGAAAGGTGCAGACACAGTGCAGGTGTTGTGCGGCTTCCTTCTTTGCCTCCTAGAAGGTGCCGCGCTCTCCGTCTCTTGCTTACCAATATGTTGCCGTGTTCCTCTTATTGTTTGGTTTCTTTGGATTTGTTTTTATGATGTTTTGGCGGGTTTTCGGAATGTTTTGGTGGTGTTTTAGAATGTTTTGTTTTCTCTTGAGTTGTTTTTATTGTCTTGGCAGGTTTTGGAATGTTTGGATTCCTTTTGGCGGGTTTTAAAATATTTTGGCGGGTATTTGAAATGTTTTGGTTTGCTTTCATTTGTTTTGATTATGTTTTGGCAAGTTATTGAATGTTTGGATGACTTCTGACTGGTGTGATAGTATTTTGGCATCTTTTCAGAATGTTTTGATCAGTTTTGGCAGGTTCTAAACTATTTTGTTGGGTTTTTGGAATGTTTTGGTTCGTTTTGATTTGTTTTTATGATGTTGTGACACGTTTTTTGAATGTTTTGTTCAGTTCTGGCTGGTTTTCTAATGTTTTGGCATATTTTCAGAATATTTTGGTCAGTCTTGCGGGTCTAAATTATTTTGGCGGGTTTTCGGAATATTTTGGTTGGTTTTGATTTGTTTTTATGATGTTTTGGCAGGTTTTCGGTATGTTTTGGTTGGGTTTTAGAATGTTTTGTATTCTCTTGAGTTGTCTTTATTGTGTTGGCAGGTTTTGGAATGTTTGGATTCCGTTTGGCGGGTTTTAAAATATTTTGGTGGGTATTTGGAAGGTTTGGTGGGTATTCGGAATGTTTTGATTAGTTTTGACAGGTTTTGAAATATTTTGGCGGGTTTTTAGAAGGTTTTGATTTGTTTTGATTATGTTTAGCCCAGTTTTTGGTGTGTTTGGATTAGCTTTGGTGGGCTTTATCATGTTTTGTCAGGTTTTTTCAAATGTTTTGATCACTTCTGTGTGGTTTTCTATTTTGGCGGGTTTGAAAATATTTTTTGATTAGTTTTGGCGGGTTTTAAAATATTTTGGCTCTTTGCGCAGAGATGACGGTGCCGGTTGCGGTGCGCTGCGGGGCGCTCCTTCTGCGGAAAGACGCCTGGCAGCGGCAATTAGGACAGCTCCGTGTCTCCGAATTCTGCATTTCTTGCCTTCTGCATCTCAGCAAAATGCTTTCCCACTAGGTGTAGCAAGGAGAAACTGTGCCAGCTGAGTAGATGTAGCCCGGCCCGCCCTTTGAAGTTCACAAGTTCTTGGCATCTCAGAGCCTAAAGGGAAGAGCAAGGTTATCTATGGTACAAGCACAGCAAAGTTGTCCAAGAATAGCTTCCATTCGAATGCTAATGGCAATTGAAGAGGCAGGCCAGTGGCAAGCCACTAGCTTCTAGCAGTTTGAAAGGTGCAGACACAGTGCAGGTGTTGTGCGGCTTCCTTCTTCGCCTCCTAGAAGGTGCCGCGCTCTCCGTCTCTTGCTTGCCAATATGTTGCCGTGTTCCTCTTATTGTTTGGTTTCTTTGGATTTGTTTTTATGATGTTTTGGCGGGTTTTCGGAATGTTTTGGTGGTGTTTTAGAATGTTTTGTTTTCTCTTGAGTTGTTTTTATTGTCTTGGCAGGTTTTGGAATGTTTGGATTCCTTTTGGCGGGTTTTAAAATATTTTGGCGGGTATTTGAAATGTTTTGGTTTGCTTTCATTTGTTTTGATTATGTTTTGGCAAGTTATTGAATGTTTGGATGACTTCTGACTGGTGTGATAGTATTTTGGCATCTTTTCAGAATGTTTTGATCAGTTTTGGCAGGTTCTAAAGTATTTTGTTGGGTTTTTGGAATGTTTTGGTTGGTTTTGATTTGTTTTTATGATGTTGTGACACGTTTTTTGAATGTTTTGATCAGTTCTGGCTGGTTTTCTAATGTTTTGGCATCTTTTCAGAATATTTTGGTCAGTCTTGCGGGTCTAAATTATTTTGGCGGGTTTTCGGAATATTTTGGTTGGTTTTGATTTGTTTTTATGATGTTTTGGCAGGTTTTCGGTATGTTTTGGTTGGGTTTTAGAATGTTTTGTATTCTCTTGAGTTGTTTTCATTGTGTTGGCAGGTTTTGGAATGTTTGGACTCCTTTTGGCGGGTTTTAAAATATTTTGGTGGGTATTTGGAAGGTTTGGCGGGTATTCGGAATGTTTTGATTAGTTTTGACAGGTTTTGAAATTTTTTGGTGGGTTTTTAGAAGGTTTTGATTTGTTTTGATTATGTTTAGCCCAGTTTTTGGTGTGTTTGGATTAGCTTTGGTGGGCTTTATCATGTTTTGTCAGGTTTTTTCAAATGTTTTGATCACTTCTGTCTGGTTTTCTATTTTGGCGGGTTTGAAAATATTTTTTGATTAGTTTTGGCGGGTTTTAAAATATTTTGGCTCTTTGCGCAGAGATGACGGTGCCGGTTGCGGTGCGCTGCGGGGCGCTCCTTCTGCGGAAAGACGCCTGGCAGCGGCAATTAGGACAGCTCCGTGTCTCCGAATTCTGCATTTCTTGCCTTCTGCATCTCAGCAAAATGCTTTCCCACTAGGTGTAGCAAGGAGAAACTGTGCCAGCTGAGTAGATGTAGCCCGGCCCGCCCTTTGAAGTTCCCAAGTTCTTGGCATCTCAGAGCCTAAAGGGAAGAGCAAGGTTATCTATGGTACAAGCACAGCAAAGTTGTCCAAGAATAGCTTCCATTCGAATGCTAATGGCAATTGAAGAGGCAGGCCAGTGGCAAGCCACTATCTTCTAGCAGTTTGAAAGGTCAGACACAGTGCAGGTGTTGTGCGGCTTCCTTCTTCGCCTCCTAGAAGGTGCCGCGCTCTCCGTCTCTTGCTTACCAATATGTTGCCGTGTTCCTCTTATTGTTTGGTTTCTTTGGATTTGTTTTTATGATGTTTTGGCGGGTTTTCGGAATGTTTTGGTGGTGTTTTAGAATGTTTTGTTTTCTCTTGAGTTGTTTTTATTGTCTTGGCAGGTTTTGGAATGTTTGGATTCCTTTTGGCGGGTTTTAAAATATTTTGGCGGGTATTTGAAATGTTTTGGTTTGCTTTCATTTGTTTTGATTATGTTTTGGCAAGTTATTGAATGTTTGGATGACTTCTGACTGGTGTGATAGTATTTTGGCATCTTTTCAGAATGTTTTGATCAGTTTTGGCAGGTTCTAAAGTATTTTGTTGGGTTTTTGGAATGTTTTGGTTCGTTTTGATTTGTTTTTATGATGTTGTGACACGTTTTTTGAATGTTTTGTTCAGTTCTGGCTGGTTTTCTAATGTTTTGGCATATTTTCAGAATATTTTGGTCAGTCTTGCGGGTCTAAATTATTTTGGCGGGTTTTCGGAATATTTTGGTTGGTTTTGATTTGTTTTTATGATGTTTTGGCAGGTTTTCGGTATGTTTTGGTTGGGTTTTAGAATGTTTTGTATTCTCTTGAGTTGTTTTTATTGTGTTGGCAGGTTTTGGAATGTTTGGATTCCGTTTGGCGGGTTTTAAAATATTTTGGTGGGTATTTGGAAGGTTTGGCGGGTATTCGGAATGTTTTGATTAGTTTTGACAGGTTTTGAAATATTTTGGCGGGTTTTTAGAAGGTTTTGATTTGTTTTGATTATGTTTAGCCCAGTTTTTGGTGTGTTTGGATTAGCTTTGGTGGGCTTTATCATGTTTTGTCAGGTTTTTTCAAATGTTTTGATCACTTCTGTCTGGTTTTCTATTTTGGCGGGTTTGAAAATATTTTTTGATTAGTTTTGGCGGGTTTTAAAATATTTTGGCTCTTTGCGCAGAGATGACGGTGCCGGTTGCGGTGCGCTGCGGGGCGCTCCTTCTGCGGAAAGACGCCTGGCAGCGGCAATTAGGACAGCTCCGTGTCTCCGAATTCTGCATTTCTTGCCTTCTGCATCTCAGCAAAATGCTTTCCCACTAGGTGTAGCAAGGAGAAACTGTGCCAGCTGAGTAGATGTAGCCCGGCCCGCCCTTTGAAGTTCACAAGTTCTTGGCATCTCAGAGCCTAAAGGGAAGAGCAAGGTTATCTATGGTACAAGCACAGCAAAGTTGTCCAAGAATAGCTTCCATTTGAATGCTAATGGCAATTGAAGAGGCAGGCCAGTGGCAAGCCACTATCTTCTAGCAGTTTGAAAGGTGCAGACACAGTGCAGGTGTTGTGCGGCTTCCTTCTTCGCCTCCTAGAAGGTGCCGCGCTCTCCGTCTCTTGCTTACCAATATGTTGCCGTGTTCCTCTTATTGTTTGGTTTCTTTGGATTTGTTTTTATGATGTTTTGGCGGGTTTTCGGAATGTTTTGGTGGTGTTTTAGAATGTTTTGTTTTCTCTTGAGTTGTTTTTATTGTCTTGGCAGGTTTTGGAATGTTTGGATTCCTTTTGGCGGGTTTTAAAATATTTTGGCGGGTATTTGAAATGTTTTGGTTTGCTTTCATTTGTTTTGATTATGTTTTGGCAAGTTATTGAATGTTTGGATGACTTCTGACTGGTGTGATAGTATTTTGGCATCTTTTCAGAATGTTTTGATCAGTTTTGGCAGGTTCTAAACTATTTTGTTGGGTTTTTGGAATGTTTTGGTTCGTTTTGATTTGTTTTTATGATGTTGTGACACGTTTTTTGAATGTTTTGTTCAGTTCTGGCTGGTTTTCTAATGTTTTGGCATATTTTCAGAATATTTTGGTCAGTCTTGCGGGTCTAAATTATTTTGGCGGGTTTTCAGAATATTTTGGTTGGTTTTGATTTGTTTTTATGATGTTTTGGCAGGTTTTCGGTATGTTTTGGTTGGGTTTTAGAATGTTTTGTATTCTCTTGAGTTGTTTTTATTGTGTTGGCAGGTTTTTGAATGTTTGGATTCCTTTTGGCGGGTTTTAAAATATTTTGGTGGGTGTTTGGAAGGTTTGGCAGGTATTCGGAATGTTTTGATTAGTTTTGACAGGTTTTGAAATATTTTGGCGGGTTTTTAGAAGGTTTGGATTATGTTTAGCCCAGTTTTTGGTGTGTTTGGATTAGCTTTGGTGGGCTTTATCATGTTTTGTCAGGTTTTTTCAAATGTTTTGATCACTTCTGTGTGGTTTTCTATTTTGGCGGGTTTGAAAATATTTTTTGATTAGTTTTGGCGGGTTTTAAAATATTTTGGCTCTTTGCGCAGAGATGACGGTGCCGGTTGCGGTGCGCTGCGGGGCGCTCCTTCTGCGGAAAGACGCCTGGCAGCGGCAATTAGGACAGCTCCGTGTCTCCGAATTCTGCATTTCTTGCCTTCTGCATCTCAGCAAAATGCTTTCCCACTAGGTGTAGCAAGGAGAAACTGTGCCAGCTGAGTAGATGTAGCCCGGCCCGCCCTTTGAAGTTGACAAGTTCTTGGCATCTCAGAGCCTAAAGGGAAGAGCAAGGTTATCTATGGTACAAGCACAGCAAAGTTGTCCAAGAATAGCTTCCATTTGAATGCTAATGGCAATTGAAGAGGCAGGCCAGTGGCAAGCCACTATCTTCTAGCAGTTTGAAAGGTGCAGACACAGTGCAGGTGTTGTGCGGCTTCCTTCTTCGCCTCCTAGAAGGTGCCGCGCTCTCCGTCTCTTGCTTACCAATATGTTGCCGTGTTCCTCTTATTGTTTGGTTTCTTTGGATTTGTTTTTATGATGTTTTGGCGGGTTTTCGGAATGTTTTGGTGGTGTTTTAGAATGTTTTGTTTTCTCTTGAGTTGTTTTTATTGTCTTGGCAGGTTTTGGAATGTTTGGATTCCTTTTGGCGGGTTTTAAAATATTTTGGCGGGTATTTGAAATGTTTTGGTTTGCTTTCATTTGTTTTGATTATGTTTTGGCAAGTTATTGAATGTTTGGATGACTTCTGACTGGTGTGATAGTATTTTGGCATCTTTTCAGAATGTTTTGATCAGTTTTGGCAGGTTCTAAACTATTTTGTTGGGTTTTTGGAATGTTTTGGTTCGTTTTGATTTGTTTTTATGATGTTGTGACACGTTTTTTGAATGTTTTGTTCAGTTCTGGCTGGTTTTCTAATGTTTTGGCATATTTTCAGAATATTTTGGTCAGTCTTGCGGGTCTAAATTATTTTGGCGGGTTTTCAGAATATTTTGGTTGGTTTTGATTTGTTTTTATGATGTTTTGGCAGGTTTTCGGTATGTTTTGGTTGGGTTTTAGAATGTTTTGTATTCTCTTGAGTTGTTTTTATTGTGTTGGCAGGTTTTTGAATGTTTGGATTCCTTTTGGCGGGTTTTAAAATATTTTGGTGGGTGTTTGGAAGGTTTGGCAGGTATTCGGAATGTTTTGATTAGTTTTGACAGGTTTTGAAATATTTTGGCGGGTTTTTAGAAGGTTTGGATTATGTTTAGCCCAGTTTTTGGTGTGTTTGGATTAGCTTTGGTGGGCTTTATCATGTTTTGTCAGGTTTTTTCAAATGTTTTGATCACTTCTGTCTGGTTTTCTATTTTGGCGGGTTTGAAAATATTTTTTGATTAGTTTTGGCGGGTTTTAAAATATTTTGGCTCTTTGCGCAGAGATGACGGTGCCGGTTGCGGTGCGCTGCGGGGCGCTCCTTCTGCGGAAAGACGCCTGGCAGCGGCAATTAGGACAGCTCCGTGTCTCCGAATTCTGCATTTCTTGCCTTCTGCATCTCAGCAAAATGCTTTCCCACTAGGTGTAGCAAGGAGAAACTGTGCCAGCTGAGTAGATGTAGCCCGGCCCGCCCTTTGAAGTTCACAAGTTCTTGGCATCTCAGAGCCTAAAGGGAAGAGCAAGGTTATCTATGGTACAAGCACAGCAAAGTTGTCCAAGAATAGCTTCCATTCGAATGCTAATGGCAATTGAAGAGGCAGGCCAGTGGCAAGCCACTATCTTCTAGCAGTTTGAAAGGTGCAGACACAGTGCAGGTGTTGTGCGGCTTCCTTCTTCGCCTCCTAGAAGGTGCCGCGCTCTCCGTCTCTTGCTTACCAATATGTTGCCGTGTTCCTCTTATTGTTTGGTTTCTTTGGATTTGTTTTTATGATGTTTTGGCGGGTTTTCGGAATGTTTTGGTGGTGTTTTAGAATGTTTTGTTTTCTCTTGAGTTGTTTTTATTGTCTTGGCAGGTTTTGGAATGTTTGGATTCCTTTTGGCGGGTTTTAAAATATTTTGGCGGGTATTTGAAATGTTTTGGTTTGCTTTCATTTGTTTTGATTATGTTTTGGCAAGTTATTGAATGTTTGGATGACTTCTGACTGGTGTGATAGTATTTTGGCATCTTTTCAGAATGTTTTGATCAGTTTTGGCAGGTTCTAAACTATTTTGTTGGGTTTTTGGAATGTTTTGGTTCGTTTTGATTTGTTTTTATGATGTTGTGACACGTTTTTTGAATGTTTTGTTCAGTTCTGGCTGGTTTTCTAATGTTTTGGCATATTTTCAGAATATTTTGGTCAGTCTTGCGGGTCTAAATTATTTTGGCGGGTTTTCAGAATATTTTGGTTGGTTTTGATTTGTTTTTATGATGTTTTGGCAGGTTTTCGGTATGTTTTGGTTGGGTTTTAGAATGTTTTGTATTCTCTTGAGTTGTTTTTATTGTGTTGGCAGGTTTTTGAATGTTTGGATTCCTTTTGGCGGGTTTTAAAATATTTTGGTGGGTGTTTGGAAGGTTTGGCAGGTATTCGGAATGTTTTGATTAGTTTTGGCAGGTTTTGAAATATTTTGGCGGGTTTTTAGAAGGTTTGGATTATGTTTAGCCCAGTTTTTGGTGTGTTTGGATTAGCTTTGGTGGGCTTTATCATGTTTTGTCAGGTTTTTTCAAATGTTTTGATCACTTCTGTCTGGTTTTCTATTTTGGCGGGTTTGAAAATATTTTTTGATTAGTTTTCGCGGGTTTTAAAATATTTTGGCTCTTTGCGCAGAGATGACGGTGCCGGTTGCGGTGCGCTGCGGGGCGCTCCTTCTGCGGAAAGACGCCTGGCAGCGGCAATTAGGACAGCTCCGTGTCTCCGAATTCTGCATTTCTTGCCTTCTGCATCTCAGCAAAATGCTTTCCCACTAGGTGTAGCAAGGAGAAACTGTGCCAGCTGAGTAGATGTAGCCCGGCCCGCCCTTTGAAGTTCACAAGTTCTTGGCATCTCAGAGCCTAAAGGGAAGAGCAAGGTTATCTATGGTACAAGCACAGCAAAGTTGTCCAAGAATAGCTTCCATTCGAATGCTAATGGCAATTGAAGAGGCAGGCCAGTGGCAAGCCACTATCTTCTAGCAGTTTGAAAGGTGCAGACACAGTGCAGGTGTTGTGCGGCTTCCTTCTTCGCCTCCTAGAAGGTGCCGCGCTCTCCGTCTCTTGCTTACCAATATGTTGCCGTGTTCCTCTTATTGTTTGGTTTCTTTGGATTTGTTTTTATGATGTTTTGGCGGGTTTTCGGAATGTTTTGGTGGTGTTTTAGAATGTTTTGTTTTCTCTTGAGTTGTTTTTATTGTCTTGGCAGGTTTTGGAATGTTTGGATTCCTTTTGGCGGGTTTTAAAATATTTTGGCGGGTATTTGAAATGTTTTGGTTTGCTTTCATTTGTTTTGATTATGTTTTGGCAAGTTATTGAATGTTTGGATGACTTCTGACTGGTGTGATAGTATTTTGGCATCTTTTCAGAATGTTTTGATCAGTTTTGGCAGGTTCTAAACTATTTTGTTGGGTTTTTGGAATGTTTTGGTTCGTTTTGATTTGTTTTTATGATGTTGTGACACGTTTTTTGAATGTTTTGTTCAGTTCTGGCTGGTTTTCTAATGTTTTGGCATATTTTCAGAATATTTTGGTCAGTCTTGCGGGTCTAAATTATTTTGGCGGGTTTTCAGAATATTTTGGTTGGTTTTGATTTGTTTTTATGATGTTTTGGCAGGTTTTCGGTATGTTTTGGTTGGGTTTTAGAATGTTTTGTATTCTCTTGAGTTGTTTTTATTGTGTTGGCAGGTTTTTGAATGTTTGGATTCCTTTTGGCGGGTTTTAAAATATTTTGGTGGGTGTTTGGAAGGTTTGGCAGGTATTCGGAATGTTTTGATTAGTTTTGGCAGGTTTTGAAATATTTTGGCGGGTTTTTAGAAGGTTTGGATTATGTTTAGCCCAGTTTTTGGTGTGTTTGGATTAGCTTTGGTGGGCTTTATCATGTTTTGTCAGGTTTTTTCAAATGTTTTGATCACTTCTGTGTGGTTTTCTATTTTGGCGGGTTTGAAAATATTTTTTGATTAGTTTTGGCGGGTTTTAAAATATTTTGGCTCTTTGCGCAGAGATGACGGTGCCGGTTGCGGTGCGCTGCGGGGCGCTCCTTCTGCGGAAAGACGCCTGGCAGCGGCAATTAGGACAGCTCCGTGTCTCCGAATTCTGCATTTCTTGCCTTCTGCATCTCAGCAAAATGCTTTCCCACTAGGTGTAGCAAGGAGAAACTGTGCCAGCTGAGTAGATGTAGCCCGGCCCGCCCTTTGAAGTTCCCAAGTTCTTGGCATCTCAGAGCCTAAAGGGAAGAGCAAGGTTATCTATGGTACAAGCACAGCAAAGTTGTCCAAGAATAGCTTCCATTCGAATGCTAATGGCAATTGAAGAGGCAGGCCAGTGGCAAGCCACTATCTTCTAGCAGTTTGAAAGGTGCAGACACAGTGCAGGTGTTGTGCGGCTTCCTTCTTCGCCTCCTAGAAGGTGCCGCGCTCTCCGTCTCTTGCTTACCAATATGTTGCCGTGTTCCTCTTATTGTTTGGTTTCTTTGGATTTGTTTTTATGATGTTTTGGCGGGTTTTCGGAATGTTTTGGTGGTGTTTTAGAATGTTTTGTTTTCTCTTGAGTTGTTTTTATTGTGTTGGCAGGTTTTGGAATGTTTGGATTCCTTTTGGCGGGTTTTAAAATATTTTGGCGGGTATTTGAAATGTTTTGGTTTGCTTTCATTTGTTTTGATTATGTTTTGGCAAGTTATTGAATGTTTGGATGACTTCTGACTGGTGTGATAGTATTTTGGCATCTTTTCAGAATGTTTTGATCAGTTTTGGCAGGTTCTAAAGTATTTTGTTGGGTTTTTGGAATGTTTTGGTTGGTTTTGATTTGTTTTTATGATGTTGTGACACGTTTTTTGAATGTTTTGTTCAGTTCTGGCTGGTTTTCTAATGTTTTGGCATATTTTCAGAATATTTTGGTCAGTCTTGCGGGTCTAAATTATTTTGGCGGGTTTTCAGAATATTTTGGTTGGTTTTGATTTGTTTTTATGATGTTTTGGCAGGTTTTCGGAATGTTTTGGTTGGGTTTTAGAATGTTTCGTATTCTCTTGAGTTGTTTTTATTGTGTTGGCAGGTTTTGGAATGTTTGGATTCCTTTTGGCGGGTTTTAAAATATTTTGGTGGGTGTTTAGAAGGTTTGGCGGGTATTCGGAATGTTTTGATTAGTTTTGACAGGTTTTGAAATATTTTGGTGGGTTTTTAGAAGGTTTTGATTATGTTTAGCCCAGTTTTTGGTGTGTTTGGATTAGCTTTGGTGGGCTTTATCATGTTTTGTCAGGTTTTTTCAAATGTTTTGATCACTTCTGTCTGGTTTTCTATTTTGGCGGGTTTGAAAATATTTTTTGATTAGTTTTGGCGGGTTTTAAAATATTTTGGCTCTTTGCGCAGAGATGACGGTGCCGGTTGCGGTGCGCTGCGGGGCGCTCCTTCTGCGGAAAGACGCCTGGCAGCGGCAATTAGGACAGCTCCGTGTCTCCGAATTCTGCATTTCTTGCCTTCTGCATCTCAGCAAAATGCTTTCCCACTAGGTGTAGCAAGGAGAAACTGTGCCAGCTGAGTAGATGTAGCCCGGCCCGCCCTTTGAAGTTCACAAGTTCTTGGCATCTCAGAGCCTAAAGGGAAGAGCAAGGTTATCTATGGTACAAGCACAGCAAAGTTGTCCAAGAATAGCTTCCATTCGAATGCTAATGGCAATTGAAGAGGCAGGCCAGTGGCAAGCCACTAGCTTCTAGCAGTTTGAAAGGTGCAGACACAGTGCAGGTGTTGTGCGGCTTCCTTCTTCGCCTCCTAGAAGGTGCCGCGCTCTCCGTCTCTTGCTTGCCAATATGTTGCCGTGTTCCTCTTATTGTTTGGTTTCTTTGGATTTGTTTTTATGATGTTTTGGCGGGTTTTCGGAATGTTTTGGTGGTGTTTTAGAATGTTTTGTTTTCTCTTGAGTTGTTTTTATTGTCTTGGCAGGTTTTGGAATGTTTGGATTCCTTTTGGCGGGTTTTAAAATATTTTGGCGGGTATTTGGAATGTTTTGGTTTGCTTTCATTTGTTTTGATTATGTTTTGTCAAGTTATTGAATGTTTGGATCACTTCTGCCTGGTTTGATAGTATTTTGGCATCTTTTCAGAATGTTTTGATCAGTTTTGGCAGGTTCTAAAGTATTTTGTTGGGTTTTTGGAATGTTTTGGTTGGTCTTGATTTGTTTTTATGATGTTGTGACACGTTTTTTGAATGTTTTGATCAGTTCTGGCTGGTTTTCTAATGTTTTGGCATATTTTCAGAATATTTTGGTCAGTCTTGCGGGTCTAAATTATTTTGGCGGGTTTTCGGAATATTTTGGTTAGTTTTGATTTGTTTTTATGATGTTTTGGCAGGTTTTCGGTATGTTTTGGTTGGGTTTTAGAATGTTTTGTATTCTCTTGAGTTGTTTTTATTGTGTTGGCAGGTTTTGGAATGTTTGGATTCCTTTTGGCGAGTTTTAAAATATTTTGGTGGGTATTTGGAAGGTTTGGCGGGTATTCGGAATGTTTTGATTAGTTTTGACAGGTTTTGAAATATTTTGGCGGGTTTTTAGAAGGTTTTGATTTGTTTTGATTATGTTTAGCCCAGTTTTTGGTGTGTTTGGATTAGCTTTGGTGGGCTTTATCATGTTTTGTCAGGTTTTTTCAAATGTTTTGATCACTTCTGTCTGGTTTTCTATTTTGGCGGGTTTGAAAATATTTTTTGATTAGTTTTGGCGGGTTTTAAAATATTTTGGCTCTTTGCGCAGAGATGACGGTGCCGGTTGCGGTGCGCTGCGGGGCGCTCCTTCTGCGGAAAGACGCCTGGCAGCGGCAATTAGGACAGCTCCGTGTCTCCGAATTCTGCATTTCTTGCCTTCTGCATCTCAGCAAAATGCTTTCCCACTAGGTGTAGCAAGGAGAAACTGTGCCAGCTGAGTAGATGTAGCCCGGCCCGCCCTTTGAAGTTCACAAGTTCTTGGCATCTCAGAGCCTAAAGGGAAGAGCAAGGTTATCTATGGTACAAGCACAGCAAAGTTGTCCAAGAATAGCTTCCATTCGAATGCTAATGGCAATTGAAGAGGCAGGCCAGTGGCAAGCCACTATCTTCTAGCAGTTTGAAAGGTGCAGACACAGTGCAGGTGTTGTGCGGCTTCCTTCTTCGCCTCCTAGAAGGTGCCGCGCTCTCCGTCTCTTGCTTGCCAATATGTTGCCGTGTTCCTCTTATTGTTTGGTTTCTTTGGATTTGTTTTTATGATGTTTTGGCGGGTTTTCGGAATGTTTTGGTGGTGTTTTAGAATGTTTTGTTTTCTCTTGAGTTGTTTTTATTGTCTTGGCAGGTTTTGGAATGTTTGGATTCCTTTTGGCGGGTTTTAAAATATTTTGGCGGGTATTTGGAATGTTTTGGTTTGCTTTCATTTGTTTTGATTATGTTTTGTCAAGTTATTGAATGTTTGGATCACTTCTGCCTGGTTTGATAGTATTTTGGCATCTTTTCAGAATGTTTTGATCAGTTTTGGCAGGTTCTAAAGTATTTTGTTGGATTTTTGGAATGTTTTGGTTGGTCTTGATTTGTTTTTATGATGTTGTGACACGTTTTTTGAATGTTTTGTTCAGTTCTGGCTGGTTTTCTAATGTTTTGGCATATTTTCAGAATATTTTGGTCAGTCTTGCGGGTCTAAATTATTTTGGCGGGTTTTCGGAATATTTTGGTTGGTTTTGATTTGTTTTTATGATGTTTTGGCAGGTTTTCGGTATGTTTTGGTTGGGTTTTAGAATGTTTTGTATTCTCTTGAGTTGTTTTTATTGTGTTGGCAGGTTTTGGAATGTTTGGATTCCGTTTGGCGGGTTTTAAAATATTTTGGTGGGTATTTGGAAGGTTTGGCGGGTATTCGGAATGTTTTGATTAGTTTTGACAGGTTTTGAAATATTTTGGCGGGTTTTTAGAAGGTTTTGATTTGTTTTGATTATGTTTAGCCCAGTTTTTGGTGTGTTTGGATTAGCTTTGGTGGGCTTTATCATGTTTTGTCAGGTTTTTTCAAATGTTTTGATCACTTCTGTCTGGTTTTCTATTTTGGCGGGTTTGAAAATATTTTTTGATTAGTTTTGGCGGGTTTTAAAATATTTTGGCTCTTTGCGCAGAGATGACGGTGCCGGTTGCGGTGCGCTGCGGGGCGCTCCTTCTGCGGAAAGACGCCTGGCAGCGGCAATTAGGACAGCTCCGTGTCTCCGAATTCTGCATTTCTTGCCTTCTGCATCTCAGCAAAATGCTTTCCCACTAGGTGTAGCAAGGAGAAACTGTGCCAGCTGAGTAGATGTAGCCCGGCCCGCCCTTTGAAGTTCACAAGTTCTTGGCATCTCAGAGCCTAAAGGGAAGAGCAAGGTTATCTATGGTACAAGCACAGCAAAGTTGTCCAAGAATAGCTTCCATTCGAATGCTAATGGCAATTGAAGAGGCAGGCCAGTGGCAAGCCACTATCTTCTAGCAGTTTGAAAGGTGCAGACACAGTGCAGGTGTTGTGCGGCTTCCTTCTTCGCCTCCTAGAAGGTGCCGCGCTCTCCGTCTCTTGCTTACCAATATGTTGCCGTGTTCCTCTTATTGTTTGGTTTCTTTGGATTTGTTTTTATGATGTTTTGGCGGGTTTTCGGAATGTTTTGGTGGTGTTTTAGAATGTTTTGTTTTCTCTTGAGTTGTTTTTATTGTGTTGGCAGGTTTTGGAATGTTTGGATTCCTTTTGGCGGGTTTTAAAATATTTTGGCGGGTATTTGAAATGTTTTGGTTTGCTTTCATTTGTTTTGATTATGTTTTGTCAAGTTATTGAATGTTTGGATGACTTCTGACTGGTGTGATAGTATTTTGGCATCTTTTCAGAATGTTTTGATCAGTTTTGGCAGGTTCTAAAGTATTTTGTTGGGTTTTTGGAATGTTTTGGTTGGTTTTGATTTGTTTTTATGATGTTGTGACACGTTTTTTGAATGTTTTGTTCAGTTCTGGCTGGTTTTCTAATGTTTTGGCATATTTTCAGAATATTTTGGTCAGTCTTGCGGGTCTAAATTATTTTGGCGGGTTTTCAGAATATTTTGGTTGGTTTTGATTTGTTTTTATGATGTTTTGGCAGGTTTTCGGAATGTTTTGGTTGGGTTTTAGAATGTTTCGTATTCTCTTGAGTTGTTTTTATTGTGTTGGCAGGTTTTGGAATGTTTGGATTCCTTTTGGCGGGTTTTAAAATATTTTGGTGGGTGTTTAGAAGGTTTGGCGGGTATTCGGAATGTTTTGATTAGTTTTGACAGGTTTTGAAATATTTTGGTGGGTTTTTAGAAGGTTTGGATTATGTTTAGCCCAGTTTTTGGTGTGTTTGGATTAGCTTTGGTGGGCTTTATCATGTTTTGTCAGGTTTTTTCAAATGTTTTGATCACTTCTGTCTGGTTTTCTATTTTGGCGGGTTTGAAAATATTTTTTGATTAGTTTTGGCGGGTTTTAAAATATTTTGGCTCTTTGCGCAGAGATGACGGTGCCGGTTGCGGTGCGCTGCGGGGCGCTCCTTCTGCGGAAAGACGCCTGGCAGCGGCAATTAGGACAGCTCCGTGTCTCCGAATTCTGCATTTCTTGCCTTCTGCATCTCAGCAAAATGCTTTCCCACTAGGTGTAGCAAGGAGAAACTGTGCCAGCTGAGTAGATGTAGCCCGGCCCGCCCTTTGAAGTTCCCAAGTTCTTGGCATCTCAGAGCCTAAAGGGAAGAGCAAGGTTATCTATGGTACAAGCACAGCAAAGTTGTCCAAGAATAGCTTCCATTCGAATGCTAATGGCAATTGAAGAGGCAGGCCAGTGGCAAGCCACTATCTTCTAGCAGTTTGAAAGGTGCAGACACAGTGCAGGTGTTGTGCGGCTTCCTTCTTCGCCTCCTAGAAGGTGCCGCGCTCTCCGTCTCTTGCTTACCAATATGTTGCCGTGTTCCTCTTATTGTTTGGTTTCTTTGGATTTGTTTTTATGATGTTTTGGCGGGTTTTCGGAATGTTTTGGTGGTGTTTTAGAATGTTTTGTTTTCTCTTGAGTTGTTTTTATTGTGTTGGCAGGTTTTGGAATGTTTGGATTCCTTTTGGCGGGTTTTAAAATATTTTGGCGGGTATTTGAAATGTTTTGGTTTGCTTTCATTTGTTTTGATTATGTTTTGGCAAGTTATTGAATGTTTGGATGACTTCTGACTGGTGTGATAGTATTTTGGCATCTTTTCAGAATGTTTTGATCAGTTTTGGCAGGTTCTAAAGTATTTTGTTGGGTTTTTGGAATGTTTTGGTTGGTTTTGATTTGTTTTTATGATGTTGTGACACGTTTTTTGAATGTTTTGTTCAGTTCTGGCTGGTTTTCTAATGTTTTGGCATATTTTCAGAATATTTTGGTCAGTCTTGCGGGTCTAAATTATTTTGGCGGGTTTTCAGAATATTTTGGTTGGTTTTGATTTGTTTTTATGATGTTTTGGCAGGTTTTCGGAATGTTTTGGTTGGGTTTTAGAATGTTTCGTATTCTCTTGAGTTGTTTTTATTGTGTTGGCAGGTTTTGGAATGTTTGGATTCCTTTTGGCGCGTTTTAAAATATTTTGGTGGGTGTTTAGAAGGTTTGGCGGGTATTCGGAATGTTTTGATTAGTTTTGACAGGTTTTGAAATATTTTGGTGGGTTTTTAGAAGGTTTGGATTATGTTTAGCCCAGTTTTTGGTGTGTTTGGATTAGCTTTGGTGGGCTTTATCATGTTTTGTCAGGTTTTTTCAAATGTTTTGATCACTTCTGTCTGGTTTTCTATTTTGGCGGGTTTGAAAATATTTTTTGATTAGTTTTGGCGGGTTTTAAAATATTTTGGCTCTTTGCGCAGAGATGACGGTGCCGGTTGCGGTGCGCTGCGGGGCGCTCCTTCTGCGGAAAGACGCCTGGCAGCGGCAATTAGGACAGCTCCGTGTCTCCGAATTCTGCATTTCTTGCCTTCTGCATCTCAGCAAAATGCTTTCCCACTAGGTGTAGCAAGGAGAAACTGTGCCAGCTGAGTAGATGTAGCCCGGCCCGCCCTTTGAAGTTCACAAGTTCTTGGCATCTCAGAGCCTAAAGGGAAGAGCAAGGTTATCTATGGTACAAGCACAGCAAAGTTGTCCAAGAATAGCTTCCATTTGAATGCTAATGGCAATTGAAGAGGCAGGCCAGTGGCAAGCCACTATCTTCTAGCAGTTTGAAAGGTGCAGACACAGTGCAGGTGTTGTGCGGCTTCCTTCTTCGCCTCCTAGAAGGTGCCGCGCTCTCTGTCTCTTGCTTACCAATATGTTGCCGTGTTCCTCTTATTGTTTGGTTTCTTTGGATTTGTTTTTATGATGTTTTGGCGGGTTTTCGGAACGTTTTGGTGGTGTTTTAGAATGTTTTGTTTTCTCTTGAGTTGTTTTTATTGTTTTGGCAGGTTTTGGAATGTTTGGATTCCTTTTGGCGGGTTTTAAAATATTTTGGCGGGTATTTGAAATGTTTTGGTTTGCTTTCATTTGTTTTGATTATGTTTTGGCAAGTTATTGAATGTTTGGATGACTTCTGACTGGTGTGATAGTATTTTGGCATCTTTTCAGAATGTTTTGATCAGTTTTGGCAGGTTCTAAAGTATTTTGTTGGGTTTTTGGAATGTTTTGGTTCGTTTTGATTTGTTTTTATGATGTTGTGACACGTTTTTTGAATGTTTTGTTCAGTTCTGGCTGGTTTTCTAATGTTTTGGCATATTTTCAGAATATTTTGGTCAGTCTTGCGGGTCTAAATTATTTTGGCAGGTTTTCAGAATATTTTGGTTGGTTTTGATTTGTTTTTATGATGTTTTGGCAGGTTTTCGGAATGTTTTGGTTGGGTTCTAGAATGTTTTGTATTCTCTTGAGTTGTTTTTATTGTGTTGGCAGGTTTTTGAATGTTTGGATTCCTTTTGGTGGGTTTTAAAATATTTTGGTGGGTGTTTAGAAGGTTTGGCGGGTATTCGGAATGTTTTGATTAGTTTTGACAGGTTTTGAAATATTTTGGTGGGTTTTTAGAAGGTTTGGATTATGTTTAGCCCTGTTTTTGGTGTGTTTGGATTAGCTTTGGTGGGCTTTATCATGTTTTGTCAGGTTTTTTCAAATGTTTTGATCACTTCTGTGTGGTTTTCTATTTTGGCGGGTTTGAAAATATTTTTTGATTAGTTTTGGCGGGTTTTAAAATATTTTGGCTCTTTGCGCAGAGATGACGGTGCCGGTTGCGGTGCGCTGCGGGGCGCTCCTTCTGCGGAAAGACGCCTGGCAGCGGCAATTAGGACAGCTCCGTGTCTCCGAATTCTGCATTTCTTGCCTTCTGCATCTCAGCAAAATGCTTTCCCACTAGGTGTAGCAAGGAGAAACTGTGCCAGCTGAGTAGATGTAGCCCGGCCCGCCCTTTGAAGTTGACAAGTTCTTGGCATCTCAGAGCCTAAAGGGAAGAGCAAGGTTATCTATGGTACAAGCACAGCAAAGTTGTCCAAGAATAGCTTCCATTCGAATGCTAATGGCAATTGAAGAGGCAGGCCAGTGGCAAGCCACTATCTTCTAGCAGTTTGAAAGGTGCAGACACAGTGCAGGTGTTGTGCGGCTTCCTTCTTCGCCTCCTAGAAGGTGCCGCGCTCTCCGTCTCTTGCTTACCAATATGTTGCTGTGTTCCTCTTATTGTTTGGTTTCTTTGGATTTGTTTTTATGATGTTTTGGCGGGTTTTCGGAATGTTTTGGTGGTGTTTTAGAATGTTTTGTTTTCTCTTGAGTTGTTTTTATTGTGTTGGCAGGTTTTGGAATGTTTGGATTCCTTTTGGCGGGTTTTAAAATATTTTGGCGGGTATTTGAAATGTTTTGGTTTGCTTTCATTTGTTTTGATTATGTTTTGGCAAGTTATTGAATGTTTGGATGACTTCTGACTGGTGTGATAGTATTTTGGCATCTTTTCAGAATGTTTTGATCAGTTTTGGCAGGTTCTAAAGTATTTTGTTGGGTTTTTGGAATGTTTTGGTTGGTTTTGATTTGTTTTTATGATGTTGTGACACGTTTTTTGAATGTTTTGATCAGTTCTGGCTGGTTTTCTAATGTTTTGGCATCTTTTCAGAATATTTTGGTCAGTCTTGCGGGTCTAAATTATTTTGGCGGGTTTTCAGAATATTTTGGTTGGTTTTGATTTGTTTTTATGATGTTTTGGCAGGTTTTCGGAATGTTTTGGTTGGGTTTTAGAATGTTTTGTATTCTCTTGAGTTGTTTTTATTGTGTTGGCAGGTTTTGGAATGTTTGGATTCCGTTTGGCGGGTTTTAAAATATTTTGGTGGGTATTTGGAAGGTTTGGCGGATATTCTGAATGTTTTGATTAGTTTTGACAGGTTTTGAAATATTTTGGCGGGTTTTTAGAAGGTTTTGATTTGTTTTGATTATGTTTAGCCCAGTTTTTGGTGTGTTTGGATTAGCTTTGGTGGGCTTTATCATGTTTTGTCAGGTTTTTTCAAATGTTTTGATCACTTCTGTCTGGTTTTCTATTTTGGCGGGTTTGAAAATATTTTTTGATTAGTTTTGGCGGGTTTTAAAATATTTTGGCTCTTTGCGCAGAGATGACGGTGCCGGTTGCGGTGCGCTGCGGGGCGCTCCTTCTGCGGAAAGACGCCTGGCAGCGGCAATTAGGACAGCTCCGTGTCTCCGAATTCTGCATTTCTTGCCTTCTGCATCTCAGCAAAATGCTTTCCCACTAGGTGTAGCAAGGAGAAACTGTGCCAGCTGAGTAGATGTAGCCCGGCCCGCCCTTTGAAGTTCCCAAGTTCTTGGCATCTCAGAGCCTAAAGGGAAGAGCAAGGTTATCTATGGTACAAGCACAGCAAAGTTGTCCAAGAATAGCTTCCATTCGAATGCTAATGGCAATTGAAGAGGCAGGCCAGTGGCAAGCCACTATCTTCTAGCAGTTTGAAAGGTGCAGACATAGTGCAGGTGTTGTGCGGCTTCCTTCTTCGCCTCCTAGAAGGTGCCGCGCTCTCCGTCTCTTGCTTACCAATATGTTGCCGTGTTCCTCTTATTGTTTGGTTTCTTTGGATTTGTTTTTATGATGTTTTGGCGGGTTTTCGGAATGTTTTGGTGGTGTTTTAGAATGTTTTGTTTTCTCTTGAGTTGTTTTTATTGTGTTGGCAGGTTTTGGAATGTTTGGATTCCTTTTGGCGGGTTTTAAAATATTTTGGCGGGTATTTGGAATGTTTTGGTTTGCTTTCATTTGTTTTGATTATGTTTTGTCAAGTTATTGAATGTTTGGATCACTTCTGCCTGGTTTGATAGTATTTTGGCATCTTTTCAGAATGTTTTGATCAGTTTTGGCAGGTTCTAAAGTATTTTGTTGGGTTTTTGGAATGTTTTGGTTGGTCTTGATTTGTTTTTATGATGTTGTGACACGTTTTTTGAATGTTTTGTTCAGTTCTGGCTGGTTTTCTAATGTTTTGGCATATTTTCAGAATATTTTGGTCAGTCTTGCGGGTCTAAATTATTTTGGCGGGTTTTCGGAATATTTTGGTTGGTTTTGATTTGTTTTTATGATGTTTTGGCAGGTTTTCGGTATGTTTTGGTTGGGTTTTAGAATGTTTTGTATTCTCTTGAGTTGTTTTTATTGTGTTGGCAGGTTTTGGAATGTTTGGATTCCGTTTGGCGGGTTTTAAAATATTTTGGTGGGTATTTGGAAGGTTTGGCGGGTATTCTGAATGTTTTGATTAGTTTTGACAGGTTTTGAAATATTTTGGCGGGTTTTTAGAAGGTTTTGATTTGTTTTGATTATGTTTAGCCCAGTTTTTGGTGTGTTTGGATTAGCTTTGGTGGGCTTTATCATGTTTTGTCAGGTTTTTTCAAATGTTTTGATCACTTCTGTCTGGTTTTCTATTTTGGCGGGTTTGAAAATATTTTTTGATTAGTTTTGGCGGGTTTTAAAATATTTTGGCTCTTTGCGCAGAGATGACGGTACCGGTTGCGGTGCGCTGCGGGGCACTCCTTCTGCGGAAAGACGCCTGGCAGCGGCAATTAGGACAGCTCCGTGTCTCCGAATTCTGCATTTCTTGCCTTCTGCATCTCAGCAAAATGCTTTCCCACTAGGTGTAGCAAGGAGAAACTGTGCCAGCTGAGTAGATGTAGCCCGGCCCGCCCTTTGAAGTTCACAAGTTCTTGGCATCTCAGAGCCTAAAGGGAAGAGCAAGGTTATCTATGGTACAAGCACAGCAAAGTTGTCCAAGAATAGCTTCCATTTGAATGCTAATGGCAATTGAAGAGGCAGGCCAGTGGCAAGCCACTATCTTCTAGCAGTTTGAAAGGTGCAGACACAGTGCAGGTGTTGTGCGGCTTCCTTCTTCGCCTCCTAGAAGGTGCCGCGCTCTCCGTCTCTTGCTTACCAATATGTTGCCGTGTTCCTCTTATTGTTTGGTTTCTTTGGATTTGTTTTTATGATGTTTTGGCGGGTTTTCGGAATGTTTTGGTGGTGTTTTAGAATGTTTTGTTTTCTCTTGAGTTGTTTTTATTGTCTTGGCAGGTTTTGGAATGTTTGGATTCCTTTTGGCGGGTTTTAAAATATTTTGGCGGGTATTTGAAATGTTTTGGTTTGCTTTCATTTGTTTTGATTATGTTTTGGCAAGTTATTGAATGTTTGGATGACTTCTGACTGGTGTGATAGTTTTTTGGCATCTTTTCGAATGTTTTGATCAGTTTTGGCAGGTTCTAAAGTATTTTGTTGGGTTTTTGGAATGTTTTGGTTGGTTTTGATTTGTTTTTATGATGTTGTGACACGTTTTTTGAATGTTTTGTTCAGTTCTGGCTGGTTTTCTAATGTTTTGGCATATTTTCAGAATATTTTGGTCAGTCTTGCGGGTCTAAATTATTTTGGCGGGTTTTCAGAATATTTTGGTTGGTTTTGATTTGTTTTTATGATGTTTTGGCAGGTTTTCGGAATGTTTTGGTTGGGTTTTAGAATGTTTTGTATTCTCTTGAGTTGTTTTTATTGTGTTGGCAGGTTTTGGAATGTTTGGATTCCTTTTGGCGGGTTTTAAAATATTTTGGTGGGTGTTTAGAAGGTTTGGCGGGTATTCGGAATGTTTTGATTAGTTTTGACAGGTTTTGAAATATTTTGGTGGGTTTTTAGAAGGTTTGGATTATGTTTAGCCCAGTTTTTGGTGTGTTTGGATTAGCTTTGGTGGGCTTTATCATGTTTTGTCAGGTTTTTTCAAATGTTTTGATCACTTCTGTCTGGTTTTCTATTTTGGCGGGTTTGAAAATATTTTTTGATTAGTTTTGGCGGGTTTTAAAATATTTTGGCTCTTTGCGCAGAGATGACGGTGCCGGTTGCGGTGCGCTGCGGGGCGCTCCTTCTGCGGAAAGACGCCTGGCAGCGGCAATTAGGACAGCTCCGTGTCTCCGAATTCTGCATTTCTTGCCTTCTGCATCTCAGCAAAATGCTTTCCCACTAGGTGTAGCAAGGAGAAACTGTGGCAGCTGAGTAGATGTAGCCCGGCCCGCCCTTTGAAGTTCACAAGTTCTTGGCATCTCAGAGCCTAAAGGGAAGAGCAAGGTTATCTATGGTACAAGCACAGCAAAGTTGTCCAAGAATAGCTTCCATTTGAATGCTAATGGCAATTGAAGAGGCAGGCCAGTGGCAAGCCACTATCTTCTAGCAGTTTGAAAGGTGCAGACACAGTGCAGGTGTTGTGCGGCTTCCTTCTTCGCCTCCTAGAAGGTGCCGCGCTCTCCGTCTCTTGCTTACCAATATGTTGCCGTGTTCCTCTTATTGTTTGGTTTCTTTGGATTTGTTTTTATGATGTTTTGGCGGGTTTTCGGAATGTTTTGGTGGTGTTTTAGAATGTTTTGTTTTCTCTTGAGTTGTTTTTATTGTCTTGGCAGGTTTTGGAATGTTTGGATTCCTTTTGGCGGGTTTTAAAATATTTTGGCGGGTATTTGAAATGTTTTGGTTTGCTTTCATTTGTTTTGATTATGTTTTGGCAAGTTATTGAATGTTTGGATGACTTCTGACTGGTGTGATAGTATTTTGGCATCTTTTCAGAATGTTTTGATCAGTTTTGGCAGGTTCTAAAGTATTTTGTTGGGTTTTTGGAATGTTTTGGTTGGTTTTGATTTGTTTTTATGATGTTGTGACACGTTTTTTGAATGTTTTGTTCAGTTCTGGCTGGTTTTCTAATGTTTTGGCATATTTTCAGAATATTTTGGTCAGTCTTGCGGGTCTAAATTATTTTGGCAGGTTTTCAGAATATTTTGGTTGGTTTTGATTTGTTTTTATGATGTTTTGGCAGGTTTTCGGAATGTTTTGGTTGGGTTTTAGAATGTTTCGTATTCTCTTGAGTTGTTTTTATTGTGTTGGCAGGTTTTGGAATGTTTGGATTCCTTTTGGCGGGTTTTAAAATATTTTGGTGGGTGTTTAGAAGGTTTGGCGGGTATTCGGAATGTTTTGATTAGTTTTGACAGGTTTTGAAATATTTTGGTGGGTTTTTAGAAGGTTTGGATTATGTTTAGCCCAGTTTTTGGTGTGTTTGGATTAGCTTTGGTGGGCTTTATCATGTTTTGTCAGGTTTTTTCAAATGTTTTGATCACTTCTGTGTGGTTTTCTATTTTGGCGGGTTTGAAAATATTTTTTGATTAGTTTTGGCGGGTTTTAAAATATTTTGGCTCTTTGCGCAGAGATGACGGTGCCGGTTGCGGTGCGCTGCGGGGCGCTCCTTCTGCGGAAAGACGCCTGGCAGCGGCAATTAGGACAGCTCCGTGTCTCCGAATTCTGCATTTCTTGCCTTCTGCATCTCAGCAAAATGCTTTCCCACTAGGTGTAGCAAGGAGAAACTGTGCCAGCTGAGTAGATGTAGCCCGGCCCGCCCTTTGAAGTTCACAAGTTCTTGGCATCTCAGAGCCTAAAGGGAAGAGCAAGGTTATCTATGGTACAAGCACAGCAAAGTTGTCCAAGAATAGCTTCCATTTGAATGCTAATGGCAATTGAAGAGGCAGGCCAGTGGCAAGCCACTATCTTCTAGCAGTTTGAAAGGTGCAGACACAGTGCAGGTGTTGTGCGGCTTCCTTCTTCGCCTCCTAGAAGGTGCCGCGCTCTCCGTCTCTTGCTTACCAATATGTTGCCGTGTTCCTCTTATTGTTTGGTTTCTTTGGATTTGTTTTTATGATGTTTTGGCGGGTTTTCGGAATGTTTTGGTGGTGTTTTAGAATGTTTTGTTTTCTCTTGAGTTGTTTTTATTGTGTTGGCAGGTTTTGGAATGTTTGGATTCCTTTTGGCGGGTTTTAAAATATTTTGGCGGGTATTTGGAATGTTTTGGTTTGCTTTCATTTGTTTTGATTATGTTTTGTCAAGTTATTGAATGTTTGGATCACTTCTGCCTGGTTTGATAGTATTTTGGCATCTTTTCAGAATGTTTTGATCAGTTTTGGCAGGTTCTAAAGTATTTTGTTGGGTTTTTGGAATGTTTTGGTTGGTCTTGATTTGTTTTTATGATGTTGTGACACGTTTTTTGAATGTTTTGTTCAGTTCTGGCTGGTTTTCTAATGTTTTGGCATATTTTCAGAATATTTTGGTCAGTCTTGCGGGTCTAAATTATTTTGGCGGGTTTTCGGAATATTTTGGTTGGTTTTGATTTGTTTTTATGATGTTTTGGCAGGTTTTCGGTATGTTTTGGTTGGGTTTTAGAATGTTTTGTATTCTCTTGAGTTGTTTTTATTGTGTTGGCAGGTTTTGGAATGTTTGGATTCCGTTTGGCGGGTTTTAAAATATTTTGGTGGGTATTTGGAAGGTTTGGCGGGTATTCTGAATGTTTTGATTAGTTTTGACAGGTTTTGAAATATTTTGGCGGGTTTTTAGAAGGTTTTGATTTGTTTTGATTATGTTTAGCCCAGTTTTTGGTGTGTTTGGATTAGCTTTGGTGGGCTTTATCATGTTTTGTCAGGTTTTTTCAAATGTTTTGATCACTTCTGTCTGGTTTTCTATTTTGGCGGGTTTGAAAATATTTTTTGATTAGTTTTGGCGGGTTTTAAAATATTTTGGCTCTTTGCGCAGAGATGACGGTACCGGTTGCGGTGCGCTGCGGGGCACTCCTTCTGCGGAAAGACGCCTGGCAGCGGCAATTAGGACAGCTCCGTGTCTCCGAATTCTGCATTTCTTGCCTTCTGCATCTCAGCAAAATGCTTTCCCACTAGGTGTAGCAAGGAGAAACTGTGCCAGCTGAGTAGATGTAGCCCGGCCCGCCCTTTGAAGTTCACAAGTTCTTGGCATCTCAGAGCCTAAAGGGAAGAGCAAGGTTATCTATGGTACAAGCACAGCAAAGTTGTCCAAGAATAGCTTCCATTTGAATGCTAATGGCAATTGAAGAGGCAGGCCAGTGGCAAGCCACTATCTTCTAGCAGTTTGAAAGGTGCAGACACAGTGCAGGTGTTGTGCGGCTTCCTTCTTCGCCTCCTAGAAGGTGCCGCGCTCTCCGTCTCTTGCTTACCAATATGTTGCCGTGTTCCTCTTATTGTTTGGTTTCTTTGGATTTGTTTTTATGATGTTTTGGCGGGTTTTCGGAATGTTTTGGTGGTGTTTTAGAATGTTTTGTTTTCTCTTGAGTTGTTTTTATTGTCTTGGCAGGTTTTGGAATGTTTGGATTCCTTTTGGCGGGTTTTAAAATATTTTGGCGGGTATTTGAAATGTTTTGGTTTGCTTTCATTTGTTTTGATTATGTTTTGGCAAGTTATTGAATGTTTGGATGACTTCTGACTGGTGTGATAGTTTTTTGGCATCTTTTCGAATGTTTTGATCAGTTTTGGCAGGTTCTAAAGTATTTTGTTGGGTTTTTGGAATGTTTTGGTTGGTTTTGATTTGTTTTTATGATGTTGTGACACGTTTTTTGAATGTTTTGTTCAGTTCTGGCTGGTTTTCTAATGTTTTGGCATATTTTCAGAATATTTTGGTCAGTCTTGCGGGTCTAAATTATTTTGGCGGGTTTTCAGAATATTTTGGTTGGTTTTGATTTGTTTTTATGATGTTTTGGCAGGTTTTCGGAATGTTTTGGTTGGGTTTTAGAATGTTTTGTATTCTCTTGAGTTGTTTTTATTGTGTTGGCAGGTTTTGGAATGTTTGGATTCCTTTTGGCGGGTTTTAAAATATTTTGGTGGGTGTTTAGAAGGTTTGGCGGGTATTCGGAATGTTTTGATTAGTTTTGACAGGTTTTGAAATATTTTGGTGGGTTTTTAGAAGGTTTGGATTATGTTTAGCCCAGTTTTTGGTGTGTTTGGATTAGCTTTGGTGGGCTTTATCATGTTTTGTCAGGTTTTTTCAAATGTTTTGATCACTTCTGTCTGGTTTTCTATTTTGGCGGGTTTGAAAATATTTTTTGATTAGTTTTGGCGGGTTTTAAAATATTTTGGCTCTTTGCGCAGAGATGACGGTGCCGGTTGCGGTGCGCTGCGGGGCGCTCCTTCTGCGGAAAGACGCCTGGCAGCGGCAATTAGGACAGCTCCGTGTCTCCGAATTCTGCATTTCTTGCCTTCTGCATCTCAGCAAAATGCTTTCCCACTAGGTGTAGCAAGGAGAAACTGTGGCAGCTGAGTAGATGTAGCCCGGCCCGCCCTTTGAAGTTCACAAGTTCTTGGCATCTCAGAGCCTAAAGGGAAGAGCAAGGTTATCTATGGTACAAGCACAGCAAAGTTGTCCAAGAATAGCTTCCATTTGAATGCTAATGGCAATTGAAGAGGCAGGCCAGTGGCAAGCCACTATCTTCTAGCAGTTTGAAAGGTGCAGACACAGTGCAGGTGTTGTGCGGCTTCCTTCTTCGCCTCCTAGAAGGTGCCGCGCTCTCCGTCTCTTGCTTACCAATATGTTGCCGTGTTCCTCTTATTGTTTGGTTTCTTTGGATTTGTTTTTATGATGTTTTGGCGGGTTTTCGGAATGTTTTGGTGGTGTTTTAGAATGTTTTGTTTTCTCTTGAGTTGTTTTTATTGTCTTGGCAGGTTTTGGAATGTTTGGATTCCTTTTGGCGGGTTTTAAAATATTTTGGCGGGTATTTGAAATGTTTTGGTTTGCTTTCATTTGTTTTGATTATGTTTTGGCAAGTTATTGAATGTTTGGATGACTTCTGACTGGTGTGATAGTATTTTGGCATCTTTTCAGAATGTTTTGATCAGTTTTGGCAGGTTCTAAAGTATTTTGTTGGGTTTTTGGAATGTTTTGGTTGGTTTTGATTTGTTTTTATGATGTTGTGACACGTTTTTTGAATGTTTTGTTCAGTTCTGGCTGGTTTTCTAATGTTTTGGCATATTTTCAGAATATTTTGGTCAGTCTTGCGGGTCTAAATTATTTTGGCAGGTTTTCAGAATATTTTGGTTGGTTTTGATTTGTTTTTATGATGTTTTGGCAGGTTTTCGGAATGTTTTGGTTGGGTTTTAGAATGTTTCGTATTCTCTTGAGTTGTTTTTATTGTGTTGGCAGGTTTTGGAATGTTTGGATTCCTTTTGGCGGGTTTTAAAATATTTTGGTGGGTGTTTAGAAGGTTTGGCGGGTATTCGGAATGTTTTGATTAGTTTTGACAGGTTTTGAAATATTTTGGTGGGTTTTTAGAAGGTTTGGATTATGTTTAGCCCAGTTTTTGGTGTGTTTGGATTAGCTTTGGTGGGCTTTATCATGTTTTGTCAGGTTTTTTCAAATGTTTTGATCACTTCTGTGTGGTTTTCTATTTTGGCGGGTTTGAAAATATTTTTTGATTAGTTTTGGCGGGTTTTAAAATATTTTGGCTCTTTGCGCAGAGATGACGGTGCCGGTTGCGGTGCGCTGCGGGGCGCTCCTTCTGCGGAAAGACGCCTGGCAGCGGCAATTAGGACAGCTCCGTGTCTCCGAATTCTGCATTTCTTGCCTTCTGCATCTCAGCAAAATGCTTTCCCACTAGGTGTAGCAAGGAGAAACTGTGCCAGCTGAGTAGATGTAGCCCGGCCCGCCCTTTGAAGTTCACAAGTTCTTGGCATCTCAGAGCCTAAAGGGAAGAGCAAGGTTATCTATGGTACAAGCACAGCAAAGTTGTCCAAGAATAGCTTCCATTTGAATGCTAATGGCAATTGAAGAGGCAGGCCAGTGGCAAGCCACTATCTTCTAGCAGTTTGAAAGGTGCAGACACAGTGCAGGTGTTGTGCGGCTTCCTTCTTCGCCTCCTAGAAGGTGCCGCGCTCTCCGTCTCTTGCTTACCAATATGTTGCCGTGTTCCTCTTATTGTTTGGTTTCTTTGGATTTGTTTTTATGATGTTTTGGCGGGTTTTCGGAATGTTTTGGTGGTGTTTTAGAATGTTTTGTTTTCTCTTGAGTTGTTTTTATTGTGTTGGCAGGTTTTGGAATGTTTGGATTCCTTTTGGCGGGTTTTAAAATATTTTGGCGGGTATTTGGAATGTTTTGGTTTGCTTTCATTTGTTTTGATTATGTTTTGTCAAGTTATTGAATGTTTGGATCACTTCTGCCTGGTTTGATAGTATTTTGGCATCTTTTCAGAATGTTTTGATCAGTTTTGGCAGGTTCTAAAGTATTTTGTTGGGTTTTTGGAATGTTTTGGTTGGTCTTGATTTGTTTTTATGATGTTGTGACACGTTTTTTGAATGTTTTGTTCAGTTCTGGCTGGTTTTCTAATGTTTTGGCATATTTTCAGAATATTTTGGTCAGTCTTGCGGGTCTAAATTATTTTGGCGGGTTTTCGGAATATTTTGGTTGGTTTTGATTTGTTTTTATGATGTTTTGGCAGGTTTTCGGTATGTTTTGGTTGGGTTTTAGAATGTTTTGTATTCTCTTGAGTTGTTTTTATTGTGTTGGCAGGTTTTGGAATGTTTGGATTCCGTTTGGCGGGTTTTAAAATATTTTGGTGGGTGTTTGGAAGGTTTGGCGGGTATTCGGAATGTTTTGATTAGTTTTGACAGGTTTTGAAATATTTTGGCGGGTTTTTAGAAGGTTTTGATTTGTTTTGATTATGTTTAGCCCAGTTTTTGGTGTGTTTGGATTAGCTTTGGTGGGCTTTATCATGTTTTGTCAGGTTTTTTCAAATGTTTTGATCACTTCTGTCTGGTTTTCTATTTTGGCGGGTTTGAAAATATTTTTTGATTAGTTTTGGCGGGTTTTAAAATATTTTGGCTCTTTGCGCAGAGATGACGGTGCCGGTTGCGGTGCGCTGCGGGGCGCTCCTTCTGCGGAAAGACGCCTGGCAGCGGCAATTAGGACAGCTCCGTGTCTCCGAATTCTGCATTTCTTGCCTTCTGCATCTCAGCAAAATGCTTTCCCACTAGGTGTAGCAAGGAGAAACTGTGCCAGCTGAGTAGATGTAGCCCGGCCCGCCCTTTGAAGTTCACAAGTTCTTGGCATCTCAGAGCCTAAAGGGAAGAGCAAGGTTATCTATGGTACAAGCACAGCAAAGTTGTCCAAGAATAGCTTCCATTCGAATGCTAATGGCAATTGAAGAGGCAGGCCAGTGGCAAGCCACTATCTTCTAGCAGTTTGAAAGGTGCAGACACAGTGCAGGTGTTGTGCGGCTTCCTTCTTCGCCTCCTAGAAGGTGCCGCGCTCTCCGTCTCTTGCTTACCAATATGTTGCCGTGTTCCTCTTATTGTTTGGTTTCTTTGGATTTGTTTTTATGATGTTTTGGCGGGTTTTCGGAATGTTTTGGTGGTGTTTTAGAATGTTTTGTTTTCTCTTGAGTTGTTTTTATTGTGTTGGCAGGTTTTGGAATGTTTGGATTCCTTTTGGCGGGTTTTAAAATATTTTGGCGGGTATTTGGAATGTTTTGGTTTGCTTTCATTTGTTTTGATTATGTTTTGGCAAGTTATTGAATGTTTGGATGACTTCTGCCTGGTTTGATAGTGTTTTGGCATCTTTTCAGAATGTTTTGATCAGTTTTGGCAGGTTCTAAAGTATTTTGTTGGGTTTTTGGAATGTTTTGGTTGGTTTTGATTTGTTTTTATGGTGTTTTGCCAAGTTTTTTGAATGTTTTAATCAGTTCTGGCTGGTTTTCTAATGTTTTGGCATCTTTTCAGAATATTTTGGTCAGTTTTGCGGGTCTAAATTATTTTGGCGGGTTTTCGGAATATTTTGGTTGGTTTTGATTTGTTTTTATGATGTTTTGGCAGGTTTTCGGTATGTTTTGGTTGGGTTTTAGAATGTTTTGTATTCTCTTGAGTTGTTTTTATTGTGTTGGCAGGTTTTTGAATGTTTGGATTCCTTTTGGCGGGTTTTAAAATATTTTGGTGGGTGTTTAGAAGGTTTGGCGGGTATTCGGAATGTTTTGATTAGTTTTGACAGGTTTTGAAATATTTTGGTGGGTTTTTAGAAGGTTTGGATTATGTTTAGCCCAGTTTTTGGTGTGTTTGGATTAGCTTTGGTGGGCTTTATCATGTTTTGTCAGGTTTTTTCAAATGTTTTGATCACTTCTGTGTGGTTTTCTATTTTGGCGGGTTTGAAAATATTTTTTGATTAGTTTTGGCGGGTTTTAAACTATTTTGGCTCTTTGCGCAGAGATGACGGTGCCGGTTGCGGTGCGCTGCGGGGCGCTCCTTCTGCGGAAAGACGCCTGGCAGCGGCAATTAGGACAGCTCCGTGTCTCCGAATTCTGCATTTCTTGCCTTCTGCATCTCAGCAAAATGCTTTCCCACTAGGTGTAGCAAGGAGAAACTGTGTCAGCTGAGTAGATGTAGCCCGGCCCGCCCTTTGAAGTTCACAAGTTCTTGGCATCTCAGAGCCTAAAGGGAAGAGCAAGGTTATCTGTGGTACAAGCACAGCAAAGTTGTCCAAGAATAGCTTCCATTCGAATGCTAATGGCAATTGAAGAGGCAGGCCAGTGGCAAGCCACTATCTTCTAGCAGTTTGAAAGGTGCAGACACAGTGCAGGTGTTGTGCGGCTTCCTTCTTCGCCTCCTAGAAGGTGCCGCGCTCTCCGTCTCTTGCTTACCAATATGTTGCCGTGTTCCTCTTATTGTTTGGTTTCTTTGGATTTGTTTTTATGATGTTTTGGCGGGTTTTCGGAATGTTTTGGTGGTGTTTTAGAATGTTTTGTTTTCTCTTGAGTTGTTTTTATTGTGTTGGCAGGTTTTGGAATGTTTGGATTCCTTTTGGCGGGTTTTAAAATATTTTGGCGGGTATTTGGAATGTTTTGGTTTGCTTTCATTTGTTTTGATTATGTTTTGGCAAGTTATTGAATGTTTGGATGACTTCTGCCTGGTTTGATAGTGTTTTGGCATCTTTTCAGAATGTTTTGATCAGTTTTGGCAGGTTCTAAAGTATTTTGTTGGGTTTTTGGAATGTTTTGGTTGGTTTTGATTTGTTTTTATGGTGTTTTGCCAAGTTTTTTGAATGTTTTAATCAGTTCTGGCTGGTTTTCTAATGTTTTGGCATCTTTTCAGAATATTTTGGTCAGTTTTGCGGGTCTAAATTATTTTGGCGGGTTTTCGGAATATTTTGGTTGGTTTTGATTTGTTTTTATGATGTTTTGGCAGGTTTTCGGTATGTTTTGGTTGGGTTTTAGAATGTTTTGTATTCTCTTGAGTTGTTTTTATTGTGTTGGCAGGTTTTTGAATGTTTGGATTCCTTTTGGCGGGTTTTAAAATATTTTGGTGGGTGTTTAGAAGGTTTGGCGGGTATTCGGAATGTTTTGATTAGTTTTGACAGGTTTTGAAATATTTTGGTGGGTTTTTAGAAGGTTTGGATTATGTTTAGCCCAGTTTTTGGTGTGTTTGGATTAGCTTTGGTGGGCTTTATCATGTTTTGTCAGGTTTTTTCAAATGTTTTGATCACTTCTGTGTGGTTTTCTATTTTGGCGGGTTTGAAAATATTTTTTGATTAGTTTTGGCGGGTTTTAAAATATTTTGGCTCTTTGCGCAGAGATGACGGTGCCGGTTGCGGTGCGCTGCGGGGCGCTCCTTCTGCGGAAAGACGCCTGGCAGCGGCAATTAGGACAGCTCCGTGTCTCCGAATTCTGCATTTCTTGCCTTCTGCATCTCAGCAAAATGCTTTCCCACTAGGTGTAGCAAGGAGAAACTGTGTCAGCTGAGTAGATGTAGCCCGGCCCGCCCTTTGAAGTTCACAAGTTCTTGGCATCTCAGAGCCTAAAGGGAAGAGCAAGGTTATCTGTGGTACAAGCACAGCAAAGTTGTCCAAGAATAGCTTCCATTCGAATGCTAATGGCAATTGAAGAGGCAGGCCAGTGGCAAGCCACTATCTTCTAGCAGTTTGAAAGGTGCAGACACAGTGCAGGTGTTGTGCGGCTTCCTTCTTCGCCTCCTAGAAGGTGCCGCGCTCTCCGTCTCTTGCTTACCAATATGTTGCCGTGTTCCTCTTATTGTTTGGTTTCTTTGGATTTGTTTTTATGATGTTTTGGCGGGTTTTCGGAATGTTTTGGTGGTGTTTTAGAATGTTTTGTTTTCTCTTGTGTTGTTTTTATTGTCTTGGCAGGTTTTGGAATGTTTGGATTCCTTTTGGTGGGTTTTAAAATATTTTGGCGGGTATTTGGAATGTTTTGGTTTGCTTTCATTTGTTTTGATTATGTTTTGTCAAGTTATTGAATGTTTGGATGACTTCTGCCTGGTTTGATAGTATTTTGGCATCTTTTCAGAATGTTTTGATCAGTTTTGGCAGGTTCTAAAGTATTTTGTTGGGTTTTTGGAATGTTTTGGTTGGTCTTGATTTGTTTTTATGATGTTGTGACACGTTTTTTGAATGTTTTGATCAGTTCTGGCTGGTTTTCTAATGTTTTGGCATATTTTCAGAATATTTTGGTCAGTTTTGCGGGTCTAAATTATTTTGGCGGGTTTTCGGAATATTTTGGTTGGTTTTGATTTGTTTTTATGATGTTTTGGCAGGTTTTCGGTATGTTTTGGTTGGGTTCTAGAATGTTTTGTATTCTCTTGAGTTGTTTTTATTGTGTTGGCAGGTTTTTGAATGTTTGGATTCCTTTTGGTGGGTTTTAAAATATTTTGGTGGGTGTTTAGAAGGTTTGGCGGGTATTCGGAATGTTTTGATTAGTTTTGACAGGTTTTGAAATATTTTGGTGGGTTTTTAGAAGGTTTGGATTATGTTTAGCCCAGTTTTTGGTGTGTTTGGATTAGCTTTGGTGGGCTTTATCATGTTTTGTCAGGTTTTTTCAAATGTTTTGATCACTTCTGTGTGGTTTTCTATTTTGGCGGGTTTGAAAATATTTTTTGATTAGTTTTGGCGGGTTTTAAAATATTTTGGCTCTTTGCGCAGAGATGACGGTGCCGGTTGCGGTGCGCTGCGGGGCGCTCCTTCTGCGGAAAGACGCCTGGCAGCGGCAATTAGGACAGCTCCGTGTCTCCGAATTCTGCATTTCTTGCCTTCTGCATCTCAGCAAAATGCTTTCCCACTAGGTGTAGCAAGGAGAAACTGTGCCAGCTGAGTAGATGTAGCCCGGCCCGCCCTTTGAAGTTCACAAGTTCTTGGCATCTCAGAGCCTAAAGGGAAGAGCAAGGTTATCTATGGTACAAGCACAGCAAAGTTGTCCAAGAATAGCTTCCATTTGAATGCTAATGGCAATTGAAGAGGCAGGCCAGTGGCAAGCCACTATCTTCTAGCAGTTTGAAAGGTGCAGACACAGTGCAGGTGTTGTGCGGCTTCCTTCTTCGCCTCCTAGAAGGTGCCGCGCTCTCCATCTCTTGCTTACCAATATGTTGCCGTGTTCCTCTTATTGTTTGGTTTCTTTGGATTTGTTTTTATGATGTTTTGGCGGGTTTTCGGAATGTTTTGGTGGTGTTTTAGAATGTTTTGTTTTCTCTTGAGTTGTTTTTATTGTCTTGGCAGGTTTTGGAATGTTTGGATTCCTTTTGGCGGGTTTTAAAATATTTTGGCGGGTATTTGGAATGTTTTGGTTTGCTTTCATTTGTTTTGATTATGTTTTGGCAAGTTATTGAATGTTTGGATGACTTCTGACTGGTGTGATAGTATTTTGGCATCTTTTCAGAATGTTTTGATCAGTTTTGGCAGGTTCTAAAGTATTTTGTTGGGTTTTTGGAATATTTTGGTTGGTTTTGATTTGTTTTTATGATGTTGTGACACGTTTTTTGAATGTTTTGTTCAGTTCTGGCTGGTTTTCTAATGTTTTGGCATATTTTCAGAATATTTTGGTCAGTCTTGCGGGTCTAAATTATTTTGGCGGGTTTTCGGAATATTTTGGTTGGTTTTGATTTGTTTTTATGATGTTTTGGCAGGTTTTCGGTATGTTTTGGTTGGGTTTTAGAATGTTTTGTATTCTCTTGAGTTGTTTTTATTGTGTTGGCAGGTTTTGGAATGTTTGGATTCCGTTTGGCGGGTTTTAAAATATTTTGGTGGGTATTTGGAAGGTTTGGCGGATATTCTGAATATTTTGATTAGTTTTGACAGGTTTTGAAATATTTTGGCGGGTTTTTAGAAGGTTTTGATTGGTTTTGATTATGTTTAGCCCAGTTTTTGGTGTGTTTGGATTAGCTTTGGTGGGCTTTATCATGTTTTGTCAGGTTTTTTCAAATGTTTTGATCACTTCTGTCTGGTTTTCTATTTTGGCGGGTTTGAAAATATTTTTTGATTAGTTTTGGCGGGTTTTAAACTATTTTGGCTCTTTGCGCAGAGATGACGGTGCCGGTTGCGGTGCGCTGCGGGGCGCTCCTTCTGCGGAAAGACGCCTGGCAGCGGCAATTAGGACAGCTCCGTGTCTCCGAATTCTGCATTTCTTGCCTTCTGCATCTCAGCAAAATGCTTTCCCACTAGGTGTAGCAAGGAGAAACTGTGCCAGCTGAGTAGATGTAGCCCGGCCCGCCCTTTGAAGTTCCCAAGTTCTTGGCATCTCAGAGCCTAAAGGGAAGAGCAAGGTTATCTATGGTACAAGCACAGCAAAGTTGTCCAAGAATAGCTTCCATTTGAATGCTAATGGCAATTGAAGAGGCAGGCCAGTGGCAAGCCACTATCTTCTAGCAGTTTGAAAGGTGCAGACACAGTGCAGGTGTTGTGCGGCTTCCTTCTTCGCCTCCTAGAAGGTGCCGCGCTCTCCGTCTCTTGCTTACCAATATGTTGCCGTGTTCCTCTTATTGTTTGGTTTCTTTGGATTTGTTTTTATGATGTTTTGGCGGGTTTTCGGAATGTTTTGGTGGTGTTTTAGAATGTTTTGTTTTCTCTTGAGTTGTTTTTATTGTCTTGGCAGGTTTTGGAATGTTTGGATTCCTTTTGGCGGGTTTTAAAATATTTTGGCGGGTATTTGGAATGTTTTGGTTTGCTTTCATTTGTTTTGATTATGTTTTGTCAAGTTATTGAATGTTTGGATGACTTCTGCCTGGTTTGATAGTATTTTGGCATCTTTTCAGAATGTTTTGATCAGTTTTGGCAGGTTCTAAAGTATTTTGTTGGGTTTTTGGAATGTTTTGGTTGGTCTTGATTTGTTTTTATGATGTTGTGACACGTTTTTTGAATGTTTTGATCAGTTCTGGCTGGTTTTCTAATGTTTTGGCATCTTTTCAGAATATTTTGGTCAGTTTTGCGGGTCTAAATTATTTTGGCGGGTTTTCGGAATATTTTGGTTGGTTTTGATTTGTTTTTATGATGTTTTGGCAGGTTTTCGGAATGTTTTGGTTGGGTTCTAGAATGTTTTGTATTCTCTTGAGTTGTTTTTATTGTGTTGGCAGGTTTTGGAATGTTTGGATTCCTTTTGGCGGGTTTTAAAATATTTTGGTGGGTGTTTAGAAGGTTTGGCGGGTATTCGGAATGTTTTGATTAGTTTTGACAGGTTTTGAAATATTTTGGCGGGTTTTTAGAAGGTTTGGATTATGTTTAGCCCAGTTTTTGGTGTGTTTGGATTAGCTTTGGTGGGCTTTATCATGTTTTGTCAGGTTTTTTCAAATGTTTTGATCACTTCTGTCTGGTTTTCTATTTTGGCGGGTTTGAAAATATTTTTTGATTAGTTTTGGCGGGTTTTAAACTATTTTGGCTCTTTGCGCAGAGATGACGGTGCTGGTTGCGGTGCGCTGCGGGGCGCTCCTTCTGCGGAAAGACGCCTGGCAGCGGCAATTAGGACAGCTCCGTGTCTCCGAATTCTGCATTTCTTGCCTTCTGCATCTCAGCAAAATGCTTTCCCACTAGGTGTAGCAAGGAGAAACTGTGGCAGCTGAGTAGATGTAGCCCGGCCCGCCCTTTGAAGTTCACAAGTTCTTGGCATCTCAGAGCCTAAAGGGAAGAGCAAGGTTATCTATGGTACAAGCACAGCAAAGTTGTCCAAGAATAGCTTCCATTGGAATGCTAATGGCAATTGAAGAGGCAGGCCAGTGGCAAGCCACTATCTTCTAGCAGTTTGAAAGGTGCAGACACAGTGCAGGTGTTGTGCGGCTTCCTTCTTCGCCTCCTAGAAGGTGCCGCGCTCTCCGTCTCTTGCTTACCAATATGTTGCCGTGTTCCTCTTATTGTTTGGTTTCTTTGGATTTGTTTTTATGATGTTTTGGCGGGTTTTCGGAATGTTTTGGTGGTGTTTTAGAATGTTTTGTTTTCTCTTGTGTTGTTTTTATTGTCTTGGCAGGTTTTGGAATGTTTGGATTCCTTTTGGCGGGTTTTAAAATATTTTGGTGGGTGTTTGGAAGGTTTGGCGGGTATTCGGAATGTTTTGATTAGTTTTGACAGGTTTTGAAATATTTTGGCGGGTTTTTAGAAGGTTTTGATTTGTTTTGATTATGTTTAGCCCAGTTTTTGGTGTGTTTGGATTAGCTTTGGTGGGCTTTATCATGTTTTGTCAGGTTTTTTCAAATGTTTTGATCACTTCTGTGTGGTTTTCTATTTTGGCGGGTTTGAAAATATTTTTTGATTAGTTTTGGCGGGTTTTAAAATATTTTGGCTCTTTGCGCAGAGATGACGGTGCCGGTTGCGGTGCGCTGCGGGGCGCTCCTTCTGCGGAAAGATGCCTGGCAGCGGCAATTAGGACAGCTCCGTGTCTCCGAATTCTGCATTTCTTGCCTTCTGCATCTCAGCAAAATGCTTTCCCACTAGGTGTAGCAAGGAGAAACTGTGCCAGCTGAGTAGATGTAGCCCGGCCCGCCCTTTGAAGTTCACAAGTTCTTGGCATCTCAGAGCCTAAAGGGAAGAGCAAGGTTATCTATGGTACAAGCACAGCAAAGTTGTCCAAGAATAGCTTCCATTCGAATGCTAATGGCAATTGAAGAGGAAGGCCAGTGGCAAGCCACTATCTTCTAGCAGTTTGAAAGGTGCAGACACAGTGCAGGTGTTGTGCGGCTTCCTTCTTCGCCTCCTAGAAGGTGCCGCGCTCTCCGTCTCTTGCTTACCAATATGTTGCCGTGTTCCTCTTATTGTTTGGTTTCTTTGGATTTGTTTTTATGATGTTTTGGCGGGTTTTCGGAATGTTTTGGTGGTGTTTTAGAATGTTTTGTTTTCTCTTGAGTTGTTTTTATTGTCTTGGCAGGTTTTGGAATGTTTGGATTCCTTTTGGCGGGTTTTAAAATATTTTGGCGGGTATTTGGAATGTTTTGGTTTGCTTTCATTTGTTTTGATTATGTTTTGGCAAGTTATTGAATGTTTGGATCACTTCTGCCTGGTGTGATAGTATTTTGGCATCTTTTCAGAATGTTTTGATCAGTTTTGGCAGGTTCTAAAGTATTTTGTTGGGTTTTTGGAATGTTTTGGTTGGTTTTGATTTGTTTTTATGATGTTGTGACACGTTTTTTGAATGTTTTGATCAGTTCTGGCTGGTTTTCTAATGTTTTGGCATCTTTTCAGAATATTTTGGTCAGTCTTGCGGGTCTAAATTATTTTGGCGGGTTTTCGGAATATTTTGGTTGGTTTTGATTTGTTTTTACGATGTTTTGGCAGGTTTTCGGTATGTTTTGGTTGGGTTTTAGAATGTTTTGTATTCTCTTGAGTTGTTTTCATTGTGTTGGCAGGTTTTGGAATGTTTGGATTCCTTTTGGCGGGTTTTAAAATATTTTGGCGGGTATTTGGATGGTTTGGCGGGTATTCGGAATGTTTTTATTAGTTTTGGCGGGTTTTAAAATATTTTGGCGGGTTTTTAGAATGTTTTGATTTGTTTTGATTATGTTTAGCCCAGTTTTTGGTGTGTTTGGATTAGCTTTGGTGGGCTTTATCATGTTTTGTCAGGTTTTTTCAAATGTTTTGATCACTTCTGTCTGGTTTTCTATTTTGGCGGGTTTGAAAATATTTTTTGATTAGTTTTGGCGGGTTTTAAACTATTTTGGCTCTTTGCGCAGAGATGACGGTGCCGGTTGCGGTGCGCTGCGGGGCGCTCCTTCTGCGGAAAGACGCCTGGCAGCGGCAATTAGGACAGCTCCGCGTCTCCGAATTCTGCATTTCTTGCCTTCTGCATCTCAGCAAAATGCTTTCCCACTAGGTGTAGCAAGGAGAAACTGTGCCAGCTGAGTAGATGTAGCCCGGCCCGCCCTTTGTAGTTCACAAGTTCTTGGCATCTCAGAGCCTAAAGGGAAGAGCAAGGTTATCTATGGTACAAGCACAGCAAAGTTGTCCAAGAATAGCTTCCATTCGAATGCTAATGGCAATTGAAGAGGCAGGCCAGTGGCAAGCCACTATCTTCTAGCAGTTTGAAAGGTGCAGACACAGTGCAGGTGTTGTGCGGCTTCCTTCTTCGCCTCCTAGAAGGTGCCGCGCTCTCCGTCTCTTGCTTGCCAATATGTTGCCGTGTTCCTCTTATTGTTTGGTTTCTTTGGATTTGTTTTTATGATGTTTTGGCGGGTTTTCGGAATGTTTTGGTGGTGTTTTAGAATGTTTTGTTTTCTCTTGAGTTGTTTTTATTGTGTTGGCAGGTTTTGGAATGTTTGGATTCCTTTTGGCGGGTTTTAAAATATTTTGGCGGGTATTTGGAATGTTTTGGTTTGCTTTCATTTGTTTTGATTATGTTTTGGCAAGTTATTGAATGTTTGGATCACTTCTGCCTGGTGTGATAGTATTTTGGCATCTTTTCAGAATGTTTTGATCAGTTTTGGCAGGTTCTAAAGTATTTTGTTGGGTTTTTGGAATGTTTTGGTTGGTTTTGGTTTGTTTTTATGATGTTGTGACACGTTTTTTGAATGTTTTGATCAGTTCTGGCTGGTTTTCTAATGTTTTGGCATCTTTTCAGAATATTTTGGTCAGTTTTGCGGGTCTAAATTATTTTGGCGGGTTTTCGGAATATTTTGGTTGGTTTTGATTTGTTTTTATGATGTTTTGGCAGGTTTTCGGTATGTTTTGGTTGGGTTTTAGAATGTTTTGTATTCTCTTGAGTTGTTTTTATTGTGTTGGCAGGTTTTTGAATGTTTGGATTCCTTTTGGCGGGTTTTAAAATATTTTGGTGGGTATTTGGAAGGTTTGGCGGGTATTCGGAATGTTTTGATTAGTTTTGACAGGTTTTGAAATATTTTGGCGGGTTTTTAGAAGGTTTTGATTTGTTTTGATTATGTTTAGCCCAGTTTTTGGTGTGTTTGGATTAGCTTTGGTGGGCTTTATCATGTTTTGTCAGGTTTTTTCAAATGTTTTGATCACTTCTGTCTGGTTTTCTATTTTGGCGGGTTTGAAAATATTTTTTGATTAGTTTTGCGGGTTTTAAAATATTTTGGCTCTTTGCGCAGAGATGACGGTGCCGGTTGCGGTGCGCTGCGGGGCGCTCCTTCTGCGGAAAGACGCCTGGCAGCGGCAATTAGGACAGCTCCGTGTCTCCGAATTCTGCATTTCTTGCCTTCTGCATCTCAGCAAAATGCTTTCCCACTAGGTCTAGCAAGGAGAAACTGTGCCAGCTGAGTAGATGTAGCCCGGCCCGCCCTTTGAAGTTCCCAAGTTCTTGGCATCTCAGAGCCTAAAGGGAAGAGCAAGGTTATCTATGGTACAAGCACAGCAAAGTTGTCCAAGAATAGCTTCCATTGGAATGCTAATGGCAATTGAAGAGGCAGGCCAGTGGCAAGCCACTATCTTCTAGCAGTTTGAAGGGTGCAGACGCAGTGCAGGTGTTGTGCGGCTTCCTTCTTCGCCTCCTAGAAGGTGCCGCGCTCTCCGTCTCTTGCTTACCAATATGTTGCCGTGTTCCTCTTATTGTTTGGTTTCTTTGGATTTGTTTTTATGATGTTTTGGCGGGTTTTCGGAATGTTTTGGTGGTGTTTTAGAATGTTTTGTTTTCTCTTGAGTTGTTTTTATTGTCTTGGCAGGTTTTGGAATGTTTGGATTCCTTTTGGCGGGTTTTAAAATATTTTGGCGGGTATTTGGAATGTTTTGGTTTGCTTTCATTTGTTTTGATTATGTTTTGGCAAGTTATTGAATGTTTGGATCACTTCTGCCTGGTGTGATAGTATTTTGGCATCTTTTCAGAATGTTTTGATCAGTTTTGGCAGGTTCTAAAGTATTTTGTTGGGTTTTTGGAATGTTTTGGTTGGTTTTGATTTGTTTTTATGATGTTGTGACACGTTTTTTGAATGTTTTGATCAGTTCTGGCTGGTTTTCTAATGTTTTGGCATCTTTTCAGAATATTTTGGTCAGTCTTGCGGGTCTAAATTATTTTGGCGGGTTTTCGGAATATTTTGGTTGGTTTTGATTTGTTTTTACGATGTTTTGGCAGGTTTTCGGTATGTTTTGGTTGGGTTTTAGAATGTTTTGTATTCTCTTGAGTTGTTTTCATTGTGTTGGCAGGTTTTGGAATGTTTGGATTCCTTTTGGCGGGTTTTAAAATATTTTGGCGGGTATTTGGATGGTTTGGCGGGTATTCGGAATGTTTTTATTAGTTTTGGCAGGTTTTAAAATATTTTGGCGGGTTTTTAGAATGTTTTGATTTGTTTTGATTATGTTTAGCCCAGTTTTTGGTGTGTTTGGATTAGCTTTGGTGGGCTTTATCATGTTTTGTCAGGTTTTTTCAAATGTTTTGATCACTTCTGTCTGGTTTTCTATTTTGGCGGGTTTGAAAATATTTTTTGATTAGTTTTGGCGGGTTTTAAACTATTTTGGCTCTTTGCGCAGAGATGACGGTGCCGGTTGCGGTGCGCTGCGGGGCGCTCCTTCTGCGGAAAGACGCCTGGCAGCGGCAATTAGGACAGCTCCGTGTCTCCGAATTCTGCATTTCTTGCCTTCTGCATCTCAGCAAAATGCTTTCCCACTAGGTCTAGCAAGGAGAAACTGTGCCAGCTGAGTAGATGTAGCCCGGCCCGCCCTTTGTAGTTCACAAGTTCTTGGCATCTCAGAGCCTAAAGGGAAGAGCAAGGTTATCTATGGTACAAGCACAGCAAAGTTGTCCAAGAATAGCCTCCATTCGAATGCTAATGGCAATTGAAGAGGCAGGCCAGTGGCAAGCCACTATCTTCTAGCAGTTTGAAAGGTGCAGACACAGTGCAGGTGTTGTGCGGCTTCCTTCTTCGCCTCCTAGAAGGTGCCGCGCTCTCCGTCTCTTGCTTGCCAATATGTTGCCGTGTTCCTCTTATTGTTTGGTTTCTTTGGATTTGTTTTTATGATGTTTTGGCGGGTTTTCGGAATGTTTTGGTGGTGTTTTAGAATGTTTTGTTTTCTCTTGAGTTGTTTTTATTGTCTTGGCAGGTTTTGGAATGTTTGGATTCCTTTTGGCGGGTTTTAAAATATTTTGGCGGGTATTTGGAATGTTTTGGTTTGCTTTCATTTGTTTTGATTATGTTTTGGCAAGTTATTGAATGTTTGGATGACTTCTGCCTGGTGTGATAGTATTTTGGCATCTTTTCAGAATGTTTTGATCAGTTTTGGCAGGTTCTAAAGTATTTTGTTGGGTTTTTGGAATGTTTTGGTTGGTTTTGATTGGTTTTTATGATATTGTGACACGTTTTTTGAATGTTTTGTTCAGTTCTGGCTGGTTTTCTAATGTTTTGGCATATTTTCAGAATATTTTGGTCAGTCTTGCGGGTCTAAATTATTTTGGCGGGTTTTCGGAATATTTTGGTTGGTTTTGATTTGTTTTTATGATGTTTTGGCAGGTTTTCGGAATGTTTTGGTTTGGTTTTAGAATGTTTTGTATTCTCTTGAGTTGTTTTTATTGTGTTGGCAGGTTTTGGAATGTTTGGATTCCTTTTGGCGGGTTTTAAAATATTTTGGTGGGTATTTGGAAGGTTTGGCGGGTATTCGGAATGTTTTGATTAGTTTTGACAGGTTTTGAAATATTTTGGCGGGTTTTTAGAAGGTTTTGATTTGTTTTGATTATGTTTAGCCCAGTTTTTGGTGTGTTTGGATTAGCTTTGGTGGGCTTTATCATGTTTTGTCAGGTTTTTTCAAATGTTTTGATCACTTCTGTCTGGTTTTCTATTTTGGCGGGTTTGAAAATATTTTTTGATTAGTTTTGGCGGGTTTTAAAATATTTTGGCTCTTTGCGCAGAGATGACGGTGCCGGTTGCGGTGCGCTGCGGGGCGCTCCTTCTGCGGAAAGACGCCTGGCAGCGGCAATTAGGACAGCTCCGTGTCTCCGAATTCTGCATTTCTTGCCTTCTGCATCTCAGCAAAATGCTTTCCCACTAGGTGTAGCAAGGAGAAACTGTGCCAGCTGAGTAGATGTAGCCCGGCCCGCCCTTTGAAGTTCACAAGTTCTTGGCATCTCAGAGCCTAAAGGGAAGAGCAAGGTTATCTATGGTACAAGCACAGCAAAGTTGTCCAAGAATAGCTTCCATTGGAATGCTAATGGCAATTGAAGAGGCAGGCCAGTGGCAAGCCACTATCTTCTAGCAGTTTGAAAGGTGCAGACACAGTGCAGGTGTTGTGCGGCTTCCTTCTTCGCCTCCTAGAAGGTGCCGCGCTCTCCGTCTCTTGCTTACCAATATGTTGCCGTGTTCCTCTTATTGTTTGGTTTCTTTGGATTTGTTTTTATGATGTTTTGGCGGGTTTTCGGAATGTTTTGGTGGTGTTTTAGAATGTTTTGTTTTCTCTTGAGTTGTTTTTATTGTCTTGGCAGGTTTTGGAATGTTTGGATTCCTTTTGGCGGGTTTTAAAATATTTTGGCGGGTATTTGGAATGTTTTGGTTTGCTTTCATTTGTTTTGATTATGTTTTGGCAAGTTATTGAATGTTTGGATCACTTCTGCCTGGTTTGATAGTATTTTGGCATCTTTTCAGAATGTTTTGATCAGTTTTGGCAGGTTCTAAAGTATTTTGTTGGGTTTTTGGAATGTTTTGGTTGGTCTTGATTTGTTTTTATGATGTTGTGACACGTTTTTTGAATGTTTTGATCAGTTCTGGCTGGTTTTCTAATGTTTTGGCATATTTTCAGAATATTTTGGTCAGTCTTGCGGGTCTAAATTATTTTGGCGGGTTTTCGGAATATTTTGGTTGGTTTTGATTTGTTTTTATGATGTTTTGGCAGGTTTTCGGAATGTTTTGGTTGGGTTTTAGAATGTTTTGTATTCTCTTGAGTTGTTTTCATTGTGTTGGCAGGTTTTGGAATGTTTGGATTCCTTTTGGCGGGTTTTAAAATATTTTGGTGGGTATTTGGAAGGTTTGGCGGGTATTCGGAATGTTTTGATTAGTTTTGACAGGTTTTGAAATATTTTGGCGGGTTTTTAGAAGGTTTTGATTTGTTTTGATTATGTTTAGCCCAGTTTTTGGTGTGTTTGGATTAGCTTTGGTGGGCTTTATCATGTTTTGTCAGGTTTTTTCAAATGTTTTGATCACTTCTGTCTGGTTTTCTATTTTGGCGGGTTTGAAAATATTTTTTGATTAGTTTTGCGGGTTTTAAAATATTTTGGCTCTTTGCGCAGAGATGACGGTGCCGGTTGCGGTGCGCTGCGGGGCGCTCCTTCTGCGGAAAGACGCCTGGCAGCGGCAATTAGGACAGCTCCGTGTCTCCGAATTCTGCATTTCTTGCCTTCTGCATCTCAGCAAAATGCTTTCCCACTAGGTCTAGCTAGGAGAAACTGTGCCAGCTGAGTAGATGTAGCCCGGCCCGCCCTTTGAAGTTCACAAGTTCTTGGCATCTCAGAGCCTAAAGGGAAGAGCAAGGTTATCTATGGTACAAGCACAGCAAAGTTGTCCAAGAATAGCTTCCATTGGAATGCTAATGGCAATTGAAGAGGCAGGCCAGTGGCAAGCCACTATCTTCTAGCAGTTTGAAAGGTGCAGACACAGTGCAGGTGTTGTGCGGCTTCCTTCTTCGCCTCCTAGAAGGTGCCGCGCTCTCCGTCTCTTGCTTACCAATATGTTGCCGTGTTCCTCTTATTGTTTGGTTTCTTTGGATTTGTTTTTATGATGTTTTGGCGGGTTTTCGGAATGTTTTGGTGGTGTTTTAGAATGTTTTGTTTTCTCTTGAGTTGTTTTTATTGTCTTGGCAGGTTTTGGAATGTTTGGATTCCTTTTGGCGGGTTTTAAAATATTTTGGCGGGTATTTGGAATGTTTTGGTTTGCTTTCATTTGTTTTGATTATGTTTTGGCAAGTTATTGAATGTTTGGATCACTTCTGCCTGGTGTGATAGTATTTTGGCATCTTTTCAGAATGTTTTGATCAGTTTTGGCAGGTTCTAAAGTATTTTGTTGGGTTTTTGGAATGTTTTGGTTGGTCTTGATTTGTTTTTATGATGTTGTGACACGTTTTTTGAATGTTTTGATCAGTTCTGGCTGGTTTTCTAATGTTTTGGCATCTTTTCAGAATATTTTGGTCAGTCTTGCGGGTCTAAATTATTTTGGCGGGTTTTCGGAATATTTTGGTTGGTTTTGATTTGTTTTTATGATGTTTTGGCAGGTTTTCGGAATGTTTTGGTTGGGTTTTAGAATGTTTTGTATTCTCTTGAGTTGTTTTTATTGTGTTGGCAGGTTTTGGAATGTTTGGATTCCTTTTGGCGGGTTTTAAAATATTTTGGTGGGTATTTGGAAGGTTTGGCGGGTATTCGGAATGTTTTGATTAGTTTTGACAGGTTTTGAAATATTTTGGCGGGTTTTTAGAAGGTTTTGATTTGTTTTGATTATGTTTAGCCCAGTTTTTGGTGTGTTTGGATTAGCTTTGGTGGGCTTTATCATGTTTTGTCAGGTTTTTTCAAATGTTTTGATCACTTCTGTCTGGTTTTCTATTTTGGCGGGTTTGAAAATATTTTTTGATTAGTTTTGCGGGTTTTAAAATATTTTGGCTCTTTGCGCAGAGATGACGGTGCCGGTTGCGGTGCGCTGCGGGGCGCTCCTTCTGCGGAAAGACGCCTGGCAGCGGCAATTAGGACAGCTCCGTGTCTCCGAATTCTGCATTTCTTGCCTTCTGCATCTCAGCAAAATGCTTTCCCACTAGGTGTAGCAAGGAGAAACTGTGCCAGCTGAGTAGATGTATCCCGGCCTGCCCTTTGAAGTTCCCAAGTTCTTGGCATCTCAGAGCCTAAAGGGAAGAGCAAGGTTATCTATGGTACAAGCACAGCAAAGTTGTCCAAGAATAGCTTCCATTGGAATGCTAATGGCAATTGAAGAGGCAGGCCAGTGGCAAGCCACTATCTTCTAGCAGTTTGAAAGGTGCAGACACAGTGCAGGTGTTGTGCGGCTTCCTTCTTCGCCTCCTAGAAGGTGCCGCGCTCTCCGTCTCTTGCTTACCAATATGTTGCCGTGTTCCTCTTATTGTTTGGTTTCTTTGGATTTGTTTTTATGATGTTTTGGCGGGTTTTCGGAATGTTTTGGTGGTGTTTTAGAATGTTTTGTTTTCTCTTGAGTTGTTTTTATTGTCTTGGCAGGTTTTGGAATGTTTGGATTCCTTTTGGCGGGTTTTAAAATATTTTGGCGGGTATTTGGAATGTTTTGGTTTGCTTTCATTTGTTTTGATTATGTTTTGGCAAGTTATTGAATGTTTGGATCACTTCTGCCTGGTGTGATAGTATTTTGGCATCTTTTCAGAATGTTTTGATCAGTTTTGGCAGGTTCTAAAGTATTTTGTTGGGTTTTTGGAATGTTTTGGTTGGTCTTGATTTGTTTTTATGATGTTGTGACACGTTTTTTGAATGTTTTGATCAGTTCTGGCTGGTTTTCTAATGTTTTGGCATATTTTCAGAATATTTTGGTCAGTCTTGCGGGTCTAAATTATTTTGGCGGGTTTTCGGAATATTTTGGTTGGTTTTGATTTGTTTTTATGATGTTTTGGCAGGTTTTCGGAATGTTTTGGTTGGGTTTTAGAATGTTTTGTATTCTCTTGAGTTGTTTTCATTGTGTTGGCAGGTTTTGGAATGTTTGGATTCCTTTTGGCGGGTTTTAAAATATTTTGGTGGGTATTTGGAAGGTTTGGCGGGTATTCGGAATGTTTTGATTAGTTTTGACAGGTTTTGAAATATTTTGGCGGGTTTTTAGAAGGTTTTGATTTGTTTTGATTATGTTTAGCCCAGTTTTTGGTGTGTTTGGATTAGCTTTGGTGGGCTTTATCATGTTTTGTCAGGTTTTTTCAAATGTTTTGATCACTTCTGTCTGGTTTTCTATTTTGGCGGGTTTGAAAATATTTTTTGATTAGTTTTGCGGGTTTTAAAATATTTTGGCTCTTTGCGCAGAGATGACGGTGCCGGTTGCGGTGCGCTGCGGGGCGCTCCTTCTGCGGAAAGACGCCTGGCAGCGGCAATTAGGACAGCTCCGTGTCTCCGAATTCTGCATTTCTTGCCTTCTGCATCTCAGCAAAATGCTTTCCCACTAGGTCTAGCTAGGAGAAACTGTGCCAGCTGAGTAGATGTAGCCCGGCCCGCCCTTTGAAGTTCACAAGTTCTTGGCATCTCAGAGCCTAAAGGGAAGAGCAAGGTTATCTATGGTACAAGCACAGCAAAGTTGTCCAAGAATAGCTTCCATTCGAATGCTAATGGCAATTGAAGAGGCAGGCCAGTGGCAAGCCACTATCTTCTAGCAGTTTGAAAGGTGCAGACACAGTGCAGGTGTTGTGCGGCTTCCTTCTTCGCCTCCTAGAAGGTGCCGCGCTCTCCGTCTCTTGCTTACCAATATGTTGCCGTGTTCCTCTTATTGTTTGGTTTCTTTGGATTTGTTTTTATGATGTTTTGGCGGGTTTTCGGAATGTTTTGGTGGTGTTTTAGAATGTTTTGTTTTCTCTTGAGTTGTTTTTATTGTGTTGGCAGGTTTTGGAATGTTTGGATTCCTTTTGGCGGGTTTTAAAATATTTTGGCGGGTATTTGGAATGTTTTGGTTTGCTTTCATTTGTTTTGATTATGTTTTGGCAAGTTATTGAATGTTTGGATCACTTCTGCCTGGTGTGATAGTATTTTGGCATCTTTTCAGAATGTTTTGATCAGTTTTGGCAGGTTCTAAAGTATTTTGTTGGGTTTTTGGAATGTTTTGGTTGGTTTTGATTTGTTTTTATGATGTTGTGACACGTTTTTTGAATGTTTTGATCAGTTCTGGCTGGTTTTCTAATGTTTTGGCATATTTTCAGAATATTTTGGTCAGTCTTGCGGGTCTAAATTATTTTGGCGGGTTTTCGGAATATTTTGGTTGGTTTTGATTTGTTTTTACGATGTTTTGGCAGGTTTTCGGTATGTTTTGGTTGGGTTTTAGAATGTTTTGTATTCTCTTGAGTTGTTTTCATTGTGTTGGCAGGTTTTGGAATGTTTGGATTCCTTTTGGCGGGTTTTAAAATATTTTGGCGGGTATTTGGATGGTTTGGCGGGTATTCAGAATGTTTTTATTAGTTTTGGCAGGTTTTAAAATATTTTGGCGGGTTTTTAGAATGTTTTGATTTGTTTTGATTATGTTTAGCCCAGTTTTTGGTGTGTTTGGATTAGCTTTGGTGGGCTTTATCATGTTTTGTCAGGTTTTTTCAAATGTTTTGATCACTTCTGTCTGGTTTTCTATTTTGGCGGGTTTGAAAATATTTTTTGATTAGTTTTGGCGGGTTTTAAACTATTTTGGCTCTTTGCGCAGAGATGACGGTGCCGGTTGCGGTGCGCTGCGGGGCGCTCCTTCTGCGGAAAGACGCCTGGCAGCGGCAATTAGGACAGCTCCGCGTCTCCGAATTCTGCATTTCTTGCCTTCTGCATCTCAGCAAAATGCTTTCCCACTAGGTGTAGCAAGGAGAAACTGAGCCAGCTGAGTAGATGTAGCCCGGCCCGCCCTTTGAAGTTCACAAGTTCTTGGCATCTCAGAGCCTAAAGGGAAGAGCAAGGTTATCTATGGTACAAGCACAGCAAAGTTGTCCAAGAATAGCTTCCATTCGAATGCTAATGGCAATTGAAGAGGCAGGCCAGTGGCAAGCCACTATCTTCTAGCAGTTTGAAAGGTGCAGACACAGTGCAGGTGTTGTGCGGCTTCCTTCTTCGCCTCCTAGAAGGTGCCGCGCTCTCCGTCTCTTGCTTACCAATATGTTGCCGTGTTCCTCTTATTGTTTGGTTTCTTTGGATTTGTTTTTATGATGTTTTGGCGGGTTTCGGAATGTTTTGGTGGTGTTTTAGAATGTTTTGTTTTCTCTTGAGTTGTTTTTATTGTCTTGGCAGGTTTTGGAATGTTTGGATTCCTTTTGGCGGGTTTTAAAATATTTTGGCGGGTATTTGGAATGTTTTGGTTTGCTTTCATTTGTTTTGATTATGTTTTGGCAAGTTATTGAATGTTTGGATGACTTCTGCCTGGTGTGATAGTATTTTGGCATCTTTTCAGAATGTTTTGATCAGTTTTGGCAGGTTCTAAAGTATTTTGTTGGGTTTTTGGAATGTTTTGGTTGGTTTTGATTGGTTTTTATGATATTGTGACACGTTTTTTGAATGTTTTGTTCAGTTCTGGCTGGTTTTCTAATGTTTTGGCATATTTTCAGAATATTTTGGTCAGTCTTGCGGGTCTAAATTATTTTGGCGGGTTTTCGGAATATTTTGGTTGGTTTTGATTTGTTTTTATGATGTTTTGGCAGGTTTTCGGAATGTTTTGGTTGGGTTTTAGAATGTTTTGTATTCTCTTGAGTTGTTTTTATTGTGTTGGCAGGTTTTGGAATGTTTGGATTCCTTTTGGCGGGTTTTAAAATATTTTGGTGGGTATTTGGAAGGTTTGGCGGGTATTCGGAATGTTTTGATTAGTTTTGACAGGTTTTGAAATATTTTGGCGGGTTTTTAGAAGGTTTTGATTTGTTTTGATTATGTTTAGCCCAGTTTTTGGTGTGTTTGGATTAGCTTTGGTGGGCTTTATCATGTTTTGTCAGGTTTTTTCAAATGTTTTGATCACTTCTGTGTGGTTTTCTATTTTGGCGGGTTTGAAAATATTTTTTGATTAGTTTTGGCGGGTTTTAAAATATTTTGGCTCTTTGCGCAGAGATGACGGTGCCGGTTGCGGTGCGCTGCGGGGCGCTCCTTCTGCGGAAAGACGCCTGGCAGCGGCAATTAGGACAGCTCCGTGTCTCCGAATTCTGCATTTCTTGCCTTCTGCATCTCAGCAAAATGCTTTCCCACTAGGTGTAGCAAGGAGAAACTGTGCCAGCTGAGTAGATGTAGCCCGGCCCGCCCTTTGAAGTTCACAAGTTCTTGGCATCTCAGAGCCTAAAGGGAAGAGCAAGGTTATCTATGGTACAAGCACAGCAAAGTTGTCCAAGAATAGCTTCCATTCGAATGCTAATGGCAATTGAAGAGGCAGGCCAGTGGCAAGCCACTATCTTCTAGCAGTTTGAAAGGTGCAGACACAGTGCAGGTGTTGTGCGGCTTCCTTCTTCGCCTCCTAGAAGGTGCCGCGCTCTCCGTCTCTTGCTTACCAATATGTTGCCGTGTTCCTCTTATTGTTTGGTTTCTTTGGATTTGTTTTTATGATGTTTTGGCGGGTTTTCGGAATGTTTTGGTGGTGTTTTAGAATGTTTTGTTTTCTCTTGAGTTGTTTTTATTGTCTTGGCAGGTTTTGGAATGTTTGGATTCCTTTTGGCGGGTTTTAAAATATTTTGGCGGGTATTTGGAATGTTTTGGTTTGCTTTCATTTGTTTTGATTATGTTTTGGCAAGTTATTGAATGTTTGGATGACTTCTGCCTGGTGTGATAGTATTTTGGCATCTTTTCAGAATGTTTTGATCAGTTTTGGCAGGTTCTAAAGTATTTTGTTGGGTTTTTGGAATGTTTTGGTTGGTTTTGATTTGTTTTTATGATATTGTGACACGTTTTTTGAATGTTTTGATCTGTTCTGGCTGGTTTTCTAATGTTTTGGCATCTTTTCAGAATATTTTGGTCAGTCTTGCGGGTCTAAATTATTTTGGCGGGTTTTCGGAATATTTTGGTTGGTTTTGATTTGTTTTTATGATGTTTTGGCAGGTTTTCGGAATGTTTTGGTTGGGTTTTAGAATGTTTTGTATTCTCTTGAGTTGTTTTTATTGTGTTGGCAGGTTTTGGAATGTTTGGATTCCTTTTGGCGGGTTTTAAAATATTTTGGCGGGTATTTGGAAGGTTTGGCGGGTATTCGGAATGTTTTGATTAGTTTTGACAGGTTTTGAAATATTTTGGCGGGTTTTTAGAAGGTTTTGATTTGTTTTGATTATGTTTAGCCCAGTTTTTGGTGTGTTTGGATTAGCTTTGGTGGGCTTTATCATGTTTTGTCAGGTTTTTTCAAATGTTTTGATCACTTCTGTCTGGTTTTCTATTTTGGCGGGTTTGAAAATATTTTTTGATTAGTTTTGGCGGGTTTTAAACTATTTTGGCTCTTTGCGCAGAGATGACGGTGCCGGTTGCGGTGCGCTGCGGGGCGCTCCTTCTGCGGAAAGACGCCTGGCAGCGGCAATTAGGACAGCTCCGCGTCTCCGAATTCTGCATTTCTTGCCTTCTGCATCTCAGCAAAATGCTTTCCCACTAGGTGTAGCAAGGAGAAACTGAGCCAGCTGAGTAGATGTAGCCCGGCCCGCCCTTTGAAGTTCACAAGTTCTTGGCATCTCAGAGCCTAAAGGGAAGAGCAAGGTTATCTATGGTACAAGCACAGCAAAGTTGTCCAAGAATAGCTTCCATTCGAATGCTAATGGCAATTGAAGAGGCAGGCCAGTGGCAAGCCACTATCTTCTAGCAGTTTGAAAGGTGCAGACACAGTGCAGGTGTTGTGCGGCTTCCTTCTTCGCCTCCTAGAAGGTGCCGCGCTCTCCGTCTCTTGCTTACCAATATGTTGCCGTGTTCCTCTTATTGTTTGGTTTCTTTGGATTTGTTTTTATGATGTTTTGGCGGGTTTTCGGAATGTTTTGGTGGTGTTTTAGAATGTTTTGTTTTCTCTTGAGTTGTTTTTATTGTCTTGGCAGGTTTTGGAATGTTTGGATTCCTTTTGGCGGGTTTTAAAATATTTTGGCGGGTATTTGGAAAGTTTTGGTTTGCTTTCATTTGTTTTGATTATGTTTTGGCAAGTTATTGAATGTTTGGATGACTTCTGCCTGGTGTGATAGTATTTTGGCATCTTTTCAGAATGTTTTGATCAGTTTTGGCAGGTTCTAAAGTATTTTGTTGGGTTTTTGGAATGTTTTGGTTGGTTTTGATTGGTTTTTATGATATTGTGACACGTTTTTTGAATGTTTTGTTCAGTTCTGGCTGGTTTTCTACTGTTTTGGCATATTTTCAGAATATTTTGGTCAGTCTTGCGGGTCTAAATTATTTTGGCGTGTTTTCGGAATATTTTGGTTGGTTTTGATTTGTTTTTACGATGTTTTGGCAGGTTTTCGGTATGTTTTGGTTGGGTTTTAGAATGTTTTGTATTCTCTTGAGTTGTTTTCATTGTGTTGGCAGGTTTTGGAATGTTTGGATTCCTTTTGGCGGGTTTTAAAATATTTTGGCGGGTATTTGGATGGTTTGGCGGGTATTCGGAATGTTTTTATTAGTTTTGGCAGGTTTTAAAATATTTTGGCGGGTTTTTAGAATGTTTTGATTTGTTTTGATTATGTTTAGCCCAGTTTTTGGTGTGTTTGGATTAGCTTTGGTGGGCTTTATCATGTTTTGTCAGGTTTTTGCGAATGTTTTGATCACTTCTGTCTGGTTTTCTATTTTGGCGGGTTTGAAAATATTTTTTGATTAGTTTTGGCGGGTTTTAAACTATTTTGGCTCTTTGCGCAGAGATGACGGTGCCGGTTGCGGTGCGCTGCGGGGCGCTCCTTCTGCGGAAAGACGCCTGGCAGCGGCAATTAGGACAGCTCCGCGTCTCCGAATTCTGCATTTCTTGCCTTCTGCATCTCAGCAAAATGCTTTCCCACTAGGTGTAGCAAGGAGAAACTGAGCCAGCTGAGTAGATGTAGCCCGGCCCGCCCTTTGAAGTTCACAAGTTCTTGGCATCTCAGAGCCTAAAGGGAAGAGCAAGGTTATCTATGGTACAAGCACAGCAAAGTTGTCCAAGAATAGCTTCCATTCGAATGCTAATGGCAATTGAAGAGGCAGGCCAGTGGCAAGCCACTATCTTCTAGCAGTTTGAAAGGTGCAGACACAGTGCAGGTGTTGTGCGGCTTCCTTCTTCGCCTCCTAGAAGGTGCCGCGCTCTCCGTCTCTTGCTTACCAATATGTTGCCGTGTTCCTCTTATTGTTTGGTTTCTTTGGATTTGTTTTTATGATGTTTTGGCGGGTTTTCGGAATGTTTTGGTGGTGTTTTAGAATGTTTTGTTTTCTCTTGAGTTGTTTTTATTGTCTTGGCAGGTTTTGGAATGTTTGGATTCCTTTTGGCGGGTTTTAAAATATTTTGGCGGGTATTTGGAAAGTTTTGGTTTGCTTTCATTTGTTTTGATTATGTTTTGGCAAGTTATTGAATGTTTGGATGACTTCTGCCTGGTGTGATAGTATTTTGGCATCTTTTCAGAATGTTTTGATCAGTTTTGGCAGGTTCTAAAGTATTTTGTTGGGTTTTTGGAATGTTTTGGTTGGTTTTGATTGGTTTTTATGATATTGCGACACGTTTTTTGAATGTTTTGTTCAGTTCTGGCTGGTTTTCTACTGTTTTGGCATATTTTCAGAATATTTTGGTCAGTCTTGCGGGTCTAAATTATTTTGGCGTGTTTTCGGAATATTTTGGTTGGTTTTGATTTGTTTTTACGATGTTTTGGCAGGTTTTCGGTATGTTTTGGTTGGGTTTTAGAATGTTTTGTATTCTCTTGAGTTGTTTTCATTGTGTTGGCAGGTTTTGGAATGTTTGGATTCCTTTTGGCGGGTTTTAAAATATTTTGGCGGGTATTTGGATGGTTTGGCGGGTATTTGGAATGTTTTGATTAGTTTTGGCAGGTTTTGAAATATTTTGGCGGGTTTTTAGAATGTTTTGATTTGTTTTGATTATGTTTAGCCCAGTTTTTGGTGTGTTTGGATTAGCTTTGGTGGGCTTTATCATGTTTTGTCAGGTTTTTTCAAATGTTTTGATCACTTCTGTCTGGTTTTCTATTTTGGCGGGTTTGAAAATATTTTTTGATTAGTTTTGGCGGGCTTTAAAATATTTTGGCTCTTTGCGCAGAGATGACGGTGCCGGTTGCGGTGCGCTGCGGGGCGCTCCTTCTGCGGAAAGACGCCTGGCAGCGGCAATTAGGACAGCTCCGTGTCTCCGAATTCTGCATTTCTTGCCTTCTGCATCTCAGCAAAATGCTTTCCCACTAGGTGTAGCAAGGAGAAACTGTGCCAGCTGAGTAGATGTAGCCCGGCCCGCCCTTTGAAGTTCACAAGTTCTTGGCATCTCAGAGCCTAAAGGGAAGAGCAAGGTTATCTATGGTACAAGCACAGCAAAGTTGTCCAAGAATAGCTTCCATTGGAATGCTAATGGCAATTGAAGAGGCAGGCCAGTGGCAAGCCACTATCTTCTAGCAGTTTGAAAGGTGCAGACACAGTGCAGGTGTTGTGCGGCTTCCTTCTTCGCCTCCTAGAAGGTGCCGCGCTCTCCGTCTCTTGCTTACCAATATGTTGCCGTGTTCCTCTTATTGTTTGGTTTCTTTGGATTTGTTTTTATGATGTTTTGGCGGGTTTTCGGAATGTTTTGGTGGTGTTTTAGAATGTTTTGTTTTCTCTTGAGTTGTTTTTATTGTCTTGGCAGGTTTTGGAATGTTTGGATTCCTTTTGGCGGGTTTTAAAATATTTTGGCGGGTATTTGGAATGTTTTGGTTTGCTTTCATTTGTTTTGATTATGTTTTGGCAAGTTATTGAATGTTTGGATGACTTCTGCCTGGTGTGATAGTATTTTGGCATCTTTTCAGAATGTTTTGATCAGTTTTGGCAGGTTCTAAAGTATTTTGTTGGGTTTTTGGAATGTTTTGGTTGGTTTTGATTGGTTTTTATGATATTGTGACACGTTTTTTGAATGTTTTGTTCAGTTCTGGCTGGTTTTCTAATGTTTTGGCATATTTTCAGAATATTTTGGTCAGTCTTGCGGGTCTAAATTATTTTGGCGTGTTTTCGGAATATTTTGGTTGGTTTTGATTTGTTTTTACGATGTTTTGGCAGGTTTTCGGTATGTTTTGGTTGGGTTTTAGAATGTTTTGTATTCTCTTGAGTTGTTTTCATTGTGTTGGCAGGTTTTGGAATGTTTGGATTCCTTTTGGCGGGTTTTAAAATATTTTGGCGGGTATTTGGATGGTTTGGCGGGTAATTGGAATGTTTTGATTAGTTTTGGCAGGTTTTGAAATATTTTGGCGGGTTTTTAGAATGTTTTGATTTGTTTTGATTATGTTTAGCCCAGTTTTTGGTGTGTTTGGATTAGCTTTGGTGGGCTTTATCATGTTTTGTCAGGTTTTTTCAAATGTTTTGATCACTTCTGTCTGGTTTTCTATTTTGGCGGGTTTGAAAATATTTTTTGATTAGTTTTGGCGGGTTTTAAAATATTTTGGCTCTTTGCGCAGAGATGACGGTGCCGGTTGCGGTGCGCTGCGGGGCGCTCCTTCTGCGGAAAGACGCCTGGCAGCGGCAATTAGGACAGCTCCGTGTCTCCGAATTCTGCATTTCTTGCCTTCTGCATCTCAGCAAAATGCTTTCCCACTAGGTCTAGCTAGGAGAAACTGTGCCAGCTGAGTAGATGTAGCCCGGCCCGCCCTTTGAAGTTCACAAGTTCTTGGCATCTCAGAGCCTAAAGGGAAGAGCAAGGTTATCTATGGTACAAGCACAGCAAAGTTGTCCAAGAATAGCTTCCATTCGAATGCTAATGGCAATTGAAGAGGCAGGCCAGTGGCAAGCCACTATCTTCTAGCAGTTTGAAAGGTGCAGACACAGTGCAGGTGTTGTGCGGCTTCCTTCTTCGCCTCCTAGAAGGTGCCGCGCTCTCCGTCTCTTGCTTACCAATATGTTGCCGTGTTCCTCTTATTGTTTGGTTTCTTTGGATTTGTTTTTATGATGTTTTGGCGGGTTTTCGGAATGTTTTGGTGGTGTTTTAGAATGTTTTGTTTTCTCTTGAGTTGTTTTTATTGTCTTGGCAGGTTTTGGAATGTTTGGATTCCTTTTGGCGGGTTTTAAAATATTTTGGCGGGTATTTGGAATGTTTTGGTTTGCTTTCATTTGTTTTGATTATGTTTTGGCAAGTTATTGAATGTTTGGATGACTTCTGCCTGGTGTGATAGTATTTTGGCATCTTTTCAGAATGTTTTGATCAGTTTTGGCAGGTTCTAAAGTATTTTGTTGGGTTTTTGGAATGTTTTGGTTGGTTTTGATTGGTTTTTATGATATTGTGACACGTTTTTTGAATGTTTTGTTCAGTTCTGGCTGGTTTTCTACTGTTTTGGCATATTTTCAGAATATTTTGGTCAGTCTTGCGGGTCTAAATTATTTTGGCGTGTTTTCGGAATATTTTGGTTGGTTTTGATTTGTTTTTACGATGTTTTGGCAGGTTTTCGGTATGTTTTGGTTGGGTTTTAGAATGTTTTGTATTCTCTTGAGTTGTTTTCATTGTGTTGGCAGGTTTTGGAATGTTTGGATTCCTTTTGGCGGGTTTTAAAATATTTTGGTGGGTATTTGGATGGTTTGGCGGGTATTTGGAATGTTTTGATTAGTTTTGGCAGGTTTTGAAATATTTTGGCGGGTTTTTAGAATGTTTTGATTTGTTTTGATTATGTTTAGCCCAGTTTTTGGTGTGTTTGGATTAGCTTTGGTGGGCTTTATCATGTTTTGTCAGGTTTTTTCAAATGTTTTGATCACTTCTGTCTGGTTTTCTATTTTGGCGGGTTTGAAAATATTTTTTGATTAGTTTTGGCGGGCTTTAAAATATTTTGGCTCTTTGCGCAGAGATGACGGTGCCGGTTGCGGTGCGCTGCGGGGCGCTCCTTCTGCGGAAAGACGCCTGGCAGCGGCAATTAGGACAGCTCCGTGTCTCCGAATTCTGCATTTCTTGCCTTCTGCATCTCAGCAAAATGCTTTCCCACTAGGTGTAGCAAGGAGAAACTGTGCCAGCTGAGTAGATGTAGCCCGGCCCGCCCTTTGAAGTTCACAAGTTCTTGGCATCTCAGAGCCTAAAGGGAAGAGCAAGGTTATCTATGGTACAAGCACAGCAAAGTTGTCCAAGAATAGCTTCCATTCGAATGCTAATGGCAATTGAAGAGGCAGGCCAGTGGCAAGCCACTACCTTCTAGCAGTTTGAAAGGTGCAGACACAGTGCAGGTGTTGTGCGGCTTCCTTCATCGCCTCCTAGAAGGTGCCGCGCTCTCCGTCTCTTGCTTACCAATATGTTGCCGTGTTCCTCTTATTGTTTGGTTTCTTTGGATTTGTTTTTATGATGTTTTGGCGGGTTTTCGGAATGTTTTGGTGGTGTTTTAGAATGTTTTGTTTTCTCTTGAGTTGTTTTTATTGTGTTGGCAGGTTTTGGAATGTTTGGATTCCTTTTGGCGGGTTTTAAAATATTTTGGCAGGTATTTGGAATGTTTTGGTTTGCTTTCATTTGTTTTGATTATGTTTTGGCAAGTTATTGAATGTTTGGATCACTTCTGCCTGGTTTGATAGTATTTTGGCATCTTTTCAGAATGTTTTGATCAGTTTTGGCAGGTTCTAAAGTATTTTGTTGGGTTTTTGGAATGTTTTGGTTGGTTTTGATTTGTTTTTATGATGTTGTGACACGTTTTTTGAATGTTTTGATCAGTTCTGGCTGGTTTTCTAATGTTTTGGCATCTTTTCAGAATATTTTGGTCAGTCTTGCGGGTCTAAATTATTTTGGCGGGTTTTCAGAATATTTTGGTTGGTTTTGATTTGTTTTTATGATGTTTTGGCAGGTTTTCGGTATGTTTTGGTTGGGTTTTAGAATGTTTTGTATTCTCTTGAGTTGTTTTTATTGTGTTGGCAGGTTTTGGAATGTTTGGATTCCTTTTGGCGGGTTTTAAAATATTTTGGTGGGTATTTGGAATGTTTTGGCGGGTATTCGGAATGTTTTGATTAGTTTTGACAGGTTTTGAAATATTTTGGCGGGTTTTTAGAAGGTTTTGATTTGTTTTGATTATGTTTAGCCCAGTTTTTGGTGTGTTTGGATTAGCTTTGGTGGGCTTTATCATGTTTTGTCAGGTTTTTTCAAATGTTTTGATCCCTTCTGTCTGGTTTTCTATTTTGGCGGGTTTGAAAATATTTTTTGATTAGTTTTGGCGGGTTTTAAAATATTTTGGCTCTTTGCGCAGAGATGACGGTGCCGGTTGCGGTGCGCTGCAGGGCGCTCCTTCTGCGGAAAGATGCCTGGCAGCGGCAATTAGGACAGCTCCGTGTCTCCGAATTCTGCATTTCTTGCCTTCTGCATCTCAGCAAAATGCTTTCCCACTAGGTGTAGCAAGGAGAAACTGTGGCAGCTGAGTAGATGTAGCCCGGCCCGCCCTTTGAAGTTCACAAGTTCTTGGCATCTCAGAGCCTAAAGGGAAGAGCAAGGTTATCTATGGTACAAGCACAGCAAAGTTGTCCAAGAATAGCTTCCATTTGAATGCTAATGGCAATTGAAGAGGCAGGCCAGTGGCAAGCCACTATCTTCTAGCAGTTTGAAAGGTGCAGACACAGTGCAGGTGTTGTGCGGCTTCCTTCTTCGCCTCCTAGAAGGTGCCGCGCTCTCCGTCTCTTGCTTACCAATATGTTGCCGTGTTCCTCTTATTGTTTGGTTTCTTTGGATTTGTTTTTATGATGTTTTGGCGGGTTTTCGGAATGTTTTGGTGGTGTTTTAGAATGTTTTGTTTTCTCTTGAGTTGTTTTTATTGTCTTGGCAGGTTTTGGAATGTTTGGATTCCTTTTGGCGGGTTTTAAAATATTTTGGCGGGTATTTGGAATGTTTTGGTTTGCTTTCATTTGTTTTGATTATGTTTTGGCAAGTTATTGAATGTTTGGATGACTTCTGCCTGGTGTGATAGTATTTTGGCATCTTTTCAGAATGTTTTGATCAGTTTTGGCAGGTTCTAAAGTATTTTGTTGGGTTTTCAGAATATTTTGGTTGGTTTTGATTTGTTTTTATGATGTTTTGGCAGGTTTTCGGAATGTTTTGGTTGGGTTTTAGAATGTTTTGTATTCTCTTGAGTTGTTTTTATTGTGTTGGCAGGTTTTGGAATGTTTGGATTCCTTTTGGCGGGTTTTAAAATATTTTGGTGGGTATTTGGAAGGTTTGGCGGGTATTCGGAATGTTTTGATTAGTTTTGACAGGTTTTGAAATATTTTGGCGGGTTTTTAGAAGGTTTTGATTTGTTTTGATTATGTTTAGCCCAGTTTTTGGTGTGTTTGGATTAGCTTTGGTGGGCTTTATCATGTTTTGTCAGGTTTTTTCAAATGTTTTGATCACTTCTGTCTGGTTTTCTATTTTGGCGGGTTTGAAAATATTTTTTGATTAGTTTTGACGGGTTTTAAAATATTTTGGCTCTTTGCGCAGAGATGACGGTGCCGGTTGCGGTGCGCTGCGGGGCGCTCCTTCTGCGGAAAGACGCCTGGCAGCGGCAATTAGGACAGCTCCGTGTCTCCGAATTCTGCATTTCTTGCCTTCTGCATCTCAGCAAAATGCTTTCCCACTAGGTGTAGCAAGGAGAAACTGTGCCAGCTGAGTAGATGCATCCCGGCCCGCCCTTTGAAGTTCACAAGTTCTTGGCATCTCAGAGCCTAAAGGGAAGAGCAAGGTTATCTATGGTACAAGCACAGCAAAGTTGTCCAAGAATAGCTTCCATTCGAATGCTAATGGCAATTGAAGAGGCAGGCCAGTGGCAAGCCACTATCTTCTAGCAGTTTGAAAGTTGCAGACACAGTGCAGGTGTTGTGCGGCTTCCTTCTTCGCCTCCTAGAAGGTGCCGCGCTCTCCGTCTCTTGCTTACCAATATGTTGCCGTGTTCCTCTTATTGTTTGGTTTCTTTGGATTTGTTTTTATGATGTTTTGGCGGGTTTTCGGAATGTTTTGGTGGTGTTTTAGAATGTTTTGTTTTCTCTTGAGTTGGTTTTATTGTCTTGGCAGGTTTTGGAATGTTTGGATTCCTTTTGGCGGGTTTTAAAATATTTTGGCGGGTATTTGGAATGTTTTGGTTTGCTTTCATTTGTTTTGATTATGTTTTGGCAAGTTATTGAATGTTTGGATCACTTCTGCCTGGTTTGATAGTATTTTGGCATCTTTTCAGAATGTTTTGATCAGTTTTGGCAGGTTCTAAAGTATTTTGTTGGGTTTTTGGAATGTTTTGGTTGGTTTTGATTTGTTTTTATGATGTTGTGACACGTTTTTTGAATGTTTTGTTCAGTTCTGGCTGGTTTTCTAATGTTTTGGCATATTTTCAGAATATTTTGGTCAGTCTTGCGGGTCTAAATTATTTTGGCGGGTTTTCGGAATATTTTGGTTGGTTTTGATTTGTTTTTACGATGTTTTGGCAGGTTTTCGGTATGTTTTGGTTGGGTTTTAGAATGTTTTGTATTCTCTTGAGTTGTTTTCATTGTGTTGGCAGGTTTTGGAATGTTTGGATTCCTTTTGGCGGGTTTTAAAATATTTTGGTGGGTATTTGGAAGGTTTGGCGGGTATTCGGAATGTTTTGATTAGTTTTGACAGGTTTTGAAATATTTTGGCGGGTTTTTAGAAGGTTTTGATTTGTTTTGATTATGTTTAGCCCAGTTTTTGGTGTGTTTGGATTAGCTTTGGTGGGCTTTATCATGTTTTGTCAGGTTTTTTCAAATGTTTTGATCACTTCTGTCTGGTTTTCTATTTTGGCGGGTTTGAAAATATTTTTTGATTAGTTTTGGCGGGTTTTAAAATATTTTGGCTCTTTGCGCAGAGATGACGGTGCCGGTTGCGGTGCGCTGCGGGGCGCTCCTTCTGCGGAAAGACGCCTGGCAGCGGCAATTAGGACAGCTCCGTGTCTCCGAATTCTGCATTTCTTGCCTTCTGCATCTCAGCAAAATGCTTTCCCACTAGGTGTAGCAAGGAGAAACTGTGCCAGCTGAGTAGATGCATCCCGGCCCGCCCTTTGAAGTTCACAAGTTCTTGGCATCTCAGAGCCTAAAGGGAAGAGCAAGGTTATCTATGGTACAAGCACAGCAAAGTTGTCCAAGAATAGCTTCCATTCGAATGCTAATGGCAATTGAAGAGGCAGGCCAGTGGCAAGCCACTATCTTCTAGCAGTTTGAAAGGTGCAGACACAGTGCAGGTGTTGTGCGGCTTCCTTCTTCGCCTCCTAGAAGGTGCCGCGCTCTCCGTCTCTTGCTTACCAATATGTTGCCGTGTTCCTCTTATTGTTTGGTTTCTTTGGATTTGTTTTTATGATGTTTTGGCGGGTTTTCGGAATGTTTTGGTGGTGTTTTAGAATGTTTTGTTTTCTCTTGAGTTGTTTTTATTGTCTTGGCAGGTTTTGGAATGTTTGGATTCCTTTTGGCGGGTTTTAAAATATTTTGGCGGGTATTTGGAATGTTTTGGTTTGCTTTCATTTGTTTTGATTATGTTTTGGCAAGTTATTGAATGTTTGGATCACTTCTGCCTGGTTTGATAGTATTTTGGCATCTTTTCAGAATGTTTTGATCAGTTTTGGCAGGTTCTAAAGTATTTTGTTGGGTTTTTGGAATGTTTTGGTTGGTTTTGATTTGTTTTTATGATGTTGTGACACGTTTTTTGAATGTTTTGTTCAGTTCTGGCTGGTTTTCTAATGTTTTGGCATATTTTCAGAATATTTTGGTCAGTCTTGCGGGTCTAAATAGTTTTGGCGGGTTTTCGGAATATTTTGGTTGGTTTTGATTTGTTTTTATGATGTTTTGGCAGGTTTTCGGTATGTTTTGGTTGGGTTTTAGAATGTTTTGTATTCTCTTGAGTTGTTTTTATTGTGTTGGCAGGTTTTGGAATGTTTGGATTCCGTTTGGCGGGTTTTAAAATATTTTGGCGGGTATTTGGATGGTTTGGCGGGTATTCGGAATGTTTTGATTAGTTTTGGCAGGTTTTGAAATATTTTGGCGGGTTTTTAGAATGTTTTGATTTGTTTTGATTATGTTTAGCCCAGTTTTTGGTGTGTTTGGATTAGCTTTGGTGGGCTTTATCATGTTTTGTCAGGTTTTTTCAAATGTTTTGATCACTTCTGTCTGGTTTTCTATTTTGGCGGGTTTGAAAATATTTTTGGATTAGTTTTGGCGGGTTTTAAACTATTTTGGCTCTTTGCGCAGATATGACGGTGCCGGTTGCGGTGCGCTGCGGGGCGCTCCTTCTGCGGAAAGACGCCTGGCAGCGGCAATTAGGACAGCTCCGTGTCTCCGAATTCTGCATTTCTTGCCTTCTGCATCTCAGCAAAATGCTTTCCCACTAGGTGTAGCAAGGAGAAACTGTGCCAGCTGAGTAGATGTATCCCGGCCTGCCCTTTGAAGTTCACAAGTTCTTGGCATCTCAGAGCCTAAAGGGAAGAGCAAGGTTATCTATGGTACAAGCACAGCAAAGTTGTCCAAGAATAGCTTCCATTCGAATGCTAATGGCAATTGAAGAGGCAGGCCAGTGGCAAGCCACTATCTTCTAGCAGTTTGAAAGGTGCAGACACAGTGCAGGTGTTGTGCGGCTTCCTTCTTCGCCTCCTAGAAGGTGCCGCGCTCTCCGTCTCTTGCTTACCAATATGTTGCCGTGTTCCTCTTAGTGTTTGGTTTCTTTGGATTTGTTTTTATGATGTTTTGGCGGGTTTTCGGAATGTTTTGGTGGTGTTTTAGAATGTTTTGTTTTCTCTTGAGTTGTTTTTATTGTCTTGGCAGGTTTTGGAATGTTTGGATTCCTTTTGGCGGGTTTTAAAATATTTTGGCGGGTATTTGGAATGTTTTGGTTTGCTTTCATTTGTTTTGATTATGTTTTGTCAAGTTATTGAATGTTTGGATCACTTCTGCCTGGTGTGATAGTATTTTGGCATCTTTTCAGAATGTTTTGATCAGTTTTGGCAGGTTCTAAAGTATTTTGTTGGGTTTTTGGAATGTTTTGGTTGGTCTTGATTTGTTTTTATGATGTTGTGACACGTTTTTTGAATGTTTTGATCAGTTCTGGCTGGTTTTCTAATGTTTTGGCATATTTTCAGAATATTTTGGTCAGTTTTGCGGGTCTAAATTATTTTGGCGGGTTTTCGGAATATTTTGGTTGGTTTTGATTTGTTTTTATGATGTTTTGGCAGGTTTTCGGTATGTTTTGGTTGGGTTTTAGAATGTTTTGTATTCTCTTGAGTTGTTTTTATTGTGTTGGCAGGTTTTGGAATGTTTGGATTCCTTTTGGCGGGTTTTGAAATATTTTGGTGGGTGTTTGGAAGGTTTGGCAGGTATTCGGAATGTTTTGATTAGTTTTGGCAGGTTTTGAAATATTTTGGCGGGTTTTTAGAATGTTTTGATTTGTTTTGATTATGTTTAGCCCAGTTTTTGGTGTGTTTGGATTAGCTTTGGTGGGCTTTATCATGTTTTGTCAGGTTTTTTCAAATGTTTTGATCACTTCTGTCTGGTTTTCTATTTTGGCGGGTTTGAAAATATTTTTTGATTAGTTTTGGCGGGTTTTAAACTATTTTGGCTCTTTGCGCAGAGATGACGGTGCCGGTTGCGGTGCGCTGCGGGGCGCTCCTTCTGCGGAAAGACGCCTGGCAGCGGCAATTAGGACAGCTCCGTGTCTCCGAATTCTGCATTTCTTGCCTTCTGCATCTCAGCAAAATGCTTTCCCACTAGGTGTAGCAAGGAGAAACTGTGCCAGCTGAGTAGATGTATCCCGGCCTGCCCTTTGAAGTTCACAAGTTCTTGGCATCTCAGAGCCTAAAGGGAAGAGCAAGGTTATCTATGGTACAAGCACAGCAAAGTTGTCCAAGAATAGCTTCCATTCGAATGCTAATGGCAATTGAAGAGGCAGGCCAGTGGCAAGCCACTATCTTCTAGCAGTTTGAAAGGTGCAGACACAGTGCAGGTGTTGTGCGGCTTCCTTCTTCGCCTCCTAGAAGGTGCCGCGCTCTCCGTCTCTTGCTTACCAATATGTTGCCGTGTTCCTCTTAGTGTTTGGTTTCTTTGGATTTGTTTTTATGATGTTTTGGCGGGTTTTCGGAATGTTTTGGTGGTGTTTTAGAATGTTTTGTTTTCTCTTGAGTTGGTTTTATTGTCTTGGCAGGTTTTGGAATGTTTGGATTCCTTTTGGCGGGTTTTAAAATATTTTGGCGGGTATTTGGAATGTTTTGGTTTGCTTTCATTTGTTTTGATTATGTTTTGTCAAGTTATTGAATGTTTGGATCACTTCTGCCTGGTGTGATAGTATTTTGGCATCTTTTCAGAATGTTTTGATCAGTTTTGGCAGGTTCTAAAGTATTTTGTTGGGTTTTTGGAATGTTTTGGTTGGTCTTGATTTGTTTTTATGATGTTGTGACACGTTTTTTGAATGTTTTGATCAGTTCTGGCTGGTTTTCTAATGTTTTGGCATATTTTCAGAATATTTTGGTCAGTTTTGCGGGTCTAAATTATTTTGGCGGGTTTTCGGAATATTTTGGTTGGTTTTGATTTGTTTTTATGATGTTTTGGCAGGTTTTCGGTATGTTTTGGTTGGGTTTTAGAATGTTTTGTATTCTCTTGAGTTGTTTTTATTGTGTTGGCAGGTTTTGGAATGTTTGGATTCCTTTTGGCGGGTTTTGAAATATTTTGGTGGGTGTTTGGAAGGTTTGGCAGGTATTCGGAATGTTTTGATTAGTTTTGACAGGTTTTGAAATATTTTGGCTGGTTTTTAGAAGGTTTGGATTATGTTTAGCCCAGTTTTTGGTGTGTTTGGATTAGCTTTGGTGGGCTTTATCATGTTTTGTCAGGTTTTTTCAAATGTTTTGATCACTTCTGTCTGGTTTTCTATTTTGGCGGGTTTGAAAATATTTTTTGATTAGTTTTGGCGGGTTTTAAACTATTTTGGCTCTTTGCGCAGAGATGACGGTGCCGGTTGCGGTGCGCTGCGGGGCGCTCCTTCTGCGGAAAGACGCCTGGCAGCGGCAATTAGGACAGCTCCGTGTCTCCGAATTCTGCATTTCTTGCCTTCTGCGTCTCAGCAAAATGCTTTCCCACTAGGTGTAGCAAGGAGAAACTGTGCCAGCTGAGTAGATGTAGCCCGGCCCGCCCTTTGAAGTTCACAAGTTCTTGGCATCTCAGAGCCTAAAGGGAAGAGCAAGGTTATCTATGGTACAAGCACAGCAAAGTTATCCAAGAATAGCTTCCATTCAAATGCTAATGGCAATTGAAGAGGCAGGCCAGTGGCAAGCCACTATCTTCTAGCAGTTTGAAAGGTGCAGACACAGTGCAGGTGTTGTGCGGCTTCCTTCTTCGCCTCCTAGAAGGTGCCGCGCTCTCCGTCTCTTGCTTACCAATATGTTGCCGTGTTCCTCTTATTGTTTGGTTTCTTTGGATTTGTTTTTATGATGTTTTGGCGGGTTTTCGGAATGTTTTGGTGGTGTTTTAGAATGTTTTGTTTTCTCTTGAGTTGTTTTTATTGTCTTGGCAGGTTTTGGAATGTTTGGATTCCTTTTGGTGGGTTTTAAAATATTTTGGCGGGTATTTGGAATGTTTTGGTTTGCTTTCATTTGTTTTGATTATGTTTTGGCAAGTTATTGAATGTTTGGATCACTTCTGCCTGGTGTGATAGTATTTTGGCATCTTTTCAGAATGTTTTGATCAGTTTTGGCAGGTTCTAAAGTATTTTGTTGGGTTTTTGGAATGTTTTGGTTGGTCTTGATTTGTTTTTATGATGTTGTGACACGTTTTTTGAATGTTTTGTTCAGTTCTGGCTGGTTTTCTAATGTTTTGGCATATTTTCAGAATATTTTGGTCAGTTTTGCGGGTCTAAATTATTTTGGTGGGTTTTCGGAATATTTTGGTTGGTTTTGATTTGTTTTTATGATGTTTTGGCAGGTTTTCGGTATGTTTTGGTTGGGTTCTAGAATGTTTTGTATTCTCTTGAGTTGTTTTTATTGTGTTGGCAGGTTTTTGAATGTTTGGATTCCTTTTGGCGGGTTTTAAAATATTTTGGTGGGTGTTTAGAAGGTTTGGCGGGTATTCGGAATGTTTTGATTAGTTTTGACAGGTTTTGAAATATTTTGGTGGGTTTTTAGAAGGTTTGGATTATGTTTAGCCCAGTTTTTGGTGTGTTTGGATTAGCTTTGGTGGGCTTTATCATGTTTTGTCAGGTTTTTTCAAATGTTTTGATCACTTCTGTCTGGTTTTCTATTTTGGCGGGTTTGAAAATATTTTGGCGGGTATTTGGATGGTTTGGCGGGTATTCGGAATGTTTTGATTAGTTTTGGCAGGTTTTGAAATATTTTGGCGGGTTTTTAGAATGTTTTGATTTGTTTTGATTATGTTTAGCCCAGTTTTTGGTGTGTTTGGATTAGCTTTGGTGGGCTTTATCATGTTTTGTCAGGTTTTTTCAAATGTTTTGATCACTTCTGTCTGGTTTTCTATTTTGGCGGGTTTGAAAATATTTTTGGATTAGTTTTGGCGGGTTTTAAACTATTTTGGCTCTTTGCGCAGATATGACGGTGCCGGTTGCGGTGCGCTGCGGGGCGCTCCTTCTGCGGAAAGACGCCTGGCAGCGGCAATTAGGACAGCTCCGTGTCTCCGAATTCTGCATTTCTTGCCTTCTGCATCTCAGCAAAATGCTTTCCCACTAGGTGTAGCAAGGAGAAACTGTGCCAGCTGAGTAGATGTATCCCGGCCTGCCCTTTGAAGTTCACAAGTTCTTGGCATCTCAGAGCCTAAAGGGAAGAGCAAGGTTATCTATGGTACAAGCACAGCAAAGTTATCCAAGAATAGCTTCCATTCGAATGCTAATGGCAATTGAAGAGGCAGGCCAGTGGCAAGCCACTATCTTCTAGCAGTTTGAAAGGTGCAGACACAGTGCAGGTGTTGTGCGGCTTCCTTCTTCGCCTCCTAGAAGGTGCCGCGCTCTCCGTCTCTTGCTTACCAATATGTTGCCGTGTTCCTCTTAGTGTTTGGTTTCTTTGGATTTGTTTTTATGATGTTTTGGCGGGTTTTCGGAATGTTTTGGTGGTGTTTTAGAATGTTTTGTTTTCTCTTGAGTTGTTTTTATTGTCTTGGCAGGTTTTGGAATGTTTGGATTCCTTTTGGCGGGTTTTAAAATATTTTGGCGGGTATTTGGAATGTTTTGGTTTGCTTTCATTTGTTTTGATTATGTTTTGTCAAGTTATTGAATGTTTGGATCACTTCTGCCTGGTGTGATAGTATTTTGGCATCTTTTCAGAATGTTTTGATCAGTTTTGGCAGGTTCTAAAGTATTTTGTTGGGTTTTTGGAATGTTTTGGTTGGTCTTGATTTGTTTTTATGATGTTGTGACACGTTTTTTGAATGTTTTGATCAGTTCTGGCTGGTTTTCTAATGTTTTGGCATATTTTCAGAATATTTTGGTCAGTCTTGCGGGTCTAAATTATTTTGGCGGGTTTTCGGAATATTTTAGTTGGTTTTGATTTGTTTTTATGATGTTTTGGCAGGTTTTCGGTATGTTTTGGTTGGGTTTTAGAATGTTTTGTATTCTCTTGAGTTGTTTTTATTGTGTTGGCAGGTTTTGGAATGTTTGGATTCCTTTTGGCGGGTTTTGAAATATTTTGGTGGGTGTTTGGAAGGTTTGGCAGGTATTCGGAATGTTTTGATTAGTTTTGGCAGGTTTTGAAATATTTTGGCGGGTTTTTAGAATGTTTTGATTTGTTTTGATTATGTTTAGCCCAGTTTTTGGTGTGTTTGGATTAGCTTTGGTGGGCTTTATCATGTTTTGTCAGGTTTTTTCAAATGTTTTGATCACTTCTGTCTGGTTTTCTATTTTGGCGGGTTTGAAAATATTTTTTGATTAGTTTTGGCGGGTTTTAAACTATTTTGGCTCTTTGCGCAGAGATGACGGTGCCGGTTGCGGTGCGCTGCGGGGCGCTCCTTCTGCGGAAAGACGCCTGGCAGCGGCAATTAGGACAGCTCCGTGTCTCCGAATTCTGCATTTCTTGCCTTCTGCATCTCAGCAAAATGCTTTCCCACTAGGTGTAGCAAGGAGAAACTGTGCCAGCTGAGTAGATGTATCCCGGCCTGCCCTTTGAAGTTCACAAGTTCTTGGCATCTCAGAGCCTAAAGGGAAGAGCAAGGTTATCTATGGTACAAGCACAGCAAAGTTGTCCAAGAATAGCTTCCATTCGAATGCTAATGGCAATTGAAGAGGCAGGCCAGTGGCAAGCCACTATCTTCTAGCAGTTTGAAAGGTGCAGACACAGTGCAGGTGTTGTGCGGCTTCCTTCTTCGCCTCCTAGAAGGTGCCGCGCTCTCCGTCTCTTGCTTACCAATATGTTGCCGTGTTCCTCTTAGTGTTTGGTTTCTTTGGATTTGTTTTTATGATGTTTTGGCGGGTTTTCGGAATGTTTTGGTGGTGTTTTAGAATGTTTTGTTTTCTCTTGAGTTGGTTTTATTGTCTTGGCAGGTTTTGGAATGTTTGGATTCCTTTTGGCGGGTTTTAAAATATTTTGGCGGGTATTTGGAATGTTTTGGTTTGCTTTCATTTGTTTTGATTATGTTTTGGCAAGTTATTGAATGTTTGGATCACTTCTGCCTGGTGTGATAGTATTTTGGCATCTTTTCAGAATGTTTTGATCAGTTTTGGCAGGTTCTAAAGTATTTTGTTGGGTTTTTGGAATGTTTTGGTTGGGCTTGATTTGTTTTTATGATGTTGTGACACGTTTTTTGAATGTTTTGATCAGTTCTGGCTGGTTTTCTAATGTTTTGGCATATTTTCAGAATATTTTGGTCAGTTTTGCGGGTCTAAATTATTTTGGCGGGTTTTCGGAATATTTTGGTTGGTTTTGATTTGTTTTTATGATGTTTTGGCAGGTTTTCGGTATGTTTTGGTTGGGTTTTAGAATGTTTTGTATTCTCTTGAGTTGTTTTTATTGTGTTGGCAGGTTTTGGAATGTTTGGATTCCTTTTGGCGGGTTTTGAAATATTTTGGTGGGTGTTTGGAAGGTTTGGCAGGTATTCGGAATGTTTTGATTAGTATTGACAGGTTTTGAAATATTTTGGCTGGTTTTTAGAAGGTTTGGATTATGTTTAGCCCAGTTTTTGGTGTGTTTGGATTAGCTTTGGTGGGCTTTATCATGTTTTGTCAGGTTTTTGCGAATGTTTTGATCACTTCTGTCTGGTTTTCTATTTTGGCGGGTTTGAAAATATTTTTTGATTAGTTTTGGCGGGTTTTAAACTATTTTGGCTCTTTGCGCAGAGATGACGGTGCCGGTTGCGGTGCGCTGCGGGGCGCTCCTTCTGCGGAAAGACGCCTGGCAGCGGCAATTAGGACAGCTCCGTGTCTCCGAATTCTGCATTTCTTGCCTTCTGCGTCTCAGCAAAATGCTTTCCCACTAGGTGTAGCAAGGAGAAACTGTGCCAGCTGAGTAGATGTAGCCCGGCCCGCCCTTTGAAGTTCACAAGTTCTTGGCATCTCAGAGCCTAAAGGGAAGAGCAAGGTTATCTATGGTACAAGCACAGCAAAGTTATCCAAGAATAGCTTCCATTCAAATGCTAATGGCAATTGAAGAGGCAGGCCAGTGGCAAGCCACTATCTTCTAGCAGTTTGAAAGGTGCAGACACAGTGCAGGTGTTGTGCGGCTTCCTTCTTCGCCTCCTAGAAGGTGCCGCGCTCTCCGTCTCTTGCTTACCAATATGTTGCCGTGTTCCTCTTATTGTTTGGTTTCTTTGGATTTGTTTTTATGATGTTTTGGCGGGTTTTCGGAATGTTTTGGTGGTGTTTTAGAATGTTTTGTTTTCTCTTGAGTTGTTTTTATTGTCTTGGCAGGTTTTGGAATGTTTGGATTCCTTTTGGTGGGTTTTAAAATATTTTGGCGGGTATTTGGAATGTTTTGGTTTGCTTTCATTTGTTTTGATTATGTTTTGTCAAGTTATTGAATGTTTGGATCACTTCTGCCTGGTTTGATAGTATTTTGGCATCTTTTCAGAATGTTTTGATCAGTTTTGGCAGGTTCTAAAGTATTTTGTTGGGTTTTTGGAATGTTTTGGTTGGTCTTGATTTGTTTTTATGATGTTGTGACACGTTTTTTGAATGTTTTGTTCAGTTCTGGCTGGTTTTCTAATGTTTTGGCATATTTTCAGAATATTTTGGTCAGTTTTGCGGGTCTAAATTATTTTGGTGGGTTTTCGGAATATTTTGGTTGGTTTTGATTTGTTTTTATGATGTTTTGGCAGGTTTTCGGTATGTTTTGGTTGGGTTCTAGAATGTTTTGTATTCTCTTGAGTTGTTTTTATTGTGTTGGCAGGTTTTTGAATGTTTGGATTCCTTTTGGCGGGTTTTAAAATATTTTGGTGGGTGTTTAGAAGGTTTGGCGGGTATTCGGAATGTTTTGATTAGTTTTGACAGGTTTTGAAATATTTTGGTGGGTTTTTAGAAGGTTTGGATTATGTTTAGCCCAGTTTTTGGTGTGTTTGGATTAGCTTTGGTGGGCTTTATCATGTTTTGTCAGGTTTTTTCAAATGTTTTGATCACTTCTGTCTGGTTTTCTATTTTGGCGGGTTTGAAAATATTTTTTGATTAGTTTTGGCGGGTTTTAAAATATTTTGGCTCTTTGCGCAGAGATGACGGTGCCGGTTGCGGTGCGCTGCGGGGCGCTCCTTCTGCGGAAAGACGCCTGGCAGCGGCAATTAGGACAGCTCCGTGTTTCCGAATTCTGCATTTCTTGCCTTCTGCATCTCAGCAAAATGCTTTCCCACTAGGTGTAGCAAGGAGAAACTGTGCCAGCTGAGTAGATGTAGCCCGGCCCGCCCTTTGAAGTTCACAAGTTCTTGGCATCTCAGAGCCTAAAGGGAAGAGCAAGGTTATCTATGGTACAAGCACAGCAAAGTTGTCCAAGAATAGCTTCCATTCGAATGCTAATGGCAATTGAAGAGGCAGGCCAGTGGCAAGCCACTATCTTCTAGCAGTTTGAAAGGTGCAGACACAGTGCAGGTGTTGTGCGGCTTCCTTCTTCGCCTCCTAGAAGGTGCCGCGCTCTCCGTCTCTTGCTTACCAATATGTTGCCGTGTTCCTCTTATTGTTTGGTTTCTTTGGATTTGTTTTTATGATGTTTTGGCGGGTTTTCGGAATGTTTTGGTGGTGTTTTAGAATGTTTTGTTTTCTCTTGAGTTGGTTTTATTGTCTTGGCAGGTTTTGGAATGTTTGGATTCCTTTTGGCGGGTTTTAAAATATTTTGGCGGGTATTTGGAATGTTTTGGTTTGCTTTCATTTGTTTTGATTATGTTTTGGCAAGTTATTGAATGTTTGGATCACTTCTGCCTGGTGTGATAGTATTTTGGCATCTTTTCAGAATGTTTTGATCAGTTTTGGCAGGTTCTAAAGTATTTTGTTGGGTTTTTGGAATGTTTTGGTTGGTTTTGATTTGTTTTTATGATATTGTGACACGTTTTTTGAATGTTTTGTTCAGTTCTGGCTGGTTTTCTAATGTTTTGGCATCTTTTCAGAATATTTTGGTCAGTCTTGCGGGTCTAAATTATTTTGGCGGGTTTTCGGAATATTTTGGTTGGTTTTGATTTGTTTTTATGATGTTTTGGCAGGTTTTCGGTATGTTTTGGTTGGGTTTTAGAATGTTTTGTATTCTCTTGAGTTGTTTTTATTGTGTTGGCAGGTTTTGGAATGTTTGGATTCCGTTTGGCGGGTTTTGAAATATTTTGGTGGGTGTTTGGAAGGTTTGGCAGGTATTCGGAATGTTTTGATTAGTTTTGACAGGTTTTGAAATATTTTGGCGGGTTTTTAGAAGGTTTTGATTTGTTTTGATTATGTTTAGCCCAGTTTTTGGTGTGTTTGGATTAGCTTTGGTGGGCTTTATCATGTTTTGTCAGGTTTTTTCAAATGTTTTGATCACTTCTGTCTGGTTTTCTATTTTGGCGGGTTTGAAAATATTTTTTGATTAGTTTTGGCGGGCTTTAAAATATTTTGGCTCTTTGCGCAGAGATGACGGTGCCAGTTGCGGTGCGCTGCGGGGCGCTCCTTCTGCGGAAAGACGCCTGGCAGCGGCAATTAGGACAGCTCTGTGTCTCCGAATTCTGCATTTCTTGCCTTCTGCATCTCAGCAAAATGCTTTCCCACTAGGTGTAGCAAGGAGAAACTGTGCCAGCTGAGTAGATGTATCCCGGCCTGCCCTTTGAAGTTCACAATTTCTTGGCATCTCAGAGCCTAAAGGGAAGAGCAAGGTTATCTATGGTACAAGCACAGCAAAGTTGTCCAAGAATAGCTTCCATTCGAATGCTAATGGCAATTGAAGAGGCAGGCCAGTGGCAAGCCACTATCTTCTAGCAGTTTGAAAGGTGCAGACACAGTGCAGGTGTTGTGCGGCTTCCTTCTTCGCCTCCTAGAAGGTGCCGCGCTCTCCGTCTCTTGCTTACCAATATGTTGCCGTGTTCCTCTTATTGTTTGGTTTCTTTGGATTTGTTTTTATGATGTTTTGGCGGGTTTTCGGAATGTTTTGGTGGTGTTTTAGAATGTTTTGTTTTCTCTTGAGTTGTTTTTATTGTCTTGGCAGGTTTTGGAATGTTTGGATTCCTTTTGGCGGGTTTTAAAATATTTTGGCGGGTATTTGGAATGTTTTGGTTTGCTTTCATTTGTTTTGATTATGTTTTGTCAAGTTATTGAATGTTTGGATGACTTCTGACTGGTGTGATAGTATTTTGGCATCTTTTCAGAATGTTTTGATCAGTTTTGGCAGGTTCTAAAGTATTTTGTTGGGTTTTTGGAATGTTTTGGTTGGTTTTGATTTGTTTTTATGATATTGTGACACGTTTTTTGAATGTTTTGTTCAGTTCTGGCTGGTTTTCTAATGTTTTGGCATCTTTTCAGAATATTTTGGTCAGTCTTGCGGGTCTAAATTATTTTGGCGGGTTTTCGGAATATTTTGGTTGGTTTTGATTTGTTTTTATGATGTTTTGGCAGGTTTTCGGTATGTTTTGGTTGGGTTCTAGAATGTTTTGTATTCTCTTGAGTTGTTTTTATTGTGTTGGCAGGTTTTGGAATGTTTGGATTCCTTTTGGCGGGTTTTAAAATATTTTGGTGGGTGTTTAGAAGGTTTGGCGGGTATTCGGAATGTTTTGATTAGTTTTGACAGGTTTTGAAATATTTTGGTGGGTTTTTAGAAGGTTTGGATTATGTTTAGCCCAGTTTTTGGTGTGTTTGGATTAGCTTTGGTGGGCTTTATCATGTTTTGTCAGGTTTTTTCAAATGTTTTGATCCCTTCTGTCTGGTTTTCTATTTTGGCGGGTTTGAAAATATTTTTTGATTAGTTTTGGCGGGTTTTAAACTATTTTGGCTCTTTGCGCAGAGATGACGGTGCCGGTTGCGGTGCGCTGCGGGGCGCTCCTTCTGCGGAAAGACGCCTGGCAGCGGCAATTAGGACAGCTCCGTGTCTCCGAATTCTGCATTTCTTGCCTTCTGCATCTCAGCAAAATGCTTTCCCACTAGGTGTAGCAAGGAGAAACTGTGCCAGCTGAGTAGATGTAGCCCGGCCCGCCCTTTGAAGTTCACAAGTTCTTGGCATCTCAGAGCCTAAAGGGAAGAGCAAGGTTATCTATGGTACAAGCACAGCAAAGTTGTCCAAGAATAGCTTCCATTGGAATGCTAATGGCAATTGAAGAGGCAGGCCAGTGGCAAGCCACTATCTTCTAGCAGTTTGAAAGGTGCAGACACAGTGCAGGTGTTGTGCGGCTTCCTTCTTCGCCTCCTAGAAGGTGCCGTGCTCTCCGTCTCTTGCTTGCCAATATGTTGCCGTGTTCCTCTTATTGTTTGGTTTCTTTGGATTTGTTTTTATGATGTTTTGGCGGGTTTTCGGAATGTTTTGGTGGTGTTTTAGAATGTTTTGTTTTCTCTTGAGTTGGTTTTATTGTCTTGGCAGGTTTTGGAATGTTTGGATTCCTTTTGGCGGGTTTTAAAATATTTTGGCGGGTATTTGGAATGTTTTGGTTTGCTTTCATTTGTTTTGATTATGTTTTGGCAAGTTATTGAATGTTTGGATCACTTCTGCCTGGTTTGATAGTATTTTGGCATCTTTTCAGAATGTTTTGATCAGTTTTGGCAGGTTCTAAAGTATTTTGTTGGGTTTTTGGAATGTTTTGGTTGGTCTTGATTTGTTTTTATGATGTTGTGACACGTTTTTTGAATGTTTTGTTCAGTTCTGGCTGGTTTTCTAATGTTTTGGCATATTTTCAGAATATTTTGGTCAGTCTTGCGGGTCTAAATTATTTTGGCGGGTTTTCGGAATATTTTGGTTGGTTTTGATTTGTTTTTATGATGTTTTGGCAGGTTTTCGGTATGTTTTGGTTGGGTTTTAGAATGTTTTGTATTCTCTTGAGTTGTTTTTATTGTGTTGGCAGGTTTTGGAATGTTTGGATTCCGTTTGGCGGGTTTTAAAATATTTTGGTGGGTGTTTGGAAGGTTTGGCGGGTATTCGGAATGTTTTGATTAGTTTTGACAGGTTTTGAAATATTTTGGCGGGTTTTTAGAAGGTTTTGATTTGTTTTGATTATGTTTAGCCCAGTTTTTGGTGTGTTTGGATTAGCTTTGGTGGGCTTTATCATGTTTTGTCAGGTTTTTTCAAATGTTTTGATCACTTCTGTCTGGTTTTCTATTTTGGCGGGTTTGAAAATATTTTTTGATTAGTTTTGGCGGGTTTTAAACTATTTTGGCTCTTTGCGCAGAGATGACGGTGCCGGTTGCGGTGCGCTGCGGGGCGCTCCTTCTGCGGAAAGACGCCTGGCAGCGGCAATTAGGACAGCTCTGTGTCTCCGAATTCGGCATTTCTTGCCTTCTGCATCTCAGCAAAATGCTTTCCCACTAGGTGTAGCAAGGAGAAACTGTGCCAGCTGAGTAGATGTAGCCCGGCCCGCCCTTTGAAGTTGACAAGTTCTTGGCATCTCAGAGCCTAAAGGGAAGAGCAAGGTTATCTATGGTACAAGCACAGCAAAGTTGTCCAAGAATAGCTTCCATTCGAATGCTAATGGCAATTGAAGAGGCAGGCCAGTGGCAAGCCACTATCTTCTAGCAGTTTGAAAGGTGCAGACACAGTGCAGGTGTTGTGCGGCTTCCTTCTTCGCCTCCTAGAAGGTGCCGCGCTCTCCGTCTCTTGCTTGCCAATATGTTGCCGTGTTCCTCTTATTGTTTGGTTTCTTTGGATTTGTTTTTATGATGTTTTGGCGGGTTTTCGGAATGTTTTGGTGGTGTTTTAGAATGTTTTGTTTTCTCTTGAGTTGTTTTTATTGTGTTGGCAGGTTTTGGAATGTTTGGATTCCTTTTGGCGGGTTTTAAAATATTTTGGCGGGTATTTGGAATGTTTTGGTTTGCTTTCATTTGTTTTGATTATGTTTTGGCAAGTTATTGAATGTTTGGATCACTTCTGCCTGGTGTGATAGTATTTTGGCATCTTTTCAGAATGTTTTGATCAGTTTTGGCAGGTTCTAAAGTATTTTGTTGGGTTTTTGGAATGTTTTGGTTGGTTTTGATTTGTTTTTATGATATTGTGACACGTTTTTTGAATGTTTTGTTCAGTTCTGGCTGGTTTTCTAATGTTTTGGCATATTTTCAGAATATTTTGGTCAGTCTTGCGGGTCTAAATTATTTTGGCGGGTTTTCGGAATATTTTGGTTGGTTTTGATTTGTTTTTATGATGTTTTGGCAGGTTTTCGGAATGTTTTGGTTGGGTTTTAGAATGTTTTGTATTCTCTTGAGTTGTTTTTATTGTCTTGGCAGGTTTTGGAATGTTTGGATTCCTTTTGGCGGGTTTTAAAATATTTTGGTGGGTATTTGGAAGGTTTGGCGGGTATTCGGAATGTTTTGATTAGTTTTGACAGGTTTTGAAATATTTTGGCGGGTTTTTAGAAGGTTTTGATTTGTTTTGATTATGTTTAGCCCAGTTTTTGGTGTGTTTGGATTAGCTTTGGTGGGCTTTATCATGTTTTGTCAGGTTTTTTCAAATGTTTTGATCACTTCTGTCTGGTTTTCTATTTTGGCGGGTTTGAAAATATTTTTTGATTAGTTTTGGCGGGTTTTAAACTATTTTGGCTCTTTGCGCAGAGATGACGGTGCCGGTTGCGGTGCGCTGCGGGGCGCTCCTTCTGCGGAAAGACGCCTGGCAGCGGCAATTAGGACAGCTCTGTGTCTCCGAATTCTGCATTTCTTGCCTTCTGCATCTCAGCAAAATGCTTTCCCACTAGGTGTAGCAAGGAGAAACTGTGCCAGCTGAGTAGATGTAGCCCGGCCTGCCCTTTGAAGTTCACAATTTCTTGGCATCTCAGAGCCTAAAGGGAAGAGCAAGGTTATCTATGGTACAAGCACAGCAAAGTTGTCCAAGAATAGCTTCCATTCGAATGCTAATGGCAATTGAAGAGGCAGGCCAGTGGCAAGCCACTATCTTCTAGCAGTTTGAAAGGTGCAGACACAGTGCAGGTGTTGTGCGGCTTCCTTCTTCGCCTCCTAGAAGGTGCCGCGCTCTCCGTCTCTTGCTTGCCAATATGTTGCCGTGTTCCTCTTATTGTTTGGTTTCTTTGGATTTGTTTTTATGATGTTTTGGCGGGTTTTCGGAATGTTTTGGTGGTGTTTTAGAATGTTTTGTTTTCTCTTGAGTTGTTTTTATTGTCTTGGCAGGTTTTGGAATGTTTGGATTCCTTTTGGCGGGTTTTAAAATATTTTGGCGGGTATTTGGAATGTTTTGGTTTGCTTTCATTTGTTTTGATTATGTTTTGTCAAGTTATTGAATGTTTGGATCACTTCTGCCTGGTGTGATAGTATTTTGGCATCTTTTCAGAATGTTTTGATCAGTTTTGGCAGGTTCTAAAGTATTTTGTTGGGTTTTTGGAATGTTTTGGTTGGTTTTGATTTGTTTTTATGATATTGTGACACGTTTTTTGAATGTTTTGTTCAGTTCTGGCTGGTTTTCTAATGTTTTGGCATCTTTTCAGAATATTTTGGTCAGTCTTGCGGGTCTAAATTATTTTGGCGGGTTTTCGGAATATTTTGGTTGGTTTTGATTTGTTTTTATGATGTTTTGGCAGGTTTTCGGTATGTTTTGGTTGGGTTCTAGAATGTTTTGTATTCTCTTGAGTTGTTTTTATTGTGTTGGCAGGTTTTGGAATGTTTGGATTCCTTTTGGCGGGTTTTAAAATATTTTGGTGGGTGTTTAGAAGGTTTGGCGGGTATTCGGAATGTTTTGATTAGTTTTGACAGGTTTTGAAATATTTTGGTGGGTTTTTAGAAGGTTTGGATTATGTTTAGCCCAGTTTTTGGTGTGTTTGGATTAGCTTTGGTGGGCTTTATCATGTTTTGTCAGGTTTTTTCAAATGTTTTGATCCCTTCTGTCTGGTTTTCTATTTTGGCGGGTTTGAAAATATTTTTTGATTAGTTTTGGCGGGTTTTAAACTATTTTGGCTCTTTGCGCAGAGATGACGGTGCCGGTTGCGGTGCGCTGCGGGGCGCTCCTTCTGCGGAAAGACGCCTGGCAGCGGCAATTAGGACAGCTCCGTGTCTCCGAATTCTGCATTTCTTGCCTTCTGCATCTCAGCAAAATGCTTTCCCACTAGGTGTAGCAAGGAGAAACTGTGCCAGCTGAGTAGATGTAGCCCGGCCCGCCCTTTGAAGTTCACAAGTTCTTGGCATCTCAGAGCCTAAAGGGAAGAGCAAGGTTATCTATGGTACAAGCACAGCAAAGTTGTCCAAGAATAGCTTCCATTCGAATGCTAATGGCAATTGAAGAGGCAGGCCAGTGGCAAGCCACTATCTTCTAGCAGTTTGAAAGGTGCAGACACAGTGCAGGTGTTGTGCGGCTTCCTTCTTCGCCTCCTAGAAGGTGCCGTGCTCTCCGTCTCTTGCTTGCCAATATGTTGCCGTGTTCCTCTTATTGTTTGGTTTCTTTGGATTTGTTTTTATGATGTTTTGGCGGGTTTTCGGAATGTTTTGGTGGTGTTTTAGAATGTTTTGTTTTCTCTTGAGTTGGTTTTATTGTCTTGGCAGGTTTTGGAATGTTTGGATTCCTTTTGGCGGGTTTTAAAATATTTTGGCGGGTATTTGGAATGTTTTGGTTTGCTTTCATTTGTTTTGATTATGTTTTGGCAAGTTATTGAATGTTTGGATCACTTCTGCCTGGTTTGATAGTATTTTGGCATCTTTTCAGAATGTTTTGATCAGTTTTGGCAGGTTCTAAAGTATTTTGTTGGGTTTTTGGAATGTTTTGGTTGGTCTTGATTTGTTTTTATGATGTTGTGACACGTTTTTTGAATGTTTTGTTCAGTTCTGGCTGGTTTTCTAATGTTTTGGCATATTTTCAGAATATTTTGGTCAGTCTTGCGGGTCTAAATTATTTTGGCGGGTTTTCGGAATATTTTGGTTGGTTTTGATTTGTTTTTATGATGTTTTGGCAGGTTTTCGGTATGTTTTGGTTGGGTTTTAGAATGTTTTGTATTCTCTTGAGTTGTTTTTATTGTGTTGGCAGGTTTTGGAATGTTTGGATTCCGTTTGGCGGGTTTTAAAATATTTTGGTGGGTGTTTGGAAGGTTTGGCGGGTATTCGGAATGTTTTGATTAGTTTTGACAGGTTTTGAAATATTTTGGCGGGTTTTTAGAAGGTTTTGATTTGTTTTGATTATGTTTAGCCCAGTTTTTGGTGTGTTTGGATTAGCTTTGGTGGGCTTTATCATGTTTTGTCAGGTTTTTTCAAATGTTTTGATCACTTCTGTCTGGTTTTCTATTTTGGCGGGTTTGAAAATATTTTTTGATTAGTTTTGGCGGGTTTTAAACTATTTTGGCTCTTTGCGCAGAGATGACGGTGCCGGTTGCGGTGCGCTGCGGGGCGCTCCTTCTGCGGAAAGACGCCTGGCAGCGGCAATTAGGACAGCTCCGTGTCTCCGAATTCGGCATTTCTTGCCTTCTGCATCTCAGCAAAATGCTTTCCCACTAGGTGTAGCAAGGAGAAACTGTGCCAGCTGAGTAGATGTAGCCCGGCCCGCCCTTTGAAGTTGACAAGTTCTTGGCATCTCAGAGCCTAAAGGGAAGAGCAAGGTTATCTATGGTACAAGCACAGCAAAGTTGTCCAAGAATAGCTTCCATTCGAATGCTAATGGCAATTGAAGAGGCAGGCCAGTGGCAAGCCACTATCTTCTAGCAGTTTGAAAGGTGCAGACACAGTGCAGGTGTTGTGCGGCTTCCTTCTTCGCCTCCTAGAAGGTGCCGCGCTCTCCGTCTCTTGCTTGCCAATATGTTGCCGTGTTCCTCTTATTGTTTGGTTTCTTTGGATTTGTTTTTATGATGTTTTGGCGGGTTTTCGGAATGTTTTGGTGGTGTTTTAGAATGTTTTGTTTTCTCTTGAGTTGTTTTTATTGTCTTGGCAGGTTTTGGAATGTTTGGATTCCTTTTGGCGGTTTTTAAAATATTTTGGCGGGTATTTGGAATGTTTTGGTTTGCTTTCATTTGTTTTGATTATGTTTTGTCAAGTTATTGAATGTTTGGATCACTTCTGCCTGGTGTGATAGTATTTTGGCATCTTTTCAGAATGTTTTGATCAGTTTTGGCAGGTTCTAAAGTATTTTGTTGGGTTTTTGGAATGTTTTGGTTGGTTTTGATTTGTTTTTATGATATTGTGACACATTTTTTGAATGTTTTGTTCAGTTCTGGCTGGTTTTCTAATGTTTTGGCATCTTTTCAGAATATTTTGGTCAGTCTTGCGGGTCTAAATTATTTTGGCGGGTTTTCGGAATATTTTGGTTGGTTTTGATTTGTTTTTATGATGTTTTGGCAGGTTTTCGGAATGTTTTGGTTGGGTTTTAGAATGTTTTGTATTCTCTTGAGTTGTTTTTATTGTCTTGGCAGGTTTTGGAATGTTTGGATTCCTTTTGGCGGGTTTTAAAATATTTTGGTGGGTATTTGGAAGGTTTGGCGGGTATTCGGAATGTTTTGATTAGTTTTGACAGGTTTTGAAATATTTTGGCGGGTTTTTAGAAGGTTTTGATTTGTTTTGATTATGTTTAGCCCAGTTTTTGGTGTGTTTGGATTAGCTTTGGTGGGCTTTATCATGTTTTGTCAGGTTTTTTCAAATGTTTTGATCACTTCTGTCTGGTTTTCTATTTTGGCGGGTTTGAAAATATTTTTTGATTAGTTTTGGCGGGTTTTAAACTATTTTGGCTCTTTGCGCAGAGATGACGGTGCCGGTTGCGGTGCGCTGCGGGGCGCTCCTTCTGCGGAAAGACGCCTGGCAGCGGCAATTAGGACAGCTCCGTGTCTCCGAATTCTGCATTTCTTGCCTTCTGCATCTCAGCAAAATGCTTTCCCACTAGGTGTAGCAAGGAGAAACTGTGCCAGCTGAGTAGATGTAGCCCGGCCCGCCCTTTGAAGTTCACAAGTTCTTGGCATCTCAGAGCCTAAAGGGAAGAGCAAGGTTATCTATGGTACAAGCACAGCAAAGTTGTCCAAGAATAGCTTCCATTCGAATGCTAATGGCAATTGAAGAGGCAGGCCAGTGGCAAGCCACTATCTTCTAGCAGTTTGAAAGGTGCAGACACAGTGCAGGTGTTGTGCGGCTTCCTTCTTCGCCTCCTAGAAGGTGCCGCGCTCTCCGTCTCTTGCTTGCCAATATGTTGCCGTGTTCCTCTTATTGTTTGGTTTCTTTGGATTTGTTTTTATGATGTTTTGGCGGGTTTTCGGAATGTTTTGGTGGTGTTTTAGAATGTTTTGTTTTCTCTTGAGTTGTTTTTATTGTGTTGGCAGGTTTTGGAATGTTTGGATTCCTTTTGGCGGGTTTTAAAATATTTTGGCGGGTATTTGGAATGTTTTGGTTTGCTTTCATTTGTTTTGATTATGTTTTGGCAAGTTATTGAATGTTTGGATCACTTCTGCCTGGTGTGATAGTATTTTGGCATCTTTTCAGAATGTTTTGATCAGTTTTGGCAGGTTCTAAAGTATTTTGTTGGGTTTTTGGAATGTTTTGGTTGGTTTTGATTTGTTTTTATGATATTGTGACACGTTTTTTGAATGTTTTGTTCAGTTCTGGCTGGTTTTCTAATGTTTTGGCATATTTTCAGAATATTTTGGTCAGTCTTGCGGGTCTAAATTATTTTGGCGGGTTTTCGGAATATTTTGGTTGGTTTTGATTTGTTTTTATGATGTTTTGGCAGGTTTTCGGAATGTTTTGGTTGGGTTTTAGAATGTTTTGTATTCTCTTGAGTTGTTTTTATTGTCTTGGCAGGTTTTGGAATGTTTGGATTCCTTTTGGCGGGTTTTAAAATATTTTGGTGGGTATTTGGAAGGTTTGGCGGGTATTCGGAATGTTTTGATTAGTTTTGACAGGTTTTGAAATATTTTGGCGGGTTTTTAGAAGGTTTTGATTTGTTTTGATTATGTTTAGCCCAGTTTTTGGTGTGTTTGGATTAGCTTTGGTGGGCTTTATCATGTTTTGTCAGGTTTTTTCAAATGTTTTGATCACTTCTGTCTGGTTTTCTATTTTGGCGGGTTTGAAAATATTTTTTGATTAGTTTTGGCGGGTTTTAAACTATTTTGGCTCTTTGCGCAGAGATGACGGTGCCGGTTGCGGTGCGCTGCGGGGCGCTCCTTCTGCGGAAAGACGCCTGGCAGCGGCAATTAGGACAGCTCTGTGTCTCCGAATTCTGCATTTCTTGCCTTCTGCATCTCAGCAAAATGCTTTCCCACTAGGTGTAGCAAGGAGAAACTGTGCCAGCTGAGTAGATGTAGCCCGGCCTGCCCTTTGAAGTTCACAATTTCTTGGCATCTCAGAGCCTAAAGGGAAGAGCAAGGTTATCTATGGTACAAGCACAGCAAAGTTGTCCAAGAATAGCTTCCATTCGAATGCTAATGGCAATTGAAGAGGCAGGCCAGTGGCAAGCCACTATCTTCTAGCAGTTTGAAAGGTGCAGACACAGTGCAGGTGTTGTGCGGCTTCCTTCTTCGCCTCCTAGAAGGTGCCGCGCTCTCCGTCTCTTGCTTGCCAATATGTTGCCGTGTTCCTCTTATTGTTTGGTTTCTTTGGATTTGTTTTTATGATGTTTTGGCGGGTTTTCGGAATGTTTTGGTGGTGTTTTAGAATGTTTTGTTTTCTCTTGAGTTGTTTTTATTGTCTTGGCAGGTTTTGGAATGTTTGGATTCCTTTTGGCGGGTTTTAAAATATTTTGGCGGGTATTTGGAATGTTTTGGTTTGCTTTCATTTGTTTTGATTATGTTTTGTCAAGTTATTGAATGTTTGGATCACTTCTGCCTGGTGTGATAGTATTTTGGCATCTTTTCAGAATGTTTTGATCAGTTTTGGCAGGTTCTAAAGTATTTTGTTGGGTTTTTGGAATGTTTTGGTTGGTTTTGATTTGTTTTTATGATATTGTGACACGTTTTTTGAATGTTTTGTTCAGTTCTGGCTGGTTTTCTAATGTTTTGGCATCTTTTCAGAATATTTTGGTCAGTCTTGCGGGTCTAAATTATTTTGGCGGGTTTTCGGAATATTTTGGTTGGTTTTGATTTGTTTTTATGATGTTTTGGCAGGTTTTCGGTATGTTTTGGTTGGGTTCTAGAATGTTTTGTATTCTCTTGAGTTGTTTTTATTGTGTTGGCAGGTTTTGGAATGTTTGGATTCCTTTTGGCGGGTTTTAAAATATTTTGGTGGGTGTTTAGAAGGTTTGGCGGGTATTCGGAATGTTTTGATTAGTTTTGACAGGTTTTGAAATATTTTGGTGGGTTTTTAGAAGGTTTGGATTATGTTTAGCCCAGTTTTTGGTGTGTTTGGATTAGCTTTGGTGGGCTTTATCATGTTTTGTCAGGTTTTTTCAAATGTTTTGATCCCTTCTGTCTGGTTTTCTATTTTGGCGGGTTTGAAAATATTTTTTGATTAGTTTTGGCGGGTTTTAAACTATTTTGGCTCTTTGCGCAGAGATGACGGTGCCGGTTGCGGTGCGCTGCGGGGCGCTCCTTCTGCGGAAAGACGCCTGGCAGCGGCAATTAGGACAGCTCCGTGTCTCCGAATTCTGCATTTCTTGCCTTCTGCATCTCAGCAAAATGCTTTCCCACTAGGTGTAGCAAGGAGAAACTGTGCCAGCTGAGTAGATGTAGCCCGGCCCGCCCTTTGAAGTTCACAAGTTCTTGGCATCTCAGAGCCTAAAGGGAAGAGCAAGGTTATCTATGGTACAAGCACAGCAAAGTTGTCCAAGAATAGCTTCCATTCGAATGCTAATGGCAATTGAAGAGGCAGGCCAGTGGCAAGCCACTATCTTCTAGCAGTTTGAAAGGTGCAGACACAGTGCAGGTGTTGTGCGGCTTCCTTCTTCGCCTCCTAGAAGGTGCCGTGCTCTCCGTCTCTTGCTTGCCAATATGTTGCCGTGTTCCTCTTATTGTTTGGTTTCTTTGGATTTGTTTTTATGATGTTTTGGCGGGTTTTCGGAATGTTTTGGTGGTGTTTTAGAATGTTTTGTTTTCTCTTGAGTTGGTTTTATTGTCTTGGCAGGTTTTGGAATGTTTGGATTCCTTTTGGCGGGTTTTAAAATATTTTGGCGGGTATTTGGAATGTTTTGGTTTGCTTTCATTTGTTTTGATTATGTTTTGGCAAGTTATTGAATGTTTGGATCACTTCTGCCTGGTTTGATAGTATTTTGGCATCTTTTCAGAATGTTTTGATCAGTTTTGGCAGGTTCTAAAGTATTTTGTTGGGTTTTTGGAATGTTTTGGTTGGTCTTGATTTGTTTTTATGATGTTGTGACACGTTTTTTGAATGTTTTGTTCAGTTCTGGCTGGTTTTCTAATGTTTTGGCATATTTTCAGAATATTTTGGTCAGTCTTGCGGGTCTAAATTATTTTGGCGGGTTTTCGGAATATTTTGGTTGGTTTTGATTTGTTTTTATGATGTTTTGGCAGGTTTTCGGTATGTTTTGGTTGGGTTTTAGAATGTTTTGTATTCTCTTGAGTTGTTTTTATTGTGTTGGCAGGTTTTGGAATGTTTGGATTCCGTTTGGCGGGTTTTAAAATATTTTGGTGGGTGTTTGGAAGGTTTGGCGGGTATTCGGAATGTTTTGATTAGTTTTGACAGGTTTTGAAATATTTTGGCGGGTTTTTAGAAGGTTTTGATTTGTTTTGATTATGTTTAGCCCAGTTTTTGGTGTGTTTGGATTAGCTTTGGTGGGCTTTATCATGTTTTGTCAGGTTTTTTCAAATGTTTTGATCACTTCTGTCTGGTTTTCTATTTTGGCGGGTTTGAAAATATTTTTTGATTAGTTTTGGCGGGTTTTAAACTATTTTGGCTCTTTGCGCAGAGATGACGGTGCCGGTTGCGGTGCGCTGCGGGGCGCTCCTTCTGCGGAAAGACGCCTGGCAGCGGCAATTAGGACAGCTCCGTGTCTCCGAATTCGGCATTTCTTGCCTTCTGCATCTCAGCAAAATGCTTTCCCACTAGGTGTAGCAAGGAGAAACTGTGCCAGCTGAGTAGATGTAGCCCGGCCCGCCCTTTGAAGTTGACAAGTTCTTGGCATCTCAGAGCCTAAAGGGAAGAGCAAGGTTATCTATGGTACAAGCACAGCAAAGTTGTCCAAGAATAGCTTCCATTCGAATGCTAATGGCAATTGAAGAGGCAGGCCAGTGGCAAGCCACTATCTTCTAGCAGTTTGAAAGGTGCAGACACAGTGCAGGTGTTGTGCGGCTTCCTTCTTCGCCTCCTAGAAGGTGCCGCGCTCTCCGTCTCTTGCTTGCCAATATGTTGCCGTGTTCCTCTTATTGTTTGGTTTCTTTGGATTTGTTTTTATGATGTTTTGGCGGGTTTTCGGAATGTTTTGGTGGTGTTTTAGAATGTTTTGTTTTCTCTTGAGTTGTTTTTATTGTCTTGGCAGGTTTTGGAATGTTTGGATTCCTTTTGGCGGTTTTTAAAATATTTTGGCGGGTATTTGGAATGTTTTGGTTTGCTTTCATTTGTTTTGATTATGTTTTGTCAAGTTATTGAATGTTTGGATCACTTCTGCCTGGTGTGATAGTATTTTGGCATCTTTTCAGAATGTTTTGATCAGTTTTGGCAGGTTCTAAAGTATTTTGTTGGGTTTTTGGAATGTTTTGGTTGGTTTTGATTTGTTTTTATGATATTGTGACACATTTTTTGAATGTTTTGTTCAGTTCTGGCTGGTTTTCTAATGTTTTGGCATCTTTTCAGAATATTTTGGTCAGTCTTGCGGGTCTAAATTATTTTGGCGGGTTTTCGGAATATTTTGGTTGGTTTTGATTTGTTTTTATGATGTTTTGGCAGGTTTTCGGAATGTTTTGGTTGGGTTTTAGAATGTTTTGTATTCTCTTGAGTTGTTTTTATTGTCTTGGCAGGTTTTGGAATGTTTGGATTCCTTTTGGCGGGTTTTAAAATATTTTGGTGGGTATTTGGAAGGTTTGGCGGGTATTCGGAATGTTTTGATTAGTTTTGACAGGTTTTGAAATATTTTGGCGGGTTTTTAGAAGGTTTTGATTTGTTTTGATTATGTTTAGCCCAGTTTTTGGTGTGTTTGGATTAGCTTTGGTGGGCTTTATCATGTTTTGTCAGGTTTTTTCAAATGTTTTGATCACTTCTGTCTGGTTTTCTATTTTGGCGGGTTTGAAAATATTTTTTGATTAGTTTTGGCGGGTTTTAAACTATTTTGGCTCTTTGCGCAGAGATGACGGTGCCGGTTGCGGTGCGCTGCGGGGCGCTCCTTCTGCGGAAAGACGCCTGGCAGCGGCAATTAGGACAGCTCCGTGTCTCCGAATTCTGCATTTCTTGCCTTCTGCATCTCAGCAAAATGCTTTCCCACTAGGTGTAGCAAGGAGAAACTGTGCCAGCTGAGTAGATGTAGCCCGGCCCGCCCTTTGAAGTTCACAAGTTCTTGGCATCTCAGAGCCTAAAGGGAAGAGCAAGGTTATCTATGGTACAAGCACAGCAAAGTTGTCCAAGAATAGCTTCCATTCGAATGCTAATGGCAATTGAAGAGGCAGGCCAGTGGCAAGCCACTATCTTCTAGCAGTTTGAAAGGTGCAGACACAGTGCAGGTGTTGTGCGGCTTCCTTCTTCGCCTCCTAGAAGGTGCCGTGCTCTCCGTCTCTTGCTTGCCAATATGTTGCCGTGTTCCTCTTATTGTTTGGTTTCTTTGGATTTGTTTTTATGATGTTTTGGCGGGTTTTCGGAATGTTTTGGTGGTGTTTTAGAATGTTTTGTTTTCTCTTGAGTTGGTTTTATTGTCTTGGCAGGTTTTGGAATGTTTGGATTCCTTTTGGTGGGTTTTAAAATATTTTGGCGGGTATTTGGAATGTTTTGGCTTGCTTTCATTTGTTTTGATTATGTTTTGGCAAGTTATTGAATGTTTGGATCACTTCTGCCTGGTTTGATAGTATTTTGGCATCTTTTCAGAATGTTTTGATCAGTTTTGGCAGGTTCTAAAGTATTTTGTTGGGTTTTTGGAATGTTTTGGTTGGTCTTGATTTGTTTTTATGATGTTGTGACACGTTTTTTGAATGTTTTGATCAGTTCTGGCTGGTTTTCTAATGTTTTGGCATCTTTTCAGAATATTTTGGTCAGTTTTGCGGGTCTAAATTATTTTGGTGGGTTTTCGGAATATTTTGGTTGGTTTTGATTTGTTTTTATGATGTTTTGGCAGGTTTTCGGTATGTTTTGGTTGGGTTCTAGAATGTTTTGTATTCTCTTGTGTTGTTTTTATTGTGTTGGCAGGTTTTTGAATGTTTGGATTCCTTTTGGCGGGTTTTAAAATATTTTGGTGGGTGTTTAGAAGGTTTGGCGGGTATTCGGAATGTTTTGATTAGTTTTGACAGGTTTTGAAATATTTTGGTGGGTTTTTAGAAGGTTTTGATTATGTTTAGCCCAGTTTTTGGTGTGTTTGGATTAGCTTTGGTGGGCTTTATCATGTTTTGTCAGGTTTTTTCAAATGTTTTGATCCCTTCTGTCTGGTTTTCTATTTTGGCGGGTTTGAAAATATTTTTTGATTAGTTTTGGCGGGTTTTAAAATATTTTGGCTCTTTGCGCAGAGATGACGGTGCCGGTTGCGGTGCGCTGCGGGGCGCTCCTTCTGCGGAAAGACGCCTGGCAGCGGCAATTAGGACAGCTCTGTGTCTCCGAATTCTGCATTTCTTGCCTTCTGCATCTCAGCAAAATGCTTTCCCACTAGGTGTAGCAAGGAGAAACTGTGCCAGCTGAGTAGATGTAGCCCGGCCTGCCCTTTGAAGTTCACAATTTCTTGGCATCTCAGAGCCTAAAGGGAAGAGCAAGGTTATCTATGGTACAAGCACAGCAAAGTTGTCCAAGAATAGCTTCCATTCGAATGCTAATGGCAATTGAAGAGGCAGGCCAGTGGCAAGCCACTATCTTCTAGCAGTTTGAAAGGTGCAGACACAGTGCAGGTGTTGTGCGGCTTCCTTCTTCGCCTCCTAGAAGGTGCCGCGCTCTCCGTCTCTTGCTTACCAATATGTTGCCGTGTTCCTCTTATTGTTTGGTTTCTTTGGATTTGTTTTTATGATGTTTTGGCGGGTTTTCGGAATGTTTTGGTGGTGTTTTAGAATGTTTTGTTTTCTCTTGAGTTGTTTTTATTGTCTTGGCAGGTTTTGGAATGTTTGGATTCCTTTTGGCGGGTTTTAAAATATTTTGGCGGGTATTTGGAATGTTTTGGTTTGCTTTCATTTGTTTTGATTATGTTTTGTCAAGTTATTGAATGTTTGGATCACTTCTGCCTGGTTTGATAGTATTTTGGCATCTTTTCAGAATGTTTTGATCAGTTTTGGCAGGTTCTAAAGTATTTTGTTGGGTTTTTGGAATGTTTTGGTTGGTCTTGATTTGTTTTTATGATGTTGTGACACGTTTTTTGAATGTTTTGATCAGTTCTGGCTGGTTTTCTAATGTTTTGGCATCTTTTCAGAATATTTTGGTCAGTCTTGCGGGTCTAAATTATTTTGGTGGGTTTTCGGAATATTTTGGTTGGTTTTGATTTGTTTTTATGATGTTTTGGCAGGTTTTCGGTATGTTTTGGTTGGGTTCTAGAATGTTTTGTATTCTCTTGAGTTGTTTTTATTGTGTTGGCAGGTTTTGGAATGTTTGGATTCCTTTTGGCGGGTTTTAAAATATTTTGGTGGGTGTTTAGAAGGTTTGGCGGGTATTCGGAATGTTTTGATTAGTTTTGACAGGTTTTGAAATATTTTGGCGGGTTTTTAGAAGGTTTTGATTTGTTTTGATTATGTTTAGCCCAGTTTTTGGTGTGTTTGGATTAGCTTTGGTGGGCTTTATCATGTTTTGTCAGGTTTTTTCAAATGTTTTGATCCCTTCTGTCTGGTTTTCTATTTTGGCGGGTTTGAAAATATTTTTTGATTAGTTTTGGCGGGTTTTAAACTATTTTGGCTCTTTGCGCAGAGATGACGGTGCCGGTTGCGGTGCGCTGCGGGGCGCTCCTTCTGCGGAAAGACGCCTGGCAGCGGCAATTAGGACAGCTCCGTGTCTCCGAATTCTGCATTTCTTGCCTTCTGCATCTCAGCAAAATGCTTTCCCACTAGGTCTAGCAAGGAGAAACTGTGCCAGCTGAGTAGATGTAGCCCGGCCTGCCCTTTGAAGTTCACAATTTCTTGGCATCTCAGAGCCTAAAGGGAAGAGCAAGGTTATCTATGGTACAAGCACAGCAAAGTTGTCCAAGAATAGCTTCCATTCGAATGCTAATGGCAATTGAAGAGGCAGGCCAGTGGCAAGCCACTATCTTCTAGCAGTTTGAAAGGTGCAGACACAGTGCAGGTGTTGTGCGGCTTCCTTCTTCGCCTCCTAGAAGGTGCCGCGCTCTCCGTCTCTTGCTTACCAATATGTTGCCGTGTTCCTCTTATTGTTTGGTTTCTTTGGATTTGTTTTTATGATGTTTTGGCGGGTTTTCGGAATGTTTTGGTGGTGTTTTAGAATGTTTTGTTTTCTCTTGAGTTGTTTTTATTGTCTTGGCAGGTTTTGGAATGTTTGGATTCCTTTTGGCGGGTTTTAAAATATTTTGGCGGGTATTTGGAATGTTTTGGTTTGCTTTCATTTGTTTTGATTATGTTTTGTCAAGTTATTGAATGTTTGGATCACTTCTGCCTGGTTTGATAGTATTTTGGCATCTTTTCAGAATGTTCTGATCAGTTTTGGCAGGTTCTAAAGTATTTTGTTGGTTTTTTGGAATGTTTTGGTTGGTTTTGATTTGTTTTTATGATATTGTGACACGTTTTTTGAATGTTTTGTTCAGTTCTGGCTGGTTTTCTAATGTTTTGGCATATTTTCAGAATGTTTTGGTCAGTCTTGCGGGTCTAAATTATTTTGGCGGGTTTTCGGAATATTTTGGTTGGTTTTGATTTGTTTTTATGATGTTTTGGCAGGTTTTCGGTATGTTTTGGTTGGGTTTTAGAATGTTTTGTATTCTCTTGAGTTGTTTTTATTGTCTTGGCAGGTTTTGGAATGTTTGGATTCCTTTTGGCGGGTTTTAAAATATTTTGGTGGGTATTTGGAAGGTTTTGGCGGGTATTCGGAATGTTTTGATTAGTTTTGACAGGTTTTGAAATATTTTGGCGGGTTTTTAGAAGGTTTTGATTTGTTTTGATTATGTTTAGCCCAGTTTTTGGTGTGTTTGGATTAGCTTTGGTGGGCTTTATCATGTTTTGTCAGGTTTTTTCAAATGTTTTGATCACTTCTGTCTGGTTTTCTATTTTGGCGGGTTTGAAAATATTTTTTGATTAGTTTTGGCGGGTTTTAAAATATTTTGGCTCTTTGCGCAGAGATGACGGTGCCGGTTGCGGTGCGCTGCGGGGCACTCCTTCTGCGGAAAGACGCCTGGCAGCGGCAATTAGGACAGCTCCGTGTCTCCGAATTCTGCATTTCTTGCCTTCTGCATCTCAGCAAAATGCTTTCCCACTAGGTGTAGCAAGGAGAAACTGCTCCAGCTGAGTAGATGTAGCCCGGCCCGCCCTTTGAAGTTGACAAGTTCTTGGCATCTCAGAGCCTAAAGGGAAGAGCAAGGTTATCTATGGTACAAGCACAGCAAAGTTGTCCAAGAATAGCTTCCATTTGAATGCTAATGGCAATTGAAGAGGCAGGCCAGTGGCAAGCCACTATCTTCTAGCAGTTTGAAAGGTGCAGACACAGTGCAGGTGTTGTGTGGCTTCCTTCTTCGCCTCCTAGAAGGTGCCGCGCTCTCCGTCTCTTGCTTACCAATATGTTGCCGTGTTCCTCTTATTGTTTGGTTTCTTTGGATTTGTTTTTATGATGTTTTGGCGGGTTTTCGGAATGTTTTGGTGGTGTTTTAGAATGTTTTGTTTTCTCTTGAGTTGTTTTTATTGTGTTGGCAGGTTTTGGAATGTTTGGATTCCTTTTGGCGGGTTTTAAAATATTTTGGCGGGTATTTGGAATGTTTTGGTTTGCTTTCATTTGTTTTGATTATGTTTTGTCAAGTTATTGAATGTTTGGATCACTTCTGCCTGGTGTGATAGTATTTTGGCATCTTTTCAGAATGTTTTGATCAGTTTTGGCAGGTTCTAAAGTATTTTGTTGGGTTTTTGGAATGTTTTGGTTGGTTTTGGTTTGTTTTTATGATATTGTGACACGTTTTTTGAATGTTTTGTTCAGTTCTGGCTGGTTTTCTAATGTTTTGGCATCTTTTCAGAATGTTTTGGTCAGTTTTGCGGGCCTCAATTATTATGGCGGGTTTTCGGAATATTTTGGTTGGTTTTGATTTGTTTTTATGATGTTTTGGCAGGTTTTCGGAATGTTTTGGTTGGGTTTTAGAATGTTTTGTATTCTCTTGAGTTGTTTTCATTGTGTTGGCAGGTTTTGGAATGTTTGGATTCCTTTTGGCGGGTTTTAAAATATTTTGGTGGGTATTTGGAAGGTTTGGCGGGTATTCGGAATGTTTTGATTAGTTTTGACAGGTTTTGAAATATTTTGGCGGGTTTTTAGAAGGTTTTGATTTGTTTTGATTATGTTTAGCCCAGTTTTTGGTGTGTTTGGATTAGCTTTGGTGGGCTTTATCATGTTTTGTCAGGTTTTTTCAAATGTTTTGATCACTTCTGTCTGGTTTTCTATTTTGGCGGGTTTGAAAATATTTTTTGATTAGTTTTGGCGGGTTTTAAACTATTTTGGCTCTTTGCGCAGAGATGACGGTGCCGGTTGCGGTGCGCTGCGGGGCGCTCCTTCTGCGGAAAGACGCCTGGCAGCGGCAATTAGGACAGCTCCGTGTCTCCGAATTCTGCATTTCTTGCCTTCTGCATCTCAGCAAAATGCTTTCCCACTAGGTGTAGCAAGGAGAAACTGTGCCAGCTGAGTAGATGTAGCCCGGCCCGCCCTTTGAAGTTGACAAGTTCTTGGCATCTCAGAGCCTAAAGGGAAGAGCAAGGTTATCTATGGTACAAGCACAGCAAAGTTGTCCAAGAATAGCTTCCATTCGAATGCTAATGGCAATTGAAGAGGCAGGCCAGTGGCAAGCCACTATCTTCTAGCAGTTTGAAAGGTGCAGACACAGTGCAGGTGTTGTGCGGCTTCCTTCTTCGCCTCCTAGAAGGTGCCGCGCTCTCCGTCTCTTGCTTACCAATATGTTGCCGTGTTCCTCTTATTGTTTGGTTTCTTTGGATTTGTTTTTATGATGTTTTGGCGGGTTTTCGGAATGTTTTGGTGGTGTTTTAGAATGTTTTGTTTTCTCTTGAGTTGTTTTTATTGTCTTGGCAGGTTTTGGAATGTTTGGATTCCTTTTGGCGGGTTTTAAAATATTTTGGCGGGTATTTGGAATGTTTTGGTTTGCTTTCATTTGTTTTGATTATGTTTTGTCAAGTTATTGAATGTTTGGATCACTTCTGCCTGGTTTGATAGTATTTTGGCATCTTTTCAGAATGTTCTGATCAGTTTTGGCAGGTTCTAAAGTATTTTGTTGGTTTTTTGGAATGTTTTGGTTGGTTTTGATTTGTTTTTATGATATTGTGACACGTTTTTTGAATGTTTTGTTCAGTTCTGGCTGGTTTTCTAATGTTTTGGCATATTTTCAGAATGTTTTGGTCAGTCTTGCGGGTCTAAATTATTTTGGCGGGTTTTCGGAATATTTTGGTTGGTTTTGATTTGTTTTTATGATGTTTTGGCAGGTTTTCGGAATGTTTTGGTTGGGTTTTAGAATGTTTTGTATTCTCTTGAGTTGTTTTTATTGTGTTGGCAGGTTTTGGAATGTTTGGATTCCTTTTGGCGGGTTTTAAAATATTTTGGTGGGTATTTGGAAGGTTTGGTGGGTATTCGGAATGTTTTGATTAGTTTTGACAGGTTTTGAAATATTTTGGCGGGTTTTTAGAAGGTTTTGATTTGTTTTGATTATGTTTAGCCCAGTTTTTGGTGTGTTTGGATTAGCTTTGGTGGGCTTTATCATGTTTTGTCAGGTTTTTTCAAATGTTTTGATCACTTCTGTCTGGTTTTCTATTTTGGCGGGTTTGAAAATATTTTTTGATTAGTTTTCGCGGGTTTTAAAATATTTTGGCTCTTTGCGCAGAGATGACGGTGCCGGTTGCGGTGCGCTGCGGGGCGCTCCTTCTGCGGAAAGACGCCTGGCAGCGGCAATTAGGACAGCTCCGTGTCTCCGAATTCTGCATTTCTTGCCTTCTGCATCTCAGCAAAATGCTTTCCCACTAGGTGTAGCAGGGAGAAACTGCTCCAGCTGAGTAGATGTAGCCCGGCCCGCCCTTTGAAGTTCACAAGTTCTTGGCATCTCAGAGCCTAAAGGGAAGAGCAAGGTTATCTATGGTACAAGCACAGCAAAGTTGTCCAAGAATAGCTTCCATTTGAATGCTAATGGCAATTGAAGAGGCAGGCCAGTGGCAAGCCACTATCTTCTAGCAGTTTGAAAGGTGCAGACACAGTGCAGGTGTTGTGCGGCTTCCTTCTTCGCCTCCTAGAAGGTGCCGCGCTCTCCGTCTCTTGCTTACCAATATGTTGCCGTGTTCCTCTTATTGTTTGGTTTCTTTGGATTTGTTTTTATGATGTTTTGGCGGGTTTTCGGAATGTTTTGGTGGTGTTTTAGAATGTTTTGTTTTCTCTTGAGTTGTTTTTATTGTCTTGGCAGGTTTTGGAATGTTTGGATTCCTTTTGGCGGGTTTTAAAATATTTTGGCGGGTATTTGGAATGTTTTGGTTTGCTTTCATTTGTTTTGATTATGTTTTGGCAAGTTATTGAATGTTTGGATCACTTCTGCCTGGTTTGATAGTATTTTGGCATCTTTTCAGAATGTTTTGATCAGTTTTGGCAGGTTCTAAAATATTTTGTTGGGTTTTTGGAATGTTTTGGTTGGGTTTGATTTGTTTGTATGATGTTGTGACACGTTTTTTGAATGTTTTGATCAGTTCTGGCTGGTTTTCTAATGTTTTGGCATCTTTTCAGAATGTTTTGGTCAGTTTTGCGGGCCTCAATTATTATGGCGGGTTTTCGGAATATTTTGGTTGGTTTTGATTTGTTTTTATGATGTTTTGGCAGGTTTTCGGAATGTTTTGGTTGGGTTTTAGAATGTTTTGTATTCTCTTGAGTTGTTTTCATTGTGTTGGCAGGTTTTGGAATGTTTGGATTCCTTTTGGCGGGTTTTAAAATATTTTGGCGGGTATTTGGAAGGTTTGGCGGGTATTCGGAATGTTTTGATTAGTTTTGACAGGTTTTGAAATATTTTGGCGGGTTTTTAGAAGGTTTTGATTGGTTTTGATTATGTTTAGCCCAGTTTTTGGTGTGTTTGGATTAGCTTTGGTGGGCTTTATCATGTTTTGTCAGGTTTTTTCAAATGTTTTGATCACTTCTGTCTGGTTTTCTATTTTGGCGGGTTTGAAAATATTTTTTGATTAGTTTTGGCGGGTTTTAAACTATTTTGGCTCTTTGCGCAGAGATGACGGTGCCGGTTGCGGTGCGCTGCGGGGCGCTCCTTCTGCGGAAAGACGCCTGGCAGCGGCAATTAGGACAGCTCCGTGTCTCCGAATTCTGCATTTCTTGCCTTCTGCATCTCAGCAAAATGCTTTCCCACTAGGTGTAGCAAGGAGAAACTGTGCCAGCTGAGTAGATGTAGCCCGGCCCGCCCTTTGAAGTTGACAAGTTCTTGGCATCTCAGAGCCTAAAGGGAAGAGCAAGGTTATCTATGGTACAAGCACAGCAAAGTTGTCCAAGAATAGCTTCCATTCGAATGCTAATGGCAATTGAAGAGGCAGGCCAGTGGCAAGCCACTATCTTCTAGCAGTTTGAAAGGTGCAGACACAGTGCAGGTGTTGTGCGGCTTCCTTCTTCGCCTCCTAGAAGGTGCCGCGCTCTCCGTCTCTTGCTTACCAATATGTTGCCGTGTTCCTCTTATTGTTTGGTTTCTTTGGATTTGTTTTTATGATGTTTTGGCGGGTTTTCGGAATGTTTTGGTGGTGTTTTAGAATGTTTTGTTTTCTCTTGAGTTGTTTTTATTGTGTTGGCAGGTTTTGGAATGTTTGGATTCCTTTTGGCGGGTTTTAAAATATTTTGGCGGGTATTTGGAATGTTTTGGTTTGCTTTCATTTGTTTTGATTATGTTTTGTCAAGTTATTGAATGTTTGGATCACTTCTGCCTGGTTTGATAGTATTTTGGCATCTTTTCAGAATGTTTTGATCAGTTTTGGCAGGTTCTAAAGTATTTTGTTGGGTTTTTGGAATGTTTTGGTTGGTTTTGATTTGTTTTTATGATATTGTGACACGTTTTTTGAATGTTTTGTTCAGTTCTGGCTGGTTTTCTAATGTTTTGGCATATTTTCAGAATGTTTTGGTCAGTCTTGCGGGTCTAAATTATTTTGGCGGGTTTTCGGAATATTTTGGTTGGTTTTGATTTGTTTTTATGATGTTTTGGCAGGTTTTCGGAATGTTTTGGTTGGGTTTTAGAATGTTTTGTATTCTCTTGAGTTGTTTTTATTGTGTTGGCAGGTTTTGGAATGTTTGGATTCCTTTTGGCGGGTTTTAAAATATTTTGGTGGGTATTTGGAAGGTTTGGCGGGTATTCGGAATGTTTTGATTAGTTTTGACAGGTTTTGAAATATTTTGGCGGGTTTTTAGAAGGTTTTGATTTGTTTTGATTATGTTTAGCCCAGTTTTTGGTGTGTTTGGATTAGCTTTGGTGGGCTTTATCATGTTTTGTCAGGTTTTTTCAAATGTTTTGATCACTTCTGTCTGGTTTTCTATTTTGGCGGGTTTGAAAATATTTTTTGATTAGTTTTCGCGGGTTTTAAAATATTTTGGCTCTTTGCGCAGAGATGACGGTGCCGGTTGCGGTGCGCTGCGGGGCGCTCCTTCTGCGGAAAGACGCCTGGCAGCGGCAATTAGGACAGCTCCGTGTCTCCGAATTCTGCATTTCTTGCCTTCTGCATCTCAGCAAAATGCTTTCCCACTAGGTGTAGCAAGGAGAAACTGTGCCAGCTGAGTAGATGTAGCCCGGCCCGCCCTTTGAAGTTCACAAGTTCTTGGCATCTCAGAGCCTAAAGGGAAGAGCAAGGTTATCTATGGTACAAGCACAGCAAAGTTGTCCAAGAATAGCTTCCATTTGAATGCTAATGGCAATTGAAGAGGCAGGCCAGTGGCAAGCCACTATCTTCTAGCAGTTTGAAAGATGGAGACACAGTGCAGGTGTTGTGCGGCTTCCTTCTTCGCCTCCTAGAAGGTGCCGCGCTCTCCGTCTCTTGCTTACCAATATGTTGCCGTGTTCCTCTTATTGTTTGGTTTCTTTGGATTTGTTTTTATGATGTTTTGGCGGGTTTTCGGAATGTTTTGGTGGTGTTTTAGAATGTTTTGTTTTCTCTTGAGTTGTTTTTATTGTGTTGGCAGGTTTTGGAATGTTTGGATTCCTTTTGGCGGGTTTTAAAATATTTTGGCGGGTATTTGGAATGTTTTGGTTTGCTTTCATTTGTTTTGATTATGTTTTGTCAAGTTATTGAATGTTTGGATCACTTCTGCCTGGTTTGATAGTATTTTGGCATCTTTTCAGAATGTTTTGATCAGTTTTGGCAGGTTCTAAAGTATTTTGTTGGGTTTTTGGAATGTTTTGGTTGGTTTTGATTTGTTTTTATGATATTGTGACACGTTTTTTGAATGTTTTGTTCAGTTCTGGCTGGTTTTCTAATGTTTTGGCATATTTTCAGAATGTTTTGGTCAGTCTTGCGGGTCTAAATTATTTTGGCGGGTTTTCGGAATATTTTGGTTGGTTTTGATTTGTTTTTATGATGTTTTGGCAGGTTTTCGGAATGTTTTGGTTGGGTTTTAGAATGTTTTGTATTCTCTTGAGTTGTTTTTATTGTGTTGGCAGGTTTTGGAATGTTTGGATTCCTTTTGGCGGGTTTTAAAATATTTTGGTGGGTGTTTGGAAGGTTTGGCGGGTATTCGGAATGTTTTGATTAGTTTTGACAGGTTTTGAAATATTTTGGCGGGTTTTTAGAAGGTTTTGATTTGTTTTGATTATGTTTAGCCCAGTTTTTGGTGTGTTTGGATTAGCTTTGGTGGGCTTTATCATGTTTTGTCAGGTTTTTTCAAATGTTTTGATCACTTCTGTCTGGTTTTCTATTTTGGCGGGTTTGAAAATATTTTTTGATTAGTTTTGGCGGGTTTTAAACTATTTTGGCTCTTTGCGCAGAGATGACGGTGCCGGTTGCGGTGCGCTGCGGGGCGCTCCTTCTGCGGAAAGACGCCTGGCAGCGGCAATTAGGACAGCTCCGTGTCTCCGAATTCTGCATTTCTTGCCTTCTGCATCTCAGCAAAATGCTTTCCCACTAGGTGTAGCAAGGAGAAACTGTGCCAGCTGAGTAGATGTAGCCCGGCCCGCCCTTTGAAGTTCACAAGTTCTTGGCATCTCAGAGCCTAAAGGGAAGAGCAAGGTTATCTATGGTACAAGCACAGCAAAGTTGTCCAAGAATAGCTTCCATTTGAATGCTAATGGCAATTGAAGAGGCAGGCCAGTGGCAAGCCACTATCTTCTAGCAGTTTGAAAGGTGCAGACACAGTGCAGGTGTTGTGCGGCTTCCTTCTTCGCCTCCTAGAAGGTGCCGCGCTCTCCGTCTCTTGCTTACCAATATGTTGCCGTGTTCCTCTTATTGTTTGGTTTCTTTGGATTTGTTTTTATGATGTTTTGGCGGGTTTTCGGAATGTTTTGGTGGTGTTTTAGAATGTTTTGTTTTCTCTTGAGTTGTTTTTATTGTCTTGGCAGGTTTTGGAATGTTTGGATTCCTTTTGGCGGGTTTTAAAATATTTTGGCGGGTATTTGGAATGTTTTGGTTTGCTTTCATTTGTTTTGATTATGTTTTGTCAAGTTATTGAATGTTTGGATCACTTCTGCCTGGTTTGATAGTATTTTGGCATCTTTTCAGAATGTTCTGATCAGTTTTGGCAGGTTCTAAAGTATTTTGTTGGTTTTTTGGAATGTTTTGGTTGGTTTTGATTTGTTTTTATGATATTGTGACACGTTTTTTGAATGTTTTGTTCAGTTCTGGCTGGTTTTCTAATGTTTTGGCATATTTTCAGAATGTTTTGGTCAGTCTTGCGGGTCTAAATTATTTTGGCGGGTTTTCGGAATATTTTGGTTGGTTTTGATTTGTTTTTATGATGTTTTGGCAGGTTTTCGGAATGTTTTGGTTGGGTTTTAGAATGTTTTGTATTCTCTTGAGTTGTTTTTATTGTGTTGGCAGGTTTTGGAATGTTTGGATTCCTTTTGGCGGGTTTTAAAATATTTTGGTGGGTATTTGGAAGGTTTGGCGGGTATTCGGAATGTTTTGATTAGTTTTGACAGGTTTTGAAATATTTTGGCGGGTTTTTAGAAGGTTTTGATTTGTTTTGATTATGTTTAGCCCAGTTTTTGGTGTGTTTGGATTAGCTTTGGTGGGCTTTATCATGTTTTGTCAGGTTTTTTCAAATGTTTTGATCACTTCTGTCTGGTTTTCTATTTTGGCGGGTTTGAAAATATTTTTTGATTAGTTTTCGCGGGTTTTAAAATATTTTGGCTCTTTGCGCAGAGATGACGGTGCCGGTTGCGGTGCGCTGCGGGGCGCTCCTTCTGCGGAAAGACGCCTGGCAGCGGCAATTAGGACAGCTCCGTGTCTCCGAATTCTGCATTTCTTGCCTTCTGCATCTCAGCAAAATGCTTTCCCACTAGGTGTAGCAAGGAGAAACTGTGCCAGCTGAGTAGATGTAGCCCGGCCCGCCCTTTGAAGTTCACAAGTTCTTGGCATCTCAGAGCCTAAAGGGAAGAGCAAGGTTATCTATGGTACAAGCACAGCAAAGTTGTCCAAGAATAGCTTCCATTTGAATGCTAATGGCAATTGAAGAGGCAGGCCAGTGGCAAGCCACTATCTTCTAGCAGTTTGAAAGATGGAGACACAGTGCAGGTGTTGTGCGGCTTCCTTCTTCGCCTCCTAGAAGGTGCCGCGCTCTCCGTCTCTTGCTTACCAATATGTTGCCGTGTTCCTCTTATTGTTTGGTTTCTTTGGATTTGTTTTTATGATGTTTTGGCGGGTTTTCGGAATGTTTTGGTGGTGTTTTAGAATGTTTTGTTTTCTCTTGAGTTGTTTTTATTGTGTTGGCAGGTTTTGGAATGTTTGGATTCCTTTTGGCGGGTTTTAAAATATTTTGGCGGGTATTTGGAATGTTTTGGTTTGCTTTCATTTGTTTTGATTATGTTTTCTCAAGTTATTGAATGTTTGGATCACTTCTGCCTGGTTTGATAGTATTTTGGCATCTTTTCAGAATGTTTTGATCAGTTTTGGCAGGTTCTAAAGTATTTTGTTGGGTTTTTGGAATGTTTTGGTTGGTTTTGATTTGTTTTTATGATATTGTGACACGTTTTTTGAATGTTTTGTTCAGTTCTGGCTGGTTTTCTAATGTTTTGGCATATTTTCAGAATATTTTGGTCAGTCTTGCGGGTCTAAATTATTTTGGCGGGTTTTCGGAATATTTTGGTTGGTTTTGATTTGTTTTTATGATGTTTTGGCAGGTTTTCGGAATGTTTTGGTTGGGTTTTAGAATGTTTTGTATTCTCTTGAGTTGTTTTTATTGTGTTGGCAGGTTTTGGAATGTTTGGATTCCTTTTGGCGGGTTTTAAAATATTTTGGTGGGTGTTTGGAAGGTTTGGCGGGTATTCGGAATGTTTTGATTAGTTTTGACAGGTTTTGAAATATTTTGGCGGGTTTTTAGAAGGTTTTGATTTGTTTTGATTATGTTTAGCCCAGTTTTTGGTGTGTTTGGATTAGCTTTGGTGGGCTTTATCATGTTTTGTCAGGTTTTTTCAAATGTTTTGATCACTTCTGTCTGGTTTTCTATTTTGGCGGGTTTGAAAATATTTTTTGATTAGTTTTGGCGGGTTTTAAACTATTTTGGCTCTTTGCGCAGAGATGACGGTGCCGGTTGCGGTGCGCTGCGGGGCGCTCCTTCTGCGGAAAGACGCCTGGCAGCGGCAATTAGGACAGCTCCGTGTCTCCGAATTCTGCATTTCTTGCCTTCTGCATCTCAGCAAAATGCTTTCCCACTAGGTGTAGCAAGGAGAAACTGTGCCAGCTGAGTAGATGTAGCCCGGCCCGCCCTTTGAAGTTGACAAGTTCTTGGCATCTCAGAGCCTAAAGGGAAGAGCAAGGTTATCTATGGTACAAGCACAGCAAAGTTGTCCAAGAATAGCTTCCATTTGAATGCTAATGGCAATTGAAGAGGCAGGCCAGTGGCAAGCCACTATCTTCTAGCAGTTTGAAAGGTGCAGACACAGTGCAGGTGTTGTGCGGCTTCCTTCTTCGCCTCCTAGAAGGTGCCGCGCTCTCCGTCTCTTGCTTACCAATATGTTGCTGTGTTCCTCTTATTGTTTGGTTTCTTTGGATTTGTTTTTATGATGTTTTGGCGGGTTTTCGGAATGTTTTGGTGGTGTTTTAGAATGTTTTGTTTTCTCTTGAGTTGTTTTTATTGTCTTGGCAGGTTTTGGAATGTTTGGATTCCTTTTGGCGGGTTTTAAAATATTTTGGCGGGTATTTGGAATGTTTTGGTTTGCTTTCATTTGTTTTGATTATGTTTTGGCAAGTTATTGAATGTTTGGATCACTTCTGCCTGGTGTGATAGTATTTTGGCATCTTTTCAGAATGTTTTGATCAGTTTTGGCAGGTTCTAAAGTATTTTGTTGGGTTTTTGGAATGTTTTGGTTGGTTTTGATTTGTTTTTATGATGTTGTGACACATTTTTTGAATGTTTTGTTCAGTTCTGGCTGGTTTTCTAATGTTTTGGCATCTTTTCAGAATATTTTGGTCAGTCTTGCGGGTCTAAATTATTTTGGCGGGTTTTCGGAATATTTTGGTTGGTTTTGATTTGTTTTTATGATGTTTTGGCAGGTTTTCGGAATGTTTTGGTTGGGTTTTAGAATGTTTTGTATTCTCTTGAGTTGTTTTTATTGTGTTGGCAGGTTTTGGAATGTTTGGATTCCTTTTGGCGGGTTTTAAAATATTTTGGTGGGTATTTGGAAGGTTTGGTGGGTATTCGGAATGTTTTGATTAGTTTTGACAGGTTTTGAAATATTTTGGCGGGTTTTTAGAAGGTTTTGATTTGTTTTGATTATGTTTAGCCCAGTTTTTGGTGTGTTTGGATTAGCTTTGGTGGGCTTTATCATGTTTTGTCAGGTTTTTTCAAATGTTTTGATCACTTCTGTCTGGTTTTCTATTTTGGCGGGTTTGAAAATATTTTTTGATTAGTTTTGGCGGGTTTTAAACTATTTTGGCTCTTTGCGCAGAGATGACGGTGCCGGTTGCGGTGCGCTGCGGGGCGCTCCTTCTGCGGAAAGACGCCTGGCAGCGGCAATTAGGACAGCTCCGTGTCTCCGAATTCTGCATTTCTTGCCTTCTGCATCTCAGCAAAATGCTTTCCCACTAGGTGTAGCAAGGAGAAACTGTGCCAGCTGAGTAGATGTAGCCCGGCCCGCCCTTTGAAGTTGACAAGTTCTTGGCATCTCAGAGCCTAAAGGGAAGAGCAAGGTTATCTATGGTACAAGCACAGCAAAGTTGTCCAAGAATAGCTTCCATTCGAATGCTAATGGCAATTGAAGAGGCAGGCCAGTGGCAAGCCACTATCTTCTAGCAGTTTGAAAGGTGCAGACACAGTGCAGGTGTTGTGCGGCTTCCTTCTTCGCCTCCTAGAAGGTGCCGCGCTCTCCGTCTCTTGCTTACCAATATGTTGCCGTGTTCCTCTTATTGTTTGGTTTCTTTGGATTTGTTTTTATGATGTTTTGGCGGGTTTTCGGAATGTTTTGGTGGTGTTTTAGAATGTTTTGTTTTCTCTTGAGTTGTTTTTATTGTCTTGGCAGGTTTTGGAATGTTTGGATTCCTTTTGGTGGGTTTTAAAATATTTTGGCGGGTATTTGGAATGTTTTGGTTTGCTTTCATTTGTTTTGATTATGTTTTGGCAAGTTATTGAATGTTTGGATCACTTCTGCCTGGTGTGATAGTATTTTGGCATCTTTTCAGAATGTTTTGATCAGTTTTGGCAGGTTCTAAAGTATTTTGTTGGGTTTTTGGAATGTTTTGGTTGGTTTTGATTTGTTTTTATGATGTTGTGACACATTTTTTGAATGTTTTGTTCAGTTCTGGCTGGTTTTCTAATGTTTTGGCATCTTTTCAGAATATTTTGGTCAGTCTTGCGGGTCTAAATTATTTTGGCGGGTTTTCGGAATATTTTGGTTGGTTTTGATTTGTTTTTATGATGTTTTGGCAGGTTTTCGGAATGTTTTGGTTGGGTTTTAGAATGTTTTGTATTCTCTTGAGTTGTTTTTATTGTGTTGGCAGGTTTTGGAATGTTTGGATTCCTTTTGGCGGGTTTTAAAATATTTTGGTGGGTATTTGGAAGGTTTGGCGGGTATTCGGAATGTTTTGATTAGTTTTGACAGGTTTTGAAATATTTTGGCGGGTTTTTAGAAGGTTTTGATTTGTTTTGATTATGTTTAGCCCAGTTTTTGGTGTGTTTGGATTAGCTTTGGTGGGCTTTATCCTGTTTTGTCAGGTTTTTTCAAATGTTTTGATCACTTCTGTCTGGTTTTCTATTTTGGCGGGTTTGAAAATATTTTTTGATTAGTTTTGGCGGGTTTTAAACTATTTTGGCTCTTTGCGCAGAGATGACGGTGCCGGTTGCGGTGCGCTGCGGGGCGCTCCTTCTGCGGAAAGACGCCTGGCAGCGGCAATTAGGACAGCTCCGTGTCTCCGAATTCTGCATTTCTTGCCTTCTGCATCTCAGCAAAATGCTTTCCCACTAGGTGTAGCAAGGAGAAACTGTGCCAGCTGAGTAGATGTAGCCCGGCCTGCCCTTTGAAGTTGACAAGTTCTTGGCATCTCAGAGCCTAAAGGGAAGAGCAAGGTTATCTATGGTACAAGCACAGCAAAGTTGTCCAAGAATAGCTTCCATTTGAATGCTAATGGCAATTGAAGAGGCAGGCCAGTGGCAAGCCACTATCTTCTAGCAGTTTGAAAGGTGCAGACACAGTGCAGGTGTTGTGCGGCTTCCTTCTTCGCCTCCTAGAAGGTGCCGCGCTCTCCGTCTCTTGCTTACCAATATGTTGCTGTGTTCCTCTTATTGTTTGGTTTCTTTGGATTTGTTTTTATGATGTTTTGGCGGGTTTTCGGAATGTTTTGGTGGTGTTTTAGAATGTTTTGTTTTCTCTTGAGTTGTTTTTATTGTCTTGGCAGGTTTTGGAATGTTTGGATTCCTTTTGGCGGGTTTTAAAATATTTTGGCGGGTATTTGGAATGTTTTGGTTTGCTTTCATTTGTTTTGATTATGTTTTGGCAAGTTATTGAATGTTTGGATCACTTCTGCCTGGTGTGATAGTATTTTGGCATCTTTTCAGAATGTTTTGATCAGTTTTGGCAGGTTCTAAAGTATTTTGTTGGGTTTTTGGAATGTTTTGGTTGGTTTTGATTTGTTTTTATGATGTTGTGACACATTTTTTGAATGTTTTGTTCAGTTCTGGCTGGTTTTCTAATGTTTTGGCATCTTTTCAGAATATTTTGGTCAGTCTTGCGGGTCTAAATTATTTTGGCGGGTTTTCGGAATATTTTGGTTGGTTTTGATTTGTTTTTATGATGTTTTGGCAGGTTTTCGGAATGTTTTGGTTGGGTTTTAGAATGTTTTGTATTCTCTTGAGTTGTTTTTATTGTGTTGGCAGGTTTTGGAATGTTTGGATTCCTTTTGGCGGGTTTTAAAATATTTTGGTGGGTATTTGGAAGGTTTGGTGGGTATTCGGAATGTTTTGATTAGTTTTGACAGGTTTTGAAATATTTTGGCGGGTTTTTAGAAGGTTTTGATTTGTTTTGATTATGTTTAGCCCAGTTTTTGGTGTGTTTGGATTAGCTTTGGTGGGCTTTATCATGTTTTGTCAGGTTTTTTCAAATGTTTTGATCACTTCTGTCTGGTTTTCTATTTTGGCGGGTTTGAAAATATTTTTTGATTAGTTTTGGCGGGTTTTAAACTATTTTGGCTCTTTGCGCAGAGATGACGGTGCCGGTTGCGGTGCGCTGCGGGGCGCTCCTTCTGCGGAAAGACGCCTGGCAGCGGCAATTAGGACAGCTCCGCGTCTCCGAATTCTGCATTTCTTGCCTTCTGCATCTCAGCAAAATGCTTTCCCACTAGGTGTAGCAAGGAGAAACTGTGCCAGCTGAGTAGATGTAGCCCGGCCCGCCCTTTGAAGTTGACAAGTTCTTGGCATCTCAGAGCCTAAAGGGAAGAGCAAGGTTATCTATGGTACAAGCACAGCAAAGTTGTCCAAGAATAGCTTCCATTTGAATGCTAATGGCAATTGAAGAGGCAGGCCAGTGGCAAGCCACTATCTTCTAGCAGTTTGAAAGGTGCAGACACAGTGCAGGTGTTGTGCGGCTTCCTTCTTCGCCTCCTAGAAGGTGCCGCGCTCTCCGTCTCTTGCTTACCAATATGTTGCTGTGTTCCTCTTATTGTTTGGTTTCTTTGGATTTGTTTTTATGATGTTTTGGCGGGTTTTCGGAATGTTTTGGTGGTGTTTTAGAATGTTTTGTTTTCTCTTGAGTTGTTTTTATTGTCTTGGCAGGTTTTGGAATGTTTGGATTCCTTTTGGCGGGTTTTAAAATATTTTGGCGGGTATTTGGAATGTTTTGGTTTGCTTTCATTTGTTTTGATTATGTTTTGGCAAGTTATTGAATGTTTGGATCACTTCTGCCTGGTGTGATAGTATTTTGGCATCTTTTCAGAATGTTTTGATCAGTTTTGGCAGGTTCTAAAGTATTTTGTTGGGTTTTTGGAATGTTTTGGTTGGTTTTGATTTGTTTTTATGATGTTGTGACACATTTTTTGAATGTTTTGTTCAGTTCTGGCTGGTTTTCTAATGTTTTGGCATCTTTTCAGAATATTTTGGTCAGTCTTGCGGGTCTAAATTATTTTGGCGGGTTTTCGGAATATTTTGGTTGGTTTTGATTTGTTTTTATGATGTTTTGGCAGGTTTTCGGAATGTTTTGGTTGGGTTTTAGAATGTTTTGTATTCTCTTGAGTTGTTTTTATTGTGTTGGCAGGTTTTGGAATGTTTGGATTCCTTTTGGCGGGTTTTAAAATATTTTGGTGGGTATTTGGAAGGTTTGGTGGGTATTCGGAATGTTTTGATTAGTTTTGACAGGTTTTGAAATATTTTGGCGGGTTTTTAGAAGGTTTTGATTTGTTTTGATTATGTTTAGCCCAGTTTTTGGTGTGTTTGGATTAGCTTTGGTGGGCTTTATCATGTTTTGTCAGGTTTTTTCAAATGTTTTGATCACTTCTGTCTGGTTTTCTATTTTGGCGGGTTTGAAAATATTTTTTGATTAGTTTTGGCGGGTTTTAAACTATTTTGGCTCTTTGCGCAGAGATGACGGTGCCGGTTGCGGTGCGCTGCGGGGCGCTCCTTCTGCGGAAAGACGCCTGGCAGCGGCAATTAGGACAGCTCCGTGTCTCCGAATTCTGCATTTCTTGCCTTCTGCATCTCAGCAAAATGCTTTCCCACTAGGTGTAGCAAGGAGAAACTGTGCCAGCTGAGTAGATGTAGCCCGGCCCGCCCTTTGAAGTTCACAAGTTCTTGGCATCTCAGAGCCTAAAGGGAAGAGCAAGGTTATCTATGGTACAAGCACAGCAAAGTTGTCCAAGAATAGCTTCCATTCGAATGCTAATGGCAATTGAAGAGGCAGGCCAGTGGCAAGCCACTATCTTCTAGCAGTTTGAAAGGTGCAGACACAGTGCAGGTGTTGTGCGGCTTCCTTCTTCGCCTCCTAGAAGGTGCCGCGCTCTCCGTCTCTTGCTTACCAATATGTTGCCGTGTTCCTCTTATTGTTTGGTTTCTTTGGATTTGTTTTTATGATGTTTTGGCGGGTTTTCGGAATGTTTTGGTGGTGTTTTAGAATGTTTTGTTTTCTCTTGAGTTGTTTTTATTGTCTTGGCAGGTTTTGGAATGTTTGGATTCCTTTTGGTGGGTTTTAAAATATTTTGGCGGGTATTTGGAATGTTTTGGTTTGCTTTCATTTGTTTTGATTATGTTTTGGCAAGTTATTGAATGTTTGGATCACTTCTGCCTGGTGTGATAGTATTTTGGCATCTTTTCAGAATGTTTTGATCAGTTTTGGCAGGTTCTAAAGTATTTTGTTGGGTTTTTGGAATGTTTTGGTTGGTTTTGATTTGTTTTTATGATGTTGTGACACATTTTTTGAATGTTTTGTTCAGTTCTGGCTGGTTTTCTAATGTTTTGGCATCTTTTCAGAATATTTTGGTCAGTCTTGCGGGTCTAAATTATTTTGGCGGGTTTTCGGAATATTTTGGTTGGTTTTGATTTGTTTTTATGATGTTTTGGCAGGTTTTCGGAATGTTTTGGTTGGGTTTTAGAATGTTTTGTATTCTCTTGAGTTGTTTTTATTGTGTTGGCAGGTTTTGGAATGTTTGGATTCCTTTTGGCGGGTTTTAAAATATTTTGGTGGGTATTTGGAAGGTTTGGTGGGTATTCGGAATGTTTTGATTAGTTTTGACAGGTTTTGAAATATTTTGGCGGGTTTTTAGAAGGTTTTGATTTGTTTTGATTATGTTTAGCCCAGTTTTTGGTGTGTTTGGATTAGCTTTGGTGGGCTTTATCATGTTTTGTCAGGTTTTTTCAAATGTTTTGATCACTTCTGTCTGGTTTTCTATTTTGGCGGGTTTGAAAATATTTTTTGATTAGTTTTGGCGGGTTTTAAACTATTTTGGCTCTTTGCGCAGAGATGACGGTGCCGGTTGCGGTGCGCTGCGGGGCGCTCCTTCTGCGGAAAGACGCCTGGCAGCGGCAATTAGGACAGCTCCGTGTCTCCGAATTCTGCATTTCTTGCCTTCTGCATCTCAGCAAAATGCTTTCCCACTAGGTGTAGCAAGGAGAAACTGTGCCAGCTGAGTAGATGTAGCCCGGCCTGCCCTTTGAAGTTGACAAGT